>NC_141697.1:404157669-405536815 GCF_964263255.1 Lissotriton vulgaris | reverse complement strand
TCTCATTGAACAGATCATCACTCTAGCCTTTGCAGATGATATTTCAGTACTCAGCAGTACCTGGGAAGAAATGAGTACAAATGTGAAAATTATACAAAAATTCAGTAAAGCAAAAGGCTCACAACTTAATTTCTATTAAACACATGGAGTTTATATAAGTCACCAGAAAAATATAATTTTGGTTAACAATTGCAAACCATGGCAATTTGAAAAACAAAATATTACAAATATTCATCCAGGAGAAATTAAGAGGTACCTCATATTGAACTTTGATCCACAGACTGGCCATACATGCAATAACAAAATTAATGAAGTTCTGAATAATTGGGCTCAAAAACTTGACAATCTACCACTTAAGCCCACTCAAAAATAGAAATATTGTTTCAGTACTTGTGCCTTAAATTGTCATTTAAATTAGAAATGACAGGATTAGAAGCAAAGACTATTAACACACTAGATCAAGTGATAAAGAAATATGTCAAACACTTCCTACAACTCGACAAAATGGTTCAGCACACCATATATTATACAGTGACAATATCTATGTAGTCAAAAAATATCAATAAGCCATGATGTATTCTCTTCTTTCTTTATTTCAAATCTTCACAAAGTAGCCTAGGCTACTTTGTGAAGATTTGAAATAAAGAAAGAAGAGAAAACTCACAGAAGTCCATTGAATTAGCCTTTGAGAGTAAAGTTAAATATTATCAGGATCTATCAATGCAAATCAAAGATCTTACCGACTGTCACACTGTAAAATGTCATGGCTTTATTGTTGGATGTCGGGGATGTTGCCCTGGCTGATCTAGGTTTACAAATGGCTTTACCATTCAAGATAAATATTTTGCCTGACTACTTTAATGGACACTCTTAAAATGTGGCAAGTATTCATGGACAATTAAATGCCAAGCTAAATGCTGAGATGTACACTGTCTTACAGGACACATATATCATTATTATAAAACATATTGTTTTAAACTGTTGATCCATTAATTGCTAAGTGTTGTTAAAACAATTACACAATAGTTTATATTTGACACAAGAATTAGTATAGATATGAATTTTATAGATGTGGATTTTATAGAATTAATATAGATGTTTATTTTGTAGTTAGATGTGCATTATTTAGTTGTATGCATATAAAATCTTGATATAAATGTGTATATCATGATTATTAAAATGTCTTGAATGAAGAATAGGTCTCAAATAATTGCATAGGCATAATAACTACAACACATTGATTATTGATGTCCTGCTTATCACACTTTATTTTCTCAGGACTGTTTGTAGACAATTTTGTGTTGTTGGAATAGTACTTGAGGATGTAATATCTCTAGCCTATATGTGATCCCAGTACCAAGAAGGACAGCTTTAAGAGTGACTGTACTCCAGAACAAATGAATGTTGTATTGTTGGAAGCAAGACCACATTGACTCTGATGGCCAGCAATAATAACCCAGAATGAGCCACTGCGTGGTGATACAGAAATGGTCAAATGCCTTGTCATCTTTTTAGCGATGCATTTGAATGGATGAATGTGTTCCGACCTATTATTTAGCGAACACACAGCCATGGGAATGGGCTTGGCAGAATCAGTGGGAAAAGAGATATCCTACTGAGCATTGCTCTAGTCTGCACTGTGAAGAGACATAAGAGGTGTAGGATAAGTGGGAGGCCCTCAGGCCACTGGTGAAATACCACTATTCTATTCATTGTTTCACTTACCTGATGAGGAAGGGGTCTAGCCCCTTGGGGCTCTTGCTTTTGACTCCAAGTACCCGGCATCCAAGGGTGTGGCCCACTCTGGAGAAAGTGGAAGGTGGGGAGTTCGACTGGGTTGTTACACCTATCAAACGATAACGTGGGTGTCCTAAGGTAAGCTCAGGGAGAACAGAAACCTCCTCCAGGGCAAAAGCTCGTTTGATCTCGATTTCCGGCATGATACTGATGGTGAAAGCGGGCCTCATGATCCTTCTGACTTTTTGGGTTTCAAAAAAGTTATCACAGAGATAACTGGATTTTGGTGGCCAAACACTCATATCAATGTCACTTTTTGATCCTTCAATGTCGGTTCTTCCATCATTATGAACAAGAATTCACCAAGCATAGGATTGTTCACCCACTAATAGGGAATTTGAGCTGAGTGTAGACTGTCTTGAGACAGGTATGTTTTACCCTACTGATGATGTGTTATTGCAATAGTAATCCTGCTCAGTATGAGAGGAACCAAAGACGCTCACTTGGAGACTGGTGTGCGGACAGAAGGGGGCCAAATCCATTGCCATTAGTGCGCCACATTCTCATGGGGCACCTAATGCTAAATCATTTGTAGATGACCAGATTCTTGGTTAGGGTTATATAAGTAGCAGAGCAGCTATCTCACCGTGATTTATTTCCGGTCCATCCTGGACTGGACAAGCATCCTGGGAACGGTTTTAGGGCGTCCCCCTCATCAGCCAGGCTAGCTTGAATCCAGTAGCACTGTGAGCCCAGAACCCACGTTTGGGCATAACCGGCGCACTTAGGGCGAGAACGCAAAAGGCACCCTGATGATGTATGGAATGCAGAGCAAATCAAACAGTCAATAGATCTGGGTTAAATCCATTGTTATTTTGCTCACCATGCCACCCCAGTTTAGATTCAGACATATGCAAATCAGTCCTGACCCTGTGTCTCATGGGAACAGTCCTGACCGAACTGCCAAGCCACGTCCTCCGTGGACTGAAAACAAGCATCCTGGGACCAGTTTCAGGGAATCACCTCTCATCAGCCAGGCTAGCTTGAATCCTGTGGCACAGTGAGCCTGTGACCCACGTCTGGGCTTACCCGGCCCACTTGGGTGAGAAAGCAAAAGACACACAGATGATGGACAGAATGTAGAGCAAATCAAACATTCACCCCAATCAATAGATCTGGGTTAAATCCATTGTTCTTTTGCTCACCATGCCACCCCAGTTTAGACCCATCCATATGCAAATCAGTCTTGACCCTGTGCCTCATGGGAACAGTTCAGACCGAATTGCCAAGCCAGGTCTTCCCTGGATCAGAAGCAGGCATCCAGGGACCGGTTTCAGGGCATCACCCCTCATCATCCAGGCGAGCTTGAATCCACTGGCCCAGTGAGTCCAGGACCCACATCTCGGCATATCTGGCGCACTTAGGGTGAGAAAGCACTAGGCACAGATGATGGATGGAATGCAGAGCTTATCAAACATTTACCCCAGTCAATAGATCTGGGTAAAACCCATTGTTCTTTTGCTCACCATGCCATCCCAGTTTAGACCCTGCCGTATGCAAATCAGTCTTGATCCTGTGCCTCATGGGAACAGTCCTGATCAAACTGCCAAGCCAGGTCCTCCCTGGACCCAAAACAGCATCCTGAGACAGGTTTTGGGGCATCACCCTTCTTCAGCCAGGCTAGCTTGAATCCAGCGGCACAGTGAGTCCGGGACCTATGTCTGGGCACACCTGGTGCACTTAGGGCCTGGGCTCCAAGAAAGTGGAAGGCACTCACCTAAGGTAATACTCTGAGCCAACGGTATGGTGGTGACAGTCACTACACAGGGCAGGGTGGCTGCCGACTGAGGAGGGCTCTCTTGCTCCCCCACTGGTTTTGGGGTAGAGCGTAGACCAACCCTACATGAAATCTGAGCCCCACAGATCGCCGAGCTGGAACATGAGCCAGGAGAGCTCTTAGAAGCCCTTGGAAGATGCTTGGGCCCAGTCCCGAATGGCAGCGACTGTCGTTATCCTCCGCCACCTGCAAGGTACCATCGGTAGGCCCAATGCAGGACTCCTAAGAATGATCGGGTCCTGGCAAAGGTGAAACAGCAGGCTAATTAAGACCTTTCTCCTTCTCCAGCAGAGAGGGAGGCCATGGTTGCGCCCTAGGTCAGAGCTCTAGCATGGCCCTCTGTGCCGCAAAGTGCGAGGGGGGAATGGGCGAAATGGACTCCACAGTCCAAGGACAGGGCAGTCTGCCCGGGAACGGTCCAGATCGGACTCTGGTCAATCGAGCATAGGGCCTAATTTAGATCATGGTGGTAATGGTCTGCCATTGCTTTTGCTTTGGATTCCCAGCCCGCCCACTTGGCAGCCCACCTACTATACTGAGATGTTGTATGTATGTATAACACACTTATAAAGCGCATTCTGTCACCCACCGGGCATCCTGGCGCTGACATGTTAGCAGTTCTATGGATGAAAGACCGTCCAAGTTCCACTGACTCCATCAGGATTTTTCACAATCTAAATACGGCAAGCAGGACTCCAACAGGTCGATGGAGGAATTGAAACTGCAACCACAGGAGGGACAGCTGTACTCCTGCCAAGATCTAAACCAGGCCTGTTTCTTGGGTTCTTTCCTGTGTGGGCAATAAGACAAGCCACACAAGTGGATTACTATTTTTATCGAGAGAAGTGTGGGAACTCTTGTAAGGTAGCAATGTTGTTCATTCCCACATGGTCATGATCTTTCCCTTACAGAAATTTGAGGAAATTCTATCATTTTATCCAAAGTTTTAAATTTGCATATAATTATCAGTATAAATCATAAATAGTTCCTTACAAGTAAGTCCACCCTTGACTACCCTGGTGTCTGGTTTTCAGAGTTGTCTGATGTTGCTAGGTTTCCCTGTGTACCGGCAGAGCCCATATCCAAATACCGCAGCTATTGACAGCACCAGGATGCATGAATTTGAAAGATTAAGTCTTGGGCCCAGATCTATCATTATTTGATGCAGGTCAACACAGCAAGACAACATGCTGCGGTGCATCAAATGGAGAAGGCAGGAATGTGCCACATTTACCTAGATATGGCGCATTACTTCTCTCTTCCTGCGAGTGTGCACTTATTGCTGCCTAGCTCTAATGCAGGCACCCTTGAGACATGGAGCAAGGGTGCCTGCATTGCAAGCAGGATTCTTTTCCTGCATGAACACAATCCTTAGAGGTGTGTTCCTCTTTCTAAGGGTGCTGCAGCATACAGCACACTTAGAAAGAGGAAACAAGGAGGAGAAGTTAAGATATTTCTTCTCGGTGCACCTCTAGCGGGAAAGCGTACATTTTTTACCCATTCCCAGCTTTTTTTTACCCATTCCCAGCTTTACAATTCTTGGTAAATCAGGTAATGCACCAAAAAGAACCAACACTCCATCCAGGGAAAACCATCTCATGGCTGAGTAATGCAAGGCAGCAACTTGCACTGCTTTGAGTTACTTCAAATTTACCAAGTCACACAGAGCCATACAAGGTGGCTTAGCGTAGCTTGGTAAATCGGACTTAACACCTTCAGCGCGGCGCAGATTCCTGCGCTGTGCTGAACGTTCTAATGAGCCAACGGGCTCATGACGGAACGGTTCCGTCATGAGCACAGGCCAACCGACGCTCATGACGGAACCGTTCCGTCATTAGCAGGGAAGGGGTTATGGAATCCATTGCCATTAGTTGCCTTGCTTGATGCAAGGGCAACGCTAGCCTTAGATAAATCTGGGCCCAGATGTCTTCTATTTTCATCAGGACAAGTTTGGGAACACACAATAGTGGAACATTCATTATCATTAACTGAATTGCTGTCCATTTTTGGTTTTTAATTGTAAGCCAATGTGCCCCAAAAAATCATGTGATATAGGTAACCCCAAATTTAGAGTTGTACAAAACGCAACTCTTCCTTAACTCAGTTTTATGGACACATTTCAGTAATGCATAGGTTTTCTTATACATTTTATTTCATTCACTTTTACTATGTGAATTGATGTATGGTTGGTATGCAAAAAAAATCATTATAAGTTGTCCAGTTGATGGCTGTGCACAGCCAATATGCACTATTTAGCCCTGTGATAAAAAAATGTCTGACTGACGTAATGGTCTAGTACTTTCGAAAGTTAGCCATCGTGGTATCAACCGCCCATCCATTTTCTGTCTTTTTTTTATTGTTGTTTTCTTTCTTATGCCGCAGTACACATCGAGATACAATATAAACAAAAAAAGTAAAAAAGGAGGGGCAAATGCAATTCAAAGGTGTCAGTGCAGATGCTCACATATTTGTTACTTATCAGTAATTGTAAATCCTTCCCATCTGAACGAAAACCAGTGAGAGGGAGAACTTGCATGTGAATAATCACTAAAGCATTGGGTGTGATTCCTAGTAAAGGTTGTGGAATAGCCACAGAATGCTAGTAAAGGTGAGTTATCGCCAATCCATGTAGTGGGGGAAGGGTACTCTCTCAAGATGACAAAGGCGGGGAAAGAGCGGGAAACAGGAAGGGAGTAGAGTGGGAAACTATTGTCAAGTAGGGAATATAATTTGGCTCAAAGGGGGAGGGTGGCTGTCAATATTGGAAAAGCGCACCTATTTTTCCAGCACAAGTTTGTATCAGTTTGATCGTCCATCCTTTTTGGATTGGACAATCTCAAGTCTTTGTTTATTACTGTACATGACCGTAAGGAATATCCTGGTGGAGAGTAACAATATAAATGAAAATATGACCCAACACTATGGGAGAAACTCCTATTGTGTTGGAGTCATTAGTTTTTATTTTTCCTAAAACAAACTCCCCCTTTGGAGGTTTGTTTTTAAAAAAGTAAGGGGCATATTACCAAGCAATAGCGATAATTATCGCTATTGCTTGGTTAGAGACAAATATTTACCGCATCGCTGCGGCGATTTTTACCGCAAATAAACCTTGGTATTACCAAGGTTTAACGCAAATGCGGTAAAAATCGCCGCAAAGCATGAATATCGCTGAAAAGTCAGCGATATTCATGCATTAGCGAGCTAATGCTCTTAGCCATGTTATCCACCTCCCATTGGATAACATGGCTAAGAACTGCTCAGGGCAGGTGTTAGCTTTTGGAGATATTCCCGCTTAGCGCGAATATCTCCAAAAGTTGGTAATAGGAGATAGCGATGTTAGCGACTGTTTTCAGTAGCTAACATCTTGGCACGCCCACTTTGCATCTCATTAGTGATAAATATCACTGACATGCAAAGTGGGGCCCAAGATGGTCGTTATCTCCTACTAGCTGTCGCTAACTGGTATTAGCGGCAGCTTGGTAATAGGGAGATAATTTTATCTCCGCTTTCTTGGCTTTTAAAGCCAAAAAAGCGGACATAAACCCCCTTGATAATATGCCCCTAAATACTTTCAAAAGTTTAGCGTAAGCGCCCCTCACCAGTGATGAATGGAAACCAAATTTTGTATGAATAACTGTGACGAGGGGCCATAAAAAGCCATAGAATTAAATGCAGGGATGGCAAACAACATGACATTTGGTGGGTGAAGTTAAAGCGTGATGGTGAACTTAAAGTTCTCCGCCACCGTGCCTGCCTCTTCTGAGTCCTTCAACCTTTAAATCAGGTCCATTATTTTTATGTACTGCACAGATCCATGGGATGTCCAACAGAGCATGTGAGATTACGTTCTTATATTCGCTTCTTATTGTTATGCAGAATAAAGTTCCTCGCAATACCAATTATTGTGACACTATATTGTTTTATGCATGGCAGCCTAGCAACAGCAGAAAAACGTTGCCACCCCAAAATCGCTCCATAGGGGCCTAATTAGGAGTTGACTGGAATTTAGGGGAGAGAATGCTGGGACCAGAAGTCATGATTGTGGCCAGGGTTTCACCCCTGAATCGGCGTATTATGAATTGAAGACTCCTTAATGGGGAATTACATTTAATTTCCGAGGCAACTGACTTTTCAGTATTTAAATCATTTGTTTCGAATGTCCCCTTTTTTTTTTTTTGCTGAATCAGTTTTTTTTCTTCTAAAGTTAGTTCCTTTTTGTGTGCAATCGATTCACATACTACAAAACTTTAACCTCGTTTTTTTAGCCCCACTAATAACTATTTTAACTCAAATTGACATGTTTTTCTGTCCTTCCCCCACTAACACCTTTCCTCCATCTAATTTTCATAATTTGCTCTTCTTCCAGACTTGCCTTCTTTTTCGTTTCCTGTGCATTCCATTTAATTTTATCCATCTGCTTGCCCACACCTAACGTCAGACATTATGTATTACACTCCTAAATACAATGGGCATCATTTATGTAAAGTGTTGCATCGCTGGTTGAAAACAGCGATGTGACACTATTCATTGCACCCTCCTTGGGACACCTTGGATGCACCATATTTACAGTACGGTGCTCCATGTTGCAAGGAACCCTGACGTATCTGGTGGCGCAGTAATGGCGCATTGCTGGAATGTGTCGCAAAACAGACGCAACTCCTTAAAATGTGTCATTACACATGGGTGAGTCATGTAAAAAGGCCTGTGTCAGTCCTTACTCCTGCTGTGAAACAGTCATAAGGATTTGACCCTGGAACTAGTAGAAGTGGCGCAGTGAAATCTCATAGATCTCACTGCACCACTTCTACGAGCCTTTTTTACTGGGAAATGCGCATCCTGCATACATTATACCTGACTCAGGTATTATGTGATGCAGGGGTTTACAAAGTGACACCTCTGCCTAGAGGTGTCGCTTTGTAAATATGGTGCAGTGTGGCGCCTTTTTCACACCGCTGCAGCATCACTAAAAGCGACGCAATTACGCCGTGAGGCCTTCATAAATAATGCCCAATTTACTTAGTGCATCTATTCTTTGCCTTGTGGTACCCCACACCTGCCCACTTGTATTCAGTCTTATTTCTTTCCATTCATTTCCTGCTTGGTCCTTATCATTAGTACTCAATCAATAATTTCTAAAGCGGGTTACTCACCTGTGAGGTTCTCAAGGCGCTGGAGGGTGAGGGGGAAGAGGGAGCAGCTACTGATCGAACAGCCAGGTCTTGAGAACTGCCTCTGCCTACTCCAGCCTCACCTTTTCCTTTTCACCAATTCTTCAAAGATTTTCAAACTTTTAGCAAAATATAGGGGCATATTACCAAGTAATAGCGATAATTATCGCTATTGCTTGGTTAGAGACAAAAATTTACCTCTGAGCTGCGGCGATTTTTATCGCAGATAAACCATGGTATTACCAAGGTTTATCGCAAATGCGATAAAAATCGGCCGCAATGCATGAATATCGCTGAAAAGTCCACGATATTCATGCATTACCGAGCTAATGCTCTTAGCCATGTTATCCACCTCATATTGGATAACATGGCTAAGAACTGCTCAGGGCAGGTGTTAGCTTTTGGAGATATTCACGCTTAGCGCGAATATCTCCAAAAGTTGGTAATAGGAGATAGCGATGTTAGCAACTGTTTCCAGTCGCTAACATCTTGGCACGCCCACTTTGCATGTCATTAGTGATAAATATCACTGACATGCAAAGTGGGACCCAAGATGGTCGCTATCTCCTACTAGCTGTTGCTAACTGGTGTTAGCGACAGCTAGGTAATAGGGAGATAATTTTATCTCCGCTTTCTTGGCTTTTAAAGCCAAAAAAGCGGAGATAAACCCCCTTGATAATATGCCCCATAGTTTCCTCTGCTGGCGCACTCCCCGTGGAAGCCTATGTATGGAACTCATTATTTGCCACCTCTCGGTGTTGTGCTAAGCCATGTTGCCAAACCTTGCCTATTGAAAGTGTTAGCCTTGCCCACTTTCCATTCATTTTGTTCATAACTCCTTATAATATCGTTTATGTTTGCTGATTTATATTCACAGTTTAAAATGCTTACTTCTATTGTTCAGGCCATTATAAAGCCAATGATATTACATTAAATGTTATCAATGTTTATGTAAACTCCCATTATAGGCTTTTGGGCATTTTGCACAGTTTTTATTCTTCTCTTACGTCCACGTTTTCGTTTAATTTAGCTCTGCAGTGAGTGACTGGTTCAAGCAGAAAATGCCTCACAAGGACTATACAACCAGATGTGTGCTGAGGCCGCTTGAGCTGTGCTAGCAACGTTAAACCTGTGACTTTGAAAACGGAATGGAAAATACTTTGAGCCGGTGCGTGAGGGCCTACCTCCTATACAATGTTCACACAGAGGACCGCCCTTGTGTATTTGGTGCCTAATGTGTCATTTTCACAAACATGAGTTATACATGGATACATTTTGCTCATCCAGTTACTGTAGCATCTGTGTGTTCTCCTGGCTCTACTGTGAGATTTTTTTTTTTCTTTAGAGTTCACTGGTATTCTTGAAACTTGCTCCTTTCTGTGTTTGAAGTTACAGTTTATATTGTCTTTTTAAAGTGCAGTTTCACGAGTTCTGGCAAGTTCCCTTTGGGGTGAATCTGAATATAGCAGTAACATCCAGCGTCTGTGCCAGTACACTTTTTACTCACATTTATAGGCAATCAATCAATTAAAGTTTGTTTATTTTAACATTTTCTTTGCGCTATCATAAAAAAGCATCTATACAGCCAGATACCTTAAACTAACAGAACAATTTTCAGTTATATAAGTAAGACCAGCAGACTATTACTAAAAATGCTTTTCAATTAGACAATGCACTAGGCTAGAGTAAACAGTAAATTGATATTCTGGGGTCAAGGAAAAATCGTATCCAACTTAGTCAGCTTGAAAGCTGATGGAGCTTAAAAGCCTTTCTGCATGAAAAGAGATACTGAAAAGGAAAACTTTCATATCCTAGCTGCCAATTTTGTTAATAAGTGATGAGTTGGTGTGTCCTTGTCATAAAATAGAGAGCGAAATATACTGGAGTAAAGGAAAAACATCTATTCAATCTCTGAAGTAACCAAATGATAATGAAAGTTTCAATCATGGCAGTGGGGCCTCAACCTGTGTACCCCAGAATACTGCCATAGGAGCTTTAAAACCAGTATTAACTCTGTTTACCAAGTCATCTGGCCATGGAGTACTGTTTACTTCGCCGACCACATGGACAGCTGTATTACTGTGCACATAAAACCTCCGCTTTCCTGAAACTCCATTGTTCTATAATGCAGTTTTTTATAAAGTGCATACTACCTGGAGGCAGGGCCTACCATTGGGGACTGGGAGAGGACAGGGATGCATTGCTCTAGGTCCTCCTGTGCTGAGTGCTTTCTGAGGGCGTAGAGGTTATTGGTGTGCATCCAGTGTCTGGACAGCTTGGCCAATAACTTCCCTTTAGGGGAAAATGCACTAAGCAGCACTGCCCGAACATGAACTATGGTCCCCAGGAGCCTTTGGAGGGACATCTTAGATTCTGGGGTATAACTTCCCTCATGTTTCATGGCCTACTTGCTAGGGATGCTATTTACTGTGTGTTGATGCGGCCAGGGCTCTTGTTTAATGGGTTTTTGGTTGTGAAAGAAGGAAGTTTCTCTTAGAACTACTGAGAATATATCCACAATACAAAGAAGTGTTCTGAAATTCAACTTGTATTTGAACAAAAATGTTTAAGTATTTCTTGAATAATAGTTTTGTAATCAAAGACTTTATGGAATTTAGAGTTTCTTTTTTTTAAACTTGGGATCCTTTGTGAAGGAACAGAAAGGATTCTATCCTCAAAGTATCAGTAATAATGATATGAGTATATAGCATGTTTTAAAGATACAAGTGATATTTAGAAAAGCGTGTAGGAATCATAGAGTGCTATTAAGTGTAAATTACCTTTAAGTTATGCCAAAGACAGCATCTAAACCTAAAACAATTACCATCAAAGATGAATCCTATGAAGTTAGAGGTGGTTATCTTGCCTGTTAGGAGGTCATTTAATCAGTGTTTCAGTGGCATTTATACCTGACAGTAGTACAATTTCAATCAATTTGATATGAAACACACATAGAGATGGGGACAGAGATATCCTAAAGGTATATACTTTCAGCATGGAATTTAGGATGTTTATGGTCAATTACTAAAATACTATAAATGCACCTAATAGTCTTTAAATATTTAAATCAATCTTCGGAATGTTCATGCCCAGCGGAGTGGCAATTCAGAGAGCAATACCTGGTATCTGTTTTCTCCTTTATTCTATTCTCCTCTCTACGCTTTTACTATGTGCCTCATATGTTATACTGTGTATGCTCCGTGGTAGCTGTGCTGAAGGGTGGAAAACTGCATTTCTCTCATTGAATTTAGAATATAAGGCGTCAAAAAAGCATTCATCAATTACTTAGCTTCGGAGTACTGCCTGGTGTGCTGTCTAGTTCTACAGTGGAGTGTGCCCCCATAAATGGCCTTCTCTGTATTGTCATATCCTGCTAAGTCTTTGCTGTGTGGTTTTGAATATGTTTTTTCCACAGTGGTCCTCTGCAGGGTGGGTTGAGACCTTGCTATCTGCAAACCAAACCTGTGTGGAATGTGATAAGTTATGGGGCATCAATAGAGTATTTGAAAAGTGAGCATTCGTTTGATGGAAGTGCGTGGGTAGAAAGTGGGAGTACTTTGATTGATAGGTTAGAGGGATGTCATGGAAAATTGTAGACTACAACTAGAGTACTTGAGGTCTGATAACAGTGCATCAACTATAGCAAGGATGCTTAGTGTGTTAGAAGAATGTGGGTGTGATTAAGATTGAGCAATGTGCACGAAAAGCAAATGTTTCATGAATTGTAAATGTTAGAGCTGGGATTCCTGGTAGGCTGAGGAATGCACACAAGCCAGGAAGGGACCACCACTCTACTCAGGTTATGCTAAGTACACACTAGAAGATAGCCTGTGCTCACCCTCTGGTAGATTGACACAGATCATCCAAGCTTATCTAAAAAGGCAATGTGTAAAATATTTATAAAACACACACGCACAGTAATACAATGAATACACCACAAAAATACTTCACACTGGTTTAGAAAAATAGATTATTATATTCTGAACAGAATACGACCAAAACAACAAAAATCCAATGTATGGGGGCGTGGCTAGCAGCCGATGATGGCGGCAGCAAACTAGAGAGGCTCCCGTAGCGTGGCTGCTTCCCGCATCAATCCGCATGCCTATCCGCGCAACAACGAACCCAGAAGGGGTGCCCCGGGTCCGGTGACCGAACGATGGCTGCAGGTGAAATTTGGGTGCGTTTACGCCCCGGGAACGGAAGAAGGGACCTGCTTCGACTGGCCTCAGAGTGCGGCCTGGTGGCACGAGTGCAGCCGCGGTGGTTGCTTTGAGTTCTATCCGGGCGGAAGTGGACCATCACCGGCGCGACCGAGCGGAAGTGCCCGCAGCGACCACAGACCGACACCAGCGGAACTTCTAACTGGCAGAGCCTTCTCGGCCACTCAAATGCTGGCTCTATCTCTCCGACACCACGGCACTACAGTGGACAACAGCGGCGATAATTGTAACTGAAGTTCGAAAGTTACTGCGTAGTCGCCGCCATCTTACATCTCGTCCGCCAGTGCTGGTACGGACTCGCTGCTGACGGGCCTAGACGCAATTGTTGACTCGCAAACTACATCTGGTGTGTCTGCCTGCCAAGAAGACTAGGCGCCGCTGAACAAGGGCGGCCTGCCTACCCACCCACCGGGAGTGCACTGACGGCGACCACAATGGCGGGGAAGGGGCTCCGACAAACCACCACTCAGGCTAAGCCCGATAAATTTGCCTATGATAAACAGGCACTTTCCCAATCGGAGCAGCACAAATCTGTGGGCAAAGGCACAGAAGGTGAGGGGGCTAAGAGGGCTACCCTGGAGGATGTCTTACACGCCCTGGCGCAGGTACAAGCAACGGTGGGCGCGACTGCTACCGAGGTGACCCTGATACGAGCGGACCTCCAAAAGATGAGCGAAAGAGTGAAACAGGTGGAGGTGGTAGCCAAATCGGTGGTGGAGGACGTCCCAGATTTACAGGTCGCAATGGAGAAGCTGCAGGCTGATAATAAACAGCTTAAAGACAAACTGGACGACCATGAAGGACGCTCCCGGCGGAATAACGTCCGCATATTGGGGGTCCCGGAATCTGAAACCAAAGGGGCCATGGACCTGTATGTCGAGGATTTGATAAAAAATCAGCTGGCCCCCAAGGGGCTCTCTAACTTCTTCACGGTTGAACGAGCCCATAGGGTACCCGGAGGAACACCTAAGCTGGGGGCCCTTCCACGTCCGATCCTGGCGAGACTCTTTAACTTCAGGGACCGTGATACGATCCTACAGGCGGCCAGAGTGGCACCACCCATCCAGATCCAAAACTCGCGGATATCCTTTTTTCCGGACTATACAGCGGAGGTTACGAGACGGAGGAGAACTTTTCTGGAAGTGAAGAAGACATTGCGTGAACAGGAATTGCCGTATTCTATGCTTTACCCGGCCCGGCTACGGGTGGTGGCCGACAAGAAGGTTTGGTTTTTTGACTCTCCCGAGGCAGCAAGAGACTGGCTGGAAGGCTGGCGCACAGTGGATCGCACGTCTGGCCGACAGCGCAACAGGCACCAAAACGACAGCCAGCCCGGCTCACAGACTTTGGCTGGAAGGAGTGCGAGTGCATCGCCGACACAAGACTTGTCCGGAGCTGCAGGGGGCAAATAAGGTCAGCAGGCCGTGAAATGTTTGGACTTAGACTTCTTCCCATTCTGGTTACTTAACTACGTCGTTAGTGGACGCCGGACTGGGCATCCCGAGGGCAGCAAGGGAGCCGCCCGCTTTGGGGGACACTCTCCCCCGACGTGCAAGTACTCTGTTTGTGGGATGGGTTAAGCGCTCTGCTAAGTTGGGGTGGCGGGCAGTTTTAGTTCCGTTAAGCAGGGAGGCAGGGTGGGAAGGGATGGGGGGGGTTTGGTTCTTGTTCAATGGAAATTCACTAAGTCGATCAAGCACTGAACTGTGTGTTGCTACTAAAATGGTGTTATTGCAGGTACGATTGATTCTTTCTAGACGGTTCTTGTGTGGTAGTGTGATTGAAAATGGCAGATGAACAACTCAATGCCGCGGGGCAGGATGGGGCGCGGTCTGGTGGCTCCGCCCTTCGTATACTCTCCTGGAACGTAAGGGGCCTAGGGGACAAGGTGAAACGTGGCCTAGTGCTAACCGAACTGAAGCGACATAAACCCCAACTAGCACTCTTGCAAGAAACTCACTTGGTGGGAGGGGCTACAAAGGCCTTAGATAGGAGGGGTATAGGATGATTGTACATTCAGAATTTTCATCGGGTTCGTGGGGCACGGGTGTCCTGATTAAAAAATCCTCACACTTTATTCCACTGAGTACGAAAACCGATAATCAGGGATGCTTCGCGGCAGTGGTGGGGCAGTGGGACGGTCGTCCCTTGACAGTGGTTTCTGTATATGTTCCGCCATCCCTCCATTCAGTAATGCTCCCAGCCCTGGGTGATTTCTTGTTATCTCTTCCCAACAGTGATGTAATTGTGGGTGGGGATTTTAACGCAGCGGCGGATCCACAGCTCGATAGATTTCCGGTGACTGCTTTGCCGGGGGGACCCTCCCGGTTCAAGCGGTTCCTAGAAGGACTGGGTTTGGTAGATATCTGGCATCATGTTCACCCTCAGGTCAGACAATACATGTTCCACTCCACGGTTCATAACAGTCTCTCCCGCATTGATTACTTTCTGGCGTTGGGGGAGGGGTTACAGCGAGTAGACACTGTGGACATACACCCCCGAGGCATTTCTGATCACTCTCCGGTAACTCTCACCATTTCCACCCAAGTAAAGTCGCGTCACCGCATATACCCTATTCAGGCATCTTACCTTAAAGTCCCGAAAGTCAGGAAGGCTCTTCAGAGGGCCACGGAGCTATATTTTGATGAGAATATGGCAACTGTGGAGTCCGCCAAGGTTCTTTGGGAGGCCTACAAAACAGTGCTAAGAGGGCAGGCTATAAGCTCCATCGCGGCTCATAGGAAAGAACAAGCAGCTGAACAGTCTACACTTGAGCTCCAACTGCGCACAGCCACAACTACACACGAGGCCAACCCCACTGAGGACACGGCACATAACCTTGCACTCCAACAGCAACTGTACACAGACCATGCACGTCTCACAGTATTGGGACATATTACTGATACACAGAATCGGGTGTACGATGCAGGCGACAAGGCGGGAAAGATGTTGGCCTGGCTTGACAAGAGAGGGGGTAGCTCCAGAGGGATTCAACAGGTGAAGGATGGGAATGGTGCGATACTGACTAACCCCGAACAGGTAGTGGAGGCGCTGGCGGCCCACTTCGAGAGGGTGTATACTCCCGAGAGAGAGGTGACCTCGATCATGGCCCAGAGTGCACTGAGCGGAATAGATATCCCGATTCTGCAACCGGAGGCAATGGCCGACCTGGATGCGGCATTAACCGCCGATGAAATACGGATTGCTATAGGGGCGCTCAAGCCTGGAAAGGCCCTCGGTCCGAACGGCATTCCGGTGGAATGGTATCAAGCACGATCTGAGGATCTTTGTCCTTACTTACTCAACATGTACGAGGAATGCTGTGGGAAGGGGCGGCTCCCACTGGACCAGCGAACGGCCACGATCGTGGCTATACCAAAACCCGGCAAGCCTCAGGAGGAATGTTCCTCATACCGCCCCATCTCCCTTCTGAATGCGGAAAGCAAAATCTTGGCGAAACTCCTGGCCAACCGGCTGCTAGCTCACCTGCCTGATCTTATCCACCCAGATCAATCGGGGTTTATGCCTCATAGAAACACTGCGCTAAATCTTCGTAGGGTTCATGGGGTGTTGGCGAGAGCGGACCAGATTAGTGACAGCGCAGTTATATTGGCCCTGGACGCGAAGATGGCTTTCGACCTGGTGGAGTGGGTCTACCTTTTTGAGGTGTTGTCCCACATGGGCTTTGGCCCAAACTTCATATCATGGGTTAAGCTGCTCTACGCGGCGCCTGTGGCACACATAGTAGCAAATGGCCACATTTCGCGCACGTTTCCGCTTGGAAGGGGCACCCGACAAGGCTGCCCTCTGTCTCCCTTGCTCTTCGCACTAACCCTGGAACCGCTGGCTAATCGCATAAGACAAACTCCCTTGCTCAAGGGGATACAATGGAAGGAGGGATGGGAAGACCGCCTGTCCCTCTATGTGGACGACATGCTGGTGTATTTGACAGATCCCGAGCATGGCGTACCTGCTCTTTTGAACTTGTGCGACGAGCATGGCAAGGTTTCTGCTTACACCATAAATTGGAGCAAATCGGAGATGTACGTGCTGACAGGTCAGATCCCGACGCTCGGACCGGACTGCCCTTTGAGACTGGCTGGTTCCTCTTTTAAATATTTGGGGATCCATGTTACAAGGGACCCACTAGAATTTAAGAGACTAAATTTAGTGCCACCACTGGAGCGCCTCAA
Source organism: Lissotriton vulgaris (assembly GCF_964263255.1). Lineage (NCBI taxonomy): Eukaryota > Metazoa > Chordata > Amphibia > Caudata > Salamandridae > Lissotriton > Lissotriton vulgaris. The sequence goes on along the minus strand of NC_141697.1, from coordinate 405,519,657 downwards.
GCAAGACGCCAACTTCTGGGCGGGGTTGCCACTGACTATGCTGGGGAAAGCAGCGCTGTACAAAATGAAATCACTACCCCGTTTTATGTATATCCTGGATAATACGCCCTTTTCGGTGGCAGCGGGATACTTCAAAAAGGTTGCAGCGGTGGTTTCGGGGCTATTGTGGGGCAATCGGCCGGCACGTATAGCTCAAACTAAACTCTGTAGGGGCTGGTATGACGGGGGCATTGCACTGCCGCATCTGCACCTGTACTACTGGGCAGCTCAACTTAGGCCCATTAACCAATGGCTGCACGCCCCGCAGTCTGATCCGGCATTTCAAGCAGACAGGGCGCAGCTGGGCACTAACAACATACTTGCCCCACTCTATGACCGGAGAAAACTGAGACTCCTCTCAGGGCCCACTAGACTCACTGTGGAAACCTGGCACGCGGCGACAGCTGCGTTAGGCTGGAAGGGGAAAATCACCAAACTCACCCCACTTTGGGATGCACGCGCCTTGGGCACCTTGAGAAATAGCAAGGGTTTCTCCCTCCCGGACTCCATCGGCATATCCACTGTGGGTGACATGTGGGAACGAGGTGACGTTATTTCATTCACCCGCCTAAGAGACATATATGACCTGGGGCCACACGAATCATACCTACACGTGCAGATTCGCCATGCCCTGCTCTCGGCCATCCCCTCTGGGTCAACTCTTCCTGAGTCCTCCCCACTAGAGGATCGCCTCCTGACTGACTTTATGGTGGAAAGAGCAACCTCACTGACATATCGTAAGCTCATGAACAACTCGCCAGATCCTATGACTCCCCTGAAGGAGAGGTGGGAACAGGAGGTGGGCGCCCTAGATGAACACGAGTGGAATGAGGCTCTGGCATCCCCAAAGGAGGTGGGCATCTCGGCTAGACTGAGACTTATCCAGCTAAAGGTTCTTCATAGGGTATACTACACAAGAACACTGCTACACCGCATCCACAGAACATCACACCCTTTTTGTCTGCGTGGCTGTGGCGAAAAGGGCACCTTTTTCCATACGTTTTGGGATTGCCCACGCATACAAAATTACTGGAGGCAGGTTCTGCGTACTGTATCCCAGGCATTAGAGATCTCGATCCTCCCAGAGCCAAGGCGGTGTGTCCTAAACGTGTGGGAACCGACGGATCTGCCCAGACACGGTCGACTTTGGGTAACGTTAGGAATGATTTTGGCAAAGCGGGATATTGCACAGCGTTGGGGGGCGGTGGAACTTCCAACAAAGTCACAGTGGTGCATGCATATGGACAAAACAATGATAACTGAAAGGGCGGTGTACTTGTGCTGTGCATGTCCGGGCAAGTGGAATAAGGTGTGGTCCCCATGGAATAAATACTGTGGCGACATCTGCGATCTGCTGCCTGAAGATGATCCGTTGGAATCGGATGATGAGGGAGGGTTGGAATGAAGGGGGGAAGAAGTGATAGGGACACCATTTGGGTAGAGATGTGGGGGGGTGAACAGCCCTTCCCCGTTCCGCATGAGATCCCTAGATAACACATGTCAACTTATAATGTCCTACGGATCTTTCATACAGCTATCCTGCAATGTTATTCTTCAATGATCGCAATGTGATTTCCTGTTTTGTTCTTTTGGTTCTTCTCAAAAAATCAAAAAATGAAAACCTCATTTATTTTGAAATGTGATTTTGACTAATGACCTTCAATTGGTTTAGTGATGAGCCTTTTCTCTACAGTAGCTTCTTTGACATATGGACTTTATTTCCGCATGGCTGTCACTGTTTGTTTCTTCTATTTTAGCGGCCGGCCCCTCGGGGTTGTAGGCGACTTGCTGTGTAATTGTAATGAAGGTACAATAAAGGTTTTTCAAAAAAAAAAAAAAAATCCAATGTATAGAAATTCAGACATGAATTTTAAAAGAATAAATAAAAATAGTTGTTAGAAGCAAATAGAGTTTAGGGGTTACTCAAGGTCGTGCTTGACCAGGGTAAAGTAAAAGTTTGGGCCGACCGTTATGGAGCACCCGCTGCAGGACCCATGTAGGACCCGGTGAACAAAGTACCTTTCCTGGTCGCACCTGCAAGATGCGGTGGAAAATGCAGGATGTTGAACCTGCAGGTCAAGGAGGCGTTGATTCTTCTCCACACAGTGATGTTGATGCCTTGGTTGCAAAGGTGAGACACTGAGCTGAAATGCATTTGTTCTGTAGAGCGATGCACTGTGTTTCTCTCTGCAGTCGAGGATTGTGCCAATCTCTCTGAGAAGCTGCAACAGCGATGCACGATTCCGATACCTCAGGCTCTCAAGGCATTGCGTTGGTTCTGATTTTACTCCCGCAACCAGGTCAATGCACTGGTACTGCTACATGCAACAGGAGATGCAATGATATCTGTGTTGCAAGTATCTGATCCACTTCCATCGAACCAGGCACGTAGCAGGGGTCAAGACTTTGATATCTCTGAGTCTCAAGCAGCTGGAGGCAAGCCAAAAAGCCCTTGGAGCACACTTGGAGAAAGGCCAACTCTTCTTCGGCAAAGTCAGAGACCTGCAGGCAGCAGGGCAACAAACAGAAAAGCAGGCCTTCTAGATCAGCAGTCCATTTGAGTTCTTTAAGCAGCATAGCAGTTCCTATGGCAGAGCTTCAGATACAAGTCCAGTAGTGTCTGATTTTAGGGAGTCAGAGACCCAGGGGAAGATTTACAATGAAAGTGACTCAGTGCATTCCGCAAGCCTTTGGCTGTGCCGCACTGAGTCACTTTCAAAGTCACCGTCCTGCACAAAAACAATCCCTACAGGCATTTTCCTCTTTCAATGTGTGCTGTAGAATGCAGCACATATTGAAAGAAGAAAAAACAAGGAGAAATTAAAAGATTCTTCTTTGTTGCTCCTTCCTACACCTCCCCTTGGGAGGCGTAGCATTCACACATATTTCCAGATTTACAATTCCTCGTAAATCTGGAAATGTGTTTGGTTCCTTGGGTGTTGCATGGGAAAATCCAGAGAAACACCCATGGAACGCCCCTTCTATGCAAACTGCTGCATGTAAAGGGGAAATATTTGCAAGGACAGGAAATGTCGCGCAAGGTGGCTTTTCCTGTCCTTGTAAATATTAAGCAGTAAAATATGCCACCAGTACATCACAAAAAGTGTCGCAGGTGGCGCAGGGAGCTTGTAAATCTGGCCCCAGTACCGAAAAGTGCCTTAGAAGTGGGATTGACTTCAAATATTGATCTTTGAACAGCACAAGTATCCTTTCAATCCAGCTTCGTCTGCCAGGCTATCTATGGGGGGTAAATCAACCTTTTTTGTGGGGACAAGTCACTAGCTAGCCAGTGAAGTGTTTATCCCATCCCTTCCACCCTGCCCAGGTTGTCCATCCGAATGAAGATGGATGTAGATGGGTACTCAGACACACTTAGACTTCCTGTGTTTATGGCTGTCTAGAGGGAATGCACAAAGTATAGCTCTCATCTACCCCAGACGTGCATTGGAGACAGGCTGTAAGTTCACAGGAATGTCCACTTTCTAAAAGTGTAATTTCTAAAACAGTAATGTTAAATCCAACTTCACCAGCAAGGGGGATCTATCCTTATCAATTCGCAGATATAAAACATGAACTGGCTACTCCTCTCTGATCTGGACTTACACCTTACAAAGTGAATTAATACATTCCCAATGGTAACATATGAGAGTGGTGGGCCCCACAGTGGTCGAAAAACTAATTTAGATGTTTGTCGCTAACAAGACATGCATACAGAAAAGTAAATGTCCTAACTTTTACTTAGCACCCTGCCCCTAGGGCTACATTGAGCCTACCTAAGTGGTGGCCTATGTGGACGAAAAGGGAGTTTAAGGTTTGGCAAGTCATTTTAAATTCTAAATCAAAGTGGCAGTAAACTGCACACACAGGCACTGCAGTGGCAAGCCTGAGACAGGGTTGAATGGCCACTTCTGTGGGTAGCATAATCAGTGAGCACACCCACTAATATTTTTAACTTGCAGGTCCTGGGTATATGGTATACCACTTTATAAGGGGCTAACAGGTAAATATGAAAATAATGTATACACCAATTACACACGTTTAAGGAAGTAGCACATGCACTGGTCACTAGAGGTCAAGTGTGCTGAGTCCTAAGCCAAACAAAAAGATTCAGCAAAATGAATAGACATAAGCTGAAACGTTTGGTGGAAGACTACCCTAAGGATGACTGACCTAACAGTAAAAGAGTGAGATTTGAAGGGAGAGTATTTTAAGTATAAATAAACCTTAGGGTGTGAAGGGGACACAAATAGTTTGCAGAGCTTTGGTAAGGCATGAGATTTTGTAATAGTACAGGGCTGGATGCATAGTGCGGCCTCCATAGTTTGTGCATTGTGTGTGATCCCTAGATTAACTCATGGGGCACCGAGTGGTGTGATTGTGTCAATCAATCAATCAGCAATTATATAGTGCAGCACTGTCACCCCCAAGGGTATCTGGGTGCTGAGTTTGCCAGGTTGCCATCCAAAAGCCAGGCCTTGAGCTTCTGTCTGAAGTTCGACAAGGAGGGTTCAGCAGGGAGGTGTAGCCGCAGGGTGTTCTAGGTCATGGTTGCGATGTAGGAGATGGATGCAGGGTGTGTGTGCGAAGGCAAGACGGGAGGAGTGCTGGTGTTTTGCGGGTAGGTGGAAGTTCATTCGATAGCTAATGTAGTAGGGTGGTAAGCATAACCAACTCCCTCCCCATTTAATCCCCCCCCCCCCCCCCTCAAATGGACCAAATAGTGCATTTTATGACTACTTTACAAGTATATAGGCTCAGTCATAGGTTCTGAAGGAGCACTGAGAGGTATTCCTATTCTTTATGATGTGCCAAGGAAGTCTGGCCCACCACCTTAATGTGTAAACATGGAGAACATGGAGGGAAAAGTATGCATTTTCCTGTCCATTTCACATAACAAATGTCTAGAACGCTATAAGGGCTAGGTGCATTTTAGAAACTTCAAATTCACAGGGTATAGCAATTGCTATATCATCTTTCTTGGTTTCTGTTTTTCGCTTATTTTCATTTTTCCATCTACTCCTTCCCAATCGACTACACTAATCTCACACTCTCAAGCTGTAGAAAGCACAGTTACATATGATACAGACGGTACACAGACAAAATATCGAGTTTTAAATTTCGATATACAATTATATCAAAGTTTAAATATCGATGGGACATAATATAGAAGGTAAGTAATATCGACAGTCTTAATATCGATATTAGTATGATATTAGTAATTTTGAAGTTTTAAATATCAATGTCAATAATATCGAAATAAATAATTTCGATGTTACTAATATCGATTTTTAAATAAATTTTGTGTATATTATATTGTATTTATTATGTTTTATTATTTATTTTTAATGTAATTTAATTAAATATTGTCTTTTAGTTCTGTAGCGGGTTGTGGGTTTATAGGGGAATAGGGCGGGAAGTAATTTAATTATGTTAAATTAATTATTAATTAGTAGGAATTATTAATTAATTAATTGAGAATTAATTTTTAATTAATTTTAATTAATTGATTAATTGACAAATATGTTCTGTAGCGGGTTATGGGTTTATAGGGGAATAGGGTGGGAAGTAATTTAATTATGTTAAATTAATTATTAATTAGTAGGAATTATTAATTATTAATTGAGAATTATTTGTAAATAATTTCAATTAATAGATTAATTGATAATTATGTTCTGTAGCGGGTTATGGGTTTATAGGGGAATAGGGTTGGAAGTAATGTAATAATGTTTAAATAATTATTAATTAGTAGGAATTATACATTAATTAAAAATAATTGGTAATTTTATTTAATTATTTTGGTAATTATTTTTAATTAATTGATAAATGTGTTCTGTAGCGGGTTATGGGTTTATAGGGGAATAGGGTGGGAAGTAATTTCATTATGTAGAATTAATTATTAATTAGTAGGAAGCATACTTTTATTTTTATTAATTGGTAAATAAATTTAATTAATTGGTTATTAATTTTAAATAATTAATTAATTGATAGATGTAATTTATAAGTATGTAATTTAAACCCCTACGCTATCCAACACTTTCCCTACTGTTGCACTCTCTGGAGTTGGAATAGTAATTGTTACCCCTACGCTATCCAACACTTTCCCTACTGTTGCACTCTCTGGAGTGGGAATAGTAATTTTTACCCCAATGCTATCCAACACTCTCCCTACTGTTGCACTCTCTGGAGTTGGAATAGTAATTGTTACCCCTACGCTATCCAACACTTTCCCTACTGTTGCATTCTCTGGAGTGGAAATAGTAATTGTTACCCCTACGCTATCCAACACTTTCCCTACTATTGCATTCTCTGGAGTGGAAATAGTAATTGTTACCCCTACGCTGTCCAACACTTTCCCTACTGTTGCACTCTCTGGAGTTGGAATAGTAATTTTTAAACCTACGCTATCCAACACTTTCCCTACTGTTGCACTCTCTGGAGTTGGAATAGTAATTTTTAATCCTACGCTATCCAACACTTTCCCTACTGTTGCACTCTCTGGAGTTGGAATAGTAATTGTTACCCTGACGCTATCCAACACTTTCCCTACTGTTGCACTCTCTGGAGTTGGAATAGTAATTGTTACCCCTACGCTATCCAACACTTTCCCTACTGTTGCACTCTCTGGAGTTGGAATAGTAATTGTTACCCCTACGCTATCCAACACTTTCCCTACTGTTGCACTCTCTGGAGTTGGAATAGTAATTTTTAAACCTACGCTATCCAACACTTTCCCTACTGTTGCCCTCTCTGGAGTTGGAATAGTAATTTTTAATCCTACGCTATCCAACACTTTCCCTACTGTTGCACTCTCTGGAGTTTGAATAGTAATTGTTACCCTGACGCTATCCAACACTTTCCCTACTGTTGCACTCTCTGGAGTTGGAATAGTAATTTTTAATCCTACGCTATCCAACACTTTCCCTACTGTTGCACTCCCTGGAGTTGGAATAGTAATTGTTACCCTGACGCTATCCAACACTTTTCCTACTGTGGCACTCTCTGGAGTTGGAATAGTAATTTTTAATCCTACGCTATCCAACACTTTCCCTACTGTTGCACTCTCTGGAGTGGGAATAGTAATTTTTAAACCTACGCTATCCAACACTTTCCCTACTGTTGCACTCCTTGGAGTTGGAATAGTAATTTTTAATCCTACGCTATCCAACACTTTCCCTACTGTTGCACTCTCTGGAGTGGAAATAGTAATTGTTACCCCTACGCTATCCAACACTTTCCCTACTGTTGCACTCTCTGGAGTTTTAATAGCAATTGTTACCCCTACGCTATCCAACACTTTCCCTACTGTTGCCCTCTCTGGAGTTGGAATAGTAATTTTTAAACCTACGCTATCCAACACTTTCCCTACTGTTGCACTCTCTGGTGTTGGAATAGTAATTTTTAATCCTACGCTATCCAACACTTTCCCTACTGTTGCACTCTCTGGAGTTGGAATAGTACTTGTTACCCTGACGCTATCTAACACTTTCCCTACTGTTGCACTCTCTGGAGTTGGAATAGTAATTTTTAATCCTACCCTATCCAACACTTTCCCTACTGTTTCACTCTATGGAGTTGGAATAATAATTGTTACCCTGACGCTATCCAACACTTTTCCTACTGTTGCACTCTCTGGAGTTGGAATAGTAATTTTTAATCCTACGCTATCCAACACTTTCCCTACTGTTGCACTCTCTGGAGTTGGAATAGTAATTGTTACCCTGATGCTATCCAACACTTTCCCTACTGTTGCACTATCTGGAGTGGGAATAGTAATTTTTACCCCTACGCTATCCAAAACTTTCCCTACTGTTGCACTCTCTGGAGTAGGAATAGTAATAGTTACCCCTACGCTATCCAACACTTTCCCTACTGTTGCACTCTCTGGAGTTGGAATAGTAATTTTTAACTCTACGCTATCCAACACTTTCCCTACTGTTGCACTCTCTGGAGTGGGAATAGTAATTGTTACTGCTACGCTATCCAACACTTTCCCTACTGTCGCACTCTCTGGAGTGGGAATAGTAATTTTTACTCATACGCTATCTAAAATGTATTTAGATTTTTTATTAGTATTATGTTGTTATTAATTGTTATTTATGTGAATATTTTATGTAAATAAATGTATTAGTAATTTATTACATTTTTATTTGTTTTTAAGTTATGACAATAATTAATTTAGAGGTATTATTACTGAAAAATATATTATGTATTATATATTTATTAACATTAATTTGTATTACATTATGTATTAATTTTAAATATTATAGTACATTTTTAAATATGTTCATTACATTTATAAGTATTATTTTGTTAATATTACATTTTTATTATATTAAAAAAAAACGATATTTTTCAAAAAATAATATTTTTGTCATTCTATATTTTATTTTCGATATTTTTGTACTTACCTTGTTAGGGATAGGATTCCTATATTTTTGACTTCGATATTTTTGTTCCGATATTTTTGTATATCGATATTTTTGTTTTTGATATTTTGTCAGACATTCGATACAGACTCATACAGTAGAGCTATTTATTTTTTAGAGCTACACAATCCACAGACCCAAATGACCATATAACAGAGCTACTGCATAGGTTACTGAGCCATACAGGTGAGGTTGGTACGCGTATTACACAATGCAAAATAGGGTTTCAAAAAGCAGTTATGATGATCAATCTAATGTAAATTGTAAATATATATTTAGATAATAAAACTTAAATTGAGGCACTGAATTTAAGGTTTACATCCCAAATCCAGCAATGCAAAATTACTACATTTAGCAGAAAGGTGTATTGTAATACATTAGCTTCACAGATGAGCCTCTGCATTACTCAAGTCATGCAAACATAGACGCTAATGGGCATTGGATGAGAGAGATTTGTAGTCACTGTAATAAAGATGAGAAATTGACAGAAGAATGAACCCTCAAACAGTGAGGATTTGTTACATTGTTCAAGGGTATGAGTATGAAAATTCTTTCTTTCGACCATTACAGATGTGCAATAAAAGGACAATAAAACATAAAGCAATAGTCTCCTGGATTCACAATACATTACTCTTAGAAGTCTTCCACAAATAGATGTTACATAAAGTACTTCCCTAATAATCTTATAAACAGAGAAAAAAGAACACATACAGTAGACAAAACCTTAAATGGTCCACCATGGCAAAGGTGGGATTTATGCACATAGAAATCGGAATAGGGGTGGTACTTTATTGCTTTCACATATCAAGCAGTTTAAGCGGATTAAGAAAAGTACATCAATGCAACTCAACTGTGAGCAATAAGTGTACAAAATAAAAAAACTCATAAAACACAATAGTTATTTAAAATGAAGGAGCATAATCCTTCCATGTGGTGACAAATGTTGATGGCAGTTCACAAGTCTACCTCAAAGCACATGCATGCCCTGCCTGGATCCACAAGTTATCCAAGTTGAATAAAAGTACAAATGCACTAACGCTATTATGATAGGCCCAATCGCTTTCTGGTCAAACTCACTGCCGAAATGAATAAAGTGCAAATGCTCTAGTGCTAAAGTGGGAGGCCAATTCACTGCCGGGTCACACCCACTGCCTATGAAAATTTGTTCACACGGAAGACAGTTAGCCTCCTTGTGTCTGAGCTCTATCAGCCATATTCATGAACCTGAATTACGCTCGCAAATGGCCAGATTCTGAGAATCTGGCCGTTTGCGAGTGCGATTTTTGCATTTGGGATTCATCATCCCAAATGCAAAAATCGCTATTTGCGAACTCGCATATTTGCGAGGAATTGGATTTAAGGAATCTCTAATAGAGATTCCTTAAATGCAATTCATCACCCTATTAGAAATTGCGAATTCGCAATATTTGGTCGCAAATTACCACGAAATCTGACTTTGTGGTAAATTGCGATAAACGAGTAAAAAGCACTTTTGTGCATCTTTTACTTTTGCATGTTGCACACACACATGTCCTCTGGACATGTGTGTGCGCAACACCTGTTCAAATGTACATTTGAGGGGTGCTACAGGGTGTCCTTTGGACACCCATGGCACCCTTCAAATTGCAATCTTATTTGCGATTAGCAAATTGGTAATCGCAAATAAGGAATACTCCCCGTTCATTCCTATGGGCCTTTTGGCCCATAGGAATGAATGGGGAGTTTTTCCTTATTTGCGATTAGCAATTTGCTAATCGCAAATAAGATATCAGTAGGAATCACAATAATTTTTGCTAATCCTACATGAATCCCGTTTTGCGAGTCCTTAATAGCGAATCGCTATAATTCGCTATTAGGGCCTCGCAAAACGGGAGATTGATGAATATGGCTGAAAATTCGGAGGACAGGTAAATAGTGCTAGAGCCTCACACTCTAAATATAGGGTTTCAGCCTTTTTGCCCTAGCAGAAGAATACTATGGGCAACATAATTAAAGGTGTTCTATGGTTTCCACCCAATCCAGGCATGTGAAGCGCAATAACTTATTGCTCACGTTGGGGCTCACCCTAGACCATTTGTGTGTATAACTATTCACAGCTAGGGTGCCAACCCTGAATTTGATAAAGAGAGTTTTGGCCGACCTCACTGAGTTACACTTAAAATTGTGGGGAGGGATTGCTAGACAAAAACCTTCCAGTAAGACTGTCACTGTCAGCTTCCCATATGCACTCTGTTCTTATATGCCCTCAGAATACCTTTTCACATGAACCTTTGCTGAAGAATTAATAGCAGAAGGATTGGTCCACAAGTTTTTAAAGCCTAGATTAAAGAGGCATTTTTTGATGTGAGTTAACCAAGGTACAGTCACGTTCATGTCCATTTGGACAAGTTCGCCATAGTCTTGCTTATATGATTCGAGCTCTGGTCCAGACCAAATCCTAACCCAATAGACCAAAGATCTCAAAGCGGTCAAGTCGCCAATCCTCTTTAAAACTAGGTCAAAGTATAGGGTGAACAGTGGCGTGGATTAAGGAAAGAAAAATAGAGACCTTATAAAATAAGTTTCTCTACCTGTGAGGATGTCTGTGGGACCTGTACCCAATAACATGCAGCTGACTGCACAGTAACTTCTAGACGTCTGCTGGGGATACTGTCCTCTGGGTGCAATCCCTATGCATCCTTCCAATAGCTGTTGATTTGTGTAGTAAAATAACCCTAGACTTTTCAATGTGGGGAGACCACAACATAGAGCTGAAGATTCTTATGCAGAGGTAATCAAAATGCTTGACTTTCTCGAGCACTGTAGTCCCACCTTGGATCTAAACCCAGTCTGGAACGGGGAAAGAATAACAAAAAAATTGGCCCACACCTGAAATTTGGCCGGAACTCGATGACAGAACACCTTTAGTGAAATTTCAATTAGGCAGGTAGACTAATAATTACTTAGATCGAATCTGGGACCTTTTTCAAAGACTGGTATATTCACAGCTCTTCACCATTAATCAGGAGGGGAGCGCCTGCCATGATGGAATTATACAGGATATTAATATAGGAGGCACAAATCTCGATATCATACCTGTACAGTCCATCCAGAACAAGATCTATCCCGGTTGGCTTTTATGGGGTTCAGGGACAGGATTACTTCCTTGGTGTCGCCTAGAGAAAAGGTGACGGGACCATACTCCACAGAGTCTACAGTGGCCTGAGAAGGTTGGTAGAGGCTAGGGGGCAACGGGGCTTGAGTGGGAGTAGAGCAAAGATTGCCAAGGTGCTGGACCCAAGTCTGCTGTTGGATATGATAGACAGTAGAGGTTCAGGCTTCCAAACTACAGCGAGCAATTATATGCCAAAACAAGAAACATCCTTCCATTAGGAGGCTTCTAGCAAATACAGCCTATTTTGCTCATCCCAGCTCTTTTTACTGAGCTACCCTCTAACACCTTTTTATAATGTCTCCTTGCCTCATCAATCTGCAGAGGGGATTACGTTCTAATGGCAGTTAACAAACATAGTTTAGCCTGTCGGCAGTGTTTTGTAAACCAAGGAGTAGACTCAGAGACAGATCTTTCATTGTTGTCAGTCCCTTCTCAGACTCAAAAAGATGGCTTAATCAGCCAAAGAAATGACCAATAATGGTGGAAATGGGGAAGCTGTCCAAATCAGCAGACTCATATGGAGAAAAGGACTGAATCAGAAAGGTTGTAGATTGAGGCACATCGCATAGGGCAGGAATTGATTTTTGGCCACTTAAAAAACCCTACTGGAATTCCCAACGTTTGTATCCCCAGGGACCCTGATCTTGTCCAAAGGCTCAAACAGTATTTCTTTATGGGTTAGATGCAGTGGATTATGGTTGCTCTCTAACCTGTTTGAAACACAAACGTCTTCCAATCACTTATCTAGGCCGAACTACAACGGGATAAAATCAATTCTATATTTAGGGAGACCCCTGGAAAATGTAAAATCCCAGGGTGGCTGGGGCTGCATCTTCTGCTTTAGTCACCATCGTAATGTAATCCAGTGACTCGAAGTTGATGTTGAAGTCACCCCCAAGAATAAGGTTATGTTTATATGACAGGGACTCAAAATGTATATTGAGCTTGCTTAGTGTAGGAGGAGGGCTATTGGATACCACACTGGGATTATAGATGTTGTAGATGTTGCTAGAGGACCCATTGATAGCCTTTACAGATAACCCTAGCACACCCAGCGACTCTTCTTTAGTTGCTCAATAACCCGGTTGAGGCGACATTTTGATCAACATCAAAAAGCCCCCTGAGGAGCGACCAGCCATGGAGGGAAGCGTATCTACTGAAAATATGCCAAAACCAGACCTGTGTGGCAGCTCAAAGGCCTAAGTCTCATGAAAAAGGCAGGGATGGGTGGGGCGGAGCTTGCCGGCGTCCATGGTAGACGTGTGAGCGCTGAGCTCCTTGCCTTAACCCCGTTAAAATCCGACAAAATCGCCTGATGGTGCCTTACCGGACCTAACGGCTGGTGATTGCTCCCCATCCTCTCTCAGGTGTGAGCGGAGGAGTCTCCTCGCTCCAAACGGCAGGCTAACGAGACGTCCCGGGGAAACGGAATCGGTGGTGGCGGACCAGGCCTGCATCCACGTTCTGGCCTGAAACGCTGCCCAGGCGTCGTCACTCTACGAGCGGCGAGGGAGGTCGGAGGCAGACCTTTGGACAGCAAGAACAGGAGGGGAGTTTAACTATGCATAAATTGGATTGGGACTTATGTAGGCACCGAATGTTCGGCAGGGGCGGGGCACAGGAGTACTTCAGCATTGCAGTTTCGGACTGGTGGATAACTGCTTTTAGCTGGTAACGTCTGCCCCTGCGCTTTCGGCCTTCAGGCTCTGGATAGAGCCATTTAAGGGACTGCTTAAGTTTGTTTCTCAAGGGGGAAACGGGGTGGTAATGGGCACTGTCTGACCAGGTTGGGGGTGGTCGGCTGTGGGTGGGGGGATGGCGGTTCCTATCTGACCAGGTTGGGGTTGGTCGTCTGGGGAAGTTGGGGAATTTAGTTTCAGGGAAGTGCTATGCCAAGTATTGTGCGTGTTGATGCTGCAACTGTGGATCTGCCTATTAGTTCGAGATGTTCAGGTTCTCATGCAAGTGACTGCCCAAACGTATTGAGTTCAGATGGAGGAAAATGATGTACTAAGGATGGACCATGGTCCCGATCTTGTAAGGGTGTTGACCTGGAACGTAAGGGGGATGAATGACTATCGCAAGCTTAGAAAGGTCATGAGCTACCTGCACAGGCACCGTATTGATGTGGCCCTCTTGCAGGAAACACACCTCCCACTTACGAGTAAAATGTTGACTGCAAGGGGTCTGGGAGGTAACTGTGTGGCGGCTGGTTTCACTACCCACTTTAGGGGGGTGGTGACATGGGTCAATCCCCGCTCGCAACTGATGTTGACATCTCTGTCTGCTGACCCGGAGGGACGATACCTCATTGCACGTTGTACAGGTAAAGGTCATGACCTGATGGTGGTGAATGTTTATGGCCCCAATTACGACAACCCTGATTTTTACTCCACCCTAGCAGATATGTGCAGACTATATGTTGGTTCAAGGATGGTGTGGGGGGGGTGATTTCAACTTTGTACTGAACCCGGACCTGGAGCGGTCAGCTGGGACGACTTGCAGCCCTGCGGCGGCTGCCGTTCTTATGCAAACGGAATTGATTAAGTTGGATATGGTGGATATATGGAGACACAAACACCCAGGGAAGGGAGGGTACACACATTACTCAGCCTACCATGACATACATACGAGGATTGATTATTGGTTCGTGTCGGCCTCGCTCCTGAATTCTGTGAAGGGCTGTACAATCCTACCCCGCACGCTGTCGGACCACTCACCACTGCTTCTGCTCCTTGTTGCCCCTGCTAGGAAAATCCCCCTGTTCACCTGGAGGCTCCCTCCATATTCTCTATTGGACGAGGTTTTCAGGGGGGAGATAGCAGAAGACATAGAAACATTCTTCGACTGCAATGTGGGGTCGGTGGACAGTTTTCAGACAGTGTGGGATACCTTTAAGGTCTACATCCGTGGAATGACGATGGCACAATATTCTGGGGTGCTCAAATCCATTAGACACAGACTTAAAAGCCTTGAATCACAATTAGCGGAAATTAGAAAAGCAACATAGGCACACGTCAGACAGTGCAACAGAAGAACAGATTAAAAAAACTGATTATAGAATTCAATGAGGAAGCGGATAGAGAGCTTAAACATATGGGGAAGTATGCCACGGCACGAACATACGGGGACAGGGACCGCTCAGGTTCATTGTTAGCCAGACTGATGCGCAATAGTAGACCCCGACTGGTTGTGGAGGAATTGGTTACGTCCACAGGAGAGGTGGTTCCGGAGGAGGCTGACATCATTGCAGAGTTTCAGGATTACTATTCTAAGCTCTATAAGTCTAGAGCTGGGCACATGGAGGAGGAAATTGATGAATACCTTAGTTATATTAAAATGCCCTTCCTGGAAAATTTCCAAAGAGAGTTTCTGATGATGCCCATACAGCAGGACGAGATTCTGGAGGCACTGGAGGGAATGAGATCAGGCAGTGCTCCGGGAGCGGATGGACTTACTGTAGCCTTCTCTAAGGCCTTCAAAGATAAACTCATACCACATTTGATTTCCCTCTTTGATGATATATGTCAACAGGGTAGTATGCCGAAGTGTATGAGGGAGGCCCTACTCATCACAATTCCTAAACCGGGGAAGCCCCCCAGGGAATGCGGTTTATACAGGCCGCTCTCTCTGATAAATGTGGACGCCAAGTTGTACGCGAAGGTACTAGCTGCGAGGTTGGCCATACTCGTCCCGGAGATGGTTGCTCCGGAGCAAGCGGAGTTTGTTCCTGCCAGGAACTTGACATATAACCTGCGCACTGTCCTGGGCACTATACAACATGTGAAGCAAGACAACAAGGCGGTTGCTATATTCCTAGACATGGAGAAGGCCTTCGACTCTGTGGAATGGCCCTTCATGGTAAGGGTACTGAGGAAATATGGGCTGGGAGAACCCTTTCTACAAATGCTAGGGGCTCTCTATTATAAACCCTCGGCTCGGCTGAAACTAGGAGACACGGTCACTGACCCAATCGCAATAAGCAGGGGCACTAGACAGGGATGCCCCCTGTTCCCTCTGTTGTATGCACTTGTGGCAGAACCCCTGGCTTGCGTGATCAGAGAATACCACGAATTTGAAGGGATCAACTTCCCTACGTATGAGATCGGTATATCCATGTATGCGGATGATACCCTGCTATATGTCAGAGAGCCGGAAGCTAATCTTGCGTCAGTGCTGTGAGAGGTAGTGAGATTTGGGGCGCTGTCTGGATTGCGGGTTAATTGGGACAAATCGGTAGCTCTTCCGCTGACGCCGGTGACTGTCCCGTTTGAACTGGAGTACTCACTGCAATGGACCTCGGACTCCATAAGGTATCTAGGGATACGCTTGCACACTGATCCTGAGTTACTGGTTCGTGAGAACTATGGGATGGCGTACAGTAAGCTAGTGGACGATGTGGAGGTTTGGTGTAGACTGCCACTGTCCTTGATGGGGAGGATAGCGATAATGAAAATGGTGGTCCTACCCCGGTTCCTGTTTCTATTTAATAATATACTGGTGGTCCTGTCTAAATCCTTTTTTCGGCGACTCACGCAAATTCTTATTAGACTGGCGTGGGGAGGTAAACAACCCAGAGTCCAATGGAAGATATTAATGTTTCCTTACGAACAGGGAGGTCTGGGAGCACCGGATCTAGAACATTATTACCGAATTGCGCAAGCGGCACACCTGCATACGTGGATACATGGAAATCTTGATATACCGCATGTAAAATTAGAGCGGCTGTTTGCGGAACCGGTACCACTCCCGGCCGCGATATGTCACCCGGTAGACCGCAGGACGGGGATACTGGACTCCATTAAGGACATGAATCACGCATGGCATGAGTTACTAAGAGCACAGGACGGGGTAAGACTGTACTCTCCACTTATGCAAGTGGAGTGGGCAGTATTGATACCCCCTCACGCAGAGAAAGGGATGACGAAGGCACTACAGGAACTAGGTATCACCAAGATGGGGGATCTTTTCCTTAATGGGACTATGAAGACTCTCCAACAGGTACTTCAGTCGTAGACAGGGAAGACGCTACTGCACAGCTTCCAATACCACAGGGTAGGCAGTGCACTACAGGAACTTCTTGGACCGGAGCTAGCTGATCCTCCTGAGGTGCCGGAACTCACCTATGTTATTAAAAACCCTGCAGCTAGTAAACTGGTGTCCAATCTCAAGAAAATAGGGGACTGGAATAAGTCACACCTACAATCTACAGCTAGGGCTGCCTGGCAGAGTGATCTTCAGATGCAGATCCCTGATGAGATGTGGAGTTATTGTTGTACCAATACCAGGAAAATATCTCTGAATAGCATACACAGGCTGATTCATTTCAAGTACCTGCAGCGTGTCTACTACACTCTGGAGAGACTACATAGATATGGCCTGAGGGGTTCCGCGGAATGTGAACGCTGCCATCTCCTGAGTGCAGACTTCATTCACATGGCATGGTCTTGCCCCAGAATTTACAGATTCTGGAGGGAGGTTTTCTCAGAACTGGGGCTGATACTAGGTGTAGACATCCCGCCCTGCCCCGCCCTGGTGCTGCTGGGTTATTCTAAGACCCTCCCGGTAGCGCTGAGGCGACTGGCAGATATAGCTTTGCTGACTGCCAAACGATCGGTAGCCATGTGCTGGATGAGGGGGCCGCTACCGACAAAAAAAAGGTGGGCGGCTGATCTGTTATACTGCTGTACACAGTCGGAGACATACAGCGAATTACTGCCTCCCAAAAGTCATCCCAAGAATTTCTGGGGGCTGTACAGGACCTATCTAGATGCTAGAGGCAGCGCAGACACAGGGTCTGACCTGGAAGAGGCGGAGGAGGAGATGCTCAGGACCAGGCCGTTGGGCACCAGGGAGCGATGGCTCATACACTTAAATATATTCCAGGTTGGTAGTGCAGGTCCAGCCCTCATGGGGCCTGGTAGTACACAGAGGGAGACTTGCATTGAGGTGACATGAGATGTACATGGTGGGAGGGAGGCGGTGGCACTCGGGGGTTCGGTTTCAACACTTTGAATATCATCTGGTAGGTGGAGATGTAGGGACTGACACAATACGCACATGGGCAGTACACATAATTGCAGCACACACTGGGTAGGCAGGCACACTTTGGGTTGGGGGTTGTTTGATGGGGTGTGAAAGGTAGTTTAAGGGGTAGGCATTCAGATCTGTTATAGAATGGGCACTATTTTTGGCCTATAGCCCTGGGGGCTTGGAAGTACTATAATTCCTATAGCAGAATGTTTGGGGGTAGTCTGCACCTCCCGGAAGCACAAGTGAGCAGCAGTGAACGATTGTTGGGGTCCTGCCTCATGCATTGCAATACTATTTGTTCTTCTATTAATCTTTTTGCCGCCAGGCCCCAGGGATGCTGGCTTGAAGGCTGTGTAAGATATACCTAGACTATCGAGATGTGCTGATTCAGACTGCTGCCGGCCTCAGGGTTGTAGGCTATAAGAGCTGTGTGACAATTGAATGTGCAATAAAGTACAAAGTTAATAAAAAAATTGGGTTGATCAGTTTACTGCGTACACCAGCCAAGTTTCATTAAAGAATCTGCCGCTACCCCACGGGTCTTGGTTGTACCAGCCTGAGGAACAATCCCTGCGCCCTGGAACAGAATCTGCCTCAGCTTCCATTTTTAAAGCCAGGGCTTCAGGGGCAGCTACTGTGGATGTACGGAGAAAAGTACTATGGGCAGCTATGGAATGTAGTCCATCAATGCTACTCAGAGGCCACTCCCTCCAGGGGACACCCTCCCCTAGTTAAGTATAACCACAACACCCTCTAGACTATAGAAAGCATGCTGGATCCCGGTTTCTGTGGTGTGGATATCATAAGCTTCTATTGTCAGTAGGCCATCTAAGATTTTCCTGGGGGCCACCAAAACTACAATGGAGTTGTCTGGATATGGGCACTCAAAATACATTGCATGAGGATTGACTTGCACTGGTAATTTCCCCTTAACCAATGTAGAACTGTGTTGTAAAGAGAATCCGAACCCTCAAAACACTCCTTCCCAGTTTTGGTACATTAATTATGTTAAAGTTATAATGGCCCTTGCTACGTCTAGTCTGGGCTAGTCTCTCAGTGTAGGTAAAACCACAAATATCCCTAGCTCGAAAACCAGCCTGTGCCCTCCCTCTGTATGTCATTCCGGATGGCCCAGGTACAATAGTTATACTGGACTCTACTGGGCTATAATAGTCATGGAGGTTGGAACTGCATCAACGATCGAGCCCTGTGACTGGTTCCTGCTGCCTTCCCTGATGCCTCGTGGTTTAGAGTTCTATCCAGGACCGGCTGGCGGTGCCCTGCTGATGTCCAAAGGTTCCCTAGTTCAATGGTGCTGCAAAATGTTGGAGGTAGGAGGGGCAAGGAGTGGGGGAAAAATCAAATTTGCTATATTACGCAGCAGTCTAGCAGTATTTAATTTACATTCCAAGGATTTCACAATATCTTTTATACCCACTACTTCATCACACAATGCTAGTCAATTTCGTAAAAAATGGTAATTGTGTTATGTGACCGGGTAATAATGCTAGCCTCCACACCCCTGCAAACAGCTGCTGATAACCCTGCCATGTTGCTTTCCATCAAAGGGGTAAACCTATTGGAACAAACCACAACCAGTTCAAATTGAGGCGGGTGGCACACCAGGGAAAATTCGTCTAGTAGGGTAGTGTTAGCCACAGGATCCGGGCTTGCAGGAGTTTTGCTCCTGCCCGTCTGTACCCTATTGGGCTTCTTCACATAACACCAGTAGTGTAGATTTCACACTTTTCCCTGGACCCCAGGTCACAGTGGGTATGGGTGGGTTAAGTATTGTCTCAACTGCCTCAATCAATTTGTTGATTTGGCTGAGGGTGCTCGAGTGGTTACCTTTCCTAGCACACTTATTGGGATTGTTGATGGAGGGGACAGTGTCAGCGGCTTATTGCTTACCCATAGCTGGTGGTTATTAGAAGGTAATGCAAAGGAAAACCTATCCACACCCAATTCAGATTCTAGAAGAACAACAGGGTAGCCTGGCTATTCACAAACTGCACTTCTATAGTTACTACAGCCAAAAATGATCCGAAACAGTAATCAATCAATCAATCAAAACATTTGTATAGCGTGCTACTCACCCGGAGGCTCTCAAGGTGCTTGGGGGAGGGGGGTCCGCTACTGCTCGGACTGCCAGGTCTTGAGTTGCTTCCTGAAGGAGAGGTGGTCTTGGGTCAGGCGGAGGTGGATGGGGATGGAGTTCCACGTCTTGGCAGCCAGGTAGGAGAAGGATCTACCTCCCGTTGTGGCTCGTCGGATGCGGGGGACGGCGGCGAGGGCGTGGCTGGTCGATCGTAGCTGGCGGGTGGGAGTATAGAAGGTCAGGCGGTCGTTGAGGTATCTTGGGCCTTGGTTGTGGAGAGCTTTGTGTGCGTGGGTGAGGAGTCGGAACGTGATTCTCTTGCTGACGGGGAGCCAGTGCAGGTTTCTCAGGTGTTCGGAGATGTGGCCGTGTCGGGGGATGTCCAGGATGAGGCCTGCTGAGGCGTTCTGAATGCGATGGAGCTTTTTGTGAAGTTTGGCTGTGGTTCCAGCGTAGAGGGAGTTGCCGTAGTCCAGTCGGCTGGTGACAAGGGCCTGAGTGACCGTCTTCCTGGTTTCGGTGGGGATCCACCGTAAGATCTTACGTAGCATGCGTAGGATGTTGAAGCACGACGCGGAGACGGCGTTGACTTGTCTGGTCATGGAGAGGGAGGAGTCCAGGATGAAGCCCAGGTTGCGTGCGTGGTCTGTGGGTTTGGGTGCGCTGCCCAGGGCAGGGGGCCACCAGTAGTTGTCCCAGGCGGAGGGCGAGGATCCCAGGATCAGGACTTCCGTCTTATCTGAGTTCAGTTTCAGGCAGCTGTTCATCATCCACTCGGCTACGTCTTTCATCCCTTCATGTAGGTTGGTTCTGGCGGTGGCGGGATCGTTGGTGAGGGAGAGGATCAGCTGGGGGTCATCGGCGTAGATGATGTTGAGGTTGTGTTGGCGTGCGATGGCCGCGAGGGGGCTCATGTAGATGTTGAACAGCGTGGGGCTGAGTGATGATCCTTGTGGTATGCCGCAGATGACTTTGGTGGCCTCGGATATGAATGGGGGGAGGCGGACTCTCTGTGTTCTTCCGGCGAGTAAGGAGATGATCCACTACAGTGCCTTCTCCTGGATTCCAATGTTGTTGAGGCGCTGCACTAGGGTGTGGTGGCAGACCGTGTCGAACGCCGCGGAAAGGTCCAGGAGGATGAGGGCCCCTGTTTCCCCGTTGTCGAGCAGGGCTCGGATGTCGTCGGTGGCTGCGATGAGGGCGGTCTCGGTGCTGTGGTTGGCCCGGAAGCCGGACTGCGAGTGGTCGAGGGATCCATTCGTCTCGAGGAAGGCGGCCAGCTGTATGTTGACGGTTTTCTCAATGACTTTGGCAGGAAAAGGAAGGAGCGAGATGGGGCGGTAGTTTTTGAGGTCGGTGAGGTCCGCTGATGGTTTCTTCAGTAGGGCGCTGAGTTCGGCGTGCTTCCAGCTCTCTGGGAAGGTGGCGGTGTCGAAGGAGGTGTTGATGATGTCACGTAGATGGGGTGCGATGACGGAGTCGGCCTTGTTGAAGACGTGGTGATGCAGGGGTCGGTTGGAGATCCGGAGTGGATGGATTTCATTGTGCGGATGGTGTCTTCGGTGTTGACCGGGGTCCAGGTGCAGAGGGTGGTGGTGGGGGGCGTTGGTACGGTCGTAGGGTGCGTCGGCTGTGTGCTGAAGCTGTTGTGTATGTCTGCGATCTTGCTGTGGAAGAACGCAGCGAGCGAGTTGCAGAGGTCTTGCGAGGGAGTGATGTCATTGTTTCCGGCGCTGGGGTTGGAAAGCTCTTTGACGATGTTGAAGAGTTCCTTGCTGTTGTGGGCGTTGTTGTCTAGCCGTTCCTTGAATGCGGTTTTCTTGGTGGTGTGGATCAGCTGGTGATGTTTTCGGGTGGCGAGCTTGAGGGTGGTCATGTTGTCTGTAATTGGGTCTCTGCGCCAGGCTTTCTCGACGTCCCGATAGTTCTTCTTGGAGCTCTTGAGTTAGTCGGTGAACGAGGATGCTTTTTTGGTGCCGGGTCTGGCGGGGGGGTCTTCAGTGGAGCGAGGTTGTCTGCGCAGTTGCTGGTCCACTTCGTGAGGTTGTCGGCGGCTTGGTTGGGGTTCGCTGAGCTGGCGGGAGGGTTCTGGCTCAGGGATGTGGCGAGCTGGTCGGCTGTGATCTTGTTCCAGCTTCTGCGGGGGACTTGTTGCGGGTGGTGGTGGTGCGTGGTCTTGCTGAAGCTGAAGTAGACGCAGCTGTGGTCTGCCCAGTGGAGTCCGGAGGCGTGGCTGAAGGAGATGTCCTTGCTGGAGGAGAAGACGGGGTCTAGCGTGTGGCCGGCGTAGTGGGTGGGGGTGGTCACCAGTTGCTTGAGCCCGAGGTTGGCCAGCAGGGTGGTGGTGTTGCGGTCGTTGTTGTTCTCCAGGTGGAAGTTCCCCGAGGAGGATGTAGTCAGCGGAGGGGAGGGCGTGCGGGTTGATGAAGTCGGCGATGTCTTCGCTGAATTGTGTGCGTGGTCCCGGGGGTCAGTAGATGAGGGTGCCTCTGAGGGTGGTCTTGGGATCAGTGTGCATCTGGAAGTGCAGATGTTCGGCGGCTGTGAGGGTGTCATCGGAGTTGGTCGTGATGCGGATGGTGCTCTTGTGGACGATGGCGATGCCTCCTCCAGTCTGTCGAGGAGGTTTCAGAGTTCCACGGTGTGTCTGTGGAAGGAGCGGGTGTTGAGCAGGATGCACTTCAGGTGGTTGCTGCTGGTGCTCATCTCAGCAGGTGCGGTGCAGGTCCGGATGCAGGAGAACTTGCAGGATTGGCAGGTGAAGGGTCCGTGGGTGCATCCTGGGGTGGCTTGGTGGCAGCCGGGGATCCGGCCGGTGTTGAGTGCGTTGAGGGTGGCGTAGTTGTAGGTCCGGCGGGTGGGCTGGCATCCTCGGGGGCCAGGGGGTCTGGCGCTCGGTGCGGTCCAGGCGCGGACGGGCGCAGACTCATGCACCTGCCATAAATGGAGAGTGGGGTGGCAGGCGGGGGAGGGACGATGGAGGGGCAGCTGGGAGGCGGGAGCAGGGTGGCGAGTGGGGGGGCGGTGAGGTGAGGCGGAGGGGGTGTGGGTGTGGCCGCGGGGAGCAGCGTCAGGGAGCGGGGTGGGGCAGGGGAACAGCTGAGACGAGACACGGAGCGAAAATGCAAAAATACAATGGAGACACGGAGCAAAAGTACACAATTACAATGGAGACACGGAGCACAAGTGTAAAATTACAATGGGCACAGCAGAAGGGCAACAACAGGCGGAGGGGCAGGGGAACACTCTGGGGAGCTCAGGCGGTAGGGGAGCGACAGTAAAATCAACAAAACACGGGCAAAACACGAATGGCAACAGGCAAACCTTAGCAGGCAGTAGAGAGCGGGCAGGGACAGGGGGCCACTCCACACAAGGGCAGAGACTCGGCTTGGCAGCGGCGGTGGGAGGAGCACATTTAAAGTGTCTGCTGGTCCTGGTACACGGTTCTGTGTAACACACATAAACAGTAGAACCATGTTAACTGGCTCATCTGCAATGCTTCTTGTCAGGTTTAATTAAAGGTAGCTTCAGGAACAGTATGGGATGAGGGATAAAACAGACCATAGTCAGAATGGAGAATCACAAGCACATCAAAAGGGGTAGTAAACAGTGAGGCAATCCTTCACAGGCATTTACTTCAAGCTTCAACTGGCCTGGGTGTGGGCAGCACTTACTCGGTCATGTCAAGCACTATATGGTGGTGCTCCATTCAATCCAGAAGTATTAGTCACTCAAGTTCTAGTCTCAGATGCACAGATTCTGCTGAAATCAGGGAGGGAAAACCTTGGGAGTGAGCAACCCACTGCTGGGGAGGTGGTGGTCAGGATCCATGAGCAGCCTGGCTGCAGGCTCTTCGATATCTCCTTCTACACTGTTTGACTGGCCTGTTGACAGGCAGATACAGTAGGTCTGTGGCCATGACTAGAGGACTATACTGGCTGCAGTAATGTTGCAAGGTGCATATACTCTACTTGTGATGCTGAGAGCTGGCAGCAACATCTCCCACATGCGGGTGACACTGATTGCTCTGTGGAAGACACAAGCACAAGCCATACTTAAGAACATGGCCAGGAGGCTCTGGCTGGCGATGGAGCATAATGCAACTATGTAGCTGACACCTTATAACATTAGATGCTGCACCACTTTCCTGCACTTTAGAACACTCTGCAAAGAAAATAAAGGCAGATCAGAAGTTGATGATGGCCCACTCCCAGAATGGCATATGTGTAGCTATCAACGGCGGTAAACTATATATGCACATACCCCATAAGTCTATGCTCAGGAGAGCAAGGATGGTTCTTCTGTTGGTGAATGATGAAAACAGTTTTCAGATGCAGAGTGAGGCAGGAATATGCCTCGGAAGCTACTTGTCTTCGCATTTAGCCTCAACTTTTCTAACTTGTCATTACTTTTCCTGTCTAAAGAGTACCCTTGAATAACAAGACTTGCATCCAGCCATGGCAGTCAGCTGAGCAAGTGAACCCAATTGTTTATAGTGCATTTGGGTAGTCACCTCAAGTCAACTCAACTCATGTCAAGTTTTTATTCAAGATTTGGAACTCATACGATATCTACACGAATTGATAGGACCTATAAAATTCTAAGCTATATAATAGTGATAACTTTAAAAAACTCATACATAAAATTCATTACATGATAAAACACAATAGAAACTATTAAAAAAAATAAAACCTATGCAAAACAAATTTGAAAAACATTTAAAAAATGTAAATACTTGAGTACAGAACATTGTATTTGGAGGAGAAAGCATTGAGAGTAGGGGTCAGAAGTCAGTCACACATGATATTTTAAGGATAAATGTCTTAAAATCTTACAACGCTACAGTATCAATGCAGGACACACAAAATGTACATGTTTCAGATCCTGGAATGCATTCTTACATAACTTACTAAGATTACATGCATTGTTCGTTTGTGCTAATTTATCCCATATTTAAGTTCAAACTTTTAAATGAAAAGTATTTAAATGAAGTACTGCCCAAAACAATGTAACCCTATGATCAATGTTCCGGTTTAGGTATAGTTGAGGTTTTCTTGGAATGCACAAGGTCGTTATGATATGACATTTATCTTTTGCCTTACGAAAGTCCATGTCTAAAAGCATACTTAAATTATTAGAAGCTTGCTTAAGACAATATTTTAATTGTGCGTCAGACCAATAGGATACAAATGGCTGTTTAACCCAAAGAGGCTCAAAGCATAGTTAAAATTCCTTTAGAACAAAGATGTATCTTTGTCCCTTTCAAAAATCTCAATATGCATGTAATTCCTTAGTGAGTAAGATTTGCTTCTGAAAAGCTGATAGCCCCTTAAAAGTACTGCTGTGAGACCTTGTACAAATGCACTTTTTAGCCCAAATTTTAATCCTAGGGCTGGAATGGCCACCAAAGTAATAAAACCACAAAGTTTCCTTAAGATTTGTCCTTCATACTTTTGAGAGAGAGAAAACGAATTTCGCCATATCTGTTAATTCTAATGCTTATAATAGAGTGGCAGGTATTTTGACCTGATATACCGACAAATAATGGGTAAAGTGCCTACGGCCAACTGCATGATAAAAGGTTATCAAACTGTTTGACTGATTTTTAGCCTTACTAATACTATGCACCATAAGATCGGCATCATTTAAATTATTGATCACAAATTTCCTTGAAAATGTACATAGTTTAACAGTCTCTAATCTTTACTTACCAAGGTACCACTTGTACGGAAAATAATTCCATGCTCTTTTACTCCCAAAAAACACAATTTTACTTTTAGAAATGGTAATTTCAAAAAGTGGATAACAGAGAACTGCAGTAATAAAGCAAGATAACTATTTAGACCCTTCAGGGTGAAATCAAAGACTACAAAGTTGTCTGTATACAACAGACAAGAAATCGGAATTCCTATAGGCAGCAGGTCGCCGACACCATTATTCAAGTGAATAAGTAAGTCAGAAATATATAGGGAAAATAACAAAGGGCCTAGCAGGCAACCCTGCTTTAAGCCGGTTTTTGTAGAGATTGCAGCAGACAGCACCTGTTCCC
Source organism: Lissotriton vulgaris (assembly GCF_964263255.1). NCBI lineage: Eukaryota > Metazoa > Chordata > Amphibia > Caudata > Salamandridae > Lissotriton > Lissotriton vulgaris. The sequence continues at coordinate 405,493,858 of NC_141697.1, read as the reverse complement.
ATGCAACAGCACTTGACCCCTTGTTGATGTGTGATAGGCAATAATAAATGTAGCAATATCCCTGGCACACGACGACTATGTTGGGCCAGATGATCCACTCTATTAAACACTGTGGAAAAGTCAATAAAAGTAGCAAATATCGAAGAGCCTCTAATGGTTACATATTTTTCTGTAATAAGTTGGAGATCAGCAATATTATCTAGCGTGCCATGATTTTCCCTAAAGCCAGACTGTTTCAACTGGAAAATCATTTTTCGTTATCCCAGGAATTAAGGTGTAATAGGCTTTTTATAAATGACTTTTCTACAGCATCTAAAGGAGCATATTCTTGATAATTAAAAGGGAGGTTACATGCCCCCTTTTAATATAAAGGGATCCATACCCTTGAAGGGTGGACTGCAGAATGGAAATAATAGTGCTCAAATACTGGGGTAACTTAGATTCTTTTTTATATGGAATGGAATAGGTTTTTATATAGCGCGATAGCTACCTGCAGGCGTCCCAGAGCTTTAGCAGAATACAGGTCGGTGAAGCGGGTCGAGGTTATCTGCTGAAGAAAAAGGTTTTTAATTTTTTTCGGAAGAGCAGGATGTTAGGTTCTGAGCGGATGGAGAGTGGAAGGGAGTTCCAGAGCCTAGCCGCGTTTGTTGAAAACATTCTACCTCCACTTCTTTCTCTTTTGAACCTGGGAATGATGACTTGAAAGGCGAGGGTCGACCTCAGCTGCCTGTTGGGGTTGTAGGGGGTAATCAAGGTGTGATTTAGGATTGCTCCTTTCCTCCAGTAAGCGCGGTGGGCGATGCACATGCTTTTGAAATTGACTCTGTCCTTTACTGGCAGCCAGTGAAGGGCTCTTAATTTAGTTTTCACTGATTGCCGGCGGGGAATGCGCAGGAGAGTACGGGCAGCGCAGTTTTGGATAACCTGCAGTTTTTTCAGGGTGGATTCGGGGGCTCCTATGTATAGGGCATTTCCGAAGTCCAGCCGAGAGAGGATTAGACCCTGGACCATGATCTGTCTGGCCTTGAAAGGGAGGAGCGGTAGGATCTTTCGTATGAGTCTAATGATGCCCATGCAGGTGGCAGCTAATTTAGTAGCCTGGTGGCCGAAGGTCAGTGCGTTGTCCAGCCAGATACCCAGCCAGAGATCGGAATTTCATCTGGTCACACTGCCCCAGATGTTCTCATAGAACTAATGATTACTCAATGTCTTTCAAGAGGGTGGGCCAGATTTTGTGAAGTCTGACTCTGGGAGGGGAGATTTGTTCCTTGTTAATAACAACTGCCCCAGTGTTAGCTGCATATAATTCTTGAATAAAATCTAACTACTGAACTTCCCTTATTAGTACTTTTCCTCTTTCTGCCACAAATAAGGCAAATTTAAATCTAATTAACATATTTATCTCTGCAAAGGTATATAGCAGACCATCTGCTTTATAGACTGGTAAAATGAATGAATTATATCTGAGTTCTAAGAAACCCTGATATCAAGCAAAGCTTCCAGGGACCCTTACAGTTGTTAAATCTTTGCAGCGTACAAGTGAGTTCTTCCAGTAACCTTAGCACATTTAGAATTAAACCCATTAACTTTCCAAGACCCCAAAGGAACAGTACTAAACTCTAAAGTAAAATAGAAGGCTCTATGGTTGCTAAGAGTGTTATCAATCATTTCCATAATGGAAAAAAAAGGAAAGTCTATGTATGAGACAATTAAGTCATCAATTATAGAGCAGCCAGTGATCACTTTGTGAGTAAAACCAGCAAGAGAATAGGCGTCAGATGTGCCATTTATGATAAAACAATCATTCTTCCTGAGTACATCAAGCACTTTGCAACCTCTTTTAACCATTTTTATTTTTGTTGGAAAACATACAGAAGGATTTATAAAGCTATATCGGCAAATAGGCTAATAGAATGATTGGAAGCCTTAAAATGTCAATCTCCGATAAAAATAACTCGGGAAATCTCCACCTTTTCTATGATATTATTATGGAACAGAAATAATAGAGATAACAATTTGTGATATCCAAGGTCAGGAGGATTACACACATTTATTAATGATAGTGACTCTGCAGAATTCGTCCCCAGCAGTGAACTAATTTTTACAGTTTGAAAGAGGTTAAAACCATCAGAATAGAAATGGAAATTCCATTTAAGATTAGTACTCAAAAGAAGAGCTAAAATACCCTTAGCATGTCCCCTCCTAGAGGGTGCTGCATTACAGATGAGGACAAAATACCCATCCAGGTAAAAATCATCAGAACACCAGGTTTACTGGATGCAGATCACATCAGGGTTCAGACTATTTAAGAAATCCATTTTTTTCGGGTCAGACAACAGCCCACTGCATTCCAAGAGACCACTTTTAAGTTATTATTAGCTAGGGGCCAGATGTAGGTAATTCCTATTTACCGACTCTTAAATACCGAATTTTACCGATTCGGTATTTAAGAGTCGGTAAATAGGAAGGGGACAGATGTAGGTAATTCTAATTACAGAATTACCGAATCGGTATGATTCGGGATTTACCGAGTCGGTAAATACCGCATCGCTATTGCCCATTGATTCCAATGGGCCATGAAGCCCATAGGAATCAATGGGAAATACCGATTCGGTATTTACCGAATCGGTAAATACCGAATCCTGCAAGGGTGCACGGGGTGTCACTTTTTGTTACCCTCTAGCACCCCAAGTACAGGCTTGTGTGACATGTAGTACACATACATGCCCTAAGGGCATGTCTGTGTGTCACATGGCACAGGTGTACATGCACAGATGTGCATGTACACCTGAATTTGGTATTTTACCACCCAATTGGATTGGGTGGTAAAATACCGAATCCTGAAGGCCTGTAGCACTGTAAACAGTGCTACTTACATCTGGGTTTTACCGATTCGGTAAAATTACCGATTCGGTATTTTACTGAATCAGTAAATTTACCGAATCTGTAAATTTACTGATTCAGTAAAATTAGGGGCCCTGCATTTCAAAATCCAATTACCGGTCGGTAACAGCCGAATTCGGCCGTTACCGACTGGTAATCGGCGACCTACATCTGGCCCTAGATGTCTTAATCAACTTGACCAGAGTATGATTACCATTAAGGGTGTCAGCCAACTAACTCCATTTACTCAACTCATCCTCACTAGTGGGTTATGGGGCCACCTCCTTTAGGTCTAACAGAGCAACCTGCCTTCTGCCCTTCTCTAAGGACACTAACACTTTTTTCGACTTCTCATAATATGACTCTATCCTCAACAAGGATCATCTTGAAACACATCTATCAGTTTGAGCTCAGCTTCTCTGCTCCTGTGATACAGGAATTATATCAATTCCTCCACAAAGAAATAATTCATTATTATATAGAATCAAATTTGTCACCAGTCTAGAGTTGAATGTTACTCTTGATGTTTTTACCTGATGTAAGCATAAGATGAGTACAAGAGAAATGTAATTTCTTTCAATCATCTTGAGATCTTCATTCTCAGCAAATCGTGATAATAAACCATAACGATTAAAAATTAAATCATGATAGAATATTATCAAAAAATCAAGCATAGTGGATCCAATAGACACAGACAAGGTAGATCTTTGTCCACCAGGGCTCTCACTGTGATTTACTTTTTTTACAATAACATTTGAAAATGGTTTAGCTAAGGGATTAAGAGCAGTTGACAAAAGGCCTGAGGCATAGGATTCCCCTTTTGTGCTAACTTCTGCAATCTTTACAACTTAGGAAATAAGGGAAAACTTGTCCCTGTTTAGTTTTCCTCCTTGGGCTTTAGATCCTCAGAGACATCTTTCCTTTAATATCTGTGACATGACATCCCTCTCCAAGATGGGCTCCACTGTTTTATTAAAACAAGGCTTTCTTGGTTGTTTTTGGGAAATTCTCAGTTTATTTTCCACAGCTTGCAATATTTATCTACAAATTTCCCAATGGGTTCTTGTAAGCTGTTCTTGGTCGATACAATTGGTCTACATGGAGGTCTTTGTGAATTTTCGGCACCATGTAGAAAGTGGGGCTTTTAGGGTGTTCTTGTATGAGATATCTTTTCGTACGTTCTTGTATGGTGCCATTATCAACCGCTTTCTGTACGATCTGTTGCAAAGTTTTTTTTATTTCTTGTGTAGGGTCATTGTCCATTTGCATATACAGGTTCTCATCATTCAAATGCTCCATCACTCGTGTCTCATAGTAAGATGTATCCAATTGTATCGACCAAGAACAGCTTACAAGAACCCATTGGAAAATATGTAGATAAATATTTACAACCCAGCGCTATGGCAGCACAATCATTCATTAAGGATACTACAGACTTTCTAACAAAATTAAGAGAAATCAATATGGTGGGCAATACACCATTAACCTTAGCGACTATAGACGTAAAATCTCTATATACGTCCATACCCCACAACCTGGGTATAGAGGCTGTTGAAAAAGCACTACTGGAAAGTGAGTATGACACAGAAATGCAATTATTTTTGTTGGAACTGGTACAATTTATCCTCATGCATAGCTATTTCAACTACAAAGGAAAATGGTTCCTACAGAAGAGTGGAACGTCCATGGGAAATCCAGCACCTCCCACATACGCAAATATCTTTATGAAAAACTTTGAAGAAACACACATTCTACAAAAACCTACCTGACAAAATCATCTCCGTCTGTACATCAGGTTTATAGACGATATCTTTATTGTATGGGAAGGAACGACAGAAACATTGGTTGAACAAATTAGAGCATTGAATGACATTGATGAAAGAATTCAGTTCTCATGGGAAATCAGTACAGAGAAGATCCACTTCTTGGATGTGGAAGTGCGAAACACCCCAACGGGTTTCAAAACCAATATATACCGCAAAGAGACAGACAGAAATAACACTTTACAGTTTAACAGTTTCCACCCTCCGTCACTCAAGAAACATTTACCATTTTCCCAACTGATGAGGGTCAAAAGGATAGTCTCGGAACCAGAACAACTGGAAGTTCAATCAGAATTGATGATGGAAAGATTCAAAAGTAGAGGATACCCAGACTTGGTATTAAATGAAGCAAAACAAAGGATTGCAGAAAAAAGTAGAGAAGAACTATTTACACCCAGGAACACACAGGAAGATCAACGGATCACCTGCGTGAGTAAGTTTTCCACCATGAGTCATCAATTTAAAAAAATCATTAAAAGACATTGGATACTACTAGCTACAGAACCGGATTTTAAAGGGCTATTCAGTCAAGAACCACTTTTTGCTCACACAAGGTCAAAAAATATTGGTGAACTACTCAAACCTCAAATTAAAGAAGGACCTCCTATCAAATACAAGGGAACAATTCCATGCTTAAACTGTCATAACTGTGGAAACATCATGAAAGGTGATCATATACCCCACGTACAAAATGGAAAATTGATAAAACTCAAAGTAAATGGAACATGTGACTCCACCAACATCATTTATCTTTTAACCTGTCCGTGTAATAAGCAATATGTGGGTCAAACAGAGAGGAAACTAAAAATAAGACTTAATGAGCATAAAAGCAACATCAGAACCCAAATGATAAAATCTTCAGTAGCAACTCACTTTATGGAAGCGCAACATCAAATTGATGACTTGAAAGCGTGCATCTTGGAACAAGTGCACAAAGTATCAGGAAGAGATAACAGGAAAACTTTGATTAAAAGAGAAAATCACTGGATTTATTTCCTGCAAACCATGAAACCTAAAGGGTTAAATGACAGGATTGAACTGGCTTGTTATTTGTGAATATATTATTGAATATAACTATATCTGACATGTTTAGAGGGTGGAAAAGTTGTAAATTTGTGAAATGTCGTAGTTATTAGCACACTGTGCCTTTAAGAGCAGGTTAAATGCATTCAGAGCTTCTGTTTCTTTTAAATACACGAACAACCCGAGTGCGTCACAAGCACAACGTCCAGCATGCTTAGCGTGTAGTAACGATCCAACACGGTAACCGTCTCTCTCCACGGAGGGTTTAATATACTATTTAGAGAGCAATTGTCTCTGGTATTAAGTTATTAGACAGTGACATCAACGTTGTGAAAAAAGCTATAACTGAAAACACGCAATGCGAGTAGGTTTTTAAACAGATAGTCAAACATGCATGTTATGTTTTTTGCAAAAAAGGCACACCGACTTAATTGTAATATACTACTTGTTAGATAAAGGAACACATAGAGCGTATGCATGTATTTTTTTTTTAATTCTGAACGTCGAGTTAAACATTTGAGTAGAAACAATGACACTGATACGTATCGCATGTGTTTTCAATGGTGGCAAGAGAACAGTTGAATAATGAAATGTATTATCGTTTTTTCAGATAGATTGATCCCTTGACAAAGGCGAAACCCGCTGAAATGCATTGGGAATAAGGAAATATTTATCGTATTGGATTGTTTAAGCAATGTTTTTTGAAACGAAATAATGGATATGATATAAGATGTGAATGCAACATCTAAAGCAAACATGGAATCATTTGAATAAATATCCAACTATCAACTAAGTGACTCGATATATCTTTATAATATAATTTGTATGGAACTATAGCTGATGTTTCAGCATATCCTGATGCCCTAGGAGACAGAGCTAAAACGTACGTTCTGCAGATCAGGAGTATCTCTACAGGTGTCACGTCTGCTAAACTTATAGAAGAGGAAATCAAAAAGATTTTCTAAGGAATAGATACAACCTCATTTGCTCTCATGCTCCCAGGACTGTTGATATGCTTTTCTGAGAACCTGAGTTGTGATTTGCCCACTTGCGATCCAGATTCTCTGTAATAGGTTTTACTTGGGGCAATGGGGATGAAACCTCTGCCCTTAAACTGGAGGGACTAGCTATTTCCCTTTCTTATTGACCGTCTGCGCAATCTGGCTTGTAGCAAACTCTTCACTTTTTATATCCATTGACAGCTTTATTATTGCTAAGAGTGAGTTTTTCATGTGATCTGAGTTATTTACTGCTTTCTCTTAGAGGGCTACAATGGACAACAGAATTATTTTCAGGTATTGAACGTAATGACCGTGTACATTAGATGAAGAGTTCCCAAGTAGCCTAACTTAGGGATGGTTGAAGACACTGTGGAAGCTAACAATTGCTCAGAGGGCAGACTGCTAAAAAGCCTCAGTGCTGATTTTTGCATACTGTAACATGGGGTAACCAGAGGAGCTTGCTCCGTTGTAGCTTTGATCATGAAATCAGTATCAACATAAGGTGAAGTCCCTGTCACAGAGCCTAAGATCCACCCTTGACCATCCCAGCACTTGAATGCACTGACCTTTCTTGCAGGGTTTTTTTTAATCATCTGTCATTTGTAGAGGGTAAAAGGGCTCTGGGAGGGGTTCAGAGAGCCTGGGCAATCAGGGCTGGCTGATAGGACTTCATATGCAAACAGTTGCTGGTTCCTCCTACGGATGCCAATATCTTCCTTTTTTTAAAAAGCTAGGGAAAGAACCCTTTATAGTATTCAAATGGCTGGGTTTGTTCCTTAATAGTTTGGAGTTGGTCTTTCTACAAACTCTTGCAGGGGTCATCCTTCCCCAATAGAGCTTGCAGTCATATTCCGAAAAGTAAGAAAAAATATCCTGTCCTGATACACTGGCAAGTCTTGGCCACATGATACACTGAAGCAGCCTTCTCCCTAATAGGACACTCTTCAAGCCAACCCCTCTTGGAACCCCTACGCCACTGCTATTGTCTCCCTGGAAGCAAGGTTGCTGGGTTGAAAGGCTTCTATAAGGGGTGTCAACTGCTGAGGTCCAAAGTGAGGGCACAAGCCCACCAGGCAGTTCTGCGGGATCAGACAAGTCCTTTTGATTCGCCCACTGACAAATGTCCCTCCGGTAAGCGTTCCACACTTCATGGTAATCAATTAAGCAATGCTCAATTCAGCAGCATCAGTTCATCACAACAGTCTAAATCCAATGCAGTGCAGAGTTACAAATGTAAAGGCGGTAAAGAAGCAGAAATTCAAACCTGGAGGGGACTTTGGTGAATAGCTGGGCTAGGCATGCTAGAAGGCATAGCAATTATGGTGATACTGGATGATACTTGATGGACCGGGGGGACAGGTGTGGGGGAAGCTACATTGACCCATCCACATCCTCAGCCCTGGAGCTCTTAACTCCTTGACTCAGGTGCCTAATGTATCATGCTCATCTCCTCATTCCTGACCTTTATATCTTTCCTCCACCTCTGTCACTGGTCCTGCAATGCAGCACCTCACATAGGCACCCAGGGCCTGGTATCCAGCAATGTCTCCTCCTCAGGGAAGTTAAGGTGCTGCTGCCTTTTCCGTCTGCTCACTTGTGTGCACGCTTCACCTCTAACATCCTCACGATCCCCAACATTTTTCATGACCTCATGTTACTTTCAACCAGTGGGGGCTTGTGATCATTGAAAGTTCTTAGAGGCAAATATTTGCCCGTAATTTGACAGAGCGAGCAAGGATGGCTACTCCTGAAGGACAAAAAGATGTTCTCCAATTAAGTTTTGAAAATATTTGGCAAAATAGGTTATTATTACACCATTAACTTACATTAACTTACAAAAATACCATCAGTTCTGAAGGTGCATTCCTTAAACATTCTGGCACCTTTATGGTGTGACAACCAGGGCCGACCCACCCAATGGTGTTCAATGTTCACTAGCCTTAAGGCATTCAGACAAAATGGTGGCAATTTGGTAAATGTATCTGAATCCGCTCTCTAAAAGGGTCTAAGGTGCTATAGAAATGCCTGGGGTTTATAGGTTTCACTGGGATACCGCCGAGCCCAGGCCCAGAGACTGCAGCTACCTATTTTACTGATGTTGCTGCATTGCGCCTTAGACCCCCTCCTTTTGAGGGAACACGGTCCACCTACACAAGTATGGGAAGACATGTGAACTCTTGGTGGTAGGACATTTGTGGCTTCCAGTATTTTGACTCACAGAAATATGAAGAAATTGTGTGTTTCAGTCTATGTTTGATGGTTGCAAGAGCTTCTGGGTAAGAAAACCTTGTGAGATCCATGTAAAATACACCACCCTGTAGTCCCCTGGTACCTAGTTTACAGATGTATCTGGGTTTGGTAGGTTTTCCCTACAGACAATGTACAGAAAAACAGCTGATCTTCTCCAACCGGGGGATGGGTGAGGAGTGTAAAAGCGCCAAAAATAGTGGTAAGATATTTCCGGAGGGAACAGCCTTTACCGCGCATACTGGTTCCCAAATGCCTTTTCCACACAGGCTGAATCACGCAGGTAACAATACCATGCAAGTCTATCACGCAGGAGTTTGCAATGAAAATGCCTTTCCCACACATACCATTACAACAAATTTTGTTGTAAAGGCATATATTTAACATCTACTGGTGATAGTTCTAGCTAGGTCCAAAGAGTCCATAGGAACAACGTTTTTGTTTTGCCAATAACTTTAGAGCCACTTGACAAAACTTTTAAAAAACGGCTCATTTTTATTCCAGCTGCTATGTTGAAAGTTTAGGCATGATCCGTCAAGCGGGGGCCGAGAAAAAGGGGGTCCCTAGACACGTTTTCCCAATGTTATATCTATGAGGGATTTTCTAACATGACTACAGGCCAAATCGCTGAACGGAATTGCACCAACTTTGGCAGAGAGCTAGATTCTGGTCAAGAAAGTGTGATTTTTGTGATTTTGTGTAGCACTGTTCAGTAGTTTCAGAGATATTTACGTTTAGAAAACATGGATACCTGGAGGCACGAGTCCTTGCAGTAGAAAAGCAGGTCCTACTAAAATGTTGCCTTCAACCAGGAAGTATTGGCATTCATTTTGGGACTCGGCTTGAAGCTGAGACCAACACAAATAGTAAAAATTAAAGAAAAGGGGGCATGGTAGGAATATCCTGACCCCCCAGATATGGTGGGGTGATCCCACAGGGACCCGGCTAGGAGTTTAAAGTATTTTTTAATGTAATTTTTCTGCAAATTTATGGGTGAATCTGTAGAACCGCAGTAAAATAAAAATAAAAGATATGAGGTCTTCCACACATCTTTTTTATGAAGCCCCAGGGTAGGCCGAAACCCGGGGCAGTGTTTATTAGTTGTGCAGGAAGTGCCCATGCGGCACTCCAGTGCCTTGTGGGACCACCATCTGCCCTGGGCAAGCAATATACTGGTAGGAAGGCCCCATCTACCACCCCCGCAGCCCAGGGTACCGCCACTTCCTTGGGGCATTGTTTACAATTTAGACTGGCTTGCCCGGGCAAACCCCGGGGACCACCACCTCCCGAGGGCAATGAATAACAGGGCAATGAATAACAGATCCCTGGGTCAATTAAGTTATAGAAAGGCAGTGGGCCTGCATGGTCCCCCTTCTGGTGCCATAGATGGTCCTTGGGACTGCCACACCCCAGGGGTGGCTCCTGCTATGTCCCGAATTGCGTACCTTTCGGACATAGCTGTTTGCTATGGCTTGGCGGGAACATTAAAGCCCACACCAAGCCATAGCAAACGCTGCTCTGATTTCAGCAAACTGAGGACTTAAAAATGCTCTCGCTTACTGAAAGTGGAGCAGAATTGCTTTTGGACAGAGGAAACTGCATGGTCATCAACTCCCTGTATCGAAAAGCAATGCTGGCACATGCAGGACGCCGGGAGCCGGCAGGGAGCGTGGAGGCCTTCTGGCTCACTCACTGTCCCCAGGGTGCCCTCGGTGGGACCATGGCCCCAAAATTAGATGCCGGCCCTGAGGCATGGGGTCCTCTGCATCAAAATCAGCACAGGAGGGGGCCATGTGCCCCCTCCCAATATTTTCTTTTTAAACAGGTGGTTCCCCGAGGGATGGCGTTCTTTACTTTTAATTTAAAACAAAAATTCAAGAGAGGCCGGTCCCTGGGGGATGGGATTCCTGGGGCTGTATTCAGCCTGGGGAGGGGGGGGTCACACACCCCCATCCCAAATAAATATTAAAAAACATAATAAATAACAGCAAGTTGCCAGAGTCCCCGCCCCCTCTCTTTACCACTCTACAGACGTGCCTCCTGGCTTACTGTTGGTTGAAGGGTGAAGTCATCCTGGCTACTGAGGGTCCTTGAGGGCAAACAAGATCACCTGTTATCTCCAGTAAGTCCCACACAGTGGGATTGCTGAAAGGTCTTTGAGGCCAGGCCCCTTTTCTCCACCACTCTGCAAACGTGCCTCCTGGGGCATTACTTATTGAGGGATGAAGTCCCCTCGCCTCCTGAGGGTCCTTGGGGCCAGGAACCCCTCCTGTTACCTCCAGTAACTCTCACACAGTGGGATTGCTGAGAGGTTGTCATAGGCCATGCCCCTTTTTCCACCTCACTGCAAACACACCTTCTAGTGTACTACTAGTTGGGGGATGATGCCCCTTGAATGCTGAGGGTCTTTTGGGCAAACTACCCCTCCTGTTACCTCCAGTAACTACCACATAGTGGGATTGCTGAGAGGTTGTCTTAGGCCAGGCCCCCTTTTTCCACAACTCTGCAAACGTGCCTTCCGGTTCACTGCAGGTTTGGTGATGACTTCCCCTTGGATGTGAAAGGTCCTTGAGGGCCAGGAACACATTATGTTACCTCCAGTAAGTCCTAGACATTGGGATTGCTGAGAGATGGTCAGAGGCCCTGCCCCCTTTCTCCGCCACACCACAAACATGACTATTAGCTAAAAAAAAAAAATCACAGAAAAATAGAAAGGTTACAGGGACATTATAGTTTGGAAATGGAATTATAAAATCTTGGAAATTCACGTATTACAGCGCTCATGACATGGTCAATGACATCACCAATGACATCTCAAATGACATCACTGATTACATCATCCACACAATCACTGATGCACCCACTCACATCCCCATAGAACCTATGGGGTTAATTCTCATGTGCCCGTACTTGCTTTTTTGCCCAGACGTGCTTTTAGTCCTATGTGCCTGTACTTGCTCTGTGCCTGTACTTGCTTTCTTGCCCAGACTTGTTTTTATTCCCCTCTGCCTGTACTTGCTTCTTGCCCAGACTTGTTTTTATTCCTGTGTGCCTGTACTTTGCTTTCTTGCCTAAACTTGTTTTTCCTTCCTGTGCCCAGTTTTCCCACGGCTCCTGACCATTTTTCCTGCTGCTGTGTCCCTGCTGCCCCGCACCCAGCCTCCCAGCTTCTCCTCCCTCCCACATACCCTCATATGGAGGCTGCTCAGCGGCGGGCCCACCGCTGGCACACCAAAGGCGCCCCTAAGGCAAGCCCGTCCACGCCTGGACTGCGCCCAGTTCCAGGACCCCTGGACCCCACGAACGCCACAACGCCCAACACAGCTATGATGCCAGAACCCTCCACGCACTCAACACCGGACCATCACACAACTGCTTCCTGGCCACCCAAAGCGCACCCACGGAGCCTTCACCTGCTGAAACTGCAACTTCACAAGCATCTGACACACCATGATGCCGACCAGGAAATAATCCAACCACCTCAGATGCATCCTTCTCAACACCCGCTCCGCCTACAAACCACCCGTTGAACTCTGGAACCTACTCAACTCAACCTCCCCAGAGTCGCCTTCCTGACTGAGACCTGGCTGAACCCTGCCTCGGCACCCAACGTAGCCATAGCCGTCCTGGAAGGCTACAAGACCACCCGCAGGGACCCCACCAACGGAGCAGGAGGAGGAATTGCCCACAGGAACACTCTCAGAGTCTCGACCAACACCGACGACACCCTCAGCACTGCCAAACACCTGCACTTACAGATACACACCAACCCCAATACCACCCTCAGAGGAACCCTCATCTACAGACCCCCCGGACCCCGACCACAGTTCAGCGACTCCATCGCCGACTTCGTCAGCACACATGCCCTTGCCTCCATGGACTACATCCTCCTCGGGAACCTGAACTTCCACCTCGAGAACAACAACGACACCAACTCCACCACCCTGATCGACAACATAGCCAACCTCGGACTCAGACAGCTCATCACCACACCCACCCACTCTGCCGGTCACACGCTTGACCCAGTCTTTTCTGCAAGCCCCCACGTCTCCTTCAACCACACCACCGAACTCGACTGGACCGACCATCACTGCATCCAATTCACCTTCAAGAAACCCATCACGTACCACCGCACCCAACAGATGCCTCGCCGCTGCTGGAGCAAAGTCACCGAAGACCAGCTAACCACTGCCCTCGCCCAGAGCCCACCCACCAAACCCGACACCGCCACCCACAACCTCAGACAGTGGATCAATGACTGTACCAACACCCTCTCCCCAATAAAGAAACCTTCCAACAGTCACACCAACAATAAAGCCAGCTGGTTCAATTAAGACCTCCAGGCCTCCAAGCAAACCTGCCGAAAGCTGGAGAAAATCTGGCCTCCTGAACGAACACCGGTCAGCCACGCAGCCCACAAGAACGCCACCCGCAGACACCATCACCTCATCAGATCCGCCAAAAGGGCCTCCTTCAAAAAACCCCTAGACAACATCGCGCACAACAGCAAAGAGCTCTTCAACATTGTGAAGGAACTCTCCAACCCCAGCTCCAATACCAACAACATCCCACCCTTGCAAGACCTGTGCGACACGCTGGCCACCTTCTTCCACCACAAGATCGCAAACATCCACAACAGCTTCGACCGCCCTGACAACCACTGAGACCTCCGCCCCCATGACCACCATCCACACCAACCGCCTGCTCTCCTGGACAAATATCAACGACGACAACACCATCAAGATCATGAACACCATCCACTCCGGATCTCCGTCAAACCCATGCCCACACCACATCTTCAACAAAGCCAGCACATCCATCGCACCCTCTCTGGAAAGTCATCAACACCTCCTTCGAGACAGAAACCTTCCCGGTGAGCTGGAAGCACGCCGAGATCAACGCCTTACTCATGAAACCCAAGGCGGACCCCAAGGCCCTCAAGAACTTCCGGCCCATCTCCCTGCTCCCGTTCCCGGCAAAGGTCATCCAGAAGACCATCAATGAACAACTGAGCCACTACCCATTCGGAGAACAACATCCTGGACCCTTCCCAGTCCACAGCACAGAGACTGCCCTCATCGCCGCCACCAATTACATCAAGTCCCTGCTGGACAACGGAGAAACGGAGTCCCTCATCCTCCTGGACCTGTCAGCCGCCTTCGACACGGTCTGCCACCACACACTACGAACACGCCTCCACAACGCCGGGATCCAAGAGAAGGCCCTGGACTGGACTACCTCCTTCCTCTCCAGCAGAACACAGAGCATCTGCCTTCCCCCCTTCCGCTCCAAAGACACCGAGATCATCTGCGGCGTACCCCAGGGCTCATCCCTCAGCCCAACTCTGTTTAACATCTACATGGCACGCTGGCCCATGTCGCACGTCGGCACAACCTCAACCTAATCAACTATGCCGATGACACCCAGCTGATCCTCTCCCTCACCAAGGACCCGCATACCAAAACCAACCTTCATGAAGGAATGAATGAGGAACAGCTGACTGAAGTTGAACTCGGACAAGGCGGAGGTCCTCATCCTCGGATCCACACCTTCGGCCTGGGACGACTCCTAGTGGCAGACCGCACTGGGAACCGCTCCTACAACCACCGACAACGCACACGCAACCTAGGGATCCTCGACTCCACCCTCTCCATGACTAAACAGGTCAACGCCGTCTTCTCCTCCTGCTTCAACACCCTCTGCATGCTCCACAGGATCTACAAGTGGATCCCCACTGAAACAAGAAGAACTGTCACTCAGGCCCTCGTCAGCAGCAGGTTGGACTATGGAAATGCCCTTTACACAGGAGCCTCTGCCAAACTCATGAGACGGCTCCAACGCATCCAGAACGCCTCTGCACGTCTGATCCTCGACATATCTCGCTGCAGCCACATCACACCCCACCTGAGAGACCTGCACTGGCTCCCGGTCAACAAGAGGAAAACCTTCAAACTCCTCACCTACGCACACAAGGCACACCACGACACCAGACCAACGTACCTCAACAGATGACTCAGCTTCTAAACCCCCACCCGCTAGCTCCCCTCCGCTGACCTCGCCCTCGCCACTGTCCCACGCTTCTGAAGAGCGACCTCCGGCGGCAGATCACTTTCCCACCTCACCACCAAGACCTGGAACACCCTCCCCATCCACCTACGGCAGACCCAAGACCTGCTGACCTTCAGAAAACTCCTCAAGACATGGATTTTCGAGCAGTAGCAGCATTCCCCACCCCAGCGCCTTGAGACCCTCACAGGTGAGTAGTGCGCTATACAAATGATATGATTGATTGATTGACTGATTGATTGATTTCGTACACCCACTCCCACACAACCAGTGAGAAACCCACTCATGGACCCATATCAGTACTCACTGATTCATAGATCTCCAAACACATCCACTCACTCACCCATACAGCCTCTAATATACCCATTCACTCACTAATACAGCCACTGACATACCCACTCATACACCCATACAGCCATTCACACACTTAGCCAATCACCCATACAGCTACTCACACGCCTAGTCTCTCATCCATAAGGTCAATCTCACAACCACTTACCCTTACACATACACAAACACCCATTCACTTACTCATACATATATTAACATGTACTCACTCACCTATACAGTCACTGACACAAGCACACAAACACACACTCACCCATACAGCCACTCTAACATTCACTCACCCCCACAGTCACTCATATATCCCATCACTTACCTATACTGCCTTTCACATATCCAGTTACTCACCCATATACCACTAACCCTGGGCGAATAACGCAGTTCTCTAAGTGGGGTGATACTGTTTTGTTGATTTTTAACTTTTTGCACATTTTGTGTCCCTTTTTTTATAATTGAGAGCACAGTTTTTAGGTTAGCCATGTATAGTGGAATGTATTAACTGTGGAAATATATTGTGTAACATATGTATTGTTTTCATTGTTTCGGAATTGATTCCTGAAATTTAAATGTACAGGAATGGTTTGAGTGAAATTTTATATTTGAATAAAATATTGCCAGTATTTCATTCAACTGCGTGAATATATTGTGGAATCAGGTAGGCCCAATTTGGGTGTGGTATGTATGTTTGTAAGAGGTGGATTTCAGTGACTTAAAGTTGTTTCCACGGATTCCATTAAGGCTTTTTTGTCTAACGTACCCTGTTCCCTGGAACTAGTGGGGTAACCTCTCCTTTGATTTAACTGGAGTTCGCAGAGTTGCACTACGCGGAGCTACGCCAAGTGCAAAAGAAATCCATCGCACTACTCGGAGCTCCACAAGCTGTGGAGTACGGTTGAAAAATGCCGTTCGCTGTGATTGCCCAGTGCCGGATCCTTGTCCGCACTGTGCAATCATTGCAAACAGCACCATGCAGAGCGCAAGCATACCTTTTCTGCCACTCCAGTAGATTTTTACTCGAGCTGCAGCTTTCTCAATACGATCAGGCAGTTTCTCAGCATACATGACCACTTGCAATGAGAAACCTGACCCCCTGCATTGATAAATCTCACGGGGAGGTTTATGTTCCATGCTTGTGCTTGTCAACTTGATGTTGGCGAATTCGAGCAAGGAAAAAACTCTGCTCTGCTGTGCACAGTAGAGTTTTTCGGAACTCCACAAGCTCTGCATAACACGGAGTGAGGTAAACTCTGCAAACTCCCGATTAGAGCAGAGTTCACCGCCTAGGGTTATATACCACTGACACATCCACTTACTCACTCACACATCTAAGCACACATTCACTCACCCATACTGCCCCTCACACATGTACTCACTAACCCATACAACCACTGACTCACCCACTCATTCATCCATACAGACAGCCACACACACACACCCTCACCCACCCACACCGACACTCAGACAAGCATACAGGTATTCAGAGAACCAATCACTCACCCACACAGCCACTCACATACCCACACACACACTCATACAGCCACTTAGACACCAAATGACAGACTGATACAGCCATTCACAAAATCAGTCACTCATCCATACATTCACTGAGGCACCTAATTATTCATTTATGCAGTCCGTCATGCACCCGGTTCTAAACATTTTTCAATATACACATATCTTACCCTACACACAACATGCAGTCATCAATTTCATCAATATTCATGCTCTGTAAATTAGCCTTCCACCTATGATAGCCATACACCTAAAAGTTACATTACCGACATTTCTCCAATACCACAAGTAACATGGTTGCAGATGCTGTCCACAACACAACATAATATAGGACGACCCAGAGACAGTATCATGCATAGATAATGAACACACAGACACAGATAGATAGTGGAAGTGGATACAGGCATGAGCGCTCAACTCCTTTTTATTACCATGGTGACATATCCAGTGACGTCTGTGCTGGATGTGTAAAGCAGCCTTCAAGGAATGGTTGCTGCTAGCATCAACTACAACAGTAATCATTGGCTCACACACAGCGTTTCAATATTAAAAGAATCAATAATTTATGCTGCAGTAAAATAGGGACAGTAGATGTGAAATGATACAGAAATAATTCCATAGTAAAAGAACAACAACTTGTGGTATACTGCCACACAATCAATAGATCTGAAATAATACATAAAAAGATTATATCATAAATGCTTCATCATTTCTAGTGCACTCACATAACCACATCAAAAGCATTGAGCATGTGCACAACCACTTATAATGCGTGCAGTAGACAGGCCTTACTAGGAGCAATATCTGTTGCCATCAACACTGCATCATCTGCAATAGCGACTCAAACTGAATTATGAACACTGCTGTCTGCAGTGTAGGCCACAGAGAGCGGTCAGCAAGGACCCACAGGTACGTAAGGTGACTTCACCTACCCAGTTTGTCATCAGCGAAGCAACAAAAAAGTGTGTGCAATGCCTGAAATGATACATATGCATGGTGTAGACAGTACAAACTAGAGCAATGTCTTTTCCTACAGGACTACCTCATCTACAATAGTGACTCAATCTCAATTGTGAACACTTCTGTCTGCAGTGTAGACCAGAGTGAGCGTCAGCAAGGACCCACAGCCACATGGCATTCACCTGAGCTCTACAGTTTGCAATACGAAAACCCAATAAAATGTGTGCAGAGCCTGCAATTATGCAAATAAGTGGTGCAGACAGTACACACTAGAGCAATGTCTAACTACCTCATCTACAATAGCGACTCAATCTCAATGGTGAAAACTGCTGTCTGCAGTGTATGACAGGATGAGCGGTCAGCAAGGGCCCCCAGCCACATGGCATTCACTTGAGCTCTACGGTTTGCAATATGCAAATCAAAATAAATGTGTGCAGAGCTTGCAATGATGCCAATAAGTGGGGTAGACAGTACACACTGGAGCAATATCTTTTCCTACAGGACTACCTCCTCTACAATAGCGACTCGATCTCAATTGTGAACACTGCTGTCTGCAGTGTAGGCCAGAGAACGGTCAGCAAAAGCCCACAGCCACGTGGCATTGACTGGAGCTCTACAGTTTGCAATATGGCAAGCAAAGAAAACGTGTGCAGAGCCTGCAATGATGCGTACGAGTGGTGCAAACAAAGCGCACTGGAGCAATGTCTTTTTCTACAGGACTGCATCATCCACAATACCGGCTCAATGTCAAATGTGAACACTGAAGTCTGCAGTATAGGCCAGAGAGAGTGTTCAGCAAGGGCCCACACCCCTACGTGCCATTGACTTAAGCTCTACAGTTTGCAATACGCAAAGCAAACAAAACGTGTGCACAGCCTGCAATGAAACATATGAGTGGTACAGACAGTACGCACTGGAGGAATGTCTTTTCCTACTAGTTCATCTACAATAGCGACTCAATCTCAATTGTGAACACTGCTGTCTGCAGTGTAGGCCACAGAGAGCAGGCAGCAAGAGCCCACAGCCACCTGGCATTCACTTGAGCTCTGCAGTTTACAAACACACGAAGCAAAAAAAATGTGTGCAGAGCCTGCAATGATGCATATGAGTGGTGCAGACAGAGTGCACTGGAGCAATGTCTTTTCCTACAGGACTGCATCATCTAGAATACTGACTCAATGTCAAATGTAGACATTGAAGTCTGTAGTATAGGCCAGAGAGAGTGTTCAGCAAGGGCCCACAGCCACGTGGCATTGACTTGAGCTCTACGGTTTGTAATACACAAAGCAAAAGAAATGTGTGCAGAGCCTACAATGATGCATATGAATGGTGCAGACAGAGCACACAGGAGCAATGTCTTTTTTTACAGAACTACCTCATCTACAATAGCGACTCCATCTGTATTTGTGAACACTGCTGTCTGGAGTGTAGGCCGGAGAGAGCAGTCAGCAAGACACCACAGCCACCTGGCATTTACTTAAGCTCTACAGTTTGCAAAACACGAAGAAAAAAAAACTTGTGCAGATCCTAAAATGATGCATATGAGTGGGTCAGACTGAGTGCACTGGAGCAATGTCTTTTCCTACAGGACTACCTCATCTACAATAGCGACTCAATCTCAATTGTGAACACTGCTGTCTGCAGTGTAGGCCAGGATGAGCGGTCAGCAAGGGACCACAGCCACATGGCATTCACTTGAGCTCTACAGTTTGCAATATGCAAACCAAAATAAATGTGTGCAGAGCTTGCAATGATGCCAATAAGTGGGGTAGACAGTACACCGTGGAGCAATATATTTTCCTACAGGACTACCTTATCTACAATAGCGACTCGATCTCAATTGTGTTTATGAAACACAACAAGGGCACCCAATCGAGTCAGCAAGGGACCTCGGGGAACATATTAATGAGAACAACAGTGGTCCCATGCATGGAGGAATTTCAAGAACAGGGTAAATATAGACACAATGGAGACGATATTATATACTGACTTGCCCAGCCGGGCAGAGGTCCAATATTTAATTTTCAACACCAATTTTTAGAAAGAATACCTTCAACAATTTCTTGGAGAAGGGTACAAGCCTGTACCCAAACATTTACAAATTGTCATAGTTAGCAGAGTGGACAGAAAGTAGAGCAAGATTCTTAGGCAAGAGCTATTGTATTCTGTGAATATAACAATAACAGAATTTTCATTCACACCATTACTGGATTTATAGTAATTAATACATAACACAGTATATGGTGTAGTAATTGTCGACGGCGTTTCGATCCCATTAAAAAGTTACAGGGATCAACATCAGGACTGAATAATGCCTAATTACTACTAGCCATGATAGCCGCGATAGTTGGCTTGCACACAGTTGGTGCAGTAGCTCTTGCCTACGAATCTTGCTCTACTTTCTGTCCACTCTGCTAACTATGACAATTTGTAAATGTTTGGGCACAGGCTTGCACCCTTCTCCAAGAAATTGTTGAAGGTATTCTTTCTGAAAATTGGTGTTGAAAATTAAATATTGGACCTCTGCCCGGCTGGGCAAGTCAGTATATGATATAGTCTCCATTGTGTCTATATTTACCCTGTTCTTGAAATTCCTCCATGCATGGGACCACTGTTGTTCTCATCGATCTCAATTGTGAACACTGCTGTCTGCAGTGTAGGCCAGAGAGCGGTCAGCAAAAGCCCATAGCCACGTGGCATTGACTTGAGCTCTACAGTTTGCAATTTGGAAAGCAAAGAAAACGTGTGCAGATCCTGCAATGATGCGTATGAGTGGTGCAAACAAAGCGCACTGGAGCAATGTCTTTTTCTACAGGACTGCATCATCGACAATATCGCCTGAATGTCAAATGTGAACACTGTTTGTGGGTTTTTATCACCGAGACCAGGGCTAAAGACTCTTCAGGCCCTGATCTTGTGGAAGCGGTCCCTGAGGGCTACTGCTTAACACGACAGGACAGAATAGGCCGTGTTGGTGGTGGCCTGGCTATTCTGTAGTAAGACAGGTTTCATTGTCACACTATACCTCTTTCCGACCCTAAGGATGTCTGACTCTTCCAACCCCGCGTTCAATGGGATTTTGCTCTATCGTCCCCCCGGCCCTAGAGCTGACTTTGGGCTGAAATTGATGCAGGTCCTGGAACCCTATTTCGGCCGACAAAATCTCACTATTCTAGGTGACTTCAATTTTCACCTAGAGCTCCTGGACGCCCATGACACCACTTCCTTACTGGAAGTTATGTCAGCCTGTGGACTCACCCAACTGGTGAACGGTCCCACCCACCGAGCGGGGCACACGCTCGATGGAATTTTTTCTAACGATCAGAGGCTGACAGTCGCCAACCCCTTCCATCTTTCATGGTCGGACCATCTGGCCGTTCCTTTTAATATGACCCATCTGATCCAGGACTCTATCAGAAGGGTCCCGAGTACTATTGAAGTACGAAGGAACTTCAAAAACATCAGGGAAGATTCTTTCCATCCGTGGATATCTAGCCTGTCCATTACTCAGGAGACGGACGCTTCTTCAGCGGTCCTACAATTTGAAAAGACCATTTCGGAGGCCCTGAATGAACTGGCTCCAGCTAGGTCTTGCTATTCAGCTAGGAAAAGACCTTCAGCTCCCTGGTTCTCAGAACAAGTAAGGCTCCGTAGACAGGAAGTAAGGAGACAGGAATGACTATGGCACTCTAGCTGGGCCCCTAAGGATAGAGAAGCTCATAAGATCTTGCTTAAAAATTACAAACTGGAAGTGATTAAGACCAAGCAAGAATATTTCACGGCCCTCACATCCTCACTCTTGTCTCCTAGAGAGCTCTTCAGGATTGTTGACTCTCTTACCTCTCTCCAGACCCCAGACCCTGTGGTTGCCTCTCAGGAACTCTGCAACAAGATAGCTTCCTTCTTTCAGTCGAAAATTGCGGACATTTATATCGCTCTGGAGGCTCAAAGACCCTCTACCGCTGTGCCTTCGGTGTCCGCTGGCTTGGAGCCTAATGGTGCAGAACCATCTCGACTTCTGGGTCTGGAAAGCTTTCCTCCTCTCTCTTGCCAGGATCTTGAGATTCTGCTCAACAAAACCAAATCTTGCTCTCCGCTGGATGTTTGTCCGCTAAAGATCCTTAAGCAGTGCAGAGAATCCCTCCTTCCCCCATTGGTTGACATCATGAACAGGGCGATGAAGGAGGGCATTTTTCCCCAGCAGTGGAAAAATGCTGTGGTGAAACCTCTGCTCAAGAAGCCTTCCCTTGACCCTGGGGTATTAAAAAACTTTCGCCCCTTTTCACTGCTCACGGCTCCCGCAAAGATGTTAGAAGCCCATCTTAATAAACATCTTGCTGCATTCGTGGAGAGCTCGGGCTGTTTGGATCTTTCCCAGCATGGATTCAGGAGGGAACATAGCACCGAGTCTGCCCTCACCATAGTGCTCGACAACATCCGCACTCGGGTTGATGAGGGACAGACCACCCTCCTGATCCTCTTAGATCTCACAGCTGCCTTCGATACCCTATCCCCCTCGGTGCTTACATCTCGACTGAGGGAGATTGGGGTCCGGGGGGCGGCCCTGGGACTCCTTTCCTCTTTTCTCGATCATAGAGAGCAAAGGGTGATGCGGGGTCCGTTTCTATCTCCATCCCTGTCTGTGCAATGTGGGGTCCCGCAAGGGTCAGCGCTTAGTCCTACCCTTTTCAACATTTATGTGACCCCCCTTGCCAGACTTATTAGATCTTTTGGGATGGAGGTAGTCTCCTATGCGGATGACACCCAGATCCTCGTCTCTCTCTCCCAGTCAGTTACGTTGACTGCCGCCAATTTTAGATCTTGTATGGAGGCAGTCGGCCAATGGATGATTCACAATTCATTGAAACTGAATGGGGAGAAGACTGAGGTGATGGTGTTTGGAGGAAAGGAAGAGATCTGGTCTGCTAAGTGGTGGCCGAACTCACTGGGTGCCTGCCCCGATCCTACCTCCTCAGCAAAAAACCTGGGGGTAATGATCGATCCCACCCTTAGTATGTGCCAACAGGTCAACAGGACTGTATCGACCTGTTGGGGGATCATCCATACACTAAGAAAAATCAGGCACTATCTGTCCCTTCAGGCAAGAAAGCAACTGGCCGTTGCACTTCTGGGCTCTCGTCTGGACTATTGCAATGCGCTGTATGCTGGACTGAATAAGAGTCAGCTACAGCGCTTGCAGGTGGTCCAGAACGCGGCAGCGAGATTTGTTCTCGATTTACCTAAACGTGCCTCTGCCACCGATGCCCGGAAACAGCTTCACTGGCTTCCCGTCGTGGACCGTATCCTCTTTAAGTCCATGTGTATGGTGTACAAAGCCTTAGCTAAAACCAGCCCTACGGGCATCGGATCTATCCTGTCTTGGTACAATCCCGGCAGGAATCTTCGTTCCTCACATCAACTTCTTCTCTCTGTGCCTCGTGTCAGGAAGACAAGATGGGGGGGCAAAGCCTTTTCCAATCTGGCCCCAAAATGGTGGAATGCTCTACCTCTTGAAGTAAGGTCCCGCCCCACTCTCCAAGCTTTTAGAGCTGCTTTAAAGACTCATCTCTTTGTACGTGCATACCTGTAGTGGTGCTCTGCTAACTTTCTGATCTGTTTTTGATAGGCGCCTTGACACCTTTGGGTTAAGTTTGCGCGATACAAATTGCATAATAATAATAATAATAACACTGAAGTCTGCATTATAGGCCAGAGTGAGCGTTCAGCAAGGGCCCGCAGCCACGTGGCATTGACTTGAGCTCTGTGGTTTGCAATACACTAAGCAAAAAAAAGTGTGCAGAGCCTGCAATGATGCGTATGAGTGGTGTAGACAGAGCACACTGGAGCAATGTCTTTTTCTACAGGACGGCATCATCTACAATGCCGACTCAATGTCAAATGTGAACACTGAAGTCTGCAGTATTGGCCAGAGAAAGCGTTCAGCAAGGGCCCACAGTCACGTAGCATTGACTTGAGCACTACAGTTTGCAATACGTGAAGCAAAGAATATGTGTGCGGAGCCTGCAATGATGCGTATAAGTGGTGCAGACAGAGCACACTACAGCAATCTCTTCTCTTATAGGACTGCATCATCTACAATAGCAACTCGATCTCAATTGTGAACACTACTGTCTGCATTGTTAATTGAAGGCAGTACTCACATCAGGGGCGGATTGGCACTGCGGGCATTCGGGAATCGGCCGAAGGGCCACTGTTTCAGTGCCCTCTGTGGGCCGTTTTTTCTCTCCCCTTTTCCAGTCCACAGAGAGTGCTCTCTGCTGTCTGCTCTCTGTCGACTGGGAAATGGGAGAAAAAAAACGGCCCACAGCACGGAGACAGAGACAGAAATGAAAGCGCTTCACTGTGCAGGCCATACAGCGATTATCAGCTGTGGCCTCTACTGCACCCCCTGCCCTGCAAAGCAATCACGCTGAGGGTGGCTGGGGAGGGGGTGATTGTTTACAAGAATCGGCCTCCCTGGGGGCCAGGTGTTTCTCAGGCCTTTTGAGCCATTTTCACCTCGGGCCCCCTGGGGCCCATGCCACCGGGGAAACAGTGATAGTCTTAACACCTCGCCCACAGCCCCTCACATTCAGGGCACAGTGGGCGAGAAAGAATGGGTCTGGCTGTGGGGGCCAGGTGATGTTTTGAAAGTGCACCATCTTCACATTAGCCCCCGCCACCCCCCTGCAAGAAGTTTAAAAAAAAGGGTTATAGTTCTTTCTCAGTGTCATCATTTTAGAACTGATGCATTTTCAATATTACATTCAAGGAAGTCATGGTTGCAGCTTTTCTATTTTCTGCAACTAACAACCATTGACAAAACCTATAGTTCTGGCTTGTTGTAGGTGTAACATTACTTGCTGTATTATATATCTGAACGCAATGACAGAAGCAGCAAAATACCAGTCGGGCGGCACACTATGCTAAGCACAGATTTGTAGCTTAGGTTTTTTAAGCTACGACCATAATTACATTGAACACCCCCTTTGGAGAGACCCCTCAGTTTTGTCATCCCACTTAAAGCCCTGGAAACAAAACCATGTCACAGACACCTCAGGGCCTGGCACTGTGCATCATGCATGACTCATGACTTCTAAGGTTTCAGATTGACTATGTGCAAGGGCATCTTGAACGCCTCCCTTTGCTTTAGGAACTACAGCGAGGGGTGAGTTCCTGATGAGTCTCTTCTGTCTGCAACTCTGCGTACAAAGGCTCAGCTCACAATTATTGTGAAAAGGTGGGTGAGAGAGTGAGTGAAGGGATGGCTGGATGGATCAGTGAAAGGGTGAATGGATGAATGAAAGGGTGAATGGATGAATGATGAGAGAGAATGGGTGGATGGATGAGTGAAACGATGGATGGATTGATTAATTGATAAGTGAAAGTGTGAATGGATTAACAGATGTGTGAAAGGGTGGCCGTAAGGATGGATGAGTGAGTGAAAGGGAGGGTACATGGGCAAAAGATTGGATAGATGAGTGAAGGAGTGAAAGGATGGATGAGAGAAAAGATGGATGGATGATTGAAAGGATGGATGGGTGATAGGGTCAATGGATGGATGCATGAGTGGATGAGTAGATGGATAGCTGGGTGGATGGAAGGAAGGATGGATGGCTAAGTGAAAGGGTCGATGGAGAGAGAAAGGGAGAATGGATGGCTGAAAGGGTGAATAGGTGGAAGGATGAGTGACTGGGTAGATGGATAAGAAAGTGAAAGGATGGCTGGATGGGTGAGAGGGCAAATGGCTAGATGGATGAGTGAAAAGATGGATTGGGTGAAAGGGTGGATGGAGAGAAAAAGTGAGGATGGATGTGTTGATGACTGAAAGGGTGAATGTGTCTAAGGGTGAGTGACTGGGTGGATGGATGAGTAAGTGAAAGGGTGGCTGGATGGGTGAAAGGGTAAATGGATGGATGAGTGAATGGATGGATGGGTCGAAGAGTGGATGAATGAGTGGATAATGGGTGGATGAGTAAAAGGGTGGATGGAGGGATGGATGAGTGAAATGATGGATGGAAGAATACATGATGGTTAGGTTTGCAAATGGTTGAATATGTTTGGATCTGGATTAGCGGCATCTTATGTTTGCCACTTTACATCTCACAATGACTATCCAAGCAGATCTTCCCGACCATTTGTCTCACCAAACATGCCTGCTCAGAACCATGAATTGTAAACAAAATATCAGACTGGACAACCCAGTGCTGTAACCAAGCTCTGGTGTTGACCAGATTGGACTATGCCAGCTCCCTGTTTCTGGGTGTGAATCAAGCTGAGCTAGCCCGCCTTCAGCGGGTACAAAACGCGGCGGCCAGGATGCTGGTCTGCCTTCCTAAATTTGTCTCTGCTCGCCGCACTATCCACGACCTCCACTGGCTTCCAGTAGGCCAAAGAATTAGGTTTAAGGCTTTGTGCCTTACTTTTAAAATTCTCAATTTGGCCTCCCCTCCCATTCTCACCCAGACTATTCTCCACTATGTCCCCTCTAGAGCCCTTCGGTCTGCAGGGTCTAACTTAGCCATTATTCCTCGCTTTAAAAAGTCCAGAATGGGTGGACGTTCCTTTTCGGTGATGGCGGCTACACTATGGAATTCTTTGCCTGCATCACTTCGTTCCATCCCAGATCTGTTTCAGTTTAGGAAATTACTAAAAACTCATTTATTCTCCTCTGCTTAGCTTCAGTGTTACCTGGTCCTCTCTGTTGTGTTGTGTGTTTCATCTTCAAAAAAGCGCCGGGACGCCTCTTGGCTGCGGCATCTGTGCGCTATATAACAATAAAATAACATAACATAACATAACATATAGATGTTTATCATATGAAATATCACAAAAAGACCTGCACAGTTGATCAAAGCTGCGTGCACACTGAAAAACCGTGAAGTACACGATTGGTTCAACCTGATATAAACTTATTTTGACTAGTGCTTAAATGGTTGTCTATGTACTTACTTACATAATAATGCGCAACCTCCTCTGATGGGTCTGTAAAACGTACCTTTTGTCCAGAAGGTTTGTTCTGAATTTTAACCCTTTGTCCTGAATTTTTACACTCCCCATTCTGAATTTGCACCCATGCCAGTTGGTCACCCTAGTCCTGACACTCCTATACAGAACTACAGAGTGTTCACCCTGCCTTTTATATTTGGTTACTCTTGTAAACAGATGCACCACACTGCCAAGCTCTAACTCAAGAGGGGCCATCTAATCCCCTTGGCATCCCACTTTCCACAGGGCTGACCAAAGTAGGCTGAGTAAAGCAGTACTCAAAGCTACATCGAGTGTGCCTCAATTGTCATCCCACCGAATCCAGAAAATACTGCACTAGACTCAGGGCAGTAGGTCTTCCTCAAAGGTTTACTTGACTTGCCACATCCAGCACCCAGAAATGCAATGTGTTGCTAGCCGATCCCTTCCTCTGAAGCAAGAAGGAACCGGTAGGAACCATTTTGTTTACCATTTCTTTGCACAATTTACTGATTCATTTGTGTGCCAGTTAATAATGTAACTTTATTTTAAAGGCCTCATCCAAAATGCAGACATGGGGCATATTTCTCTATATGCCAAAAATATTATAAATAATTAATTAGTAAGTAACTGAGACCTGGTTCTGCGATGACTCCCTCCCCGCACTCCTATCTACCCTTCCAGCCTCCTACTACGCCCTTAGGGCCGACCGCCCTTCGGGCAGAGCCGGGGGCGGCGTGGCAGTCATCGCACGTACCGATCTCCCTTTTCAAATTCTTTCCCTACCTAACATCGCTACCACCAAATTCCTGGTGATCCGCACAGTATCCACCTCCCCCCCTCTTACCTGTTTCCTCACCTATCGTCCTCCTCAGTCCCCCCTTCAGTTTCTTCCCGATTTTCTGGAGGTCTTGGCTACCATTACCATCAACAATTCCTCCATCCTGCTCCTCGGAGATTTTAATTTTTGGCCTTCCGATCCTGCCGAATGCCCATCATCAAAGGATTTTTCCGAAACCCTCCACTCCCTTAACTTCATACCTCATGTTCACTCCCCCACCCACATCAAGGGTCGCCTGCTTGACCAGATCTGGTCCCTGAACTGTCCTGTGGAATCCCTATCTATCTCCCCTTGCACCTGGTCCGACCACCACCTGATTTCTTTTCTCCTTCCTATTCTCCCCCCTGCTAAACCCCCCCGGCCTAAAAACACCTGGGTCCGATCTTGGGGCCGTATCAACCTTGAGAATCTCTCCTCTCTCCTTAGCGGCTCTCTCCCACATCTTCAGGGCCTCACTACCATCTCCCAGGTCGACGCCATAGATCAGTGGCTCTCCCGCAGCTGCGACTCCGTTGCCCCGCTCAAACGCATTACATCTAAACGCGACAAAGACGCCAACCGGTGGTTCAACCAAGAGCTCAAAGCCACAAAACTAACAGTTCGCCGCGCAGAGCGGGCGTGGAGGAGAAACTACTGCCCCACTTTGAAACTGGAATATATCCACATCCTTAACCAGTACAAAAAAAGCATCCTGGAGGCCAAAACAGCTTATTTCTCCTCCAAAATCTTAGCAGCGGAGAACCAATCTAAGGAGATATTCACCATCGTTCACAACCTGGCGTTCTCGGACAGAACCACGCTAAAGCCAGCCCCGTCCAATGACCTCTGTCTTTCTCTTAACGATTACTTTATCCACAAAATTGTCACCATCAAGGCCAATATCCCCCTACCTCCCCCATCTTTTGTGGACCCCCAATGTCCCCCTCCCAAAGGCAAACTGTCCACCTTTCCCCCTATCACCCGGGAAAACCTGGCTTCACTGGTGCCTTTGATCAAATCTGGTTCCCCTCTTGACCCTTGTCCTGCCCACATCCTCCGCCACATCTTTGTCTCTTGTCCAGACCCCCCCCTTCACCTCCTCAACAGCTCCCTTACGCAAGGCATAGTCCCCAGCTCCCTGAAGTCTGCGGTAATTGTGCCCATCCTGAAAAAACCTGGGGCAGATCCCTCTGTCCCGGCCAATTACCGTCCCATCTCCCTCCTGCCATTTCTAGCCAAGGTGCTCGAGCGCCACGTCACCTGCGCCCTGAGCTCCTTTGTGGAGAAACATGGAGCCCTTGCCTCCCGCCAAGCCGGTTTCCGCCCCGCACACTCTACGGAGTCCGTTGTCTTGTCGGTCCTTGACACCCTCAGGGAGGGTATGGACACCAATCAGCACCAGGCCCTTGTGCTCCTCGACCTTTCAGCCGCCTTTGATACGGTGGACCATAACATCTTACTTTCCCGTATCGGGGCGGCGGGGATCGAGGGGACTGCCCTGGTCTGGTTGTCCTCCTTCCTGAGCGACCGCACCCAGGCTGTCCGCCTGGGTGACTTCACAGCGGACTTCCGGAAAGTCCAGTGCGGGGTCCCCCAAGGCTCATCTCTTTCCCCTCTTTTGTTCAATCTATATATCGCACCTCTTATTTTTTCTCTCCAACAGATGGAGGTCGCCGTATTTAACTATGCGGATGACCTCCAGCTGGTCTTTGATCTTTCCTCTCCCTCTGCTGTCCTTAACTTCCAAACCGTCATGTTTCACATCAGGGACTGGATGAGCCACAATCACCTCAAACTCAATCCGGACAAAACCGAGTTGGTGTTGACGGGTGGCTCATCCAGCCCCTGGTCCCCCCTCTTCTGGCCCCCCTCTCTTGGCTCTCCTCCTGTTCCCTCCTCCTCAGTCAAAACACTAGGCATTAAACTTAACTCCCAACTCACCCTCCACTCCCAGGTCAGCTCTGTGGTATCTTCTTCTTTCCTCTCACTGCGTACTATACGCAAGGTGTCCCGTTTCTTTTCTTTTTCTGCCCTCAAGCTGATCATTCTGGCCATGGTGGTGTCCCGCCTGGACTATGGGAACGCTCTGTATGCCGGCATTCCTGCATACAGCTTGCGTCGCCTACAGCAGATCCAAAACCAGGCGGCCCGCCTGGCTTTCAACCTCCCCAAATTCCACCACTCTACCCCACTTCTGAAATCTCTTCACTGGCTTCCCGTGCGAGCTAGAATTCAATTTAAGCTCGCATCCATCACCTTCCTGGCCAGATTGGACCAGGCACCCGCCTTCATCTCCTCTGAGATTGTTCCTTCTGTGCCCTCCAGGGACCTACGTTCGTCTTCCCAGTCCCTCCTCACCATCCCTCGCTTCCGGAGAAAGAAGTGGGGTGGCTCCAAATTTGCCTTTCTGGCACCCACCCTCTGGAATTCCCTTCCCTTTCATCTTCGTTCTATAACCCTATATCCCCAATTCCGCAAAAGTCTTAAAACCTACTTATTCACAAAGTCCTTTGAATAAATGCTCCTTCCTCTCTCCCTGCCCCTAAACCTCAGCCCCCACTAGCTACAGCGCCAAGAAACCGCCGGTATACGTGCGCTTTAAAAGTGCTTTTAAACTCAAACTTTTAAACTCAAACTAAGTTTTGGTTAGTTTTTGTTTGTAGTGTGTAGGTCTGACTGCACTCTATTTTAGGACCTAGGCCAGAATGTGGCAACATGTTTGTGGTTGATTTCAGGACATGTCTAAGACTTTGTGTAATGTGATTTCTCAAAAGAGAGCTGTTTAGCCTCATTCTATGCTAGGCCTTGTTCGAGGCCCAAGCAAAATTTGCAAACTTGGCACTTCTTTCTCTGTGCAGAAGAATTAACTTTTCTAGCATGTTCATGTTAGAATTCCTTTTTGCAGATTTTATATCATTTTCATGGTTCATTGAGTAATCCTCAGTCTCCTCATGGCCCAGACTTGAAGGCAGCAACAGATGTGAATAAAACTGTGATTTTTGTATATAGACATCACTTGCTGGCTATGAAATAAATTTATGACTAGATTGTACAGATACATTTTTTTCAGCATTCTTTACACCCTAGACTGCCTTTTCCTCATTTGTGAATTCTTTCTTTTGTTATTACATGTTCTGTTCCCAGAGATTCCAGTCTTACCTTTTCTCCTTGACTTTGTACTAGATTTCTGATTTATGTGATGATTAGCTGGTTGGGAAAGAGTATCTAACGACCTTGTGCAGGGCGTTAAGACTGCATGTAAGTATTCAGTTATCAGACCTGCAGTGCTCCTAGTCTTTACCAATGTTACTTGCTCTGTAAGCTTTAAAAGGCTTAATTTACTAAATATTTCTCTACGAATTAGACCTCAAAGAGTAACCAAATAGTGTTTCATGAAAGGGCACGCCCCTTGAATGTGGACCGCGCCCCTTAACTGTAGGCCACGCCCCTTAAATGTATGCCACGCCCCTTGAACGTGGGCCACTTTTTTCGTCAGTGCCCGGGCCAAATTGTGATCCCAATCCGACCCTGACTCAGACACGCAACCATCAATACTTGTTCTCACTCCCTCTTTACAAAATAAAGCAACATAAATTACAGAGAACTCTACAATGAATAAATCAAAACAATTCGAATTGGGATTTCATCTCTCCACAGTCTACACTATTCACTGTTCCTTTGGACTTGCAAGATGAATTTGGTCATTTTACTAAACCTATAACTGATATAAAAAAACATCTTGAAGCAAGTATACTAAAACAATATTGTGTATGTTTCAATAGACATTCTAATTACTTAACTACTGGATTCTGTAATTAAACAATCACCACGCAATCTAAATTGTGAACCCTGCGAATCGTAGTCTAGACCAAATTCAGTGGTCATTCACAACTCACAGCCACATACCGTTGGATTCGAAAGCACAGAGTTCGTTGCACCTGATCAGAGGGGTACACAGAAATCATCACAGACTTTCACTTATGACATGCTCAGTCATGGAATCAAGACCCCATTTCACTGTTCGCATCTGCTGTACCACAGTAAACTGCACCGACTAGTGTCAACCAAGCCCAATAATCATGTGCAGCAGTTACCTATAGAAGCACAGACTGTGATGCACCTCAACACACAAACTTCTGAGAAAAACAAGCAGCAGGTAATATCAGACATCATCCATTGTGGAATCAAGACACCATTCCAAAGATGGGACCTAGAGTTGGATGCACCTAATCGAAGAGAGTGCCTTCATATCCACTCTCAAATGCAGTTCTAACATCGTCCATTGTGGAGTCAACACACCGTTCTACTTTTGGAACCTAGAGTTGGTTGCAGCTGGTAGAAGGGAATACCTCCATCACCACTCTCAGATACAGTTCTAACATCATCCATTGTGGAATCAAGACACCATTCCACTGTTGGGACCTAGAGTTGCTTGCAACTCATCAGAGGGGGTACACAGAAATCATCACAAACTGTAACTTCTAACATCCTCAATCGTATAATTAAGACCCCATTTCACTGTTTGGACCTGCTCTACCGTGGTGTATTCCAGCGATACCAGTCAACTGAGCCCAATTGCCATGTGCATCACTTAACTACAGAAGCACAGAATCTGATACACCTCAACAGAGGGAGTTCTGTGAAAAACCAGCAACAGGTAATATCGTACATTGTCCTTTGTGTGATCAAGACACAGTTCAACTGTTGGGACCTAGAGTTTCTTACACCTACTTGAAGAGAGTACCTTTATCTCAACTCTCAGATCCACTTCTAACATCATCCAATGAGAGATCAAGACACCATTCCACTATTGGTACCTAGAGTTGGTTGCGCCTCATCAGTGGCTACACACAAAAATCATTACACACTTTAACTTCTGACATCCTCAATCATAGAATTAAGACCTTGCTTCACTGTTCGAACATGCTGTACCGCTGTGTACTCCAGCAACTGCAATAAACCATGCCTAATACTCATGTGCAATAGTTAACTACAGAAGCACAGAGTCTAATCCACCTCAACGGAAGGAGTTCTGTAAAAATCAAGCAGAATGTAATATCCAACATCTTCCATTGTGGAATCAAGACACCATTCCACTGTTGGAACCTAGAGTTGGTTCCACCTAGTCAAAGGGATTACCTTCATCTGTTCCACTGTCGGTACCTGTCGGACTACTGCGTTAGTACTATACAGAGCACTCCACGCTCCTTGGCCTCAGGCTGGGCGCTGTGTACTTGTGTCGCGGTAGCCAGCGTTAATCTCATGAGCCTTCCGAGCTCGCAGACCTCGGCCTAGGAGCTTCCGCCTGCATGTGGTGGGCCCTCTTTCACATACAGCGATGTCGAAAGGTGAACTGTTGAGCATGTATGCGTCACAGCAGCCATCACGGTTTCTGAGTACCAGCAGGCTGAGAGCATTATTCAGGCACCCACCTTCTCTCACAGCGTCAGCCTCATGGTGGTGTAAGCAGCGCAGACCTGGCAGTCACGTTCGCCAATCCGGAAGAGAACCACATTCAAAGAAAGGTGCCTTTTATTCATATCCCTACGCTAGCCTTGCGTACGCTGAGCCAGACCACTTCCCTAAACATTTGGGGAGGGGAGGCACGTACGCCCTACCATTCCATAATCTTCCCTACTGACTGTACTATCATGGTTGTGTCCTGTGTCCACTTCCCTCAATAGACCATCAGTGTATGTTGACATGTACATGTCTTATAATTAATACTGATAAGACCAAATACCTGGTGTTGAACCCCCTTAAAAAACTCGGACGACCGCCGGCCATGAACTTTGTGCCCCTGGAAAGGGTTGCGGAATTTGACTATCTAGGTATCCGCATATCAGATACAATGCAGTGGAACCCATACTTACAGAAGATGTTATTAAGCCACAAAAGGGTAGTGGGGACACTCCTCAAGGAACAGCGCTCTTCTTCAACCAAACCTATCGCCCCGGTTATAGATATTTACAAGGCGAGAGGAGTTAGCATGGCCCTTTAAGGGGCTGAACTGTGGGGTATATGCTGTGAGAAGTTGGCCTGGTATATGATGCTCACTAGTTCTAGTGATCACCTTGTACCATGCCAAGTCAAGTCAAGTCAAGTCATAACATTTATATAGCGCACTACCTACCCAGAGGGTTTCAAGGCGCTTGGGAAGCGGAGGAGGATTATTTGTCAAATATCCATGTTTTAAGCTGCTTTCTGAACGCTAGGTGATTCTGGGTGAGGCGAAGGTAAGCGGGGAGTGAGTTCCATGTTTTGGCAGCTAGGTATGAGAAGGATCTGCCTCCCATGGTGGTCTTGTTGATGCGAGGTACAGTGGCGAAGGCTTGGCTGGAAGAGCGAAGTTGGCGGGAGGGGGTGTAGAAGGATAGTCGAGAGTTGAGGCAGTCTGGTCCGATGTCGTAGAGTGATTTGTGTGCGTGGGTAAGCAGTCGGAAAGTAATCCTCTTATTGACGGGTAGCCAGTGGAGGTCTTTAAGGTGACCAGAGATGTGTTCGTTGCGTGGGATGTCTAATATGAGCCTGGCTGAGGCGTTTTGGATTCATTGTAGTTTCTTCTGGAGTTTAGTGGTGGTACCTGCGTAGAGGGTGTTTCCGTAGTCCAGTCGGCTCGTGACTAGAGCGTGGGTGACTGTTTTCCTTGTTTCGGAGGGGATCCAGCGAAATGTTTTTCTGAGCATGCGAAGGATGTTAAAGCAGGAAGAGGATACGGCGCTGACTTGTCTGTTCATTGAGAGTGAGGAATCCAGGATGACGCCAAGGTTCCGTGCGTGGTCTGTCGGGATGGGTGCATTTCCGAGGGCTTCTGGCCACCAGGAGTCGTCCCATGCAGAGGGGGATTTACCTAAGATGAGGACTTCTGTTTTGTCTGAGTTCAGTTTCAGACGGCTTTGTTTCATCCATTCGGCGACTTCTTTCATTCCTTCGTGTAGGTTAGTTTTGGCGGTGCTGGGGTCCTTGGTGAGAGATAGGATCAGTTGAGTGTCATCCGCGTAAGAGATGATGTTGAGGTTGTGTTGGCGGGCGATGGCCGCGAGGGGGCTCATGTATACGTTGAAGAGGGTGGGACTGAGTGAGGATCCTTGCGGTACGCCGCAGATGATTTCAGAGGCCTCGGACTTGAATGGTGGGAGGCGGACTCTCTGAGTTCTTCCAGTGAGGAACGAGGTAATCCATTCGAGTGCTTTTCCTTGTATTCCGATGTTGCTGAGGCGTTGTAAAAGGGTGCTGTGGCAGACTGTGTCGAAGGCTGCAGAGAGGTCGAGGAGGATGAGGGCGACTGTGTCTCCATTGTCCAGTAGAGTTTGAATGTCGTCTGTTGCTGCGATGAGGGCGGTCTCAGTGCTGTGTTTGGCTCGGAAGCCAGATTGTGAGGGGTCGAGTGATTTGTTGGCTTCGAGGAAGGCGGCGAGCTGGTTGTTGACAGCTTTCTCGATGACTTTGGCCGGGAATGGAAGAAGCGAGATGGGGCGGTAGTTTTTGAGTTCGGTGGGGTCTGCTGTTGGTTTTTTCAGAAGGGCGGTGAGTTCAGCGTGTTTCCAGTCCTCTGGGAAGGTAGCGGAGTTGAAGGAGCAGTTGATGACGTCTCGGAGGTGCGGAGCTATGACGGAGTCTGCTTTGTTGAAGATGTGGTGAGGGCATGGGTCTGTGGGGGATCCAGAGTGGATGGAATTCATCAGGCGGATGGTGTCCTCAGTGGAGATTGGGTTCCAGGCGTTAAGGGTGTTAACGGGGGGAAGATGGTCAGCTGATGGTAGGGTGGGTTGGCTTCCGGGTTGGTTGTCAAAGCTGTTGTGGATGTCAGCAATCTTGTTGTGGAAAAAAGAGGCTAGGGAATTGCAGAGGGTTTGAGAGGGGGTGATGTCGTTGGAGTTGGCCGAGGGGTTGGAAAATTCCTTGACGATGTTGAAAAGTTCCTTGCTGTTGTGGGCGTTGTTGTCAAGTCGATCCTTGAATGCTGTTTTCTTGGCTTTTCGGATCAGTTGGTGGTGAGTATGGATGGCGCTTTTGAAGGCGTCCTTGTTGCTGGTGGATGGGTCTTTTTTCCAGGCCTTTTCAAGGGAGCGGCACAGTTTCTTGGACTTCTTGAGGTCATCATTGAACCATGAGGCCTTCTTGATGCCAAGTTTGTGTTGACGTTTTTTCAGTGGTGCTAAGGTGTCGGCGGTGTTGGATAACCAAAAGGTGAGGTTGGAGGCGGCTTCGTTGGCGTTAGAAGAGAGGGCTGGGGAGGTTTGAAGGAGCGATGTGGAGATCTGCTCCGTGGTGATTTTGTTCCAGTTTCTTTGTAGAGTTGGTTGGAGGTGGTTGATGGGTTTCGGCTTGTTGTAGGTGAAGTGAACGCAGCTGTGGTCAGTCCAGAGGAGATCCGTAGTGTGGCTGAAGGAGACATGGTTGCTGGAGGTGAAGATGGGGTCGAGTGTGTGACCTGCGATGTGGGTGGGGGAAGTGACCAGTTGTTTAAGTCCAAGGTTGGCGAGGTTGTCCAAGAGGGTGGCGGTGTTGCGGTCGTTGATCTTTTCAAGGTGGAAGTTGAGGTCTCCCAGAAGGATGTAGTCTTTGGAGGGGAGCGCGTGTGGGGTGATGAAGTCCGTGATGTCTTCACTGAATTTTGCGCGGGGTCCTGGTGGTCTGTAGAGGAGGGTGCCTCTGAGTGTGGTTTTGGGGTCGATGTGGATCTGGAAGTGAAGGTGTTCGGAGTTAGCGAGGTTGGCGTCAGAGCTGGTTGAGATGCGGATTGATTTCTTATGGACGATAGCGATTCCGCCTCCTGTATGGTCGGTGCGGTCCTTGCGTGTGATCTTATAGTCATCAGGGATAGCGATGGCGATGTCAGGGGCGGAGGAAGCGTTCATCCATGTTTCCGTTAGGAAGGCGACGTCAGGAGAGATGGTGTCTAGTAGGTTCCAAAGGTCAATGGCGTGCCTGTGGACCGAGCGGGTGTTGAGAAGGATGCATTCTAGGTGGTTGGGGTCGGGGGTCTGTGGAGTGGTTGTAGCGGTGTAGATGTCGGTGCTGCTATATTTGCAGGAGAGGCAGGAGAATGGTCCATGGGTGCGTCCAGGAGCTGCTTGGACGCAGTAGGGGGCGCGACCGGGGTTAAGGGCTAGGAGGGTGGCGGCATCGTAGGTAACGCGGGGGGGCTGGGAGGGACGGGGGCCAGGGGCTCTGGCGCTGGGCGCGGTCCAGGCGCGGACGGGCGTAGACGGGCTTACCTTTGGCGCACCTTCGGCGTGTCCGAAGCGCGTGGACGCTGCGCGTTGGGACATCAGGCATAAATGAAGTGTGGAGGGGGCGGAGCGTGGGAGGGTCAGCTGGGAGGCGGGGTCTGGGAGGAGTCACGGTAAAAGAAAAACAAATTGAAATGGCCGCCCGGTGAGAAATCGAAACTGGGGCACAGCCAGAGTTTCAGTCAATGAAACTTGCAACAAAGTATCCAGAGAGACGCTTCAGTAATAGTTACATCCGCCGCTATGCAGATAATCACAATGAGGCAATGTGAGCAGGAACGATAGTAAGCGCACATCAGCTGTGCATTTAAATATAATTAATCAGTCTGAGCTAAAAACGATACTAAGCGCACATCAGCTGTGAAATTAAATAAATTAATCAATGATAGCAAAAACAAAACTAAGCGCACATTAGCTATGAATTTAAATAAATTATTCAATGTGATCAAAAACGATACCAAGCGCAGTGGAATGAGCTATGCGCTGTAACAGGGCGGCAGGCAGCAGGTACCAGAGCAGGCAACCCTTATGATGATTGGTTGTAAGTCAACCTTATAGACCAGCCATCCTAGTAGCTTGGACAAAGCAGTCTTAGGCTAAACTCTGTATAGGCATGTGAAGCAAGCTGTTTTACCATACACAATCCCCTTGAATACCAAATGAAAGGACATAACACAGATTTATATTGAACATGTATATATATTTATTTACTACAATATCCCTTATACTCTTTAGAAGAGCAAATGCGTTAAAACAAAACACAGTTTAAAAATACAAAAGTTGCACCATATGGATGAGCCCTAGGGGCCACCTAAACCATATACTAAAATAGTGGTATAAGAACCACCTATCAGAAAGGAAGTAGGCCTAGGGCCTAGGGCCTGGGGAATCGCTGGAGCTGTTCGGGTCTAACAGTGAAGAAGTCGGGAAAGGCCCGCGGGACTTTGGGCTCTGGGCTCGGGCTCCAGCAGGAGACGGCGGCAAAGCAGACCTCGAGT
The DNA here is from genome assembly GCF_964263255.1 of Lissotriton vulgaris. NCBI lineage: Eukaryota > Metazoa > Chordata > Amphibia > Caudata > Salamandridae > Lissotriton > Lissotriton vulgaris. The sequence goes on along the minus strand of NC_141697.1, from coordinate 405,455,977 downwards.
TGCTGGATGGTGCCTGTTTTCAAAGGGTGGTCACTCCTTGGCCAAAAGGGAGATTCTCTTCGGTCTTCTGTGCAGCAGAATGTCAAAGTCCAGTTTTCTTCTTAGTTTCAAGTCGAGTTCAGGATGATCTGAAGTCTTGGGACACAGCTCCTACTCTTATTCAAAATCTGGGGGACGGATCACCTGCTAGGTCCCTCCTCTGGACCTTTCCTTTGTCCAGCTCCACGCCAGGACTGGGGCTGGAAAGCCCCAGCACCGGTTTGGACTGGCTTATGCACGGGGACACCTTGTGTGCCCCAGGCATGTCTCATTCTATTCAGCCCTGTCCTACCCAATACACAAAATCCTGTCTGGGGTGGTGCTCGCACCTCCCAAGGCAGGAAACCCTTTGTCCAAGCCTCCCTCGCTGGAAGGACTCCCAGCAGCAGGAGGTCAGACTTGTGTCTGTGGTGGCAGCATCCATTTTGTGATGCTGAGGCTCGAGTTTAACTTTACCCGGGTTTCAGGTTATGTACATGTCGCCTCCTTCTAGAAGGGTAGAATGCTACCCCCGTCACCGGAGTTGACGAGGGGGTAGTATTCCAATTTGATGAAACCTTATTCGACATGTTTTGATAAAGCCAAACCAAAGTTAGCAAGTAACCGCGAGGATTATAATGCACTTAAGAGTATATGGTATGGCCAGTTGTGTCAAATATGGAGGCCAGGCCAGGGGTGGCATAATACATGCTGCAGTCCCTAGTAGGCCTTGGATGCACCTATGCCCTGGGTACCTGGGGTACACTGTTACAGGGGCCTATAAGGTGAACCAGTTCCAATTGTGTATGTACCTAAGGTACATGGAGTCCATTTTAAGAAGAGAGCAATTAGCCTGGGGCCCTGAATAGCAGGATCCCAGGCCAACTAAGTCAAAAACCAGCTAAACACCAGGCAAAAAGTTTGGGGGTAACCATAGTCAGATATCCACCTTCCTACACATGCAATATAGATCAGCTATCCAGATCCGAGAACAAATTATTAAGGACTTGATGGCACTCCCACAGAGTACCCCCACGGTACCACTACTACTCGACTTGTGGTGCCATTCGATCAAAGATCAGGCACAAATCCGTCCGCTCCTACTATGGACTCGTTTATGGCGAGTCCCAGAATTAGCCAACTATGCGGATGGGTTGTTGGAAGTAATGTCGATGTCGGGTTGGTCCAAAATTAGGTGGCTCAAAGATGTTACATTTTTGCTTGGTGAGTTGGGGCTTGGGGATGCCTGGATAACTAGATCTGCTCCCCCCAAAGCGGTCCAGAAGAATCTTTATTGGAGCTTGGTATCCAGTAAAAGCAGCTCTGACTCTAAACATGGCAGAGCAACTGTCGACTTTCTGAGGATCAAGGATGTGGCAGTTTGGGAACCCTACCTTGATATTATTTTGAAGCCAACCGACAGGGCATTGTATTTTAAATTCAGGGTAGGAACCCTCCCAGTACGTGAACTGACTGCATTCTGGAAAGTCCCGTTTCAAACTTTACCCTTGTGCCCAATCTGTATGATCAGAGTAGAGTCCGTTGCTCACATTTTGTTAGAATGCCCAGCATACAAATCACTGAGGAACTGCTGGTTAAAACCATATGCAGAGAACTAGGCACTAGACATCATATTGTAGCATTGCGAATTCTGATGTCAGGCACTCGGCCTTTGTATGTATGCGGACTGTCAACATTTTTTAGATGGGCTTCAGATCCAAAAGGCTTAATGAAATTATATAACCAGTGTTTTTATATCTAATTTTTTATGCAGTTTTTATTCTTATTGTATATTATTTTTAACTACATTGTAACTCGAGTATTGTATCATTTGTTAGTATTAAGTTACTGTATAATGTTATGCTTTTAAAGATATGTTTTTATCGAAATAAAGCCGTATACAACCAACCATGTACATGTCTGTGCTCTGCATACTCAAGTCTGTCCGGCACATCCCCTCAAGACTTTGCATTGTATACTTTTATAATCAATAATTACTTGCCACCTTCGCACATACTTTGCTCTCATCTCTCCCTGCATTCTGCATTGTGAGGCAGAGGTGCCATGCCATGTTTAGTTTGTATACATGGCTAGCCATGGTTCCCTCAGTATGTAGTGTGATTGTGTCTGTTACGTTCACATGTTGTTTGTCATGTAGAATGGCATTATATAAGTAGCACATTTATTCATGAGCAGTGGTTCATCCCATTTACATATCACTGTCTTAAAGAGCATACAGAAGTTTTTCTCACAGGTGAATAGTGAGACCACATTTGCAGTCATTCATTACTATCCAAGAATGTCCAACCACACGGCGCTTCTAAGCTTACAGCCCCCAATCTTGTGTCCTTTCTTAAAAGGACGCCAACTCCCACAATCACACCAACATTCACACAGCTTTCTAACAACAGTTATCTGCTTCTCAATAACATACATTCCTATGGAATGTGAGCTGGCATGCCGCATGTCCTTACTGTTTTAAACATAGTCACTTCCTGTGGCAATATCTATTCCCACCCACACCAACTACCTCCCAAACTTCAACTTGGCCTTTAATTCCTAGTTTGAAAACACATTTCAAGAAATAAACAAAATTAAAAGCACCTTTGTTCAGAACAGATGTCTCCCTCACTTCTGCAAAAGAAATGTATCGACTGCAGATACCACAAACTTCAAATAAAATACACTCCCTTTTAAATACGAACCAGCAAATACACTTTGTGAATTGTTACACAATTTTCAACACATGTCACACTCAAGGTCTGGCACACTTTTTTAAGATGGTCTACTACAGCCTTCTAATATGCTTTCAAACTGTTCTTCTTTTAATAACAGACTATTTTCAGAAATTCATTCAATCATCTCTGGAATAACAGAAACAGTGCCCATAATTCTCGTCCTCTTCGTGGCCATCCTACTACTAATTCTACTTCTAGAAATGGCTCCTCTCTCCATGGTAACAACGATGTCAGACAGAATATGCCTCTACGCCAAGCTACATCAATACTGTACAAAAACTGAAAAACATTTCGGCTACCTGCCTCTATCTATTATCGGAGCTAGCTACGATACAACATACCATTTATCTACACTTATGCAATATGCCTACAGGCCTCGTTTGATTGCAAAACTTGCTCTTTCGACTGGCGAATGGATGTATGCCTTGCCAACATCTCAACAATCTCTCCCGATATCCAGCAGGTAATGGAGTATCTTGAAAACAATGAACATGATTGGTCGGCAGCAGAGCAATGAAGAATGCAATGCAAAAAGGAATCGCATTGGATGGGATTTCTGCGCAGCCGTGAAAGATCTCCTTCAATGTGCAACCTTTCACAACATCGCAGATTGCCTGCCCATTCAAATTACCGCTCCAAAATTCGAGGAACATTACTGTCCCTTCAAAGATATGAATTGGATTGCTTCGCTTTTCTCACACAATGGCAACAATAGCATCTTGGAACATTCTGCATCTCAAGCCACTGAAGAACTTCTGGACTGGAATCTCCAAGACTAGTAAGAAACTCAATGGATTTCTTTCCATCTCTTTTGACTTTTTCCTTTAAATTTGTTACACTTCAATCCTACTACACTGCTATAATAACTTTCAAAGTATACTCAGACATTTGAACTCTATCCTCATTATTGCCCCTTACGTCTCCACTCTAACCAGGAATCTGTGATGTATGGCCAATGCAAATACGCTATTTACTTCCAAAATTAACCTAAACCCGACACCCATTTAGAAACCATGTCTATTCTTTGTGCACACACCTCTCTGCCTGCCTGTTATTGACGAAGCCCTTTCAAAAAATTTTACTCAAATTCAGCCTCTGCTCAGAACCTCAAAATAAAAATGTAAAAAGACGACTTTGTTTAGGCACTGGTTGGCACAGTGTGTAATTGTAAACTACATTTATTTTCATTATACAATTTAATTATTCATGTCTAATAGCTATTCTGTAGGTCACATAGAACTGTAACATATAATGTGCAATTCACTGATGCAGGAGCTTCGATTTGACTACAGCATAAGCGGTTGGAGTTTGTCTCAGCCCGATGCCTTAGCTCTTTACACAAGAATGCTTTTTTGAAACAGCTGAAGACAAAAATGCACGGTTTAACTACAAAGGTACTGAATGTGCTTCTCAGAAGAGAAATGTTTGTATTCATCCTCATAGTTCCAATGTGGGTAGAACTAGTACCAATTCTGAAACGCACCACATCGAATCTACTATACAACAGATTGCTAACTATTTTACTGTTGATAATTTTCTGTTACAAAAATGCACTGCCAAGGTACCTAAAAAGTTTGATGACTACATTTTGTAATTTCTTTTTCATTTCTTTCTTTTCTCAAACGATACATGTGGTAATCGTATCCTACCTTTATTTTCCTTACAGAATGTAGAGTAATTCAAGTGTAATAGCTATTGTTCATTTCAAATGCAACTGTAACATGTAATATACAATTCACCGATGCCCGAGCTTACGTTTGAATACAACAGAAGTGGTTCATCTTTGCATCAGTTGGATACCCTAGCTTTTGCACCAGTGGGTCCAATGATGGGACTTAAATAAAGACACGTTCTATATAATTTTCAAACTCCATCCTGTTATTACACACAACCACTTTCTTAGACACAACTCATTTTACCATTTTCCTTCTCTGGCATTTCAATATTCTGCATTATATTCTTCACAATTATTCCTTTATTCCTGCTTCCAAAAACACTACATTCGACTCTTCAGATCAATAGGGATGAGTAGTTCGTTTCCCACTCCCTGTATAGAATAAACGCACACTAACACTACTTACAGAGGTATGCTACAGCAGTCAGTATCCATTAGTGCCCACAGCACATCACTTCACAGCAATAAACTTAAGACGTACACTCACAGTTGCATCCCGAGTCTTCATACCAGTACCACTAAGTACTTTGCTTCCCACTCCCGATATACTCTAAATGCATACTAACACCATCTGCACAGATATGCTACAGCGCCCACCATGCTACAGCGCCCAGAGCACATCACTTTACAGCACTCAGCTCACAATTTAGATGCACGGTTTCATCCCAGAGTTTAGCGGTACCTCATCTCTGCACCATCTCCCTCTAGACAAAACAGCACTTTCACACCGGTAAGGATAACTACTTAATTTCTGCCAGTATACTACAGAGCACTGAACTCACAGTTTAGGCACACTTTCATCCCCGAGTGTACTGGCACCTCACCTCCGCACCATCTCTTAGTGGGCAAAACAGCACTTTCACACCGATAGGGGTAAATATTTCACTTCGGCCAGTATGCTACACTGCCCAGAGCACATCAGTTTACAGCACTCAGCTCACAATTTAGGCGCACTGTTTCATCCCCGAGTTTGCGGTACCTCACCTCTGCACCATTTCACTCTAGACAAAACAGCACTTTCACACCGGTAAGGGTAAATACTTTGGTTCTGCCTATAACACGAGTTTTTACAGTTATGAACTTTGATACCAAAATAGAGGCCATGGACACAGTGTAAGATAATTTGAAAGATAGAAGCAGAGAGAGACTATTTTCTGCTGACAGGGTCACAAAATGGCTATGAACTCCATCAGTGACGAAACTCACCTTGAAGGGGCCCCCCTGCAAAGTACATAGAGGGCCGCCCCTCAGACCTCTCTAAGGAGCTCTCAAGCCAAGGTAGGCTGCCTGGAGCTCGAGATACCCCCGCAATACGGGGGCTGCGGAGATCTTTGTTACACCGCTGAGCGGCATTCAGAACATGAAACATTACTAACAAGAGGAATTAATTTTAAAAGTTGAAGATTAAGGAAAATGAATCACATCAGGAAGGTAAAAAGGAAGTTTACTTTGATATTATGTTGCATTGATTAATTGCCTGTTGGGAATCTTGTGGAATGACCGCTCCCATGTAAGATTCTCTAAGGCGTAAGAGGGTTGCGCGTCCGGAGAATCTCTTTTTTCAACGCTCCAGACAAAGCCGCTCTGGGTGGCTTTGCATGGTGTCATAAACATATAGTAAGATAAAGCCTCTCAAGCCACTGTCAAGGAGACATTCCATGGTTTGCAGTGGGCTTTCCCAAGCAGCATCCATGGATGTTGACGCTGCCCCAGATTTACCTAATCACAGAAACCTGGAGCAGCGCCAAAACCTTACAACCCTCCAGAGCAGGCGTATCGGGGAGAAATATTTTTATTTTTCCTAGCTTTTTGCTCTTTCCATGTGTGCTGCATTCTGCAGCACACAGAGAAAGAGGAAGATGCCTCTTATGTTTCTTTTCATTCAGGAAGGTGCTCCTTCCTGCACAAAAACAATCCCGCCTGCAGCAGAGTCACCATTGCACAATGGTGAAGGATGCCTACGATGGCGCTAGGCAGTTAATTGTGCGAGAGCACAGGGGAAGGACAGGAATGCACCATATTTCGAAAAATACAGTGCATTCCTGTCCATTCACATTGGCATAGAGCAGGGCAGCGCAGCATGAAGACTTGAGACACTGCCCTACACCAAATGCTCATAAATCAGGCTGTTTTTAGGTTGCAGTCTTTGTAAGGGACTAGTCCGGAGCAATTTTTGCAGGGTTTATTCACAATGTACTGGTGTACATTATAGCCTCCCATTGGGGGACTTCTTACAGAGGTAATTCTCCCTCTCTTGTTTTGTCTTCTCTCGTGTGTCTCTTCCCCCTTTCTTGTTCTCTACCTCTCCTTCCTACCGATCTGGCCAATACCCTTCCTCTTACCCCAGAAACTGTGACACTAGAATGAAAAATAACAAGTGGTCCCCGATATCTTCTCCAAGGAACTCCTTTCCTATAACTCCTATGTAATCGTCCTCTACCCAGAGAGCAATATGGGAAGCTCCGAAAAACAGGTATTAGTAGCAGGTAAAAAGAAATAACACATGCAGGAGATCTGTAGCAGTAAGCGACATTAGAAAGCAAGTATTAGCTTCGTCTCTCCCTTCTCGGTTCAAGAAAAGATAAAATGAAAGAATAATGCAGCATATTGACACTTACATGAAGTAAGGAGTGCATCAGCTATATTGCATGTTGTCTACATAACCTCCTCACAGACAGCCCGATTCTTTGCCCGTTCCCCATGAACCAGGGAGGCAAGAGGAAGTTGTCACTGAGAAGAATACGTCAAAAACCTGGGGAAGGGACTATGCATACTGAAACAAACAAGCATCTAAATAGAAATATGTATTTGAAAAGTAAACCCCCCAAAACGGGGTTTGATAAGTAATCAAAACTATTTATGGAGTAAACAATAAAACGCACAGCACATGTAAAATAACAATTAAAACAGCGAGTATCAATACTAAATAAGAGCAAGAGCAAGAGCAAGACCACTGACTCATTGTCAGTGAAATTGCTCTCCCACCCTCGCAGCTCCACCATTAAGTGAGGTGCCCCTGCCCCTGCACTCTTGAGAGTTGGTGATCGAGGCCCTCCCCCCACCGCAGGTTTCCCTGCGCCTCATCCCTGGTGGTCCAGTGGACCTCTGTCTCCTTTCTTTCTTTCTGCTCCTTCACTTGTTTTTCTCCCCTTTCTATCTTTCACCTTCCTGCACCTCTGCTCTTTAGCGCCTTATTTCTGCCCATTTACCCTTTCTCTCCCTCTGCTCCTTCACTCGTTTTCACTCGTTTTTCTCCCCTTTCTATCTTTCACCTTTCTGCACCTCTGCTCTTTTGTGCCTTATTTCTGCCCATTTTCCCTTTCTCTCCCTCTGCTCCTTCACTCGTTTTCACTCGTTTTTCTACTCTTTCTATCTTTCACCTTTCTGCTCTTTTCTGCATCTCTGCTCTTTTGTGCCTTATTTCAGCTTATTTTCCCTTTTTTCTTTATCCCTTCTTTCCTCCCTTTACCTTTCCCCGCCACTGCTGCCCCCGCGGCCCCTCCGCCCCAGCGTGACCGGCCCAATCCAGCTCCCCACCCCGCTCCCGCCTCCCAGCTGTCCAGCCCTCCCCGACCCCTACTTAATGGCGGCCACTGGTGCACCGAAGGCGCGTCAAAGGCAAGCACGTCTGCACCCGTTTGCGACCCGTCCGCGACCAGCACCAGGAACCCTGGACCTCCGCCCCGCCAACGCTACAACCCAGCAGCACTCCACGCACTCAACCCAGGCTGCAACAACAACTGAAAGCTAGCATCACCAGCCGACACCCATGGACCCTTCAGCTGTCACCGCTGCGGCACACCTGCAGCACCGCCAAGAACACGGATCCAGCACAACCCGCCCACAAGAACACAAGTGAACCGAAGACCCTGAAATGCATTTTCCTCAATGTCCGATCCTTCCACAAACACGCCACTGAAATCTGGGACCTCCTCGACAGCACCACCCCAGACGTAGAATTCTTCACCGAAACCTGGACCAACACCACCTCGGGACCGGACATCGCCATCGCCATCCCCCAAGGATACAAGATCTCCAGGAAGGACCACCCCACCCACCCAGGAGGAGGAATCGCCATCGTCCACAAATCCAACCTCCGCCTGAGCACACTCCCTGACGAGTCCACAGAACTAATGGAACACCTTCATTTCAAGATACTGGCCAGCCCCACCGCCGCCCTTCGAGGAACCCTCATCTACCGACCCCCTGGACCCCGCGGACCCTTCGCCAACTCCATCACGGACATTATCTCCCTGCAGGCCATTGCATCCACCAACTACACCCTGCTGGGAGACCTCAACTTCCACCTCGACAATCAACTGGACCCCAACACCACATGCCTCCTGGACAACCTCCACAACATTGGACTCCGCCAGATCGTTACCAAGCCCACAACACTCAGCAGGACACAACCTCGACCTCCTCTTCACTACAGGAAACTCCATCACCTTCAGTCACACTACCGAACTCCCATGGACCGACCATCGTTGCGTCCACTTCACCTTCAGAACACCCACCATTCATAGACACCAGCACCTGCTTCCACAAAGAAACTGGACCAAAATCACCGATGAGCAGCTCACCTCCTCACTCAACAACTCCACCCCTACCATAGCGGAAAACGACGACCCCAACACCGCAGCCCAAACCCTGCATAGATGGATCTCGGACAGCACTAACACCATAGCCCCCCTCAAGAAAAACAACAATACCCGTGCCAAGAAAGCCAGATGGTTTACCACAGAACTTCGAGAGTCCAGGCGCACATGCCGCCGCCTCGAAAAGGCCTGGAGAAACACCAAATCCACAGAAGCCCACAACAACTTCAGAGCCACCACCAACGCCCACCATCAACTCATCAGAGAAACGAGGAAAAAAGCAATTGAAGACAGAATCTCCACCCACGCACACAACAGCAAGGAACTCTTCAGCATCATCAAGGAGTTCGCCCAACCCACCAGCGAGTCTACCGACATCCCTCCCTCACAAGACCTCTGCGACAAACTCAGCATCTTTTTCCACCACAAAATTAAGAGCATCTCCGACAACTTCGACAAAGACAACCAACACACTGAACCCTCACCAACCACCCTCGACACCCGGAAACCAGCGATTGATGACTGGACAGCCCTCACCACCGAAGACACACTGAAGACAATGAAGTCAATCCACTCAGGGGCCCCCATGGACCCCTGCCCCCACCACATCTTCTTCAACAGAGCCGCCAACACCATCGCACCCATGCTCCGCCAAACCATCAACCGCTCCCTGGCGACCGCCTCGTTCCCCGCCGACTGGAAACACGCCGAGGTCAACCCCCTCCTAATGAAACCCTCAGCGGACCCCACCGACCTCAAAAACTACAGACCCATCTCCCTGCTCCCATTCCCAGCGAAAGTCATCGAGAAAGCCATCAACAGCCAACTCGGCACATTCATTGAAGAACACAACATCCTCGACTCCTCCCAATCCGGCTTCAGAAAAAACCACAGTACGGAAACCGCCCTCCTCGCTGCAACAGACGACATCCGCACCTTACTGGACAAAGGAGAAACAGTAGCCCTCATCCTCCTCGACCTATCAGCGGCGTTCGACACAGTCTTCCACCGCACCCTAATACGCAGACTCTACGATGCAGGAATCCAGGACAAGGCCCTCGACTGGATCTGCTCCTTCCTCTCCGGCAGGACGCAGCGGGTCAGATTCCCCCCTTTCCTCTCGGACCCCACACCTACCACCTGCGGAGTCCCCCAGGGCTCCTCCCTCAGCCCGACGCTCTTTGACGTCTACATGGCTCCACTTGCCCCCATCGTCAGAACCTACGGACTCAACATCGTGTCATATGCAGACGACACCCAGCTCATCCTCTCCCTATCCAACGAGCCCAACACCGCCAGACGCAACTTTTGAGAAGGCATGGAAGCCGTCACCAAATGGATGAAAAACAGCTGCCTACAACTAAACACCAACAAAACAGAAGTACTCATCATGGGCCCAAACCCTGACGCCTGGAGCGACACCTGGTGGCCCACCGCCCTCGGAAACCCCCCAACCCCCACAGACCACGCACGCAACCTGGGAATCATCCTGGACTCCGAGCTCAAAATGGACCGCCAGATCAACTCTGTCTCATCTTCCTGCTTCCACACCCTCCGCCTCCTTCGTAAGACCTTCAAATGGATCCCCCTCGAATACCGAAAGACAGTCACTCACGCCCTGGTCACCAGCAGACTCGACTACGGCAATGCACTCTACGCCGGAATAAACAAAAACCTCATCCGCAAGCTACAGAACATCCAGAACGCCGCCGCAAGACTGGTCCTCAACCTGCCAAAATACTGCCACATCTCCCAGCACCTGCGCACACTCCACTGGCTCCCCGTCGAGGCGAGAATCACCTTTAAGATGCTCACCCACGCACACAAGGCCCTCCACGGCATCGGACCAGCATACCTGAACAGCCGACTCAAATTCCACGCACCCCAAAGGACCCTACGATCCGCCCAGCTTTCCTACGCCATGGTGCCCTGCACCAGAAAGACCAGATCGGGAGGCCGCTCCATCTCCTTCCTCGCGGCCAAAGCATGGAAGGCCCTTCCGCTCCACCTCAGGCAGACAACATCGCTCCCCATCTTCGCAAGAAAACTCAAATCCTGGCTCTTTGACAGACCCCCTCCTTGATGGACTGGAACCTGCTTCACCCCCCCCCCCCCCACCCCTGGTGCCTTGAGACCCTTACGGGTGAGTAGTCGCGCTATAACAAACTCCTGATTGATTGATTGAAATAAGTGAAGCTAAAAACTCTGTAAAGCAGAAAAACAAGATAAAGTAACTACCTCACACACCTTCATAAAGCTTAATTCGATGACTTCATAAACATGCCAGATATTGCGCCAGTTCTGTAAAGCAGCTGCCTGATGTCTTACGGTTGTTGGTGGTTATTTATTAAGCATCCAGTCTACACAGCGCTGCATGTATGGTGACAGCTGCTTCTCTTGCTGATATCTCCAATTCTTTGGCCTCGAGCAAACAGTAACGCCTCAAACTTTTTGCTTCATAAGGGGAAAGTGATGAAAGGGTACATCTTAGCTAGCTGACAGGTAAAATACCAGTAACTGGAACTCACCCATGCAGAAAACATCCTTTACTATGTAGCCAGAACTATGCACTACAGTTACAACCTGAGCAATACAACGAATGCGCTGTTACCAAGCGTTCTAGAACCACACAATTCGTTACAACGCCTTGCATTAGGGATCGTGTTGTTGGATTTGAAATCCAACACCTTCCCTACTTTTGCACAGACTGGAGTTGGAATAATGATGTATACTATTCCAAAGTCCACCCCTTATCTAAGGCATGGCATTGTAACCACTCACGTGGTAACGGTAACAATGCGTTTGTTGTGTTGCCCACTTTGTAATGGTATCCGCCGTAAAAGCATGTGTGATTTTGTCATACATCCCACCGATGCAAGTCATACCAAAAGCTTCTAGTTAAACTTTTACAGCAGTGCTGCTTCACTGTCATTCTTGCACCCTAGCTAATCCTAGAAACTGAGTTCAGGTCTTTGCATCTAGGCATGTTCACGATCCCCAAATATGTAGTGTGCAATGTTAGATCAAGGCCAATGGTAGGAAATCCAGTCCTGCCCTGCCCAAGGTTCAGGTGGGGGAACAGACAACAAGGCTCCATCAGCCTTACGCCAGAAGGTCACACGGATCCATTGGTTGATGGAAGAAACAGGGAACAAATCAGGATCAGCTCCAGCTCTCTGCAGTGAGCACGCTGCACCCAGTTTGTGTGCTTTCACATCAGCCTCCACTTTCATCATACACTGGAACTGGAAACTTACCCAAATGGGATATTTGCATCTTTTAAATACTTCGTTACTAAAAACATGTACCTCAGGAACAAATTTTAATATGAGAATATTGAGAAAATAACAGATACATATGTATTCAACTGCACCTATTTATCCCTCAGTACATAGAAAGTTGATGAGTTTGTCAGTGAAAAATCCACAACTTCATGAACACTCCCACTGAACTTCATTACCTTTGTGAAAGCAAAGTCCTGCAACTGATCGCACTCCTAGAAATTGCTCAGTGTTTAAAGTTTGCTGTTGAAAAATTGCCAGAGGTTATAACACAGTTCCCTGTTTTACTGTGATGAATTATATCTGAACTACTGACACAGAGAAATTGCTATTCTTGTGGCAAGGACCGAAGCCAAGAACTAGACCCTTGGCTGCTTTTCCTTATTATGTAGTTGCAAATTTTTCCAATTAAATTCATCAGGTTATAGTGAAGGACAGTTAGCTGACTGAAGCGCAGTGTCAAGAAGGAATTGATTCTGAAGGTTTTGTTGAAGCTTCATGTGTTACTACTTATCAGTCTCACAAGTTGTATAAATTAATGGTTTTGAGAGCAATTTGCTTTGAATTTCTAATAGAATTACTACAACATAAAATCTGTAATTGAAAAATGTTATCCAACCAGATGACAAGGGGAATGAAGGCGAAAAGGTCTTTGTCATTAATTTATTGCTTGTCATATTTTTATGGTTATCTGTTCCATTGCTATTGAAGATGTATCCACATTGTAATAGAGCAGTGTTTCCCAAACTGGGGTCCGTGGATCCCAGGGGTCTGTGACACATTCTCAGGGGGTCCTCAGGCAGCAGTTTTAAAAGCACTGCAAAGTTCCTTGTAGAATTAGCAGTTTTCCAGCAACAATACACGTGTCAAGATAACACCAATGATTAATGTACCTGCTGGAGAGAGAGGAGAGTTTTGTCCAGTGGCAGGTTTGACTGATCTAATGTAGCACAGAAGGTTAATATGCCTGCTGCAAAGAAAGTGCGCCATGCATTTTTAAAAAACAGTATTTTATGTGCATAGGTCAGTGGGTTACTGCTTGTTTCACAGATATTCTTGTGTTACTCTGCAGCTCATAAGAGACAATCATAATCTAGCACAGTGACCTATAAACTGTCATCAAAGAGCTGCTTACGCACTGCATGGTACAAGTTAGTAACTTTAATTTGGGTGGAAATAGATTTTTATTTTTAAAATCAATGCTAATCACTGTGTTATGTTCGGAATCCTGAGTTTGTGCTTTTCCAGACCAAGCACACTTTAAAAATGCCTACCAGTATGAATGCCATGTGAATCCTACACCTTGTAGTACCCTGTGCCTTATGTAACATTTTCTCTACACTGATTTACACGTATGATTCATTGTCTCTGTGTGTGATGTAAAGTGCTCTGACATCCTATGATTGTATGAGAGATGCTATAAAACAAATGAAATACATGTGACAGGTGCTATGGAGAAATGAGAGGCACTGTTGAAGAGTGATAGTAAGGGAGTCACTGAAGAACCCTAACTAAGATTGTTGTATCCTAGTGCATAGTAAGGTAATCATTTACTATTCTTTAAAAGCTAATACAATTCAATATATAATGATAAATGTGATGTAGAATGCACCATTGTATCCTAGATTTTCATTAGGGGAGAGCCTCCCAAAGCCCCCTTTGTAGTGGCCAGGCTCACTCACTGCACCTGGTGTGCACTGTATGGGGACTGGTCTGAAAACATTTGCCAGGGCTACTTTAGGTTTACACTTTGGCCTTGGCAGGAGCAGGAGCCTTGTACTGCAAAATAAAACTAACCATTTAAAAGTTAAGCACGGAGATGCAGCACCAACCTTTCCCAAAAATGTTTCAGATTTTTGCAAACTCTTTCAATATAAAATACTAAAATTCTTAGTAATTCGAGTCTTTGTTTTGTGTGCACATGTGTGATTATTTTTTCCGAATTACTCTTTTAATGTTTGAAATTTAAATCATATAAATTGCTGGGGGTCCCCGGCTTCAAGTGGTGAGTCAATGGGGGTCCTCAGGAGTCAAAGGTTTGGGACCACTGTAATAGAACATGGTGCTCAGACTGTGTGTGGAGCAGAATATAGCATTTTTTAGAAATTAGGGGGCTGCAGTGCCCTTCGTCATGTGAAAAGGGCATAAAGGCACCATAATAATCCAATACCTTGAATTTCTGTCATTTTCCCTTGCATCCTAGTGCCAACACAGACACCCTTGCACCATGGTGCACGGATGGCTATGTTGTAGGCAAGATTGGATTTGTGCTGGAAGGTGAACCTTCCTACATTAAAACAATGCTGAACGGGTTTTTTCTCTTTCTAAGTGTGCTGCAGAATACAGAACACATAGAAAGAGAAAATAACGAGGAAAAATAAAGATATTTCTCCTCGTTACGGTTCTCCTGGGGAGGCGTACCTTTTTGGTGCATGCCCAGGTTTACCTGTTCTTGTAAATGTGGGAATGCATCAAAATCCTTGGATGTTGCATCGGAAGACACACTGCAACACTTATGGAATGCTGACTGACGGCAAGCGATTTGTGCTGCGTTGTCTTACTCCACATTTATGAAGGCACTCAGAACACTCAAAGTGGCGTATGTGGCTTCATTAATCTGTCGTAAAGGTTTGCATCATGCATGTTCCATGTTGCTTGGTGCAAGCCTGACACAAATATCTCAAAAATATGCCCCTAGGTGTATTGAGCACATTTCTGAGCCATAAATGGTTACATGCCCGCCCACCTAATCAGGAAGGGAGGACATGCAGCTATTTTTTACTGTCTGTCACAACAAGGCAAACCCTGGCTGTGAGGGACAGAAACAACAACAACATTTTTCCTCTGTCTTGGGAGATGACTCCTGTGGCATAGAAAGAATTATATATTTTTTTTTCAAAGAGAAAATCCAGTTTCAGGATTTTCTTTATGAAAATAAAAAAGAAAATTGCTTGATGCACAGCTACATCATGCTGATACAGCTTTGTACCAAAAAGCAATATGCATTGACAGAAAACCACAGTGACGATATGAATATATATATATATGTCAATCAATATATTTCACTGCCCTAAAGTGGGCTACAGCGGTACAAAAGGGGGTGGTGATGGACGGAGCATCTGAACCAATCAAACACTCACACCCAGTCAAAAGATCTGGCTTTGATCCATCACCATTCTTTAGCCCACTCTGCCACCCCAGTTCAGACATGGCTATATGCAAATCAGTCTGACCCTGTGCCTCATGGGAACAGTCCAGCCCGAACTGCCAAGCCATGCCTTCCATGGACAGGAAACAAGCTTCCGAGGACCAGTTTCTGGCATTCCAGCCATCTTCAGCCCGGCTTGCTTGAATCCAGTGGCAAAGTGAGCAAGGGACTCACATCTGAGCACACCCTGCCACCCTTATGGCGGCCAAAGCGGTACAAAAGGGGGTGGTGATTCTTTCCATACATCTGTTAATGATATCCATAAAATAAATAGACCCCGTCAAAAGGCCATTACAGGCTGAGAGCACTGCCGCAAACACACATAAGAGGGTGCTAGAAATCAACAAGTACCTCAAAAAGGGATGTGTTTATAGACGAAAGTGAAAGTCCAAATGGCAAAATAGAATTAAGTCCAGGGGCCCACAAACTGTTGCAAAAGAGATATGTCCATGTTGAACATTAAAAACTTTGGGCCAAAATTAAATGTTGTCAGCATGTATAATCTATTGTAACAGGGAGTATACATACCACCAACATTCAGTTTGGCTATGGCGGTGACTACTCTGTCCCCGCCCTAGCGAAACCTCTCCTATGCCCCGACAGAGTAAGGGCCATCGGGGAAATGGTTACATGCCCGCCCACCTAATCAGGAAGGGAGGACATGCAGCTATTTTTTACTGTCTGTCACAACAAGGCAAACCCTGGCTGTGAGGGACAGAAACAACAACAAAATTCTTCCTCTGCCTTGGGAGATGACTCCTGTGGCATAGAAATAATTATATATTTTTTTTTTCAAAGAGAAAATCCAGTTTCAGGATTTTCTTTATGAAAATAAAAAAGAAAATTGCTTGATGCACAGCTACATCATGCTGATACAGCTTTGTACCAAAAAGCAATATGCATTGACAGAAAACCACAGTGACGATATGAATATATATATACATATGTCAATCAATATATTTCACTGCCCTAAAGTGGGCTACAGCGGTACAAAAGGGGGTGGTGATGGACGGAGCATCTGAACCAATCAAACACTCACACCCAGTCAAAAGATCTGGGTTTGATCCATCACCATTCTTTAGCCCACTCTGCCACCCCAGTTCAGACATGGCTATATGCAAATCAGTATGACCCTGTGCCTCATGGGAACAGTCCAGCCCGAACTGCCAAGCCATGCCTTCCCTGGACAGGAAGCAAGCTTCCAAGGACCGGTTTCTGGCATTCCAGCCGTCTTCAGCCCGGCTTGCTTGAATCCAGTGGCAAAGTGAGCAAGGGACTCACGTCTGAGCACACCCTGCCACACTTATGGCGGCCAAAGCGGTACAAAAGGGGGTGGTGATGGACAGAGCATCTGAACCAATCAAACACTCACACCCAGTCAAAAGATCTGGGTTTGATCCATCACCGTTCTTTAGCCCAGTCTGCCACCCCAGTTCAGACATGGCTATATGCAAATCAGTCTGACCCTGTGCCTCATGGGAACAGTCCAGCCCGAACTGCCAAGCCATGCCTTCCCTGGACCAGAAACAAGCTTCCGAGGACCGGTTTCTGGCATCCCAGCCGTCTTCAGCCCGGCTTGCTTGAATCCAGTGGCAAAGTGAGCAAGGGACTCACGTCTGAGCATACCCTGCCACACTTATGGTGGCCAAAGCGTTACAAAAGGGGGTGGTGATGGACGGAACATCTGAACCAATCAAACACTCACACCCAGTCAAAAGATCTGGGTTTGATCCATCGAAAATCAGTCTAACCCTGTGCCTCATGGGAACAGTCCAGCCCGAACTGCCAAGCCATGCCTTCCCTGGACCGGAAACAAGCTTCGGAGGACCGGTTTTAAAGTTAATCACGGCTTCTGTTTTAAATACAATTCAAAAACAGTGTCAATCTACACTGACGAAGGCGGCAACTCCGAAACGCGTTTGTGGATTGATTTGCTGAAGGTTTTGTTTAATAAAAAACGTGACGAACCTACGCCGTATTGGCTTGGAGTGCTCTCATTGGGAAAACCCAGGATTTGGGAGTTTTAGCGTTGTACAATATATATATATATATATATATATATATATATATATATATATATATATATATATATATATATATTCAATGAAAAAACCATTGGTTTTAGGCCATATATAGTTAGGGATTTGCATTTACAAAACCTTATTTTACTCGCATAAAACCATTGAAATTCCATATATAGTTATAAGCGCTAACTATATATCGCGCACCCGCAATCCACTGCTGATGATGTCACATATTACATCATTCATGACATGGTTAGTGACATCACTGATGACATCACTGATGACATCTCAAATGACATCATCCAGTGACTGTATGTTTCTGTAAAGTTAAAATATCTCTTACATATTGAAGAATGAGTGGATATATAAGTGTCTGGATGAAGGATTTAGTAGGTGCATGACTGACTATATGAGTGAGTGATTAAATGTGTCTCACTGAGTGCATGGGTTAATGACTAAACTGTCTCAATTTGTGCATCATTATGTCTGTTGTTCTGTAAACTGTTCCATGTGTTGATAAGTAGCTATATGAGTAACTATATGGGTTATTGATTGGTTGCCAAAGTATTTGTATGGGATACTGAGTGAGTGTGTGTGGGTAGCTGGGAGGTGTGTGACTCTGTGCATAGATGTGTGAGCAGTTGATTCACTAGATGTATGGTTTCAAAAGTGCATGTGGAAACAGCTGTATGGGCGGTTGACTGTGTGCATGAGTGTATTGGTGAGTGAATAGATATCTCAGTGCTACATGTCAAAGTAAGTACATATGTAAAACACAGTACATGTGAGAGTTGACATATATAAATAACTGTGCATAAGAGCCAGTGAATGTGTGAGTGGCTGTATGGATCATTGTGAACTTGTATCAGGGATTGTATAAGAGAGTAAATATGTGTTAGTATATGTTTGAATAAGTAAAGTTTGTATAACTGTATATTTGAGGAAATGGAGGTGTGATTGATTCTTTGCATGACTGACTAGGTGTGTGAGTAACTCCATGGATGAGTGACAGTCTGTGAGTGTCTGTTTACACTGATTGTATCTAAGGTTATATTAGAGTCTGAAGAGGTTCATCGTATTATCACATGAATGATATCATCAGTGATGTTATCAGTCATGTCAAATGAGATGTTTTCAGTGATGTCATCAGTGATGTCATTTGAGATGTCATCAGTGATGTCATCAGTGATGTCACTAACCATGTCATGAATGATGTAATATGTGACATCATCAGCAGTGGATTGCGGGTGCGCGATATATAGTTAGCGCTTATAACTATATATGGAATTTCAATGGTTTTATGCGAGTAAAATAAGGTTTTGTAAATGCAAATCCCTAACTATATATGGCCTAAAACCAATGGTTTTTTCATTGAATTTTCAAGGTTTTGTAAATGCAAATTCCTAACTATATATCCACTATAACCTATGTTTTTTTCTGTGAATTTCATTGTTTTTTTAATAGCAAATATGAAAAGCTTTAAAATGTCAAGTACGTGATAAATAATTTTTTTTTCGTATTTATGCACGCTGATGTGCTTTGAACGCTGCACCCCCCCCCTCCCCTCTTTTGTCTTAGTAGTACTCTCTCTTTGCAGATACTGAAGGGTAGTTAACGCAGGCCTTTACCCCCGTTGTAATCCGTCGTGGCTGCTTGTCTCTCCATTTGATTGATTGTTGTCCAAGCATTTACTGTTTTAGAATTGGTTCTCTTTGGATCATTCTCTATTTACAAACAAGCACAAAGTCGCAATACTCTGTTTAGTCTTTGCAGATAGTGAAAAATCGTGTAAAAAAAATAAAAGTAATCGAGCAAAATCAGTAGGCCACTAATTGGATCTCTTTTTGACCTCGCTAAAATAGAAATATTAGGAACAACCCTTCATGAGAAATACGAAAATAGTGAGATGAACTGAGCTCCACACCATGAGGGCTGCAAGACAGCTCGGCTCCATCACCCACCCCGCACAAAATAACGACAAACCGTATGCAAATATTAAAAACATAGACAACACACCAGCAAAGAAACAGGGTAAAACATTTTATTAAAAAACTATTTACATAACGTTGGTTTATAAGATGATGTCAGTAGTGGACCGATGTGTGAATAGATCGAAAGCAGCACAAGGCTCCAAGATCCGGATGGCAAGCTCCTGGATGTTGGGTGCCATAGTTTAGAGTTCTGAATTTGAGCCTTTTTCAATGTCTGTGCTTTGTTGAATCAAATTTGCGGCTTGACACAAAGCTAACTCAAGCGTTGCTACTGATGCTATGCAGACCAAAACTGGTTTTCAGTTTGTACATTTTTCTAGATTTTTAATCCAAGTTTGGTTGACTTTGTAGAACGATGGCTTCAAATTTTCAACATACGGTGTGGTGGCGCTGACTGGGAGGGGGCGCTTCGCTCCTGCCCCCTCCCCAAGTAAGATTTTCATACGTGAAAGTACGTTAATGGTTTTGGTCCCTGAGATGCTTCGATGTCACTGCCATTCTCAAATAGCATAAGTTCTGGATGTTGGGTGCCATAGTTAAGAGTTCTGAGCAGCGCTTGTAACACTGTCTGAAGCTTATTTCCACCTACTGCAGCTTCACTATTCTCAAAGTAAGTGAGTGTCGTTTGTGGACCTGACTGCATTAGAAAACAATGTGATATGTTACCTTCCTAAACAGCTTGACGAAGGCCCCTGAGGGGCGGTGTGATGGCCATGGACTCGGAGAAGACGCTTGGCTCCGACACCCTCCCCAAGTCTTATAGCACTGGTGTAGCCTGAGATCGCCCCCGACATAGGCGGCCGGCTCCCGGGATCCGGCGGAACTTTTTGCCTTTTGATGACTCTTCAATTCTGAACCTTGTCCCATCCAGCTGAGTTGCGCCCACTCTTGCGGCTACAGCGTCTTGCCCACCATCCAGCTGAATTGCGCCCACTCTTGCGGTGCAGCGATAGGCGACTGCCACAGGACTCTCAAAATGGCGGCCGGCTCTTCGGTTTTGGGCCTGGTCCACTAAAATGGCCCTGGGACACCTTTGAACTCGGACGCTTCCCTGATAGGGCTTGGGTCCCATTCTCGAAAAGCCTCTCCTCAGCCGTGAAGATTCTACAAAAGTCTTGTGGGCCTCCGACTCCCGCAGGCTTCTGGTGGGGAGCGGCTGCCATGATTGCTCGTGGAATGGCCACGACGGAGCTACGAGATGGTAGTGGTCTCATGCTGACGCCAGCTTTAGTCTGAAACATCCAGAAACACTGTAGACTACCAATTCGATCAGTTCCGGTAGCGCCCCAACATGACCCGGAAGAGAAGAACTTGCCCTCCCCTCTTTGACTGATGGTTCTTGTTGCCTGTCCCCTCTGTTGTCATTTAACAGAACTTTTTGGACTGCTGAAAGGAGTTGTGTTCCGAACGCTGGTTGGTGGAGACATTTTGACTATATTCTTGACCTACGTTGTCGTGTAATGCGTTATATGACACGCCGCGTTACCGCACCCGGAAGTGATCCGCGGCGCGGCGCGCAGCGCGCAACGTAAGCATAACAGGACATGTGACTTGTTAATAAAACTTTTCATTGGTTCATTTTACTTTTGTTAATTTAATGATGAAAAGCTTGGTCATATGACCTAAAAATTACGCTTTTTATTGTTTTCGAACAATATTTTTTTTTCAAACATATGTTATAATATTCCAGGCTAATGTACTTTCCCGGAAAATTTACAACTGTCTTGTAAGTAAAATATATTCCTTTTTCGAGAAAAAGGGCGTTTCTTCCTTCCATAACGGAGCCGTTGAGTAAAAGAGATTCGGCCTGCTATCTTAGTCGCCGATACGCCTGATTATCAGATTCTTATCGATCACTTTATATTGCAGACATGAAAAACACAACTGCTATTAAGCATTTATCTTTACTGCGTTCCTACATATTATACCTTTTATCCGTCATGTAATTGGACTGCTTTATTTCACTTGCCTTTACTGATTCGAAAACAGTGACTAAAAGTAAAAACTTTACCAATGTAAATACTACTACCGTGTTTTGTTTTAAAAACCTTTATTGTGAAAATGTCAGTATACAAATACGGGCCTATAACCACGTGGGCCGGCCACGGAGCAAACTGAAATCGTATATGATGAGGAGACATTTACACTGTAGAAGAACGTAACGAGCGGGCCATTAGGTTGCAAGAACAAAGGTGTCTAACAGTTGCGGAATCGGTGGACGTACATTTTGTAATTAAAATACGACACAGCCACTTACAATAACATTTTCTAGATATACATTTGCGGGCAAGGAGTTATGAGTCCCATTTATACCGGCGCCATTTTGGGCGAGGCCGGGCAGGTCCAAGATATAGTCAAAATGTCTCCACCAACCATCGGCCAGACCAGAACCCCTTTCGGCCCTTTATGCTACAAGATGGTGTCTTCCATTCAGAAAATATTGTTGGCAGCATTTTGAAAGGAAACAGAAACAGCCGTTCTCCTAGTGAGTTTCACATTGTTACATTTAGGAAGAATGTTGAAGAGTAGTATGTGGAAAATCTGAAGCCATTTTTCTACAAACTCTCAATCAGACTTGGATGGAAAAAAAAAACCTGAAGAATGTACAAACTGAAAACCAATTTTTGTCTGTATAGCATCAACAGTAACGCTTGAGTCAGCTTTGTGTCAAGCCGCCATTTTCATTCAATCAATAGCGTCCCGCTGCACACATTCAGGGACCTGGTCGTGTCTTGAGATGAAACGGATTGTAGGAAAAGAAGCAGAAAGGAAAAGGAAAAAAGTTCCGCCGCACCTCGGGAGCCGGCCGCCTATGTCATGTGCCACCTTTGGCCACACCAGGGCAATAGTGAAGCTGCAGCAGGTGCAAATAAGCTTCAGACAGTCTTACAAGCACTGCTCAGAACTCTCAACTGAGGCACTCAACATCCAGGACTTGCCATTCGGATCTTGGCGCCTTGTGCTGGTTCCGACCTATTCACACATCAGTCCACTACTGACATCACCTCATAAGCCAACGGGGCACCCCACGCCGACTTTCGGTGCAGCATTGTAGGATGGCCACACCAGTGCGGCCACTTGCTGGACACCACCTCGGTGCCATCCGGATCTCGGCGCGTTCGAGTCACTGTGCCGGAAGAGTGACCGGAACTCAGCTGAACACGCCGTCTTTCGGCGCAGCATTGTAGGATGGCCACACCAGTACGGCAATTTGCTGGACACCACCTCGGTGCCATCCGGATCTCGGCGCGTTTGAGTCACTGTACCGCAAGAGTGACCGCAACTCAGCTGGACACGCCATCTTTCGGCGCAGCATTGTAGGATGGCCACACCAGTGCGGCAATTTGCTGGACACCACCTCGGTGCCATCCGGATCTCGGCGCGTTCGAGTCACTGTACCGCAACAATGTCCGCAACTCAGCTGGACACGCCGTCTTTCGGCGCAGCATTGTAGGATGGCCACACCAGTGCGGCAATTTGCTGGACACCACCTCGGTGCCATCCGAATCTCGGCGTGTTCGAGTCACTGTACCGCAACAGTGACCGCAACTCAGCTGGACACGCCGTCTTTCGGCGCAGCATTGTAGGATGGCCACACCAGTGCGGCAATTTGCTGGACACCACCTCGGTGCCATCCGAATCTCGGCGCGTTGTGCTGCCTTCGGCCTATTCGCACATCGGTCCGCTACTGACGCCGCCTCACGTGCCAACGGGTTTTCTACGCTTTTTGTAGCCCTATGCCGCATAACAGGTCATGTGACTTGTTTATAAAACTTTTCATTTGTTCATTTTACTTTTGGTTTCCTAAAGATGGAAGGCTTGGTCATATGACCTAAAAATAACACTTTTCATTGGTTTAGAACATTTTTTTTTCCCAAACGATGAAAGCCCCACCTTGTTTCTGGATGTTTCAGACTGAAGCTGGCGTCACCATGAGAGCACCACCATCTCGTGGCTCCGTCATGGTCATTCCGCGAGCAATCATGGCAGCCGCTCCCCACCGGAAGCCTGCGGGAGTCGGGGGCCCCCAAGACTTTTGTAGAATCTTCACGGCTGAGGGGACGCTTTTCGAGAATGGAGCCCAAGCCCTAGCAGGCAAGCGTCCGAGTTCCAAGGTGTCCCAGGGCCATTTCAGTGGACCAGGCCCAAAACCGAGGAGCCGTCCGCCATTTTAAGAGCCATGTGGCAGCCGCCTATCGCTGCACTGCAAGAGTGGGAGCAACTCAACAACATGGTGAGCGAGACGCTGTAGCCGCAAGAGCGGGCGCAACTCAGCTAGATGGCCGCCACCTGGGGAGGCCCGTTCACGCCGCCTCCCCCACCCCCGGGCCGCCGCACGCCAATTTTCGGAGCAGCATTGTAGGATACCAAAACCAGTGCGGCAATTTACTGGACATCACCTGGGTGCCTGTCGTACATGTTGTGTCAGCCATGTGACACTGGACACAGTCCCATCAACATCTCAACGCGTTCTGCTGCCTTGGGACTATTCGCACAACAGACCGCTACTGACGAGGCCTCCCCCCGCACCACCCGGGACGCCCCACGCTGTTTTTCTGTGCTGCATTGTAGGATCCCAAAACCAGTGCGGCACCCAGGCGACATCACCTGGGTGCCGTCCAGAACTCTGCACGTTGTGCTGCCTTGGGACTATTCGCACAAAAGACAGCTTCTAACCATTGTTGCTTTTTGTGTTGAAAAATGTTTAAATGTTTTTAGTTTTTGTTCCGTTCGTTATAGTTAATAGTTAATAAAGTTTTATAATCTTACTTTGTTGGAGTGTTATCTATTTTTTTAAAAACGGGTGAATGGGGCCTTGAATCGGGTATTGTCATGTGTGGGCTTTGGAAGTGTGCTGCTGCAGGATCGGACATTTCAAACTCAAATGCACGTTCTTTTTCTTACCTTTCCGAAGCATGGAGCGCAATAGCAGGCAGAGAAAGGGTGATGCACGTGTTGAACACTACCTGACCTGGCAAGTTGCTGGCAGTGCCTCCCCGCCCGCTCCTAAAAGAGGGCACACACACACCGCCGCCCCGAGTACTTCACAAATCTTTAAAAGACCATGCGCTTGTTCATGAGGCTTAAATGGTTTATCACCTCTTCTAGAACCCCTGCATCGACCCTCTGACGTTTCCTGGAAAAATTACCATGTAACACAATACCAAGCCCTGTCAGCTGAAACCCCCAAGGAATCGTGGGGCATATTATCAAGGGGGTTTATCTCCACTTTTTTGGCTTTAAAAGCCATGAAAGCGGAGATAAAATTATCTCCCTATTACCAAGCTGTCGCTAACACCAGTTAGTGACAGCTAAAAGGAGATAGCGACCATCTTGGGCCCCGCTTTGCATGTCAGTGATACTTATCACTAATGACATGCAAAGTGGCGTACCAAGATGTTAGCGACTGGAAACAGTCCCTAACATCGCTATCTTCTATTACCAACTTTTGGAGATATTCGCGCTAAGCGCGAATATCTCCAAAATCTAACACCTGCCCTGAGCAGTTCTTAGCCATGTTATCCAATGGGAGGTGGATAACATGGCTAAGAGCATTTGCTCGATAATACATGAATATCACTGACTTTTCTGCGATAATAGCAAGGTTTATCTGCGATAAAAATCGCCGATGTGCGGCGATAATTTTTGTCTCTAAACAAGTTAGAGACAAAAATTATCGCTAGTTGTTCGTAATATGCCCCCGGGTTTTTGCTTGCAGAAATCGGGAGGCGGGAGACTAGCACTGAAATCAGTAGTCACACGCCTGAATCGGGAGGGTTGGCATGTCTGAATTCTCTACAGCTGGGGCCATAAACTACATCCGCAGGGGTAGGTGATAGCCTGGGACCAGCCTGGCATCTAAAATGGATGCCGTGCACGACAAAATTGTGGCATTGGAAAAAAGGCAAGATGGCGCAACCGCTGGAAGAGATGTATCAACATATATGAGCCTCCTCAGCCACCCTCAGGAAACATAGGGGATTAGGATACGTCTCCCGCACCCCCTTATACCTAGTAATTTAATTAACGAAGCACAAAATGGCGAATTCCCGTTTCGCTACCAGTTTGCGGCCCAGTTCGCGGCCCGTGAAGCGCTTCTACCGTGAAAAATCATTTTTTTTTCCTTTTCCCCACGGGACCCTTTAATAACCCCAACAACATTCCTAGGGGGTCAAGAGGGGGATACCTTGCCCCCTTTCATTAAATTCCCCCTTAGTTTTTCACCTCTTCTTCTCTCTCGATCCTACCGAGAGACAAGATGGCGGCCGCTCCGGACTGTCACGCAGCAAAATAAAAAAAAGCTCACGCACAGCCGCTGGAAGAGATGTATCAACATATATCAGCCTCCTCAGCCACCCTCAGGAAACATAGGGGATTAGGATACGTCTCCCGCACCCCCTTATACCTAGTAATTTAATTAACGAAGCACAAAATGGCGAATTCCCGTTTCGCTACCAGTTTGCGGCCCAGTTCGCGGCCCGTGAAGCGCTTCTACCGTGAAAAATCATTTTTTTTTTCCTTTTCTCCACGGGACCCTTTAATAACCCCAACAACATTCCTAGGGGGTCAAAAGGGGGATACCTTGCCCCCTTTCATTAAATTCCCCTTTCGTTTTTCACCTCTTCTTCTCTCTCGATCCTACCAAGAGACAAGATGGCGGCCGCTCCGGACTGTCACGCAGCAAAATAAAAAAAAGCTCACGCACAGCCGCTGGAAGAGATGTATCAACATATATCAGCCTCCTCAGCCACCCTCAGGAAACATAGGGGATTAGGATACGTCTCCCGCACCCCCTTATACCTAGTAATTTAATTAACGAAGCACAAAATGGCGAATTCCCGTTTCGCTACCAGTTTGCGGCCCAGTTCGCGGCCCGTGAAGCGCTTCTACCGTGAAAAATCATTTTTTTTTCCTTTTCCCCACGGGACCCTTTAATAACCCCAACAACATTCCTAGGGGGTCAAGAGGGGGATACCTTGCCCCCTTTCATTAAATTCCCCCTTCGTTTTTCACCTCTTCTTCTCTCTCGATCCTACCGAGAGACAAGATGGCGGCCGCTCCGGACTGTTTAGAATGTTGACAGACACCGGAGAGCCAATCAGCTTTCTGCGCGCAAAGTTCCGATAAGCGAAAAGTAAGCGGACCGGATCGCTGCCCGGAGCGCTGTTACAGATATATATCTTGATTTAAACGTTAATTTCTCAAAATCCACTGAAGCACATATATTGAGACCTAGCAAAGGCACATCGGGCTACCAGTCCCTACAATTTTGCCAAGTTTCGTGCAAATCCATTCAGCCGTTCGAGCTAAAAGTGAGGCCAAAGGCCCTATGGAAAAATGAATGGGAAAAACGCGTTTTGGGACCCCCCTTTTTTCTCGGCCCCCCCTTGACGAAACCCCACCAAATTTTCAGGGGCTGCTCAGAAACAAAATGTGCCATTTTCCTGAAAATTTCAGCCGATTCCGTCCACAAACGGCAAAGTTATTAGACATAGGATTAATTCCCTATGGGATTTTTGAAAATTCTAACTATATATACCTACTGGCGATAGCCAGTAGGTAATATATATATATATATATATATATATACATCTTAATATGAAGTGGGACCTACTGGAATAGACCAGAGCTGGCCAAAATTCTGGAAAATTACACGCAGATTCCTCAATTGGCACCAAAGTTATTCCCAATAGAATGTTGAGCGCATATAGATATATAATTTGCTCAAATTCAATTTTCTCAAAAACAACTGGAGGTATTTCCACCAAATAAAGAAAAGGCACTACTGCATACCTGTCCCTACCATTTTGCCAAGTTTGGTGTAACTACGTTCAGCTGTTCGGGCTGTAGCCGTGTCTAAAGGTCCCATAGAAAATGCTATTTGAAAAATTTCAAATTCAATTTTCTCAAGAACTACTGGAGGGATTTTCACCAAACATTGCAAAGGCACATCTGCATATCAGGCCCTACCATTTTGCCAAGTTTGGTGTAATTCCATTCAACCGTTCGCGCTGTAGCCGTGTCCTAAGATCCCTATGGAAATTAACATGGGGAAAACACGTTTTGGGACCCCCCTTTTTTCTCGGCCCCCGCTTGACGAATCCCCCCGAAACATTAAGGGAAGGAGCGGAACGTAGATGAGCAAATTTAAGGAAAATTACACACAGATTCCTCAATCGGCGCCAAAGTTATTCCTAATAGAATGTTGGGGATTTCCTATAGTAACTAGGTCCTAACTATATATACCTACTGGCGACCGCCAGTAGGTAATATATATCACATATATATATATGAAAGAGTTACAACTGAGCTAAAAAAACTTTATTGTTCCATTTCAAGGACGAAAAGAACATTTTGTAAACAAGATTTTGCTTACTCTCAATTGATCAGAAAAGTACAAGGTGACAATAACATTGTAATCAGGCAATCTGATAAAGGAGGGAACCTGGTGGTGTGGCCAAGAGAATTATATATGGAGGAGACACTTTCACAATTAAATGATCGGAGTTGCTATAAGAGAAGCATGATACCAAAAGTGAAAATGTTCTGGGGAGAATTCAACAACAGACTGGTGGCATGGAATCGGCAGGTCTCATAAGTCTGGAAGAATTCAAGTACCTCAAAACAGACTATCCGGTCATTCCCACCATATTCTTCATCCCGAAAGTTCATAAGAACCTCCTCAAACCCCCAGGTCGGCCCATTATTTTGGCCATTGGCAGCCTGCTGGAAAATACCTCGAAATATGTGGACCTTTTTCTACAAGACTTTGTCAGGAGCTTGCCTTCATTTATATTGGACACTGGGGACTTTTTACATAAATTGGAACTAATCAGTTGGGAGGAGGACTGTGTTCTAGTTGCATTGGACGTCACCTCCCTATATACCAGCATTCACAATTGTGATGGCATTAAAGCGGTGGACTTTTATTTAAACAAAAGGAATGTGCACCACAGCGCTCATAACAAAATGCTAATTGACATGATTACTATATGTTTGGAAAATAATTATTTTTTATTTTTCTAATCAAATTTTCCAACAGACCAGGGGTGTAGTCATGGGGGCCTGCTTTTCCCCCAGTTATGCCTGCCTTCACATGGGCATGTGGGAGGAGCAGGTCCTCATGGTCAAGCACAGGGATACCCTAGAAAATCATGTCACATGCTGGTTAAGATTTATTGATGATTTCTTTTTTGTATGGAAAGGATGCATCAGCTTTTATAGCTGAACTGAATATAAATGATCTTAACTTGGAGTTCACGGCTTCCATGAGTAAAACTAGTATTGTGTTCCTGGATGTGGAAGTTTACGTGGAAAACAACAGGTTAGAATCCCATCTACACAGAAATCCGACATCGGGCAATACAGCAATACAAAACATGCTTCCAGCCACCACCCCTCTCATTTGATCAACAGCATCCCCTATGGGGAAATGCTGCGGATCAAACGAATATGCAGCACAACCACAGAATGTAATCAAGCTCAATGTGAGAGCAAGGATAGATTTCTGGCCAGGGGATATTCTAGTAAAACCATAATCACAGCTGTGATCAAATCAAATAGCGTAGACAGACAGGTGCTACTGGCCAAAAAATCTACTGATCAGCTTGACAGTTTGAAATCAAAGTCAGAACCCACAAGATTAGTTTTGACATATAATAGACAGCACCAAGCAGTGCGTAAGATCATTAATGATAATTGGTCATTGATAATGCATGATTCAGCACTAGGAATTGGCATGACGAAATCACCCAACATCACCTACAAAAAATAGCCCTGAAGTGATGAAAGCCACTAATTGGCTAACTACTAGAGAAGGCTTTTATAAATGCTCTGCTTGCAAGGCTTGCAAGCAAGGGGTGAATAAAAAGTCATACGGTTCAGTTTTTAAGCCAAGACCAATTCCCATTAGGAAAGCACTTAACTGCAAGACTGAATATGCAGTCTATGTGCTGGAGTGTCCGTGTGGCCTGCAGTATGTTGGGAGTACCAAACTGCAGGTCCACAAAAGGATACTCCAGCACATGCGAGCAATCACAAATAAGGATCAGGCCTATCCTGTAGCGAGACATTTTGAAGAAAGTCAACAAAGCAACATTAATTTGTTGCAGTATTTCGCTACAGATGCCATCCCGCCTCTGCGGAGAGGCAGCAATAGGGAATTACTTTTGCGGAGGTTGGAAACAAGCTATATCCTCCAGCTCAATAGTAAGACACCTAATGGTCTTAATATGAGTGAGGATTTTAACACTTGCCTGTAAGTACCTATTGATATCTGTTTAGCTAAAGTGTTAGGATCAATATGCCTTACAACTGACATTATATTTCATGATACAGGCATGACCTATAAACACTTCTTTTCTTTGCTCTTAATATCATTGTAAATAATTCTTTTTAGGCACACTTAGTTTTAGCTATGGTTTTACAGTTCTCTTATTTATTGACGGCTGCCAATTGGTGAACAGTATGGCCAATATGTATTTGCACTAGGGTTTTTTTTTACACCTATACACACTAACAATAATAAGAGGTCGGGGATTGGGTAGTTCTTTGTTGATTGCTGCTCACCTGAGCTGTACAAATTCGTGAATGTATTCTAGCATTGCAAAACCCGGCTTTTTCCTCATGAAACATTTATTGCACATAAACTTTCCATTAACTTGAATGGTTTTTTAACATATTATATTCATAATATTGTTTTAAACAAATCTATTATGATTTTTTACCTCTCTGAACATTCTAAAGTTGGTGTTTAAGTCTGTTTATTTTATGTTTAAATGTGTATTTATTTATTTAAATATGTATTCATTACAGCCATACTTGTAGATGGAGTATTGTTTTTTTTTATGAGGAAGCACATTGCACTTTACCTTGTTTATTTTGAGGATTTTGCACATTGATTGTATTTGCACAACAGCTTATTACCTCACTATGAGGATAATAAGTTATATATAAAATATTGCATTGTCAATGTTTTTATGGTTTACTACCCATGTGAACTCATGAGTGATGCACTGGCACTTTAAAAACAAAAAAATGGCACAGGATGGCGTCATGTGATCAAGGACTCGGACGAGTCTGAAACGCTTCGTGGTGGAGGTACGGGCGGTTTCTAAATAAACCCGTTATTTGCACATCAAAGCTGGGTCTGCCTTCGTTCTTTGGTGGAGAGAATTGTACACAACATCGTTTCCTGAAAATGCGAGCTGTATATATATATATATTCACTGAAAAAACCATAGGTTTCACACCAGTGATAGTTAGGAATTAGCATTTAAAAAACCTTTTAAATTCCCTGAAAAAACCATAGGTTTTACACCAGTTATAGTTACCTGGAAATTTTACTGACATAAAACCATTGAAATTCACACGTTATAGTTAGTTGGACTCACTATAACTTGCGCGCCTGCAATGCACTGCTGATGATGTCACATATTACATCACTCATGACATGGTCAGTGACATCACTCATGACATCACTGATGACACCATCCAGTGAATGTGTGTCTTTCTGAAAAATAAATATGTTTTATATATGTATATGTAAAGGTCGATGGAAGAATAAATGTTTTAATAAGTGTGTAAATGGATGTTTTAAAGAAAAGTTGATTGGTTAACTGGCTTATTAAATGTATCTTAGTGAATACATATATTAGCGAATACATTTTAAATATTTAAATATATCTATTAGTGTTTCACTTTGTGTATAAGTGGCTGCATGTGTTGGTGAGTAGCTATATGTGTGTGTATAGGGGTTATTAGATGTTTTTTTTAGTATCAGTATGAGTGTCTGAATGGTTTGGTGGGGATATTACTTAGCACATAGATGCATCAATGACTGACTCACTGTTTGTATGTGTTTTGAAGACAGCATATGTGCAGGACTGTATGGGTGGATGAGTGTGTATATGTGTGTGTTAGTGAGTGAATGACTGTGTCACTAGTGTCTTTATCAGTAACGACATATGTTTTAATCTAGTATATGTGAGTATTGATGTATATAAGTGAGTATATGTGAGAGTGAGAGATTGTAAGAGTTCCTGTTTAATTAAGTATGTGTTTCTATAAGTGATTGTTTAAGAGAGTAAGTATGTGTAAGTTTCCGGGAAGGCAACTGAATGAGTTAACTTTTCAGGCGATTGGAGCCATAGACTTCGCTGAGGATGAAGGCCTTCCGTTAGCCTTGGTCGCGATAGATGCGGCCAAGGCTTTCGATCAGGTAAACTGGAAATATCTATGGGCCACCATGGTTGGGTTTGGCTCCCTCCAGTTTTCATAGAGGGCATAAAATCATTATATCAAAACCCACGAGCAAAAGTCTTGGTCAACGGGGCCCTATCTGATTGGTTCAGCATATCCTGTGGAACACAGCAGGGCTGCCCCCTGTCCCCCCTTTTGTTTGACATTTATATGGAACCTTTTGTTAGTGGTATTAGGGAGGACAATGTAATTCAGCCCTTTAGAATAGCAAATCTGGAGTTTAAAACTGCCTTATATGCAGACGACCTTCTCCTATACACTTCCAATCACGCAGAGGCTATACCTAGGCTATTTTTTTAGCTGAGGAATTCAGAAGGTTATCTGGTTATCAAATCAATAGGGAGAAGACAGAGATAATGGGGTGGAATAATAGTATTCCTATTCAGGGAGCAAAACAAAAAATGAGATACTTGGGAATCTATTTAACTCAAGAATTAAAGAACATCCCAAAAATTAGTTGGCAGACTGTAGTGAAAGATATCATTAAAACACTAACAAGATGAGGCAGTCTGCCATTAAACATATATGGACGAGTTAACTTCATTAAAATGTCCATACTCCCTAAGTTGACTTTTTTATATTATTCCATCCCTTTAACTTTTTCATTGAAAGAAATTGCGAACCTTCAGGGCAAGATTGGTTCTTTTATTTGGGCTTGTAAATCCCCCAGGATAGCCTGGAAAAAACTAAGGAGGGGTTTAAAGATTGGGGGTCTGGCCCTACCAGACCTACTCTTATACTGCCATGCCTTCCATTTTAAAAACTTCAGGCTACTAGCTAATATATTAGACTCATCTTCACAGGGCCGTTTATTTCAGGCTTTAGTATACAATTTACCACATGGCCAAGAGTTTTTTTTATTCAAATTTCGCGACCAGAAATGTTATAAGAAAGTCCTTCTTAAGATTTTGCAGACCGCACTTAGGAACTGGGGGTATATTCGGAAGGCCCTGGGGATTCCATATTACCATACATATACTCCAGTCTGGGACTCTCCGGGGACACCAGCGTGTCTTCAGGACCAGTTATCGCTGCCTCTAAAAACAGCAGGAGTGCAGAAATGAGGAGATCTATGGGTGGATTCCGGTCTTATGGATTGGAATTATCTAGTGTCACTCACAAACGGATCATTGACGAGATTTAAATTCTACCAACTATCTGCATGGTGGTCAAGGCAGGCATTACAGCGGGAAAAAGATACTGGAATCCTTGACTCAATCTGCTGGAGGGAGGTCGGAACCAAGAAGTATCGCTCTGGTACAAGCTACTCACAGAGGCAAAAGGAATGCTGGATCATGAGTTGGTAAGCCTCTGGGGCAATGCTATAGCTGATTATCCCGAAGAAATCAGTAAGATATGGACAGACTCTTTCTCCTTGTCTCAGAGATTAATAAAACCGGTCAACTTAAGGAGGAATCATCTGTTTACGGCCTATCGGGTGTATTGGACCCTCGGCCAAATTGTATAAGATAACACAGGAGAACTATTGTTGCCCCCGCTGCAAACTCCTAGCAGAAAACGACATGCACATATTCCTAAAGTGCCCTGAGATCCAGGAGTATTGGAAGGCGATCGTTGGTTTTCTGGGTGAGGTTTTATCAATTACTATCCCCTGCTCTCCCAGGTTAGTTTTTTTTGGTCTACCACGAGGATATAATATTAACAATTTCTCCTCACAATTCATATTTTATGTGGTAGTCATAGCCAGGAGGGAGATCTGTAAAGAATTGAAGTCAGTGGCTCCCCCCAGATTTGCAGACTGTTTAAAAAACATCATGGAAGTTTGTAAGATAGACATGGTTGGTCGAGCAGAAAGCTCAGAGAACGTATGGTCGAAACTAGTAGCCTGGTCAAAGAAGTAAAGGTCCGATGATTATGCCAGAGGTTTGTGTCGGTCCTGTCCTCCCCTAGTCTGAGGTATTCTATCAAGAGACAGGGGAGTTGGATAAGGAAACAACCCACCTCTGGGAGATCTCTGGTCGCTGTATATCGACCCCGGGCGGCACCAAGAACGTCAGTATAAAAGGCATCAGAGGGACCCATCTAGAGCACATAACATCTGGTGGCATATATGAGGACAAAAATAATAATAATAATAATAATTCAGCCAAATTAGAGACAAGCAGGCATAAAGGTTTGGGAGAAGACCACTGTAAGGCTGTCAGGTATAACATATAGGGTTATCACAGTGCCATCCATGCAAGGCTGCAAAATGACAAAATTCCTTTACCTCTCCAGGCACCATACCACAGCTTTAGATTGGTAAAATACCATCCAAGCTAACCTAGAATGCATAAACATAACACCTGACACATGTTTCACTATCAGTATAGCTCTTCAGAGAGGTTCAGCTTTGTCCAGACACAAGGTAGCACCCAGTATAACTCCAAATAATACCCTTTCAGGCTTAGTGTGGCACATAAATTATGCAAAAAAAGAAGAGAACTCTGGGTACTTCCAAAGTTTTGGTGTAGAGCATGTACTGTATAGAGAAAACCAGTAACACTCTGAATCTGCTCACCTCAAATGTTCTAGTAACGTTTTTAAGCATAGGATTAGCAGTGTCCACACCAGGCTAGAAAGCGATAAAGTATTTTGCCATTTTTACATCAAAGTCTTTCAGCATAAGATTGGCACAGTGCCATCCACGCCAAACTCCAAAATGACAAAAACCCTTCATCAGAAATATATCCATTTCTATCGATATCTATATTTACCTAGATAGATAGACAGACAGACAGACAGACAGACAGACAGACAGACAGACAGACAGACAGACAGACAGACAGACAGACAGATAGATAGATAGATAGATAGATAGATAGATGAATTTATTTTTGGGGGGATGAAACCCACAAACCCCCTTCATTTAGACACAAACATACACACATGATTAACTGTGTGGTAGAGGCATGCATGGTACAGCACACATTCCTACCTGCGGCATAAAAGCCTATGTGGTAAAGGCATTGTTGTAAAGGCTTTTTCCAGTTCATTGGCCTTGGCAGCAATGGCTGCTCCATGAAGTGTTTGGGCCTCCACCGTCGCAGGAGATGAGGGTGCCTGCATTACCCTGCTCGTTAGCAAAGCTCATCTTTCGCAAAATGTTGTAGTCATAAGAAACATTTACTTCGCGCAATTCTTTCTTCCAAAAGTGGTTAGTGCAGTAAAATAAGAGAATATTTTCTCAGCGAGCAAATGCATTTTAAGTGCCAGACCACGATCACAACAATTCAACTGTTTATTCTATTGTGGCTGAAACCTTAAATGTTCTCTGAGTAAAAAATATCAACAAAAATGACAGAGTAACAGAACAGTCGCTTGTTTTGCAACTCCGCTTGTATTAACCACTAGGGTTCTACAATTTCTTTGGAATAGTACACATACGTTTCCTAAATTGCGAAAGCAGCTCATGCAGTAAAGTTCTGTTTAAATGGATTGCATTGGTGATCGAACTAATTTGCACTGGTAGCTAGGCAATTTTTCATCGTCATTTGCATTTGGAAAATGTTATTTTCAGTTAGTACAAATGTCATTCTTGTAATTTTCAGACAGCGCATATTTCATTTTGCGCTAGATGGCCTGTTCAAATAGAATACAATTTTGCTCGTCGACCAGGCTGAAATTGTCCAGACACCAGAGCCACGCTTGTGCTTTTTAAGCTGGTTGGCTTTAAACACCATCAATCAGTTTGACCCAGTAGATAGTGCATGGTGAATTTAATGCACAGAAATAAATACAAGTTTATCATGGCTGTAAACAAGAAAGTGTATGGAATAATGGAAGAAGGAAGGCTTTTCAAATAGAAACAATGCTAAACATAAGTCAGAGTCATGATACAGCTCTCAAACAAATCCATTAAAGTCCCACTTTTACAATGTAAACTCCTAAAATGTAAACGATTTCCGTGGAAAGTACTCGACTCTCATTTGATTCTTTAGCCGAATCGGCAAGTCTTTCCTAACAGAAATACCAGTGGTATATGATCAACAGTACCAAAACAACAAGATACATAACAACTAAAGAGCTTAATATTTCCAAATGATGTTTTGTGAAATGATGGAAGTGTTAGGACAAAATATTTTTGTTTTAAATGTAAGGATCAGGAAATAAAGAATACTCTAAAGTAACTGCTTTCGAAATAATGGAAAATCATAAATCCAATGTTGAATGCAGGGTGCAGTAGACCAGGGTCCATGCATTCCTTGTGGCCGAATGGGGTGGAATATGGTGAAGTAAACATTGGTAGTTCTTTCTGGTTAACCACTTAATTTGAGACCTGCAAACTGTTTAGAGGTTCAATATCTTCTGTAGAGTAAGGCTGGAGGATTTAGCCAAGAAGGGCTCCACAATGTGGCATAAGTGTGAGGAGCAGTTATGTAGTTACTGGAAAATTTCACGTTAAAAAGCTCAGAGTAAGAAAAAACAGTAGGTATGCATTAGTTACCATAAGAAGCAGGAGCTGTACTAATTTGCATAAGGCGGACCATTGAGTGGCTTGGTGGCCGAAAAATGATGGACAAAATTGGCCCAAACAGTTGTCAGTGGCTGAGATTAATTCAAGCATTCCATCCATCACCTTGTTGTCCTTGTAATGACGGAGAACAGTAGAATATGTCACAGCATGTCTCGTTTTTTTTTACAATACACTGAAAAACACCAATCCATGAAATACTACAGCAACATTCACACACACAAACAACTCAAGGTCATCATCAACACAAAAAAGATACAAGACTGCACATACCAAAAGATTTAACAGCCATAATACAAGACAATATCTCACCACGCACAGTTCTATCATTGTGGATGCAACCACAAGATAAGAGCACAGCAAAGGAAATGCACATAACACCTTACCACTAAAGCCTTGACTGTGATTTAGGAGTTAATATGTGTGGAGATACCAGGTGACGAAGATTAATTTTTCCACCTATTGTCTCCACACATATTTGCTCCTATTAGATGTTAAACCATGTAGAAGGTGTAATAACTGTAAGACCCAGATTTAAATTGTGGCATTCTAAGCATAATTTTCAATTTTCTCCAGTTTAACACACACTTTTGCCATCTTCTCTGAGTAGGGGGAATATATGTGCAGGGATTCTTGTGCATTTTAGGAGGGACGTTGTGAATGGGTAGGAGACAATGATTCCTTGTAGGGTGAGCATGATCCCTCCATTTCTTGACTGAAAGTCAGAGAGGGCCAGGAAATGGGTCTTGGCTGCCTTTTTTCCACATCAATTTTCCCAGCTGGTTTTCCCAGCAGATAAAATGGGGTTTAGCGTTCTGCACCCAGTAAGTCTGGATGCGGGAAAACAAACCATTTCTGAATTGTGTAGAGCATAATTCTTTTCAGCACACTTCATATTTGGGCCCAAGTTGTGAATTCCGCAAAATGCAGTGCACATAGACACACACATACATACCCATGTCCACCTGTAACCAATGCTTAATTTGTTAAACAAATAAGTGCCAGGGCTCTTCTCAGAGTGCCTCTGCAGCTCACACCACACATTGCCTCTGCCAGCACAGCAAATGACAGCACCAACACAACTATTAACCAGACAACAAAAGGGCTTATGAGAGGCAACACAGAAAAACAACAATGGTTTAACACACAAAGAAGAATTCTTTCGCAGGTACTGTTGGTGTGTAATGTAAGTCCTTTATTTGAAATGTCCTTTAAACACTTTAGGATACAGCCAACGCGTTTCACCTTTCAAGAGGGCTTCTTCATGGCAAAGTTATTAAGATTCAATAGTCGATGCACAAGCTCAGATCAAAAGAGTGCCAATGGAGACAGGCGTCAGAGAACGTCACTTGTAATACTGGATAACTCAACGTCCCCAGGCCTTAATGAATTCGGTATGTCACAAGGCTTTAGTGTCCTCCTAGTCTCCGGCGTCTCCAAACTATTAACCATCACACTCCTTCAAGTCTGCTAATTTGGACTATTTCATGCCCCCAATGCTATAGGAATGGCTTGGGTAGCAGGTAAATTTATAACTAACTGTGTTTGTCGTCCTCTCAAAGTCGCCACACAGCACCACATTGTGGTAGATTCTCACTAGCGCCATGGTGATAATTGAGTGCCGGTGCAGAGCACCGCAAACCACAGGCTCCAATTAAGCACTGCCTGTAACACAGACAAGCAAAGAACAAAACCTCTGTAACACACAACCAAAATAAAGAACCACCACACACTGTCAATATATACCTCACTATGGGGCCGATTAGGATGGCGGTGAATCAGCATCCTCCGGGCCGGTGGAAGCCACCGCCTGTCTGGAGGATGAGGATTCACCGCCTTGGACTGCGACAACAACACCAGCCACATTAGAATGGCGGTGGGATCAGCGGCGGATGGCAAGTCCATCTGCCGCTGGTCTGCGGTGTGTGTACCCAAATATGGTGGCGGTGTCTGCAAGACACCGCCAGCCAAATTATAATGCAGGCGGAAACATGCTTTCCCACATCGGCTTTTCCGCCGTGGAAAAGCATGTGGTCTTTTGTGTTTGGGGGCCCGTTGCGAGCCCCCATGGTGTTGGCGGGTGGGGTTGCACATGGGGGGTACCTATGGTACCCCCTGCTTTGGCATGGACAAGGTGGCAGGCACCACGCGGTGCCTGCCAAGTTGTGCCTGTCAAAGTTAAACATGCATATTTTACATTGCGGCGGGTGCTGCTCAAAGCAGCACCCGCCGCAATGTAAAATATACGGGATGTGACCGCCCTGGTGGCGGTCACATCCTAATAGCTACGGAGGGACCGCTGCTGCCCCTGCGGTCGGTCCCTCCACCTCGGGGCTGTCTGTCCGCCATCCTAATCGACTTCTAAGTACAGAAGAATCTTCAGAAGGGTGTAACACTACCTAAGACTGAGCGATAACCAGAACACATGCCTTGAACCCTGATAGAGAAACCTTAAAACAGAAAAATAGTAGGCATGGAACAGACACCAATTCTAAAGCTAACAGCCCCTGCTTATACTACATCTACAAATGGCAAAAATGTTTTTGAGTATTAAGGAACAGAACATCCATTAGAAGCTACCCTTGCTCACTGGACCCACTCCAAGAAGCATAGAGTCCTGGTGTATATTCAGTAAAGTGCTGCCGCGCAGAGGCAGAATGAAAGAATCTTCTTTCTGCAACAGACTGCAGATGTTCTTCTCCCGTTTTGCCAGAGTTTATAAGGGGACTTGTGGGGTGTGTAGTCTGTTGGTGTGTAGCTTTCTCATAAGGTCTGCTCCTTGTTAATTCCTCTTTCTGGTCATCTTCTTAGAGTAACTTGCAGCATTGAAACAAACCTCTGGGTTCAGATGAAGTCAACTCATCACCAATATTAAGTCCAATATGAAGACAGATGAGACACAGTTAAACCAATGTATTTAAAGTACTATTCATGTATAGGTTACAACACCTGGAGCAATGATTATTCGTGCTCAGTCCATCTCCAACTGACCACTCAAACGGTATTATTGTTCCACTTAATAGATTTGACAAGACAATGGAATTAGAGTCCTAGCAGACTGACATAAGCAAGTAGACAGCAGGACACATCATGATATCAGAACGACTGCACACCTCAGAGAGGCATTGAGCAACGCACAGGCTGGAGAATGGTGCAGAAATTGTCTCAGTTTATGCGAAGATCCAGCCTGGAGGTACTTTTTATGGATGTTGAGGTGGGTCTGTCTGTACTAAGTAAAGTCTAAAATAATATTTCTTTATTTATTTTAGCGATTTGTAGAGAGCGCAAATACCCTGGGGTGTCTCGGCGCTGCGAACTGGGTGGGGGTTGGAGCCAGAGATGGGTTTTTCTATTGATTGAAAAAAAACGTTTAATGAATAAAATAACAATATTAAGTTAAATCAAGCAGCAGTGTAACTTGGGTTGTTTTCTGGGCAACTTTGGACTAGTGTATTAGCACTTCAAGCTTGATGTTTGTAGAGCGCACTGCTACCTCCAACGGAGGTGTCCCTTTGTTTGAAGCCCATGTTTATCACACTTGTATGTTGTCCATTTTAGCAAATGACATTCACTTTTAATATTTGTACTGCATGCCTATTATATTTTAAACTTCTACATCAATGTTTATTTTTACGTGTGGTGTGGCATAATGGTGTACTTCGCCTGCGACAAAAAACAGCTACCTAAGTCACTGCAGAGGTCAATCATTTTGTTCATTTGGTGTCTGCATGATATAAATGCGTGCAGTTTCCTTTCAGCAAAGAACATTGAAGAACACAATTGCTGAAGAAAGAAAACAAAAATAGATTCTGTCTGGCTCACAGTGTACCTGTATTCTGCAAAAAAAGTAGGCTTATAGATTGGCTGCAAATTACATCACAATTCTATGGTTATTTAATGATCCAGGATCTGCAAGTCACAAATTCAAGGATACACTTAATTGGCACAGCATTTCCTTTTCATGAGGTGTGGAATATGTGCCAGTGACATAAAGATCATATTTATTGCACTGCCAACTTTAATGAACACCTCATCTAAGATCTAGCAAACATTTGCTTGTACTTGGGTATATTTTGCTTCCACGTTTTAAATAGTTTGGTTGACATTTGAGCCCCCCTACAAATTGGCCCACCGCTCATCACAGTTCAGTGGGGTATTCTAATTTGCAGCAGGCAGACACAGGGCAGGATCAAAAGACAACCCTATTTTTACTGCATTCAGCAAAGCAGGGGTGAGACAGATTTTAGTAATTGGATGCAGTGGCTGTGAATATGCAAGTTCATAACTTATGAATGAATTAATTAATTAATGTGCAGTGAGAATGTCACCCACAATAATGAGAATTGCCCTCTTGGAAGAGGCTTTGACAGATAGGAACGAGGTGCTGTCAGGATGCACTAAGCGTGTGCTCGAAATCCAATGGGGGATGTACAGTCATGTGTTTTACTGTCACTGCTCCCACCAATGGCCAAAATCACAGGGATAGTAGTAAAAGCAAGACAATGGCAATATTATAAGAGATAAACCAGATGAACTGAATTCCAATACTCTGACTTGCCTTTTTTGCTGACCAATGATGTCTGCAGGATACAGAGTATAAGTAAGGGCAAACATATATCCTTAGTACCTTGGCATGAAGGGTTTGAGCCTAACTGCAACAGAGAATTGATGTATCTTATCAAAATTTCTTTAAAACTAGTTGTCTGGGCTTGAATGTGGAGTTCGTAATTCCTGAAACTAATCAAACAAAGAAAGAGGGTCTCAAATATATGCACACTTTGCC
Organism: Lissotriton vulgaris; assembly: GCF_964263255.1. NCBI lineage: Eukaryota > Metazoa > Chordata > Amphibia > Caudata > Salamandridae > Lissotriton > Lissotriton vulgaris. The sequence continues at coordinate 405,414,926 of NC_141697.1, read as the reverse complement.
ACTAAACACTCTCAGTGGAAGATATGTTTTTTTTTACTTGACTCTTGTAGTAAGGCAAGGCAATATATAAACAGTAATATTCTACTATTCCTTAGTTTAGCAATTCATGTTGGCATACTACAATTCTAATTTTTTATGCGTCATAAATAACATGATCAACATAGTCCTCTCTTAAGATTGCTAACTGTGCCATGACAGGTTAACCTTTAAGTGAAATACAACAAAACCACATGTGTTAGAAGAGTTCACATTAAATGCTTATGTTAATTTCCACTAAACAACGTGGCTTTCAGAAGCATATTTCTATGTTCATAACACCCTTCAAAATAAATTCAAAAAGAATAAAGTGATCTTTTGAAAAGTAAATCTTAGATTTGTGTAGCATGGTGCTGGCTGCAGCAACATCACATCATGATTGCCTAGCAAAGATGTAGTGGGTCATAAGGGCCCATCTTATACCCAGATATCCAAGATGACCACTGCATCTCTAAACTATAGGATAGTTCATAATCTGTTGGGAAATATAGTTCACTGTTGTGATGTTGTTTTTTTTTTGTTAAATTTGTACTTTATTACACCTTCGAAGTTTGCACACAGCACTCATTGCCTACAACCCGGAGGCCGGCGGCAACAGTAGGCAGCACCCAGATCCCTGAGCATAGATCATATACACAGCCGTAACGCCAGCATCCCGGAGGCCTGGCGGCGAACTCATGGGAAAGAAAGAACAAATAAAATCGGGTCTTGGAAACAGCTTACGACTGATATCAAAAGGATAGGATATTTAATACAGGTGCCGATACTCATGATCATAGTTCGATGTGCAAAAGTAATACAGTCAGTTCGCAGGTGCTAAAAGAAAGTGTAGGTATCATGAAGATAAACTCTCCTAGAAGGGGGGGGAAGAAATAGGTGCAGCAAACCCACAGCGAGAAAAAAGAAAACAAACAAACACCCACCCTACCAACTAGCCAGCCTACCTATGCCCGTGTCCACCCACCCACCCGTACTAACTACCTCATCCATAGACGAACGTAGGACCCACAGCTGCGGACCCGAGGGCCCAATGGAATGATGCAGCGTGCAAGACGGATCACTAAATGCACCCTCCCAGCCCAGCCATCCCAGTGACTCACACACTCTGCTTCTCAGTTGAAATTAGAATGGGACCTGTCAACCACCCCCAGCAGGGGAACAGTCAACCACACATCATATCAACCTCCGCCATCGCCACCCCGCCCTCCTGCAGTTCATCCAACTCCTCCCCATCGGGGTCTGACTCACTATCCCCCCTAGCGCACTGGTATTCCCTGTATAACCCCAGAAGTTTTTAGGCCGACTCTTTGGGGGAAGTAGTTCATTATACACCTCAGACTGTGTGCAGCAATACAGCAAAACCGACTCCCAGCGCTTCTTAGTAGGAACCGGCCCCCTCATCCAGCACAACGCAATCAGGCGCTTGGCCGTCAGCAAAGCCATGTCAGTCAGTCGCCGCATCGCCACAGGCAACGGGTTAGAAAAACCCAGCAACGCCAGCGCCGGGCAAGGCAGGACCTCCACACCTAGCATGGAGCTGAGTTCCGCAAATACCTCCCGCCAAAACTTATGGATACTAGGGCAAGTCCAGGACATATGCAGGAAATCTGCTGTGGGAAAATGGCACTGCTCACACTCCGCTGACTCCCGTAGACCGTATCTATGTAACCTGTCCGGTGTATAATAGACCCGCTGTAGGTATTTAAAGTGAATCAGGCGGTGTCTACTATTGAGTGAAATCTTCCTAGTGTTCGTACAGCAGTATAGCCACATCTCATCCGAGATCGGCGACTGCAGATCACTCTGCCAGGCCAATCTGGCCTTGGAAGGCGGACACTGCCGGTGCCTATCTCCGAGTTTCTTAAGAGTAGTCACCAATTTACGGGGAGAGGGATTCTTAATGACGTACGTAAGCTCAGGCACTTCCTGCGGCTCTGCCAATTCCGGGCCCAGTAATTCCTGCAACGCTCTACGGACCCGATGGTATTGGAAGCCGTGCAATAGCGTCGCCCCAGGGTGGGATTGGAGGGCCTGCTGCGACGTCTTCACTACGCCGTTCAAAAAGAGGTCCCCCATCTTGTCTATACCCAAGTCCCGTAACGCCTTCAGGGCACCCTTCTCCATTAGCGGGGCTAACCACACCGCCCATTCCACTCGCAGAAGGGGAGAGTACAACAGCTCACTTTCACGAGAGCGGACCAGTGCATGCCACGCGTGGTTAGTGGCGGCAATGGAGTCCAAGTTGCCGACCCTGCGATCGACAGGACAACATATTGTGGCCGGGAGCGGAGTGGGGTCCGCGAAGAGGCGCTCCAGTTTCACATGCGGGATGCCAGGGTCCCCATGTATCCAGGTGTGGAGATGAGCCCCATGCGCAATCCTGTAGTACCTTTCTAGGTCAGGAGCCCCCAGACCCCCGCGTTCATAGGGAAGCAGGAGTGTCTGCCATCGAACCCTTGGCTGTTTGCCCCCCCACGCAAGTCTAATAAGCGTCTGAGTGAGCTGACAAAAAAAGGCCTTGGAGAGTACGACTGGTATGTTAGCAAAGAGAAAGAGGAATCTGGGGAGAACCACCATCTTCATGATTGCAATCCTACCCATTAGGGATAGCGGGAGCCTGCACCATACCTCAACGTCATCCACCAGCTTGGAGTAGGCAACCCCATAGTTCTCACGTATCAGGATCTTGGGGTCGGTGTGTATACGGATCCCCAAATAACGTATGGAGTCCGTGGTCCACTGCAGCGGGTATTCCGAGTCGAACGGGAGTGTCACCGGAGTCAAAGGCAACGCCACAGATTTAGTCCAATTGACCCGAAGGCCCGAGAGGGCCCCGAATCACACCACCTCCCGCAAGACCGCCGACAGATTCACCTCCGGGTCCCGGACATACAACAAAGTGTCGTCTGCGTATGTCAAGATGCCAATCTGGTAAGAAGGAAAGTTGATCCCCTCGAACCCGTGGTCCTCTCTTATTGCGCAGGCCAGGGGCTCCGCCACCAGTGCATACAGAAGTGGGGAGAGAGGACAGCCCTGCCGAGTGCCTCTGCTAATCTCAATCGGGGCAGTGACCGAATTCCCTATCTTTAGCCGCGCAGTAGGCTTGTAGTATAGGGCTCCTAGCATCTGAAGGAAGGGTTCGCCAATCCCATACTTACGAAGGACTCTGAGCATAAATGACCACTCCACCGAGTCAAAGGCCTTTTCCATATCCAGGAAAATAGCCACAGCCTTATTTTCCTGCCTAACATGCTGAACAGTGCCCAGCACCGTGCGAATGTTATAAGTCAAATTCCGTGCGGGGACAAACCCAGCCTGCTATGGGGCAACCAAGCCCGGGACCAGGAGAGCCAACCGAGTCGCCAAGACCTTCGCGTACAATTTAGCGTCTACATTAATCAGCGAGAGCGGCCTATATGAGCCACATTCATTGGGGGGTTTGCCCGGTTTCGGGATGGTGATGAGAAGCGCCTCCCTTATAGACTTCAACATGCTACCCTGTTGACAAATGTCGTCAAAGAGAAGCATCAGGTAGGGCACCAGCTTATCTTGAAAGGCCTTGTAGAAGGCCACCGTGAGGCCGTCCAACCCAGGAGCGCTGCCCGACCTCATCCCCTCTAGCGCCTCCGTGATCTCCTCTTTCTGGAATGGGGCCATCAAAAATTCCCTCTGCCAGTCAGCCAAAAAGGGCATCTGAATGTAGCTCAAGTAGTCGTCTATCTCTTCCTCTAGGTGGCTCGATTTTGACGTGTACAGCTCTGTGTAATAAGTATGGAATTCCGACAAAATATCCTGTTCCCCCGTCACCACGCCACCATTAGCTGTTAACAACTCCTCAATCACTAGAGGCGGCCTGCTGTCACGCATCAGCTTAGCAGGCAGGGAGCCAGGGCAGTCCCGCTCCCCATACGAGCGCGCTGTTGCATATTTACCCATATGCCTCACCTCCCTGTCCGCCTTCTCATGGAATTCCGCCAGGAGTGGCTTAAGCCTGTCATGTATGTCCGCAGCCCCATCACCTCCCGCCTGACGTTCCAGAGCAGACAACTGTGTTTCCAGATGTTTCAACCGTTGCCTGATAGCTTTAAGCACCCCTGAGTGTTTGGCCATCGTCATCCCTTGGATATACACCTTAAATGCATCCCGGGGCACCTGGACACTATCCACCGACCCCACATTAGTTGAAAAATACGTGTCTATGTCCTCAGCCAGTTCCCCTCTGAAGGCCTCATCTAGAAGGGAATACGGGGGGAACCTCCAAGTGAACGGGGGTATCCTCCTAGCCGGGGCATCTAGCAGCAAGAGCAGTGGCGAGTGGTCAGATAGCGTGCGAGGCAACACAGCACACCCCTTCACTGAGTCGAGGAGGGATCTGGAAATAAACCAGTAATCAATCCTCGTGTGGACGTTATGATAGGCTGAATAATGAGTGAAACCACACTTCCCCGGGTGCCTATGGCGCCACACATCCAGCAGATCGAGTTTCACTAGCTCCGCCTGCATAAGTAATGCCGAGGCCGCCGGGGCCCTAGGGGCACCTGCCGATCTATCCAACTCCGGGTTCAACACAAAATTGAAGTCTCCCCCCCCATAGCAGCTTAGAACCCTCATACTGTCGACAGAGGTCCGCCAGCGAGGCATAGAAAGCTGGAGTATCATAGTTGGGGCCGTACACATTCACAACCATCAAATCATGGCCTTTACCCACGCACCGGGCAACCGCGTACCGACCCTCCGGGTCCACAGCGACCTGTTGCAACGACAACTGAGATTTGGGATTAGCCCACGTAAGCACACCTCTAGCATGTGTGGTGAACCCTGCAGCAACACAAGCACTCCCAAGACCCCTGGTCTGTAATATAGGACTGGTCAGAGGCAGGTGGGTTTCCTGCAGCAAGGCGAGATCAACCCTATGCCGCTGCAAATAGGCCAACACTTTCCTAAGTTTACGAAAATCATTCAGCCCCCTCACATTCCAGGACAGCAGTCTGAGAGAGTTGGGGCCACCCTCCGGCCTTAGGGACTCAACATTCACCATTGCAGGGTAGGGAACAAAGCAGAGTAGAACAGTTGGTATAGTAGACACAATCCAGTAGCTGGCCCAAGCAAACCCCCCCCCAACAGTCCCCGAACAACCCACATATCACGATCAACAAAAGAAATTCAGAGCAAACGCCCATCCACCCACAGCCGACCAACCCCAACCCGATCAGACAGGACTCACCACCACCCACCATGAGCCCTCCCCAAAGAAACACACTACAAACCCAAAGGCCCACCGAGGAGCCAAAAGCCAAAAGCGCGGGGGCATAGGTTCCCAGCCAGACAGCAAGTTAATCAGGACAAGGACCACAGAACTCAGTGGCTCCACCACCCCGCCCCCCAGCAACATTCGGCACCCTCACCAGCCCAAGAAAAAGAGTATCATCAAATAACAGGTCCCCCAGTCGGGGGAGAGCCCCCCCAAAGCTATCACCAGGCTGCAAGTCATGTCAATGCCACAGCCGCGGTGCAATCCGCAAACAGCAAAACACACCCCACTTTATCAGGCAAATAGGTTCCTAGGACCTGCAGCTGAGTTAAACGCACAGATGAAGTCCAACTGAGCCGGCGAAAAGGTCACAAGGCAGATTACCCCTGGCCGTCCATGGAAGCGGCTTCCTCCGCGTTTTCCTGCTGACCCCTCGGGCTGTTGCATTGTTCCTTGGCCCACTCCTTCAACGATTTCTTCAGATCCGCTGGGTCCGTGAAAAAGTGCGAGTGTCCCTTTTTGTTGATTCTGAGCCTCACCGGGTACAACATGGCATAGTCCAGCCCCAGGTCTCTCATCTGTTTCTTATACGGGGCGAAGCGCTTCCTCTCCTCTTGGACTCTCGCCGTGAAGTCCGGGTAGAGGGAGATGTTCATGCCCTCGAATTGCAGATTTCCCTTCTCCCTTGCCAGCCGGAGCGCCAAGTCACGATCCCTATAGTTTAACAGCTTGGCAATAATCGGCTGTGGCGGAAGTCCAGGCTGTGGCTTCGGCCCCAGGGTGCGATGTGCCCTCTCGACGATGAATATAGGGGAGAAGACCTCCTCCCCCAACAGTGTCTGGAGCAACTTCTCCACAAACAACTCCATTTTGCCAGTGTTGGTAGATTCCGCTACCCCGGTAATGCGGACGTTGGAACGCCGTGAGCGTGCTTCCAAGTCCTCTGTCTTGTCTTGTATGACTTGGAGTAGGCGACTAAATTGCTTGCGATCCTTATTCCACTCCGTTTGGGCCTCCTCAGCCTCCGTTAACCGCCGTTCCGCCATATCCAGCCGCTCAGCGTGTTTGTCCACCCTCTCGGACATGCGGTCCATCCTGAAGGACAGTGCATCTATTTTTGTGCCAATCGCCGCCATACTGTCTTGCAAGCCTTTCTCCATGGCACCCAGCATTTCACGGATGTCCGCACATAAGGAACTGTCAGCAGCCGTGGGCCGCGGTGGGGCATCTGTAGCCGGCCCCTCCGCACCTTTCGCCTTCCGCTGGTCAAACAACAGTTTTGGTTGGTTCTTATCACCTTTCCCCATAGTGTTCCTAGTGGACATTCAGCAAAGTGTCCCACTGCTAGTAAAGAAGTCGCCAGGTAGTGTTGGTGGGGCGAGGAGGGGGCGCTGGAGAAGCAAGCTCCGCAGGGCGAGATGTTGCGCAGCAAGAAATGCAGTCAAAATGGCGGCCGCGGGCGCCGAAACATAAGTAGGCCCAGGAGCCAGACAAGCACTCCACTAGGCGCTCACGCGAGGTCAGGCCCCACCAAAGTCAAGCAAACTGGGCCCCCACACTCCAACTCACTCCCAAGCCACTGCCCCACAGCGGTCTCCGAGGCGTCCCAGGGGCAGGCAGCTGCCGACAAAAATCTTCGCGTGGAGACAGCGATCCACCGAGGGTCTCCCGCACCCTGCCAGCGCACCTCAAAGCATCAGCAGTCTTTCTCCATGAAATGCACAACCGTGGGCAGGTCCACCACAGCCGCCTCCGGGAGCACCGCCCGAGAACACCCAGCAGGAACTGTAGCGCAGCAACCAAGTGGGTGGACCGACTTCACTCCGGTACCATTGGCCGCACGTAGCGTGACGCAGCTCGGGCAGCTCCCCAAGATAGACCGCGGATTACGGCCTGGTCCGCCACTGTGCCCTCCGTCGAACAGCGGAGCGAAACCACCACCGATTTCGACTGGGGAAAGGCTCCCCACTAGGCCGGGGGGTAGAAGGAGAGTCCGCCACCGATTTCAGGACTGGCTAGGCGCCAAAAGGATAGATTTGTCGAATATTAAAGGGGCTCAGGCGAGGAGCTCAGCGCTCACACGTCTTTCATGGACGCCGGCAAGCTCCGTCCCCCCACTGTTGTGATGTTGTTGTGCAGTGCTTTGCCTCTGCTTGCAAAGCCTTAGTCCAGCAAAGGTTGACAACCTGTAGGGACTAGAAGCCTGTTCTTCCCTGAGAAAGATGCAGCATGAGTCTGGTGTGCGTATCACTCTTATATGCTCCCCAAGTTTCAAACAGTAGGCTTACTGACAGGTATGAAAAAAAAGGCTACAGCACCTTTAGGGAAAACATAACATATAAAATAACTTGTTTGACAGGTGGGCAGGAGACTTAGGTTGCACTGTGGTGAGAGATGAAATGGAGGATTCACACTTCTCTATAATACAGTTATAGCCCTGCAGCATCTCGAAATCTAGCTGCCAAAGAACCACATTTCAGAAGCCAATAGAGATGGAACTGGCAAAGGGTTGTCCCTGGTCTTGGAGAGTATTCTCAGGAGCTACCCATGCAGGTAAGAGTGGTGGGGTGGGGAGGGACTCGACAGATGGAGGGAAACCATTATTTATTGAATTTTCCCTTGTTGTTGTCTTTCGAGGCCCACACCGCCCTGCCGCACCACTCTTACCTGCATGGGCCGCTCCTGAGTATTCTTACTTCTCACTTCCTTTGGGCAACCCAAATACATCTCAAATCCCAAATGACAACTTTTCAAGAAAACCATCACTATAGTTTCAGGAGGCATCTGAGGACATCTGCTTTGTTTTTAAGTTCTCACTTGGATTTTGGAACATGGAAAGAATCATCAGTCCATCACAGAATCAAAGATGAGCTAGGTTCTTGGAAATGGGAAGGCCCCTGAGAATCATTGCAACTTTGCACTCTTGGCATTATGAAGTGCATGGTTTTCACTTTTATTTTCCATTCTGATCTTCTTGATATTTACGATAAATTGTTGACCCAAATAAAGAGAAGAATACTGCCATGCTAAAATATATTTAGAAGTGCCACTGGGGTGGCAGAAGCAAGTGCCCTAGGCTACAACGCACTTTTAAAACAGCAGACAGGATATCTGCCACATTTGTAACAGAATATGTTTCCAACGGAGACGGCCGCTCCACAAGCTGATCCCCGCCCTACCTGCCTGGTGGTATCGTAACGCTTGACCAACACACTGCGATCTGCTGCCTAGCTTCCACTTCTGCTTTTGCCATATCTAGCATCGCATCTGCATCGTAGCGCTTAATTGCCTGTTTACATATTGCTTTGTTTAAGCATCGCATCTGCATCGTATTGCCTGTTTGCATATTGATTTGTTTAAACATCGCATCTGCATCGTATTGCCTGTGTGCATATTGATTTGTGTAAACATCGCATCTGCATCGTAGCGCTTAATTTTGTGCACTGGCATTTACATCGCGTCGACGCTGACTGTGCCCCCAATCCTGGTCCGCTTTGGCTGGCAGACATTTTGTGATTGTTGTTGTTGACTCCCTGACCGGATATCCTCACAGATCCCGCCTCCCAGCTGTCCCTCCCTCCCATTGTTACTATCAGGCCGCACTGCCGCTTCCAGCGCTGTGACCGTCCTGTTTCCAACGGAGACGGCCGCTCCACAAGCTGATCCCCGCCCTACCTGCCTGGTGGTATCATAACGCTTGACCAACACACTGCGATCTGCTGCCTAGCTTCCACTTCTGCTTTTGCCAGATCTAGCATCCCATCTGCATCGTAGCGCTTATTTGCCTGTTTACATATTGCTTTGTTTAAGCATCGCATCTGCATCGTATTGCCTGTTTGCATATTGATTTGTTTAAACATCGCATCTGCATCGTATTGCCTGTTTGCATATTGATTTGTTTAAACATCGCATCTGCATCGTATTGCCTGTTTGCATATTGATTTGTTTAAACATCGCATCTGCATCGTAGCGCTTAATTTTGTGCACGGCATTTACATCGCGTCGACGCTGACTGTGCCCCCAATCCTGGTCCGCTTTGGCTGGCAGACATTTTGTGATTGTTGTTGTTGACTCCCTGACCGGATATCCTCACAGATCCCGCCTCCCAGCTGCCCCTTCCTCGCCCCTCCCCTCCACTATCCATTTATGACAGATGCTTATGCGCGCAGCGTTCACGCGCAGCAGTCGTGCCCATTGCGCGCCAAAGGCGCGCCAAAGGTAAGCCCGTCTACGCCCGTCCGTGCCTGGACCGTGCCCAGCGCTAGACTCCCTGTCCCCGCAAAATCCTCTCCTCCAACATCACGTATGACGCCGCCCCCCTCCTAGCCCATAACCCGGACGCACACCTCAATGCTACGAAGCAGCCCCGAGACGTACCCACGGCCCTTTCACCTGCCGCTCCTGCAAATTTACCAGCATCAAGACCCTTACCACTACCACTAACCCCAAACTCAGCTCCGACTCCCACCACCTAAAGTGCGTACTGCTGAATACCCGCTCGGTCCAAAGACACGCCACCGAACTCTGGAATCTACTCGATACCACATCACAGGACGTCGCCTTCCTTACTGAAATATGGATGAACGCCTCATCAACACCAGACATCGCCATAGCCATCCCGGACAATTACAATATCATCAGAAAAGACCGCACCATCCAAACAGGAGGAGGCATCGCCATCGTCCATAAGAACACCATCAAAATCACGACCAGCTCCGACGATAACCTTTCATCCGCCGAACACCTCCACTTCCAGATCCACATCGACCCCAGGACCACACTCAGAGGCACCCTCATCTACAGACCTCCAGGAACCCGTAAACAATTCAGCGAAGACATCACTGACTTCATCAGCCCACATGCCCTCGCCTCCGAAAACTACATTCTGCTAGGAGACCTCAACTTCCACCTGGAAAAGAAAAACAACTGCAACACCACCACCCTTCTCGACAACCTGGCCAATCTCGGACTTAAACAACTTGTTGACACCCCAACACATGTTGCTGGACATACGCTCGACCCAATCTTCACCTCCAGCAAACACATCTTCGATCGCACCACAGCTCTCCATTGGACGGACCACAGCTGTGTTCACTTCAGCTACAAAACCACCTCAAACCACAACCCCCCACAACTTATCCCTGAAGAAAATGGAACAAAATCTCCACCGACCAACTCCTCACATCGCTCAACCAAAACCCACCCGCCCTCTCATCGGACCCAAACCAAGCTGCCATCGAATTCAAACAATGGATCACTCACAGCGCCAACGAATTAGCACCCTTGAAAAACCATCACACCAAACAAAACAGCAAAAAGGCCCCCTGGTTCAACGAGGACCTTAAGAAATCCAAAATGTTATGCCGCACTCTCAAGAATACATGGAGAAAAAACCCAACCACCGACAACAAGAACACCTTCAAAGCAGCCACCCGCAAACACCACCAGCTGATTCGATCTACCAAGAAATCAGCTTTCAAGACTCGACAACAACGCCCACAACAGCAAGGAACTTTTCAACATCGTCAAAGAATTCACCAACTCCACCACAGCCTCAAACGACATCACTCCCTCCCAAGATCTCTGCGACTCGCTATCCTCCTTCTTCTACAACAAAATTGCCGACATACATAATAGCTTCGGAAACAGTTCCAACAAACAATCCTCTCCACCCCCCTCAGAACCCAAACCGCCCTCTAACAACCTCAGCGCCTGGAACCCAATCAAAACTGAAGACACCATCCGCCTAATGAACTTCATCCACTCTGGATCACCAACTGACCCGTGCCCCCACCACATCTTCAACAAAGCAGACTCTATCATCGCACCCCTTCTCCGTGATGTCATCAACTGCTCCTTCATCTCTGCAACCTTCCCAGAAAGCTGGAAACATGCCGAAGTCAGCGCCCTCCTGAAGAAACCCACAGCAGACCCCTCTGAACTTAAAAACTACCGTCCCATATCCCTCCTCCCATTCCCGGCCAAAGTCATTGAGAAAGCCGTCAATATCCAACTCGCCGCCTTCCTCGTATCCAACAACTCCCTCGATCTCTCACAGTCCGGCTTTCAAGCCAAACACAGCACCGAAACCGCCCTCATCGCAGCAACAGACGACATCCGTACACTACTGGACAATGGAGAAACAGTGGCCCTCATTCTACTCGACCTCTCCGCCGCCTTTGACACTGTCTGTCACAGCACCCTCATACAACGCCTCAGCAATATCGGAATACAAGGAAAAGCCTTGGACTGGATCATCTCATTCCTAGCCGGAAGAACTCAGAGAGTGCATCTTCCCCCATTCAAATCTGAAGCCACCAAAGTCATCTGCGGTGTACCACAAGGATCATCACTCAGTCCCACCCTTTTCAACGTATACATGAGCCCACTCGCCTCCATCGCGCGTCATCACAACCTTAACATCATCTCCTATGCTGACGACACCCAGCTGATCTTTTCCCTCACCAAAGACCCCAACACCGCCAAAACCAATCTTCACGAAGGCATGAAAGAAGTAGCCGTGTGGATGAGAAACAGCTGCCTTAAACTTAACTCAGACAAGACAGAAGTGCTTATCCTAGGACCATCCCCCTCTGCCTGGGACGACTCTTGGTGGCCCACGGACCTGGGCTCAGCACCCACTCCCACAGACCACGCACGTAACCTTGGCTTCATCCTAGACTCCTCACTCTCGATGACCAAACAAGTCAATGCCGTCTCATCCTCCTGCTTCAACGTACTTCATATGCTCAAAAAAATCTTCCATTGGATCCCCACCAAAACGAGAAAGGCTGTTACCCACGCACTGGTTACGATCCGACTAGACTACGGAAACACCCTTTACGCTGGAATTACAGCCAAATTACAGAAAAAACTCCAACGCATCCAAAACGCATCGGCGAGACTCATTCTTGGCATCCCTCGCCAAGACCACATCACCGGCCACCTAAAAGACCTCCACTGGCTTCTTGTCAACAAGAGAATAACATTTTGTCTCCTCCCCCACGCACACAAGGCCCTCTACAAACTAGGACCCGAATGCCTCAACACTCGACTATCCTTCTACACACCCACCCGCCAACTAAGATCATCCAATCAAGGCCTCGCCGCAGTTCCACATATCCAAAGATCCACCATGGGAGGTAGATCCTTTTCCTACATGGCAGCCAATACCTGGAACTCACTACCCACTCACATCGGCCTCACACAGAACCACATCTCCTTCAGAAAAGAACTTAAACTTGGCTATTTGATAAATAATGAACCCCTCCCCAAGCGCCTTGAGACCCTCTGGGTGAGTAGTGCGCTATACAAATTCTTGAACTTGATCTTGAACTTGAACCTGCCATACCCTAAATAAGTCCCTACATCAGGTTCTGAATATACAAAATGTATTATCTAAACAGACTAAAGAATCAATAAATCCTAATCAAATCAATGGAAGCTTGAACAAAAAGATTAAGGTTGATAATAGCCAGGTAATGTACAAGGTATGATATCCATCTACTATTGCAGTAAATTCCAAATGAAGCAATTTTAAAACATCTTATAGAGATATGTCTGATACAATGTCAATTTCAGAATCAGAACCAAGAACTAGCAATATCGTTTCAAGTCATTTTGCTGACACCTTTATTGTAGCCTAGGGGTTTATGTAATATTTTAACACCTTCGGCGCAGATGACGGAACCGCTCCGTCGTCAGCCGCGGTAGCGCTGTGCTGATGACGGAGCGGTTCCGTCATGGCCCGCTCGCCACGCCTGAGCGGCGCGGATTCAGCGCCTGTGCTGAGCGTTCCATTGAGCGGGCGGGGCCATGACGGAACCGCTCCGTCATGAGCACAGATCAACTGAGGCTGGTGACGGAGCGGTTCCATCACCAGCATGGGAGCACAGCACGGCCCGCCGCCCCCTTAGCGCTGCGGTGGAATAGCCACTGCAGCGAAGGTGTTAAACAGATGGTTGATTTAGTGATTTTGCACCTTAAGGGTTTATGTCATATTTTAAACAAATGTTTGATTTACTTATTTAATTAATTTCTTTTACATACAATCTTTGATCTTGAGCCACGCTACATCTCTGGAGTTTGTTTGCTCACACTTCTAAGCAGGAGGTAATGCACAAAGGTAACTTATTCTGATGTTAAATATTTTGGGTTGAACTGCACTTCTGTATAGAGTGAAACTTCATATGGTTAAATTTGTTGTTGCGAAATATCCTGGTATTTTATGACAAAAGCATGAAGTAAAACAAAATGGAAGAAGTATGCAATTTAAAAGATAATAATTGGTAACTAAAATAATGGGTGACTTTGGGACAACAAAGTGAAGTCCTATGTATCAGCTCCAATGATGTAATAACTGTTTCACATGTGGCCTTTTCAAGTATTTATATTCACATTAGATAAATAGCAGTAGTTATATGTGGTCCACTCATCAAATCACACTCTTTTAGAAGTCAAAATGTGCAAAATAACAACAAATGCGGCAATGAAATTACTAGGACATATTCCAAGTTTGTTGTTATCTGTTCTTTTACGAACCAATACGAGCTCACTTACTTTGTGAAAGTCATTTAAGCAGCCCATTAGATTAAAAGCCTGTCTAATTCTTTAAAGGCAAAGAAGCATACATTCCAGCTGTCATATCTGCTACCAAAGGATGCATACTGGAATTTGATGGGGTGTTGGTTTTGTTTATTTGATGTCATTCAGAATGCTTTAGAGAAAAACATCCTGGTTATACACAGTTATCCATACATAATTCTATATTCGGCTGGTAGACACAGCTGGTTGTTCTCACACCAAATTAAAATGTAATTGAGAAATCTGATTCTTTGTTTAGTTACCTTACATAAAACAATATTTCTAAAAAATAAACCTTTTTATTATGAAGTTAGCTATGGTCCATACAAAAGGCCTGCATGCATTCTGTAAAGACCTTTCAAAAGTGTATTCCATTTGTATTTTCAACTAGATATGACCAGGACATGTTTTCAAAAGACTTCCCATCACCTAAGCCTAATAGACTATGGTGTGAAAGTTTGACTTACACATAAAAGACCTTTTGCTTGCTTTATATTATGACAAATTACTATGGGGCCTATTAGGTTGGCAGGCAGACTTTTGTCCACCTGCCACCCTAGCGGTGGTGGGACAGCCCACCAGTGGTGCGGCGGTCCAGCACCAGCAATTAGGATGCCACTGCCACAGGGAAAGAACACTCGTAGTGAGGACCTGGACAACAGGGAATCAGTACCTCAACAGTCAAAGTTGCATCAAACGCCAGCTAAAAGTGGGGGTACTGCACAAAAACACTCTTTTCCACAGATTAGTAACTGTTTCCCCTCAAAAGTTCAACACTTTCTCTATTGTTGCTGAGATGGGAGTGGGAATTCTAACCCCTCCAAAGTCCAACACGTTATCTACTGTTGCTTAGCTTGGAGTGAGATTACTAAATCTAAACCCTCCAAAGTGCAACACTTTCCCTACTTTTTTTTATATTGAAGTGAGAATATTTAATATAAAAACTAACCCCTCTAACCATTGTCCCTGATTTTGCTTATGTTGGTGTGGGAGTAAGTAAGCTAACCTCTCCAAAATCGAACACTTGTTCTACTTTTGCTTAAGGTGGAGTTACATAAATTAATGTGACTCTACTAGATTACAACAATTTTGTTTGTATTTAATTGCAGTTAATTTTAGATATTCTGTATTTTTTCTTAATTGGTTTATATTATTGTTTTTTAAAAGTGTACATTGTGTAATAATATTGTATTTAACTGTTTTTGTTATACATTTTTGTTAATTTTAATCTTCAAGTTAAATCATAAATTAAAATTGTATTTTAATCTTTAAGTTACTGGTAGTATGAAAGCAATTTAAAGCATTTTAAATCTTGCTTAATATTTCTGTTATGCAAATTAATTGTAAATGTAGTTTACAGTATGAATTAGAACTATTAATAATATATACATTTTCACATTTGGAGTCAGATTTATCAAGTTTTGTGTGGCCCTTGCACCACACAAGGGGGCGCAAGAGCAATGCAACACAAAAGTCAGATTTATCAAGCCACCCAAAACCACCTTGTGTGGTCCTGCATGGCCTGATTTATCTGGAGTAATGCAAATCACTGACTTGCGTTACTTTGCCCCACATGGATTTTGGCACCTTCCCAGATTTACCAGTGGAAGTGTAATGAGGAGAATATCTTTACTTTACCTTGTTTTTTCCTCATTCCAAGGAATACAGCACACATAGAAAATGGAAAATGCCTCTGAGGATTGTTTTTGTGCAGAAAGGTAACCCTTCAACACAAGAACAATCCTATCTGCAACATAGGCAATCGTGCCCAATAACACAAGGGTGCCTGTGTTTGTGCTAGGCCGCCAAAAGTGCACCAGCACAAGGAAAAGACAGGAATGCGCCATATAATAATAAATAAGGCACATTCCTGCTCTTTCGCGAAGCACAGCAAGGTGGTGTCCTGCATTGGGCTACATGAAAATTTGATAAATATAGCCCTCAAGAAAGATTTGTCAATTTTCCATATTTCATTTACCATGTTTAACAATTATTCTTCACCGTGAATCTTGTCCGTGCTTTGTGTTCCTGCGCATGCTGAGGAGAAAGTTGCAGCGCGCTGGGAAAACTTTGGTTGCTATATATATATATATATATATATATATATATATATATATATATATATATATATATATATATATACACACACATATATGTATTATAATCTGTTCTTTAATTTTGTATACAAATTTTGATATTGTGTACATTATATTTTTGGCACAATATTCTTTCTGGGGGTCACAATATTGTAGTTCTCAATATACTGTCATACAACACTCCATCACAAACAGATGGGTATGCTCTCCACCTAATTGTAAATGCATTAGGTAAATATATCTGTTTATAGATTTTAAATATATCTTAACATCTATATGCAGATGAAACACAGATCAAACCAAACTGTTCCCCCTGAATCCTAACAGCTGCACAACTTGAGTATGCGGTAATCACAGCATTACAGATACACATTTCCGGTTATTCATGGGATTGCATGCAGTGGTCTAAAAGTTTATTAAATGCGTTCAACCTCAATGTTTGAGACACTTGTGACGGATTATCCATCAACCATACTCTAAATGAAGCCCTAGTTATACTAACTCAAGGTAAGTGTATGTACCGAGTGTCAAAGGTGCATACTGTGGCTCTCTAAAATGGATTTCTCGTTCAGTCTCTATTTTCAGCCACACCAGGGGTAGCAGAAATACGACTGTGTGCCTGTGCATTTGCTTTTGTTCTCTTGTTTGTTAGCCTGTAGTGGGCAACTACAACAGCCCTCTTCAGTTTCAATCCAGGATTTGGCTTCTAAATAAAAAGCATTCTGATGTCGCTGACAACCACCTAGGAGACAGTTAATAGCACAATAAATCTTTTCAACAAACAGCATTTTACTAGGGGCAATAGGGTTTTGGTTGAGACACAAACTATACGATGCCAACTAAATCAAAATAGACTTTTACTGATGGCCTCAATTCTGCAATAGGTATAGGTATTTCATTTTATTTTACCTTGCTCTCTCGCGAGTTTAATTATTTCATAATAAGCCACCTCATTAGGGGTTTGTTTATGTCAGGGGATTTTGTGGGACTAGATATGTGGCTGTGGTGAGGAGTTTGGACTTTCCATCCCCTTACACAAAGTAAGGGGCTCATTATGATAGCGGTGAATCCACCACCGGCAGCCTGCCGGTGGCGTATTAGCCGACAAATTGCAGCTGTTCTCCGCCTTCCATTATATGATGGCAAACGATTTTCTGGCAGACGGGAATTTTGTCCACCACAGATCCGCCACAGCCAATCGTTCCAATTGCCTGGTGGACCTGGAAAGCATTCCCAGAATGGTGGCGGTGCCTAGCAGGCACAGTCCACCATATTAGGATGCTTCACCATTCACAGGGTGGCAGAGATTGACTCCGGGGCCCGTTGCGGGCCCCCCTTGTATTGTGGGGAGGTGTGGGTGCACTTGGGGGTGGGCACCCAGGCAACATTTCCAAGCACTAGGTGGCAGGCACCTCATGGTACCTGCAATGTCGTGCAGGGAAATGCAAGAATTTGTTTACCATTGTGGCGGGTGCTGCAACCTGCAATGGTAAACATGCCCAAGGTGACCACCACCATAGTGGCGGTCACATTGTAATTCCATGGTCGGGTCACCGCCATATAGGCGGACGGTCCCAATTCCTGTGACAATGGCGGACGGACTCAAGTCCATCCACCATGGTAATGAGCCCCTTGGTTAGGAGGCAAGCATAGGTACTAGACACTTTGAAGAAGATTTAATCTTATCACTATTAGAACAATGGAATGTTGTGCACTCCATGGAAAACAGTGGAGTGCTCTGGGCTTCTAATGGCTGGTAGAAGTCTGGAGCATCAACATTCCAAAGGCCTTGAGGATCCTGAGGAAATTTCCAGTCCGCTCGGGCTCCATGAGGCCACTGTTTTAAAATTTGGAACATTATGCCCTCTAGGGGCGTAATGTTTTAATAGCCTTCGAGCCCTTGGTAGCGGACTCTACAGGCCATTAAAGGCCAGCTCCCTTGTTATGGCGAGCTCTAAGGCTATATTATCTCTGGACAAAATACCTCGCCAGGACGAAAAATGATGATTCCAGAACCTACCTACACAGTCATGGTAAGCTAAAGGACTTCCTCCTCATCAACATGCCTTTAACTTGAATCAGACCACTGCAAATGCCAGATTTGAACCCATGTCTCAAAAGAAAAATATATGTATTTTACTTTGAAGAAAATAATCCAGCTAGAGAATAATTGCTGGCATATATATTTTAACCTCAGTCCAACAATACATTATTTAAGAGATTACTAAAGTTATTTCATCCACAGAAAGTGCCTAAAACAAGGATGTAATCAGCAGACTATCTGGCAAATACAATTAAATGTAAAGCTGTGAGGATGGTCTCAAAGACACATTAAAGACATATAATGAATTGAACCTATAAACATTAAAGATATAGGACAAAGCAATGACGTTTAAATGCAAAGTTAAAGGGAGCACTTCCAGATTAAGTGGAGGAACTGAAGGTATGAAGTCACAATTTAATAATGGCACTTTTAAAATGTAGGTGTATTAAAACAGGAGCCATTTTCTGCCATAAAAATCTGAACTACTTTTATGAAGAAATTTAAGATTTTAAAGTGAAGCATTTTTTCTGCCTTATAGTTTCACAAAGTAAAACAAGGATTATGGTATCAGCTGCGCTAAAATTTCCCCCCACAGAACAAGATAAAACACCAGGCGAAGCTACAAGCATAGTCAAAATAGTGAATGTCTGAAAGAAAAGGAAACACACTGCTTCTGACTGATCAATTTATTAGAATGGCTATGGCCAACAGGAAATATTTATAAATACATACACAAAGAATGTTTAATGCATTTCCAAACTTTTATTTGATTTTTAATTTTTTTTTTAGAAATTATGATGGATTTTCTGCAACAACAGTTCCTTCCACAATGGGAATCTACATGCTAAGTTGATTTGATAGCACATATGTTGCATTGCGTTTTGTATTGCATTCAATGGTATTGTACAGAGCAGGGGTGTAGCTAGGGCTTGTGGCGCCCGGGGCTATCTCTCAGGCTGCCGCCCATTGGGGGGTGGGGTGGGCTGGGGAAAAAGGACGGTGAGCACTTGAAAGATGTCTGAGAGACACGTAGTATTACTGCTAATAGTTACCTCATTCATGCAAGTTACATGCACATACATGACACGGTCAAAGGCTACACAGTTGAATACACCGATGACTGGCAGTACAAAAGAGAACGCACAGACTGCATGATCTATCTTGCGGACTCAGAAAAACCACACGTGACATCCATCAGAGAGCTGTGTGAATAATTACCCCTCATTGTAAGTATTGTACAAATGGACCCCTGGCCCTAGCCCAGAATTCTTTAGGACATGAGGCTGTTTAGTTCATCAATATCTTCATCAAGTGGGGTCAGTACACTTTACTCGCAGAGCCAACTAGCCAAGTGCAGCACACTGAGCCCTAGGCAGGACAGATGCCCCCAATGTGCAGGAACCCTTAGGCTTCTGGAACACTTTGTGCCAATCAGACCCTCCTTGGACCACCACCCATCTTGTTTAAATGTATGCTCCTGGACAAGTCCACAAATCTTTTTACAGTTAACCCCGACAGTGAATAAAAACGTGGGACCTCATTATCCCAGGACACCTGTTTACTAATGAGTACTGCTACTAGTCTCACATTTAATATACTGACCCTCCACTAAGAAGTCCCGGCGCTCTCCCTTTCTAAAAGTAGTGCAGGTTTTCAGCTCCTGACAGTACTTGCCCAGTTAAATCACCACGTCAAACGACTCCTATCATTCCCTGAACTGCATCAAATACCAACACAGCACATCTGTCGTACGCTCATATACGTGCTCTGTGCACACTGACTAGTCCCACCCCAAAATCACATTTTAAGCGTGCTACACGGTCAGACCCGATCAAAAGTCACTCGTAAGTCGACAATTACATGTCGAACACATGGCAGTCTCAACAATGGCAATGTATGGGCGCCATCCAATCACTGCCACACACATCACTCTGTTGGTAGCTATTGGGAGCACTGCCACTGCCACAGTGTAACCCAGGTAAATGTACGCCAAACCCATAACTGGATGTTAGAGGTTAAGAATCGAACTGCCTCACAAATGTTCCTATCCCTAGAGCGGAGAATGTGTTTGGTCGTTTCTAGACTGCATACTACATAGGAACTGGATATCAATCATTACAATGTCAACAAGCGTCGGTGAGCACCAAAGGCTGCAGTCCTGTCCAAGTCAATGAGCTGAGTCAGTTACAGTGAGTGCATGGCAGCCAGCCTCGGCCGGAAGGGTGCTGATTTTAATTCATGATCATTCATTTCATGGGAACAACAATCAATGAGCTTGCCGATGAACGATAATTATCTCTCACTACTCACCTCTTGAATTTAGTCTGTCTCTCTGAAAGCTGCCTCTGCCTGAAATAAAGAACTGCCTAGTGCCCACCGGCGCCCAGGGCCCCAGGCCAGAATGAACTAAACCTGCTCCAACACGGGTCACACGACGATAGCGTAGCGGTGAGTGCGTAACGCGTCACTGCTACGTTCTGATCGTGACTCGGCGAGGGCTGGCCAAAAATGTCCGTACAGGGCCGTCATTGGTAGCACTTGTGTGCGCCGCACACGCTTCACCTGATTGTCGGCACTGGAGGACTTCTCTGAGCGGGGCTGGGATGGGTGGGGCGGCCAACAACAGTTGGAGGAGGACGAAGCAGCCTAGTAGGCAGGGCTTGACGTCACTAACGCGGCGGCGGGACTTAGGCCGCACGTGCTGCACTGAGGGAGTCCTGACCACCGGTATTTAAGTTTTAACTGCTGTTTAACTGTCTGCAGCTCAGCAGACAGGCACAGTGCAAAACGGGGGACTTTTATTGCCAAAAGTCCAGCGTTTGTGTGAGTGTGCTACCTGCAGTTACGAAGCAGCTGATGACAGTCAGTCACGACTCACGAAGGAAGAGTGCAGGTGTGCGCGGCTTTGAATTAATTTGCACTGCCACCACAGCACCACTTGACTTACTGTGACAGTAGTAATACTGAGTGTCACAGACTCTGGGAGGCAACCGCGGGCACAGACGCGGCACTGGAAGCCCGTTGCGGCCACCTTAATAATTTATGTTATTTGAGACACTAACACTGTCACTTTGAAATCGTTCCCACTTCCCAAATAAATTATAAAGGCCGCCTCGGCCACAACGGGCCTCCAGTGCTGTGCGGCCGCCTCAAAAATGGTGCCGCCTAGGCCGGTCCGCCCCCCCTAGCTACGCCGCTGGTACAGAGTAATGTTGGGCAGAATATTTATTGTTTAATAGGCTATTTAAGTGTATTCACTTTGGGGCGTGGTCCAGGCATTGAGCCTTGCATAGTACAGTGCAAGGGTAAAGATTTGTGGTGGTTTTTTCCCTGAAGAGAAAAGTGCCGGACTTGGAAGCAAAAACTGCCCTGGCAAATATTGAAACCAGCTTCCTTCACTTCCATCTCAGTCGTATTCTCTTCCCAATTACCTATTTTCTGACTCTTTCCTTCTTTCCTCTCCTCAATCCTCTCTCTCTCTCTCTCTCCCTCTGCCTCCTAATGCCCGCAGCCCTGGAACTTAAAAATGTCCTAAGTCTCGAGCTCTATGTGGAAATGCCAGATGAAATAAAAAGCCAGCCTGACTAGAATGGAGACCCATGGATTGCTAACAAGTGCATATAGGGTTGCCACGCTATTTTCGATTTTTTTAAAATATATAAATTGTTACACCCAAGTGACTCTTCGGGGGCATGTTAATTGTATGTTTCAACAGTGCGTGCTAAATTTGAACCAGTGGTTGCAGGTGGGGCCCACTGGTTTTCATTTTTAGGGAGCCACAATTAATGTTTGCCCTCAGACTTTTTCCCAGGACGAGAAAGAGAAATAAAGCAATAAAGGGAAAGAAGGAGGAACAGAAAGGCCAAAAACAGTGACAAAGAAAGAAAACAGGGATGAAAAAGAACCTTAAATACAGAGATAGAGGGGCAGCGAGTGACTGGTGGCGGATGAAAGACCTATGAGGTTGAAATAAGACTCCACAGCCTTGGTATTCGGCACCCTTGACATTCGATAGTGCTGGCCATGGTCTTCCAAGCAAATATTGGGGCCGGCACTTATTCTTTTACAAATTAAGCACCACTCTCAAACTCTAGCTAAAACACAAAAGTGTCTCAAGAACATGCTTTGTTGCACAAGCTTATTGTGCATTGGCAAAAGGAAGCAATCTTAGAATGACGTCTGATATAGGAGAATGTGGGTCATGGTTCTACTCACTTTTTAGGGTTTATGCAGCTTAATCGCAGCCAGGAAGTTTCAGCCAAAAACAATTATTGACTATGAGATTACATTTGTACTGGGAGGCGCCTAGCATTTTTAACAGGCTGCCCTTCAAATGTTAGAGACTGGTTGGAGGTGAACGCACAGGAGAGAAGGAAAAAGCGGTCACCATAATTGTAACATATAATATTAGAACTTCCTGCCTGTGTTTGTATTAAAGGATATGGAACAGGTGGTGCACCCACCCCTGGATAATGAAATATGCCTGCTTGTATTGGAATTTCATTACAAGACTGTAGGATATCATTATGCAATAACCTTGTATTGCTGCCCCAACACGCAGCCCTTCAAAGAACATAGGGGCAGATTTATGTTAACTGGCGCATCCCGAGGGATGCGCCAGTTAACATGCGCCACAGTGCGCCACAGCTACGCCACCCATGGTGCGCCGCATTTATGATGCGGCGCACCATGGGGCAAAAACGGCACAGATGCGTGACGCATCTGTGCCGGAAATGTGGCGCATTGCTGGAGTTGCGACGCAAGCGCGACGCAGCTCCAGCAATGCTCTGGGGGGGCCTATTCTTTCAATGCTGCCTCAAGCCTTACGCCTGCTTCAAGCAGGCGCAGGGTTTTGACGCAGCATTGCCCTGAAAGTGACTGAGTGAAATCTCATAGATTTCACTCAGCCACTTTCAAGAGGCGTTCCTGCGCAGGAACGCCCCCCCTGCGCAGGAACGCCTCCTCATGGCGCAGTGCTGTACAACGTGACGCATCTCCTAGATGCGTCACGTTGTAAATAGGGCGCAGGGATGCGCCACGTTTCCGCGCCGTTGCGTCACGCAACGGCGGCGTAAACGTGGCGCAAGCCCTTCATAAATCTGCCCCATAGTATATACATCCTAAAAAAAAAATTTCCATTTTTAACCAATGCACAACATATATGTCTACAGCAACAATTCACTTCTTCTTTTATTCACTGCTTCTCAGTCAGCTAAGTATTACTTCTGCTACTGGTTATTCCGGGATCATTTGTTACTGTTTTGTTCTAGTATTATTATCTTTGGCAATGCTATATATGTCATTTGCATACATAGGCTTTTCTCTTGAGCTATTTCCATTTGTGGAGGAGACTTATTTTTCTTTTTTTTCTGCTTTTGATACTGTCTTTATTTTAGTTCGTTCTGGGGTTACCCAGTAGATCTAGTAAGTATTCTTTTGGAAAGTATTAATTGTATGTTACTAGGGGTTAAAATATAGAGCTGCACTGGCAAAACATGCATTTAACTGCAAATAGTCATTTCCACACCCCCAGCATAACTCCATCATTTGCTTGGGTTGTGAAAAGGCTAGGCCGGGAGAGGGAAAAAGTATAAATATTTAGAGAGTGAGTTGAACTACATGCGGCTTGCCCTTCACTTACCAATGACCACGTTCTTCAAATGAGGTTCTGCTGCACTTGCCTGATTAGTCATTGACTGCGCCTGCCCAATCTGCCACTTCCCACGTAGCTTTGATGCACTAGGAGGCAGTCATCACACTTTCGACCACAACACTGAGAGGCGCAGTCGGAGGGCGAAGACAATCCATTTTCATAGGCTGCGGCGGTGACTGGAGCCTCCTTCAGTATTACGGAGTCTCCCAAGTGGTTGACGTGCCTTCATGGAAGTAAAAAACAGACTTCCATTTTAGCTGGCACTTTGAATTCGATAATAAGCTTTAGACAGTGTTGACATGGCAACACCTCTTTACACGCCGACTCCTGGTTATTGTTTCAAGCTTGGGTTTCTATTATGATCAACTGTTTGTTTTACTCATCTCGCCCAATTTTATTGAAAATAAAGTGTGGTACTGTTGCTAATCAGCCTAAGGGTCTATGTTTGGTATGCCTAATCACCTATAATATCTAAATAGTGACACTAGTATGGTATAAGTGCTGATATTATTAGTTTTTAGTATTGATATTATTGATTTAGTAAGGTTGTTAGTATTTTTGTCGTATTAATTTGCTTAAGCTAATTCTTTACTTGGTGATTAGGGGCTTGCCGCTATCTTAGTATTTTTGGGTGATTTAAATAGCAGCACTCTGAGTTCTAACATGTCTCATGAGAAGAGTTTACCTCAGCTGCAGGTAGGTTAAGACATGTTTAAAAAATACTTTGAGGAAGGCCTAAAAACTTCCATTAAGGAGGCGGTTGAGGCATCAATGTCAAAAAGAAAAAGAGGTGCACCCTCAGAGGAGGATTTTTTTTTCAATCTCAGATGATGAGAGACCCTTGCACCCCAAGAGGGGCGGTTAGGTTCTATTCAAATCAAGGCATTTAAATAGACCCATGAACTTAGGATCAAGGATATTTAGGGATGACACCAAATCGTCTATATGTGGTAGCCTAAGCGCTACAAGAGACCATGGGAGCCACAGGACGCATAACTAATTACTCCCTTATTTAAGTAATGTAAGGACCCATGGAAGGGTCTGGAACGGTACCTGAAGCAATACATGTACTGACTACTTGATGTGTATTGCCATATGGCTAGTTTTCTGGACTTGGAAGTGGAGACTCACTTTAATTACTATGATATAGTCCAAGACTTTCCTAGAGGCTGGAGCCAGTAGGCAATATGCATGCTGGGAAATCGGAACACTGGGCTCACATTTGAAAAGAAGAAGGCCTTCCTACTGAGCTAGCTAATAGAGAAGCCAAGGGTAAACTGGGAGGTCTCCTGTTTGGTCAGGATTTCATAAAATTACTATGCAAATATGTGTCTCACATGACTATTCTGAGCAAAGCTCATTATAACCTACAACGTATGGTTGATCACATGTTTTTGGAAGGGTTTTCAGGAGGAGACTGACTGTCTGCCAAGGTGGAGCAAGAAGGTCCCAATGTTATGAGCAGAGCCAGTACAGTCAGGGAGCCAGAGGCTATGGTCGAGGTTACCAAATCCCGCCAAGATTCTACCCACAGATCAAACCAAGAGGGCAAGGAGCTAAATCGACAACCTCTGAAGTTAGCTGGAACAACTTTTTCTGTTTCTTCCCTAATAAAAGTAGCCCGAAGGTTGAGGCTTTTAATCACAGATTGGCGGAGATAACAAGTGACACCTGGGTTCTAGAGGTGATCTCAGGTTTCAACATAGACTTTTGGGACAACCAAATTAAGACTCCTTAACCCAGAGAGATTGTTTTTGACAAGGAGAGAATGGCTTTAGTGGACATTGAAGTGGTCCAAATGTTTCAAAAAGGTTCAATAAGAGAGGTGATGGACAATCAAGATCGTTTTATGAGAGGACGTTTTCTAGCACAGAAAAAGGACAGGAGATCATGCCCAGTAATACATTTGGGGGACCTCAACTTGTTCTTTGTCTATCGCCATTTCAAGATGGAAGAATTCTTCATGATATCCTTCAGGAGGGAGACTGGTTGGTGAAACAAGATCTGAAGAGTGCGTATTTCATAATTCCCATTGCAGAAAGTTCCTTGAAGGATCTCTGCTTCAGGTGGGAAGGAGTAACATATCAGTTTTGATTTCTTCCCTTTCAGCTTTCTTCCGCACCAGGGTGCTTTACCAAGGTTTTCATACCTGTGGTAGTCTTCTTGAGAGAGAGAGAGGAATCCAGTTGATAATTATCTGGACAAAATGTTGTTGATGAGCCAGGACAAACCAGTGCTGTGAGTTCAGCCAGGAGTGACAAAGTATCTCTGTGAGAGTTTCAGTTTCATCGGAAATGTGGAGAGATCGGTCTTGATACCCAGCCAATCCTTGGAGTTTTTAGTTTTCAAGTAGATACCCTACAAGCCCAACTTCTTTTACCCCAGAAATGCAAAAGAAAATAAGAAAAGAGCTGAGTTATATCTTAGGGAAGGAGGTTGTGACTCATTTACAATTCAGGCTATTACAGCAGATCGTCTACATTACAGGACCCTCCAGAGATGGAAGATAGTTGGTTTACGCAGAGTATGCGAATTTTATATGTTTATCCCCAGAGACTCGTTCAGACCTCGAGTGGTGGCTGAACAGCCTGGAATCTTGGAACTGCAAAGCAATTTTGGGGAATGGGCCAGAGTTTACCTTAGAAACAGATGCCAGCATTCTAGGCTGGGGAGCTCGTATGAATGACCTGGAGATGGGGGAACATTGGTCAGATCAAGCGAGCTCTCTCCATATAATTTGTCTAGAGTTAATGGCTGGGTTGGATTATCTAAAAAGTTACAGACACTTACTGGCAAACAGAGTGGTCCTGATTCATTTGGACGATGTCTTAGCAGTTTCTTACATCAATCGCATGGGTTGTTCCAAGTCAAAACAATTGGAGGATTACGATCAATAGACCCACAAGACCACATTACACTTCTTTTTGGGATGTTAATTTATTCTTCAAACATTTTGACGAATGGCCAAGTAACTGGTTTCTTTCCTTGAAACAGATTTCCCAGAAATTGGCTACTCTTTTTCCTTTGGTGTTATTTAGAAGGGTTTCGGATGTCAAAGTGTTGGAGATTTCCAACAGTGCTTATTCAGCAGATGGTGTTTATTTTGATATCTGAAAGAGAACAAAACACATGTCCGGTCATATTTTCTATCCAAGTTTGCAAAACTGTCCCAAAGTTTGTGTGGTAGACTGTATGAGGGTTTATGATCATCGAACTGGGACGAACACCAATTAGTTACCTCAATATTCTGTCATGGATCAATGTCAGAATCAGGAGTGGCATGACATTGTAATAAGACCACTTCTAGGCACCACTGGCTCTCCCTATAAAATATCAGCGTACTAAGAGAGGAAGGCATTTTGAGAGGAACAACAGGGAGGGAGATCTGAGAAGGCAAAAGAGAGATAACGAATATTCTTCCACAACTCTCCCACCACAGCTGACTCATATTAGGTTAGTTCAGTACCTTAAAAATGTGATTACCTTAATACCTGCCCACAGACTAGGAAACTGCTGGCAAACATTGCTGCCCTTTTTTAATTAATCACAAGGAAGCAATTTAAATAGAAAAACAAACAGGGCATATGTTAATTGTTATGAACAACAAAATATTGCATTTGTTTAGAGAATTAAAATTACCAAACAAAGACATATTTATATATTAAGCTGGACTGAGCTGGCCTAATTCCAAACATTTGATCAAAATGCAAATTCACTCTGTGAGAAACTTTTCTTGCTTAGTCCCTAAAGATCCATAAAAAGTGCTCACATATTCTTTACACAAAATTATTTTACTGTTCTGAAACTCTATCAATGTTTCCTTAATTAACATTTAAGTGCCTGATTTAAAGTTTAGCAGATAGGATACTCTGTCACAAATGTGACGAATAACCCGCCCACCAAATTGCAACTGCCATAGCATATAATGCACTTGCAATGAGGTTAA
The DNA here is from genome assembly GCF_964263255.1 of Lissotriton vulgaris. Taxonomy (NCBI): domain Eukaryota; kingdom Metazoa; phylum Chordata; class Amphibia; order Caudata; family Salamandridae; genus Lissotriton; species Lissotriton vulgaris. The sequence goes on along the minus strand of NC_141697.1, from coordinate 405,387,317 downwards.
TGGGATATCCGTCACATTTGTGGCGGGGTGTCCAATATGAAAAACTCGAAATCAGGCACTAAGCCTTGTGTTCAAAGGGATGCACCGCACTATGCTTTTTTAAGGGAAAACAGGTTTTCACCAACATCAAGCCGGGGGCACAACTAGACTTGACTCTTTGCAGGGGGGCTAACTCTTCCAGTCCATGGGGCAGGACAAGCATTTAAAGCAAGGAGGCAAAGAACCTTTATAGGTAATATTTAGGAAAGAAGAGCCAAACTGCAGTTTAAATGTATTGGACAAACATAATGATTGACAGCCTGGAGTACATATTTATCCCTAGATTCCCCGCTTGGACTCAACTCAATTGTTTGCTGGTGGACCTACTTGCTGAGACCACATTGTTGATGGGTGATCAGAAGGATGTTCATAATTATGTATGATGTGTTTATTATCTGCTTAATAGTAAAACTTGAGATTGAAGCGACATATTGGGTGCAATTGAGAGCTAAGCTAAAGGTTAAAGAGGGGCTAAGGATGTTTGGTACATTAGTTGTGAATTGAATGGAGCTAATCTGAAAAGAGAAGTGAATTGATGATCTGTCTGATAGAAAAAGTGAAATCTAATTCATTTATACGCCCTGCACTCTGAAGTTGTCAAGTCTCTGTAGAAGCTTGGGATGATGGACAATATCCAAGGCAAGGGAGAGTGCAAGTAATAGATGTGACAGTCCATCATTTTTAAGCCACTATAGTTTTAAAATCATCCCACATGGAAATCGCTGCTGCCTCTGTGTGTCAGATACACCAGAATCTATTTTGATAGTCTGAAAGCAGGTTATTTTCTTTGAATCTAAGTATATGTTTTGAGGTAGGTCTTTTAAATGTTGTATTGCTTACTAAAACAGTCTGTTACTAGCCAGTGGTTAGAATGCTTTCTTGGCTCAAAGCTGTTATATCCTTGTAATGATGCAATGTTCCATGGTCTCTGTGCTCACTGGATTCCAGAGTGTGGAATCCAGGGGGCAGTACACAGATGAACAGTTACTGGATGTGTTGGTCTTGGATCTCCCTGGGGTTGTTACTATTAATAAACTACTTATTTTATCTTCAAATCTACTCTACTTGAAGTCATTTCAGTGGCCACGAGGATGGGATTGTTTTGAAGAATTTCAACTGAATTAATGAAGACTTCATGAAGAAAATCAATTGATGAACTGAAGATTTTCTTTCAACTGATGAATACAACAACCCCAGATTAAAACTGAATATTTCTGTGGATTTCCAAGGCATCTGATGTATGTATTCAATTTTTTTTACCTACATCGTGTTAATGTTTCACCTTTAAAAGTTATTATTTTGCGTTTAAAATCCGAACTAATTGATAAACTCTTCGTGGTAAAAACTTGTCACTTTTATTTTACCATTTTGCGCAACTTTAATATTTTTGCCTAAGCGTTTGCCAAAGCGTAGCGCAATTTCGACATTTTTTACCAAAACGCAATCCCAACGTTAAAGATCTCCATAGACTGCCAACGTTTCTTACTTGAAAAACGCTGTATACATTCAACTTGATTCCTTCGCGTGCACTCGACCTTTCCATTGTTTTCGTGTCTCTTCAAGCGTCTGCAACAAGCAACGCATCTACGCCAGGATACGTCAACGCTCCTACGTCACTGCGTATTATCACGCTACTACGCATAGGTGGCGGCCATTTTGAGTTACCATGGCAACTTGATGCCATTGATCTTCACGTCACGACTCGGCTGCAACTTCTATGTTTACACGCGTTTTTACACGCTACGTACAATTTCCTTCGTTACAGCTTATAAAACGCTACCAAACTTGTTCATTTTAGTAACGTTTTTTTTGAACCTCAAGCATCTCTATAAAACTGGAACTGCTTAACAATAATCTACTACAGCTACAGTCTACAGCTACATTTAACCTGACAACGGTGACTACATTATTTATTTTAATTCAACTGACAACGGTGACTACATTATTTATTTTAATTCATTATTTTATGCTAAAAAGTGACAACGGTGACTACTTTTATTATTTTAGTTACTTGTTTTTCTCCATTTCTTCTTACTGTTATTGTGTGCTTGTTATTACCTCTGTGATTAGTATGGATGTTTCATCTTCTGTGATTGCTCCCCCAAAATTTTTACAATCTCCTGGTCCTCCACCTATGAATTGGGAAGATTGGTCTGAATCCTTTGAGACTTATTTGGAGGCAATAGGTGGTGATGTATTTTTGCCATCCAGAAAACTAGCTTTATTAAAACATAACTTGGGAGTTGAGGGCAGGAAAGTCTTAAAAACTTTACCTACCATCATTCGTGTCGTTTCAACTGTTGTTGACAATGATGAAGGTAGTGAAACCAGTGAAACAAGCGCAAATGATACGTCCATAGATGTATATTCAGACGCATTAAAAGCATTAGAAGAAAACTACGGAAAGAAAACCAGTATTGTAGTTGAAAGGCATAAATTTTTCTCTAGAGCACAGCTACCCGGCGAAAATGTGCAACAATATGTGGCATGCTTAAGAACTTTAGCCATTACATGTAAATTTAAAGATTTACATGAGGAGATAATTAGAGATCAATTTATAAACAGAATTAAAAACATTAAAATTCAAGAACGTTTACTTGAACTCAAGAATCCATCTTTACAGAAAACACTTGACACTGCTAGAAAAATGGAGAATACTTCCCATTACGTTAAGGAGTTAGGTTCTAAAGATGAGTCAAGTAATGTTAATGCCTTAACTTCAAGCTACAAAAAGTCAGATTCTAAAAGTGATAATAAGGAATTTAAACCCAATTTCAGAAATAAGTCAGTTTTCACAAAAAGGGTATGCTTCAGGTGTGGTAGTCAAAAACACACTGCTGACTTCAATAAATGTCCTGCTAGTAAAGTTACCTGCATTAAATGTAAAAAAATTGGCCACTTTGCTAAGTGGTGTAGGACTGGTGATAATAGTAATTGGAAACGTTCGGTTAATCTTGTTGAATCAAATGTTGAGAGTGATGATGAAGAAATTGACAGCAATGACAATGATATTGAGGTAATGATGCTGCAAGATGACTTTGTCAATGATATATCTGATGATTATTGCCCACCTAAATGTGAAGTGTTAATAAATGAAGTATACATGATGTTATGGGCAGATTCATGTTCACCGTATACCATCATTGATAAAGATATGTGGGAAAATGGGAACAAATACTCCTTAATAACTTCTGATGCACAACCTAAAGGGTATTGTGGCATTAAATTACCAGTTGTGGGTTATTTTGATGCTAAAGTGACTTTCAAAGGGAGGTCTTGTTCAACAAAAGTATATGTTGTTGAGCGTGGAAGTGCACTATTAAGTTGGAAAGATCTTAAAAAGATGGGGTTACTACTGAACCCAAATCATCCTGATCAAGTAGTTTTAGCTTATGATTATTTTGACCAAGTTTTATTAACCAATGAGGATTCATCTTCAAGATGGGAAACTATCTTTCCAAAATTGTTTAGCAAAAATTTAGGATGTCTAATCAAATTCGAACATAAAATCATATTAAAAGCTGACAACACTCCATCTGTCCACAAAGTAAGGAATGTACCTTTTGCCCTACGGAATCCTTTAAAGGAAGAATTAAATAGGTTATGTGATGCTAAGGTAATAGAACCAATTGAAGCTTCAGAATGGCTTAGTCCCATCGTTTTGGCTCGCAAACCCAATGGAAAAATTAGGATGTGTGTAGACCTGAGGGATCTAAATAAAAATATTTGGGTGGATAGATATCCCCTACCACATATCAACGAAATGATTTCTAGTATTAAAGATGCCATGTACTTTTCTTCAATTGATTTGTCAAATGCATATCACCAAATCAAATTACACGCTGATTCTAGACATCTAACATCCTTTATTACACCTGAGGGTGCTTTTCAATATCTCAGGATGCCATTCGGATTGGCATCTGCGTCCTCAGTTTTTCAGAGAGTCATGTGTAGCATTTTGAAGGATGAACTGAATGTTAGAATTTTTCAAGACGATGTTCTTATTTGGGGGAAGGATTTAACTTGTCATGACCATGCAGTTCACAATGTGTTGCAAAAGTTACAAGATGCTGGTTTAACTGTGTGTGGCGAAAAATGCAAGTTTGGAGTGAAAGAAATTGATTATCTTGGTCATACCATCTCCAATGAGGGTGTTAAACCTAAAATGAAATTATTAGATGCTATTGAGAAAGCACCTCACCCCATTAATAAGGATCAATTACGATCATTTTTGGGACTTGCAGAGTACTATTCTAAATTTGTCCCAAACTTCGCTGATAAAGTACATAGTTTAAGATTACTAATGAAAAAAGGTACCTCTTTTGTATGGTCAACTTTGTGTCAACAAGCCTTTGAGAACATCAAAAATGATATCACAAAAGCTGTAGCTCTTAATCCGTATGATCCTAAACACCTTTCCATTATTGTGGTGGATTCCAGTGTTTATGGTTTAGGTGCTGTTCTTATGCAAAAGCATGATGGAATTGAACGAATCATAGCCTTTGCGTCTCGCACACTTAAGGGTGCTGAACCTTCATATTCTGTAATTGAAAAGGAAGCGTTAGCATGTTGGTGGGGTGTAGACCATTTTAAGACTTTTATTTGGGGAACTTCATTTGAATTAAGAACTGATCATCGACCTCTTATTGACATTTTTACCACTAAAGGTGCTTCAAGAGCTACACCTAGAATAGCAAAGTGGTTATATAGATTACAAGGGTATAATTTTCAAATAAACTACGTTCCTGGTCATAAGAATATAAGTGCAGACTGTTTATCCCGCCTTCCCTTGCCTTGTGTCAAAAATGATACAACAGGGGATAATGATGAGTGGTTAATTGCCAGCATTGAAGAGTCTTGCAACAATGCATTCAGCAAGCAGGAATGGGTTCAAGCTGTGTCTGATGACACTTTGTTACAACAAATTATCAACAATCTACACGTTGGTGTAGATCTGTCTTCTCTAGACAAGTCCATTTTGGCAGACTATAAGATGGTCTGGCCGGAATTATCGTTCTATGATGGAATTCTTAGGAGAGGTGACAGATTAGTTGTACCTGCAGTTTTGCGTGACAAATTATTGAATTTGTTACATGAAGGACACAGTGGAATGACTAGCATGAAAAGAAGGGCTAGAAATGATTTTTGGTGGATTGGAATGGACAAGGACATAGACAGGTGTGTTAGAAATTGTCTGGCATGTATGTCTAGCGACAAGTCTCATAAGTCCCAAGAAACTACCATCTCTGCTACTCCTTTTCCTGACAAACCTTGGGACAAAGTGGCTATCGACATTTGTGGTCCATTTCACGTTAAGGGTATTGAAAACAAGTTTGCAATTGTCTTGATGGACTTTCATTCTAAGTGGCCGGAAGTGGCTTTTGTCAAGGATATTAAGGCCTCCAACATTATTGAATTTTGTGAAGGAATCTTTCGTAGAGAGGGCTATCCAAGTGTTATCTTATCTGATAATGGTCCTCAATTTATAGCAGAGGAATTTTCAGTTTACCTTAACAAAGTTGGTATAAAACACATGACAACATCTGTATATAATCCAAGAGAAAATGGTTTAGTAGAAAGATTCAACCGAGTGTTGAAAGAATGCATTCAACTGGCCAGCAATAATGATGATGATTGCAAAAATGCTGTCAAAGAAATGTTATGCTGTTACAGGAATACTCCCCATACAGCTACTGGAGTATCTCCATTTTCTTTATTAAAAGGGCGTGCGGCTGGATCTAAAGTCAAGCCCGCTTGGATGTCCAGAAACTGTCCAAGTGTAATTGACAGCAAGAAGTTAACAAGTAAAGTTCAACGATATCAAAACAAATATGTTAATTGTCACAATTCAAAAATCAACTGTAGTGGTAGAACATTTAAGGTTGGTGATTGGGTACGTTCACAATTAATGGGGAATCGGAAACCTGGTTCTTCTAAATGGTCTAAACCCAAGCAAATTGTCTCAGTTACTGGTAACATCGTGAAACTAGATGACGGTAAACAATGGAATATAAGAAGCATTACAAGATGTAATGATCTTGAATGTAAACACATCTTTGGTCAGGCTGTACGTTCTCAGAAAACATCTGTTGAGAAGAGAGATGATGTTCCTGCTTCTGTTTCCACTTCTTTATCTACTGTGCCTAAATGTAATCCTGTTTCCACCTCAATACCCACCTCAGTGTCTTTATCTACTAGGCCTAAAGGTAAACCTGTGTGGATGAAGGATTATGTTTGTTCATGATTTGGTAGCATTCTGACACATGATATAGGGTTGCAGTATGGTTTCTTGTTTTTCTTTTAAGTTTTATTTTATTGTTTTTATAGAAAGGGAGATATGTTATATCCTTGTAATGATGCAATGTTCCATGGTCTCTGTGCTCACTGGATTCCAGAGTGTGGAATCCAGGGGGCAGTACACAGATGAACAGTTACTGGATGTGTTGGTCTTGGATCTCCCTGGGGTTGTTACTATCAATAAACTACTTATTTTATCTTCAAATCTACTCTACTTGAAGTCATTTCAAAAGCATGTTTAGTTTAGGGAGGTGTTTATGTTATGCATTTAAGTTCCCTTGAGAAAATACCTTATTCAATGAGTTGTTGGCTATTCTAGTTGGATTGGCTGCAGAGCTAGTAATGAGAACATGGGTTTCTGCTGGATCACAGGCAGATGCTAAATTGAGGAAGGATGGATGAAGACTTGAGATTAAAGGTGGATGAATGTATATGTTTTTGTTACATGGGAAACTGTACTAAACTTCTGGAATTGTGGATGAGCAGTGGGAAGTGATGCAAGAAGAGTTAAACTGGTGGGTGGGAAGTAATGCAGCTTTGCCCTCAAAACAGCAAAGGCCTTCAGCTGTACTGGAGAGGAATAAGAATGTCCTGGCAGACCCTTTTTCCTCTGAATTCTTCTGGCGTGTCTGTCGTTTACTGACCTTGAGGCATCTAATCAGGTCTTCAGACCCCTCAGTAGCTCTCTCTATTCAAATCTTCTGCCCCATGTTAAGCGGTTTTGGCCTCTCTCTGATCTTCAGGGAGTGGGTAAGCTCTCCATGACATATGGCAGGTCTCCCTTGAGCTAGGCAGACACCAAGTTTCAAGGATTATTTACTATACTGGCTTCTTGCAGCTTTCCTGGCTACCACCTCATCAGTCTTGCGAAGAAAAGAAAAACCATCCAAACTACTCACCATTTAAAGGGAAAGAAGTGTCTACTCCTGTATGTGTGCACTGTATATTGACGGGAAATAATTGAAATAATGCACATTTGTGCCAATGATTATACAATGAAACCAATATATACTTGTTTAGTATCCATAAAATAGAATCTTTTCTGGAATCCACTAAACATATAGGCAGTGAAAAGTCCATAAGACAAGCCATATTCATTTAGGAAAAAGATAATATTGCCTGAACATGCTGCTGGACTGGGAAAGTTACCTGCTGGGTTTGATTCGTTTGAGCTAGAAACAATTTTCTTTTTGTTAAAATTTACACATTATGCAACAAACAAAGAAATACGTGGCAATTGAGGCAAATCCAGTAATAGTCGAAAAATGCTGTGTGCCCAGAATCGCATAATTGCCAGTCAGTCAATACTCTTTATTTCTACCAATTGCCATAAAAGAGATATGCATATAAAAATATTAAAAGTACAAAATCATGAGGCTATAATCATAAATCGAAGCATAAAAATGGGCTCCAGCCACTGACTACATACAATAAAAACAGACAAATAAAATTGGTAAAACATTAACCCACATTGAATGTACACAAAGATAACACTACAAGTTTAAAGGTCACAGTGATGTAAAAATAAAAGGCTGAAACTAAATCCATCTACTCAATACATGGTACCAGTGTTCTCAGCAATTATTAGGTTGAGGATGAATACTTATTAAAATCATTAACCATGACAATATTCCCTCATGTGGGGTTCCCTTAGTGGCCATGAAGCACTGCTGTCCTATCTATTGGCCAGTTTAGGATAATTTTCATCCTTATTCGCCAAATTGCAAAAAAGAACCTGGTTACTACAAACACAATGTGCCTGCTAGTGTCAGACTGTTAAATCCTGCAGGCCTCTGCACAGTGTGGGATTCCCAGGTTCCTGCAAATAGGGCTTATCCATTTGGCCCTGGCCCTACTCTACTAGGGCATAGGCCACCTTTTTTTTACCAAGGGCACAAGATGGGAAATTCGTCAACCTTTCTATGTGTGCTTTCCCATTTTGAAGTAATGGATCGAATAGTTAATGACCCATGTCTGAACTAGGCATACAGCTGTCTGGACAAATTTAGTTTAACTTTGTCTAAGAACTCCTCAGTCTTATAAAAGTCTTTATTCTTTAAAAAGGAGTCATTCATAGTACCCAGGGTCAGGCTCGACATGAGCATACAAGTTTTAAAGTTCCTAACCCTCCTCTTCAGCTCCAATTTGCTAGTGAATAGGCCATACCCCTCTGTATTTTCCCAGAGTTGATCTAACCTGAGGCTCAACAATGTAGCTCTGACATATTTGATCCAAGGAAGATTGCCGGCCCGGTGAGGCTGAGTATCTCTCCTAGGCCCTGGCTATAATGGAGCAATTCAGGAGTGAGCCTATAGCTTTCTCCAGTACATTATTGGTCTGACAGCGGTTCTTTCTTGGATTGGCCTCTACCCCAAATCTAGTGTTAATAGGACTAGCAGAGTGCTGACCAGATGGATAAGCACTTGAGGCTGAGGAACCTATTTTCAACTGTTTCTATGGGCAGCTCCTTAGAGGGCCACCACTAGTGCTTGATGGGTGTATATTTCAACCGTTTGTATAACTGATTTAAAAAAGGAGATCCGGTATGCTTTTAACAACCCTCCTACAGATTGCTCCAATTTGAGCCTACGTTTCAAAATATGTGGCACCTAATTGAGCTTCTCATTCAAGGTAATGCCTAAGTACTCAAACAATGGACCTTCACTAGCAGGAACCCATTCAAGCTGGGTGTTGCCTGTGTTGTACAACACAGATTAAATACCATATACTTACTTTGGCTAATATGTATTTCCAATTCCTTCTTTGTACAGAAGCTACTGAATTCATCCAGTATTCTCTATATGCCCATGGGTGATTTGGATAGGAGTAATGTGTTGTCCGCAAACTTTAGCGCTGGAACTCTCATGCTAGCTAATCTAGGGGCGTCAATCTCACAGGTATTCAGGCAGGCAACCAGGTCATTGACAAACAGTTTAAAAAGTGTAAGAGCAAGGACACAGCCTTGCCTAATGCCCCTATTGACTGGGAAGGGTTCTGTTACTTCTCCCACCACAGCGAATCTGGGAAAAAAATATTTTCATGCAGCCTTTTGATGATTTGCATAAATAGCTGGGGACACCCATCTCAACCAGCACTTCCCATTACCACATTTCTGGGAACCAAATTGAATGCAGATTGAAGATCCCAAATAACATGTAAAGCCTGCCCTTCTCAAGGACAATAGTTTTCCAGTATATCAATTGCAGCAAAACGCTTGGTCAATTGTTGATGTGCGATTGTAGAATCCTGCTTGCATGGGGCTTAGAATGTTGGTAGGCTCTATCCACTCTTGTAATTTTAGGAAGATAATTCTGCTAAAGAGTTTCTGTGTGTTGTCAATTTGGCTGATAGGCCTATAGTTTGCTGGCACCGGAAGGGAGCCCTTTTTGTATAAGGGGATCATTTCTACTGCGCTCAAGAATGGGGGTTTGGTAGCCCACTCATGATGGCATTAAAGAATACCCAGGGGTAGAGACCCCATACTTCAGACGCTAGAAAGAGGCTGCCTGGAATTTTGTCAAGGCTGGGGGCATTGTGCGGGACAGTCTTCCTAATGGCCTGGACAACTTCAGTGCAAGTAATGATTGGATACTAGGGTGGTTCTTGAAGACGTTCCATCGCTGGTAATTGAGGCCTTCTAACCAGAACAGAAAATACACTGTCACCCAAGTTTGGAGCGTAGATATTAGAGAAGTGTGTGATCCAGTCACCAGTGACTATTTTTACTGTTGATGGTGACAGTCACGTGTTCCCAGTGGCTACTATATTCCAGATTGCTTGATCTTTATCCCTGGGGGCTTGATGAAGATCTTCCCACAAGCTTTGGTCCCATTCCCTCTTGGCATTATGAACTGCTTTCTTGAAAGGAGCCCTTGTGGCATGAATTGTCCTCCTGTGCTGTATTTTTATTTTGGTAATGGGAGCAAACTTGGCTGGCCTTCCATGGCTGTTAAAACATGATGGTTCCTTTTTGCTCTGTCAAGCCTGCCTTCGGCAGAAAACTGTTTTTTTAAATCTTCAAAGAGTTGGTTATGTACTTCTCTGATCCTTACTGAAGCATAATTATGATAAATGTATAATTTATTTGAAAAGTTTTATAAAACGTAAATATGACCTGTATGGGTATCAGACCGCTGTACAAAGGAACGGAAGCGAGGGGAGGTAAAAAACATGAGTACAACACCAAGGAACTTAGATCAAGCAACAGCCCATCTCGTGGGACATGTGAGGTAAGAGTAAAAGCAAGAACCAACCTCTCCTAGGTAACACATTAGTACATAGGTAGTATATCCTTTATCTTGTATACATCAACATTGTCCCACAAGAAATTATTTGAAAAATATTTTTTCTTATTTATTATTTGACATGAAAAATATATTATGTATACAATTTCAAATTTACATCTTATATATATACAATAGGCCCCAAAAACCAAAATATCACTCTTGCACCTGAAAAAGCCATACATCCCCACATTCATCCAATCTACCATTCACAACTAAACCACAGTGTAGTAATTCAGACAAGACATTAAATTAAAAAAGAATACAGAGAATATACACAGCAATTATAACAAAAAAACACAAAAAGAGCGCCGACGCGCGTTTCGGAAAGGACCCGTGTCCACAGTTCCTTCATCAGGGTACAGTCAACACAATTCTTGGTAGGCAATGCTTTCCTCTATATTTAGTAATCAAGCAACAAAATATATTACACAAGAGGGGGCTCGAACTTTGATTTTTCAAATAAACATAAATACATCATTAACTGTTCCGTTAAATAATGAAGATACCAGGGCGGTTATCTTACTACGATATAGTGCATGTAAAGCTCCTGAATCTTGGGAGCCTGATCCTAGTTAGGAGTAGGGTGACAACAGATAGTCACAGCTGAGTCCTGGGTATGTAGCGAGGCGTATAAAATGCCCCTGAAGTGCAACGATTGGCACATTCCACGTGTGCTACTGAATTATGTCCAAACAAAGGCACAGTAGGGTGATGTTTCAAAGGAAGCCACTTGTGCAAAACAGCGATAATATAGCTCCGTAATACTTCACATGGACTGAGCAGATACGACAAGTCCTCGGCTAGCAGGGCAACTAGCTACCTTCAGATGTCCTGCTAGCCGAGGACTCATCGTATCTGCTCAGTGCCTGTGAAGTAATACGGAGCTATATTATCGCTGTTTTGCATGTGAGCGGCAAAGCAGCTTTATCGTGTGTAGGGAGGAAAGATTTGGGGAGGAGATGGGATGATGAGGGTTCAAGGAAGAGGTACTGGAGTGTGAGGCTGGGAGAGGGGTAGGAAGACCCCATTTTGATATTCAGGGAGACTTGAGTTGATATCTCTGTGTTAGGTTTGTTAATAATACATTCACCATCAGTGTCGGAGGATTTGTCAGATCAACTCATGTGGCGTGATGGGGAAGAAGAGTGGATGGAGATGGAGGAGGACGAAACTATAATAATATGTTTATTATAATCATGTAATAATTATGTTTATGAATATATAGATATTCTTTAGGGCTGCCTATTCTTTGCTTAACATGTATATAGGTCACTGCATAGTTTTCATAAAAGTTGATGGATTACATGCATATGGTTCTCCATTTATCTATCACAATATGTAAATTCTATCATAACTATTCATCTACAATTGCTTCACTATTGAATTATTAAAAAACACTCAAATAAGTACAGCAACACTTGAAAGTATGTGTTTATTAAATGCAACTTAAATCTTGATATAAAAAGCCCGCTCAGCCCAATGTGCAAAAAACAAACTTCCATTCTGCAGATCATGATGCTAAGAAACAAAAGATGTGCAACTGCACTCCAATTGTACTGTTATCAATTGGTAGTTAAAGATTCTCACAAAGAGACGAAGACACAGTAAATTTCTCCCTTCTCTAAGAAATGATCAGTACTACTAAGCACGAGTGTCTGGGTGGGGCTCACTTTTATGGAGGGACCCACCGAAAGTGGCGACTGCACTAAGAATCCTGGGACTTGTAGTCCCCATTTTGGTTAACAGCCTTCCAGTACATTTCGGATTGCAGCACCTCAACCAACATTTACCTAAGGGGAGAAACTGAACATGACGCAAGTCACAATGTTCCTCCTGTGGGTTCGAGCCAATAAACAGCAGCTGGCGGCCTGAGTGATAGATGCTTAAAACAAGGTCTATGGGATGGTGATTGATCACTTTAACTGCATTAATTCACAGTGTGACCTTTTCACTGCACTACCCCATGCAAGCTTGCTTTAACTTTTTTTTGAATTTCATAAAAAGAATAATTTTTCCAGTTAAAATTTGTATATATATTTTTTGCATACTGATGGTCAAATATCAACCTTATTTCACTAATTCATATCATTCACTCAGAGGCCTTGCAGATCAGAGAGCACAGCTTCAGGAAGGGATGAGAGGAAAGGCACAAAAGATGTTGAGGGTGGGTGGCAGGAGAAAAAGTATTTCTTTTGTATTTAGGACAGGACGTAAAGACCATGTTATCGCGGCTCCACCATTACTCCACAATACCTGCATAGCAGTCAGAAGCAGAGGATGATGATTTTGAGGAAAGTACATAATAAAATTAGACATGGGTAAAAAAGTGAACAAGAATGTTTTTCAGGTTGGAGCTCTGATTGGCATCACATATAACTTGAGTTTTGTTATTATTACCTATTTGCTGCCAGAACGACTGGGTGACAAACACCTCCCTTATTTACTGTTACCTGTCTATATTGCTATATATTTATGAAAATTATTGGAATGCAAGAGAACCATTTTAAATCTTTACACATGCGTAGTGGAAACCTAAGGGAGAAAGTGGAACACCGTTCACAAAAGCATCGGTTCGATGGTGATATGTGACTCTGTCCCTATCTACTAAGGTACTATGGTCCCAAGCATAGTTCTGTTCCTGAGCAGAATCCCTGTAACTATACATTTGTATTGTTGATAGGTCTGGTGGGTAATGAATAGTTTTGCAACAATGTTTCTATGCCTCTCTAGTGCCCTAGAACGAAAAAAACATATTGAAGGCATCTCTAGATCAACAACAATACAAATGGTGTGAGTAGGGCCCCTTTGTTGCACAAACTTCATTAGCGGAGTTAAGCTGTGCCCTCAAATAGGGGTAGTATATAAAAGAGTCAGAAAAGTTTATGTTCATTGTCTCATATTCTGTGGAACATGAGTGGGAGAGACAGAGAGAAAGAGAGGAGGGGGCTTCAGTAAAGTTGTGTGTGTATTCATACAATACAAATGATAGACTGATAATGCATGATGACAGTGCTATATTGCAGTGCTATTCCTGGCAATGTTCTATAGCACACATACCACCTCTGGCAGATGTCAGACCAAGTGCCTGGATATCACCAGAGTGGAGTGCAACCTTGCAAGAATGAAAACAAACAGGGTGCTTGCCTTCTTTCTCCATGCTCTCAGTATGAGGAACAGGATCCCTATCAATATCAGGTCAGCACCAACTCTCCTACAATTCAGAGAAAAGCTCAAGACACACTTCTTCAAGGACTCTACAGCTGACTTGAAAGTCTATCCTTGACCTTCCTCCAATATCAATATGATTCAAGTTAGTAATGCAAACACCTAATTTCATTTACAAATGTGTTTTAGTATTAAACCATGTGAATATCTAGGACAACAGTCAAATTATTGTTTTACTTTTCATTCCTGGTTGTCAGCTTAATCGTCACTGCAATTTGATGGCCAACAAGTGTTCAGCCCTATAAATTGGTTCGCAGGTCTGCGGCTTTTTCAAGCCTCAAATAAGATACTATAAGGTTTTATGTTATAAATATACAATCTAATTTTATAATGCACATGTTGACTCAGTAGGAAAAGCACGCTTGTCAACATGTGATGTAAGCCAAAAGACTGTGTACAGTGGAAGTGTAAAACAAGTGAATGAAATATGTGGTGCCTAATTAATTACAGGAAAATAAAGAAATAGGAAAGAGGAACAATATTCAATCATCTCAATGAATAGTTGCCATAATAAAAAAAAACAGTATTCCTGATGTAGGTCTAGAAATATACAAGCAATTCTGTATTGGAGGGAATAGTGTGTTGATGTCTACCAAATTTGAGGTCTATAGTGGGAATAAGTGATAATAACAGTGTCAGGTACAGGAACTAAGCCTGTTTGACCATGTAGTATATTGTTATATATTGTTGTTGCTAGAAAGTATACTGAAAATATCAGAGAGGGATTAAAGATGGGGTATGACACTCAATACACTGATGAAATATTATACAAGGGAGATTAAATACATTATCAGGTGCGGTAAATAGGATTCTTCTAATGTCAGGCATGGAAACTGAATAATTGTGTGCAAATAATGTTTATGTCCACCATGGGTGGTGATGCAAAGTAATGGTCACTACAGCATAGGCAGAGATATCGATAGAAGGCAACTGAAAGTGGTTATTCATGAAGGGTTGGTGAGAATTGTGAAGACGGACCGACATGTGCTCTGGATTGCTGAAAATGTGTTTCCATACTGTGATGAAGTGTGAGGAAGCAGAGGTATGTTTAGTCCAGATTAGCGTTCAGCCATGTAGAATGTACCAAGAACAGTAAGGGTTGATGGAAGGGAGAACGTTATGCAACCTATCTCAAAGCATAGGGTTGATTGAGTCTGTGAAGTAACCAGCAAATTCTTCACGAGAAATAATCCTGTGGGTGCAGTAAGATTAAGAGTTTTAAAAGTTTGTAATAAAAATACTCATTATTTCATGGTGAAGGGGGTTGGTGGAGAGGGTCAGTCTTTTCCACAGACACAATTCACACATGAAGTAGGGGAATGGGGCCTCTTTCGCTGTTCAGCCTTCAAGCGAGGTTTGTGATCTACAAAGACTAACACACAGATACACTCACATTAGCTCAATTGGGTCTTTGAGTTAAAGGATATCATCAAAAATCCCTGGTCATACATTTTTCACTTTAGCTTGAATGATGTTGGATGCTTTCTCAGTCCTCTTGTGATTTATGTTGGAGTAATCATGGAGCAAGAGTAGGATGAAGATGGATATTTGTCAGAATAGAAAAGGAATGGTCAATGTTGCACTTTTGTGTTGTTTACTTCTGGGATTGTGTAAAAAAGGTGAGGTGCGATATAGTCCTGGTTACACTGAGAAAGGCAGTAGGAATTCCATTCACTCTTGTCAACCTGCAGCATCTGCAACAAACAGAAATTATCATGTCTGAGACTATTTCAATAGTGGGACTGAGCATGTTTTATATAGTTAATCATGTTGGATTGTCATGTGGCCGACTGCTTGTTGCATCTGCTGAATCAAAAATTGTGCCATAGGATATTAGCTGTGACTGAGATGTATATGAACTGCAGGTACATTTCACTACATGGTGGAAGCACTGGGACTGAGTTGCTTGTGGGATACCATTGTGACATTGCTGGTACTCTAGAATTGTTCAGTGGCCAGGAAATATAGTCCAGAAATTACCTAATATGAGCAGGGATGACATGGTTGATAAAGCTAGCTCCTGTTGCCATGCTGCAACTATATCCAGGATCACATTTAAAGGGAAGTGGTATCTCCACTCTCCAGTCTCTTCTTCAGACATAAACAGAGTGAGCGTCTGCCTATAGGTACTTTCTCTCCTCCTCAAGTAGCTGTTACTCTGAAGGAAGGACAGTAAAATAAAGCATGACACAAACGTGGAAAGATGTGTGTGCCTGTGGCTGGGTTACATACAGTGGTGACGTTTGTGTGATTGGTTATGATTTGATCAGATGCAGCTTGGGAGTGTTGTATTGCATGTGCTGTAAAGAGAACACTTATTTTGGATTAGTAGTTGTTTATAAGTGTTATGAAATCTGATTTGTTTCTATTTAGTGTATTCATTTTGTAGTGCCACTAGGGGCCTGATTCACAAAGATAACTTACACGTTAGAGTAAGTTTACACTTTTGAGTAAGCTTACTACTTTTCGATATTCCCAAATTGCACTTTTGTAGTAACTCACACCTTCGTACTAACTTACACTTTTGTAGTAACATACACGTGTAACTTACACTTTTGTAGTAAGTCCAGCACTACACATGGCCTGCCACTGATACTGCAACTCACTCCCATGGAAAATAATGGAGGTAAGGAATTTAAAAAAATCCCCATCACAAATAATGTTAAATTAGAATATAGAATACAGAATATTTAAAATATAATACACATAAATTATCGCTAAAAAAGAAAAACACGGTTCATATTTATTATTTAATTATGCATATTTAAGAGACTATTTTTAATTTATAACATAATGTAACATTACATTTTATAGACAAATACATCATTTTAATGAATACTTTGCATCACTTTTAAGATTTGGTACTACATATTTCAAATATGTTCAGGTGGGGGCTTTATTTTTTTATTTAAAATTCAGAAGAACTGTTTGAATTTAATTTAATATATTTCCAAATAACTAAAAGTTTAATTCAGAATTCATTTATTAATCTTGTATCATTTTTTCTATTTATTTCTACATTTAAAGTAAATACACAAAATGGACTTGTATTAATATGTCAGAAAAATTAAATGTACATTTATGTTTGAGTTCAGCACTTTTTTTATATTTTCCCTATAATTTACTAGACAAATATTGCTGCATGCTGAAAAAAAATATCCGAAGATAGCAGTTGTAAAAGATAAATCCGACCACCTGGAATCTGTCTGCATGTTTACTCCTAGCTCGTAATCAGGGTGTAAAGTGGGACAGTGAATGTCCCACCATATTTGCCTGCTTACACCGCGGATCAGCGGCGGACAGACTTGCCATCCACCGCTGATCCCACCGCCATCCTAATGTGGCGGTGGGTGTTTCCAATGTCCACGATGGTGAATCCACATCTTCCAGTCTGGCGGTGGCTTCCGTCGGCCCGGAGGATGCGGATTCACCGCCATCCTAATCAGTCCCTAAGTGTTATCCTGTGTAGAAGGACCATTTCTCCAATCCAAAATCATTTTACAATTGTCGTTGGCGAATTTGGATTTGAGTATTCACAAATGCATGCAACCTAGCTGTTCTTTATGATGTTGCAAACTGTTATTTAGTTGGCTTGAAGCATTATTGACCACTGAGAGAGTGTTAACTTTGATTAACACCATCTGATCAGCGCTACTAATTGCCCCTCGTCTCCACGGTAATGAGACTGAGCCATAACGAGAAGAAAGGGCAAATAGCAGCTGTTAGGCCCTCTGCAGCAATAAGGCTTTAAACACTTGTCTGCTCACTCTAACTTTACTACAGGAAGGTACATAAGCCAGATGCTTCCATCTTCTCCCTTTTCCTGTTTCAGAAGTTCGTTTATCTACGACTAGAGCAAAACAGCAGCAGTGGAAGCCAATATTCTAAGCTTTTCAGACAGAATGTTAAATTTCACTGTAAGAATCACAGAGAATAATTATACATTCATAAAAAATGAGTTTACAAACTTCTAACTATTGTAAGACAGGCTCCTTTTTTGATTGTTTCAAATATTAAATAGTGGCATATTCTGATGCACTGACATACACTTTGTAAAGTAGATGAAATACATAGCACTTTACTTTAAGCAGCTTACTTGAAGCTTACTTTCTCTCTAAGGTCAGTTTGTGTTCAGGATACGATAATACTCCACGAAAGACCTCTAGCGGATGCTCCACTGCTTCCTTCATTGAACAAGGTCCAAAACAAAGAACTAACAGGATGGAAGTGAACAGCGGGAGGCTGCTACACTAAAAGGAACTCCTTCAATAAATGTTATGTGCATGGCAGAGGTTTCATAAATCATGATATTTTGTTTGGGTTGTCTCTTTTACTGTGGAAAATTAATATCACCGAGAACTTTCTCAAATGCTATAATAGAATTTGGTAAATTATATTTCAGATTTGATGTTCAGTAATCCTTGTGGACATCACAACAGAAATAGTGTTTATGCAGCCTGCCTTCTGGCTTCCTTGCAAAAAGACTGATGTTTGGCAGCTTAGGGAAGAGGAAAAATGCAGTTCATGCAGTGGAAGTGTGGTTGTGCATGTCTGTGAAGACGAGAATAACAGAAACGGTTGGCTAATTTTTAGCCCTTCAACTAAAATAGCACTTTCCAGACTGGACCACTGACCATACACTGAAAAAAAGATAACTTTCTTGCCTTATGGTATAGTATGCCACCAAGACTAGGTTCCTTCCTAAGGTACTGCCTTGCCGTGCGGATATAGAAATGCTGATCTAGGTGATTGGAAAAGGAGTTGTGAAAGTAAAAGGAAAATAGGACAGATTCCAGAAGGGACATTGTGTTTGTGATAAGAAGAAAGAAGTAGAAGATTTCAAGAGGAGATCTTCTTGGATAGCAATTAAGTTCCAGGAAGAGACCCAGTGTTTGTGAGATAGAGGAAAGTAGTAAACACTGGAAAAGAAACATGCTGATTTAAAAAAAGCCGAAGGAAATTGATTGTAACAGAGTATGTGGAAGGATGGTAAAAGTGGGAACGTTCTGGAAGGGTCACAATGAATCTACCAGGAGCAAGGAAGGTATCTAATGATGAAACTTTAAGCATGCGTCTGGGGACGTCTAGGGAACCTGACATTTCATTGTCCCATTCAAAGGGCTTGGGTCCTATTTAATGATTCTGGTGCCATTCTACTGACCTTGCTGGTGGCCTCCTAAGTGTCTGGCTACAATTGCCATATGTACTACCCAGACTAAAAAGAACTACAACGGAAGACACTGGATATGAAAGGAGGACAAATGCTAGAAAGGTCATGAAAGTGGAGATGTAACTGCACTAAAAGCAAATAGCTTCTACACAATAAAGAAGGGACGCACTATTGACAGAAAGGGGCAGTCTAGAAAAAATCAAATCTAATTGATTTTCCTCAAATGTTTTAAGTTGATTTATGATTCTTAAATTCTTTTGTAGCTATCTATTCAGTTATTTAGTTTGTTATTTACCTATCTATTTATTGTGGAGCTTTGTATAGTGCTGTATGTTGCCTTCTGGTTACTTCATGGTGAGAGAAGGTTACATGGTCCATGCACAGCACGATACCTGCCACAAAGTTTCCCTCTCTTGAAAGATCATTGGGTGATCTGATGGTCAGACAACAAATGTAGATGTCTTGTGGGCATACAGTGAGGTGTCAGTTCCTACAAGAATGTAGGACGTTTACTCCAGTAAATTTTGTGGATGATGTGAAATACTATGAATTTAATCCATGCATGTAGTGAAATCTAGTGGAGAGCTTTAAGAGCAGGTCCAATCTGATGCTGCTTTCTAAAGTTAAGGTAGATTCAGATTTGTTGTTTACTCTGAACGTTTTGAAGCCTTGCAATGAGTTTCTTTAGTCGATCAGATTAGGTATTGTTACAGTACTTGGTGCATGTCATAATGGGGGCTCGGCTCAGATCAGTTCTCTGTTCTGTGTGAAGGAGAGGAAGAACGTTCCGGAGATGAGACAGCAGTATATTTACACCCCTTGCAGCAGCATTGACTTAGTGTGCAAATTGAAGCCAGTTTTAAAGAGGATTCTCAAGTAACTCACTTTTTATGCAGTGGAGGGGATGTTACAAGGTTTATTGGCCTGACAAACAGGTGCATTGGTTTCAGGATCTATATACAAAAGGACCTCTGTATTTGCACCATTCATGCACAAGGACCCTTTGTCATGCAATTTAACATGTGGCCCAAGCACATGACTATCTTATCTTTTTGCAAATGGACACTGATGTGACTATTTTCAGTATACATTTAAAAGTTTGCCTTGTATTGCCCTATGAGATGCTCAGTGTATGTAGATGCTGAAGAAAACGAGAGAGAAAATCCTATAGGGAGAACATGCTTGACTGCCATGAGGGCAATTCTTTGATACCATTCTGGCCATTTGGCAGAGGCCAGTGAGGAGAGATTGGAGGCATTAAAGCACAGGTCCAAGGACATCTGCCAAACTTATTTTGACCCTTTCCAGAAGTATTGTCTGATCAACAGTGTTAAAGGCCATGGAGAGATCAAAGGAGAATCAAGATTCGATTCTTATTCTATTCAAGGGAAGAGGAGAATGTTTTTCATGTAGGCTAGTAGTTACATACTTACTCCCCTTTCCACGGTGTTGCTGAGAAAATAGAAGTTTGAAAATAGACTGGTAGGTGACTGATGGAAAGGGGCGACCATTCGGTCCCCCCGAACGTATGTTTGAGTGCCTCGATCCTCCCGGGAAACCATTTTGGGCGGGGGGCGTGTCTCGGCTGGTATGCCCAAAGCGGCGTAGCCGGGGCGCGCCTTTTTCCCGCCCAAGAGGGGTTGTCCTAGACACCTACACCGAAGACCACGCCCAGTAGGCGTACCGGAGGGGGGTACACGCCCTCCCGCAGAAGAATAAATAGAGCGGGAATCCGAAGAAGCGTCCTCTTGTTCCTGTGCTCTGAAGGCTGCACCCACTCGTTGCTCGTGAGCCCTCGACGGAACAAGCAGCAATTTTGAGAACGTGTAATCTTGTTGTTTCTCTTTCAGTTACTTGGAGTTCGAAGAGTCCGGAGCCTCGTCGATCAGCTAGGAGCGGAATACTCGACATCATGGCTGGCAAGAAAGCGGGAAAGAGTTCCGAGACGGACAAGGTGTTATGCCTGTTGTCGAACCGGATGGCTTGCATGGACCGAAAACTCGGACAAGTCCAATCGATCGGTAGAGGTTTGACGGAGGTCAAAAAACAGCTGGCTGCACTGAGCAACCCGGGTCACCCTAAGAAGGTAATAGGCCCGGCGTTGCCGGGAGTCGTCCCTGAGGGTAGAGGGAAACGGGTCAAGAAGAGGGCAGTTTCGGGGGAGGTCCCGGTCCCAGAGGTACCCCCAGTCGCCCCCCTCATGCCGGTAGACAACCCGGTACCAAATCCTGATATGGGGCAGCCGATCCCGGATGTAATTACTCCTGATAATGATGAGGATATGCCTCCCGAATTGGCCACCCAGTTGGCAGCATGGCTCAAGAAGAAAGCAGGGGGGTCAGTGACCCCTGGAGATCCGGCCGAGGAGGCCAGACTACTAATCAAGCAATTGCGGCAGTCGAGAGATGTCGCAAAGGCGAATGTTCCTCTTGTTTCCCCACAGGTAGCACCGGTAGGACCTGCAGTTGGTCACGAGAAAACGGCGGGAACAACGGCCGAACCGGGTAAGCTCGCATTGCCAATAGCGGGGGAGGGTTCATTACCCTCGAGGCGGGAAAAGGTGGCACAGCACATCCCTTTGGCTACGAAAGAGTTAATATGGGGGGGACAAATATGTTAACATGTTTTCCTTATTAACTGACCATCGCGAGATGGAATATGCTAAAACCCAGAAGGATTTGTGGCACCCGAGCGTCTGGCGCGTCAAGATGGCGGAATTCAGGGTGGATGAGACAGTGACGAATTGGGTTAAGGCCTTTTCTATATTTACTGCAGTTATGGGGGAACGTAAACCCGAGGTGATGACTGAGTTGACTTGCTATCAAAATCGTATTATGGATTTTTATTCTATGTATGGGGGGAGGAATGGAAAGGTTATGACATGAAATTCAGGAAAGCCAAAGAATATGATGCTACTTTGACTTGGGATTGCCTGGACTCGGTGTCATGGCACAAACAGCTCCTGCCAGTGGCGGCAGGTACGTCCTCGCCAGGCGGGAGCGGGTCGGGGGTCGTCCACCAAAAGCCCGCGGTGCCCTTCCGAGCAGGCACCGGTGGGGATTACCAGCCTAAGACCGGCGGGAATGGCGGCAAACGGGGGGTCTGTTGGGGCTTCAATCGAGGCAACTGTAACAGACCGCAGGGAACATGTAGGTTCAAGCATGTATGTGCAGGCTGTGGGAACTCCTCACACCCGGAGAGTTCGTGTAAATCGAAAAATAGCGGGACGGGAGGAAAAGGAGGGTCTAAGCACGAGTGAGGTAGAACGTTGTGACCGATTGCCTTCACCCGTTGATCTCATGGCTATGACTCCTTGGTTAAACAGATACCCTGATCATGTATCCGCCGGGGTGTTGAGGAACGGATTCTTAC
Source organism: Lissotriton vulgaris (assembly GCF_964263255.1). Lineage (NCBI taxonomy): Eukaryota > Metazoa > Chordata > Amphibia > Caudata > Salamandridae > Lissotriton > Lissotriton vulgaris. Next base: position 405,364,928 of record NC_141697.1, on the reverse strand, counting down.
ATGGCTTCCACATCCCGGCGGGGGATCTGCGGGGGGACTCCTTCTGTAAAAAACAGTTATCGGTGCAGCACAACCCAAGCGTGGCAGAGAAGAAAATAGAAAAAGAAGTCAGCTTGGGGCGAGTGGCAGGGCCTTTCCATCGCCCGCCGGTGGCAGAATTCACATGTTCCCCGTTAGGGGTTGTCCCGAAGAAAGACCCGGGGGAGTTTAGACTTATTCATAACCTGTCTGCTCCAAGGGGTTCCTCGGTGAACGAGGCCATTGACTCAGAAGTCTGTTCAGTACGGTACGCATCGTTCGATGAGGCCGTGGCCATGTTAAATCGCCTGGGCCCCGAGGCGCTGATGGCGAAATCAGATATCGAATCGGCGTTCCGGTTGCTCCTGGTACACCCACAGGATCAGCGCTTGCTAGGTTTTGCATTTCAAGGAAGTTATTACATGGATAAATGCATGCCTATGGGTTGCTCCATTTCTTGTGCCTATTTTGAAATGTTCAGTTGTTTTTTAGAGTGGGCATTCACCGAGGCCACAGGGCATAGGCATGTTATGCACTATCTCGATGACTTCCTGTTCTTAGGAGCAGCCGGCGATACGAGATGTGCGCAGGCGCTACACGACTTCTGCATCCTCATGAGGGAGTTTGGAGTCCCACTGGCACCAGGTAAGACGGTTCGACCATCTACTTCACTGGAGTTTCTGGGAATTGAGCTCGATTCTGTGGAGGAATGTTTCCGTTTACCGATGGAAAAGGTGGCCAAGTTTAGGGCTTCCTTGATGCAATGCCTGGGTAAAGAGAAAGTGACCCTGCACCAGTTACAGCAAACAGTGGGTCAGCTTAACTTTGCTTTGAGGGTAATACCTATGGCCCGCCCCTTCTCACGCTCTATTGCACAAGCTATGGTCGGTCTCAAAGAAGGGCACCACCGTACGAGACTGTCGGCAGAGGTTCGCCAGGATATGCGCATTTGGTTGGCATTTCTGGCGGACTTCAACGGTCGAGTCGTGTGGAACAAGCCGCCAGTGTCTTCAGATGAACTAGGTCTGTGGACTGACTCGGAGGGGAGCATGGGATTTGGCGCCATCTTAGGTAATCGATGGTCGGCGCAAACATGGCCGGCCTGGTGGCACTCCAGCGGTCTCACAGGTAACATTGGGTTCTTGGAGTTATTCTCCATTTGGGTTGCTCTGATGGCATGGCCTGACAACTTCAGGGACCGCACAGTGGTGTTTTGGTCTGATAATATGACTGTGGTCGAATGCCTTAACCAACAGGCAGCACGCTGCAAATGGATCTTGAGATTGTTGAAGGAAGTTGTGCTGCTTTGCATGAGACTGAATGTACAGTTCAGGGCGAAACATGTGCCAGGCGTACTGAATCATGCAGCTGATGCACTCTCTCGTTCACATATGCAGGCGTTCAGGGGTTACAAGACCTTGTGGCAGCAAGCTTAGCCCCCAGGACAAGGAAGGCATACGAAGGAGTGTTCCGTCCCTTTTGCACATTTTTGGGTCCAACAGGGAGTCAGAGCTGGGGTCAGGAGGAATCTTTCCTGGGGTTCCTGGTAGCGCTGCACAAAGAAGGCCGATCAGCGGCAACGGCCAGTAGGCATAGGGCGGCCATTTCATTCATGGCGCAGGTGCATGGCATAAGAGACCCAATGGATTCTTTTTTGGTTAAGAAGGCCCTTCGCGGCTGGCAGCGCCTCGAGGGTCGCAAGCAAGATGTGAGACGCCCGATTGGCTTACACAGGTTGGCTTTACTTGGAGCAAAACTAGACGAGACATGCTCCTCCCGTTTCGAAGCAGTTCTGTTCCGGGCAGCTTTCGCATTAGCATTCCATGGGGCTATGCGGGTGAGCGAACTGGTCGCAAGAAATAAGAAAGACGTTGAGGGAGGCTTGTGCAGGGATCACGTCCAAATTAGGGGTGATTCGATGGTGGTCTCGATAGCCAGGTCCAAGACTGACCAGGGGGCTTTTGAGAATAGTGTTGTCATGCAGCGCGCGCGAGGGTCCCCCAAGTGCCCAATAAAGTGTATAGAGGAATACTTGGCACTAAGGGCGGCTACATGGGGGGGAGTTTGCTGAGGCACAAGGATGACACCCCACTGACGAGGTTTCAGTTCTAGAGGGTGCTAGCACTGACAATCGCTGCTGCGGGCATGGACCCGTGCGATTTTGGGACCCACTCCTTTAGGATAGGGGCTGCTACTGAGGCTACAGCCAGGGGTCAGAGTGCGGAGGAAGTGAAACAGTTGGGACGATGGTCCTCGAATTGCTTCAAAAGGTATGTGCGACTGCACATGTTGTAATGATCAATTGACATGCACTCACGCCTCTTGTCTTTTGTTTGAATTACTGTTTCGCGAGCCTGTCACGCGGGGCGGAATTTGCAGTCGACCCAGCACCAGGAGACCAGCGGTCAAGGATCACTGACTGGAGAGAGAGTGGTATGGGTCGTGGGCCACTCATATGTGAGGCGCGCCGGGGACGTATTCAAAGCAGGTGACGCGACTCACGCAGCTGGGGAATACGGGTACAGAGTGGCCTTCCATGGGAAGGGCGGGCTCTGTTTTGACCAATTTGAATCATTTTTTGAGGGTCTCTTAGGGCGGAAAAGGTCACCGCCATCTGTAGTCATAGTACACCTGGGGGGCAATGACTTGGTGACACTGGGTAGACGAGCGTTGTTCGAACAAATTTTGTCTGCTGTTAGCTGGTTGGCTAAAAGAATCCCGGGGTGCACGATTGCCTGGTCCCACATGATTCCCAGGAAGGTATGGCGGGGGGGCCTTTCGGTGTCAGCACTGAACCATTCGGTGAAAAGGGTTAACAATAAAATTGGTAAATTGTTTCGCTCTTCGCAGTTGCATAGCATTCCTCACGGGTGTATTCGGGGTGATCTCATGTATCTGAATGATGGTGTTCACCTGTCCAGGGAGGGGAATGATTTACTCATAGGAGACTTTGTAGCATGGCTAAGGGGTTTGAGGAAGCATGACCTTTAGGAGGAGTTGGGGGGGCCGGATAGTCGGTCAACTATCCGGCCTGTGGCGGTAAGGTCATGATCGGTGAGCAATAATTTCAAGGTCCCTAGAGGGGGGCGCCACCCACAACGGATGGGAGCGCCCGAGGAGAGGCAGCCATTGGCCCCTCCCACGGGGAGGCGGCACCCACTAAGGATGGGTCGCCTAGGGGGAGACGGCCATAGGCCCCTCCCAGGGGGGAAGGTGGCTAGATGCCCCTCCTACTAATTTCCCGGGGGCCGGATATCCGCGACGGCGGATAGAGAGTGTGGGGATGGGGGGGAGTCCACACTGTCATTCCTACAGATACCTCACACGGGAACTCGGACGACATCTAAGATGGCGTCGAGTGGAAAGGGGGCCCCCACCACGACAAGGGAAGTTACAGTTGGCAACGAGGGTAGAGTCCTCTGCGCATGCGCCACTCACACGGTGAGGGCGAGAGTTTTTGGTAGTAGGGATCTGACACCGGTTAAGACCTTGCCGTTGGCCCTTAATGCTAGGATGTACAATTTTAATTTAGAATGTTTGCATTTGCAGGATGTTAGACTCGGCTAGGAAACCTTTGTATTAGAGATCTGTTAAGGTTAGCCAAAGATCATGTCTGCATCGAAATGTAATACATGTAAAATTGTACATAATTATGAAACTTTTATTTAATGTTTTAAATTTTGTTTCATATTTTAATAAATACGGCCGGGAGGGTGACTCCCTCCCGCCTTCCAAAAGTTCAAACTTGTGTCCGACTTCTCCCATCCTTGGGGATTGTGTTGAGAGGGGGTGGCGGGCATCCCGGCCATATGAAAAGGGGCGACCATTCGGTCCCCCCGAACGTATGGTTGGGTGCCTCGATCCTCCCGGGAAACCATTTTGGGCGGGGGCGTGTCTCGGCTGGTATGCCCGAAGCGGCGTAGCCAGGGCGCGCCTTTTTCCCGCCCAAAAGGGGTTGTCCTAGACACCTACACCGAAGACCACGCCCAGTAGGCGTACCGCAGGGGGGTACACGCCCTCCCGCAGAAGAATAAATAGAGCGGGAATCCGAAGAAGCGTCCTCTTGTTCCTGTGCTCTGAAGGCTGCACCCACTCGTTGCTCGTGAGCCCTTGACGGAACAAGCAGCAATTTTGACCCACCCACCAGCCCCTTTTGGCAATGTTTGTTTAAATAAAGTTTTGCTGAGTAGGCCTTTTTTCCTTTGTAGAACAGTAAAGGAATGTTTTGATAAGGATGTGACTTCTGCCTGTAGGATAATGTTTTCTTAGTAGGAGTGAGCAGTCGATGAAGCATCGAGGAAATGTCAGAATTTTTTCCTTTAGTAGGTAAACAACTGTCGTATTTATTTTGGTCGGGCGGTAAGGTCATGATCGGTGAGCAGTAATTTCAAGGTCCCTAGAGGGGGCGCCACCCACAACGGATGGGAGCGCCCGAGGGGAGGCGGCCATTGGCCCCTCCCACGGGGAGGCGGCACCCACTAAGGATGGGTCGCCTAGGGAGAGATGGCCATAGGCCCCTCCCAGGGGGGGAGGCGGCTAGATGCCCCTCCTACTAATTTCCCAGGGGCCGGATATCCGCGACGGCGGATAGAGAATGTGGGGATGGGGGGGGAGTCCACGCTGTCCTTCCTACAGATACCTCACACGGGAACTCGGACGACCTCTAAGATGGCGTCGAGTGGAAAGGGGGCCCCCACCACGACAAGGGAAGTTACAGTTGGCAACGAGGGTAGAGTCCTCTGCGCATGCGCCACTCACACGGTGAGGGCGAGAGGTTTTGGTAGTAGGGATCTGACACCGGTTAAGACCTTGCCGTTGGCCCTTAATGCTAGGATGTACAATTTTAATTTAGAATGTTTGCATTTGCAGGATGTTAGACTCGGCTAGGAAACCTTTGTATTAGAGATCTGTTAAGGTTAGCCAAAGATCATGTCTGCATCGAAATGTAATAAATGTAAAATTGTACATAATTATGAACCTTTTATTTAATGTTTTAAATTTTGTTTCATATTTTAATAAATACGTCCGGGAAGGTGACTCCCTCCCGCCTTCCAAAAGCTCAAACTTGTGTCCGACTTCTCCCATCCTTGGGGATTGTGTTGAGAGGGGGTGGCGGGCATCCCGGCCATATATATGAATTGCACAACCAGAGCATAGGTGTGTGTAATTTTTCATTTTTAGTAACCTGTTTTAAATACAAAAAGTAACCTAAATCATTTTGCAAATTTCTACATACCTCAATGAGATAATCTTGACTTTTGTGTCAACCCATCTTTACATTTTAGAGAATTTATTTGGGTATTTTAGTCCCATTATTATACTGTGAGGCAACACTCCTTTGATTTGTCAAGCCCATTTTTTTCTCTGTTTAAGTTTTATGAGATTTTGGGATTTTATTTTTTAATTCTTAAATGTAAATGCCTTTCTGCCTAAGCCAAACTACCGCAGGTAAGCAGAGGATTCCTCATTGAAATCTGCTTTTACTTTTAGGTGCTAGATTGTTTGAGTAGGTGGAAGCTCATGCATTGCTTGTGTCAAAAAAGAAGCCCCACTTCCTGTGGTATAATTATCTGGTTAGTTATAGGTAGACATTTTCATCAATAAAGGACTTAAAATATTTGAAAAATGTGGTAGTTGACAAGCTAAATACTCAGTCTTGGCTGCACATTTGCTAAAAGCAATAGTCCAGCAGTCATCCTTGTACTATTCTTTGTAATGACTAGAACACTCAAGGACAACACTGTTTTGAAAGCAGTGGGTCTTGGCTTTTTCCTACTTAAACTTTGCATAATTCATTGTCCTATGTTCAGTCCTTCAGTTTAGTTTGACAGAGCCACCACTCTGGGAAGAGTAGATGGCGTCAGCATGGGTACCTGCTTTTCTATGATGTGAGGGTGACAGCAGCACCTGTCTGTAAGGGAGAGGGTAGTCTACAGGTTCCTCAATTGGTGATGGTTGTGGATATAAGAAGCCCAAGCAACTGTATAAGAAGTTAAAAGAAGCATTCTTGTAGTGATTACTCATAGGTAAACTTCAGTTCTGCGAATTGCAATTTTAGCTGTTCAAATAGACCTCCAGTGGCCAGTTGAGCACTTGTTCCTACTCACCACATTGAGGGTACATGTTGCTGGGTAAAACAGAGGCATAAGATTTCCAAAGAACAAATTAGGACAGATTGTTCAATAAAACCTATGCTTATTGCTGAGAATTGTGGATAACATCTTGACTTTATATAATATTTAAAAAAAAGCATTATCACAACCTTTGAACTAGGATCCCAGAGCGAGAAAAATGAATTCACTGAGCCAAAGCAACAATATCTCATCTTCGTGGACCTTTATCTTCAAATGCATCAATTTAGAAGAACTTCAACACTCAACCTACCTGATTAGGAGCAACAGCAAGCCAGGTACAAAGAAACTGCATGGTGTACTCTTTTCCGATACCTTGACCAATCAAACCTGCATGTAGTAACTTTTCTCCATAAAAATCAATAAAACAGGGCATTCAGCTTTTGTGCTAACCTGCTTGGACTGGCTCATACCTCTAATTTGCACAGATAGCTGTGTCCCGGTAGGGTGGAAGATCTGATATAGTTCAATATGCATTTAACCTCTTTTGTCCCACTAGCTGTCTCATTACAAGCAGGAATAAGTGAATGGGTACAAAAGAAGCCAGTGACTTTCACAGAGGCTTATAACGAATTAAGCTGTTTTATCAAGTTCTGTTGATCAATGAACTCTTTCCTCTCCTTGAAGCTCTTCGAAGAATATCACCCAGCTCTTTATTGGCACACATTCAAGAATCAAATTAGTAAGTTTCTAGGACCTAGAGTTATTAGGCATTTTAATTGTCACAAATTCTCTGATTTGGCATTTGCAATAGTTAAATGCTTTCCCCATTGTACTAACCCCATTTTAGGACTTGGAAATATTTTTACGATTCCTAAAAATGTGATTCCAAATTGATACCGATTCGGTAACAGGAAGGGGCATGTTACAGCCTTTTCTTCTAAATATTAAATCTGTTTCTAATGTATGAATGTTTTGTGACTGAAATCCAAAAGCAAGACATTGAAAATGTACCAACACCTTGAGGTGGTAACACATTTGCAAAATGGAAGAGGTTCTCTCTGAAAAAGGTTTGCTGAAGAGTATGATATGGTCAAGGGGACCATTGACAATTTTTAAACACATTTAAAACAAAAGGACTACAGCCCCATATCCTTTACGAAGAATAAGCTACACTTTAAAAGGTTTATTTTATTGAAAATTGATGGCAGACATGGTGGTCTGTTGACCTTACCAGGACACCATCAAGGTGATTGTGGCCAATCAGATTGAGTTTCAATCTCTTTAAGGATGAAGCTAGAAACAGCTGAGAATTATTTCAAGCAAGAAACCCCAAAAACTGTAACCATTCTCAAAAATTGTGTACACAACTGTCCCTTTGCAAATTCCATGAATGCTATAATTCCAAAGAAAGAATTTTAAGATTAGTAACACATGCACACACATGTGTACATAAGTAATGTGTACATCAATCCCAAATACTACACACTTTGACAGTAGCCAAGGGTTTAGGACTTTGGTGACAGATGTTGGTGTTCAAGACTGTCTCCAGCAGAGGTCAACAGCAAGGTCCAGGCCTAGACCAGTTGGAACTGGTTAATTGGACAGTTGTATTCAAGACCTTTCTATTGCTCTTGGAGCAGTTTTTTCACACCTCATAAAGTGGTCGATATAGCTGCCAGAGAACTGTTGGAGCTCATGCAAATGGTCCTCCAGAAGCTACAGGCAGAGAGAAGGTAACTTTCTGAAAAGACCTTCTCCATAACATGTATTAAAGTTATGACAGCAGTGGAAGGCACAATGTGTACTGTAGTTCACGAGTGACATTTTACTTACAGGACCAAGGGATACTTTGTACCATATACTAGGGACGTATAGTTTATTTAAGTAAATTAGGGGTATACCAATTTCATGGTGTTGAAACAGGAGAGACACCTTTCCAATGATTAGCAGGGATATATTGCACACAGGTCTACAGCCAGCAAAACAAGTCAAGGCAAAACATTGTGAGTAAACCTTGTTAGAATAGTAATTTACCACAACATTTTTCATATGTTGCATTTAAACTTTCATTTCCACGTCAGAATGTCATGCAAAGCAATATGGATTTGACTTAGAGGTTGATCAGATATTGTTATGCTGCCTACATCCATCCTCCTTGAGTACTGCAGTATATTGTTACCCAAAAGCAAACAATCCTTCCACGTATCTGTAAGCGAACTTGGAAACAGATGTGCAGTATTTCTGTGTAGAGTTGGTTGCCCTCCACACCGCACTCAGAACCATATCATCAAATGTTGACTTTTGGGAGTTAGATAGTGTTTTTATGTGATATGTCTTGCTTCCATAAATGCCCAGCTTCATATTATTTATCAGGTACAAATTTCTACCCACAACCATCTCTATGCAAATTTTGTCTGTTTTGCAAAAATGTTTTTAAAATTGCTCCTTTTGTGAATAATCTTAAAGTACTTTTTCATCAATCTATTGATCCCTTAAACATGACATAACTATGTTATCTTTCCTTCATTTTTTAATAGAGAAGCAATGTTATTTGAGACTGAATATACCTATTTAATGTGTTTTTTCATATCACACTTTGCACTATATACAAATGGAAAGTTCTATTTGTTTACTTTGCTGTGTCCATGGTAGTGTGAACTATCTCTCAGATGTGCATGTTATCAAACTTCTAACCCCATTGCTATATTCAAAATGTAACGCTTTTATTTTTATTCGGGGAGTTCAGACTCCACATTCAGTAAGTTTGCCTTAATCTTCAGAGATTTTAATATCATAGTCCCAAACTATTACCAATTGATCTCTTTTTCGATAACAATGTCTCGATTATAATGACATATTAACTAAGAACAATATTCTCTTTCAGCATGGCAAGATTAACGTTTAGGCCATGCCTTGTAGATCTAGAGTTTTCAAAGGGCCTCAGTGCACCTGATAATTGATCTTATTCTGTGTGCATTCTCTCAGTGGCCCCGGAGTTTCCTCAACTTCCAGCTTTCACCCATCTAATATGCAGGTTTGTAAACAACTTCAAAGGACAGGTTACTATTTGCTTCAAGCAACAAAGTGTATGTAAGACAATTACCTGTCATATTTTTCTATTGGAATGCTCAGCATGGACCACTGGCTATTTCCCCAGGCAACCTGCTGTCCAGCCATCAGCTGTTCTTTGCATTGTGAGTGAAGGGAATGCGAAATGGGAAAGTCCAGCAGCATCCAATGTTTCCTTATTGCAACTTGATTTGCTCCTTTGCCAACAAGGGATGCAGTGTAGAAACGTAACAATCCCAATAAATATCTACTTGGATGCCTTTTATTGTATTGTTTTTGTCTGCATATTCTCAGCAATATGTGTTCTGTATTTTTGTAGTCATAGACCTGCATTAGGAAGTTTCTTGGTATGGACCACACATTGTTGTTTTGATCTGTTTTGTGGACCTGGTCCAGTTACAAGCACTGATCCAAGTCCTCAATATTGTTATATTTAAATCCTTCTTCCATGCATCTGTTCTTCATTATGTCCCCACCAGTATGATTTCTCAAGTCTACAGACATTATGGAAACTGTACTAGTACAGGCTAGTAGTTCACTTTGTGACAAAGTTCACATTTAAAGTAGAAGGTTTTTTTCTTCTTTTTATGCATTCCACTGTAACCTCCAAATGTGTGGTAAAAAGTTCTACGTGGACCAAAACACTGAAATGTCACTTAATAGGCTGCATCTTTTTCAGTGAAGCTTGTCATTGTGTCTCTTTCTTCCATAAGTGCTTCTTAAAAGTCCCACATTTTACAAAAAGCTCTGTAACTTTGCTGCTTCTAACCCAAAAGACCCCAACCATTAAGCATGGGGGCTACAAGCACCAGTCAATGGATTCAATTTTCAGGAAACCTACCATAGCTCGTATTCAGGTCCCCCACAACACTAACTGCATTTATCTCTGTCTCTTCCCAGACACTAGTTTTCTCCCAATCAGTGAATGCTTCTTCTGTTTCCAGGATCTTCTATACATTCTGGTTTTGAAAGGGATACACTACAGAGAATTATCAGGACCTGAAACACTGTGTTCCTGGGGTATAACAAAAACCTAGATCAACTAACACTTGGAGGAGCTTAGGTCCAAGACATAGCTAGAGACACAATGTTTTTCACAGGCTTCTGTAAGGAAAAGAGCAATTTTACCATTTTTCTGCAGAAAAGTTTCCTTTTCTTTGTAAAGGCCAGTCAAGTCTTCCCTGATTGTGGGTAAAGTAGTGCAATTTAAGTGATCAAAATAGTCCATGATTGGGAAATACCGCTAAGGAAAATAAATTAAAATGACAGTGCTTTTTCCAATCTTATTTTTAGCAAAAGTGGTTTGGTTACTCTTCATGTCTATGCTTTCTGGTAAAAATTATCCCAAAATCACAATTGCTGCAGAAACACAAACTGACAGCACCAATGCTCACGTCTGCTCATTTTCCTACTTGAAATCCAGCCTACTTACTCTCAAAAAGAATGAAAGAAGATACCCACTCGCCAGCCTCCATTTGTTCTTCTTCCCACATGTTGCTCTGCCATTCTGAGGAATGATTTCCTTTACAGATTTCAAAAGATCCTAGTGTGGTGGGTTTCCTCTCATATGCATGTGAGTGCAGTATTTGGTTGAGTAGGATTTAGTCTCTTGCTGCATGCTTGGTTTAGGCTTGCCTTTAAATCCAAGATGTGTCCTCCTCAGCCCCAACAGAGATTAGGTGTGAATAGTGAAGATGAGGTGTGATTAGCAGGAGGTCAGCCAGCAGTGTGAATAGTTTTTGCTAAACACTGCCATGAAGTTTCTGGCAGGGTATATTTATTAATTTAAAGTCTGGATAAACAGCATATTTATTCAAATCTAATGACTCAATTGATTTTATACTTGCTAACTTATAAACTGTAGATTTGAGGTTTGTAGTGTGTTCAGTAGACATTTAGGATTTTTTTGTTTTGCAATTTTATAAAGATGCTTCTGCAACTGTGCAGGAAACCTTGGCTTTTAAGTATATTACGGTTTTAGGTCCAAATGTCAAATATTTTCTTCTCTCTTTGCGTAAGTGTTGAACACGTGTGTGCCCATTTCCAATTGACTTACAAAAGTGTCAAAATTGCATTTTATTCAGAAAGAAACTCTTTTTATTGTTTCTTCATATGCATGGCAAATGTTTGTTCCATAAGGAGTCGGAGGACTTCCTTTTCACTTGTGTTTTCATGGTTGTGATAGCAAGATTGCTTGCATCGACAACCAAGGCATATCTGTTTAAGCATAAATGTTCAAGTTTCCGATTAAGAAGCAATAGTCTAGTAAAGCTGAAACTTTCTGGACCCTCTAAGGAAATCAAATTTCTGCACCTTACTTCAGCTCAGGGAACATCTCTTCAAAAGGGATCCTTGTTTTCAGGTTAGCAGTTCTGACACTGCTTCTGTTTGGTTTGCCCTGCTGGGGAGGGCAAGCGGTATAGAAGACTAACATTTCTCTTACTTTTGAATCCCTATACAGAGAGTTAAAGGAGGTTCAACCTCAAGGGCATCCCCCAAAAGGTACAACACACGAAAATGGTCACTTGAGGGTACTTGACTCAAAACAAATCTATTCTAATTTTTGACTTATTCTGGTAGGGGGTCATCAATAGATTTTTGAGAGGTCATCTCCCGCTCAACTTTTCGAGGCATGCTTTATTATTTGATGACCTCTCACACCAGGGTGTGGATAATATTACCCCGACGGACTCAACCGAGGGAAGCCAGTCTATCCCGGGGAGTTCTTATAAATCTATGTTCAGTACAATTACACTGGATCCTTTTTTGGAGGGGGCAGAAATGAATATAAAATATACCTAGTGTTATACTCAAGAAAATACATTATTCAGCGAGTACAACTAGTACGTTTAAAAGCACTAAAAAAAGTGAGTTACAATGAATCCCTATACCTAAGGACTCTAGTTACCAGGCTCTTGTTTTTGTCACTAATCACTGGATACTGGCCATTTTCTGTCTCAATATTCCTGCCATACTTCTGTAGACATTGAGCACCCAAGGCTTTCAACCACCATTTTATATGCCTCTCAGAATGGCAGCAGCTCACTGTGGAACATCTTATACATCTGGACTTTAATTATCACTCAGATATCTTTCTTTTCTTGACTTTTCTTGCCTAATAATTATTTCTAGTAATTTCTGTTTTAGGTTACTTAATGTAATATTCACTTCCTCACCTTTGAAAGTCCTTCTGTATAATAATGTCATATTATAATGGCCAAATACTTTATGATTATTCTATTTATTTTAATTTGAATTCATTAATAACACAATCAGTTCTATATTTTTTCTATTCATTGTTTAAGTAATTTAACACTTTGTATTAACATTTATTGTTGGTTTATTTTGTAAGCAATCGTATATTTTTTTTTAAATTCTATATCTCAGAGGGAAATCAATAAAAACCTTCTTTTATGTATTACTGTACATGTACGTATTATACTTTTTTTGATTATTTTAATTTATATTAATATCCTTTCCCCAAATTATTGCATCACATTTATATTGATTTGGTTTTTCAGTATTTCAATATGTAATTATGATATATGATATATCAGGGGGTTCCCTCTCCCCTCAACTCTCCTTTCATTATGTATTACTTTGTTGAATTTATTAGATTCATAGTGTTTTAGTTTAATTTTCCTGATTATTCTGGTGTGCAATATTATTTAATCAAAGTTAAAATTTGAATTTAATTTTTAGCGCTAACCGATACCCCAACATATTGAATTTTACTTACTTTTGGCTATGTAGTTGTGAAGGAGTTAGTGTATGCTACTAGACCAAAGAGGGAGTGCGACGGCCGAAGGCTGGATGAATAAAAGAGGACAGCAGACTTGAAAAGATAAGTGTTAACAACCATTGCAGGGTGGTCTTTCCAAAGGGTAAGCATATGGAAGCTGTGCAAGCTACATGAAAGCACAGCCAACTCTGTTAGCACGTGTTGAATGTTTTTATTATTCCTGCAGAGAAGATTGCGACTATTGTGATTTCTGGGTGGAGGTTTAGCACGATGCAATCTGCTATTTACAATTCTAATTAAAGGTCTTTCTTTGATTTGGCGCTTTAGAAAGTAAACACAAACATTTGCTGCAAACGCAGCTGTTATCAGAATAGACATAATTTTAGAATTGGCTAGGGTAGCCATCTAATGCAATGGAAATGTACAGAATTTTGTTCAGGAATGCTCGAACTTTCACCCCAAATTTGTATATATTTATTTATGCATTATTAATATATACACAAATGCGTGGACACGCGAACACACATAGACACAACAGCCATATGATATGGTCTATCTGCACTGTATGGTGTTAGAGGGAAACTTGAATAAATGCAGAGAAAGAGCAAAACAGTGAGCAGTACTGAGCTGGAATCAACAAATCAGTAATAAGAGTGCATTGAAAGCAAGAGGTACAAAAGGAAGATCTTGCTCTGGGTAATCTTAGGAATTGTTCAAAGAGGTGTGTTTTGAGGTGCTTCCTAAAAGTACTAAGTGTGATTTGATTTTTTAATTCTGGTAGTATGAAGTTCCAGACGCTGGTAGATCTTGAGCGAAGGTTTGCTTTAGGGCAGAGTGATCTCAAATTTTGAGTCTTCTTGAGCTGTCCGATATGTACAGCATAGCTGAAAGGTATGGGTGGGTAGTTTTATACTTGACCGTACATACATGGCAGCAGAGTTTAAATGGTATTTGTGCTGTGATGTGTTCTAGCATAATAATAATAGTAATAGCATTCTTGCAGTGGAGAGTGCTGACTTCGACACTCATTTAAGTATGACTCTGGATGATTGGGAAGGTCCTGGTAAATGGAGTTTGCAAAGACCAATCTGGCAAAGATAAGAGCATGGATGTATTTTAGGTGGTGAGTGGGAATAAAAATACATGTTTTTTAAAGTAACTAAATTGAAGTTTGTCACTTTTATAATCTTGTTTATATGCAGGATTGTTGTAAGGGATGTTTCAAGTGTGAATTCAAGAGATTTGCAGAAGGAGCAGATTAGAGATTGAATCTATCAAGTTTCAGCATGTCTAAGACAAAGAAGTTGAGTTTGCTCCCCAAAGACGGTGCGCAAAGGGGTAATTGGTTCTCGGGGATTTTAATATTGGAAAGTTATGTGCCGCTCAGTTTTGTTGTTTAGCATGACAATGTCACAGGGTGATTATTTTCACAATATTTTATGTCTTTGAACACAGTCTAGGGCAATTGGCTTACTGAGGCATAGCTACACCTGCATCATTGAGAATCAGTGTCTAGAGTTTCAAGCACAAGTTGAATAAGGCAGGAGGCAGGATCGAGCACTGTAGGATTCCACATCTCACTTTCAAAATCCTTCCAACTTGATAGATGTCAGTGAGGTACATTCCCTCAAAATGCGATGTGATGTTCCAGTGTTTGTATTAGCTGTACAAATTTGGGGGAAAATGGTAATGCGTTAAACCACATTTTTCATTTGAAATCCGAAAAGGATGCCTCAATATATAAAGTGTGACAAATTGTGACCGAAATCCTGAAGGTCAAACCTTGAAGTGGTGTACAGGTTAGTCCCAAACATGTTTTTAATGAAATGTTCTATTTTATCTCATGCTGTGGCTATCTGACATTGGAGAGCCTACATCTAATACATACTCCAAGTTAGTCCGAATCAATTATGATTTTTTTTGTGGGTGGTACCTACCTGAAATTAGTCAATACTCATTCTTTGTGGCGCATACTTTGGAAGGATGGTGACTTCAGGCTGAACTTCACGCGGGACTCATTGTAGACGTAATCCCAACCTTGGAAACTTAAAAGCTACAAAACTCTCAGGCTGCATATGCCTGTTGTACTGAATGTGTATTGACTAATTACGGGAAGGAACTACTTACAGAAAATACATTGTACTAGCTTATTACACGCCTTTGATGTTTGTGACCTGAAGAAGTCCCAGGGTTTTCTGGACGAAATGCGTTGGCGGTGTCCTTGTCCATGTTTTTACATTTGAAGCAAAAAAATAAAAAATTAACTTCTTCACTACATATGTTTTATGATAGCAATATCCATTGATTGGAATTTAATGTAACTCTAATTTTTTTACTCTAATGTGGGATTTCAGGCTTTAATTTTTGGTCTCTATTGGACTCTTTAGTCTAACACTATTATAAGAGCGCTTCTCCCTCCTGTTGTGTTATTTGTAATATTTGGGGCATTTTTGGACGGTTGGGCCTGGCAGTGATCACCTATACTATGGGAACCACATTGAACACAACAGTTCTAGTGGTGTTCTTATCTACTTCAATAGGTAGTGTTCTGTCCATACACAAAGCACTGCACTACCCTCCAGGGTTAGCCTGGCAGACAGGACAGGGTTGAAATGGACCCTCATGCACTTCAGAGAGTTCTATGAAGTCACCACCTACATCAAAGGCACTATTTGGTATATGTACTGGGTCTATGATCCCTTGAAATCAGGCACTTTTTGGACCTGGAACAAGACACATCTGTTTCTACATCTGCACTATGCCAGGAGGACTGCTGTGCTGCCAGGGGGGACTGTCACTCTGCTAACTGCCCTGATGTGTTGACCTTTTGCTTCCTGATTTAAGTGCTGCCGGAGGGACTGCCGCTTTGCTGACTTGTTGTGCTGACCTGCTTCCTGCTATCTTTTGTGTGCTCTCCAAGGGCTTATTGACTTGCTCCCTGTTCCTGAAGTCTCAGGGCCATCAAAGAATTCATCTGGGTACCCCTGCCGTGGGACTCTGCCACTCATGTGTCCGGTCGCAGTACTCATGACAACAATCAGCACGGGTCTGATCATCAGACTGCCTTGTACTAAGAGCGAGCACCCTGCTTTGGACACAGATGCTGCAGCTGTAGTTGGGACTGTGATTGAGTGTCTCACTCCTTGCAAGACCAGGCACCCTGCCTTTACACTGCAGCACCCCGTGCAGACACTGCAATGTGACTCGCAGCCCGTCGGCACGAGTTGCCTTGAAGATCCAGAACTAACCAGATTTGACCATTCCTGATGTGGAGCATTGTCAGGAAGCGTAGTGCCCCAGCTACATCTAAGAAGGTACAGCGCCACTTGCTGAAAAACTGCCTTTTTCCATTAGAGGAAGAGATATGAAACTCGAGAACCATTAGATCTCTACAGCCGGTCTACCCCACATCACTGGGGGATGGATTAAACACATTCCAGTTTTGAGGAACTGATTAGAAAATTCCTCTTTGAGGATTTGGTGGAGTTTTACTCTGGTGCTCCCACTGTCAGATTGTTCATTTGTCTTATGTTCAGTATTACCATAATAACCTAAAAGAAGCAGATGTGTCTATCACACTGTGATTTTACTGCAATAACTTGAAAAGTTTAAATTGGATTCTTGTTGTTTTGGTCGTATGTTGGTTATAGTATACTAAGCTATTTTTATTAACATGTGTGGAGTGTTTTTGTGGTGTATTCATTGTGTTACTGTGTGGGTCTGTTGCACAAATACATTACACATTTCCTTTTGATGAACATGGCTGCCTTGTGCCAAGCTATATTAGGGTGAGCACAGGTTATCTCAGTTGTGTCTCTAGCTTGCCCTGACTTGAGTGGCAGGTTCTACCTGGCCTGGGTGTATATATTAGTCAACCAGAAAACCCATTTCTAACAAGCATGCACTGGTTATTATTGTGTAAACGGACTGGAGGGAGATTAATTTTGATGTAGAAGATACTTAAGTGTAGTCTTTCTCTCCACAACCTGTTTAAGGAGCCATCTTGGATTCTTCTCTCATTATTTTTAAGCTTTTCAGTCATCTATTGCCATTAAATGGAAATGATTCAGGAAACGTTTTTCTTTGTAAGGTACTACAATAGCAGGTATTTTGCCAATCAATGGACTTTCTTCACTTTTTTCTCTGATTCCACTGTGCCAGGGAAATATTGTAGTTGACAGATTTCCATATCCACATCCATTGAGCTCAATCTTGAGGTTATGTTTTCATCTGAGTTTGCTCAAGAAAATAACCTAACTGATAATGGGAGCCTACCTGCACCCAGTTGGAGCAAGGCCTTTGACCTTCCCAGCCTCTCCTAAAGTTGATAGGAGTTTGTTTGTGATCACATTCTACTTCCCTTAATGATAGGTTAATGTAAGCGATGTCCACTAAAGCAAAAGGTACATGACATTGTTAGGAATTTGACCCAGTGCATTGTAAAGCTTAACGTGAGGAGTGTTTTGTTTTCAGCTTTATATGACTATGCATTATTACTATATGTGTGATTTGTTAAGTCGTTTTTATGCCTTCCTAATATGACTGTTCTTGATAGTGTAAGAAATAATTTCTAATATGTGAAGTTTATGACTAGCCAGAATTAAGTTCTGTAGACTTCCAGGTGCATATCAGCCATAATCAAAGTGAGCTTTTGAGCTCCTCTACCTCATGCTCTCTCAGCAATCTCCAGTGCCCATGTGTCTTGTACCAAAGGCGGTGGTGTGGCAGAGCTGGTGGACCACTGAAGAGTATAAAACAGCTCCTCTCTGAAAATCTCTTAATTATTATTCTAGTCAAGTGGGTTTAATGTAAGGCACTGTGTGATACATCCAGTCATTCAATTCTAAAAGACAGTTATCTAACCAACTTATGAGATATAATTGATCACTGCTAGAGGAGTTGTTTGTCCTGGCACTTCACCTTCAATCAATTTCCCAGACAATTACCACTAGAGCAGAATGTAATCTCCAGCAGACAGTCTGGAAAGAAAATCTGCTTCAGAACTGATTGAAAACATATGTGCCCTGAGATTCAGTTCTAAACAATATTGTGAGGAATCCTTGAAATTGTTTGACACCAAAACTTGAAACATTCTAGTATTACAAAAGCCCTGACACACTAGCCCTAAAATCCGTCCAAACATTTATCACCACATTCACTATTAGTCACTTTCAAACCTATAACAGAAGAGCAAGTTTGAGGCCTGGCCTAGAAAACAAAAGCCTCTGAACTACTACTGGACCAATGCATGGTGGCAGGAATGAAGAAAATTCATCCTATCCTCATAACTGATATCACAAACATAATTAAGGAATATTGAGTAGTAGAATCCCTAAGCAATGATATATACAAGTATCACCCCTCACTTAAAGAGCCCAATTGCAGATCCTCAGGTTTTGACAAATTAGTGACCAATTGTCAACCTCCAATACCTTGGTAAAAAAAAATATCAGTCAAAAACACCTGAAAAAAGCAAGCTACCTCATGACTTTCAGTCAGTGTTAGACCTTTGCAAGTGTCAGAATTGCCTCTGGTCAACATCGTAGAAGATGTACTCTTAACAAAGGATAAGAAACAGCTTAGATACTCCTTGTTTGTTCAATAGTTTATTTCATGGGTGATCCCATTATTTTGTTGAAAGGGTAAAAAAGAAATGACCTGGGCATATCTACTGCTCTTTGAAACCGTTCATTCATTAGTTCATAATTGAAGCCTCCAAGTGCAAAGTGGATCGTCAAAGTGTTTCTCTCAAGGTGCTATTTAAAGTCCTACATGGGACAGCACCTACATTTATCCCCATCCCAAGTTTTGATAAGCACCTGGTGCACTTTTAAAACTACATGGGCAACTATTAGATTTACATCCTTCAGGAGGAAAATCCAGAGACGATGGTGAGTGTGTCTTGATCACATAGATCACTGAATAAAAAGAAAGCTTCACATTGGGGATGGAGGGCGATCTTTGTTTGCGTCAATTCAACAACCCCACTAAAATTGAGCTGTCTTAAGTACTCTTAAACAAATGAGAAATCCAGTAATCATATACTGCTTAAATTTCACCTTCATCCCTCAAACAAATGTTGTCATCAAGGATGTCATCATTGAATTATTTCCCTTAAGGAAAATCTTCCAATTCCCCTGGACAGATAAATGAATACAACTGATACGAAATCTACTGATGATGCATTTAAACTGATGTAATGTGATCTATAGTGCCCCCCCCCCCACCAGAACAACGAATTACCAGACTTCAAAGATAACAGAACTAAGACGCCTGAATGTGCATGGATTCACACAGATGGGTCATATCAAGCTGGTAATATAATATCTTCATTGGCTTCAGGCGACTACAGGATGAATACGTTATTGGAGCCCCAATTATGAATTGAGCAGAATTAATCTCCCCTATGTAATTCTGCTCTGCTCAATCAAGCATAGGTCACTGTTCCTGGTCCTGGATTTAACAAGTGGGAGAAAAACAGATCTATTTTAGAACCCCAGCCGGTTTCTCTTTGAAAATGTGCTGCATTGCAACCTGGTTTACAAAAAGGGGGTGGTGATGAACAGAGTGTCTGAGTTAAACAGACCACTCTTACCCAGTCCAAAGATCAGAGCTTGATCCATCACCGTTATTTATCTCACTGCCCCATCCCAGCTCAGAACCTGGCTATATGCAAATCAGTCTGTCCCTGGCCCAGTGCATCATGGGAACAGGGCAGACTAAACTACCAAGCCAATTCTTCACCAGAAAGGAGACAAGCTACCGGGGACCGGTTTCTGGCATTTCAGCCTTCTTCGGCCCGGCTTGCTTGAATCCTGATGGAGCAGTGAGAAAGGGGCTCATGTCTGAGTATACCCTGCCACACCTATAGTGGCCAAAAACGATTTACAAAAAGGGGGTGGTGATGAACAGAGTGTCTGAGTTAAACAGACCTCTCTTACCCAGTCCAAAGATCAGGGCTTGATCCATCACCGTTATTTATCTCACTGCCCCATCCCAGCTCAGAACCTGGCTATATGCAAATCAGTCTGTCCCTGGCCCAGTGCATCATGGGAACAGGGCAGACTAAACTACCAAGCCAATTCTTCACCAGAAAGGAGACAAGCTACCGGGGACCGGTTTCTGGCATTTCAGCCTTCTTCGGCCCGGCTTGCTTGAATCCTGATGGAGCAGTGAGAAAGGGACTCATGTCTGAGTATACCCTGCCACACCTATAGTGGCCAAAAACGATTTACAAAAAGGGGGTGGTGATGAACAGAGTGTCTGAGTTAAACAGACCACTCTTATCCAGTCCAAAGATCAGGGCTTGATCCATCACCGTTATTTATCTCACTGCCCCATCCCAGCTCAGAACCTGGCTATATGCAAATCAGTCTGTCCCTGGCCCAGTGCATCATGGGAACAGGGCAGACTAAACTACCAAGCCAATTCTTCTCCCAGTGTAAGAATTGGCTTTTGTAGTTTGGTTTGCCCTGTTCCCATCATGCACTGGGACAGGAACAGACTAATTTGCATACAGCCAGGTTCTGAAACTGGGATGGTGCAGTGAGCTAAAAAACGGTGTTGGATCTAGCCCTGATCTCTTGACTGGGTGAGAGCTTTCTGCTTAATTCAGAGACTCTGTCCCTCACCACCCCTTGTTGTAAATAGCATTGCAACCTGGGTCCGTTTTGTTTCCTGCACCTCCGACCCTAAGCCTTGGCAGGGCTGGCATGTAATGCTCCCTCCTGCAAGACTATAATCTCCCCTGCCTTCCATCACCCTCACCACCATCCATCCTTTCCCAAAGCAGCTCCACAGCTTCACAGCACCGCAACTTTGCTCCACTTCAATCAAGCAAAACCTTTGACAAATAATTTATACAACGTATTTTTGATTAACCATCTTCCTAACCAACTTAAATGACTGAAGAATTTTTAACCTATGTAATATATTGGTTTACTTGTACTTTTATGGTTTTTCTAAAAAATATGGAAACCGAATAAAGGAACTTTTGACTTTTTTTGACTGAAGAATGCTGTTTTAGGGACCATTTTCCACAACCTGCTGGAAGGTAGTCCCCATATTTCCTGTCATTCCACTTGCCCTGTAATGTTTGTGCTTTTATTTAGCAACTTGAAGTGACCACGGTGATCTATGAGCTATATTATACAAAACACCATTTCCTTCCATACACCCGATTAAATCTGACGCCGAGCAGTCCGTTTCTGGAACCAGTCAGTGCATTTGTGACCTTTAACATGTGCAAGGACGTCTGTAATATATTAGGCTCTCCAGATCCTATTCCTTTCTACACTTGAGAGCATCTTTGGCATTCAGCTTCCCTTTCTTTAAAGGAACGGACTGGGGTGCAAAGGACACCGCGTTTCTCCAGGTTGGAGGCTTGATGTTCATCATGCTGTAGTCAATGACATTCATGCACTCCCATATCTAGTATAGTCAGCGAATAGTCAACCCTCTGCCAGTGTTTGCACTCTGAATAGGGATCGCAATTCCGAGCGATACAGAGTATTCCTCATGGGTTGATAATGGATGCAACGAATGTTAAACCCTCTAACTTTTCCAGAAATGAACTTCAGCAGGTCACATCTGCCATAAGTTTCCCAAGGAAAAAATGCCGGACAATTACTAAAACGTGAAATTCAGGGATTATAGGTACCACATTTCTCATATAATGCACCTTTTCCTGCCAAAAACTCCGAATAGGACGTATTTAATGGACCAGGTAAACACCTCACCCAGCGGTGTTTGTATTTACGGGTACAGTAGGTAATTCAATCCCATACAGTACACTCCTATTGGGAGCCGAAGTCTGAAGTCTGGCCCGTTGATAAAGGCATTTCTCAAGAAACAATGGGCTTGTTCACAGTACTAGTACGATGAAAAGTTCTGGATACATTAGCTTCAAAGAAGGGGGTTAAAGAATGGTCAGAAAGTAGGAGAAAGAACCAAAGGCTGCACCCGCGACAGATGCAATCTGACCACCCACCAAATATTTGAGGTCTGCTAGTTTCAGCCTGTCTCTGCAATGCCTGTAGCTTTTCAAGCCAACCAGATTTTCTTTTCAAGTGTGTTTGTCGTTTGAGTGGGAATGTGCTCGGCAGCGTTGAAGCTGTTACAAGAAAGAAAATGATTCAGCCAGGCCAATAAGGAGTCATCATAAAGTATTTCTCCATAAGGAAGACTTCCAACAGAATAAGGATCCGGAGGTCATTGGGTTAAAGCTGTTAAAGTCTGTTTCCATATGCTTGATGGCTCCTAACATCTGCCATTGATTTATACGAAATTAAAAGGTGTGATTGATTTTGATACACAGTGCTGGCAATATTTTGATTTACCTGCTCCGATAAAAAGATTGTTTGTGTGCCCAATGTATTCTATTAATAGAAAGTGTTATGTAGCTTTGAGGAACAATAGTAGACCAACAAAAAAACGAATTCTTGGGTAAGGACCTAGTCAACTAGGTCCATACCCGAGGATTATGGTTTTGTTGGTCTACTACTGCATCAGGAGGGTGGACCTAGTTCTTACCCTCTCCCTCCCCTTGTTTTAGATTTTTTGAGGAACAATATACATAGGCCTTCATTTACACACTCACTGAGATGTTCATGTAAAGTGAAGAGAAAAGGCATACAATGTTAGTGTCTGTGACATACAGAGTTGGCATGAGTAAAACTCCCACAGCAACATAGGTGTAAATGGCAAATTATTGCTGCTGAATTGACTATACACTAGCTGAAAGTCTGTTTTGAAAATAGAAATATGTATCACTAGATTTTACCTGCGCCTCATCCAGTGGACCTCTGTCTCCTTTCTCTCGTTCCGCTTTTTCTCTCCTTTTTCACTTGTTTTTTCCCCTCATTTTCTATCTCCCCCTTTCACTCTCCTTCTGTGTCTTTCTTCCTTTTTCACTCGTTTTGCCCCTCATTTCAAGCTCCCCTTCTGTGTGTTTCCTCCATTTTTCACTCGTTTTTCACCCTCATCTCAATCTCCCCATTTCACTCACGTCTGTGTCCTCTGTGTCTTTCCTCCACTCTGCTTGCACATTTGCTGCCTTATTTGCACTTTCCCCTCATTTTTCTACTTTTTCCTTTTCCTTTATCCGCCTGCTTTTCCCTGCTGTCGCTGCCCCTGTGGCCCCTTCCCCCTGCATGCCCAGCGCGACCTTCCCTCCCCGTCTCCCAGCTGTCCAGCCCTCCCCGACCCCTACTTAATGGCGGCCGGTGTGCTGCAGCGCGCAACGGGCGAGCTGCTTGTGCGCCGAAGGCGCGCCAAAGGCAAGCCCGTCTGCGACCCGACCGCAACCAGTGCCAGGAACCCTGGATCTCTGCACCGCCAACGCTAGGACCCATGGGCACTCCATGCACTCAGACCCTGCAATGCATCCTCCTCAACGTCCGATCTGTCCACAAACACGCCACCAAAATCTGTGACCTCCTCAACAGCACCTCCCAGGACGTTTCATTCTTCACCAAAACCTGGACCAACACCCCACCTTGGGAACGGGCATCACAATTGCCATTCCCCAAGGATACAAGATCTCCAGGAAGGACCACCCCACCCACCATTGTCCAGAAATCCACCCTCCGCCTGAGCACACTCCCCGACGAGCCCACAGAACTAATGGAACACCTTCACTTGAAGATACTGACCAGCCTTATCTCCACCCTCCAAGGAACCCTCATCCACCGCCCCCATGGACCCCGCGGACTTTTCACCAACTCCATTACAGACAACATCTCCCCGCATGCCATCACGTCCACCAACTACACCTTACTGGGAGACCTCAACTTCCACCTCAACATCCAACTGGACCCCAGCATCACATCCCTCCTGGACAACCTCCATAACATTGGGCTCCACCAAATCGTGACCGAACCCACATACTCAGCAGGACACACCCTCAACCCCCTCTTCACAACAGCAAACTATCACCTTCAGCCACACCACCAAACTCCCATGGACTGACCATCAATGCCTCCACTTCATCTACAGAACACCTACTGTCTACAGTCACCAGCACCTGTTTCCACGAAAAAACTGGACCAGAATCATCGACGATCTGCTAACTTCATCACTCAGCAACTCCACTCCAACCATTGCGGAAAACGACGACCCCAACACCGAAGCCCGAAGCCCGAACACCCGCACAGATGGATCTGTGACAGTGCCAACACCATAGCCCCCTCAAGAAAAACAACAACACCCACGCTAAGAAAGCTAGATGGTTTACCACTGAACTTCGAGAGTCCAGACGCACTTGCTGCCACCTCAAAAAGGCTTGGAGGAACACCAAAATCACACAAGCCCACAACAACTTCAAAGCCACCACCAACGCCCACCACCAACTCATCAGAAAAACGAGGAAAAAAAGCGATTGAAGACAGAATCTCCACTCATGCACACAACAGCAAAGAACTCTTCAAAATCATCAAGGAGTTTGCCGAAACCATCAGCGAGTCCACCGACATCCCTCCCTCACAAGACCTATGCGACAAACTCAGCACCTTTTTCCACCACAAAATCAAGAGCATCTACGACAACTTTGACTAAGACAACCAACACACTGAACCCTAACCAACCACCCTGCCACCCTGAAGCCAGCGATCTACAACTGGGCAGCCCTCACCACCGAAGACACACTGAAGACGATGAAGTCAATCCACTCCGGGGCCCCCACGGACCCCTGCCCCCACCACATTTTCAACAGAGAGGTCAACGCCATTGCACCCATGCTCTGCCAAACCATCAACCGCTCCCTGGCAACCACCTTGTTCCCTGATGACTGGAAACATGCTGAAATCAACCCCCTACTGAAGAAACCCCCGGCAGACCCCACAGACCTCAAAAACTAAAGACCCCTCTCACTGCTCCCGTTCCCAGCAAAAGTCATTGAGAAAGCCATCAACAACCAACTCGCCTCATTCATCGAAGAGCACAACATCCTCAACTCCTCCCGTACCAGCTTCAGAAAAAACCACAATACAGAAACCACCCTTCTCACCCTCAAATAGACGACATCTGCACCTTACTGGACAAAGAAGAAACAGCAGCCCTCATCCTCCTCGACCTCTCAGCAGCGTTCTACACAGTCTCTCACCGCACCCTAATACGCAGTCTCTTCATGACGCAGGGATCCAAGACAAGGCCCTCAACTGGATCCGCTCCTTCCTCTCTGGCAGAAAGCAGCAGGTCAGACTCCCAACTTTCCTCTCGGACCCCACACCAACCACCTGCAGAGTCCCCCAAAGATCCTCCCTCAGCCCTACGCTCTTCAACATCTACATGGCTCCGCTCACCCCCATCGTCAGAACCTATGGACTCAATATTGTGTCATACGCAGACGACACCCAACTCATCCTCTCCCTATCCAACGAACCCATCAGCGCCAGACACAACTTTCGAGAAGGTACAGAAGCCGTCACCAAATGGATGAAAACCAGCTGCCTACAAATAAACACCAACAAAATGGAAGTATTCATCATCGGCCCAAACCCTGATGCTTGGGACAACACTTGGTGGCCCCCCCGCCCTCGGAAGCCCGCCACCCCCACAGACCAAGCAAGCAAGCTGGGAATCATCCTGGACTCAGAGCTCGAAATGGACCGCCAGATCAACTCTGTCGCGTCCTCCTGCTTCCACACCTTCCGCCTCCTATGTAAGACCTTCAAATGGATCCCCCTCAAAAACAGAAATACCGTCACTCACGCCCTGGTCACCAGCAGACTCAACTACGTCACCTGCAAGCTACAGAGCATCCAAAATGACGCCGCAAGACTGGTCCTCAACCTGCGAAGACACTGCCACATCTCCCAGCACCTGTGCACACTCCACTGGCTTCCCATCGAAGCTAGAGTCACCTTCAAGATGCTCACCCACGCTCACACAGCCCTCCACGACACCGGACCAGCATAGCTGAACAGCAGACTCAAATTCCACGCACCCCAAAGGACCCTACGATCAGCCCAGCTCTCCTACATTGCAGTCCCCCGCACCAGAAAGACCAGATTGGGAGGCCGCTCATTCTCCTTCCTCGCGGCCATAGCCTAGAACAACCTTCAGCTCCACCTCAGACAGACAACATCGCTCCCCATCTTCGCAAGAAACCTCAAATCCTGGCTCTTCAACAAACCCCCTCCTTGTTGGACTACAACCTGCGACCCCCCCTTGCGCCTTCAGACCCTTACTAGTGAGTAGTCGCGGTTAACAAACACCTTGATTGATTGATTGGTTTAGATAAAGGCAGAAAAGTGCCTCACAGTTGCAACAATAATTTAATTTAAGACCACCACAGCAGTGTTTTACAGGTTTTAAATGAGCGTATACCTAGCAAGAAAGAGTGCAGCAGTCGCAACAAGAACACTGAAGCAGTCTTTCTCTCTCTCTCGCACACACACACTTTTTTATCTCTCTGTGTGTCTTCGGAGCATCAATATGATCGCCAAGGGCATATTGTTGATTAGATTAAGACTTAAAGGGGGTGAATCATGGAAGGTACTGCAAGTTCTGTGAGTGGTATATTTTTATAGGGCAATGCTCACTGAGTCACTAATTTGAACTTGTTTTAATAGCTGTGTTAGTGAATTGTTGAAGATTGTGGTTTTCAGATTTCCCCTCAGTCGCACTGTCTAATTATGCACTGAGACAAAGCATTATGGGAGGTTCTGAAAAATGCGCTCTTTAGCAATTTACCAAACAGAAAACTAAGTACCCATTGACATCCTGAGGCAAATCACCCCTGCATTGCAAAGGTAAATAAGAGACCCTTTGCTAATGTTTGTAGCAGAGGAATAGAAAAGGAATCTCTCTTCATAATCAATCAATCAATCAATCAATCAATCAATCAATCATAACACTTGTATAGCGCGCTACTCACCCGGCAGGGTCTCAAGGCGCTTGGGGAAGGGGACTGCTATTGCTCGAACAGCCAAGTCTTGAGTTGTCTCCTGAAGGCGAGATGGTCCTGGGTCAGCTGAAGATGGATGGGGAGAGAGTTCCATGTCTTGGCCGCCAGGTAGGAGAAGGATCTGCCACCAGTGGTGGCTCTTCGGATGCGTGGTACGGCGGCGAGGGCGAGGCTTGTTGATCGTAGCTGGCGGGTCGGCATGTAGAAGGTCAGTCGGTCGTTGAGGTACTTGGGGCCCAGGTCGTGGAGAGATTTGTGTGCGTGGGTGAGGAGCCTGAACGTGATCCTCTTGCTGACGTTGAGCCAGTGCAGGTCCTTCAAGTGGCCGGAGATGTGGCTGTGTCGGAGGATGTTCAGGATGAGTCAGGCGGAGGCGTTCTGGATGCGTTGGAGTCTTTTCTGTAGCTTGGCTGTGGTTCCGGCGTAGAGGGCCTTTCCGTAATCCAGTCGGCTGGTGACGAGGGCTTGGGTGACCGTCTTCCTGGTTTCGGTCGGGATCCATCGGAAGATCTTGCGGAGCATGCGTAGGGTGTTGAAGCATGATGAGGAGACGGCGTTGACTTGTCTGGTCATCGAGAGGGAGGAGTCCAGGATGAAACCCAGGTTGCGTGCCTGTCTGTTGGCTTGGGGGTGGCGTCCAGGGCGGGGGAGGACGAGGAGTCGTCCCAGGTGGAGGGCGATGGTCCCAGGATGAGGACTTCCGTCTTGTCTGAGTTCAGTTTCAGGCGGCTGTTCTTCATCCATTCGGCGACGTCTTTCATCCCTTTGTGTAGGTTCGTTCTGGCGGTGGCGGGGTCTCTGGTGAGGGAGAGGATCAGTTGGGTGTCGTCGGCGTAGGAGATGATGTTGAGGTTGTGCTGGCGTGCGATGGCTGCAAGAGGTCTCATGTAGATGTTGAAGAGGGTGGGGCTGAGTGATGATCCTTGCGGGACGCCGCAGATGACTTCGGTGGCCTCGGATCGGAACGGGGGAGGCGGACTCTCTGTGTTCTTCCGGTGAGGAATGAGATGATCCACTCCAGTGCCTTCTCTTGGATACCGATGTTGCTGAGGCTTTGAACTAGGGTGCGGTGGTAGACGGTGTCGAATGCTGCAGAGAGGGCCAGGAGGATGAGGGCCGCTGTTTCCCCGTTGTCGAGCAGGGTTCGGATGTCGTCGGTGGCTGCGATGAGGGCAGTCTCAGTGCTGTGGTTGGCTCGAAAACCAGACTGCGAGGGGTCGAGGGATCCGTTCGTCTCGAGGAAGGCTGTAAGCTGTCTGTTGACGGTCTTCTCGATGACTTTGGCAGGGAAGGGGAGGAGCGAGATGGGGCGAAAGTTCTTAAGGTCGGTGGGGTCTGCTGTTGGTTTCTTCAGTAGGGCACTGAGCTCGGCGTGCTTCCAGCTCTCCAGGAACGTGGCAGTGTTGAAGGAGGCGTTGATGATGTCCCGTAGTTGGGGTGCGATGACTGCATGTCAATTCATCCAAAAGCCTTTCAGGACTGCAAGGCCTAATTCTGTGTCCACTCCATGCCTGCCTGTGGCACCTCTGTTGGCCCTTATGCCCTCAAACAGTCTGAGGTACAACCATTGCCCTGTCCAACTTTCCGCCATCTGTCCTATCAATATTTTGGAAGCTCCCTCCCCCAGGCCAAAGGCTATCCCATACACCATGTGCATGTATCTCCTAGGCATCTTAACCCAGGTACGCTGATGCACTACTATGCAGCATTATGAACACTTGTTGTCCAATCTGTTCCTCTCCCTCAGTCTCCAAATCAGTCCCAAGCTACTACTCACACTACCCCTTGCAAGGCATTTCGCTGTGCCTACCCCTGCAGAATACTGGCCCTGGCTTATTAGTAGTAAGTCTTACCATATTGTGGGAAGTCACAGAAAGATGGTGCCAAGGCAAGAATGTAAATTTTTTATGGATATATATTACGAGACGAGCAGCATCAAAGAATAGAGAAACCCATCAATCAGAACTTTTTAATATGTATGCTATTGTACATTTGGAATCGACTTTCTCTCCAAAACCAATTGAAGATATGTGTAGGGCGCACTCCGCTTCGGTGCCAGGGTTAAACACAACGCACCTTACCAATCCCGGTGCCGCTGCAGCAAGCAATGCATAGTTTTCCCACTAGTCATTCATCTGTGGCTTTGGAGGTTTGGAGTTCTGCAGGCAGAATGGAAAGGGGCGACCACTCGGTCCCCCCGAACGTATGGCGGAGTGCCTCGATCCCCCCGGGAAGCCATTTTGGGGCGGGAAGCGCGTCTCGGCTGGTATGCCCGAAGCGGCGTAGCCAGGGCGCGCTTTTTCCCGCCCTAGAGTGGGCTGGCCTAGACACCGACGTAGCCAGCCCCGCCCTAGGGGCAGGCAGGGGCGGGTTTTCGCCCGCCCTGAAGACGGATAAAAAGAGATGCAAGACCAGAAGACGTCCTCTTGTTCTTGTGCTCCGAAGCTGCACCTCCTCGCTACACGTGAGCTCGGGACGGAACGAAGAGCCAATTTTGAGTGTTTTGATCTTTTTCTTTGTCTTCTAGATTCTTCCTCGGAGAGATGCCCAAGAAAGGCGCAAAGAGAATGACGACCGACCAGATGGTGCGGGCCCTTTGCAAAGAGGTGTCCGACATAAAGAAACGGTTGGCCGAGCGAGATGGGGAGGAGGGTTCGGGCCCTGCGCCGGCTGGAGGGAGACCTAAGAGGCCGAGAAGGGTTCCAGCCGGTGGGGATGTCCCGGTTCCCTCTGCCCCGCTCGAGGCGCCGACCCCAGTACCGATGGAGGGGAATCCAATCCCCGTTGTCGTCACCCCGACATCCAAGGAAGACATGCCCCCCGAGCTGGCAGCACAGCTAGCAGCATGGTTGGGGGATAGCAGTGATGGCGCCACGGCTGCCGAGGCACAGGCGCTGATAAAAGGGCTTCGTGAGAGGAGAGAGGCAGCTAGAGTGGCTGCGCCGTTGGCGGGGATAGACAAGCCGCAAGCGGCAGAAGCTGCGTCCGGTTCAGGTAAGCGGCCATTGCCGATTGCAAGGGACGAGTCAGCACCCTCTCGTAGAGAGAGATTGGGACAACATGTGCCTTTAGCTATAAAGGAAAAGATCTGGGCAGGGGAGTACGTGAATATGTTTTCCTTGCTTGTTGATCATTATGATGTGGAACATGTGAAGAGTCAGAAGGACCTAATGCATCCGAGTGTTTGGCGCGCGAAAATGGCCGCCTTTAAGGTAAATGAGAACATTGGCAACTGGGGCAATGCATGGGGTATTTTCACATCAATTTTGGGGGAACGTAGGCCCGAGTTGCTTCCTGAGTTTCCCGTTTATCAATCACGAATTATGGGTTACTCGACAGCGTATCAAGGTAACCATTGGTTTTGTTATGACAATCTGTTCAGGAAAGAAAAGGAACATAACAAGAGTTTGACTTGGGATTGTTACGATTCTTTAACATGGGATAAAATGAAAGAATCGGGAATGTTAAGAATGCCATTGGTCGGGAGCAATGTTGTTGATTACTCCCGCCAAAATGTGGGGACGCCCTTTAGACAAAGTACGAGCACCGACGACCAGTCGAGGCCCGCAGGCAATACAGGGAGAAAGGGTTTCTGTTTTAATTTCAACAAGGGGAAATGTACCAGGCCTCCGGGATCGTGTAAATTCAAGCACGAATGTAGTACGTGTGGGTCATCCCATCCTGAGTCATCGTGCAGAGCCAGAACGAGTGAGAATGGGGGTAAGGGAGGCGCCAAACAGGTCTAAGCTAGGCCGAGGGGCGCCTTTACCAACCCCGATTGATACCTTGGCAATGATTCCCTGGCTCAGCGAATACCCGGATCGTGCTTCTGCCGGGGTGCTGCGGAACGGTTTTACACATGGTTTCCGCATCCCGGTTGGGGACTTTCAGGGTGTAGGGATGTGCAAAAATCAACTTTCCGTTTTACAACATACATCTGTAGTTCAAGAGAAAATTCAGAAAGAGGTTAGCCGGGGACGGGTCGCCGGCCCGTTTAGTGTACCCCCGGTACCGGAATTCGTTTGTTCTCCGTTAGGGGTGGTCCCCAAGAAGGACCCGGGTGAGTTTCGTTTGATCCATAATCTGTCTGCTCCACATGGTCTTTCGGTGAACGACGCAATTGATCCAGAAGTTTGTTCGGTGCGATACGCATCTTTTGATGAGGCAGTAGCCATCTTGAATCGCCTGGGGCGCGGGACGTTGATGGCGAAATCTGATATCGAGTCAGCGTTCCGGTTGCTCCCGGTACACCCAGACGATCAACGTCTTCTGGGATTCGGGTTCCAGGGGTCATTTTACATGGATAGGTGTATGCCAATGGGATGCTCTATATCATGTGCCTACTTTGAGCAATTCAGTACTTTCCTGCAATGGGTGTTCACTAAGAGAACGGGTTTCCGAAATGTAATGCACTACCTTGACGACTTTTTGTTCCTTGGCCCCGCCGGTAATCTCGAATGTGCCCAGGCCTTGGCTGAATTCTGTGTGCTGATGGGTCATCTTGGCGTGCCATTGGCACCGGGTAAAACTATGGGTCCCACGACTTGCCTCGAGTTTTTGGGGATCGAGTTGGACTCAAGGGAGGGGTGCTTCCGTTTACCAGCTAGTAAAGTGTCGAAATTCAGGGCAGCCCTCCAGGTATGTTTAAATGCATCCAAAGTTACACTGCATCAGTTGCAACAATTAGTGGGAAAGTTGAACTTTGCCTTGAGGGTGATACCAATGGCTCGCCCTTTTTCCCGCTCAATTGCCCAAGCGATGGTTGGCCTAAAGGAGGGTCATCATCGCACAAGGTTATCGGCTGAGGTCCGCCAGGACATGCGGATTTGGTTAGCTTTCTTGGCGGACTTCAATGGCCGAGTCGTCTGGAACAAGCCAGCCGTGTCCTCCGAAGAGCTTGGCCTATGGACAGATTCAGCAGGAAGCGTAGGTTTTGGCGCCATTTTCGGCACAAAATGGTCGGCAAAAAAGTGGCCCCTATGGTGGCACGAGAAGGGGCTGACGAGTAACATCGCTTTCCTTGAGCTATTTCCCATTCTGGTGGCCCTGAGAACCTGGCCAGAAGGGTTCAGAGATCATTCTGTTGTGTTCTGGTCCGACAATATGACCGTGGTAGAATGCATCAATAGTCAGGCAGCTCGTTGTAAGTTGATTTTGAGGCTGCTCAAAGAAATTGTCTTACTGTGTATGCAACTAAACGTGGTATTCAGAGCAAAACATGTCCCAGGGGTGATGAATCAGGCTGCTGATGCACTGTCTCGTTTTCACATGCAGGCTTTCTCGGGTTTCCTCCCTTCAGCGGACCCGGAGCCGGCACCCTTCCCCGAAGCTCTCTGGTCTCTCGGTGCCCCGAACTTCGTCACCTCGTGGGAGAGAGTCTAGCACCCAGGACAAGGAAGGCATA
This sequence comes from Lissotriton vulgaris, assembly GCF_964263255.1. Lineage (NCBI taxonomy): Eukaryota > Metazoa > Chordata > Amphibia > Caudata > Salamandridae > Lissotriton > Lissotriton vulgaris. The sequence continues at coordinate 405,332,715 of NC_141697.1, read as the reverse complement.
TGAAGGGGCGTTCCAGGCCTATTTAGCCTTTTTGGGGGCAGAGAGAGGGGGACTTTGGGGTCAGGAAGAGTGGGTAGTACTTTTTCTGATGTCCTTACGTAGGGCTGGGAAATCGGTGGCTACGGCCCAAAGGCATCGTGCCGCCATTTCCTTTGTTGCCAGGGCCCATGGCATCCTGGACCCAACAGCGTCTTTTACAGTACAGAAAGCGCTGCGTGGGTGGCAACGCCTAGAGGGTCGCAGAGTAGACGTAAGACGACCGATAGGTCTAGACAGGTTGTCCCAGTTACTGGCCACACTCCCTAACACATGCTCGTCCCCTTTCGAGACTTGTTTGTTCCGGACTGCATTTACGCTGGCGTTTCACGGGGCTATGAGAGTTAGTGAGCTAGTTGCAAGGAACAAACAGGATGTGTCGGGGGGCTTGTGCAGGGAACATGTTCAGATCAGGGGTGATGCGATGATTGTCTCCTTTCTCAGGTCCAAGACTGACCAAGATGGGAGAGGGGACTGCACGATCATTCGCAGGAACCCCGAGTCATCCATGTGTCCGGTACGGTGCTTAGAAGATTACCTAGCACGAAGGGTGGCATCATGGGGGGGGACATTGTTGAGGCATGCAGACGCCGCCCCGCTGACGAGGTTTCAGTTTCAGCGGGTGCTTGCAATGGCCATTGCCGCAGCGGGCTTGGACCCGGGCGAATTTGGGACCCATTCCTTTCGAATAGGGGCTGCCACTGAAGCTACAGCCAGGGGTCTTAATGTGGAACAAGTGAAACGTGTGGGGCGCTGGTCCTCCAATTGTTATAAGAGGTACGTGCGATTGCACATGTTGTGAAGCTGTAATCATGTTCTCACGCTTCTTGTCTTTTGTTTGTTTTCAGTTGCGCAAGCCTACGAGGCAGGGCGGACTGTGCAGTCGACCCAACACCAGGCCAGCGGTCGCACGTCACCGGCTGTGAGGAAGGAGGTGTGGGTCGTGGGCCACTCATACGTGAGACGGGCCGCAGACGTATTCAAAGCAGGTGACATGATTCACGTACCTGGGGAATACGGGTACAGAGTGTCCTTCTACGGAAGGGGCGGTCTCTGTATTGACCAGTTTCAGAAGTTTTTTGAGGGTTTGTTAGAGCGGATGAGGTCACCGCCGTCCATAGTCATAGTGCATTTGGGGGGCAATGATTTGGTCACCACCGGTAGACGACTTCTCCTGGAGGCTATGCTTTCCACGGTAAGTTGGTTAGCAAGGAGGGTTCCGGGGTGCATAATTGCGTGGTCTCATATGATCCCACGAAAAGTGTGGCGGGGGGCTATCTCGATCCCTGCTTTGAATCATTCCGTTAGGAAATTGAATAACAAAGTGAGTAGGTTGTTCCGTTCCAAGACATTGCATTCGATCTCGCATAGTTGTATTGATGATGACAGTATGTATTTGGGGGATGGTGTGCATTTGTCGAGGGTGGGGAATGAGTTACTCATAGGAGACTTCCTAGCTTGGTTAAAATCTTTAAATCATGACCTTTAGGTAGGAGTTTTGTGGGGGGTCCGGATAGCCGGTCAACTATCCGGACCTGTGGCGGTAAGGTCATGATCGGTGAGCACTAATTGGTAGATCCCTATGAGTGGGCGTCACCCAACACGGATGGGAGCGCTCGGGAGAGGTGGCCATTGGCCCCTCAGTGGGGAGGCGGTCCCGTCTAAGGGCGGGTCGCCGGAAGTAAAGGAAAGGCGGTCAAGGCCCCTTCCTTTGTAGGAGGGGTTACAGCCCCCTCCTGGGGAATTTCCCGGGGCCAGTGTCATCTGCGACGGCAGATGCGGTAAGTTGTGTGGGGTGGGGGGAGGACCACGATACCTTCTAGATACCACACACAAGTCTTCGAACGACCTTTAAATGGCGTCGAGTCTTAAGTGCCCCCGTCAAGTCAAGGGAAATTGTTAGTAGTTGCACTTGAGGTAAGCCTCTGTGCTGTCGCCCCTCCCAAGTGGGAGGGGTAAGTCTGGTTAGGGATCTTGACACCGGTTATGACCTTGCCGTTGGCCCTTAAACGTTAGGATGTACAATTTCAGTGTTTCTAGAGAATGTTTTTGTAGGATGCTAGTTCGGCTAGGAGAACCTCTGTATTAGAGAATATGTTAAGGTTAGCCAAACATCGCAATGTGATAATGAAATTGTACATAACATGAAACGTTTAATGTTTTAATTTTTTGTTTTAATAAATACGGCCGGGATGGTTACTCCATCCCACATCCAAAAACTTTAAGAACTGTTTCCGGTTTTCCTCCTTTCGGGGATTGTGTTGAGAGGGGGTGGCGGGTATCTCAGCCATATGGAAAGGGGCGACCACTCGGTCCCCCCGAACGTATGGCGGAGTGCCTCGATCCCCCCGGGAAGCCATTTTGGGGCGGGAAGCGCGTCTCGGCTGGTATGCCCGAAGCGGCGTAGCCAGGGCGCGCTTTTTCCCGCCCTAGAGTGGGCTGGCCTAGACACCGACGTAGCCAGCCCCGCCCTAGGGGCAGGCAGGGGCGGGTTTTCGCCCGCCCTGAAGACGGATAAAAAGAGATGCAAGACCAGAAGACGTCCTCTTGTTCTTGTGCTCCGAAGCTGCACCTCCTCGCTACACGTGAGCTCGGGACGGAACGAAGAGCCAATTTTGACCCACCCACCAGCCCCTGAGGACAGCAAGTTGTTGTGCAAATAAAGTGAATTTATAAGTTGTTCTATCCATTTCGTTTACAGGCTGTGAGAGTATCAGTTTGTTGTTGATCATAATAAAGTATGATGGATATCGTGTAGGTTGTTATGAATAAAATGATTTGATGTAGTGTTGCATTTTATGCATGTTCTTTCGGTCGTAGCGACCAATGTTTTCATAGGTTTGAGTAAGAATTGTCGTATTTATTTTTTGGTAGGCGGTAAGGTCATGATCGGTGAGCACTAATTGGTAGATCCCTATGAGTGGGCGTCACCCAACACGGATGGGAACGCTCGGGAGAGGTGGCCATTGGCCCCTCAGTGGGGAGGCGGTCCCGTCTAAGGGCGGGTCGCCGGAAGTAAAGGAAAGGCGGTCAAGGCCCCTTCCTTTGTAGGAGGGGTTACAGCCCCCTCCTGGGGAATTTCCCGGGGCCAGTGTCATCTGCGACGGCAGATGCGGTAAGTTGTGTGGGGTGGGGGGAGGACCACGATACCTTCTAGATACCACACACAAGTCTTCGAACGACCTTTAAATGGCGTCGAGTCTTAAGTGCCCCCGTCAAGTCAAGGGAAATTGTTAGTAGTTGCACTTGAGGTAAGCCTCTGTGCTGTCGCCCCTCCCAAGTGGGAGGGGTAAGTCTGGTTAGGGATCTTGACACCGGTTATGACCTTGCCGTTGGCCCTTAAACGTTAGGATGTACAATTTCAGTGTTTCTAGAGAATGTTTTTGTAGGATGCTAGTTCGGCTAGGAGAACCTCTGTATTAGAGAATATGTTAAGGTTAGCCAAACATCGCAATGTGATAATGAAATTGTACATAACATGAAACGTTTAATGTTTTAATTTTTTGTTTTAATAAATACGGCCGGGATGGTTACTCCATCCCACATCCAAAAACTTTAAGAACTGTTTCCGGTTTTCCTCCTTTCGGGGATTGTGTTGAGAGGGGGTGGCGGGTATCTCAGCCATATGATAGGCCCTGAATAATGGCGACAGGCACTACGGTTGTTTGTAAGTGGTGCGGTATGCTGTGTCTCCATTTTACATACATATATATATATATATATATATATATATATATATATATATATATTACCTACTGGCGGTCGGCAGTAGGTAGTTATAGGAAGTTATAGTTAGGACCTATTTTCAATAGTAAATTCGCAACATTCTATTCCCAATAACTTTGACGCCGGTTGACAAATCTTCACAAAAGTTTTAAAACTTATGGGGCGCTCCGGTCCGATCCTATCTGGAAATTTTCGAAGTGATTCGTCAAGTGGGGGCCGAGAAAAAAGGCGGTCCCAAAACATGTTTTCCCCATGCAATTTCCCATAGGGGACTTTAAACACAGCTATAGCCCAAACTACTGAATGGAATTATACCAAAGTTGGCAAAAAGGTAGCTCTTGGTTCAGAAAGATCCCTTTTTGTTAAATGGTGTAAATCCGTTCAGTAGTTGCAGAGAAAATCAAAAGTAAAAACTTTATATATATCTCTGGCCTGCAGGATCCGCGCACCCTCCCGATCATGAGCTTTATGGTAATTGGCTGTCAACACTCCAAAGTGATGTCATTTGTGATGTGATCAGTGATGTCATGAGTGATGTCACTGACCATGTCATGAGTGATGTAATATGTGACGTTATCAGCAGTGCATTGCTGGCGCGCAAGTTATAGTTAGCTGAACTAACTATAATGGGGGAATTTCAATGGTTTTGTAGGAATTAAATGACTTCAGCCACCAATGTGATTGTCAAATATATATATGCTAAATAGTTTGTGCTCTTTTTGCTGACGATAACATACAAGGGGCAGTTCGATGGCACCTGGGTAAAATGCCGGTGATCTGCCGATACACGGCTGTATAAACAAAACATGCACGGGCAATAGCGGGTTATATGTTAGAAATGATACAACATTCGAGGTATTGTAAAATATGTGTTACTTAACCTCTTCAAAATGGCCGCTATATTCTCATGCGTTTTCGTAATTGTCCTTTGTCAGTTACATGTGAATGACGTATATATTATGCTGTCAGGCGGTCAAGAATGTAAACATTGACGAAGGACTCTGTGTCCGAAACGCGTCTGTTACACTTGTTTGTGGGCTGAAATAAAACCTTGCCTCTTACCCCTGGAGTGCGTTAACGTTTTCTTTACGGAAACTATTGGAGCTTGAATATATATATATATATATATATATATATATATATATATATATATATATATATATATATATTACCTACTGGCGGTCGCCAGTAGGTAGTTATAGTTAGGATAATTTTCAATGTTAAATCTCAACATTCTATTTTGAATAACTTTGGCGCCGGTTGACGAATCTGCCTGAAATTTTCAGGAAAATGGTCTCATGGCGGTCCGGTCCTTCCCTGAAAGTTTGGGGGGGATTCGTCAAGCGGGGGCCGAGATAAAAGGGGGGTCCCAAAACGCGTTTTCCCCATGTTAATTTCCATAGGGCGGTCGATTTCACTTTTAGCCCGAACGGCTGAATGGATTTCCACCAAACTTGGCAAAATTGTAGGGACTGGTAGCCCGATGTGCCTTTGCTATGTCTCAAGATATGTGCTCCAGTGGATTTTAAGTAATTAAGGTTCAAAAAAATATATATATCTATAGCCGCGCTCCCGTGCGCGTACGGGAGTGCGCTCCAGGCGCGACACGCGACTTGCGCGCAGGAAGCTGATTGGATCTCAGTTGTCTGTAAACATTCTAAACAGTGCGGAGCGGCCGCCATCTTGTGTCTCGGTAAAATCGAGACAGAAGGGGTTTGAAAAAAAAAGGGGCAAATGACCATAAGGGGGAAGAGTAGACCCCCTCTGACCCCCTAGGTTTGATGTAGGGACTAAAATAGGGTCCTGCAGGGCATTAAAATTTTTTTTTCGTTTTGCGCGGGAATATGCGCTCTCCCGTGCGCGCACGGGAGAGCGCTCCAGGCGCGACGAGCGACTTGCGCGCAGGAAGCTGATTGGATCATAAGGGGGAAGAGTAGACCCCCTCTGACCCCCTAAATCCAGGACTATATTTATGAAGGCCTTGCGCTGTTAGTTTTGCGCTTCCTGTGCGTCAATTTTTGTGACGCACCAGCGGTGTAAAAAAATGCGCATTGTTATGCAATATTCAAAAAGTGACGCATCTATCTAGATGCGTCACTTTTTAAATATAGTGCAACGAGGTACATTTTATTACACTGCTGGTGTTATGCGTCACTTTTCTGTGCGCACTCCTTATGACGTTCCAGATGTGTCATATTTAATGTATGACGAATCATGTTGCAGATACAATATGGCGCAGAGTTTTAAAAAGTGACCCATGTACCTAGATGCGTCACTTTTTAAAAATAGCGTCAGGTATAATGTATGCAGAGGGGGTGTTCCCCCACAAAAAGCTTTGTAATAGCGACGCAGTGAAATGTTTGAGATTTCACTGCGTCACTTTTAGGATGCTGTTGCATCCTTTAAATATAGTGCAACGAGGCACATTTTATTACACTGTTGGTGTGATGCGTCACTTTTCTGTACACAGTCCTTATGACATTCCAGATGTGTCATATTTAATGTATGACGAATCATGTTGCAAGGAGTTACAGATACGTCAGTATTTCTGACATATGTGTAAACATAAAAGTGATGCGAGGCCGGCGCAAAATTTTGACGCAATAGCATCCAAAAAATGACGCAGGGAAATCTCATAGATTTCAGTACGTTGTTATTACCAAGCTTTTTGCGAGGGATTGCCCCCTCTGCATACATTATACCTGATGCAGATACAATATGGCGCAGAGTTTTAAAAAGTGACCCATGTACCTAGATGCGTCACTTTTTAAAAAATAGTGTCAGGTATAATGCATGCAGAGGGGGTGTTCCTTGCAAAAAGCTTGGTAATAATGACGCAGTGCGTCACTTTTAGGATGCAGTTGCGCCAAAATCTTGCGCCTGCTTCTCAGCAAACCTTTCACATGGTGCTTTTTCCATGTGAAAGGACACATTACTGGAGTTGCGTCACTTTTGTGACGCACTCCTGCAATGCGTTACTTTTGTGTTTAGAGATATGTCAGAAATACTGACATATCTGTAACTCCTTGCGAATTGATTAGTCATATATTAAATATGACATATGTGGAATGTCATAAGGAGTGCGTCCAGATAAGTGACGCATCGCTATTTTCACGTAGCGATGCGTCACTTTTCAGAAATGAGGCCTCCAGTTTATTCACTGTGTCATAAATTTCTTTTCTAACACTCACCTTCTTTCAGTCCTCCTACTTCACTTCCTTTCACCTCTCATACCTTTCTGTTCTTTCTTACTCATTCTCCTTTCAATTATCAATGCACTATATTTCACTTACTCTTCATTTTTTAAGATTATAGCTCTTTGATGAGAATTGGAGGTAGTTCTGAAAAGAACTTTTGGTTTTCTTCTTTTAACTGAAGAGGAACAAAAACAGGGAATAGAAACTGCTCAACAGGAGCAAAAAGAAAAGAAAAAAATTAGGGGTGGGAAGGGCAGTGATGGTTCTCTAATGCCCGAACCATGAGCAGGACACTTTGCTCCCCATAGGTGAGGAGTTGATTGCAGTATCTGCATCTGACGACCCCATGGTTGAATGCAGGTTGGATGTTTGCTACCTGCCCCTGAGATTGGTCTCTTCCAGAAGAAGTTGCTCCTCCTGTTGATGTAGAGGGAACCTCCTGTGCCAGAGCCCTGACACTTTCTCGGGCAAAATTCTGGGGGTGCCTGGTCTCCACATGGCGAATCATCGTGAAGTTGCCAAAAGAGTATTTTTTTAGGGGGTTACCCCGTGACAGGACCTTTTTGCAGATCCTGCACTCTACTTTTGGTGCATTCACCTTCTTCTGGCCTTCTGGAAACTTAAAAAATTTCCAAATGAAATGTCCCTTCACCTTTGGGGTAGGTGGCTCTTCATCAATGAAGTCATCTTCACTGCTGGATGATCTGGCAGCCATGATGAACCAAGAAAAAAGGAGCAGCAAAAAAGCAGGTCTTTCAGTCACAAAAGTGAAAGAAGAAGTGAAGGAAATGGGTGGGGATTTCATTCATTGTAAAAAAAAACTGTTAGCAACCAATGAAAAGTGTTATTTTAGGGTCACATGACCCGACGCGCTTACGCTGCGCGCTCGGGTGCACTTCCGGGTGCGTTTACGCTGCGCGATCGTAGGCGCTTCCGGGGCGCACACGTGGCGCGATCGTAGGCGCTTCCGGGGCGCACACGTGGCGCGATCGTAGGCGCTTTTGCGTGCGTTTAGGAGCCGCGCACGTAGGCGCTTCCGAGGGCACGTACGTTGTGCGCTGAAGTGACGTCATCAATCTTTAATAGAAATGCATAATCATTTTCAATATTAAAAAAAACAAATTTTATTTGTATGGTACGAAATGTTTTGCATTATTATTAACTTTTCATTCATATTTTTTTTTCACGAACGACAGTTGCGCTCTGGGTGCGCTTTCAGATGAGCTCTCGGAGAAGCTTACAGGAGAGCTTAGCTGAAAGCTTCCAGGAGCGCGCACCCAGAGCGCAAAAGAAAAAAATTATAAAAAAAATGAATACTTAAAAAAAAAAAGCAAATTGTAAAAAAAAAAAGGTTAGAAACTCGATATACAAAGGAATTAGCATTAAAAAAACCTATGAAATTCACTGAAAAAACCATAGGTTTCACACCAGTTATAGTTAGGAATTAGCATTTAAAAAACCTATGAAATTCACTGAAAAAACCATAGGTTTCACACCAGTTATAGTTAGCTGGAAATTTTACTGATATAAAACCATTGAAATTCCCACGTTATAGTTAGTCGGACTCACTATAACTTGCGCGTACAATGCACTGCTGATGACATCACTCATGACATCACTGATGACACCATCCTTGTGACAGAGTGACAGACCTAATTTCAGTGTAATGTAACGCTTGAAACACATATTCAAAAATAGAAACAAACATTTTCTAAAAAATGGAGATACCCAAACCAGTAACAACAACCAATTCAGTAATTCCACCATCTATATACACATCCACTCATTCACCAACAGTTCTATATAGTCACTCATACATATACTCACTCATCATATGTAGTGATACACCTACACATCCTGTTACACATCAGCAATCATCCAAAAGTTACTCACACACATACTCACACATGCAAATAAACTATTAAACATCCATTTCTTTGCATATACATTTATACACACACTGCCACCTTACTTCTAAGGAAACTTACCCATACTTACTCTCTTAAACAATCACTTATAGAAACACATACTTATTTACACAGGAACTCCTACAATCTCTCACTATATATACTATACTCACTTATATACATCAATACTCACATATACTAGATTAAAACATATGTCGTTACTAATGAAGACACTAGTGAGACAGTCATTCACTCACTAACACACACATATATACACTCATCCACCCATACAGTCCTGCACATATGCTGTCTTCAAAACACATACAAACAGTGAGTCAGTCACCAACCCCATGCAGCCACTTATACACAAAGAGAAACACTGATACAAACATTTAAATATTTAAACAATACTCGCTAATATATGTATTCACTAAGATACACATAATATGCCAGTTACCCAACCAATTTTTTTTAAAAAAACATCCATTTACACACTTATTTAAACATTTATTCTTCCATCGACCTTTACAAATACATATATAAAACAAATTTATTTTTCAGAAAGACACACATTCACTGGATGGTCTCATCAGTGATGTCATGAGTGATGTCATCAGCAGTGCATTGTACGCGCAAGTTATAGTGAGTCCGACTAACTATAACGTGGGAATTTCAATGGTTTTATATCAGTAAAATTTCCAGCTAACTATAACTGGTGTGAAACCTATGGTTTTTTCAGTGAATTTCATAGGTTTTTTAAATGCTAATTCCTAACTATAACTGGTGTGAAACCTATGGTTTTTTCAGTGATATATATATATATATATATATATATATATATATATATATATATATATATATATATATGAATCCGAAAACTGGTGTAGTCCTATTTGAAGAAACCAGAGTCGAGGCCCAAATATATTTTCAGTGCTCAAGGTTTTATTTGGCAAAGATTCAACAGCCCCAACGCGTTTCGAGGTAAGCCTACCTCTTGGTCACGGGCCCGTGACCAAGAGGTAGGCTTACCTCGAAACGCGTTGGGGCTGTTGAATCTTTGCCAAATAAAACCTTGAGCACTGAAAATATATTTGGGCCTCGACTCTGGTTTCTTCAAATAGGACTACACCAGTTTTCGGATTCATTTAAAGGATCGGCGATCCTGTTGAGCGCCCGCCGTGAAAGAGGCAGAAGCACGCCGCTTTTTCGTGTTGTATATATATATATATATATATATATATATATATATATATATATATATATATTCACTGAAAAAACCATAGGTTTCGAACTTGTTATAGTTGGCTGGCGATTTCACTCATACAAAACCATTGAAATTCAACCCGTTATAGTTAGTTCAGCTAACTATAACTCACGCGCCCGCAATGCACTGCTGATGACGTCACATACTACATCACTCATGACATGGTCATTGACATCACTCATGACATCACTGATGACATCTCAAATGACATCACTGATGACATCATCCAGTGAATGTGTGTTTTTCTGAAATTTAAATATGTTTTATATATGTATATGTCAAGGTCGATGGTAGAATAAATGGGTAAATAAGTGTCTAAATGTTTTTTTTGTAAAATTGATTGTATAACTGACTTATTAAGTATATCTTAGTGAATACATGTATTAGCGAGTAATGTTTAAATATGTAAATATCTGTATCAGTGTCTCACTTTGTGTATAAGTTGCTGCATGGGTTAATAAGTACCTACATGAGTGTTTATATGGGTTATTAGTTGTTTTTTTGAGTATCAGAATGAGTGTCTGTATGGTTTGGTGGGGGGTATTACTTAGCGCACAGATGCAGGAATTATTGACTCACTGTTTGTATGTGTTTTGAAGACAGCTTGTGTGCAGGACTGTATGGGTGGATGATTGTGTGTATGGGTGTTTTAGTGAGTGAATGACTTCCTCAATAGTGTCATTATGAGTAAGTGCATAAGTTTTAAACTAGTATATGTGAGTATTGATGTATATAAGTAAGGATATATGACAGTGACAGATTGGAAGAGTTCCTGTATAAATAAGTATGTGTTTTATATAACTGATTGTTTAAGAGAGTAAGTATGTGAACGTTTCTGTAGAAATAAGTGTAGTGGTGTGTGTAGAGCTGTATATACAAGTAAATGGATGTTTGATAGTTTATTTGCATTTGTGAGTATATGTGTGAATAACTCTATGTATAAGTGTAGGTGTGTAACAGGATGTATAGGTGTATGAGTAAATATAATGAGTGAGTACATGCATGAGTGACTATATAGAACTATTGGTGAATGAGTAGATGCGTATGTAGATTTTGCGATTACTGAATAGGTTGTTCTAACTGGTATTGGTATCTCAATTAATTAGAAAATTTTAGGTGCTATTTTTGAATGTGTGTATCAATGGTTGTATTAGGGTGAGAAGAGGTCTGCCACTCTTTCACAAGCATGATGTCATCAGTGATGTCATCAGTGATGTAATCTGAGATGTCATCAGTGATGTCATGAGTGATGTCACTGACCACGTCATGAGTGATGTAGTATGTGACATCATCAGCAGTGCATTGCAGGCGCGCAAGTTATAGTTAGCTGAACTAACTATAACGGGGGAATTTCATTGGTTTTGTATGAGTGAAATCTCCAGCTAACTATAACATGGGTGAAACCAATGGTTTTTTCAGTGAATTTTTAAGGTTTTTTAAATGCTAATTCCTAACTATAATGTGGCTGAAACGTATGTTTTTTTTCAGTGAATTTCAAAGGTTTTTTTAATGATAATTTTTAAATTTATTAATTATATTACTTTCTTTTTATACTAATTTCTTACATTTTTATTATAAATATTTATATTTATTTTATTTATAAATTATATTTCATATTCTTAATGTAAAATAATAACAAAACAAAATTCTTTTGTTTAATTTTTTTTCCGATATATAAAAATAAATTCTAAATAATTATTATTATAATTTTTTGGGGGTAATCGCACCGTACGCGTATGGTAATCGCACCATACGGTAAACCGGTAAATCGTCCTCTGCGCGTATCAGTGCATACGTTACGCATACGCTTTGTCGTTGTGCGTCGCAGCTACGGCACTCCGTGCGCTTATGCCGCGAAAGTTTCTAATTGTTCAAAAACATATATTTATGTATTTAATGTACATATTAAGGGAAGACATTATGTAGGAAAATATTGAAACAAGTTTTTTTTTTACTTTTAATCAGCGTATATTACTTTTAAAAGTAATTACGCAAATCACGGTGGTACGTCGTACATACTCGCACCGTAAGAGCACCGTAAGCGCACCATAAGAGTATGCAAAGCCATTTGACTTTAAAAGAAGAGATTTGATTGGTTTATAATACTTCCTATTCCAACTGTTGAAAGACCCCTCCCATTTTAATCATTCTTCTTTGACTTTCTCAGGAGAAGGATATCTTCTGTGGAGCTACAGTCAGAAAGAACCTGCACCATGTCTCAATTCTTGGAACCATCTTCTGAGCACTCTGCAGAGGAATGATTTATTCCTGAGCAGCCTCAACCAAAAAGAAAAGAGGCTGTTATTTGGAATTTTTTTTAGCTTCCCTGAAGGTGAAAAAAAAGTGAATGCCCCTAAGGTCACATGCAAAATATGTTACACTACTTTGTCATGGGGCAACCCCAGAAAGAAATATTCATTTGTGACAGCAAGCAGGGTGCACCATGTAAAGAATTGACATCGCAATAATTGGGCTAGAGCAGTAACCCAAAGATTGGAGGGGGTTCAGGGCTCTGCTGTTCCAAGTACATCAAGTGCACCACCACCATCACCACTGAGCACTATGATTCCAAATATCCAACCTAAATTCAGAGACCTTACAATTTGTTGTAACTTTTGCAACAAACTTATAGCCTATGGAGAACAATCCATAGACCTGATTGTTCGCAAGAAGAGTAACCACAACTGTACTCGCTAATTATTATTTTTTTTTACTTTTTTGTTACTGGTTCAGTTTTTTGGTTTAAAAAGTTAAATTTTTCTGGTTAAAAAAAAAAACTTGTTGAAAAAATAGAAATAAAATACAAAACTAAAAAGACAAAAAAAACAGTTCTTTTTAGAACTACCTTCATTGGTCGAAGAAAGAACTATATTTCTATGTTAGTGTGTAAAAGTTTTTCAGAATTAATGTGTAGTTCATAAATGAATGAATTAATACATTAGTAGTGTATGGTGAATGTTAAAGGGCAGAACTATAAGGAAGTGCTACAGCATCTATAAGGTGTTTACCTATAGTATACTGTAGTACGTTCGAAGCACTTGAATGTAACATATGCATATAAATATGTTACACGTCTATGCTTCAATTTGCACTACTGGTGAAACTGCCTGGATGAATTTGTATGTGTTAGGGGTGGATTTACAACCCCCTTGTGCCTCTTTTACACAGCTGTTGCATCACTTTTGTGATGCAGTGGTGGTGCAAAAGATGTGCGATGGTGTGTGGTATTTACAATGTGACGCATTTGGAAGGTGCGTCACAATGTAAAGCCCTGCGCCAGAAGGAGACTTTCCTGCGTGGGTGGGCGGTGTTCAGGCGCAGAAACCCCTCCTAAAAGTGACTAAGTGAAATCTATTAGATTTTATACAGTCACTTTTGGGCTTATACTGCGTCAAAACCCTGCACCTGCTTGAAGCAGGTGTAAGGATTGACACAGCAATATGAGCATAGGGTCCAAAGAGCAATGCTGGAGCTGCACTGCGTTTCGAACACAAGTCAAGCAATGCGCCATCTTCACAGCACAGATACATCACATATCTGTGCCATTTTTGCCTCATAGTGTACCACATTGTTAATACGGTGCATCCATGGTGGTGATGTCACAGTGCACAATAACTGGCATATCTCTGGGGATGTACCACTTATTTTACATCTACTAATTACTGTTTTAATGTAGTGAATGCCTTACTACATACTGATCAATGAGTCACTAGAAAACTATACCAAGAGTAACAGAGTGTTTGGTGGAAGTGTAAAGATAGAGACTGCGGTTTACAACATATAAAAGGCAAATTTGCATGGTGCTTAGTACAGTGTATGCACAGTCTATAGGGGTTTGAATCACTCTATGCCCTAAGGCCCACTTTGTACCATGAGTCCTTGGTTACTAACATAGGCTTTATTTATGAGATGTTGACATAGGAAAGTGCAGCAGGCCTTCATGTTGCGTTTCCCTATGGCAAAAGAAAAAGGCAGGAATAAGCCATATCTATAAGATACAGCACATTCCTGTCCTTTTCCCTTGCACTGGCGCACAATGGTCTGCCTGCACCAATACAGACACCTGTACACAATGGTGCAAGGGTGCCTGCATTGCAAGGATGATTATTGTTGTACAGGTAGGGAAACCTTTCTCTACAAAAATAATCACAAGAGACTTTTCCTTTTTCTACGTGTGCTGCAGAATGCAGCACACATAGAAAAAGAAAAAACGAGGAGAAAAAAAACTATTTTTCCCCATTGCGCCTTCCTTTCGCCTCCCCTGGGGAGGCATAAGCTGTTGACACTCCCTCAGATTTACATTTTCTCTAAATGTGTGGCAGTGTCAAAAGGCCATTGGAAGGCCCCCAGCAACACCCATTGCACACCCCTTTAACGCAGAACGCTGTGTTAAAGGGGCTGATATTTATCAGGCAGCAGTACACCAAAAAAAGTGCCTTAGTGCTGCCTGATAGATATCACGCAGACAGCTGTGCCACAGAACATCACAAAAAGTGACGTTCCAATGGCGCAAGGAGCCCTGAATGATTACAATTCTGCAAGGAGGGTGTGTAGCTGAATGTATACCTGCTTCACTTTTTCTACAGTATATAGACAAGCATATATTGCTATATGGCTCAGTACAATACTGAAACAGTACTGTCCTATGTAATTTTGTATTCTGCTTTTATGGTTATCAACCCATAATAAAGCTTTCTGACTGACTGACTGAAACAGTACTGTGATATTTTTTGCTGGAAGTGTAAGGATATAGACTGTGGAATTCAATGTATAAAGAACTAGTTTGCAAGTACATAGAAGACTATACAAGTTTAAAGCAGTCCATGGCCTAAGGCCTACTTTCCTCCATGATTATTTGGGTACTGACTGGATAATTACAGTTCTGCAAAGAGAATGCCTGACAAAATTTAAAACAGGTTCATTTTTAGCCCAGTGCATAGATAAGTACATTCTGCACAATAGCTCAGTAAAGTATGGAATCAGCCATCACAAAGACTTTGCTGAAGGGAAAGGAAATAGACCTGGAAATAAAAGCTATAAAAGACAAGTTTGCTAATGCATAAAAGAGTGCATACATAATCTGTAGAGATTTTAAGCAGTCCATGCCCTAAGGCCCACTTTGCACCATGAGTACTTGAATACTAGCTGAATGATTACAGTTCTGCAAGAAGAGTCTCTCAAACCATTTTTAATTTTCAATCATAAATTTATTCTTGTAATATTTCATGATTTAATAGAGCTTCTAACATGGTTTCATCCGATATTTCACTTTCTTGATTATCAATTTCAAAAGTCATATCATGAAACTCGATGTCCTCTAATGCTTGCACAAAATCATCATCCAATGTTTCATCTAAAAAATCGCAGCTGATATCTGCATCAATATTTTCATCTTCATTATCACTACCCATGAAAAGTTTATTTAGTTCCTCTATGAGAGTGTTAGAAATTTCGAAACTGTCTTCTATATTGTTCTGTTCTTCTTCCATAATGAATTTTTTTATGTTGTTGTTCCTTTTAGAAAAACATAAACACTTCATTTTATCGCTTTTCCTACTCCATAATACAACACTAGCTTTATCAACTATTTTTCCCTTTAAAAATTAGTATGCAAATAGCATTCTCAACTATTTTATAAGATTGTTTCTATAAAATTGCTTATATGAATTTGTAGTTATAAAATGTTCTTTCATTTTCAAACCACTCACTCCTTCTCACTATAGGAAAAACCTAAGGCTATTATAATAAAATGCTGTACTAAAAAAAGTATGATATATCTATTCACCTTACCAGTTCCAAAGTTGCAGATGTGTTGTAGTAAAATGCAAATAATATAGGTACAGAATATATTTTATCAATTGCTTCAAATGTGTTTAAAAGATACAAGCCATCTTTACATATTTATATTCTCCATCCATGTTATCTTACTTTAGCTCTGTAGAAGTACATCCCATCGATCATTTTTAACAGTTACTTATACTTACCTTCAAAATAAAAAAAAATTATTATAAAATTAGCATCTGTAGAAGACAAAAAAAATATAGTTACAATTCATCTTCTACAACACAAAATAATTTGTAAAGCATTTTATTTGCCTTTTTTGCTGTTCTCAGAATATTTTGAATTCACTAGAAACAGTGAGTTCATAGTACTCATCACATAACAGCGGGCAAAAAAAAGACAATCAAGAAGATTATCTTAAAAAAAAGAAATCTCAATAAAAATCTAAAAAATAGGAATAAAACCTATGTTAAATGTTTTTTTTAAGACCAATTTCTTACGTAACTATAAAGTATGTCAAACAATCTTAAAATAACAAAACACTATCATTAATTTTCTTCATTATAAAGAATGTTACTTACAAATATATGCTGACAAAATATACAACAAAAAGTCCTTCATGGTTTCAGATACTTTCCCTCATGGCCAAATAGTATGTGTGAAATTCTTAGTTTGAAAGTTGTTCAAAAGTAAACCTGAGCATCGGCCTTCCAGCCTTCTGATCCAAAACCACTGACATCATTTGCACCGTCCCCCAGTGTTCATCCCACAGCCCGACGCTATTCAACATCTCCGTGGCCACCCTCACATAAGTGGCCCGCCATCATAACCTCAACATCATCTCCTACGCCGACAACACCCAGCTCATCCTCTTCCTCCCCAAGGAGCCACATACGACAAAAAACAACCTCCACGACGCAATTAAGGACGTCACCAACAGGATAAGGAGAAGCTCTCTAAACCTGATCTCGCACAACATGAAGGTAGGTGGCGCAGTTTTAACACTAGTCGGCTACTATGGGCCGAATCGTGATGACCCTACAGCACTAGAATCTTTATTTTTTCATCTTTTACAATTCCCAGAGCCAGTTGTAATTACGGGCGACTTTAACATCGTTTTGAATCCTATACTGGACAAGTCCCCAACAAGTAGACAGCAGCCTCTTTCAAAGTCAAGAAACTGTTTACTTGGGTGCATGAACCAATATGGCTATGTCGATATCTGGAGGGTAAGAGCAGGGCAGAGGCAGGGATTCTCATTCAGGAATCTTAAATATCGACATCGGTCGAGGATAGATTTTATCTTAATTAGCCGAGATCTGGCTAATTCATCCAAGAACGTAGATTATCTTCCTTCGCATCTCGCCGAACATTCTGCCATGAAGTTGGAACTTGAATGGGGAGATAAGCTCCCCACTAGGACGTGGTCTTTCGATAGATCTCTCCTTACTTCATTGGAAGATATAGAGTTTATACAATCAGAAGCACGGGCATTCTTTAAAACCAATACTGGCTCAGCATCACTGGGTGTTGTTTGGGATGCCTTCAAGTGTACATTAAGAGGAATTATAAAGAATAGGGCTACATACCGAAGAAGGCAGTATATGGAAGAGGTGTCTTCCATCAAAGAGAATATGACAGCAACCCAGGTAGACATTGAAAATTGTAGAGATGACAATAATCATGATTTATCCCAGAAACACGCAAAATTGGTGGAATTGAAAAACACATTGACATCTGTTTTAGATAAACGTGTTTTGCAGAGATGGGAGGCGAGCAAACTATCCCACTTCCAATACAGGGA
This sequence comes from Lissotriton vulgaris, assembly GCF_964263255.1. Classification (NCBI taxonomy): domain Eukaryota; kingdom Metazoa; phylum Chordata; class Amphibia; order Caudata; family Salamandridae; genus Lissotriton; species Lissotriton vulgaris. The sequence continues at coordinate 405,315,000 of NC_141697.1, read as the reverse complement.
GGGGGCTGGCAGGTTGCTGGCTTGGAAAGTAAAATCCGATCGGGTACGAAATCATATTGACTCAGTCACAACAGATAGAGGCACCTTTACAAAAGATGTTGATATTAGGGAAACTTTTAAAGATTTCTTCCAAGCAATATATCAGGAAGACCTTAGTGTCACTTCTGAAAATATTGCGAACTGGTTAGAAGATCTCTCTCTACCATCTTTGACGGATGAACAGAGTGCATCTCTAGACAAAGAAATAACTAAGCCTGAGGTAGAGCAGGCCATACAGGGAGGTAAGGCTGCAGGAACTGATGGCTTACCGTCTGAAATCTACAAAAACTTGCAACTAGAGGTATCTCCCGTTCTGGTAGAACTGTTTAATAAGATCTTGAGGAAGGAGAGGCCCCCCCAGCATCCTGGGACAACGCCTCCATAACACTCATCTTGAAGCCAGGAAAGCCCCCATCCTACTGTGGCTCGTATCGGCCAATATAAATTTTAAACGCCGACTACAAGATCTTTGCGGCAATATTGTCCAAAAGGCTCGGTCAGGTAGCCCCGGATATACTGCATCCCAATCAAAAAGGCTTCCTAAAGGGGAGGCAGCTATTTGAGCTCATGTATGATCTTGTGGGTGCTATAGATGTGGCGACGAAGGAGGCTTTGCCACCAAGGCCTTCGACAGGGTGAATTGGCAATACCTGTCGGAGGCCTTGTTGAAGTTCAATGTGGGCGGACAAGTTCTGTAGAGCAATAAAATTGCTTTACGGAAGCCCTTCGGCCTCAATTTTGATCAATGGGGCTTATCCGAGCCATTTAGGGTAACGAGGGGCACAAGACAGGGCTGTCCCCTGTCTCCCCTGTTATTCGATTTATATATAGAGCCATTTGCGCAGAAATTGAGAGAAAACACACTAATTAAACTTTTGTCTACTGCGACTGGGTCAAAAAAGTGGCCCTTTACGCAGACGATATCATGATTTTCACACCAGACATTAACACTGCGTTTCCAGCGGTCATAGATTTAGCCCTGGAATATGGAAAGGTTTCAGGATATGAGGTGAATGCCTCCAAAACTGAGTCAATGTCATGGAATGTCAACCTAAATACCCATAGTGAGACATCAAGAGTTAACTTGCGGTACTTGGGGATAAATATATACAAAAATATAAATTCGATAGCCTCTTTAAATTTTGCAAAAGTAGCAGCGCAGTGCCGAAAACTGATGAGAGCATGGGCACATCTCCCTCTTACCATCTTGGGGAAGGTAAATTTAGTTAAAATGTCTATACTGCCAAAGGTTTCTTTTTTATTTAATTCAATTCCGCTGTTTTTTTACCCTAAATTAATTTCAAAGCTGCAGAGCGAGATTTCCTCTTTCATAAGGAATAACAAGAATCCATGAATTGCTTGGAAAAAGATAAGGCGTCGCAGGGAGAAGGGCGGGCTGGCGGGCCCAGACCTTCAGGCTTACGCGTGGGCATTTCAGCTAGCGCATGCACGCATGCTTTTGAAAATACCAACTGAGACAGGCCTAGGCCTTATGTTTTCCACCTTGCTGAGCTGTGAGGGAGTCGGGCAGGCCAGTTTCCTGTTCAAATTTGGAGACCCCAAATTTAAAAAAAAAATAAAGCTGAAGGTACTACAGGGGATGTATTGAGTATACTACAGGGGATGGCCAACACGTTGTATAGAGTGAGGCACTCGATTAATCTAGGATATCACTCAAGCAGAGCTCCAATATGGGATTTACCTGTGGCCCCAGCCTGGGCGGAAAATGCATTAGCCTTACCACTTAAAGAGGCTGGAATTTTATCCTGGGGAGACTTGTTTTCTGACGGATCTCTACTTCCATGGAACTATTTGACCAACAAATTCGGGCCGAGACTCTCAAGATTTAAATATCTACAAATCTCAAGTTGGGTTCAGGCATCTAGCACACAGTCCTTACGGAACAGCAGTCTTCCCATAGGGGGAGGTAGTGAATTAGAGGTGTGTCTGGTGGGCAAACCCCCTATAAAGAAAGAGATCTCACTCTGGTATAACATGATCCTAGAGGAAGCAGATGGTAAATTCTGTCTTCCAACGCAATTGTGGGCTGAGTCGATGCCAGGAAAAGATGTGGAAGAACTTTGGCTAACTTCATGCAGGGTGCTGTGGGATTTCGTCAAGCCTGCTTGGCTCCGAAGGAACCACGTATTTACAATGCACAGGGCTTACTACTCCCCGCAGAGATTGTCAAAATTTTCCCTGACAGGTCCGGTCTCTTGCCCAAGATGTGGTCTGGAGGCGGCGTCCGACATTCATATGTTCTTTGAATGTCCACAAATTACCCCTTTCTGGGATTCCATAAGTAATAAACTGTCCTTGATACTGGATTTTCAGATCACTATTGATTTGGGCTTAGTCATCTTTGGCCTGAGTGGAAAGACCCGCAGCGCTGCCTCTAACCTGGTGTTCTATTCCATTTTGGCGGCTCGCAGGGAAATTTGCAGACATTGGAAAGACGCCTTGCCACCTACCTTTTACGAATGGCGTTCTTCAATTCTTCAGATTTCAAAACTTGATCTGGCAAGGGGAGGGAATCAGGGGAAAAGAGTCTTTTGAAAGCTGCTGGAGAGGTCACGTTAATATCTGGGTTTTTTTGTTTTGTTTTTTTTCCCCCAGGTCCAATGATTAACACTGACATGGCTCACCTTCTGGTTCGGCTACAGTAGTGGCGGTGCTTTAAGGGCCCTGGTACCTCGGGCACTATTGTCCAACAAAACAGCCCGCACGCTAGAGTTTCACGGCCTGCCAGATGTTACTGTTGGGATCTGGCCACCATCCCTCCTACGCTATCCCTGCCAGCTGACACTGAGACAATACAGAGGCACTGCCTGATTTTCTGCTCTGCGGCAGTTTTTTTTTGTTTTGATAGATTGGAGCCATGTACGCAAATGAGGATTAAAAAAAAAAAAACATGAAGGTACTCATCCTCAGACCCACCCCCTCAGCTTCAGATGACTCCTGCTGGCAAACTACACTGTGAACAGTACCAACACCTACTGACCATGTACACAAACTACGATTCATATTCAACTCCTCCCTCTACATGTGTAAACAAGTCTACAGCCTTTCCTCATACTGCTATAACACCCCCCTCATGCTCCGCAACATTTAGATGTAGATGCTAACCAAAAGAAGAAGAACAGTAACACAGGCCCTCATTAGCAGCAGACTACACTGTGGCAACACACTCTACACAAGAATTCCAGCCAAACACCTACAATGACTACAGCAAATCCAAAGCACCTCTACCTGACTGATCTAAAATGTCGCCTACTGCCTCAACATCAACAAGAGGATCACCTTTAAGCTCCTCACCCTCATTTACAAAATACTCTACAACACCAGATGTATCTACCTTAACAGCAGTAATTCTGAAATGCCAAATTTTGTTCTTAAAATTTTGGCTTTAAAAATATTAGGTAAGAAATTGGTAACTCTTTAGGTTCAACGTTGCTTAAAAATTAATTGACTATCATTACAATGTATCCAACCTTTCACACATTTTAAATAAACAGTGTAATGTCCAGATGTTGTAGAAGGTCCATCATGAAAAATAATTGCAACAGCTACAAAAGTTCTTCCTGGTATTGATACTTGAGTAGCTACAACATTTTCAATGAAAGTTTCCAATTTTCTTCCATCAGCTCTACAACATTGCAGCATTACAATTACATACTGTCCATATCGTTCTAATAATAATGTTGATGACATTTCTAATTTACATTGTCTACACTCCATGTTTTGACTAGCTCCTCTAACTAAATTGTTAAAAGACACTGATTCACAGTCTGGTAAACTCAAATATATGAATCTTTCAGTGTCTGTGTTAGTGGTACATGTAAACAAACAATTTTGCCATTTATAAGAAAGGCCAAAAAGGTTTTCAATATCTATACCTTCATCTTCCAATACACCAAGCATAAACATTAAAAATTCCTGACAATATTGCCGGATATTCTACGTAAATTGAGTAGAACCAGAACATATGTCCAAAACATTTCGAATATCAGAAACACTTTGTAATTTACTTTTGTCACTACTACATTTCCCATAAACAGAATACAACAATGAACGGAATCTCTCCTCCCAGTTTTCAACAATTTCCTGTTGCAAACTTTCAAGAAAAACACAACATTAACAACTACTTTAGCATAGCAGTTGACACCACAACTATTTTCAAACTGATAACCAATATTCTCTTCAACACTGCCTTTTTTCTTTTTCCTTGCAGTCACAACTTCATCTTGTTTTTTCCTTTCTCTACAGTTTCACTACAGATATTCTCAAATCTTCTTTTTCTAACTACCATACGCTTTGTAAATACTGGATTTTGACCTACATAGGGTGCATATTTTTCCTCAACCTATTATACTCTTTCATCTGCAGTAACCTTTGTCTCAAAGCCAATCAAGTACAATCCAGATAAAGTTCTCACTCGAGACAAAGCAACATGTGCCATACCCTCTTCAAACATAGTACTTCCAATATTCACTAAAGCATTATCTACACTTACACCTTGAGATTTATGAATAGTCACCGCATATGCCAAAGAAATAGGAAACTGTTTCCAGCGTACATACAAATCTTTTACAAGCAAAAACCGAGCTGAACAACGACTAAATTCTTGTACTTCAGCAATTTCATCAAATTTGATTTTCAAAAATTCAATTCCATCTCTATTTACATAATTAACAAATTCAACAATTTTACCCATTGCACCATTTACTAAACCTTTTTCCACATGCAAATTAGGACGTAAAATTACCCTACAGTTTACACATGCATACAAATTGTTTTCTAAACCAGCAGTTTTACTTATCGATTTCTCTAAAGAATCCAATTTTCTCTTCAACTTTTAATTCAAAATAATAGTGATTCCTTCATGTTCTATTTTATCAATAGTTTCCAATTTTATAATTTCTTCATTTTACAACTTTAACATTTCTTCATTGAATATAGAACATTCACGCAGTGTTGGCATTAAGCAGATTACAGATTTGTTTTCTGCAATTCTCATATATATTTTTTCAGGAACAATATTTTCATTTGGAAACAAATTGGGGAGTAATCGTCTCTGTAAAGATTGTTTGCCATGTTCTGTCACTTTCCAATTCTTATATTTTGAAGAGAAGTTCCATAATCAGCATCATTTGCCTGTCGCATAGTTCCTTTCACTCAAAATATGACCAAATGTTTACATTTCCAATGCTCCCCAAAGGCTTTCTGTTATCTTCATGCACCAATGTTTTAAACACTGGTTGTCCTTTTACAGGAGTAAGCTGTAGTAGATCTCCAAAACCTTTGACGTGTTTTCCTCCAAATAATACGTCATACCCTGTTTTAGGAATTTGCTGAATTCTTAAATGCACAAAGGCATGCATTAAGTTTGATACCATGCTTACCTCATCAATAATGAAAAGTTTAATTTTTCTTCAACACTCTTGAAACTTCACAACAATCTTCTCCAGATAGCTTGTAGTATTCCAATTTGTTTTCGTGCTCTACTGGTAGCATTAATAAACAATGTAAAGTTATTCCTTTAATATTGTGTGCCGCCAGCCCAGTTGGAGCAGTGACAACACAAGGCAAATGCGACTCAGTTGTTTTGTGTAGAAAAGTTGAAATTACTTTAATTAAAAAACTTTTCCCTGTTCCAGCTTGTCCACTCACGTACATTCGGATAGGTTCAAATGATGAGCAAGAGCACTCTTTTTTCTCATGAAACAATCCATGGTGAATCTGTTCTTTCACTTGCTCATATATTTGTTTCTGCTCAACATTTAGTTGTTCTTCCATGTTTCCTAAGTTTGTTACAACTCCTTGAGCTTGATACATTGCTGTTTCCTCCACTTCCATAGCAGTTGCTGCTTCATTTTGAACAATTGGTTCTCCTAATGGATCCTGACTCAACAGAGCAGAAGTTTGACTTTCTTGAGAACTGTCTCTAGCAATCTCAGCTGCAATTGTAGCTTCTTGTTCAATTTCGTCGTTTAACATTTTCACATAATTAGCAAAAAGAGGACATTCTATAGTATCTTTACATGCGTTGAAGGAATCTTCATAGCTCTCGAAATCTTCAAGTAATTCCAATTCTGAACGCCATGGCTTGAAAAGTTGCAAAAGAGCTAAATAGTAAAATTCTGATTCGTCAGATGTTTCGCAACCCAGTTTACGGTGATTAATCAAACATTCTTTTCTTTGTTTCACCAAACAACCTTCAGAACCAATCACAGCATATATACCATTATTGATGCTTTCTGTAATATTTCGTTTAAAAATATAGTTTTGCAGAACTTCATAGAGATAAACTTTCTCAAGATAATGATTTCTATTTGGATAATACGTATCCAACATATTTGTTTTCACAATATATGTAATTTCTGGCTCTTTTTCAGCTAAATATTACATTTCTTGTACAGATTTAAGTACTCGGTTTCGAGTTGCAGAAAGACCTAGACTCACCCAAATGATCCTTCTAGATTTGGAGTTTAGACTTGCAGATGATAAACAATCTGAGCATTCATGCGCTCCGATTTCTCGATGAGATAACATCTTCAAACTGTAAGTATATAATTTCTTACTTAAACTCTTCTCGTGAGAAATCTCTTCCCACATTTCCTTCAATTCCGTATTTTCTGATTTCGTTATGTACAATGTTACATATCGAGCAACAGCAATGGAATTGTCCACAACATATTGAATATCCATATTAGCATTGCACATGGATAAAATGACTGGGTTATAGTCATTTATATATTTCGATTCTTCATTTCTTCTTAATGTAGGTATTTTTGGAGACTTTCTTGTGATACTATGTCGCAAAGATGACATAAAACTGTTCACTCTTCCTTTCGATATTACAGGTCGTGGAAATGCAAAACGGTATTTGAGGTAGAATTTGTCCTTAGATTTGTACTTTTGACGACAGCATTTCCCACAACGATGGCTTTGGAATCGTAAGACTTGTTGTCTCAAGTCCTTATCTTGTGTACTTTTGGGTACATCACATGTAGCATATTCTTCAATAAAAGACAACACAGTATCATCTGAGTCTGGTCTAAATTTCGGAGCATCTTTGATCCATATTTATGTATTTATTTATTTAAGGTTATAAGGCGCATAGCTACCCGTGATGGGTTTCCCGGCGCCAAGGGATAGACTGGAGAAGAAAGAACTACAAGGCTTCAAAGAGTGGGACAACTAGAAACACTGTTCTGAAAAATTATTGCTGGAAAAGCCAAGTTTTTAAACCCTTGCGAAACCTGACAAGATATGTTTCCAACTTCAGCCTAACAGGCAGAGCATTCCAAGATTTGGTGCCCAGGTGAGAGAATGAGCGGCCGCCCATCTTCACCAGCCTAAATCTAGGAGCAACAAAATTTCCTTTGCCTGCAGATCTGAGAGTAAGGCTAGGTATGTAGGCATGAATGAGACTGTGAAGGTACCTAGGGGCAGAGCCCTGTTTTATCTTGAAGCTAGAACATAGAGCCTTAAATTTAATTCTGTTCTTAATTTCCAGCCAATGCAAGTCGCGAAGGGCTAAGGATGTGGATGTTTTCCGGGGAACATTGCGTAACAACCGTGCGTCCACATTTTGGACAACCTGAAGTTTTTTCACAGTTGTCAAATCAGCACCAAGATACAGTACATTCCCTTAGTCCAGGCGAGATGGTATTAAAGCCTGGACCACCGTCCTTTGAGTGGGAACCGGAAGCATCCACAAGATTTTTTGGAGCCATTTTAGTGCGGCAAAGCAAATGGCAGCCACCTTTACGGCCTGTTGTCGCATAGTGAGCTTTTCATCGATTAAAAATCCGAGATTGCGAACCTGGGCCACGGGCTTCGGGGTAGGACCCATACTCTCGGGCCAATGTTGGGGGCCCCAGAGATCTTTGTCCTTACCCAGGATCACAATCTCAGTTTTATCGCCATTTAACTTAAGGAAGTTTACCTGCATCCATCTTGCCACTTGGGACAGACCCAATTTAAGAGCCAAAATATTGTTGCCTACCCTTTTAGATAGAGAGAAAATAATTTGTGTGTCATCGGAGTACTAAAATAAAGTTAAGCCAGCTTCTTCCACAATGGTGGCCAGGGGTCTAATATAGATGTTAAAAAGTAATGGGCTAAGAATAGACCCCTGGGGAACTCCGTACGCCGATGCACATTTTTTAGAAGATGCTTTGGCCGAAAAAACCTGGAAGGTACGCCCACTCAGAAAAGAGGCTATCCAAGTTAGGGCAGAACGCCCAACTCCAAAGGATTGGAGGGATGAGAGAAGGATGGAGTGAGACACAGTATCGAACGCAGCGCTTAAATCCAACAGGATAAGCGCCAATGTGTCCCCGCGATCGATACTGTGTCTCAGGTTCTCAGTAACCCCCAAGAGAGTAGTTTCAGTGGAGTGGTGGGCCCTGAAACCAGATTGGGATGGATGCAGATAGCCCGAACTCTCTACCAGATGAGATAGTTGGGAATTAATGTGCCTCTCTAAGATTTTTGAAAAAATAGGTAACAACGAAATGGGCCTATAATTGGATAGGTTTTAAACATCCGCACCTGCTTTTTTCAGCAAGGGAACTACCATTGCGTGTTTCCACTTCTGTGGAACACATGATTCTGTCAATGAGGTATTCAGAAGTTTCATCAGTACGTGACAGGAGTTTAAATCAAGCTGTTTTAAAATTTTTGCCAGAAGAGGGTCCCAGGGAGAGCCAGATTTAATGCTCTTAAGGCAATTGGCGAAGGAAACATCATCAAAGGGCAGCCACTCAGAAAGTTTGGTTATCATAGGAAGTTGGCAGTCTTGGGCTGGCACAAGAGTAGAGGATAAGTCTGCGCTCAAAGGACAAATACCCAACAAGTCGTAGATCCGTTCTACATTGGTGATAAAAAACTCAGCAATTGAGTTACACTGTTCCTCATTCAAAGCTGGAGGGGCTGGGATGGAATCTGCTCCTGTTAGTTTTTTCACCACAGAAAATAATGTGCGCTGGCAATTCTGGGCATGTGAGATGGTATTGGCGATATGAGTAGCTCTTGCGGTCTTACATTGTTTATGGTAGTCTCTAAGAGCTACCTTGTATGCCATCTTACGGGAGAGAGAATAAGAACGCCTCCATTGTCTCTCAAGTACCTTGCATTTGGATTTCGTAGTTTTTAGATTCTCTGAAAACCAAGCTGCAGGATGACGATGGGACAAGACGTGTAAGGGTGCAAGGGGAACGAGTTTATTCACAGCAGTAGTCAGCCAATCGGAGACTGCTGCTTCCGATACCAAAAGAGATGAATTAACATTTGGCGATGTGTTAGATAGGTACCTGTTAAACTCAATGATGTCAAGTTTACCCCAACAACGTGATTTTTCACCTAAGTCAGCATCAAATGCTATGTTCGTAGTACACAAGAGAGAAAATTTGACTGCCATATGATCCGACCATTCCGAAGGACGGGCGGCCGATTCACAGTCATACGTAAGATTAGACAAAACAGGGTCCAACAGGTGCCCTGCCGAATGAGTCGATCCAGAATTGCATAGTAAGATGTTAAGCGCTTCTAAGTCCGCTAAAAAAGTTTTGCTAGTTGAGCATAGGGGATCTTCCAGATGTAAATTCAGGTCCCCCAGAATAGTAAAATTTGCGTCTTTTAAGATCAATGGGGCAATGGTTTCCGAAAAGGACGTCACCCAAGGGTTGGAATTCCCAGGGGGACGATATATCAGTAAACCGGATAAGGTCATCCGGGCACTGATAGCTAATTTGAATAAGGCAGCCTCACAGCCCTGTAGCGGAAAAGCCTCAAATTTGCAATTGTAGTTAGATTTAAATATTATGGCAATACCGCCGCCCCTACCTATGTCTCTGTCTCTATTTACCATGACATAGCCAGAGGGAATCGCAAAGGCAATATCCGGTCCCGAGCTTGCCTGGAGCCATGTTTCCGTAAGGAAAATGGCATCTGGTTTCTCATCCACAAGGAAATCGTAAATATGATTTTGGTGTTTACGAAGGGATCGACAATTAATGCTCCAAAAATGCAGTTTAGGTTGAGTTGAGAGAGATTTCGTTGCAACCAGTGTGTCCTGTAAAGGTGGACATTTCCTCCTTTTACATCTGCTCAACCTCCCCAGGGTCAATCCGCAATTGTTACAATGAAACCCCTGAATGGGGGGAGAGCAAGTAGAGCAATGCGTGTTCAGCACATGTCTATGAGAAAGCAGGTCATCGGCCACATAAGTTATAATAGTACCTGGTAGGGCAGAAGTGATGTCAGCAGTAGCAGAGTTGGTGGCCCCATGGCCCTGCCTGGCACGGACGGGTGCCGATGGGCAGGACTTAGGCTCGACTTCTGCGCGACTTCGGCGCGCCCGCTGATCGCGTCCACTGCGCGGAGAAGCGGCCATCTTGCTTTGTAGTCCCGTGTGCAGCACGTAGGCGCTGGGACTTGTAGTTTTTAGCAAATGAGTCCAGTTACTGTGCAAGATAATAAAGAAAGGGCGTCTCCGGCCACAGACCCCAATTCGGGTGTATCAACACGGAGGGATAGTGCGGACAATGGGAGAAATGGTCAGTGCAAATATTAAAAACAATAAAAACAGGCGCAAAGAAATTTCTACGTGTCAGGTGAGCTAAGTCCTAGCCAAAACGAAGCAGTTCAAAGGAGCAGCACACGTAATCTGAGTGCCCCAGTAGCCAAGAGTTCTCGCGAGCGGACGCTCACCCCTCGCTTTGTAGTCCCATGTGCAGTGCGCAGGCGCTGGGACTTGTAGTTTTTAGCAAATGAGTCCAATTACCGTGCAAGATAATAAAGAAAGGGCGTCTCTGGCCACAGACCCCAATTCGGGTGTATCAACACGGAGGGATAGTGCTGACAATGGGAGAAATGGTCAGTGCAAATATTAAAAACAATAAAAACAGGCGCAAAGAAATTTCTACGTGTAAATGATTTTATTTAAAAATTAAGAGCTAATTATCACCCGGCTTTCCGCCTCAGGTGAGCTAAGTCCTAGCCAAAACGAAGCAGTTCTGGGGAGCAGCACACGTAATCTGAGTGCCCCCAGTAGCCAAGAGTTACTCACAACACATGTATGTGAGGAGCACCTCTTGCTTGATACTCCTTTCTCCAAAAGAAGTCCAGAACCTCTCCAAGAGGAGGATTTTTTTTATTGGTGATAAAAGACACCATAGCTTCAAATCTATGATTGAAATGTCTGCATACATTAACTGGATCCAAAGAGCACAATTCTCCAGGTGTCTTGTATTCAATATTTAGTATATTTGGATTTGCTTCTCGAAGAAATTGAAGTAAATCATCCCAAGCTTATTCAGCACAACTTAGAGTAAGGAACCATGTAGGAGTTCCTAGGTTCCTTAGCATACATTTAAGTTCTCCATGATGACGGTACCAGTACTCATTAGTACCACGCTGACATGCCATGAGATTAATTAGCTGAGATTCCAAAACATTATTATTCTGGTATACTTTATCCGTAAATTCCTGTTCCAAAACATTTTGCAGATGTACACCTGTATTCAATATATGATTTACTGCATAAGAAAGTCCAGACAAATCACTCTCAAACAAAAGATGAAACAATTACGGAATACATTGTCGAAATCTTGGATGTTCTGCATACAATCTTAATGTCCGGTATTCAGAAGCAGGAATCTGCACAGGTCGATCATCATATCGTCCTCCTTTTCCCGTGGGAAACAACTGAGGGAAACAACGAGCTTCCAAGCTTTTTTCCTATACACTAATGGGACTTCCCTTTGCTTCTTTCATTTGGAATAACTCTATAGTTTTCCCCATCGCTTCTTTAGAATGCAGTGGATGAACACTGTAATGTTCATAGATTTCTTCAGTTTTGGACACATCCACTTTTTCAATTTGTCGAGTAGACGAGTCAGTATCTTCTAAACGTATTTCTTCTTTTCCCAAATACACATTTTTATAGTACTGATTCTTTGTTACCAGATACAATGTTGCCTTTTTCACTTTCCTAACGTCCACTAATTCCTGACAGATTGTCTTATTCTTAGTAGGAACGCCATTAACAAGAATAACTAAAGGTTCAACTTCTACATTTTCTACACCAATTGTTTCAATATTTTTCTTTAACTCTAGTGGCAAATGTACAACTCTTCTCTTTAATCCTCTTTGTAATTCTGAAGGAGGCAATTTCCCTGTCTTAGGCTCCATACGAACAATAGCCTGAAAAGGATGCACACATTGAATAGGAATAGAATCATAAGTATTTAAATCCATCAGTTCAGAAGGAATATTCACCAACTCAAAATTATAATGCACAGCTCTAGCACGCAATTTATTCTCGTCTAAGTTGTTATAACAATATTTGCAAATACGCGGATCAGAACCCAAATCAAAACAATTCTCTACCAACAAATAAGTTGTAAATTCCATCCCCTCCTTATTATTTTCCTTTTCACATTTTAAATACAGATCAACAGTCCTGGTCTGATTTTTATAATGAGTACGTCGACTACAAATACAAGAATAATTTGGTGTTTCACCGGAAAAAACATTAAACTTTGAAATTTCTTGCCTAAATCTTTCTGTACTACAATGTTGTACATTCTCTTCCACATTTGCTTCTATTAACGTATCTATTTTTGCACTGTGTTCCTCAGGACCAAAGTAATTAACCTGAATTTCATTACACACGTTCGTTACATCTGATACAGATCCACACAAAAGAGCACTGTTCAACTTTTTTAACAATAGTGCTGGACTTTTTGCATAATACAACGTCCTCACTAATTTCCTCATTTCAGTATGATGTACTGCTAACATCCTGAAATGGTGAAAAATACTTTGACATATTTTTTTAGAAAGACAAGCCAGAGAATGACCTTGCAAACCAGTATTTTCTCTAACTTTGCAAGGGTCTAGTCTTTGCAACATCTTAATCTTTTGTTTAACACTTTTCTTAGTATAGTTACGTAAGAAATTGCATAAAAACTCAATAGATTCCTGCCGTACACTACAAATACTACTGCAATTCCAAGTGTACACTGGACCTTTAGGACGTCTCCCTAAAATTATTTCATCAGCTAACACCTCTTCTACATTTCTAGGAACAATTTTTTCTTTCTCAATAGGACAACCATCTTTAACCTCATAAGCACGACCAGTAGCGTCAACTGCATGCAAAAAATCATTACTCTGAAAATAACTCTCTTCATTAAAAAAGGGTCAGAACTTGAACTATGTTTCCATTCACCCAAAAAAACTCAGAAAAATTACTTCTGTTAATTACTCTTCTCCACTTACTTTTGGCCTTCTTTAGCTTATCTAGTAATCGAATTCTATTGATGACTAAAACAAAAAGTTTTTTATTCAGTTCAAAAGCTTTCTTTTCAATACATTTCTTGTTCTTATAAAGTACAGTTTTTTTTTACAATTCTTTAATACTTTAGTCAAATTAGTCAATACTCTATTTTAGAACATCTTCTTCCTTATTTCCTTATACTGGTTTTTCCTCCTTTTGCTATGCACGTTTTTTTCAACCGATGATTTTCCATGATTCTTCTCTTTCCTCTTAGAGGCAGATACAGTAATACTATTTTTGTCTTTGTGCACACTACTCTTAGTGTTTAACAATTTTCGCAGAAAAGTCTTAGTTTTCTTACCAGGACTTTCTTTCTTTTTATTAACACATTCTTGTTCAGGTAAATCTTGTAGATGACTTCTCTTTAAATTAACTGCTTTCTTGTGTTCTTTCCTCTTTTCAATTTTTGTAGGCAGGATGACTTTTTTTGTGTTGATGAAAAGAATTGATTATAAAAAATATATATCACTTTAGAAAAATAAATATATGAAATACACTATTATATTATAAGAAGAGAAGGGAAATTATCACAACAAATGTGGGAGTATGAAAATAGAAAGAGTTACAACAAGAGAAAGAGGACTATGAGACAACGAGAAAATTAAATAGAAAAAAGAATATTAACAGACACTGCAGTATAAAGGCATAAAGAAACTATGAAAAGACTGGAAAGTACGAAGAGATAAGGAGTATGAGGCAAAGGTGGCAGTATGGTGAGAGAACGGACAGTATAAGAAGAAAGTAACAGACTGTGAGGACACAGGGGAGCAGTATAATAAGACAGACAAGGACTATATACAGAAAACAAGAAACCTGTGAAAGCTGGCACTAGTATAAGGACAAAAAAAATATAAGGAAAGAAGAGTGAATATAACAAGAGACCGAAGAATACCAAAGGAGAGCAGGGATAATGTGTGAAAAGTGGTGCATAAGAAGAAAAAGGGTGTACAAAAACAGAGGAAATAATATGAAGACAAAGGAAGGAGTATAAACAGATAGTATATAGATGAGAGAAATCTCACAATAAGAAAAGAGAAGAATATCAGGACGGAGTCGGAAGTATAAAAAAAGAGACAAGAAGTGTGAGCAGAGAGAGGGGAGTATGAGAAGAAAAACAAAAATAAGAGAAAATAATGTAAATTTGGCGCAAAGAAGAACAAGAATAAACAGAAAAGGAGACTATAAGGAAATAAGAGTATATATGAAAAAAGAAGAAGGAATATAAAGAGAGACAGAGACAAACATGTGGAGAAAAAAGAAATATAAGAGAAGACTGAGTGTATAAGGGGAGAGAGTGTACTATGAGGAAACAGTAAAAACTATGATAACAGGGATGAATATTAAGACAGGAGAGATTATGAAGAGTAGGGGAACTATGCAAAAAGAAAGGCAAATATGAAGAGAAAAGAGAAGTATAAGGAGAGAGAAAAATATATGAAAAATGAGGTAGTATATTCAGAGGGGAAGGAGTAAGAGGATAGAAGAGGGAGTATAATAAGAGAGTGTACAAAATATTAAAAAAGAAGAAAATATGAAACCATGCAAATTACTATTTACTACTATATCCTAAGACGTATTAAGAAGACAGAGAAGGGAGTATAAAAAAAAGGGGGGCCATTAGTAGACAGAGGAGTCAATGAGGACAGAGAGGGAGTAAGAGTACAGGAGGGACTAGGAGAACAAGCAGCACTATAAGGAAAGACAAGTGAGAATAAGGAAAGAGGGGAAATATCAGAAGAGAGGGGACAATATAAACAGAGGGAGGCAGACTGTGAAGAGAGACAGGAGAGATTATAGAGAAAGGGGGAAGTATAATTACTTAATGTCAAGTAAAGTCAAGATTCTTTATTCGAATGTAAAAAAATTCATAAAAGTCGCAACGTGACAGAGTATCATAAAATAAAATCCCATTTAAAAAAACTTTACACAAATATTCTGAATAACAGATTATTGTGATAATTAAGACAAACTAACAATTCATGGGTTTTCCATCATTTTACGGGTGCGGATGATAAGTTTCAAGAAAGTGCTAGTGAGGAAGACTAGTTCTTCAGTATCCAAAGAGAGCAACAACAGATATGATTCTCCCAAGAGAGGGGTCGGTGTTTTCTAAAGTATGGAGTTAAAAACCATTTAACATATTTTAAGTCAAATTTGCAAAAGAAGAAAAAGTGCAAGTAATTTTGTGTGCTCACTCCATCACAGGACCAGGGTTTACAGTGCATCTTTGGACAATAACCCAAGGAAAAACATAAAAAAACTCTTACATTTCCAGCCCTCAGGCGAAACAAAAGCGATCTTTCCCAGTTTGTCATTGGTAAAGTAAGGTAGAGAGGTAATGGATATCTAAACATTTCCTTTTCCATATATGCTACCACAGTTGTTTTCCTAAGTGCCTTCTTTGTCCTCTCTAAGTTATAAAGAGCATATAGTGCAAGTTGTAGCTCCCTTTTATCACTAGGCACAATTCTAGTGGTGTCCAAGAAGAGATGGCCTTTGCCCACGCTACATAAGCTTTTATAGACTCCTGACAACCAGGGAATCTCCCTACCTTTATCACAACTGAGACAGTCGCTTATAATTTCTTGCGTCAGAGTGGCTGAATTATTCCTCCCAAGGTATAGCCAAAATGACGCCAGTCTTGTCCCAATAAAATCACAAATAAAATGCAGATTAAGTTCCCTGTGGCAGATATACTCAGAGGTAGAAAACGTTGCACTCAATGTTTTCCTGCAAAATCGGTTTTCTTCTAATTGGATGCAATGGTTTTTTGCCAGGCCCCATATCTCTGCCCCATACGTAACTACTGGGGCACATTGCAATTTAATTATTTTTAAAATGGCCTTAGTGGCACCTATTTTCCTCGGGCGTGGTAAACTGAGGATTGAATTGATGGCCTTTGAGAACTTGCTCATGGAGTGGGCCAAATGCCCAGTCCACGAGCCGTTCGCATTAAAGACCATCCCTAAATATGGGAATCAGCTGGTAGAGTGTAATCTGTTGCCCCCCCCACTGAAATGGAGTTGAGCTGTCGCTTCCCTGGCCCACACGACATAATAAAAGATTTTTTTAAATTCATGTGTAGGTCCAGGCCATCCATAAATTCAATGAAGGTTTTCACCACAATACGCAGGGAGTTAGGGGTGCGGCCCATAATAACCGCATTGTCTGCGTAAAGTAAAGCTGGGACTAATTTCCCTTTGATTCTTGGTACATCTGGGGTTGCCTGTTTTAGGGAGTTACTCAGCCCATTAATGTAAATAATAAAAAGCAGGGGTGCTAAAAAGCACCCCTGTCTAACACCTCGTCCCACCTTAATCGCGCCCGAGGTTCCCCCCCCAGTTCAATCCTTACTTGTGCATTAAGTTCGGTGTGTAAAAATGCTAGGAAGTGTACCAGGGGTTTGTGTAATCCATAATCCAAGAGAATGGTCCAGAGTTTCGCCCCGTTAACTAAATCAAATGTTGACGATAAGTCCATGAAAGCTAAGTAGATCGGTGAGGATCGAGCAATATTGTATTTACCAATTACTAATTTGAGATTCAAACAATGCTCGACCGTGCCGACCTTACTTCTAAATCCCATCTGGCAGGGATCCAATATCCTGCTTTCCTCTGTCCATTTCAAGACCCTTTTATAAAGTTCTCTCCCCAGGATCTTCAGCGTGTTGTCGGCCTCTAATTGATCTGGTCGGATCTATCTTTCTTTTTATATATCAGCACGATAATGCTGGTTGACCAGGTGTCGGGCATGGGAGCTAAGAGCACCCTGTTAAAAACATTTGATAAAATTAGGGCCCAAAGATCCGGCTTCCACTTAATAATATCTATTGGGAGGCCATCAGGACCAGGCGCCTTGTTGCCAAGGCTCTGTTTGATGGCTACTTCTGCCTCATGTAGCGTGATTTGTAAACAAGGTAGTTCTCCTGGTGTATGACAGGATTCTTTTTCTAAAGGTGCTGCATATATTTTAGAAAAATGGTTCTCCCATATGTCGCTTGAAATGGTGCAACTAATTGTTGTCAAATGTTGACCCATATTGCGCATGTTCCTAACTGTGGCCCAAAAAGATTTTCCGTTCTTCCTACCTGCGGAATCAACTAGAGCCTCCCAGTGCTACATCAGTAAGGTAGCTTTTCGTTCACCCATCTTGGTTTTATATGTCTTCCTTGCCACTCTTATCTCAACTGGTCACCTAGGTTTGGAGGACAGAGCCTTACGTAGGGCCCTATTTGCCTCTGAACAACTATGATCAAACCATCTAGGTTCTTTCTCTATCTTGTGTGGTGGCACTGACAAAAGGGATTTTATTACAGAGCATAATTTGGTGAACTCATCAATTTTCCTTGTATAACTCCAAACTATTGATAGGCAGGAATTAATTAATTGCCTGTGTTCTGCTAGCACGGTTTCCTTAATGTACACAGACACTCAGTGTGATTCTAGACAAAATATTTAAAACCATACATTTTCCAAAACACATTTACTGTACTAAAACGTTTAAGTGACTGAACACATTACACGTATATAAGTACTACATTTCAGTGGACAGCCCTGACTCATTTTGCAAATACATTATCAATTTGCTGCATTATTTTTGGCCAACATTACATCCAAAAATGTGACACAATAGAACAAGAAAGAGGCCCAAAGGGCTTGTAAATCTGCCCAAGAGTGTATGCAGCAGTCTATGTATAATGACTGGGGAACTGTTAAGAGGCAGGTATGAGGAGAGAGGGTGGATTAAGAGGTCAGAAGAGGGAGCATAAAACGATGGGGGAGCATTAGGAGACAGAGCAGACAATGAGGAAAGAGGGGGATTAAGAGGACAGGAGGGACTATAAGAACAAGCAGCACTATGAGGAAAGACAAGTGAGAATAAGGAAAGAGGGGAAATATCAGAAGAGAGGGGAGACTATAAGCAGAGAGAGGTAGACTGTGAGAAGAGACAGGAGAGATTATAGAGAAAGGGGGAAGTATAATTACTTAATGTCAAGTAAAGTCAAGATTCTTTATTCGAATTGACCGCTTAGGGGACCTTTTTTGATCTTTGAGAGGTGATATGATGTCGAAATTTGAGATATCAGAAACTAACCAGAAAACAATACAGGATAGATTTGATGTGTTAGAATCTAAGTTAGAGGAGGTCACTCTTCGTACAGGGAACCTTGAAACAGAAGCAGCTGCTCTGAACAAAACTGTACATGGAAATCAAAAGGACATAGAACATCTAAAAGCCCAGAATAGATCATTGGTTATGGACATTGAGCGGCTGGAGACTCAAGCACGGAGGAATAACTTAAGGATCTTGAAAATACCAGAAGGGGAAGAGTTGGAGGACATAAAGGGATTTGTTTGTAAACTCCTGAGAGAAGGTGTTTTAAAAGATCGCCCGGATATAGATTTGGAGGCAGAAATTCAAATGGTGCATAGAGACCCTTACAAGAGACGCACAGATAGGAAAGCACCTAGAAAAATATTAGTAAATTTCCAAACATACAGTGTCAAGGAGCTCATCCTGGGGAGATCCCTTTCAAAAACAGATCTCCGTTACAAGTCTAGTCCTTATTTTATCAGGTCTGATATTGGTGCAAGAACTGCACAAAGACAATGGGAGCTGGGCACTAGAATGCCGGATCTGAGGTCACTGGGAGCACATGTGCAGATGAGATTCCCGGCTATGCTCAGGATTATGTGGAAGAATAAGACCTATAGCTTCACACAGCCAGAAGAGGTTGATAATCTTTTAGACCGAATGAGAAGCGAGCAGGAGGAATAGTATTGGGCAGATCTGGTGATTACCTTAAGGAGGGAAGAAAATTTTTTTAAAAAAAATGGTTGGGGGAAATTTGAGAAAGTAAATCATTGTATAAATATGCTGTATGACAAAACAGGGGACATGATTTATTTGTGATTTAATTTGTCTCGCTAGAATACAGTTAATTGGTCACGGGCACTACTTGGTTGCTCCAAAAGGCGAAGTCATCGCCAGGTATGTTGGGGGGGTTCCTCAGGGGGGAGGGGTTCACTGGGTGGGGGGAGCTAGGGGGAAAAATAAAAAATCCTCATATATAAACAAACGCACTTTGTATAAAGGTATGGATGGGTACAAGTGGATACTAGACTCATGAGTAATCCATATAAGCTTAAGGTCCTGTCATGGAATATTAATGGTATAGGGGAAAAAATAAAACAGAATAGAATTTGTGAATTTTTAAAAAATTCAGACGCTCAAATTATAATGTTACAAGAAACACACTTAGAGGCAGCATCATGTAATTCTCTCTTTAAGAAGTCAAGGTGGGTTCAAGAAATAATTAGCTCCAGGCAATCAGGTGTCACAAGGGGAGTTTGTTTCTATCATAATTCGAGCAAACAGAGGGATAAGCTTAAGAAGCTTTGAGACAGATCAATCGGGAAGATGGTTAGCTGCAGAAGTATATATTCAAAACATCCCTTACACAATTGCAGTGTACTATGGTCCAAACGAGGACAATCCGGGCCCGCTGTCCAAACTTGAAATAGCATTACTTGCGACAACTGGCCCTTTAATTTTAGGTGGTGATTTTAATTTGGTCTTTGACCAAAAATTAGATAGAACCTCTAAAGCTAAATACCATGCTCCCTTAAAATCACTTGCCACTTTAGATGCCTTATTGAAAGACTTCACACTAGTAGATGTCTGGAGAAAAAAGTATAGAACTCAACCAGGCTTCACATTTTATAGTAAGAAATATAAGAACTATTCAAGAATAGATCACTTTTTAGTCAATCAACACCTTCTCAAGGATATCAACTACCTTTCCTTTACGCCTACAGGTTTATCGGACCACGCTGTTCTGGAAATGGTAATTGAATTGAATATAATTCCTCTAAAACCAAGGTGGACACTGGAGAGATCACTTTTATTAGATAATCAAATAAAAGTAGAAGTTAAAGATAAAACATTAGAATTCTTCATAATAAACTCAGGAACTTCCTCCCCCAAGTAGTATGGGAAACTTATAAGGCCTACTTGAGGGGAGTTTTAAGCTCTCTAATGAATCATAAGAGAAAGAGCATGAAAATAAAAAGAAGGGAAGACTTGGCAGCAATAACAAGAAAGGATCTTGAATTACAAAATGCAATTCTAACGAACTCCAGTAGAGTACATTTGCTAGAGAAGGAACTTATTGATTTACAACTTCAGTTAAAAATTTCGGATGAGAGAATTCTTAAAGAAAAATGGGAGTCTAGTAGACTAAAAAAATTCGAATACGGAGAAAAGTGTGTAGCCCTCCTAGCTTGGAAAGCCAGAGAAGAGAGAACGAGAAATAATATCAAAGCCCTATTACAAAGGCAGACAGGAGAGTTGATGGAAACAGACGCAGAGATTAGAGAAGAAGCAAGGTCCTTTATGAGAAGTCTCTATACGGAAGACAAAGATCCTAAGGGGGAGGATTTAGAAACCTGGCTGATAACAAAACATTTGCCGCAAATGTCTGAAACGGATAAAGTATACTTGGAAAGTGAGATCACAGAAGGGGAAATTCTGGGTCAATTGAAGAAAATGAAACGAGGGAAAGCTGCAGGTTCAGATGGGTTGCCAGTGGAGATCTATCTGGACAACAAAGATCAATTAATATCTTTACTAAGGGAACTCTTTAACCTTTTATTAATCCATGGTTATTCTACACCTCCCTCATGGGCAGAAGCCATTATAACGCTCATACCAAAACCAAATAAAGACTCAAAAAGAATAGAGTCTTATAGACCCATTTCATTGCTAAACACTGATATGAAGATCTATTCCGGAATCTTAGCCACTAGACTATCGAAGGTCATAAAATCTGTAATTCACCCTGACCAGAGAGGCTTTATCCCAGGGAGACAGTTAAATGAATTAACATTTCAAGTAATAGGGGCCATAGACTATGCCAACGCCAAAAATCTCCCGCTGGCCCTGGTCGCCATAGACACGGCTAAGGCCTTCGATCAGGTCAATTGGAAGTATCTATGGGACACAATGGTGGCATTTGGGTTCCCTCTAATCTTTATAGAGGCGGTTAGATCATTATATCACAATCCAAAGGCAAAAGTTTTAGTCAACGGAATCTTATCTGAGTGGTTTGATATATCCCGAGGTACTAGGCAGGGCTGTCCTTTATCTCCCCTTTTGTTTGATGTTTATATGGAGCCTTTTATTTGTGGAATTAGAGAGGACAACATAATTCAACCATTTCAGCTCGGCTATTTGTCCCTGAAAGTGGCGTTGTACGCAGATGACCTTCTTTTATATACTTCTGATCATTCAGTAGCAATACCGAGGTTGTTTCTTTTATCGGAAGAATTTGGGAAACTGTCAGGTTACCAGATTAATAAGGAGAAAACGGAGATTATGGGATGGAATAATAACACACATATATTGGGCGCAAAACAGAAAATGAGGTACCTGGGAATTTATTTAACCCAATCATTAAAAGATATTACATCACTCAGCTGGCAAATGGTGGTTAAAGATATTAATAAAACTTTAATAAGATGGGGAACCTGCCTTTGAATATATATGGTCGTGTCAACCTCATTAAAATGACAATTCTTCCAAAATTGACTTTTCTATTTAACT
Source organism: Lissotriton vulgaris (assembly GCF_964263255.1). Lineage (NCBI taxonomy): Eukaryota > Metazoa > Chordata > Amphibia > Caudata > Salamandridae > Lissotriton > Lissotriton vulgaris. Next base: position 405,293,006 of record NC_141697.1, on the reverse strand, counting down.
GTATCCCTTTATCATTCTCACCGAAAGACATAATACTTTACAGGGTAAAATCGGATCTTTTATATGGGCCTGTAAGTCAACAAGAATTGCATGGAAGAAATTGAGAAGGGGCTTAAAAATAGGAGGGTTAGCCCTCCCAGATCTATTGTCATACTGTCACGCATTTCATTTTAAAAATGTTAGGCTTCTTGCAAATAAGTTAGATGCATCATCACAGGGCCGCCTGTTTCAAGCTTTATTAAATGATTTACCTTACGACCATGATTACTTTATATTTAAGTTCGGAGACCAGAATTTTTTTTTAAAAATTCGCCTCAAAATTTTACAGACTGCATTAAAAAATTGGGGGTTTATCAGGAAGACATTTGATATTCCTTACTATCACACACATACCCCAATATGGGAGTCTCCTGGTACACCTCAATGCCTCCAGGACCAACTGTCACAACCTCTGAAAACAGCTGGGTTAAAAAAATGGGGAGATCTCTGGGCAGATTCGGGCTTAGTGAATTGGAACTCTTTAGTACAACTTACTAACGGCCAGTTGACTAGGTTCAAATACTATCAGATATCTGCCTGGTGGTCTAGTCAAAATATGCAAAAGGAGAAAGATACAGACATTCTTGATGCAATAGGCAGAGGGGGGAAATGGTTAAAAGAACTTTCATTTTGGTACAACTTGATGATTAAAGAAGAGGAGAGTAATCTGTACTTGGAGGTGATAAATCTATGGGGAAATTGCATATCTGATCCTCCTAAAGAAGTCAGCAAAGTATGGTTAGACTCCTTTTCTCTTTCACAGAGGCTAATTAAACCAGCCAACTTAAGACACAACCACCTGTTTACGGCCTATAGAGTCTATTGGACTCCGGCCAAATCGTACAAGATTACACGAAACGACTATTATTGTCCCCGATGTAACCATTACGCAGCTGATGATATTCATATTTTTTTGGAATGTCCAGTTATTCAAGACTATTGGAAAGCGATAATGGATTTTTTGGGTGATGTACTTTCAACAACTATTATCTGCTCTCGCAGACTTGTCTTCTTTGGTTTATTGAAAGATTATAATATCAATAGTTTGGATACTCAGTTCATTTTTTATATAGTAGTCATTGCAAGGAGGCAAATTTGCATGGAGTGGAAGTCAGCGTCTCCTCCTAGATTCGCAGTATGCCTGAAGTATATAATGGAAGTATGTAAAATGGATTTGGTTGGTCGTAGCGAGAACACTGAGAATGTCTGGTCTAAATTGGTGGTCTGGATAAATAGGTGAGCAGTCCTGTGATTATGCCAGAGGTTGTGTCGGTCCTGTCCTCCACCAGGCCTAGGGTGCCCAAAATAGGCCTGGAGGAGTAGGATAAGGAAAGCAGCCTACCTCTGGGACATCTCTGTCTGCTATGATACTGTCTCCTGGGCGGACTCGAAAACAACAGTATAAGAGGCAACAGTGAGACCAATCTAGAGCATACGAATTGTGGTGGCATATATGAGGACAAAAAAAAATGAATAAATAAAATTCCTTAATGTAATGTACACAGACACTCAGTGTGATTCTAGACAAAATATTTAAAACCATGCATTTTTTCAAAACACATTTACTACACTAAAATTTTTAAGTGACTGAACACATTCCACGTATATAACTTCTACATTTCAGTGGACAGCCCTGACTCATTTTCCAAATACATTTCCAATTTGCTGCATTATTTTTTGCCAACAGTACATCCAACAATTTGACACAATAGAACAAGAAAGAAGCCCAAGGGCCTTGTAAATCTGCCAAAGAGTGTATGCAGCAGTCTACGTATACTGACTACAAAATTGTACATTTAGAACACAAACCTAATACTAAAACACTATTAAGTACTCTTTAACTAAAAAAGTGACTGCGCACATTCTACATTTTTTAGTACTGCACTTTATTGCACAAAGGTGACTCACTAAACACATTAACATACCAAATGATTTTATCACAATATTTATCCAAATGTAGACAAACGCAGAATATGATTCTACAAACTTTACAATAATAAACTCATTACTCTTAATAAAAATAAAATCCACCACATACATTCCCTTACAAGTTATCAACTCACCTCTCAAACTGATTGGTAGATTAAGAAGAAAGCCACTCACACAGCAGATAGTCTTATACAGAATCTCTCTGCTTCAGTGCTTCCAGCAGAACCAAGAAATGGCACATGTTCCCTCTCAATTTACACATATATACACATTAATACCAAATCAAATTCCTTCACACAATAATTCAAAACCAAACACACATTTCTATTGGTTCAACATTTCAAACCTTTCCAACTGACATAACTTTCCACCCTACCCCCAACAGATCATGCAAAAGTGAACTGTCAACAGAGGTCAAAAGTTTAGCACTCTATAAAACACTGCTCCTCAACAAGTTTAAACTATGCATAAGTACTAACTTATAAGTACCAATAAAGAGAAATGGTCTCATTAGAACCAACCAACACATAAACACATAAACTTCATAGATATCTGTAATATATATATATTTTTTATATATTTTTTATTGCTTAGGTACGCTCAATCTACACACATATACAAATAAATAACAAATCACATTTATTCCCACATTAAATCAAAATGAAACACACTTTTCTATTGCTTGAACTTTTGAACCTTTCCAACTGACAAAATTTACAACCCTTCCCCCATTCCACATTCTGCCAGTTACCATAGAAACACTTCAGGGAACACCTAACTGACAACACAAGTGAAAAGTTCATCATACATTGTTGCAAATCAAAACAACAAGTGTGCTTGACTTGTCAACATACCAGCTTATCTTAAGTAATGTTCTTTTCTATCATTTTTCTTAACCAATAAATACCAGGCTTTTAAAAAACAGATAATTACACCCTAGTTTTGTAGCTAATAACATTTCAAACAACCAATCACTTCTTTGCTTTTTTTGCAAAACTCCACTTATCCACCATTTTAGAAAAATAAATCTTCAAACTGCCCTTTCATTTACAAAGACCACCTGAGTGCATCCAGACCTCTCTTCAAGATGCTTACAATGTGGATTGTGGGACACAGCTATATTTTCTGGAATAAAAAGTACCCCAGCAGGATACAATAACTATGATGAGGAACATTTGATGCGATGAAGATGGGGAACTCACAGCCCAGAATACTTTTATTGTTGAATGTATTGGGATTGTCCTGATGAATAATATTTTTCTATTCGATAAAGATTTCTTTTGCCAAATTAAGGGCACGAGCATGGGAGCCGCATGTGCTCCCAGCTTAGCTTGCCTATATGTTGGTAAATTTGAGGAGCAACACATTTACAACACTGGTCTAGATTTATAGACAATGTGTTTTTTATCTGGGAAGGAAGTGAGAATGACCTAAATACTTTCCTGAATTGGCTCAACTGTGGGGACTTGAATCTTAAATTCACAGCTAACAAGAGTCAAGTAGCAGTTGACTTCTTGGATATTAAGATCAAGGCACTAGAACGGAAATTGTGTGTGGAATTATTCGTGAAACCATCGGACAGAAACACGTTACTCCATCACACTAGCTATCACCCCAAAAGCCAAAAGGATGTGGGGTGAGGTATGCTCTCTGAAAGATCATATACTGAATACATTTGAACCGCACATTACGAGACACTGTCCTTAGGTACTCAAGTAGTTTTGCCCATTCTCTGTCCGTCAGACCCTCTGCCACATCTACCTCCCATTTGGTCCGCAGTGCCTCTAGTGGGGGTCTTACTGTCCCCCTTATGCCTACATAAAGCCTTTTAATTAGATTCCTGCCATTTTCCATCAAATGAAGCATATGTACTAATTCATTTGTGTGCGGCTCTTGTCTTATATATAAATATGGTTAAGTTAAATATGGATGAATAATCCTGATTCAATGATGGATGGGCTGATGGCTGGGAGGCTACATTGATGAACGTTTAGGGGCCCATTAGGATGGCAGGTGGATTGCAGCGGACGGAAAGACCGTCCGCCGCTTTTCCGCCCCGGTCGCAAGGTGACCGGGGCGGAAAAAGGCTTAATATGGTGGCGGTGTCTATCAGACACCGCCAGCCATATTATGATGGGCCTGGTGAGATGCCTTTCCGCAGTCGCGATGCTGCCAGGGAAAGGCATGCAGTCTTCACTCTGGGGACCCCTGCGGGCCCCCAGAGTGAAGGAGAGGTGGGGGGTGCACACGGGGGGTACCCATGGTACCCCCTTGCATTTGCATAAACAAACCGTCAACCTAATGGGCCCCTTAATGTGTCTGCTCTAAATGATAGGGCAAATGACAGAGGGTAGCTATGGAGTTGAGAACCATTAGACCTGACATAGTGTGCCTACAGGAAATGCGTATTCCTTGGGAGAAGCGAGGGGTGATGGCTGAGCTAGGGTATAACGTACTAGTATGTACACAACACAGCTTTACATCTCGAGAGGTGGCTATTTTGGCTAAAAGGTCAATACATTTCCTGGTAAGGCTGTCGCTGATAAACATGGGTGCTGGGTTATTGCTGAATGTGTGGTTGGGGCTTAAAAAGTTGTTGTATGTTCAGTATATGGGTCCAATATGGATGAGGCACAAACTCTGGTTTTTCATAACACTGAGTTGGCTTCCTGGCCAACCCCTTTGATATTCTGCTGGGACCTCAAAATACATCTTGATGGCCCAGAAATTAAGTATAGACGATATTGGGGGAGGAAACCTAAGGTGTTTCAGGCATTACAACAGTTGGTATACGAGCATAGTTTGATAGACCTGTGGTTTAAAAATAGATATCCTGAGGTAGGTTTTACTTTCCTGCCCGCATGATTTATGGGTTAGGCTGGACGATTTCTTTATATCTCCTGGCATAGCCACAATGGCTAGAATTCAGCTATTTCCCAGACTCACATCTCATCATAGTCCTGTAGTAATGGATATTTCAGTTCACGGTCTTTCTCTGCCTTTGAGAAATGTTTCTTGTGATAGAAAATTATTATTATATGATAACTTTGTTGCGCATATAAAAAGCTGAATTATTCAGTTTTTGAACAGTAATAGGAACACCGCCCCCGGCGTAGTCTGGAATGCTTTGAAGGCAGGGCTTAGCAGGAAGATCCTGAGCTTTGGTGTTCATAAACAGAGACAGCATAACACCCTGGTTCAGGGTATGTAGGAGGAACTCATAAGGGCCGAATGTAGTTTGATACAATGCATGGTGGATAAGGTGTCTAGTACTCTGGCACACACTCAAGTAGCGTGCAGTAGGGCCAAGATTAACTTATTATGGTCTAAAGATATTGTCTCTAGATAGCAAACATATAGTAGAAATTGTTACGAATTTGAGGAGGCTGCCGGTAGGTGCCTTGACAAACGCATTCGGAATAAGGAGGTTGAGCATGGGATTACAGCTATGGAAGCTCAACGGGGAATTTAGTCAGCACACCCCTTGAAATTTTGGCGGTACTCAGATTGTATTATCAGGATTTTTATACTGAAGATAATATAGCAGGGAGTACCTTGTGCGGCCCACCACATCAAGAGTTATTTGGTTACAAGTTGAGTAGCGAATACTCCGCACTCTTGGAATTACCAATCTCTTTGGGAGAAGTTGAGGATGCTATTAAGTCACTAGCGGTAAGTAAGACATCAGGTCCTGATAATTTACCTTTTGAATTTTATACTACTTGCTTTCAGGAACTGAAAATAGATATGCTTTTAGCATTCCAAGCAGCGCAGTGTGGGCAGGGCCTATTATCTTGGGATGCTGCTAATAATATTCTTTATAAGAAAAGGGACAAATCCCCAACTCTGCCTGGGTCCGCTAGACCCATTTCACTATTAAATAATGATGGTAAAATCTATGCTAAAATTCTAGCATCACGTCTCGCAAGGGTAATAACCCCTTTGGTCACAATATGTCAGTATGGCTTTATCCCAGGAAGAGGCACGGTCAATCATGTTAATGGGGTGGTGACTTTGGGAGCAGCAGACCCCGCTCTGGCTGATACTCTTTGATGTACAAAAGGCGTTCGACAGTGTCTCCTGGGAGTGTTTGCAGGACAGTGTTGCGATCTGCTGGTTTTGGTGCGGGCTCAATCAACGCAGTTATAATGATGTATAGATCTCCTATTGCCCGAATATGCCTGATGAGCCTAGAGTTGGAACCTGTATTTATCACTGGAGGTACAAGACAGGGATGCCCGTGCTCCCCTTTATTGTTTGCACTATACAATAATACTTTTTTGGTTCAATTAGAGCAAAGCACTATTATTCAATCTGTACAAATTCAGCAGGAGGCATATAAGGTGTTGGCTTATGCCGACAATGTGGCCATTGTCGCTACAACACCAGCGATAGCATTGCCCGAAATAGAAAATCTGGCTGCTGCGTTTGGTCGTATGTCAGGTTATATATTAAATGCTGCAAAAACACAGATCATATGCACCACCCAGGCCAGCTTTAATGATGTCAGAGTCACGGAGGAGGCAGTCTGTTTAGACATTAAAATTCGAGCCTGCCTGGATGATTTAGTGGCCTCTAACTGGGGCCCTATGTGGTTGGATTTGAGGAGATTACAGGGCTTACATCTGTCATTGGTTGGGCAATGTAATGACCAAAAGTGATGTATTTTTTTAGGTCTGTTCCTTTGGCGCTTAGCTGAGTTCAGCTGTAACAATTACAAGCAATGTGTGGTAGATTTATTTGGGGGCAGAAACAAGCCTGCAGGGCAACAACGTTTATGATATTACCTAGATGTTGGGCGGTCCCTAATTTTGTATTTTATCATTTTGCTTGGCTCCTGCAGAATATGAGGATTTTAATAAAAGGAGAAGCTTGCAGTGATGAGGCCAATGCCCCCTCTATTTACCAGATCATGCTGGGCCATGATGCATATAGATGTTTTCTCTGGGTGATTAAACCCAGGTATTACAAAAAAGACTCAGTTCAAGGTCATTTTGGCTGTGTTTAGTGTTTAGAAACAGATTCTCAGAAGCTTAAACATGGGATGATAAAATTTTTATACACCTGTGTCTGCTACAAGGCTATTACCCTCCAATTTTTAGAACACTATTATGGCTAGGTGGAAATAAATGGGGATTACATTTATTGGGGATTTTTATGAGAAGGATTATCTGTATACATTTATTGCATTTAGGGGTTAATATGGGTTATCAAACATAGAATTTCTCACATATTTACAGATATGGGATTATCGCCACAAGAAGGTGCAATTAGGGGATATAGAGAGAAAGGGTCTCATTGAAGCAATTATATGCAGAGAGAAAATGGCTGTATTTTCAAGTGCCTTTGGAGTTGCAGGAGGATGCTCTTTAAATGCAGAATGAGAAGTGGAGTGCTATATTGGGTCATGTTTGTGGGCTTCTTCAGGAGTCTATTGAGATGGCAGAGAAAATATTAATCTCTTCGAGCCTCAGAGCACAGGAATATAAAACCATATTCAATCTTTATCATACACCTGCAAAAATGTTGAAGTGGGGCGGTGTTAATGATGGCAAATGCTTTTGATGTCGGGCAGAATACACGGATGGTTTTCAAGTGTTTTTATACCTGTATTGAGCTTAATCTCTTCTTATCAGGGATAGAGGCCTTTTTAACTACTGTTACCTGGGATAGAAATCTGGATTACTCCTACTGCTATGTTATTGGGTGTCACGCATGGTGCTGTAACTGGGGCAGGCTAATTCACATGTGGGTTACCTTATATTTATGGCAACAGCCATGGCTCGGCTGTGTATAGCATCATCATGGCTTTAAAAAAAACACCTACTTTTCAAATGTGGTGAGCCAGATTTCTTTTCCTTTTCTAGTTTAAAGCATAGACTCTAATCACTTAAAGTGCCAGATAGGAGGAAGCTTGGGTTAAAGGTGTGGGGAACTCTACTTGATTATGTGAATGCTGAAGGTGGGGCCCCTTAATTATCTTTGTGTAGCCTCACTGCTCGCTTGCTTGCTGGCTGAAGCCAAATTTTCTCTGTATGTATTTATTTATGTTGGTATTGCCCCCAGTCTTTATTTATTAATATTCAATATGTCATATGTAATATTTAGTATTTCATGTTTTAACATGAAATATGAATATTATATATGTAATTTATGTGCTCATGCGGATACATGGTATGTTATGAGTATAAGATCAACGTTTTTGCTCCATCATGGGAAAATAAAAATAAAAAAAAGGAATGAATAGGCCTCTGGTAATTAGCCAGTAATTATGTCCTGCATAGTTATGTTACACTACTGGATTAAAAGAAGGCACATTTACCATAATCATGGAACACTTCTCCTTTTCAGTTAATTTTCTCTCTCTCTCTCTATCTGCTTAACTCATTAAAGGATCATTTACATCACATTGCTACTATACAGCATAGTTTCTTCAACGTTGTCTGTAAAATCCCTCCAATATATCACCACCCTACCATGTTGCTATTTCATGCAATATGGCTCCCTAATACTTTCACACATATTATGGACACCCTTGTATTTAAAGGGGACAGCATGCAACAAATTACTTCATAATAAAGATTAGGAAGAACTTGCAGTCTTTCAGAAAAACACATGGCTCACTATATTCCAACATCCATGTAACTTCATCTCTTAACATCTTCTCATTAGCACTTTGCCAACTCTTCTTCCTAAGCAGACATCTCCAACTAGTGCTTCATCTCACCACAGCCATAGAATCATCTTCATTAAGGAAGTCACTGACCTCCTCACATATAAATCCATCCATCATACCAATAGCAATTGCTATCTTGTTGGCAAATTTCTGAAGGTCCACAACTGGCACCTTTGCCACTTTCTGAAGCTCCCCCTGGGGAGGGAGTGACCAAAGGAGAAACAGAGAGAAAGAGATAGGGAGAGAGCAAAAGAGAGACAGAGAGAGCAAAAGCACTGATGGAATGAGAGAGGATACAGAGACACAGACAATTGGATTGGAGAAGGGAGAGAGATAGTGAGAGAGAGAAACAGAGAGAGAGAGAGAGAGAGAGAGAGAGAGAGAGAGAGAGAGAGAGAGAGAGAAAGAGAGAGGAGGAGGAAAGAAGTAGGCTGGGCTGAACATTTCTGCTAGGGCTTTTGGTGTGCATCCAGCCTTGACCCTCCATGAAGACCTCCATGAAGACCCCCAACTGTGGGCCTGAAACTAAGAGCACGGATATGTTTGATGGATGTCCTTGGCATGGGTTGACAGATGTATTAGTATGGATCATGGAGGTGGTACAGTTTACGCTGGTGCATTGGTAAAGGGAGGTAAATGGATAGTTAATTTGATTGTGCACATAAGCATAATAATCCAGGACACAGCTGAACATTTGAACATTGTTTTCTCTTTTAAAAGCACTGATGAAAGTTACTGCTGAAACGCGTCTGCTATAATTAAAAGAGCCTTTTTTAACATTCCCCGAGAGTGCCTGAGCGTGCATAAACAGTTGCAAGCGTCATAGCTGACATATATATCTATATATATATATATATAACCCTTCTGATATAAATTAAAACATCAAACTATTTCAAAATCTTTAAACTTAAATGTCCCTCTCCACTCAGTGCAACAGTAGGGACAGAGTTGTATAGCAGAGGTGTAAAAATTACTATTCCCACTCCAATGAGTGCAACAGTAAGGAAAGTGTTGGATAGCGGAAGGTTGAAATTTACTATTCCCACTGCAGTCAGCGCAACAGTAGGAAAAGTTTTGGATATCAAAGGGGTAACAATTGCTATTCCCACTCCAATGAGGGCAACAGTAAGGAAAGTGTTAAATAATGGAGAGATAAAATGTACTATTCCAACTCCAATGAGTGCAACAGTAGGGAAAGTGTTGGATAGCGGAGGGGTAAAAATGGCTATTCCCACTCCTGTAAGTGCAACTGTAGAGAAAGTGTTGGATATCGAAGGGGTAACAATTGCTATTCCCAGTTAGTGCAACAGTAGGGAAAATGTTGGATAGCGGAGGAACACAATTTACAATTCCCAATCCAGTCAGTGCAATAGTAGGGAAAGTGTTGTATAGCAGAGGGGTAAAAATTACTATTCCCACTCCGGTGAGTGCAACAGTAGGGAAAGTGTTGGATAGAAGAGGAATAAAATTGACTATTCCCACTCCAGTCAGTGCAACAGTAGGGAAAGTGTTGGATAGCGGAGGGGTAAAAAGTACTATTCCGACTTTAGTGAGTGCAACAGTAGGGAAAGTGTTGGATGGTGGAGGAATATAATTTACTATTCCCACTCCAGTCAGTGGAACATTAGAGAAAGTGTTGGATAGTGGCGGGGTAAAAATTATATTTCCTACTCCAGTGAGTGCAACAATAGGGAAAGTTTTGGATAGGGGAGGGGTAAAAAATACTATTTCCACTCCAATAAATGTCACAGTAGAGAAATTGTTGGATAGCAGAGGTGTAAAAATTACTATTCCCACTCCAATGACTGCAACAGTAGGGAACTTTTTGGATAGCGGAGGGGTAGGAATTACTATTCCCACTCCAATGAGTGCAACAGTAGGGAAAGTGTTGGATTGCAGAGGGGTTATAATTAATATTCCCACTCCAGTCAGTTTAAAATTAAAAACAAACAAAATATTAACAACAACATTTTTTTTAAAACTAGATAAATAAAACAAAATATAAATATGTTAAAAATTTAAATATATTTAAACCCTTAAAAATAAAAACATAATATATTGTTAAGTACAAGGACAAATGACAAATACCTACAAATATTGTATTAAACAAAATAAAAAAAGTAATTTTTAAACAAATAAATATTTTTTATTAAAATATATTTAGAAACAAAATCAATAATTATTATATACATGTTGTTTTTATATTTCCTACCTCATAACACCAGACAATTCACAATCCACATCTAAATAAAAAAAGGAAACTTCCATAATTGACATAATTATTTACCAATTAAAGAAATATTAATAATTAAACATAAATTAAAACTCATAGAAATTAATTAACTTACCACACTTTACCCCTATAGTTCCCAAAACCCACATCTAAAAATAAACTGTAAAAAATGAATTGCACAAATAAAACGTATTTATTTTCAATAAAAACATAATAGTATTTGCCAAAAAATTATAAAGTAACTAAAATTAATGTACTCCCACCCTTCAACTCCATAAAAGTAAAAAAACCTACCCACAAAAATATATATTCTCCTTATTAAGTATCAATTAATTAATTAATATTAATGATCTACTGATTCTTACTTACTTAAACATAAATCCCTTCCCACCCTTTACCCCTGTAAACCGCAAAACCCACACCTGAAATTAATTACACAATTTCCTGGTTTAATTTGCAATTAATTAATTAATATTAATTAACAACTAATTATGAATTAATTAATCATCAATTACTTCAGCCCTTTACCCTTATAAACCCCACAACCTACATCTAAAATTAATTACACAATTTCCATAATTAATTTCCAATCAATTAATTAATATCAATTAACAACTAATTACTAATTTTTCAAAAATAAATTACTTCCCACCCATTACCCCTATCAAGTCCAAAACCTGCACCTAGAAATGTTACACAATTACCATAATTAATTATCAATTAATTAATTTGTATTAATTAACAACCTATTACTAATTAATTATTAAGAAATTACTTCCCACACTTACAACTATAAAATCTCAATTAAATAAATATTAATAAATAAACAATTATTATTAATTTATTATAATTAAATTACTTCCCACACTATTCCCCTATAAACCCGCAACCTACAAGAAAGCAAATAAATGATAAATGTTATTAAAATAAATTTGATAACTACTAAAAATGTAACACATATATTAGAACATAAACTATTCTTATACAAAAAATACATCACATACACTTAAAATATATACTAAAATACATACTACTAAAAAATTCAATATTTTAAACAACTATCTTTTTGCAAACAATATTAATGACTTGTATATATTTAGAAACACGATTTCTTACCATAAAATCGATATTCTTTACCACGATATTCTTGCTTTCAATATTTCTGACTCACGATATTTAGAACTCGATATTTCTGTAGATCGACATTTGCAACTCAATATTTTGTCTGCACACCCTTTACATAAAACGTACCCAAGTTAATAAGAAATAATGAGCCGCCCTGTCCCTAAATGGATTCCTTCAATACCAATGAGAAAGTGCAGGGTTACCCACATTTTCCTGCAGTCAATCAACTGGTATATCTTAGTCTCAGTCCATCTTCACATTGCTAAAATACTTGATAAAACGAACATTAAAATAGACACAAAATGCACCCTTCAGTAACTTCAGAAATTCAGGACCTGGAAATCTGAAATAGCCTTGACAATCCAGCATTATATATAGTAAGAGTACGTGGAAGTTTAAACTTTTGTGAAAATGTCAGGTTCCAATTACCCAGCCAGGCACTGTTAATTTACAACAACCCTCAAATTTCACCTAAGCCTTAGGAAGATCTTTATGACAATTTTCTACTTGCTTACACTCTGTGACAAAAGGAGTAGAATGCTAGCAGTTTATTGTAGAGAGTCAGTCCTTTTTTTGCCCAACCAATCACCCATGTACAATGATTAATATCTAAGCCGAGGCCAAATGAACTAGTTTAAATGAATTGGGTTTACTCACTGAGGGCAACAATTAGTGCTGCATAGGATGCTTGATTTAATTGCAGCCTCTGCTAACTGACTCTTGACTGCATTCCAGTCCAACCTTTTTTGCTCACTGAGCCACTTTTGGACCAGGCCCTTTCTGCAGCGTCACCCCCAGACTGTTTTGTCTTCCTCCTCCCCTTTTTGCCGAATTTGTTTTTTGTTGTCTGTAGAACTCTGGGCATTTTACCACTGCTATACCAGAAAGAAGGGTTTCTAGTGTCTCAGAATAACAATGGGCGCTCTCCCAGTAGTGGATGCAAGGGTAGCTGGGGCAAAGTTAGTTAATAAGGTGCAACAGGCGGGCGGAGAAGACCCCCTAACTGCTCAACAGTATGTCAAAATGAACTACCATACCAAAAACAATCACTACAGTATTGCCTTATGCTCACAAAATCAAAAATCTTTTGCAGTCGTGTACAATTATGGCACACAATTCAAGAAAAGCTAAAGTTACAATGAAATAAGCAAATTCTTGGCATAGTATTGTTGTGATTACAACTGTTTAATGGTTCCACAACCAGCCGACACGTGTTTCGTCGCGTGGGAACAGTGTCTTCACGACTCCTCATGGCTGGGAAATGATACAAAAATACGTACATGGAACATCTTATATTACATGAATCACTGAACAATAATACGGCATCCATAATCGTGTATAGCCCAAAACGTAAGAATCACCCGGTGTTGTATGCGTCTTAGTGTTGGCTAAACAGGGGCCCTAGATCTGAAGGGCGAGTGATGTAGTGACCCCTCCAGTATCCCGCAAGCAGATGCTGACTACCCGAGAGGTAAGTATATAGTGGCATAGAGGTATTATTCATCATGCAATCTAGTTCCAATGCACTGAAGTGATGGGGTAACTGTGTGAAAAATGTGACGGAGGGATCAACCAGTAAAAAAAACATCTGCCAAAATTGCTTGAGAAAAACACGTGCTCTGTGTGAGGGGTACGACCAGTATAATCATACCTGAGCTATAGTACGTATGGCAAAAAGGTCTGTAGAAGGAAGGAGAAGAAGAGCAAGGGGAAAAAAGCCAAGGGCGAATGTGTAAACAAAGACATAAAAAAAGGATGCCTCTGAAGGCAAGTGTATCTCAGAGTTGAGGGAGTTACTACTGTATTATTAGTATGCTCACCGCTCCACCGGTGATATTTCCAACCCGACAGGGCCCGTGACCAAGTAGAAGAAATTTCTTAATGAGCGCTACTGGAGAGTCAGAGGAAAACATGTAGGGAAGAATTGCTAGTGGTCTAGGTTTAGTCGGAAAGTATGACTGAAAATGGGGTAAACAAGGGACATACCAGGACAAAAGAAGTGCTCCTGCGTAAGTATTCAGGGTACTGTGTCACTCTGCTAATATCAATTGCGTCAATGCGTCCTGGTGGAGAACAAGCTGAAAAGAGAGAGCATGAGACTGTGTAAGATCTCTTGTTCCCGTAATATGCCTGTACATCAAGCCGACAAGCGAGAGAACAGAAAGTAACATGCCATGTCTAAATGTAGAGGATGTATGCACAAATACATTTCATGTAGTAAATTACCTCCAGACATGTGTTTCTTGGCTATAAGCCCGGGAGGGGGTCCTGGCAAACTTCCTGGAGCAGATTACTTCCAGGCGGTGCGATTTCTGTAGAAAAACGCGGAAAAACCGGGCATTAGTCTATCCGATGTGCGCCACTTAATAATTGGCATATCCTCACGTATAAGCTAGTCGGAACAAAGCCATTTAAACTTACTTAGTGGAGACGAGGTGAAGGCCAAATTCCGGTTCTCCTGGGTCGCCGTGTTCAAAGTGTAGGACACGTGACCGGAAGTGGGGAGTGTTCAAGTATTGCGCATGTCGTTAATGACGTGCTTGTGGACAAGAGACCGCGGTCTCTTTTCATGTCATTTTATCTACGGATGGACGTTTTGCTGACTGTCCACTCAGTGAGTACCTCTTCTGATAGGTAGGTCAGCGTTCTAGTCCGCTTGTCCACAAGCACGTCATTAACGACATGCGCAATACTTAAACACTCCCCACTTCCGGTCAACTTTGCAGAGGGCCCGGAGGAGAGCCCACAGAGGAAGTCCCCTGCTGGATCCACTGTAGGGAGCAGTATATTTTCTAGAGGCATGTCCCCAGAGGAGCTGTATCAAGAAAGTTAACATTCAAATTAGCCAACCTAGAGATAAAAGAGTGCCAGGGCCAGGGCAAATCTTGCCATGGAAACAGCTGAGGCTGAGAGGTCTTTGGCAGCAAAAACGATCTTGCTGGCTCATGAACTAAGTCTGAGAGAGCTGGACTTAAAAGCCAAACAGCTAGTAGAGTCTGGCTGGAATGGTGGCATCGACAATACTATGTCTAGTGCTGAAGGAAGGGTCCACACACCCAGAGACTTGGTGCCTGACTTCAAGGAGGGTGAGGACATAGACAGATGGCTTGAGGCATATGAGGTCACTTTAAAAGCACACAGGATCCCTAAGGAGGATTGGGGAGCTATCTTATGGCGGCATATACCTGGTGATGGTAGGGACGTCCCACTGCCCCTACCGAAGGGGGATGAGCTGCCGTATCCCACTATGAAGAAGATCCTTTTCAAGAGATATAGATTCACCCCAGAAGAGGGCAGGTTGAGATTCAGGGGCAGTAGGAAACTGTTTCACCAGACCTGGGGAATTTTGTGGGTTGCTTTTAAAAGGCATTGGATGGTTGGGTGAAGGGTTGTATGTCTTATACTTTTGATGGCCTGCACAATTTGATTGACAGAGAGCACATGTTCAGTTACTGTTTCCAGGTCTATGACAACTGGTTGAGTGAAGGATCACTGACCCCAGGGTGCTTACAAAGGAGGCAGACCTCTGTGTGAGTACCAGAGTTGTCTGAGAAGGCATTGCGGAGTGACCTTAAAGAGGTTGGCTCAGATTTTCCCCAAAGGAGTGAGGGGGAGGTACTCAGTAAACAAGACAGGTCCCACTGTAGTGGGGGGGATGGGGTCCTATGTCCTTTCTTAGAGTAGCATGAAAGGCGAGGGAGGGCAGAGGCCCAGGGTTCCCCCCTCTACAGTGTTATGAGAGCTGAGGGGGGTGGCTGTCACAAGCATCTTACCATCTCTGTCTTCTGGGGTACCACTCCACAGCGGAGGGCACAGAGGCCAGGATAGAGATGCCGGAGGTAGAAATAGTCCACAGTGGGAGCACTAGTGGGTCAGGGGTTGCCAGCTCTGAGATCAGAGCACCACAAGGTTGACCCTGATCAGGTCACTTTGCAAAGAGGGACTCCCAGCACAGTCACAGGGACAGAGAGCTTGGGACCTGCACCAGGAAGACTCTGGCATGACACACACAGAGTGTGTTTCCCTTGAGGGGGTAGGGGGTACTACCATGGGAGTTCTAACTTGCCAGGCCCATGTTCAGCCACATCACTTTGTTTGCCATGGTGTTACTGTCTGCCTACTGAGATTGAACTATGAGTAAATTAAAGTTAGGTGCCGCACAGTTCGGGTACAGAGATGAGGAAAAGGGTCCCCCATGTGTCAGTTTAGTGGCACAAGATAGTATAAACAGAGGGATCCAACTGAGTTCAGTGAGGCATAGAACTGAAAAGTGCCCCTGCAGAAGTGGGCCACTGTCAACGCTCTATTGCCTATGCAGGGATGTCCATCAAGGTGTTGATTTGACTACCCTGGCTTTAGGCTGGAAGGGGGTTGTGTTGGACCTGGCCCTTTCTGCAGTGTCACCTACAAACCTTTTTCTTTCATTCAATCAATCAATCAATCAATCAGAGTACTTGTAGAATGCACTACTTACCTGTGAGGGTCCCAAGGCGCTGAGGGGAGGAGGGGTTGCTGCTACTGCTCAAAGAGCCAGGTCTTGAGGAGTCTTCTGAAGGCGAGTAGGTCTTTGGTCTGTCGTATGGAGGTAGGGAGGGTGCTCCAGTTCTTGGCGGCAAGGTAGGAGAAGGATCTGCCACCGGAGGTCGTTATTTGGATGTTGAGGACAGCGGCGAGTGCGAGGCTGGCGGAGGGGAGCTGGCGGGTGGAGGTGTAGAAGCTGAGGCTGCTGTTCAGGTAGGCTGGTCCGGTGTTGTGGAGTGCTTTGTGTGCGTGGGTGAGGAGCTTGAAGGTGATCCTCTTGTCGAGGGGGAGCCAGTGTAGGTCTCTCGGGTGGGAGGGGATGTGGCTGCGGCGGGGGATGTTGACGATCAGTCGGGTGGAGGCGTTTTGGATGCATTGTAGTCGTTGTAGGTGTTCGGCTGGGATTCCTGCATAGAGTGTGTTGCCTCCTTCTCCTCCTCCTCTGTTTGCTGAATTCTTTTTTGTTGGCTTTAGTACTCTGCACCCTTTACCTCTGCTAACCAGTGCTAAAGGGCATGTGCTCTCTACTTAAAACATAGGGCCAGAAGTACGACCATTGGCATTAGCGACTCGCCAATTGCGAAAAACTGTGAGTCACATTTTGGGAGTCGCTAATGCCAATGTACAACAATGTCAGAGACACTATTTACTATTCCTAATGGGGTTGAAAATTGCATGCCTCATCAATATTCATGAGGCACTCGCAATTTGCGACCTAATTGGGTATGGCTGGCCCTCCCAGGTATGGTGGCCTGATGGGCTCAGCAGACCTCCATGTCTGGGACTGCTTTTAAGTAAAGCAGTTTTCTTTAATAATATTAACAATTAAACGTTCTTGTTTCATTTTTCAAGGGCAGGTAGTGGTCCCTGGGATCACTGCATTCCCCTAAAAAATATTAAAGGGGAAGGGTCTCCTGAGACTTCTTCTATCTGGGAGTGCGGTAAATTGCAAATGTTTTGCGACCGCAATTGTGGTTGCAAAACCTTCTTACATAGGGTAGCAAGTCGCTGTTAGGAAGGAACGCCCTTGGGACGGCCCTTCCTAATAGCAAGCCGCAAATCCAATTTAGCGAGTCACAAATAAATGCACCTCACTAAATAGTGTTTGTACATGACCAATTAGTATTTTTGCATGCGCAAATGGGTCACAAAGCCATTTGAACATACAAAAATGGGATGTGCATCTGACCCTCAGTAACATGGCTTGTCCACAATAAGCATATTTAATTTGGTCATAAGTCCCTAGTAAAGTACAACACATGTTCCCAGTGCATTTCATTTAAGTGCTACTAGTAGGCCTGCAGTACTGATTGTGTCACCCACTTCTGTAACCTTTTAAACATGTCTCAGGCCTGCCACTGCAGAGCCTCTGCGTGCAATTTTAAACTGTCATGTCAGCCTGGCAAGTTAAGCCTCTTGCCAGGCCCAAACCTTCCTTTGTAATACATATACATCACTAAGGTAGGCCCAAGGCAGCCCCTATAGCTGGGTCAGTGTATTTAAAAAGTTGGACATGTTCATTTAAGTTTTACATGTCCAGGTATTGTAAAACTCTTAAATTCGTTTTTCCACACTGCAAGGTCTATCACTCCCATAGGTTAACATAGGGATCACATTATTACATTTTCTAAGTGTAATTTCCAACTGGGAAATGATGAATATTTAAAGTTTGGTGTCTCTAGACTCACAATTAAAAATGACAATTCATGGGACTGTCAGACTTTAAGTTTTAAGTCTGTAAATGCGACTTTTATAAAGTTGCTATTTTCTTACTTTAATCATTCCGTGCCTTTTGCCTGTCTCTAAATACATATCTGGGGTGCATGATAGTTGGGCCTTATGTATTCCCTCTAGACAGCCACACACAATGGGAGCTTAGGTGTGACTTGATGGGCATTGATGGGTCATTAACTGACTTGATGAGGGACGGAGCAAAGCACAGTCCCATCTGCACCTGAATTGGCTGGGCCCTGTCTCCACACAATAGGCCTAACGACCCTGTACTGTCAACTGGCAACTTTGAGCCAGGGTAGGGGAGGAAGGGAATTCCCTGCACTACAAAGCCTCTATCTAGAAGCTTCTCCCACCTTACCGGACCAGGGCACCAACGTATAAATACTGGACCTCAGACATCACCACTTCAATACACTTCTGGACCTGTGGGTACTCCACCAGGAAAAAAGACTGCTGTGCCACTGAAGGGCCTGTCATTCTGCTGGACTCCAGCTCTGCTGTGCTACCCTGCTGCCTGCAGCCTTCCTCGCCTGGTAATGAGAAGGACTGGACCTGCAGCTCTCCAACCCAGAACCACAGTGACTACACTGGGTTGCTCACTTGCCTCAGGGACACAATTTACAACTCACCTGCTATAGCCTGGACTCTGTCATGTATGAGTCGACAGTGCTAAGCTGTGCCACCCCAGTCCTGGACCTTGGAAGTGGGCCTAAGGTGCTCTGCCTTCTGCAGTTCTTCTCGGAACTGCCAGCAGTTGACACAAAGCGCTGCATAGCAACGCCGCACCAACCGCACACCAGTATTTAAGGTACTGAGTTCCGCAGGCACAGGTGGGTCCCTCTAGCCAGCCCACACTCCATCGCAGTCGGCCTGAGTTTTGTCCCAGTCTGGCATGACCAGATTATCACAGTTAGACTTTGCGCTTTTATGCAATATTGTCACCTAATTCTTTAAAATTGCATATCTCAGGATTTACTTATTGGATTTTTGTTGTCTTGGTTTAGTTTCGCTCATTAGATTAAGCTCTATTACTCTTTGTGTGGTGTTTGTACTGTTTTTCTGTTTTATGCATTGCACAAACATTCACACATTGCTTCTTAAGTTAAGCCTGACTCCTCCGTGCCAAGCTATCAGAGGGTGAGCACAGGTTAATTTATGGTGTGTATCTGACTTACCCTGACTAGGATTGTGGTTTCTGCTTGAATAGGGCGGATACTCTTACTAATCAGAAACCCAATTTCTAATAGACACTTTAGTTAGTGTTTACGTTCAAAAGCAGATCAATGTATTGATGCACATTACTTTAAAAAAAAATGTGATTACTTGAGGTTTTATGGGTCTAAAATAACTTGTTTCTGACATCTGAGTAAGATTATTGAATCAAAAATCGCAGTTACTGAATGGTTGCAGCAAGCGCACCTAGAATGCCAAATAATTTAATGACTCGGTTACTTACCGGTATACTTCATTACGCCTAGTCATGATTTTCCTCCACCCAGTCCAACCACATGGAGCAATGTCTTCTCTGCCACACAGAATTAAACCAGCTAAACAAAATCCTGTATAGTGCCCTGCACAATGTATCTTCCTGTGGAGGAGACTCTACTGTGTCACAAATAGGAGGGGTCTACACAGGAACGTCCTGATATATACTAAGTTAAAACCGTCTCTTGAATCAAGAGTCTAAAGACACCAATTCTTTTTACTGCAATAGTTCCCTATCACTAAGTAGGAAGAAGAGCGAACCTAGCACTTGGACGAGGAAGACTATGATATGGCCTAATGAAGACTACTGGTGAGTAACCAAGTCATTACCTGCCTTGTTCTTCTTCCTCATACCAGTCCTCAGACAAGAAACGTATGCCAAAGCACATGCAGAGCACAATAAAGCAATAAACCAGAATGTGAAATGCAGCACCTAATGTGATTTATTTAGAAATACTCCCACTCAAATCAATGAACTGCTGACAGTAATTCTGAACCAAAGGAGGAACACCCCCATCTTTATTTATAATGAGAAATTAAAGTGTGAGGAGTTTCCCAAAAAGGGATGCACTGATATCCTCCAATGAACATCCTTTGGAAACTGGTCATGAAGAAACTAGTCCCCTGGAGGAGCCACCTTGAATGCCTTGAGGAAGAGAAAGCACAGCTCTCTGATAAGCTAAGGTAATAAGGGTACAGATCGAACGGCTTAGTGTAGAAGTCATGGGATGATTTTAATTATTCGCAGACCCAAGGTCACAAACAGAAAATGAACCTGCTTAAAGGTGCTGCTCTCTCCAGAAAGATAGAAAGAGCTTTGTGAGGGTCAAGTGTATGAAAGAGTTTCTTCTCAACAGAAAATGGAGAGGGAAACAGATAGGAATAATAATATTCTGAAAGACGCTAAAGGAAGAAGAAATCTTTGGTATAAAAGATGGATCAGAACACAGAACCACCTTGTCTGAAAAGAAACACATAAAAGCTCATGACACATATGGGTACCAATCTCACTCAACCTCGTTCTAGCATCATTGCAACTTAATAGAAAAGCTTCAAGGTCAACAAATGCAAATAAATGGAAGTAAGTGGCTTGAAAGAAGTTACTTGAAGAACTAATGGAAGGTCCCATGAAGTTAAGGGAGAATGAATAACTGGACTTTGAAAAGAAAAACTTTTTACCAAATGACAAACCAAGGAGTCAAATTTAGCCAAAGAATCTCCTCTATTCGCCCTGACCACCAGCCACTGATTGCAAAGTGTGGAAACTGATCAACCTAGTAAGAAACCATCTCTCAGGAACACAGTAGAGAGGATGAGAATGATTACTGTCACACCATCTTGGACATGTTTTCCAATATCTCATGAATATGCAATGTGCTCCCCTTTCTGGAGTTCTGAAGGGGCAGGGCAATATCTGGTGCTATACCATAAGCTTCCAACCTTAACTTTTCAAACTACAAACCTCTAAGGACAGATGGAGGAGAGACTTCTCTGGAAGAGAGGTGAAACTGAGAGGGAGAGGAAACAGGGCGAAAATATCCAAGGATAATTATATGACAACAGTTTAAATTGGGGAAACGAAGGTTAGTGACACTAGGCTAGAACCATCAACAGGACATCCACTTTCTCCTCCTTTATCTTGGAAAGAACTTTGCTTATTAGAGGGAAAGAAAGGAAAGCAAACAATAGAACCTTATGCTATTGAAAACTCGTTTTATCCATTTTCCAAACATTCTGGGATGGAAGCTAGAAACAGAATCTTAGAGACTGGGCATTGTGGGGAGAGGTAAAAAGATTCAGATAGTTGCTCTCTGTAGCTTCTCACTATTTCCTGGAAAAGAAGAGGGTCAAGTGACATTGTTACAGAGAAGGCGAATGGGCGACTCAAACGATCTGCATGCCCATTCTCCCTCCCAGATGATAAATTGCTTTGGGAGATATCAAATTGGCCTCTACCCAAATCCTGATCCTCCTGGCAAGAGGAGCCAAGGCCTCCCTACAATCCGAGGTGAGTTTTATAGACTGGTTCCAACTCCCTTCACATAAATAAATTGTGGGATTCCTCTGCTCTCCACAACCCCTGGAATGAGAAATCTTCCAAAAATGGTCCCCACTGCAGGCTGCTTGAATCCATTCTCACAGTCACTGGCAGGGGAAGAGAAAGTAGCACACCCTGTCCAAGGTCCTGGGTTCTATCTACTATTGGAGTTTGGTGGCTACTTCCAGCAGGACTGGTACCAGCCATTTATATTCCTGAGTTCTCGGATTCCAGAAATAAAGAAAACAAAACACCAATTAATGCTGGTGGAGATGGGCCCAAGGTACCAACAGTATGGCAGCTGCTACGCCCTCATGTACCGGCAACCACTTTCTTGCTGGAAACTGATGACGTTTCTAAAGGTTCCTCAACTGTGTTCTAATCCTCACCTGTTGAGATGGAGGGAGGAAGACTTTTCCCACATTGGTCTTGATGAGGACTCCGACAAAGGGAAGCTCTTGTAAAGGCATGAGATGAGACTTTGCCAATTTGAAATGCCAACCATGCTCTGAGAGAGTGTTGCAAACATTCTGGACCACTTCCTGACCCTTAGAAGAAGAAGAGTCACAGATTAATCAGTGATCACATATGGAAAAACTAACAGCTTCTTGGAATGAAGGATGCCCACTAAAAGTACAGGTGTAGTACCATTAGAGCTGATGCAAGACCAAATGGCAGAATACAAAAGAGAAAATGATGACCCAAAGCAAAGAACCTTAAATATTCTCGAGAAGTGTATACCATGGGGATATAGAAGTATGCATCCTATAGATCATAGAAGCAAGGAACATAAGCAGGACTACCAGAAAGAGGATATCCATGAGACCCTCCAGTAATCCCTGACTTCTGTTCCTTGGCCCTTGAAGCTTTAGATGATTCTTAGGAGTAGGAGTAGGAATAAAACAGTAGCTTGGAGAAGATGAGAACTCTATTTCATAGCTGCTTCCACCAAATTCAGTTCTCAGGCATCTGAAATCTCTTTTTTCCAGATCAAAGAAAATGTCTGAATCCTTCCACCAACCCATATTGGACAGTCAGAACTTTGAAGTTGTAGTGCACAGGTGGGGTTCCAGGCAGCTGCTGGGATTTCTCCAAGAAGGGACCAACCTGGCCACAACCCCTGGTTTAAAAGGGCTGCTTAACCCCCTTTGCAGATGAAGAGTGTCCAACCCCCCTGCAATAACCA
This sequence comes from Lissotriton vulgaris, assembly GCF_964263255.1. Taxonomy (NCBI): domain Eukaryota; kingdom Metazoa; phylum Chordata; class Amphibia; order Caudata; family Salamandridae; genus Lissotriton; species Lissotriton vulgaris. Next base: position 405,270,040 of record NC_141697.1, on the reverse strand, counting down.
AACCCATTCCTTTAAATACATGAGTAGATGGTGCCAACATTTTACAGTCCTCCACTGACCGCTTCACAAACTCTTCCAATTGGGGACTGAATAATGTGCCCTTCAGAGAATGGTATGCGGCTCATAAGGGCTTTCTGGGCATGGTCTACCTTCCAGTACGTTATCCAAATATGACATCTGGCAGTGATGGAAGAAACAGCCGAGGCTGCTGCCCAAAAGAAGGAGTTAAATATGAAATCAGAGAGGAAACTGACTTGTTGTTCCATCATAGCAAGTCTTGAATCAATGTCATTGCATTGATAAAGTTCCTGCGCTAAAACTTCAAAGTCCTGTAACAGTCATAGCTATTTGTATAGGTCACAGAAATGCTAAGAAACAAGCTTCCTTTGACTAGAAGTAAACCTAATATTGTTGAAATGTGCACAAATCTAATTTAGACACTTGACCTTAATTTAAAACAGTATTTGTTGTTCAGGTTAAATGAAATGCATTGACTAAAGCGTGACTTTGCAAGCTGATGTTTCTCTTTTTTTGGCATGGTTAATTGTGTATGCCGTGAAACATTTAATATTTAGAAGGCCCACCTGCATTAGGAGCCTATGGGAACTGTGGCTTATGTTTCCATAACTTAACTACATACACATGTCTGAAGCTAACTTGTGATAAATCTTTGCAAGTCACAGGCACTTTCGTGGAAAGGAAAGAGTAGATCCTGCTCACAAACAAGTGCTGCCATTCGATTGTTCCAGAGAGGAAGAAGCCTGCTACAAAGACTGCAATATATTTCATTATCTTTTATATTACTGCGTGTTCCTAGTTAGTTTCAATGCTTCTTCAATGCAGACTTTTTTTCTCCACTCCTTACCTTAATTCTCGTCCTAGTCTGAAGGTTGTGGCTACTGCTGCTTCTGTTCATCCTTACTTTATTTTGATGGTTTAGTTTTTACAGATTTCTACTGCAATTGTAAGATCATTTGCTCAGATTACTAAGACTGGGCTGAGTTTCATGAACTACTATTTATGGGAAGTTCTGCTGCTTTAATTTGGCTTTGAGCTTTATATTCATTATATCTCACTCTTTTCCTTTTCCTTTGAACTTGAACTCTTCATTAGTTTTACTAACTTTGAAATGCTGGTCCTGTACTTTAGAATAGGATAGTATTCATTCATGGAATGTCCATAATGCATTATTTGATTATTAGTTCTAACTAACTGTTTATGAGATGTCTGTAAACGTACTCAAGAATAATTGACTAATTTGAATAAAGTCTGCTGTTTACAATGAGAGAGCCCGATATCTGCTTTTATACTGCAACATATATTTTAAGATCAATTGATGTAAGCAAAAGTATGTTATTTTAAACTGCGTCAATAGTTAAGATTGTATTCTATTGATTAATGAATTGTATAGGTTTTTAATAATGTTTTAAATGTGCTTTTATGGTTGTTTTATTTGAACCGAAAAAAGCTTATTGAACTGAATAAAACGAATAAAAATACTCTTACTAATCTTTTAATGAGAATAATGCTTTTAAACCATATTCAAACTCTCATCATTGCCTGAACTTGGAATTGAAATTGAGATTTGCTTGTTATGCTGAAACAGCTCTTTCAAACAAAATACAGTGGCAAATATCCATCTCTGAGGGCAAGAAGGAACGGGGCTTTATTTGCGCTATTACTGTCATTGCTTCCCTGGATGTTCAGAAACTGGGAGCGAGGCTTGTGAAATATCACTGGACCGCTGCCATCTTAGATTGGGAAGGTTGTGATCCCAAATAAAGGTCGGCCATGGACAATCAGGCAGAGGCTACCTCCTTATCGCTTAGCGGAGAATGTAGTGTGCCATATTGAGGGATTTAGTCCTGAATAAAACTTACAAAGTCACAGCTAGTGCAGGCATCATACTGAAAAGGAATTTTGTCAAAATAGTGATAAAAATGCAAATAAAAAGCCTTATGTTAACACTGTTGAGCAAATCCAGATGTCATCAGGTAGACAGCAATACATAAACAAAATATCTTGGTGTAGGCCCCTCTTATTTGTGGCATAGTAGGGACAAGCCATATTCATAGGGTCACTATAAGAGAGTTTTTTCCGTCCAATTAATTCTGTGTAGGAGGGAGACATCACTCCATGTGTGATGACTGGGACAAGGAATACATACAAGGCAGTTAATTAGTGATGTAATGATGCTAATTACTTGCCTATGTGCAGGTTACCATTTACCAGACTCATTATTTTGGAAGATCGATATACATAGAACTCAGGGAGGCTGAGACTCCAGCATTAGGTTAGCACATATTACTAGAAGCCTACCCAGAGCAAGCAAGAGAAATCAAACAAAAAGAGAGACACCAAAATGACGGGAGTGGTATGTTACAGGGTAACTAAACATAAGCCTACTAAACGCATATTGCAATAATTGCTGTACAGAGATTTAGCATCCTGCTGGTATCAGTAACTTAGAGCCTGATTAGATCTCAGTGGAAGGGTTATCTCCATCACAACGGTGACGGATATCCCATCCACCAAACTACAAATTCCATAGGATATTATATTTCGGCAGATGGGATATCCAGCACCATTGTAATGGAGTAGGCCATTTGCCAATACCTAAATCAGCCCTTAGAGCAGTGAATTATCATAAAAAATGACAACACATTTCCCACTCTGTGGAGGCCACACCGACTTCCATGTCATTCACGAATGCAAGTCATTTACTGGGGACAAATTCCAGGTTTGATCTCGAGGATGCTGGTGTGCTCGTGCAAAATTACTGCAGGGCTCCACAGATTAGCATTATGAGCTAACTATTAATGGGGGCCATACTATTAAAAATATCCTGTAGGAAGGTAAAATAGGTAATTCTTGTAAAATGCATCCTTATGCCCAGTGCTTTAAATGCACAAGTACTCACCGGTACTAAGTACTGGCACTTCTCAATTTTCTGTACTTGAGTACCAGAACTTCTCCTTGTCTGAAGAGAGTACCTGTACTCATTGGGCAGCAGAGCAAGCTCAGTGAATATGGTATGTACAGAAAAAAGAGTGACGCAGCTGAGTAGTCGGTTTGTTTTCATGAAGCACTCAGATGATCGAGTTCTAATTTCCCCTTACAGAGTGCTAATTGAGCAGCAGCCTGTATGCATTCATTCAGCACTGGCAGGGTGTTTGGGAGGGGCCCGAGCCACACTGTTATTATTGACATAGTGCCTACTCAGGCTTTATTGAGTCAATAGCACAGTAGGTGTGTGACCAGGGCTGGCTAATAGGCATCTTTCCTGACTCTCTGGAAATCTTAGAGAAGGCTTCTTGCTGGTATAGCAGAGTAGGGCAGCACTTGTGTGGAGCCAGCTTTCGGAGGAAGGTGATGATAGTGATGCTGTAGTAGAGTGGGTGGGAATGAAGGTTTATTAATGTGGCCATCAGTGAATGTAAGCGGTTCTAAAACAAATGTACTAAAGGCCCTGTCTGCGTGCAAGAATGCTTCTATGACCTGTGTATGTTCTTGCATGAGTGAGTGTTGTCTGCAGTCTCTAGCACGGCAGATAGATAGTTGCAAGCTGAGCACTCTGCCCTAGAAGCGTACATAAAAGGGTTTGCATGTAGCAAGTTCTAGGCCACTCTTTTTCCATTGCATATTCTCTTTCTCCACAGTGTTTCAACACGATTGCATTTTGTTGTTGAGATGCAGTTCTCTCTTGGGTTAATGGACAGGCTCTGGGAGGAGTAGAGGTGGGCGAACCAACAAATTAACAATGAGAGCCAAGTAAGAGCCAAACCAGGACGTCTGGCTTGGCCTTAAAAGTCTTTGCATAAGTTGAGCATTGAAAACATTACTATTAAAATAAGTGTATTTTTCATGTGGAAGCATTTCACTTTAGTACATAAGCTTATATCACAGCATTGAGGGAAGTTTGACGACAATGCCATTAGTGATCTAGGAAGCAAGTCACTTTTCAGGTGAATATCTTATATTGCCTATTTTCTTTCCATGAATGAAGCAACACATAGGGCCTGATTCCGATCTCGTTCAGAAAGCAAACTGAACGACTCGTGTCCGGAATGCTTTCTGTATGACTCGTGTCAGGGGAGTCCGACCGAACAAGTGCAATGCGTTTCAATACATCTGGATACAATTCAGTTGGACTCCCATTGACTTCAATGGGAGCTTGTCTACCGAATGCGTGCACAGTCTCGCATTGAAGAAAGGGGTGACTGGGGAAAATCATGCACCCTATGGTCTGAAAGGGGGACCCATGGGCACGATACAGTACAGATGGCCCCGGGTGAAGAGGTGCCTGCTATGGGCCCCCAAAGACCGATTGCGGCAGCCTTTTTAATCTGAGCACAATGACTCATAAAGGCTGTCCAATCATTCATCGTACTTGCTCGCGTGGAAAACCTACTCTATAGAGCTGTACATTTCGGCTCCGGAGGGTTCCATCTCTCAGTATGCCTTCCGGAACCAATTCAGTCAGCACTAAAGGTTTCCAGGCATCATACTTGGTTGTTCGGAATTGGGAACGAGTCGGTCAGACACAAGGGCTCCCGATCAGTTTTGGTAAAACCATATCCTATTCGGAGCCCCTACAACCGAGATCGGAACCGAGCCCATAGTGTATTACGCAAGATAAGATTTTACAGCACACATCCTGAACTCGCTCAATTGGATATACTATCATATGTGCTAATAAAGAAAAAGGAGGTTGGTAAGATAAAATATTTGTCTATGATCACACATTTTGGTCACGTGGGTAAGCTGGGATTGATCCCAGAAATTTCTGCTTTCACATTGTGCAATTCAGCCTCTAGATAGCTATATCTTTCTTTATCTCCTGCATTACAATAAAGGTCACTATTTTATTTTTATTTTTTGCACAGAGTTTGGTTGGCAGGCAGATGCAACATCAAAGTTCAGTTTATTATTGGCTTTAGGATGCAAGATGACCTAGAACTGAGACAGAGCGAGGCATCCTGGCTCATGTTTTCAGCAGTTTGCCCAAATCCTAAAAGAGGGAATCAGACTTTACAGCAGGTAAGGAGCATTGATGCAGAGCTGTGCCATCTAGGAGAGGCTGGGTGGTGTCTGCTAGGTGGCAATGAGACAAGAGGGGTAACCATAGTTAAACATTTCCAAAAAAGGTTAAGGAAAATATCTTGTACAAGTCATATTTGATCTAGGTGTTGCGCCATGAGAACCCCACTTTATTGTCAAATGTATACTTATATGTATGTATAAGGGGTATGGAATACTCACAATATACCAGAAATGCTTTAGTATCATTATGCACATCTGCACACCAATAAATCTCAATCAAATTAAATGTGAGCCCCTGGTCAGGTCCCTTATCACTACCCATAGCCCTGCCCCATAAGCCCACCCCCAAAGTCCCGCCCTAGTCCACAACTCAATTTGGTGAGTACCTGCACTTATTTATTCCATTTAAAGCACTGCTTATGCCTTCACTCGATGATACCACTTCCCTCCCAACCCGATGATTGTTACATGTTGGTGTTTCAAACGCTAGTTGCTGATGGGAGAGATGATCCAGCTGTAGCTACAATGGTTTGTATGGTAATGACTCTTAACACAGCCCTTTCTTTTCATTACTGCCCTTTCTTATTACACCAAAATGAAGCCTCTGAAACAGGAGCGCCAACGCACGTCTGATCTGTAACAGGACCTAATTCATTGTCAGGCTTCTGGCACAAGTGCTGTATAGTGTACTACCGACGCTTCTGGGTAATCATTTGTCAAACAAGTACAATGGAGGTGCACGCTGTAATACTGCAACTCTTTCTCAGAGAGGAAATGGTCTGACTGAAGCAGTCCCAGCTGCATAACCACAGGACAGCCTGTACTCAGAGTATTTAGACCTTAATTATCGTGTTTATTCAACCACAAATAATGTTTTTGATTCTTTGTGTTTTCTTGGCGCTTGACATTCAGATTGTCAATGCATCCCACTAAGACTAAGCAGATGAATTACACTTGGTAAAACTTACAATGTTGTGGACGTGTGCCTTTTAAATATTACCATTCTAGAACATTAGACTGGCTTGGGCAAAAGAAAGTTCACAATGATTCACATAAGTGCAAATGACAATGCATTTTCGTGCTTCCTTTTTTAGGTCTGGCTAGATGGTGCAGTTGACACCAGGTATTATGTGATCAGCAGAAAAAACTCTTCAGAAGCACTTCCAAGCAAGGGCATATGCTCCACCCAAATGTTGCTTACCTTGAGCCCATTGACTGGATAGAAGTTGTGTCCACTGAAAAAAGATTTCTTGTATTGCACTTTTTGACATGTGCAAAGCTTATACTTTAATAGTGACAGCAAGAGGTGGGTGGAACTCTCAAAGTTCCACTCTGTGGAATTCTGCCGAGTCACATAAAAACTCCATGTGAATGTGCGGAGTTATACCAACGGGCAGAAATATGCATGTCGCACTGCTGGCACTGGGATGTAGTACCAGTAGTGAGAGCAGCACTGAAAATTCAGTGTGAATAGCACCATGCAGTGAGCAAGAGAATCACAAGAATATCTACATGAGAAGCAGCCCTCTACCACCCTTGTTAGAAAACGTCGCTAGGGGACAGTACATCTCACTCAAACCCGCATTTCTGGAGCCTTGCAGGAGAAAATACCACCATGTGGCATTTGGCAGAATATGGGTGGAACTCTGCATTACAAGAATAACGTAAAGTTACCAAATTCCACTAGTTCCATGGGTGGAATGAAATATTCTGCCCACTCCTACTGACAATCCTACTGACAACTTAATTATCAATGCTAAAGTCCTGATCTGTTTATTATGAAAAGTTGTGATAATTATAGACCTGGCCTATTTATTGTATAAAGCATATGGATTGCTATTGCTCTGTGTTAAAGTCCAGAGAGAGGTATGTTGTTACAAGGATTCTCACAGATTACTCTAGTATGCTGGAGTTTTGGCATTTGTTTTCTCCTGACAAACCATGGATATAGAAAGGTTGTACCTTGATAGTGCTTCCTACGCCCTCGAAAGAGAGATTGCACTTCGCTTTGCCAACTGTACTTTTGTATACATTTACAATTGTCTGACTCTATGCTAATAGTTGCCTGTGGGTAAAGGTAAAAAGTCAATGAGAAAGGGCATATGCCTAATTGGATCACTGAAAAAGGTTATGTCCGACGCCATAGGTCTGATCTGTTTATCATGAAATCTTCTAATTAAAGACAATATGCCTAGGTTATTTATTATAAACATATGTTTTATAGCCATGAGGACATTAAGGGTGAGTTGTCATCATACTCTGTTACAGGATTTATACAGGTATTTTGCTACATGAAATCTCACATATTAACATAGTTAGTGCTGGACTTGGTCCTCTCTGACGAATCATCTTCAAACGTTTTACCTCCCCCCCCTGATTTCTAAACCCATTCTTGTCAGCTTTTAGAACTCTGAGCACTTTATCACTGTTAACCAGTGCCTAAGTGCTTGTGCTCTATCCTTAAAACATGATAAATCATGCTAACATCTAATTGGCATATTTATTTTACTTGAGAGTCCTTCATAAATAGACACTGATAAAGGCTACTGGCCTTTTTTCTGAACCCATTTTTGTTGGTTTTCAAGACTCTGCACACTATACCTATACTAACCAGTGCTCTCTCCTTAAAACATAGTAAAACTGGATTACACCAAATTTGCATATTTAATTTACTTGTAAGTCCCTATTAATGGGGTACTGCATGTACCCAGGACCTGTAAGTTAAATACTACTAGTGGGACAGTAGCATTCATTGTGCCACCCACTCAAGTAGCCCTTTAAACATGTCTCCGAACTGCCATTGTAGCCTGCATGTGTAGTTTTAAACTGCCATTATGATCTATTTAGATGCACCTCTTGCCAGGCCCAAACCTCATTTTTTTATGCATATGTCACCCCTAGGGTAGTCCCTACACAATCCAGAGAGCAGGGTGCACTGTATTTAAAAACCTTGGACATGTACATTTTTATTTTTCCATGTCCTGGTAGTGAATGACTCCTAAACTCATTGTTCACTACTGTGAAGCCTACCTCGTCTATAAGACAACATTGGGTTCCCTAAAACACTTATGTATTGTTTGATTATTTGCTGATACTGCGACTTTGCACGCTGATGAAAGAAGGAGGAGCAAGCTAGAAGTTGCAGAGCAGGAGAGAGAGGATGAGCGGAGCAGAGCGCAGATTATTGGCTGCCATCTATGGCCTCTCATGCACACCTGACTTGGCCCAATGCCACTGAGAGAGGAACAGAGAGGAGCCAACAAGCAGGGTCTCTCAGCCTGCATTACAGCGTTACTGAGCACCAGCTCCCACTTACTGCAGTGCACACACAACCTTCAGTGCACCACAAGGCGCATTTGCAGAGTGGTGGAAATAGGAGTGTGTCACCTCTGACCACCTCTCAGCAATTCAGTTGTGTGGGGCTAACTGGAGGTAACAGGTAAGCTAGTTGGCCCCTAAGGACCCTCAGAAACTAAGCAGACGTCATCACCCAACCAAGATCATGCCAGGAGGCGTGTTTGCAGAGTAGTGGAGAAAGGGGGCAGGGCCTTGGCCAGTTTCCAACTTCCATTATAGTATTTTATTCTAGGAAGGGGGGCTGTATGGCCCCCTTCCCTTGATACTTTTGTGTCCCGGGGACCCCATTCCCTGGGGCCTGAAACTATTTTTTATTAATTTTTGTGTAATGAAATGGGAGGGGGGGGCATGCAGCCCCCCTCCCGTGGCTAATTTCTGGAAATGGGAGGGGGCCACCCAGGCCGATTTTGGTCCCGGGGACCCCAATCCCCAGGGCCCTCTATTTTTTTTTTTAATTTTGTACATTTTGGACATTTTTTTAAAATTTTGCCCCCGTCCTGAGGCCAATATTGCCTCAGGGACCCCATCCCCCAGGACATGGCCCCATCCTTTCTTTTTTTATAAAAATGGGTAGGGGGCCACCCAGGTAATTTTTGGCCCAGGGAACCCCACCCCCCCAGTGCATGGCCACATCCTTGGGGGCATTGGGGGGAGCCTCAAGGCTCCAATGGTACCGGCCAGCTCCCGCCTCCTGTGGGAGCCAGCATTGCTTTTGGACACAGGGAGCTGCTAACACACAGCTCCCTCTACATAAAAGCAATTTTGCTTCGTGTCACGGAAGCTAGAGCATTTTTCCTGCTCTCTTTTCCATGAAGCGAAGCAGAGTTTGCTATAGCTTGGTAAGAGCACTGTTCCTGCCAGGCCATAGCAAACTGCAATGTCCTAGGGGTGGGTTCCCCGGGACATTGCTGGAGCCAGCCCAGGGAGTGGGTGTCCCCAGGGCCATTTCAGGTTCCTAGAGAGGGCTGAGTGCCCCCCTCCAACTGTGTTTTAACCCCGGGGAGGTGGTGGTCACCGGGGCTGTGTGGGGGGGCTTGATTCCACAAACACTTTACTTTTAAATGTAGCCCCTGGGAGGTGGCATTCCCCAGGGCTGTCTTGGGGTAGGAGCAACCCACACATTTGTTTACAAATTAAAGCCCTGTGAAAGTGGTGGTCCCAGAGCTGCGGGGGGCACGTAGCCCACAGCATTGAATAGGTAAGCCCTGTAAAAATGGCTGGCTCTGGGAATGCGGGGGCCAGCGCGGGCCCCCACATGTATTTTGATCATTGCCCCTGGGACCTGGCCGACATGGTGGCCTAATTAAATGAAGCGCCAGAGCCTACGCTTTGTGTTTTTTAAAACATTTCCGAAGGATTCGCGAATCCAACACAAATCCCGCCTAAATCTTTTCTTAATTTTTTTAATGTTTTACCTTTTTCCTGTGACTTGGTTCAACCGAGTCACAAGATGGCTGCCAACGCGTCCTAGTTTGAAGTGTTGGCAGCCAATCATATCTTAGACACGAGATCAGGTGAGTTCATGGATCCTCTGTGTCACTATTTGCATATCTGAGAAATGTTTAAAATTCTCAGGAACTACTGAGCGGATTCACACCATTTAACAAAAAGTGTGCACTCTGTACCAAGAGCTACCTTTCTGCCAAATTTTGTGTAATTCCTTACAGCAGTTTGGGCTGTGGCTGTGTCAACAGTTTTCTACAGAAATTAACCTGGAGAAAAAGCGTTTTGGGGCCACCACTTGAGGGATCACCCAAAAGTTTTCATCTAAAGTGAGTGGGCCATTAGTTTTGAAACTTTCCGTAAGATTTGTCAAATGGCGCCAAAGATATTGGGAAAAGAACAAAAAACAGTTCGAATAGAAACAAGGTCCTAACTATAACTACCTACTGGCGACAATCAGTAAGTAATATATATTTATACGTATATATGTGGGTTGGAGAGTAACTGGGCACTTGTACTAGTCAGGCTACTGGGGAACTTTTATTATAATTCTTATTTATCTAAATATAAAATTATATATTATTGACTGTCCCACAGCCACTGTTATTTGTTTGCAATAAAAAGGCGGGGACATCTGATTGACTTGAATGATCTAAATTGTTTCATATGTGTGTTTTTGGCCACTTTTAACAAACCTAAAGATTTAGGATCATTATGAAATGTTTAAAGAATCCTGGCTGGTAAAGGATACGTGGACCAGCAATTAAGGCACTTTGGTCTGGTTAAAATATGTTCTCACAATATTTAATGCTTTATTCTCTGACAATGTTCTACTCATTACAACTTTCTTAGTAGCAGGTTCATCGTGATAAGCACTTTAACTTCTAATAAGTTTTTAGGACCCATTAACTAGATGTTATTGTCAGCTGTAATAACATTATAGAAATAGGGTCACTTTGGCTGGTACAAAAATTTGTCAATGTGGCTGAGAAAAATATTTATTCTTACTATACTTCCTCCGGCCGAATGCAACAACAGGTTTTACAATATTTACTGACTCAAGGACTGGTTAAAGCTCTGACACCAGCACTTTTTGTTCAAGTAGTAAGGCCACTGTGTTAAGCGTTTATACTTTGCATGAATTTCCAAACATACTTTTGTGATGTTTTATCTTAATATTGTTCTGGCTAGCTGCAATAAAATTATAGTATCATGGTTGGTGTGAAATGCTCTTTTCTAGGGAATCCTGGTAGGCATAACATCTTTAAAGTGATCCAGCAACAGATGTACTTCTTGCCGGTCACAATAATTTGATTGCACAAGTGCTAATGCTTCAAGGACTGCTTAATTGCCCAGGCACCAGCACTTTCTTAGTAGTAGGGCAGCCAGAGCAAGCACTTTAACATTGTCTTCTTTAAATCTGTCAACCTTTTCTGTCACTTATATGGCACCTTCATTCTCACTCTCCAATCAGCTTTACTGAATTCTTGCAGGGTAAAAGTATTATGTGTGTTCAATCAGATTTGTTTCCTGTATTTTTTATGGAATAATTCCAATGACACTGGTTTATTTTGTGGGGTATTTTTAATGGTCTTGCCACTCTATCCGTGATAGTGAGTGAAAAAACTGCCAACAAGTGTTTCACCCCTGGGGCTTCCTCATGGCTGTACATACATTCATAACTTTTCAAAAAAAGGGGTGGGGGTCGGTGTGTATCTCCGTGCAAAGGAGGAAGGGATGGTAGCAAGATTAGTGAGAAGGGAGAAAGAAAGAGAGAGGAAAAGTGAGTTTGTTAGTTTTTGAGCGACAAAGAGATGGGGATGCGGGGCGAGATTAGGGAGGGGGAGGAAAAGGGAAGAAAGGAGCACAAAGAAAGACAGTGATGTAGGGTAGTCGATTGTAAAATTAGATAGAGTGATCAATATGAGAGGGCAAATAATGAGAGGAAAAAAAGGAGAGAAAGAAGAAAGGATGGAAAACACCTGGGGGGGAAACAAAGACATAGAAGATCAAGAAGGAATAGAAATAGCAGGTGAATATTAAGATAGAAGGACTGTAGAAACAGGTTTGGAAAACACCCGGGGAGGAAAGGAGACATGGAGGATCAAGGGGGAATAAAAAGAAACGGGGAGAGAGAAAGATAAAATGACTGTGGAAGCAGGCAAAAGTGGCAGGGAGCATGGGGAGGATATAACATTATGGTTACATATCTGAGCAGGTCAAATGTAAGCAAAAATTGGAAGATATAAGTCGATCTAACAAATGCATGTACATTAAAAAACAAAAATATTGTTGAATAAAGAGGCACAGAATGTACAGAATGTTGGTTGTGGGAGAAAGCAGTAATCATGACAAGAAAAGGGTAAATTGTACCATGGTGGCACGTTTATCAAATGACAAATTTGGGAATACACAAACGATGCCCCCGATTTCTGGTTGCGAATAGTTAAGAGATATATTAGAAACATCCACCTCCCAGAAGACCAATCATGGCAGGGATCAACTCAGCATGCTCAAGGATGGGAGAATACATAGACAAGAAACTACACATACTGATGAGGGAAATCCCTTTTTTCATCCAGGACGCAAGGGATATCCTCCTAAAACTACAAAACATCATGTGGGAACCCGACTTTGTATTGGTATGCATCGACATAATCAGACTCTACACCTCTATCGAACATTGCAATGGCATTACAGCATCCCAACTATCGCTCTGGACACAATCAGTCAATCTTCTAGAAACCAACAACAAGATTCTAGAGATATTGGAACTCTGCCAGGAGAATAACAAATTTCAGCTTTAATGGCAGGATATACAGGCAGAAACGCAGAACCGACATGGGAGCCAAACCTTTTTCTACTGTCCTTCTATCTTAATATTCACCTGCTCCTTCTATTCCTTCTTGATCTTCTAGTTTTCTGTTTTCCCCTTGATGTTTTCTAATCTTTCTTTTTTCCACTCCTTTTTCTCCTCTCTTTATTTGCCTCCCTTATCCTCTCATATTAATCACTCTATCTAATTTTACGATTGACTACCCTACATCACAGTCCAAAAACGATATGTCTCTTTCGTTGTGCTCCTTTCTCCCCTTTTCTTCCCCCTCTCTAATCTCGCCCGCATTCCCATCTATTTGTCACTCCAAAACTAACAAATTCACTTTTCCTCTCTCTTTCTTTCTCCCTTCTCACTAATCTTGCTAACATCCCTTCCTCCTTCTCACTGGGATACACACCACACCCCCCTTTTTTTGAAAATTTATGAATGTATGTACAGCCCTGAGGAAGCACCAGGCCGGATGGCCATGTAAAGGGGTAAAACACGTATTGGCTGTTCTTTCACTCAGTATCACGGATAGAGTGACAACACCATCATAAATACCCTACAAAATAAACCAGTGTTTAATTGGAATTATTCCGTTAAAAATACGGGAAACAAATCTTGCCATGACAATCCTGTTTGAACCGTACTTACATTAGGGGGTTAGGGGTTTGTCCCTGTCAAGGGTAAGAATCAAAGAAGAGAATCTTTGCTCAATATACGTCCAGTAAGGGATCGGGACCTTTTACCCCTTATCTCCTGAAAGTATTAAGTGGTTGGTAGGTTTGCCTTACCATGTAGCACACAATACACAAGCATGGACCCCTGATACTCTCTCAGTACACTGTCTTTCATTCCTGGTAGAATGTCAAGGAGCAGACAGGCTACTTAGAGGAACATGTATTAAGTATTTCACATCACCAACATGAAAGATAAGTAATTGACATGACTCAAGAGAAATCTGACAACAATTTATAAAAATAGCTCTTATTTTTATATATTTGTATACAGCAAAACAAAATCAATAAATACAGTATAACTGGAGTTATCAATTTTAAAGCATTAAATAAATCTGTACTTTGCAATGTGAAAACATTAACATTGCAGTCATCGGGGAAAACACAAATATGCAATTGGCTACTTAGAGAGTGAGTTTAATGGAACCAAGTTGGAGTAAAGGTCTTGTAAGTCCCTAAACCAGTTTATGGCAGCTAGCACAATTCTACCTGGCTCAGTGGAGTGGGCTGCAGAGGTCCATTTTAGCTTTCTAATGAAGCTGGTGTGGAATTGGTTACCTTAGCAAAAATGTACGTGCAGAGTGAGTTGAGCAAAACCCTTTAGAATCTTAGCAAGGAGCTGGCACTAGACCAGGAGTCTTCAGGCAGATCTGATATACCTGACTGGGAGGTCTCGGGTGCAGAGGTGGTCTTAGTCAAATCAAATCAAATCAAAATAAGCTTTATTCGATATTCAAAAAAGATATCATAAAAGCATTCAATACATTTGTTAAAAAGGTAGCTATACAGTCAAAAGCATAATCATTATAAAAAGTGAGCAGTAAAAAAACCACTTTCATTTGAGAGGGTTAGGAGAACCTAGTTTCAAACAGGATAATAATATACATTAGTATCTTAACAAAGAGCAATTTCACATAGGATATCATAGCGAGTTCCTGAATTTGAGCAACAATTTTAAAAACTGTTCCATAATGCTTATGACATCCCTATCCTCCAACTCTTGTAGGCGCTCAAATGCATCTTTACAAGACCTCAAGCCCCAATTCTTCAGTAAGGGTCTCAATAAAGATTTCCTGGGAATCACGTAGTAAGTACAAAATAAAATGGAATGAATGTTCGATTGAATGGAAGTGTCATCACATGGACAGGGGCACAAGTTTCGAGACCAATCATTACATCAAGGAAATGGTATTAGGCGGAAAAAGGAGCCCAGTCTAAATCTAGAGAGCAACATTCTAGTAAAACAAGAAAAGTCAGTGGAGAGGTACAGTTGAAGCCCCTTATTCAAGGTAATCCTTTGATAGGCCTGGATTGTTTTATTTAATTTTTGAATATCCCACCTCTTGGCTTCCAGGTGATCCAGTAAAATCTTCCTCAGGGTTTTCCTTGAAATGTACTCCAAAGTCATAGGGTCAGTATAAAATTCTGGGCGACCAATATCATCAAACACCTTTTTAACATATGCCATCCATTTCGTGTGTTTTGCCCCCTCCAGTTTAAGTATGTCCAAAATTACTTCTCGATTTAAAACAGTCTCAGGGGTGGTCCAGATCTTATCCCACAAAAGAAGCGGCTCAACTTTAATTAAATCTGAAATAAAAGATAAGCCTAGCTCTATATGAATCATATAGACAGATGTTGATTTTGGTGTCGCTAGCAAGTACCTTAGGAAGTTATTTTCCACTATTTGGATAGATGAAATATTATCACTTCCCCAAAGACCGGCCCCATAAATTGCTGTTGAGACACATTTAGCTTTATATATAATAATAAGCTGTTTTACTGGCCTCCCCCCTATTTTGCTGGCAAAATCTCGAAGCGCCCCAATGGCTCTGACAAAGGCGAGTTTCCTAGCTTTGACGGCAGACTGCCATGCCACCTTCCTATGGACGCATATACCCAGATACGGGAAATGCTCAGCTGTATCTAGTTTTTGATCTTCAATGAATATGGGACATGGAATTTTCTTTGTACCCTTACTGCATACCATGGAAAATGTCTTCCCAATATTCACTTTCAAGCCCCTTTTGTACATAAAATGAGTAAACGCAGTGACCGCTCTTTGCAACCCCAATCTTGTTTGAGAAAGAATAGCTGCATCATCGGCATACAACAAGATTGGGATGGCTTGGCCTCCCACTTTCGGATAGTCATATTCAATGTTTTCCAAGTGTGCACCGATGTCATTTATGTAGAGCGAAAAAAGCAGGGGGGCTAAAATGCACCCCTGCCTAACCCCTCTGGTGATGGTGAACCTTGGAGAACACTCCCCCCTCGGTCCAAACCGCACCCTGGCACCCGCATCTCTATAGAGATTTATGATAAAATTGAGGATAGATGGATCCATCCCTAGGTTCTCGAGGACTTTCCATAATTGTTCATGAACCACGCAGTCGAAAGCTGAGCTTAAATCTATATATGTTACATAAAGTTTACCTTTCTTTACCTCTACATATTTAGACATAAGGAGATGTAAATTTAAGCTCTGTTCAACTGTGCCCTTTCCGGTTCGAAAACCATATTGAAGTTTTGAAAGTATGTCCTCCTCCTCAGTCCAATTATGTAACCGTTTTAAAATGATACGACCCGCAATCTTCATTAGAGAATCAAGCAAAGAGATAGGCCGATAGCAAGATGGTAAATGCCTATCTCCTTTTTTAAATATGGGTACCACAATGGCCTCTGCCCAGGTTGAAATTTGGCCATACACATTCGCAGAGTTCAAGGCAGAGGTTAAAAGTGGGGCCCAGAAGTCTATTTCCGCCTTGAAAACATCTGCTGGGATGGCATCAAGTCCAGGTGCCTTCCCGGACGGGCTCTCCCTTATAGCAAACACAACCTCCTCACACGAAAAAACAATGTTAGAAGGACATTTTTTCGAAACCCTTGTGGTAATATTTTAGGGGAGGATAGAATCCGATGAAATAATATTAGATGAATTGGGTTTACTGTATAGTTCTTGAAAGTAGGCGGCCCATGTATCTCCATCAATTGCAAGGTCCAGACTTCTCTCAGGCATATTTACCCATGGAAGAGGGGTGTTTATGAATTTCCAAAAAGCTGAGGAGTCACGACTTTCACAGGTTGACAACAAAGTCTGCCAGGCTTCCACCTTCAGAGATTTTTTCCTGTTTTTAATAGCTAGACGATATCGGAGTCTAGCCTGACGTATCTCCATAGTTAGCTTTGGCGTTGCATGTAGGGCTTTCTTCAGCGATTTTAGAGCTCTAGTGCAGACCTTATCGAACCACCCTCTGGGGATAATAGGGCCTGGTCTGAACTGGCGTGTAAGTAGCTTTTTTAAACTGTCCTGTATTTTCAAAAAAGCTTCAAGGATAGTTTGGGGGTGACAAACATATGTGTACCTCCTCCCACCTCAGCTTCAATAGATTTTTAATAGCCATTTAGTGCCCCCAGTTTGATGGGTTGTTCATAGATTGTTTTAGGGTTGTCATGGCAGTTGGTAGAAAGCGGTACCACAATAGATAGAGTCAGGGGATAATGGTCACCATATGGGTGATCAAGAGTATCCCAAAAGGATATTAATGAGGCATGCATCCTTGAGAAAAGAATGAAATCAATAGTGGAATTTACTGCACTACCATGATAGGAGGGTTTGAATGGTCTCGATGGAGAGGATATGTCATTTGCAAAGGCTAGGTTAAAGGAAGCCATGAAGTCATTTAATACCTCCCCTGTTTTTGTATGTAGAAAATGGTTTAAAATATCATCATCAGATTCCTTTTCTTGTAAGGGAGAACAATCACACAGACCCTTTGTGGCATTTTTACAAGTATAGCAATTAAAATCGCCCATAAGCACTGTCACACACTCGCCCCCACAGGTTTCTTTAATCGAGACAACACCATGGAACAAGTCTTGTAAGACTTTCTCCAAACCCTCTAAGGGCATATTGTTATAAAAGTTGATAATTAATAGGTTCAGGGATAGGCCTAATTCCATGACAATTATTTGGTAGGAATCCCTGAGGACCTGTTTCCGTATCCTGAATCCTATGCCAACACTAACATATATACATAGACCCCCCCTATGTCTACCCTGCTTGCTCGCTTTCGCTGGTGAGTGAAAGGTCTGGAAACCCAATAAATCCGTTGGGGTTAACACCCAGGTCTCCTGAAGCACAAAACTGAGTAGGGATTTACCACATCCAGCCAAGCCGGTTGAACAATTTTTGAAGAAATGCCAGCCAGCTTCCAGCTAAGAATCTGTAGATTGGAAGATAGTTTTCGATTGTCCAAATAAGAAGAGGAAATATCTATAATGTTTCGCTGGTGGGCAGGGGGCAATATGGTTGCTAAATCCATTTTATTTGCCCCGTTTACCAGTCCCTTTTCTGCTGGCTTTCTGCAGCCCTGATGGCCCTTTGTAGATGGTGCATTAGGAGGTCTGCGAGGTATCTTCTCCCCCACCAAGTTGTCTGCTTTCGCTGGGGAGAGTCATTCAATATCATCCAGACAACTTAGTGGCTTGTAGTGATTATAACAGGGAAAATTCCAAGAGGGAGTTGTTGGTGGAAAACATTGACCATAACCAGCAGAATCGTATCTAGGAGGTGGGCGAGATATGTTTTCCCACATTTCGTTGCTAGCGGGATAAGGGTTGTAGGGAGGAAGTGTATTTTCCATCATTACATGCCTAGGGGGGTACAAATTTTGTGGTAGTCTTTGGTGCTGTTGTAAATGAAAATTGTCAAAATAAGGTTTAGGGCGATATGTTTTTGTGTGCATTAGTGCTTCGGGATAAAAATATGATAATGCTTTAGGTATAATCGGGCCTCTGCTAAAGTCTGAAAACCAGTCCGTGATATGTGCGGTGACTCTAGGGTCTCTGAGGGTGATAATTATTACGTCCCCCTCTATGTCTTTGGGACGTAAGCCAACCCAGTTAGTTCCTCTCACCGTGATGATCTCCCCATTTAAGTGGGGTGGCAATGGCCTGTTGTTTTTTAGCCAGTAGATGACCTTATTTTTAAGGCTAGTATGATTTTCATATGGTCCTGATGATGGTAATGGCGAGACCCCCGTTAAAACAATGACATTATGTGAAGCAGCTGGGGGTAAGTCCACATTTCTTTCACGTGAAGGTCTTTTGTATTTGGAATCAGCCTTATTTGTGTCCAATGTGGATTTTTTATTCCCCATTCTTGCTGATTCCATAAGGGAATTTATTTGAGCAGACTGTACCCGTCAGTTTAGAGGCAATTTAGGTGGGGCCGCAGGAACGGTGTTAGCTGACCTCAGAGTGGCTGAAGATGGTAATGTAGTAGAAGTTTTTAAACCCTTTATACTTTTATCCTCTTTGGGCGTTTTATCTCCCTCCTTGGTGTTAACGGAGTTGACTAAGGCCTTGGTAGTTACAGTATTTTGAGTAGGACAACCCATAAGGGTATCCAATTGGACACCTAATCTCTTAACTCTTTCTATTATTGGAATTAATAGAGATTTCAATAAATGTTCCATCGCATCAACAAAATCTTTTAAAGAAGGTGGAACGTGAGAGGATAGAGTATTTTTAACTACATTGGGTGCCCCTTCCACTATTTGAAGTAGTTCTTTCCTAAGTGAGTCCTTTAAGGGCGTTTGTTTGTGGGCAGAAGTATCTGTGTAGGCCGGACCTCTTTTTCTACATTTTTTCGGGGGTGATTGAATAATTACCTGTTTCTTTTTCGGGGGATTACTGACAGTCAAAGTTTTAGAGGCCGTATGTTTGGAGGTTACTGGTTGGGGTTGTCTTTGCTGTTCGACCTCCAAGGGTGTTGATACCTCTATGATACTTAAATTTGCATGGTCAGAGACCTTAGGTGAATTGGGGCTAACAAGGTCAATAATGGGATTACTACTAGGGAGGGGTAGCTCAGGTTGAAAGGTAGTAGATTTGTCATTTTTAGGGGACGAGCTGGGCTTAAATATTAAAGGGATATTATCCGTATTACACAGATCAGCGTCTGTATTTTCCAGATTCGGATTGGCTGATTGTGATTCAGGGACAGGTTTGGTAAAGGCGTCTATTGCAGTATTTTTGAGTTGCTCAATCGAAAGCAGACGAGCGGCCTGGCGCTCTGCCAAAGCCAGGTCTCTGTCTGCTTCAGCAATGGCTCTCGAGAAAAATTTGTCCAAGGGACCCAAGATAGACACACCTACCCTAGATGGGAGATCGTCCGAGTGGGGCATAGACATATCTGAGACTGTTTAAATGGTCAAAGTGGTAAACTTGATCCCAGGTACAAGGGCAAAGATGTTAAAGGGATGGCCAAGCCGAGCCTTGTCTGGCCTTGGAGGGCCGTAGAGGGCCCGCTCTTTGCCCGGTCTTTGCCCCGCGCGCGTCCCGCGGTGCGCGTTACCAGGCCTGCTTATGATGTACAGGGAGGTGTGGCACTGGGAGGGGGCGCGGCTCGGGCGGGAAGAGGAACCAGCTGTCGGTGTCAGCAGGAATGCTGGTCCTCGCAGTCCCGCTCGCCGCGCCTCTCACCTCCTCTGCGGCCACAAACGATCAACACTCCACCCAGGGGTCCAGAAGGAAGCAAGGACCTTAGCAAGCTACTCCTGTAGCAGCGAAGAGAGAATCCGATTTCAACAGCCTCTCTCGAGCACCCCCCGCGGAGCAGGGGCCGTGAGAGGTAAAAGCAGTCTGGCGAGAGCGTGGCACTGGGAGGGGGCGCGGCTCGGGCGGGAAGAGGAACCAGCTGTCAGTGTCAGCAGGAATGCTGGTCCTCGCAGTCCCGCTCGCCGCGCCTCTCACCTCCTCTGCGGCCACAAAAGATCAACACTCCACCCAGGGGTCCAGAAGGAAGCAAGGACCTTAGCAAGCTACTCCTGTAGCAGCGAAGAGAGAATCCGATTTCAACAGCCTCTCTCGAGCGGTGGTCTTAGTCATCCGAGGTGCTGAACAGAATCCTCGGCCATAGGAGCTGGCAGGCATGCCAAGAGAGGGTAAAAACGATGGAGCCACAGGGGTAGTTGGTCATTCGTGCAGGTGATTCTCTTCTCCTAAGTAAAGCAGGTTGTAGTCCGGCTGACCACCAACAAGCCTTGGTATCTGCAAGCACTCTGGTTGAGGAAATATTTTTCCAGAGGACCAGGTGAAAGTTGTAGAAAGCTGAGCCTCACTGCAGGTTGGGATTTTACCTTCTAAGAAGCCACCTGCCCAAGGACTTTGAGCGGCCGCGCCGAACGGCTCAGGGAACAGGAATTTAAGGTCGTGGACTGAGCATTTGTGCCTGCTGACTGCAGGGAACTAGTTCCTCCAGACCAAGGGAGTTCTTGTGAAGCCTGAAGGTTGCAGAGGGGTCTACCTTCCTTTGGAACCAGCCTCTTGACTTGGTTGAGTCAAAATCCAGGAGGTGCAGGGTGGGGGTCACAGGTGCAGAGTTTAGCGCATGTCATGGAGTTCTGCCTTGTCGTAAAAATGGTTCTCTTTTTATTTTCATTCCGAATTTAAAGTTCTAGTGTCTGGGATACCCCTTAAATCCTGAATTTAGGGGGTGTTAATGGGAGTGGGGACTAGTAGCCATGGGCATCCAGTTCTATGGCTAATCCACCCCAGTAGTAACTACATCCTGTGGGTGTATGTCAGAAATACTATTTAGAACCTGATTTCTAGCCTAAATTCAAGATGGCTAAAACTATATTTGA
The DNA here is from genome assembly GCF_964263255.1 of Lissotriton vulgaris. Taxonomy (NCBI): domain Eukaryota; kingdom Metazoa; phylum Chordata; class Amphibia; order Caudata; family Salamandridae; genus Lissotriton; species Lissotriton vulgaris. The sequence continues at coordinate 405,248,987 of NC_141697.1, read as the reverse complement.
CTGTACACCTGAGCTGTGACACCCTACAGGTGTGGTCAGCCTTGCCTAATTAATTTCCTATAATAGAATTGGATAAATGCACAGCGATTTGTTATATCTCAAAGTTCAACAGTTAGTCGTTTTTATGGTGCACCGTAAGGTGGCGTCGAGGGTCCTGCGACGTCAAGATACATAACACAGACGTGGCACTAGAGGATCTCTAGTGTCATCCCTTATCGGGCACACAAGTGTTTGTCTTCCCACACAAAGAAGACTTTCAATCCAATATTTCAATTGTTCATGAAGTTTATTTTATATTTATAGAAGAATTTATCATCATTATTTCATGTTGTTCATTCGATATCATTCATATGTTTGTAGGTCAGACATTGTCATAATAAGGCATCCAATGCATTTCGGGCATTATATAGCATGCCCTTCATCAGGGAAATAGACAATGGCTGGGTCTCTAACAATGCTTGTTGTTCTTGCTCAGGAATAGGCGCGCGATTACGTCCTTCTCTCCTCGTACTCGTAGTGCCATCGCGGAGTACGAGGAGAGAAGGACGTAATCGCTAATTAATTTCCTGCCTGCTCCAAGAAACAGTGCCTGGGGCAGGGGAAGGCTTTGTCCAGTGGAGCCAGTGCAACCTTTGAAGCTCTCTACCACATCAGTCTAATCACTAGCCATCCTGTGGGGGTGGAGGTGTCCCCCCCTGCTCACACAGGTCTTTGTCTCTGACTACTGGGAGTCGCACACACTTCCCAGCATGAGGTCAGACTTCTGTCTTGGTTGCAAACCTTCAACAAGAGAAGAGAACACTAGGTTAACTCAATGTGGCACCTAGGTACAAGTTGACATCGACACCACCATCATGTCATGCATTAAAAAGCACAAGGTTTGATACCAAACACGAAAAAATTAATCCATGTCATCATCGAGCTGGGCATATAAGTAATGCCGGTATGGCAGCCCATATTATCTAAAGGACCGCCGGTCACTTGCTGCAGAATTATGGTTAGAATGCTACAACAGGGCAATATACGCTTGCACATATATCCCCACATATATAATGTAATAATGCTCCTTGGGTATAGCAGCCTCATTTAGGGGAGACTGACATATATTAGATGCACTGAGGTGACCCTGCCACACATGGTGTGTGCATGCTTAAATGCAAGCAGCTTTTACATGGCTGACATGGCAGACCTCTAGGCTTCAGCTTTACTCAGATCACTCAGGGTGGCAAAATAAGTGCTGCTGCCCTGGTACCCCTTTTTTCATCCCTGCCCTGGGTACCACTGATACCATAAACTAGGGACAACAGGGGTACAAGGGCACTTGCCAATTGGGTGTACCAATTCACATTTATGGTTTAGAGGTAGGAGCATTGGTGCTGGGCCTGGTTAATCAATCAATCAGGGAGTTTTACTCACACTACTCACCGAAGAGGGTCTCAGCGCGCTGCGGGGAGCAGTTACGGTCAGTTGAAGAGCCAGGCCTTAAGGGTTTTCCTGAAGATGTGCAGGGTGGGGGCGCATCTGATGTCGATCTGGAGCTCATTGCAGATCTTGGCCCGATGTAGGAGAAGGTTCTTCCACCCATTCTTGCTCTGTGAATGCGCGGGGAGTCGGCGATTGCGAGGTCGGCGGATCGGAGGTTCCTCTTGGGTACATGGAAGGAGATTCTATCATTGAGATATTGGGTTCTGGTGTTGTGGAGGCGTCGGTGAGTATCTTGAAAGGTACTCTCTTCTCGATGCGGAGCCGGTGGAGGTTACGCAGGTGTTGGGTGATTGTTCGTGTCGAGGGATGCCGAGGACGAGTCTGGCTGTGGTGTTCTGTATGGTCTGGAGTTTGTGAAGCAGATACTTGTTGATCCCGGCGTAGAGGGCATTTCCATAGTCAAGTCTGCTGGTTATGAGTGCGGAGTTGACGTCTTCCTTGATTCGGGGAGGTCCATTTGAAGGTCTTTTAGAGTATGCAGAGGCTGTTGAAGCAGGTGGAGGGGATGGTGTTGACCTGTCGGATCATGGAGAGGGGGAGCTGAGTACGATGCTGAGGTTATAGGTGTTGTCCGTGGGGGTGTTGGGGCTGCCAAAGGTGGTGGGCCACCAGGTATTGTCCCATGAAGAGGGGGAGTGTCTGAGGACGAGGACCTTTGTCTTCTCTGAGTTGAGCTTTAGGCAGCTGCTGCTCATCCAGGATGCAACGTCCTTCATTCCCTACTGGAAATTGAGTCTGGTGGTGATGGGGTCCTTGGTGAGGGAGAGGATGAGCTGGGTGTCAGCATAGGATACTATGCTGAGTCTGTACTGTCTGACGATGTAGATGTTGAAGAGCTTGGGGCTAAGCGATGATCCTCTGGGTACTCCGCAGTGGGTTTCAGTGGGTTCGGAGAGGAAGGGTGGAAGTCTGATTCTCTGGGTTCTGCTGGTGAGGAAGGAGCAGAGCCAGTCAAGTGTGGTTCCCTGTATGCCAGCGTCGTGAAGTCTGGTGGTGAGGGGAGACAGTGTAGAACGCTGCTAAGAGGTCGACTAGGATCAGGACCAGGACTGCGTTGAGTACTTGGTCGAGGAAGGTAAAGATGTCATCTGTGGTGGCGAGAAGAGTGGTTTCAGTGCTGTGGTTGCTTCCGGATTGGGAGGGGTCAAGGACAGAGTTTTCTTCGATGAATTTTGTTAGTTGGACATTGACGGTCTTCTCAGTGACTTTTGCCGTGAAGGGGAGGAGGGAGATGGGTTGGTAGTTCTCGAGGTCCGTGGGTTCTGCTGAGGGCTTATTGAGTAGGGGTCTTACTTCTGCGCAGAAGAGCAAGGCTCTCCCACTGGACCATCAGGGATGAGGCACAGGCAGGAGTCTGCAGGAGGAGAAGGGCCTTGAACACCTACCAGCTAGGGTGAGTGGGGTTCAGTAGCAGCGGCACAAGAACGAAGCTGCTGGGGGAGAGCAGGTCTTTGGCCAGGAGGTCAGAGGTCTTCTTTGCACACTCTCACAGCAGCCGCCATTGAATAGGGAAGTGGGAGGGAAGTGCAGCTGGGAGATGGAAGGGGGAACAGGACAGGGGGAGGGGCTGTGGGGGCAGCAGCGGTGGCAAAGGGCAGCAAAAACAAGCACGGAGGGCACGATGAAGGGAACAGTACAACAGTATAGGAATAGTATAAAACAGGCAAAATAAATCCAAATAAGACACAATTTACAGGCACAAAAACAAAAGACAGACAACTGACAGAAAAACAGGCAAAAACAAAGGACAGACACCAGTGGGCCAGCCGCAGAGCAAGGCTCTCCCACTGGACCACAGGGATGAAGCACAGGATTGAGCCTGCAGGTGGAGGAAGGCCTCGAACACCTACAAGCTAAGGTGAGCAGGGTTCAGCGGCAGTGGAACAACAATGTAGCTGCTGGAGGAGAGAGCAAGTCTCTAGCCAGGAGGTCCGATGTCTTGCTTGCACACCCTCACAGTGGCCATAATTAAATAGGGAAGGGGGAGAGAAGTGCAGCTGGGAGGCGGAACGGGGAACAGGACAGGGGGGAGGGGCTGTGGGGTCAGCAGCTGCTGGAAAAGGCGACAAAAACAGGCACGAAGGGCAAAATGAAGGGAACAGTACACCAGTATAAGAATAGTATAAAACAGGCAAAATAAATCCAAATGAGAAGACACAATTTACAGGCGCAAAAACAAAAGACAGACAACAGACAGAACAATGGGATAAAGCACAGCACAGACAACAGCAGACCAGCAGAAGAGAAAGGCTCTCTCACTGGACCACCAGGGATAAGGCAAAGGCAGCAGCCTGTGGTGTAGGAGGGCCTTCAACACCTACCAGTTAAGGTGAGTGGGTGCAGTGGCACAACAGCGGAGCTGCCCAGTGAGAGAGAGCATGTCTCTGGCCAGGAGGACCCAGCTCACTTTCAGATCAATTGCCATATCATCTAGCAGCAAAATGTAGGGGGATGACCATCCAAAAAGGGCACTTTACAACATGAATGTAATTTTTAATGCATTTGTATTGCAGAGCTGGCTATTTGTCAAGCATCAGCATTGTTTATCATTATGTTATGTTTTTAACCATGGATGCTAAGTTTATTGTATGGCCAATCTATGTCAGGCTGACACACAACAATTTAACTTGAACTAGTTCCCTTATTACATTTAATAGGTTATATCTTTCAGTTAAGGTTAGGTAAGAATGTAAACTTTGGTGTCTATGAAACTGTAATAAAATAAATTATTTAATGGTAAATTTGGATTTTAAGTCACAATTCTGAAAATTCCTCTTTTAGAAAGTTGGTATTTTCTTGTCGGATCCACTTAGTGCCTGCAGGCTGTACCCTGGGTGACATGACTAGCTGTCTATTGGTCTTTGTGTGTTGCTCCCCGACAGTGAGAAAAAGTTTGAATAGGTATTGAAAGGATTGCCCATCTGAGTTGATGAAGCCTCTACCTGATGTCATATTCACAGATCACACTCACAAAGGGTTTGACATTAGTCTATTGCAACCCCAGACAAACCAGAGCAGGGAGGCAGGAAATTCCAGATTTCACTGTGGGTGGAAACCTCTAGAACCTCCTCCTATTTCAGAGTGTGCACCAGGCATAAATATTGAACCCTTAGAACCAACTCTTCAGTGCACTCCTGGGCCTGTTGATTCTGCAGAGAAAGCAATGCTGTGTTGCTTTCCTGCCAGAAGGACTTCTACATTCTACATACTGCCCTGCTTGCTGAGAAGGAAGACTGGACAGGCATCCTTCTTCCCAAGCTGAAGTGACTCCAGGGGCAAGTTGACTGACGTCCTGTTTTGAGCTGCAGGGACATGATAAGATCTAGATGCCTCCCTGCATCTCCCCAGCTGACTTGGTGCCTGCACCTGCAAATGAACCTGCAGCTGGACCTTTTGGATGCACCATTCAAGCCTTGGCCTTGAGGTATTAATGTCGCTTCTGTCTTTTTGCTGTTTGTGTGAAGTCTTGTCATGTTTCACTTTTCTACCCTCATCTCCTCCACTTTTTCCCCTTTTTGCTTTTCTTTCTTTTTTCCTTTTAAGTTTGAGCTTTAGCGGCAGCGCGCATGCGCTGCTCGCTCTGCGAGGCATGCAGTAGTAGAGTATAGGAGACAAGCTGCCCTCCCTCTCCGCCCATATTTTTCATTGGCTTCTGTCTTTGTCCTTCGTAAATTTTGTCTTCTGATTGGTTATGAGGCTTGTTAGTCCCACCTTATTATGGCCATTTGTCCTTTGTACACTCCCATGGCTATTAGCCCCTTTACTTCGAGTGTTACACTGTATGGTATGTGATATTTAGACACTATTTTTTCCCCTCTTCCGCCCACACTCCTGTTGTCCTTGCCTTCTCCCCCTGCACTCCCGTTGTCAGTGCCTTCTCGCTCCCCTCCCGCCCGCAACTTGTGCCTTCCTCCCCCTCCCCTGCAGTCCCGTTGTCCGTGCCTTCTCGCACCCCTGCCTACACTCCCGCTGAGCGTCCCTTCTTGCCCCCTGACCCTCTGCCCGCCCGCACTTCCATTTGCAATGCAATTGGTCTCGCATAAATGCGAGTCCTATTGCATTACAAATGCTTGTTTTTTACAGAAAACGCCCAGCTGTACCCCCTTGGTTTCAGTTTTCAGGAACATCTCTGTCATGAGGAAATCGGGAGGAGCACATTTCTTTCAGATACCCGCACAGCAAATAGCGCCTAGAAGCAGGACTTTAGACGAGATCTCTTTCATTTCGACTGGCCCACTTTTGTTCACTGGTCCTGTTTTGACAGCTGTCTCTAGGCAGGACCGTCTAAGTAAACATCACACACAATGCAGTGGCTTTCAAATAAGACTCCCATTAAAGAGCTTGCAAAAAATATGGAGCTGGTGCACATCAAAGCAATGTTTACATGCTACAAGCATGTTCATGCCAACCCGGATTACGTCCTATTTTTACAGGCCTGGAGAAACGACTGAGGATAATATTGCCACAATGCATAGCTATTCGTAAATTCGGAACCGCTAGGAGCGTACATAGGTCTGGAAACAATTTTACAACACAACAGTATATTTCTTGAATCTCCCGTTACACACTTGCTGCGTCTTGCTTCATGAGCAGATAGACTTTAAGATTTCAACCCAGTCCAACCCAAACACACTGCTTTCATTTCATCCCATTTGGGGTGTTCTCGCATTTTGTTGGTATTACCACAAAACGTGCCATAGTCTCCATTGTGTATCAACACAGAACACCCTGGGACCTAGCTGGATGTGGTGTAAAGATGAAAGCGCCCTACCTTGAAGCAGTGGAACCAGATTCGAGTCCTGGCGGAAGACTCAAGCATCCTCTGATTCTGGGCAAATCGCTTAATCTCCCCGTGCCTGAAAGATTTATGTCGGTCTGTAATGCAACACGCTCAGAGTAAACATCTGTGAGGTATAGGAGGCTCAGGGGGCCCTATTTTCAAGGAGGGCCCCATCATTTTGCGCTACCCCATTGGGTGGTGGGAGCAATAAATAATAATTCCTGTTTGTAAAGCACAGACATTAGGGAAATTAAGGCAACTGTTGCCCAGAGTCACATGGTGCTGAGTTGAACTGCCGCCGAGGATCGAACCACGACCCCGATGATCCGGGATCAGCCGCTCAGGCCGCTGCACCACAACTCTCCCCAGTGTGGGATGTTGAGCATAGTCCACTCCTGCAAAATGACCTTCACATTCCATATTTTGCTGAAGATGTTATTCTCATTTTTATGTTTATTATTTCCTCTCTATTTTGTAGAGAGGCAGATTGAGATGCTCCAAACGGCAAAGAAGAGATACTGGCAAACCCTGTTGGATTTCTGTGGTTTTCAGCTAATACTTGATGCCTATTGTTCTTCAGTGGTTTCGCTCTGACTCGCAACCTTCCACCAACAGGTATGCTAAACATCGATATGCACCAGGTGACAGAACATTTACAAAGTGGACACTTGAGAGACAGTCCACTTTAAGGGTCCTATTCCCCAATAGTGCAAGAACAGAGTGCAAATGAATACGTTGAAGAGGGCAGTTAACAAAAGGGGACACTCCTGTTTGCCAAACACTTATCAGAACAAGCATTTGCAATGCAATAGTTCTCGCATTTACACTTAGTTAAGCTATTGACATTGTAAATGACATTGAGTTTTATTTATGTTTCAAAAACTAAAAACATAAATGAAAGGCATTGTCATTTACAATGCCACAGGCTCAAACTTACGTAAATGCGAGACCTGTTGCATTGCAAATGCTTGTTTCTTTTGTCAATACACTTTTGATCTTAGAAATCTCCTTTGTTATCTTCCTTTTGTTGCATTGACTGGTGAACATTTCAGACCTCGTCCAGCATTTGCATTAGAGATAAAAAGGTCCTTTACAATAAATGGGTGTTTATACAAGAAGGTAGCTAAACCTAGGAAATTTAACTTGTATAAAAAACATGTGTTTTTTCTATTTAAGTATGGGTTCTGATGTTTTGTTGCATAACTGTTGGTAATCATGTAATTTAGAAATGTTTATATTATGTTTATTTTTGCACCCACTGTGTTTTTTTGTTTTTAAATGTTTTTATTTTTTACGATATGTTCTTTTTTCCATGGAAATAGATATGGTGAAAACCAATGACTACAAGGCCAATTCTTGTTCCTTTTGTTATACATGGACCTTACTGTTGGGTTCCACCTTTAAATGTTTAGTGGCTTTTAACGTATGTGTTTTTCAATGTCCATTACATTTGTTTTAGATAACTTATTCAGGTATATTTTTATGTGCATGTTTGCATCCTGGAAGAAGCCCATGTGGTTGCATATGTTTATCTGTTTTTGAGAAGAAAGGAAATAAATAAAAGAAAAATCAAGCACAAGCCAACATATTGTATACCTCAGAATGAAATTTGAATACGACGTTGTGTTCTTCAATTGCCTCTCACCTTGTGTGTTTCAAAATGCTTAATGTATGACCATATGGTAGCTGGTCATTTGAGGTGGGCAATGATCATGCAGTCTTACATTTTTGATCACTTTAGGTGGTTAAGTGACTGAGTTCCCTAGCTGCCAATACATTTTTAGACTGGACCTGCCCGAGCCTTGATGGGTTCTAATGTTGTGAGTAATGACCCCCCAAGAGATCTCTCTCATGTCCCGGACCCTTGGTGTGCCCTCAGTGAGCCCTATTACTCATTGGGGACCCTATCCTCCAGGACCGAAGGAACCTTCTGCGTTGATGCCCGGTTCTCCCTCCAGACACCCACCAAACACTATGTTAGGGGCCAAAGGGGGTGCCCCAGGGCCTTCCTGGTTCCCTGCTTGCACTCCTCCTGGGCGCTGCAGGAGCTGATATTGCTACCGCCCAGTGGGAGAGGCTGCCATTTTGTTTGCTCCCTCTGGGCAGGAGCAGTGTGTGTTTCCCTATCTGTAAGAGCATGGGCAGGGAAAGAAAAGTTTGCTCCAACCCAGTGGGAGCATTTTTATGGGTCCAACCGAATGAGAGCAGACATACCTACCCTGCCACGCCACTGCATGCATGGATTACTTTTCTGCTTCCACTGGGTGGGAGATTTAAGAATACTCCCTCCATATGGGATCAGACATATGTTTTATCTGCCTATGCCAATGCGGTTAGGGAAACTACTGTGTTCAGGGAGGGGGTTCACCCAGACCCAGTAATTGAGCCAGCCTCGGGTATCGGATCCCTGTGAGGCTTTTATGGCTCAGGGAGGGAGGGCTCAAGGTCCCCCTCCCCTTTAATATGCAAATTGGCCCTAGGCATGGGTCCTTGGGACTCAAATGGCCCTGAAAACTGTAATGGCTACCGGCAACATTTTTCTCCATGTTGCTGGCAGCCAATCTGAGCACTCGCTCCCGCTGGACTGTGTGTCCCACAGGACCAAAGTGGCCCAAAAAAAATAAGCCCCCTGGGCCTATCAGAATTCTCTATTTTTTCTAAATTGTGTACAAGGGAATCTATTACCTTTTAACCCAACAGTCCAGCAAATATTTTTGATACTCAAAATCTCAAAAAACTACTGAACAGATTACACCAAATCTCAAGAAGCACTCTTTCTGGACCAAGATGTGGCTGCCTGCCAAATTTGGTGTAATTCCATCCAGGAGTTTTTGTCATAGCGTTGTTCAAAAAAAGTCTATGGAAAATGATTTTGATTATTTTTTCTCTGGCTCAGCTTGACAGATCACCCTAAAATTTTCCATGTACAAACTAGACAAAAAGTAGCACTTTATGCAATGTTTTGTAGAGAGTCATCAAACAGCACCAAATTTTTTTACCAAAACATAAAATGCTTTTCTTATGGAAATGCTGGCTTAACTATAATGACTCAGTAGCAAATGCCACTGGGTAATATACTCACACACACATACATACACACCCATACACACACACACATACACAATGAATTCACTTGTGAGCTTTTTATAGTCTAAATTCTTCGAAACATTATTCCTGAAAATGTGATAAATAAATAACTTGGTTTATCCATAGGAGAAGATGCTTTTTGAACATGTAAAAAATAACATGCATCCTTCTTTCTGATCATGCCCCTGTCTTTGTGGCTTTAGATCTTCTCCCCTTTTCCTCACCCTCTGGCAGATGGAGATTTAACAACACCCTGCTTCAAGACCCCAAATTTTGCTCCGAATTCTCTACCTTTGCTAATGAGTTCTTCCTTCTTAATCATACTCCTGATTCATCTTTTGTCATGGTTTGGGACTCCTTTAAAGCTGCCTCTAGAGGTTTTATTATCAACTTCGTCGTGAAACGAAAGAAACTTCGGGAAGCTAAATCGGCTCAAATCCTGTCAGATATTAAACGCTTGGAGCTTGAATATTACTCCTCCTCTTCCGATTCCTCCCTTAAGCGTCTTATCGAAGCGAAGATCTCCTTCAACAAATTCACGACCGAAGCAGCCTCTAACATGTTATTAAAATGTAATTCCAGATATTACGGTGGTAAGAATAAGATGGGAAAGCTCCTTGCCAACTATTTGAAAATCCGGAAGGAACGTACGAAAATTGAATCTATCCGTACTTCTTCAGGTGTCTCTTGTTTTAAAGATAAGGACATTCTCTCTGAATTTGTCAACTTTTATGATGCCTTATATACCCCTGAATCCGTTCCCTCACCCTCTGATCTTGACTCTTATTTCCAAGCATTACCCTCCCCTCCGACTTCCCATGTTAATCTCGCTTCATTAGATCTTGACATTTCCCTAGCGGAGATTTCTCTGGCAGTTTCTAAGCTGTGTCATGATTAATCTCCTGGGCCCGACGGTTTTACTGTTGAGTTCTACTCCCACTTTGCTTCTCTCCTCCTTCCTAAACTCCTCCTTCTCTTCCAATCCTATATTTCAGCTTCTGCTTCCAGCGGTTCTTTTCAGCAGGCTTTGATTTGCCTGATTCCCAAGGACGATAAAGATCACTCTCTTTGCAAAAATTACCGCCCGATTTCTCTCGTTAACACGGACTACAAAATATTAGCTAAGATTCTTGCTCTCCGAATGGATCCTCTTCTTCCTGACCTACTTGGCCTGGAACAATCTGGGTTCATGAAAGGTTGCCTTTCTTTGGACAATGCGCGTGTCTTCCTTAACATTATCAGCGAATCTCCCCGCCTCAATCTTCCCTTTGCGGCTATATCCTTAGACGCAGAAAAAGCTTTTGATAGGATTGGTTGGGATTTTATGTTTCTAGCTCTTCACTGGTTTGGCATCTCTCCAAAATGTATTTCCCTCATTTCCTTGCTTTATTCTAATCCTCAAGCTTCCATTTTTGTTAACGGTATGACCTCTGATTATTTCTCCCTGCATAGGGGTGTACGTCAAGGCTGTCCTCTTTCTCCTCTTCTTTTCGTTATGGCTCTAGAACCTTTTCTTACTAAAATCCGTCAGGATGATACCATTTCCGGATTTCATTTTGGCTCCCAGCAGGTTAAATTATCGGTATATGCGGATGATATCCTCTTTTATTGTTATGACCCTTCATCCTCTCTACCTTCCTTTCTCCAACAAGTTTCTTCATTCTCTGCCGTATCGGGTTATCGATTGAATGTTGACAAATGTGAGGTTCTTCCTCTAAATTCTCTCTGCCTCCATCATCACTTCGCCCAATCCGGTTTCTCGTGGCAACCCTCCAAAATTAAGAACTTTGGTGTCCTATTCGCTCCTACTCTCTCGGACACTCTTAAGCTTAATTTTACTTATCTTCCCAAGAAATTGGATACTAATATCACCCGTTGGCATCCTCTCTTTTTATCTTGGTGGGGGCGCCTTAATACTATCAAGATGATGCTTTCTCCCCTCCTTCTTTAAACCCTTTCCATGCTCCCGATTCGTATTCCCCTTTCTTACTTTAAAAAAATTGATTCTCTGCTTTTGAAATTCCTATGGCGCGGTAAACGCTCCAGGATCGCTCTTGCGACCCTTCGACAAGATAAAGCTCACTCCGGCGTCCGTTTTCCGGACTTTAGGCAGTATCATCGAGCTTTTTCTATGAAACAAACTGCTCGGTGGCTCTCGGATGATCCCCCCTTTTATCCTCCAGTATGGCTCTCCATGGAGTCTTCTTTCATCTCTCCCTTCACTTTCCGTGAAGTTTTGTCCTTCACCTCTTGTCCGGCCCACCTCCGAACTCCGATTATATCTCACTGTCGCACTCTTTTCTTTCCCTTCCTGTCTTCATCTTTTCCTTCCTCTCAATCTTTTCATGACCAACCTATTTGGTTCAATTCTCGTCTTCAAATTCGCAATCGCACAATATACTGGAAGGTCTGGCACTCACGTGGTTTATGTTGGATTTCTCAATTACTCTCTCATGGTGTTCCTTTATCTTTCTCAGTATTACAGTCCTCCTTTCACTTACCTTCCAACACCCGCTCTCAATATGATTCACTTTCACCTGCTCTCATCTCCTTTCTTCAATCTCTACCTTCCTCATGTGATCTACCTACTGTCCGTCAGACTACCTCCTCCTTGCTAGAATCTTCCCCCTCCGCTTCTTCTCTTTACAATTCTTTTCGTTGTTCAGTAGACAGGGCAAAATCTAAGCTTGAAGTTACATGGGAATCTGATTTCTTTCAGGCTTGGTCCACCCTTTTTTGGGATAAGATCTGGTGTAAACTTCATAAGACCTCTAGAGCTGCTAATACTACCCAAACTTTGTATTTTATTTATCATAGAACCTTATTTACTCCCCTCTCCCTCTCACGTTTCTCACCTGATACTCCTTCCACCTGCTGGTCGTGCCCTTTTCCCTCAGCTGACCTCAAACACATGCTTTTCGAATGTCCACACATTTCCCAGTTCTGGATTTCCGTTTGGGCACAAATTCAGAAAATCTTCCACCTCCGAATCCCTTTTTCCCCCATTTTGATTTTTCTAGGTTCCTTGTCTCCTGACCTCCCTCTGTCCTCTGGTCATTATCAACTCCTAGACCTCTTAATTGCTATTGCTTTCCACACTATTACCTCTAATTGGAAACTTGCTGCCAATGTGTCTTATCGTTCTTGGTGGAATGCAGTATGTTTCCATCATCGATTGGATACAAATTATGTCACCCCCATCTCACTAGCTATCAAGCGGGACCTTTTATGGCTCCCTTTGGTCTCTTATCTCTCTTCCACCGCTCCTGCATGCCCCTCCTTAGCTCCTGATTCTGTTGAGGTTCGCAAACCACCTTGAATTTACTTTGCCTTTTTATTTCATGTCTTTTCATTATTTGTATGCAGAACATTTATTTATCTTTTTTATATTGTACATGCTCATATTTCACATGCTTATTGTAATATCTGTTTATTATACTTTGTAATTTTCCTTAAGTTGTAATTCTTATTATACCCCTTTGCTGTTTCTTCTTCCCTTCCCTCCTTCCTTTTTCCCCCTTTTTCTCTTATTTCAATAAAATCAAACTTAAAAAAAAAACATGCAGGTTAAATATTTACTATGCTCTATTACCTAATGTGTTACTATGACTAGGCCTGCAAAAACATTTTGTTTAGTTCTGTGTGACATTAGATTAAGATGCCTTTCAGCAATTGCTGCCCTAATCCCCTAACTGTAAAATAGTTCATGACTTAAAAATGTGCTGTTCTAAGAGAAATGTATTTGTTTGTTTTTCCACACCAAATGATGTGTTTCTTTAGCTTCATCACACCGTATGATTTCCTCATTTTACTAAACAATGTGTTCTGCTATATTTTATAATGAATGGAGTATTGGTAATGTTCCACTTTCTGAAGATATTGGTTTGCATGCTCTCATCAAGACTTACTGATAGGAATGTTTCATTGCCTTAGACTAGCCCTTTGTCCATACAATGGGATACTGACAACAGCTAACAGAATAGACCTGCAAGTGTTATCATGAGAAACGTCCCTCATGTATCTAGTACAAGACATATTAGAAACTTTTAGATAACTGCTCACCACCGTGAATGTTTACCATGGGAAATGTGAGGAGAGATGACAGACCATCAGAAAAATTATTTCCATTGAACGAACCGTGATTTTATGTTTTCATATATATGTCCCTAGTTAGTGAGGGTTAATACTTTGGACGACTTGATGCCTTTTGACTTCCCTTTTCCATGCCACCTTACCCTCAATGCTTAATGCATTATCTTTCCTTTACTTTTGCCCAGATTGCTGTGTGCTACTGCTAACAGTGATTTCCTATTATCCTAATCTTTGTCAGGGAGACTTTCTCTTACAGCACTCGGCTGAGTTTTCTGAACTACTCTTTTTGGGGCGTTCATTCTTTAGCTAAATAAATGCTCCAGAATCTTGTTCTTTTCCACCAGGTGACTTTATAGGTTCTGATTCAAAGTAGAACTGTTAGATTATGATAGGGACTATTTTATTTATGGAACACACTGTCTATATTATGCTGAATCTAACTAAACCTTTTCTTGATATATCTGTAAATGTACTAATCTAAATAAAAATGAAAAAAACAATACTAATCTTATAATGAGAAATACAACTTTGAAAACTTTTTCAAACTTTTCATTATTGACTGACATTAAGCTACTTAAAGTTTACGATTATTTGAAAGAAATTTTTTTACAGCTTCATTCTACAACGACTGTAAGATCCCTTAGCATGAAGATGAAGAAGCGCCAAGGATCTGAGGCTTTTGTTGTAGTGCTTGGGTCTGTTTTGATCATCAAATTGTTTTTCCAAATTTTTGGCTTGTAATTTGAAGCTATTCTTCATGTAAGGGCCATGAGGTAGTAACTGCCAATATACTTATATGTGTTGCTTGTGAGAGGATACAATAGTTGTAAAAGTATCTAAAAGCCTGATTGCTTATCTGAGGAAGAATTCACGCAATGAAAATAATTTATATTTTGTGAACCTGAAACAAACACATGAATTGTGCATCCCCATTAAAACCAAGTTTTCACAAATCAAATCAAGTCATATTTGATAGGATTTGACTTCGCCAAGTTGCACTTTTCGCTAGGATTTTGCAGTCCTGAAGTTTAAAGTATGACAGTCTGTAACATAGAAATTGGAGTGTACTGTGTTTCTAGACTATGTTGCTTGCTTGATTATCATAGCCTCATGATAAAGAGAACAGGATTTCCACAATGGATTAGCCCAAAGTTTAAATATCCATTTGAAAATTCATTGATGCTCATTTATGAATTTTGTAAAGTGTATTGCATGCAATCCCGGTTAAAGAAGATATTAGTCTGTACCACGTGATTATTATTTGACTAATACTCAACCCAAGCAACTAAGCTTGCAAGGCAATATAGCAGAGGACTGGGCTTCACTCCACCAGGCCCGGCCCGTGGAGGGAGTTTCAGTGGTGCGGAGAGGTGGGGCAGCGCGAGGGGCAGGGTGGGGGGTGATAAAAACTGGAGTATGGATAATTGAAGGTAAATAAACAATTTAATTAATAAAACGAATTTCGTAGCACACCCTGCATTACATTTTGCGATGCAGGGCGCACTACGAAATTACATAACGTACATTAGGATATTTTGCCTTTGTATTAAGTTGGACAGGATATCCATCATGTTTGTGATGGAGTACCAATTTACTGAATTCTAAATCAGGCCTGAAGTGTTCCACATTATTTTACAATGAAACCAACGATGACAATATTGACTGTTCAATTGTGCTCTCCTGTCTACACATAGTAATTGAGGACATTTAAATTATGTTCACATTTTGATTCCTATGACAGAGCAACCACTGTTTGAAGAGTGGAATGTTTTTTTCATGAGGCTCAGTAGAGCTTAAAAGCTGGCTGAGATAAATAGGGCTAATTTGACGCAGCTACAACCTACAACAATACAAATGCATTCTCAGATCTAGGCAGGAGGGCTCAGTCTCTGCCAAGGAGTTTGATTCTCCAAAGCCGAAGCGGATAACCTGTTTCATTTGAGGTTTTAAGGAAGGAGGTGAATTGAGGTAAGCTCACAAAGATATAAAGGGCTAAGGGAGAGTTGTGATTATCCCAACCACACAACTGTGGAGAGGTTTTCCTTTATCACAGTTTATCGTAAAATAAGTAATTTCTATTGAAGTCATGTGGGCAACAATTTATTTTACTGCAAAAAATGAAATATTACTACTAAAGGACAAAGAGCATGGAACAAACAATCAACATTGTTAGTTTAAGTATGAAATATAAGGATGGAAAGTGAACAATTTCTTACTATATTTAACAGAATACTGATCTACTGATTGCATTAGTCAAGGTAAGTCTATGCTTGCCAAAATGAAAATACAAACATTTGTGTGATGTCAATAGAAAGCGACTGAATCTGAGTGATATAATTCATTGGTGCACTGGAATTGCATGCTCTTTTCCGTAATTTCACTGTGCATGTCTGCATACATTGTGAATTCCTAACATGCTCAGTTTACTATACGGGTGCTTCAAAGAGTGCTGCGACAAACTGGGAGATGTATGGTGCAGTCCTGGCAAAAATACCCAAAGCAATGGCACACTACTATAAACCATTACTAGAAGTGGGCAAGAAGGCTATGGTTGGGCCATGGTGACCCACCTGCTCTGAAAGCATTCCCCCTATCCTGCAGCATACTGGGAAAATACTAGATTGGCAGAATGGCCAATCCCACCCTGCGGGCGGGGAAAGGTCACACAATGACAAGAAACATTTTTTTAATCTGCTGTATTATTTCTCTTGCAACCTTTATTTGGACACGTAGGTTTATCAATGATGTAGACCGAACTTTATGATACAAAACTAAACTCTAAACTTTTCATGAGAGGGTAAACTAGTGACAGGTATTGAACAACATTTCTCTAAATATCGTGTAGGACGGAGGACAATTGTATGCCAAGGGTACAATGCTTATGTTGTTTTTATTGTAAGTGTTTTATTGTATTATGAGTGTGCTTCGAACAAAGGTTACCCAATTCTGTGATTCAAATAATTTAGCTGCATTAAGTGGCATGTAATGTTATTAGAAAGGATGACTATATATGTTAAGTCTACAGATCATTATTTACATGAAATATTATTCATTCTACAACAATATGATGTAGAGAACTTAGAAATCACTCTTTCTAGACACTATCCGTCAAAAAGGCAACTAACGTATCCTGGACTTGAGAAACAGCAGTTCCCGAACAGAAGTAAAATGGACAATTAGATTAATACCCCCAAATCAAATGCAGATGTACAAGCATCTCCAAATTATTTATTTTTTGATAAAATAAAAAATATGCTCTTGAAATATTGTGGGATTTAAAAAACAGTTGAAGTTAGGTGGCTCAGTTCCAATGTCATTCCTTAACCTTTATCACATCATTTGTTTCACGAAACTTGGTAAACTGAACATTTTTATTTCACCAGTTATACCAGCTATGAAGTAGTTGAAACTAAAAACCAATGGAAAAGCTAAGGGGACTAATTTTAATACTGATTAATAACAATCTTAGAACTGTTGAGTCAAAATTAACTTTAAAGTAGAAGTGACTTGGCAGTATCCCTAGAATTCACCGATAAAAGACAGCTCCTAATTATTAACCATGTGCCTCTGAGGATTATTAAAAACAGAGCAATAGCATTGTTTTTATTGCAAAATTTAGAACCTAAGTCAATTAGGTGGAAATAATACAGTACTAATAACTGGCAACGTTAATGCTAACTTGTTCCCTAAATTTAATTAAATCAGATATTATCAGAATTTATTTACTCCATTCCGCAACCCTCACACAGTATGAAAAGACTGAAACTTGTTAGGAAGACTATTGGATTGCTTTTGTTCCATTTAGGGATTTGCTCTCTGAATGGTAGAATGGAGATTTATTGCCCAGTTAGCTATATGTCCTACATACTGTTATAACACCACTATTAATTATACTTTTATTCATATAGTTGACATTTGTAAATAGGCTTATTTAAAAATTATTTTAATGCTGGAAAGTGATCAACAACTGCAATATATAAACCCTAAATAGAAATACAAGTGGTTCAACAAATCTAATACACTTGCAGCAGAGGACTTTAAAGCTGGTAGGGAAAAGAAAACTATATGGAACTGTGTCTTGAATTAAAAAGTAAATCATGTATATGAACAGGGTGTCACTTCAATTATTTTTTAAACAAACTTAAACACCTGACAATATCCTGGAAAAAAGGAATGGGAGATCCCTCTTCAAAATAGGTATACGTCCTATCAACTATATGGACTCCTACAGAAAATTACAGAAAAATCACTTACCCAGATAGTAAATTTGCAACTTTAATGCATTGTGGAAAAAGGAAATACAAAAAAAAGTATAAGACAAAAATGAGGTGGCTTTTCATCTCTCCTCCTTCTGTTTTCAGGAATTAAGAAATCAGGACTGATACAGGAACGTGAGTGCTGTGTATAGAAATATGTACAGTTAGACCACTTCTGTTGGGCAACCACTCTCTGCAGTTGCAACCCTAAAAAGCACAACTGTGCTCAAATCCTCTCATTAAGTGGGTACAATTGATTTACCTATTCAACAATGCAAAACAAATGTCCTATGCCATTTGACTTGAGCATATTGGCTGAAATGATCTAGAGTATGAAATGTATTGCAATGTACTAATCTCCTGTTTTATGTACCTCTTCCCAAAGTTGTCTGAGTATACTGGAGGGCGGTTAGAAGGGCTTTATAAAATTCCCAAAAATAGTAAACTAATGTAAAGATAAGGAAATCATGTTTTTTTAGCATTAGCAGAAAACAGTGGAATACTATTCCTTTGGCAATGAGGAAAAGTGAAACCGTGTTGGAACTCAGGAAATATGGAAACACCTTTTATTTGCCTTTCAAATAAACAACAGATATATCATTTATGTGGACACAGATTTACTAGGTTTTCATGCAATGTATTGCAGCAACGAAATTTGTTGTGCTGAGCTGCACAGCTCCACCTACTAAGTTCGATCTGCCTCTGCTGTCATCATCAATGATGATGCCCTAACAAGGGTCCCTTACATGACACATAGCCTCACACCATGGTGCAGAGTTGAGTGTCCCCTGTCTAGCATAGACTTTATACTGGAAGCATACCCTTCCACTACAAATTCCCACACCTCAGGAAACTCACAAGGATAATGTAAATTGTTTGTGTGCTGTGCCCCGCAGCACTTTGCAAAGCATCGGACTTGGTGAGAAATTAACACATTTATTGTTTACTCCTGCTTTAACTAGACTTTCTTTTTGATGCAAAGTCCGGCAGTCTAGCTTAGTGGTTAAGGCTTTGTGTCAAACCCTATGGGTGTTTGGGCTGATCTGCCACAGTAATGTCAACTTCACTAAATGCAATTCAACCCAGGACAAACAACTTTTGCACTGGATAGTAAATACCATGCATCGCTGGGCATCTATTGGCGCAATTCAAAGCCATTTTAAGTCCAGGCTGTGGTGTTAGCACACTTTCTTAAAATGGAGATTAAATATTAAAAGAAAAAGGCGGAAAACACTTCCATCCAAGCATGCCACTTGAACATGCTGTGAGAAATTAACAATTGTGTTGAGGTTCCGCACTCCGCGGTACTACAAATGATACCCAGTGTGCACGCAAGGAGCTGTTCTTTGATTATGTTGGGTTTGCTTTGGCAGAAACCAACACCGCCTTCGCGTCTATTGGTTTTGTCAGCTATGCGCTGGTCATCTGAGGTTGCCTCTTTGGCCTGAATGTTAAAATGAGTTCTTTGTTGGACCGACAGTCCAGTCCACCACAGAGGGAACCATGAGCCAAATGGATTGAAAAGGGCAAGCTAGTTTAAAGTGGTTGTGCCTCCTCTCAATTCTGCTTAAACGTTTTATTTTAGACCCAAGTATGGCAGATAACCCGAATGACAAATACACCCATTGAAACATTGCATCTCTGCTTCAACAGATATCTATGGCTAATGGGTGCAAAGTCATTTATTTGCCCGCAGTCGAAAATTCTATTCGCTTTGCTGCTTTTCTAAAATCTTTGCTTGGGCGTTTCATTAGCCCTGCTGATGTCTGGCACAAATACGGCTTGGACAAGAGTAATCTCGCAGGAGGCATTCCTTTAATCTTCACAGTTTATATTCTGTATTTCCTTTCACATAGCACAAGATGCAAGGGTAATTGTGCTTAAATCATATGCATAAAACTGTAATGATTCCTACATAGTCACCTTTCCTATGCCCAGTGTACGTTTCCTATTAAATTCTCCAGCTTGTGATTCGAGTCACGATTTCCAAGTTCATCTGAGGTAACAGAATGTGTTCGCTCTGCAGGCATTCAGCGTGAATCACTGCTGCAAAGTAAGCGCAGCGGCCCCCACCTTATTACCAAAATAGCAACCTCCCTAATCCTTCTCCGAAAAGAACAAAGCCCGATTCAGTCTCAAGATCAGAAATGGGATCTAATGAATGCACTGGCAGGAGAAGCATTGTAGTTTTTTTTCTTTTGGGAAAGGGCCGAAATGGGAATTTTCCCATCTGTGGTATGTTAAAACGCATACTGTTTCCAGAATGACGATGCTGTATTTAGGTTCTCTACAGTGCAAAAGGCCTAAAACATATGGCAGTGAAATTCATGGTAGTTTGATTGAGATCGGCTAATAAAGAAATAACATTTTTTTTTTAAATTGTGGATTCAGAGACCAGCTTTACAGATGGCTTTTCCTTTTCTATGATTACGATTTTTTTCTTCTGCATGAAACTCTGCCTTTGCTATATATATCTGAACTAAATCTATCAATTGTGTCTAAAAAAGAAAATATGTATTCTGTTTCGTTATACAGAAGAAGCTCAGTTGTATTATTAGTAGACAGAGACATTTGAATGCATGGTCAAAGTGTGCACCTGCCCAGTGACCCCATCTTCCAGGGGGGCGCCTCTGAAAGTGGTTTGCCTCTCCATATCACACTATTGTTTCATTCTCAGCCTCTCCTCTGTCTCAGTACCTCTAGTGCAGCCCGTGTCTCTCTTTACCCAGTTTCATTTTAAGGGTTTTGGGGCCTCAGTCAACACATATACTGTAAGTTTGAAAGAACCGTTTCTCAAAATTTAACATGCATATCAATATTGTTTGTTATCTTGCATGCTTGAATGGAACAGAAAATGTGAATATAAGTCAAAGTTATTCCGAACTAAAGGCGCTAAATGTGTCTTGCCTGGGCCCCCTAAAATCCTTAAATTCACACTGTTAGTAGACTCAAATTATGCAGGCCATGAATGTTACCTATTGCGAATTATGAAAAAAAAATGTTAACTGCAGAATATCACCTTCTTCCCAATTCTATAATTCAAATTGCTCCACGGTGAGGAGAAGGTATTGTACTAGGATATTGAGTCGTAAATATCACCTGACAAATATTGCCTCTTGAATATCGTTTGCAAAATGTTGCTACTTTGAAGTTAGTACGAAAAAACTCTACACCAAATCATAAGATATCATTGGAAATTAAATTTAGGTCACAAATATGTATGTCATACGATATTTCTGTTTTCGATTTTAGCGAGGAAGAGCACAGTGCTGAATATGCACAGAGGCATGTTTGGAACGCCATATTTTTATTCTCTCATCTAATTTCACTCTACGTAGTGCTCATCAGGATTGTAATAATAGGCATAGAATTGTTCTCAGGCCCCGCCACCCTTTTTTCCATCTCAACTCCTTACACTACACTCGGCAAGTAGGTGTGTCAGGTTTGTGTCAGTGGCTGGGTCCATGCGCTGCTCTATACATTTAAAATAACTTTTATTTTCAATTATGCACACACGGGCAGCAGAACACGTTAGTTTATCTCTTGAATGTTTGATCTGCAAACTCAAAACTGTGTCATACTATTCACTAATTATGATCTGTGAGGTCTTTAACCATTCGATTGTCTGTACTTTTGTAAACCCATGGTTTTAAAGTAAATAATCCAATGCCAACTTAAGTCAGTGATCAACAATGTGTATACAATTACTTATTTGTTCTCTATCCCATTTTTCTCTGCATCTAAGAGCTCAAGCAGCATAGCATAGCAAAGTAGGCCTTAATGAGTCAGCCCCTATCAAAAGAGAAATAAACCCCAAATGACTCAAGTCAAGTCAGACTCAAGTCAGGGACTCTGGTGCAAAAAGACTGCAAAGGGTAACCAGCTATTCTTAACTCATTCATTAGTCCAGGATGCATGATTCGGGAGAATAGACACAGTTGTCTGCTGGGCAGGTGAACTAAAAGAACGAGTGGGCAAGGGCAATTTACGTCAAACCGGCTTCCATTGGAATTGTATTGCTCAAACAATATCTTAGTACTCTGCCCATATTAAAGAGGTGCCACATTGCACATGCTTCGTAGATTAGTTGGAAAAACAACGGTAATCCAGATGGCCAGATGGGAATCTATTGACCGATACGAAACAAATGACAATGTCCCTTCTAAACTCATTCAACAAAATAATATGAGTTTAGGTATGAGTAAAGGTAAATTCAGAGAGTCCTAATTAATTAAAAAGGCAGATATCTGGGGACAATCATGATTAGAAGGTAATGTTTTATTACAAAGATTTCATGTGGATGTAAAAGTTACCCTATAAGCAATGCATGAGTGTAACAGTGCAGGAGTGATATAAAAACAAAAAAGTCACAACTATGATGCAAATATCTAAATGTTGTTTCACAATTAGTGATCCAATAGTCTATATTTTAATCTCTACGCAGTAATTGGTAAGACCATCATCAGGAGAACACACTGTATTCTTCTCCACTATATTCATCTAAATAAATGAAAGACTACCCTTAGATATCCCAAATGAGTCGATCATATTACTACTTTGAAATGAAGCACAATTGGCACATCACACAAATTGGTGAACATTTTTGCCTTTATTCTCCAATAGAAAAAACATCACCACAAACATTGTTACTCATTCCCTTGTCCTGAACCACTAGAGAAAGGAGGATGCTTGTAGACGTTGATGTTACTGATTGAGAGGAAGTGAAACCTTACTCCAGCAGCAGCCAAAATTCTAATCAAGGTGAAACGCAAGCACACCTCAAAATAACCTGTGCTTAACACTCTGGTAGCTTGACTCAAAATCAGTCAGAACTAACTTAGAGGATAAGTGTAAAGTATTTATGCAGCACTTCAAACAGTAATAAAGTGTAAACACTACATAAGAAAAATCACACACAAATTTAAAAAAATAGAATAACATTTAAAAAATATTTGACACCAAAATCTTAAAAATCCAATAAATAGAAACAAATATATGTAGTTTTAAAGATTTAAGTAGAAAATAGTGTAAAAGCACAAAGCCCCAACTGTGATTGTTTGGTCGAGCCGGACCCGGACTGTTGGACCCGGGCCTTTAAGGCTGGTTCACCCCTGAACTTTTTGCTTTTGATGGCGACCTGGTGTTCATGATTTCTGGCTTGGCGCACTTTTTCCCTGGGTCCCAGAGTGAAAGTGCGTGCGTGTAGTATGGCTGGCCTGCCCTCCCATAGGAATGCATGGGGAATGCGTGTGTCCCCGGTAGTTCCTGATGCGTGGGGAGTGCAGGCTCGAGTTCGGTATGTGTAAACTCGTGAGAGTGAATGCTGCGAGATGGTGTCTGCGGCATGTGTGTGTCTAGTTGGGAAGTGCTACTTCTGGACATTGAGATATGTGTGCAGTGAGGGTGCTGGAGCGTGATTGGCTGGAGCTGGCTGGCATGCCAGGCTCCAGGAAGTCTGGATGGGTCTGCCCGGTGGTGAGTGGGAGATTAGCATGAGTGATGTGTGGGAGGAGTGTACCTGTGTCCTGGATGGGCTGGGTTTTCCCCACACAATGCTGGCTCCGCCCCCCTGTGGTGTGTCTAACGACCCTAGCCTCCCCAGTGAACGAAATGGGTGGTTGGGCCATCAAGAGTGCTCCAGAACCAGCTGCGACTGGTTTTTCCCCCACCCTGCACATTGTGACAAAGGATTTCAGTGTATAAAAATGGGGCTGTGTCCCCACTGAAATTGTTCTCTTCTAGGATCTTGAGGGGGCTGCTGCTGCTGCTGCTGGGGCCAGGAGGAACCGCCACTTGGACTGCCTCCCTGCCTGGAGGGCCAGTGAGCTGGCCCCTGGCCCAGCCTTGCCCCCCCTGCCTACCTAAGGACTTTCCTGGACTTTGCCAAGCACCTGAAAGTGCTGACTTTCTCCCCTAGCGCCTGGAAGCGCTTTGCTTGGCCTCTAGCGCTTAGGAGCGCTTTATTAAACTTTGAACAGGAGGCCAGTCAACTAGTCCTTGAAGTCACTTTGGTGGTCTCAGGTTCAAGATGCAGGTCCAGTCCTTCTTGCTCAGGTAGTAGCGCAGCAGGGCAACAGATTAGCAGTCCTTAAAGCATCAGAGCAGCTCAGCTGTCCTTCTTTTGAACCTTCTGAGCTGTGTACTGAAGAGTTGGGTACTAGGGTCCCTATTGGTACCAGCATTAGGTAAACAGCGTTTCTAGAGGGTTCCACCCACAAAGGTGTTTGGAATTTCCCGCCCCACTGCCCTAGTCCTGCTTGTCTGGGGGACAAAAGTCTAGTGTGAAACCCTTTGTAAGGCAGAGACTTTGTGATGTACAAGTGTGGTAGGTGACCGCTCTGCACCCCATTACCTCACTTTTAAAAATGTTGCCTTCCTCCTCCTTTTTCTCACCTTTTTGTTGGCTTTTGGACCTGGGAGACTTTACCACTGCTAATAAGTACTAAAGTGGATGTGCTTTCTCCTCTGAACATGATGACATTGGTGTATATCTGCTTGGTATATTAGATTTACTTGAAAGCCCCTTGTAAAGTGGTATACCATATAACCTTGGCCTGTAAATGAAAGGCTATTAGCGGGCCTGCAGGACTGATTGTGTCACACACAGAAGTAGCCTATCAAACCTGTCCAAGGCCTGCCACCGCAATCCTGTGTGTGCAGTCGACTTTAAAACTACTTGCCAAGCCTTAAACTCTGCTTTTATTATACATAGGTCACTCCCAAGGTAGGCCATAGGTAGGGCTAAGGCCAGGATGCTGTGTAAGTGAAGGGTATGACATATACCTTTAAGTTTTTCATGTCCTAGAAGTGACACACAGCCTATTTCATTTTTCACTTCTGTGAGGCCTTCTCATCTCCTAGGCTAGCATTAGGAATTCCTTAATACGCTTTAAAATTGGAATTCCTGAAAAGAGAGGAGTAGCTTTTTCATGTTTAATATCTTTGTAATGGTAATGATAATTCCTCCTTACTGATGAACTTGAATTTCACATTACTGTTTTATAAATTCCACTTTAAGAAAGTGGTCATTTCTCTGCAATCACTGCTCTATGTGCCTGACACTCTGTTTCCAATACACTGCTGTAGTGGGTGAGAGCTACACTTTCTGCATTCCCTTTAGACAGCCACAATCACAAGAAGGTTAGGTGTGTCTGAATAATTATCTATATTCTGATGGCTCTTCGTGGGCATGAAGGGAGGGTGGACACTTACACCTGAATATGCAGTGCCCTGTTCCTTCACACTGGGCTGATTACCCCCTACTTATGGTCTGGAACCCTTCTTTGAAGTCACCCCACTTCAAAGGCATACCCGCAATAATAACTGGGTATCAAATCAGAGACTTCTGGACTCTATCAGAAAAACTGCTGGACTGCATCAAAGACTGACACTCTTCTGTACTGCTGACCTGGAAGGCCTGATTTTTGCTTGTACTGCCCTCCTTCCCGCTGCCCTCTAATCCTGTTGAGGAAAACTGGACTGTGCCTTACATCAAAGTGATCTCCAATGGCTTGCTGGCTTGCCCCCTGTTGCTGAGATTCAGAGAAATCAAAGTATCTACCCCTTTACTTGTGCCTGGCTCACTGAAAGTGGTCCCAGATGGTAAACATCATTCACAACGAATTCATTATAACAAATACTTTAACCACACATACTTTCACTCCGCAAATACATTCACTTTGCATACTTTAATCCCGCAAATACTTAGGTCCGCATACTTTCATCCCAAAAATACATTCACTCCGCATACTTTCACTTCAGTACGCATACGTCACAAGCTGGCAGGGTGCATTCCCTTCAGGCTGAGGTGAAAATTAGTAAATTTGTGATAAAAGTAGGCATGCCATGATTTAAAAACAAGTTTTCCAGGGCGGGCTGCATGTGAAATCAGAGTGCCCTGGGACATTAAAAATGCACACAAGTATGTTAAGGCAGTTTTGAAAAGGTGCCTTACCTTGTTGTTTGTGCGCACTCCTCGGAGTCTCAGTTTGTTTTGCTGCGCAGCTAAGACCCACAGAAGTCATGTTATGGCAATCCTGTGTGTCAGGGTGTTTTGTTGTGATGCGGTGGATCATAGGAGCCCCTGTCTTTGAAGCCTGCACGCAGTTTATTAAGGGACCAGCTCATGACCCATGTAGAGAAGCAAAAAAGCGGGCTTGTTATGCAGATTAGGTTTCCTGCGCGCTGCAACTGCACTTAAAGACAGCAGCATACAAATGAGAAGAAAAGTTACAAAATGCAGTCCGCATACGCCACACGCCGGCAGAGTGCACTCTTTACAGGCTTAGGTGAAAAATAGTAAAGTTAAGTTTAATGCTAAAATTAATAATAAAGTTCCAAAAAATGGACGGAGCGAAGCTAAAAGGAGGGAGAGAGGTTGCAGAATATTACTTACCCACCCAAAAGACCCGTAGTGAATGAATAAATTATAATAAAAGCATTTATTTGACCTTCATTTTCGTTGATAAAGCAAACGTTGTTAAAAAAATGCATTGTAATGTACTTTAAGGATGTTAACATGCATTTTTCGTTATGTTTACTTTGTTATAAAAAGATGCGGAGTCATGGTGTCTGCGGACATTAAATTGTGTTGCGATGGTATGCGGAGTGATTTTATACGGAGTAACATCATATATTCGTCCCAGATACTTGCTTCAGAGGCACAGAGGCATCTGCTGACTATGTGAGCAGGAATCAACGCATCATCCCTGGGGCAGGAGGTGAACCCAACACATTTGAATCACCACCAAAATGGCCGCCAAGTAGGAGCTCTCTACAAGAGCTCCTGGGTCCGGAATAAACAAAGTGGAAAACTGTACTCACCCAGCACGACGTCGCCTCGCCAGCACCGACCCAACTGGCACATCTGAGGACACGGGCCGGAAAGAACTCATGAGAAGGGACACCCGGTCAGGGAATTCGAAAGACAGGAGAGGAATTGTCCAAGAACAGGAGCTATCGGCAGGCTGATCATTACCACTGAGATGACGCTGCTTTGGCCGATGCGCTTGCTACGTTTCGAGGATCGACAGACCTTTTCCTGGCACTGACCCACCACAAGGTGATGTGGGAGAGAAGGACAGGGGTTGGGATCCAGTTCCACAGCCCATGGCGATCTCAGACGATCGATGCCCCCAACAAGTTTGCGCCCTGCTGACGTCTCGCCTCCATAGACAGTGAGGGGGCTGCGAGGGAGCTCGTGAGTCCCGGCGCGTTTCTGGGCTGCCTGCCACCGGGGGCTATCCCAGGCGATCGATGCCCTCTACACACTGAGCCCTGTCGATGTCTCGCCTCCATAAATAGTGAGGGGGTTGCGAGTGAGCGGGTGAATCCCGGCGCGTGTCTGGGCTGCCTACCATTGTCTACCGGCGAAACAAGGAGGGCGGTGGGGAGCCCAAAGACATGAGGAGAAGCACTTTTCGGGCCGATGCAGGATCGGATCGGGACTCATCGAAGCTGAGTCAGACTGCGGCACCGACGGGACAGCGGTGCAGGGGCCCATGGATATATAATGCCCGATTACTAGTACACCTAGAAACATCCCAGCGCGGACCATAGCGGACCCCCTACGGTGGAATGTGCTTATCACAAGATCGCCAGAAAAATATAATAAAAGACACTAAATAGACCCTGGAAAGGGAAGAAAAAGCAGAAGTCAGGGCCCGGCATGCCTGACCTTAAAATGGCGGCCGCCAAGGACATCCAGTTATGTGGACAGTTACAGCAGTCCCCTTCTCACTGATGTTACTGCAATTTCAATCTGACAACACTGTAGGACATTGTCTACTGCTGTTGATTACGGCCATCCTGAGTGCAGGAGGATAAATTGTAGATTATATTTTTGTATACTATCTTTTCCAAAATGTGAGCAACAAGTGAGAGCAAGGGAAAGAGGACTACAAACGTCTACTAAGTAGCACCTGGTTAAGGCAAGGGAAAGAGGACTACTCAGCAATAGAGAGAGAGAAAGGCAGTCAGATCACAGAGAAGGCTGACAAAATCGGCGGCCATCTTGAACTATTCTTTAAATCAAGGAAAGATAAAAGAAAGTTCATTGAACATTGGGCTGGCTACTCAGATTAAGCAGAAGGTAAACAAAAAGAAAACAAAAAAATAGCTAGACAAGGAGATTACTGGAACATTCAACACTGTTAGTAATTTACAACTATTTTTGCAACACTCCTGACCAGTCAACAATCATGGCGAACAACCACTTAGAGCCAGTAAGCAAAAAAATTCAAGCATAACTTAATGAGGAAAAATCCAGACACGCTAATCTCAGAACCCATGTTTAACATAGTTAAAGGCACTATCGTGAATGACATGATATTCTTTACAAGAAGAACGACTAAATGGCGCTATGCCATTACTAATATGCTCAACATAAAAACTATAACCAATATACCACATGGCACAAAAATTATGACCAAGTCATCACCAAGATGCTGAGCTGACCTCTGCATAACTATGTACAAGAACAGAATAGTGCTGATACAAGCTACTAACATCGAATTAGAAAAATTTGACAATGTATTCCCACTTTTAAATAGGTATGCAGAGAATGCAAGATCTGAACAACACCTGAGTCAACATGAAATCACTCCGGACTCCGGGGACACTACCACCACAGACAACATAATAACTAAAGGACCTCAGGAACCACAACAGTCTACGCAAGTAACAGACACAAGAAGATTAGGAAGCCCGTCGCTCAAATATGATACAGAAAGAACAGAAATATCTACACAATATATGAAAAACAATAAGCATGGGATGAAAATTCGTTCCGCTCGCGGAATTTGCAAATTTTCCACAATCTCGCGATCCGCGAATCTCGCGAAATCGCGGTAAAATCCGCGAATCAGCGGAGACGAATTTTCAGCCAAGCACTTACAGGGTTACAGCAGCAGGTGCAAAAGTTGAAACTAATTTTTTGTAACCTTTTACAAAAGGGTTACAAAGAAATTAACTTCAACTTGGGCACCTGCTGCTGTAAGCCTGTAAGTGCTTCCTGGTGCCTCGTTGCCTACTTGCAACTATTCTCTGACCCTGCTCTGACCCTTGAAGCAGGGTCAGAGAATAGTTACGAGTAGGCAATGAGGTGCCTGTCACGAAAATTAAACTTCAACAGGAAGCACTGACAGATATAAAAACAAGCATTTGCAATGCAATAGGTCTCGCATTAGGAAAGTTTGAGCTATTGGTCTTGTAAATGACAATTTTTTTTTATTTATGTGTTGGTTTTGAAAATAGCTAAATTAATAGCTTTGTCATTTACAATGCCAATAGTTATAACTTTCGCAAATGTGACACCTATAGCATTTGTAATGCAACATGTTTTGTATTTATGTGACTTAGATGTATTGATATTACAAATTACAATGGCTTTTAATTTTTTTAAATAATTAATTCTTAAATAAAAGTGATTTTAATTTATAATGGTAATAGCTTAAACTTTTGTAAATAACTTTTGTGAAGATTATGTTCAGTGTATTTTATTGTGATGAAAATCCAAGAACAGAAGTGAAATATTAACATCTTTTTGTGGCATTTGTAATCAAGCTTGAAACATTGAGAGGACATATTTGAACCAGTTGTTGTTGAATGGTTGTGCAGATTGATGCTGGGGTGGGGTTGAGTGGTGCTGTGGTGATGCTGAGTGGTGCTCCTGAGTGATACTGGGATGGTGCTGAGTGATGCTGGAGTGGTGCTGAGTGGTGCTGTGGAGGTGCTGAGTGATGCTGTGGTGGTGCTGAGTGATGCTGTGGTGGTGCTGAGTGGTGCTGTGGTGGTGCTGAGTGATAATGTGGTGGTGCTGAGTGATGCTGTGGTGGCGCTGAGTGATGCTGTGGTGGTGCTGAGTGGTGCTGTGGTGGTGCTGAGTGATGCTGTGGTGGTGTTGAGTGGTGCTGTTGTGGTGCTGAGTGATGCTGTGGTGGCGCTGAGTGATGCTGTGGTGGCGCTGAGTGGTGCTGTGGTGGTGCTGAGTGGTGCTGTGGTGGTGCTGAGTGATGCTGTGGTGGTGCTGAGTGATGCTGTGATGGTGCTGAGTGGTGCTGTGGTGGTGCTGAGTGATAATGTGGTGGTGCTGAGTGATGCTGTGGTGGTGCTGAGTGATGCTGTGGTGGCGCTGAGTGGTGCTGTGGTGGTGCTGATTGGTGCTGTGGTGGCGCTGAGTGGTGCTGTGGTGGTGCTGATTGGTGCTGTTTGGTGCTGTGGTGGTGCTGAGTGATGCTGTGGTGATGCTGAGTCTTGCTGTGGTGGTGCTGAGTGGTGCTGTGGTGGTGCTCAGTGCTCATGTGGGGGCGCTGAGTGATGCTGCGGTGGCGCTGAGTGATGCTGTAGTGGCGCTGAGTGGTGCTGTGGTGATGCTGAGTGGTGCTATGGTGGTGCTGAGTGATGATGTGGTGGTGCTGAGTGGTGTTGTGGTGGTGCTGAGTGATGCTGTGGTGGTGCTGAGTGATACGGTGGCAGTGCTGAGTGGTGCTGTGGTGGTGCTGAGTGATAATGTGGTGGTGCTGAGTGATAATGTGGTGGTGCTGAGTGATGCTGGGGTAGCGCTGAGTGATGATGTGGTGATGCAGAGGGCAGAAAGGCACAAAAAGCAGTCTAACGAAGAGGAAAAGGGCAGAAAAACAAGGGAAAAACAAGTCTAACAGAGGGCAAAAGGGCACAAAAAAACAGTCTAACAGAGGACAGAAGGGCAGAAAAACAATGGAAAAACGAGTCTAACAGAGGCCAGAAGGGCACAAAAAAAGAGTCTAAGAAGGGGCAGAACGACACAAAACCGAGTCTAACAGAGGGCAGAAGGGCACAAAAAACGAGTCTAACTGAGGGCAGAAGGGCACAAAAAAAAGGGAATAACAGAGGGTAGAAGGGCACAAAAACGAATCTAACAGAGGGCATAAGGACAGAAAAACATGGGAAAAATTAGTCTAACAGAGGGCAGAACGGCACAAAAAACTAGTCTAACAGGGGGCAGAAGGGCAGAAAAACAAGGGAAAAACGAGTCTAACAGAGGGCAGAAGGGCAGAAAAACAAGGGAAAAACGAGTCTAACAGAGGGCAGAAGGGCACAAAAAAAGAGCCTGCGTGTTTGTCCACGAAGATGCCACCTTTTTGTGCAATACCTCTACTCAACTGGAGTACTTTCTACTATCTAATCAGTAAGTGCTCCCTCATTGGCTAAATATATAGGGGCAGATTTACAATAACTGGCGCCTCCCCAGCGATGCGCCAGTTATTGTGCGCCACAGCTCCGCCACTCATAGTGCGCCGCATTTACAATGCGGCGCAACATGTGGCAAAAATGGCACAGATGCGTCACGCATCTGTGCCGTGAAAGCAGCGCATTGCTGGAGCTGCGTCACAAGCGCAACGCAGCTCCAGCAATGCGCTGGGGGGCCCTATCTCCCCAATGCTGCGTCAAGCCTTACGCCTGCTTCAAGCAGGCACAGGGTTTGACTCAGCACTGGCCTAAAAGTGACTGAGTGAAATCTTGTAGATTTCACTCAGCCACTTTTAGGAGGCGTTCCTGCACAGGAACGCCCTCCCCTGCGCCGGAACGCCTCCTGATGGCGCAGGGCTTTACAACGTGGCACATCTCTCAGATGCGTCACGTTATTATTACCCAGCACCATGGCGCATCTTTTGTGCTGCCGCTGCGTCACAAAAGTGACGCGACTGCGGCGCAAAAGAGGCGCAAGTGGCTTGTAAATATGCCCCATAGTGCTTTTACTACATTTTAGCTGCGTAAAGGGCCAGAAGATGAGTCTCCAGTGACCATGCTTTCCTGTGCCTGTGTTACAGGCATACATGGTCACTAGAGACACATCTTCTGGCCCTTTACGCAGCTGCAGTGTAGTAAAAGCACTATACATTTACCCAATGAGGGAGCACTTACTGGATTAGCCCGTAGAAAGTACTCCAGGGCAAATCGCAAAAAAATCAGTGATTTTGCAGGAAAATTCACAAATTCGTGGATTTTTTTTGCGATTTCGCAGGGAAATCCGCGAATTAGCGGAACGCGAATTTGCAAATTTCGCCCATGCTTGAAAAACAACATAGAAAGTCAGAGGGAAGAATCATCACCACTCCTCAATCACAGAGCATCTCTGACGATTAGGCTACTCTCTGAAAACCGGGAAATACCAGATATAGAAGACTCCACCCCAGCTATACCCCACTCTACTCCAGCTCATAGGACATCTAGAACTGCAAGAAATGTATCTCACCCAAACATGGTATTAAGTACACAAAGTTTGGATAGCGCATTCAACAATGCAAATAAAGGTGGAACAGACAACCAAATTAATCTCAAAAAGAAAAGGATCCAGTTGAAGAGAACAGAGCAAAAAAACAGGAAAGCAAAATGTGAATCCCGAAAAAAGATGGGGAACACACCCAACACATCACCCCAGACCCTGAGAGAAATCAAAGAGCTTCATACAAAAATGGACAACATGTCTCAAGACATACTAAGCTCTCTGCAAGCGATGGAAAAATTATGTGAAACTACAGAAAGCACCCACACCAAAGTCGAGCACATCATAAAACTAATATATAACTCTCAAAGGATGAGTAATGAGACGGCGATGCCATTATTAAACAGGCATAATCGACCAGACAGGAAACGTAAAGACTTAACGGAAGAAGAAACCCTATCCTTACTCCGGGAGTATGAGACGACGGAACGCAGTAAAGGGGAGGAAATCAGAACAGTCCAGATCAATGCCAATTGAACCTCCAAACAGAATGAAAGGAAACCCAACCTTAATAACTTACAACAAGTCCATATAGTCACCGAACTGCAAAATCTAAACCCAAACAACGTTGGAAAAACTTTGAAATGCCTTCTGATCAACTGTAGGCCTGCAGCTAAACATGCATCAGACATAGCAGACCTCATCATTAGCCAGGGAATTGACATGACAATCCTCACGGAAACATGGCTATCGGAATCATCATCTCCGGTCATGGACCAACTAGTGCCTCCTCAGTATAGCATTGTGAGACTGGATAGACTAAAAAAGACAGGGGGTGGCATAGCCTGCATCCACCGCTCGGATATAGAAGTAGGCCAAATACAATCAGAACCACTCTAATCCTGCGAATACCTTGGTCTCAATATAAGATCGGCTAACAACCAAAGATGCAACCTGCATGCACTTTATCACCCAGCAGGTAACAATATGCCTTTCATAGAACAAATAATGGAGATCATCACGGCAAACTCTAACACCGACGCAAATAATATATTCCTAGGGGATTTTAATCTACACTGAAACAACAACAATGACAAACAAGTCAACGCTTTTAAAGACTTTCTAGCCAAGCTAAACCTCTCTCAAGCATGCACACAGCCAACTCACTCAAAAGGAGCTACGTTGGACTGGATAATTAAAAAAAACTAGAACACTTCAGTGCTATCAATAGAGCCGTGCTACTTGTCAGATCACCATGACATAACCTTCCTGATTCCCACATGGAAAAAGAACAAGCACTCACACCTTAATAAAGTCAAAAAGTGGATTAGGGACATCAAAGACTCGAACATTGAACTTCTATTAGAAAGCTCTGAGAAAGACCTATCTCCACCTAATAACTTGCAGAACGTGAATGATCTAACGGACCACTACTCTACATCAATAACGGATATAGTTAACACCACAATGCCTCTAAAACTGAAAAGAGTGACAGGGAAGCTTAAAGATCCATGGTTTAACGGGACATTGAATGAGGAAAGACGGAAACTGAGACCGGCGGAAAGAAAAGGGAGACAACACCCATCATCTCCCGAACTGAAATTCCTCAGAAAAACCAGAAAAGAATACAACAAAAAGATCCTCAACTCCAAAAAGGAATTTATTAGATCAGAACTGGATTTCACCAAAAACAGACCACGGAAACTATTCGAAATATTAAAACAACAATCCAACAAGTTGGCCAAATCGGCCCAAGAAATCAGAAAAACATAACTAAGTTGTGAAGAATTCTCATCATTCTTCACTGACAAAGCTAAAACGTTAAAAAGTGAGCTCAGGAGTGCAGCGGATGACCTAGACAACCAAAAACCCACAACGAGCAATACCAACTCTATAATTAAGGAGGATAGGGCAAATAACAAGGCACATTGGGATACTTTCAAATTGTTGGACCAGAATAACATCGCCAAAACGCTACTAGATATCAAACCTAATAACCACTATAATGACCCACTCCCATCAAAATGCATGAAAGAAATCAGCCGTATAGTGATTCCCATATGGACGAAAAATATTAACGCCTCTCTATCACAAGGGGTACTTCCAGAATGCCTGAAAACAGGTCATATCATCCCATATTATAAAAAAAACGACAGAGGACCCGGCAGATCCGAATAACATTCGCCCGGTAACCAACATTCCTGTACTTGCCAATCTAATAGAGAAATGTGTACATAAACAACTTAGCCAACATATAGACAGTTTCTCTCTACTAGATGACTGCCAGTCGGGTTTCAGAACAGGACACAGCACGGAAACAGCGATTCTACATATAGTTGATGATGCTCTACAGGCCCTAAACCAAAATAGAACATGTCTACTCATCCTCCTAGACCTATCATTTGCATTTGGCACAGTACATCATGTAAAATTACTGAACAGGCTCCATGACAGGATGGGAATATCGGGTAATGTGCTGAAATGGTTTGAATCCTTCCTCCAGGATAGGATGCAAAGACTCTTGGTCAATCAATCTCTTTCACCTTCATGCCCTAACACGATTGGAGTCCCTCAAGGATCTACACTATCTCCATCACTGTTTAACCTGTATGTCAAACCGCTTACAGAAATTCTGCGAAACTCCAAAATATCCTTTCATATGTACGCGGACGACACGCAGATATACATCAAGATCTCGTCTCTGGAAGACATCAGGTTAATGAATGAGGCCTTAAAAATGACATTACAATAGTTAACAATCAATCATCTGAAGCTGACTGCTCAAAAAACTGAATTCCTAGTAATCACACCACCAAAGAACCACACAGAGGTTAAGGAATGGGTTAAAATTATCACGGCGCTTAACTGCACCCCTACCTTAGTTGACTCAGCTAAATCACTAGGAATCATACTCGACGGGAACCTTGATATGAAAGCCCACATCAAATCAATGGCAAAAAGTGCCTGTTTTCACTTGAACTACATTAGAAAAGTGAAACCTTTAATTTGTAAGGCAGATCTCAAACTAGCAGTCCAATCATTGGTCATCTCGAGGATTGAATATGGTTGCACTACTTTAGCAGGTCTATCAAAAATATCCACAGCACCACTAAAAGCATGCCTCAACGCAGCTGCATGAATTATCACCGGTTCGAGGAAGTTCGACCATATCTCTCCACACCTGAAAGCATTAAACTGGTTACCGTACAAAGCCAGAATTCAGCTAAAAATGGCATGTATCACCCACAAAGCGCTTCACTACAATACACCAAGATACCTTGCCCAGAAAATTGAAGTATCTGGAGGAAATAGACCAGCTAGGAGTGCCAAGGAGCTGGTTCTGAGACCACCCATTTTCCCGAAGAAGAGAACTTATGATAGAGCTTTCTCAGGGGCAGCCCCCAGAATCTGGAACTCTCTTCACCCAAACATTAGAAAGATAACAAACACAGCAACATTTAAGAGGGAAACGAAAATATTTCTAATGAACAAGTTCCAAGTTCCTCCCATAGACAAGATCACTCATCTTTAGCACCATGACAGAGTTATGACCAAGACATTTACTCAAGGGAAGTGAAAAGAAATCCACCAGCAGAGTTTGGCATACTCGAGGGCGGTACTACATGAATCAAGACCCAGGGTTGGAGAAGTTGGAATTTACAGGATAAGTCAACTACAATCCTTTACACTGAGATGTATCCCAAATGTACATCATGTCACTGAACATACTATGTTAACCAGTTACTTATAGGCCTACAACTATTTGGGGGATAGCCTCTTCCGGTACTATACTAATCCTGGACCCAGAATTTGTAGAATACCGAAAGCTTAGGAAAGGCTCCCAGTAGGAGTGCCATTGGTGAAGCTCAGTTTCCCTATAGGTGCATGAAAGTCTTAGAAGAGGGGGTATGTTGGTGCTTGGTGTTGCTGATGTCTGCCACTTGCCCTCTGAATACATTTTTATGCCTGTGTTGTTCTCAATTCCCAGCATGTGGTGCATAATGTGGCCCTCCCTCGTGGCCTTTGGGAGCTGGTTTTGCTGATCTCCACCCGGCCTTTGATCTAAAATCTTCCTTTTGGGCTGCTTTTTGGATGTTTTTTACTTTACTTTTAGTTTAGGGCATTTTCCTTGAGATGCACCATTAATTGTTTTTCCTTTACCCATGGGAAGGAGTCGAAGGTTGATCTGTGATCGTTCACTCATCCCCGACACTTCCCCCTTGGGGTCGGCAGTTAGGGCTGTCTTCCTGGATGGTGATTGCAGGGTTGGAGCAACATGAGCAGACTATGCCCAGAAGGGGGTTTAGTCTAGGCAGGGATGAACCTGATGCCCTGCTATCCCTCTGGAGCATGAGTAGAGACTTGGAGGCCTCTGACACACGTTCACCATCCCTTAAGCTAATACCACCTTTGAAGGCTCAGTGAACCCCCAACTGGAGTCCCGAGCTCATCATACACTGAGGTAAGGTGACCAACATTTTCCAAAGTCGAAAATTGAAAACATTTTCACAAAAATAGTAGTCGGAATAACATTTTGCATCACAGTGGGTGCAAAGGATTCCCAGAAGGCAGCAGTCACCAATGAGGCCAATACCAATCCCCAGGTACTACAGGACATAGACTAAATATTGTGATAAGTTGGCCTGGTATATGATGTCTACTATTCTAGTGGGCACCTTGCAACAGTCCAAACGACCCCTATTGATGGTAGGTTATAAAGTCAACCTATCCTAGTGGTAGCTGTGGAGAGCAGCCTTCAGGTTAAGACTTGGAGACGAGCTAAGCAAGTTGTTTTACCAATTATAATCTCTTGAATGATCAAATGAAAGCACACCACACAAGGTATATATCAAATATATATGTATTTATTCTAAACACAACCCCTCTGCACTCTTTATGAGGTCAGAGGTAAAAATGCAATACAAGGAACTTAATTAGCATACAATAAGTTGCACAGTATACATTATGTCCTAGGGGCCCACAAACCATATACTAAAATAGTGATATAAGAACCACATGAGAGTTAGGAAGCAGGCCCAGGGCCTTTGGACTCGCTGGGGCTGTCTAGAAACACCAAAGGTTAGGATGTAGTAGGCCCACGGGAGACGCGTGCCGTGTCTAAACACAGCCGCGGGTTACCATTGACTTTCTATGGAGAATGAAGAAGGTACAAAGTTACAGTTTAAGGGTACTTCTAGATGAACTACGATGGAACCCTTTTAGACTAAAACACTTCGAGAGTCAAGACCCGCGGGAGCACCAGAATAATCGTGTTACCTCACCCTGGAAAGCCAGGTAGGTTTTGTCGTCGATTCGAATGGAGAGCTGCAAAGCAACCAGAGGAAAAGTGTCCGGGCAGATCCAAGGGTGGATCAGAGATGTGGAGAATCTGAAAGCAGAGGAGACAGAGTCTGGGTCACTAGCCAGTGACCAGGATGGCGATAGGAAGATGCCAGCCGATGTCGGGTGATTTCAGGTGAAAGGGAGGAGCTTATCTCTTCAGCCACGAGGACCAGGAGGCGTCGACGACAACCAGGAGCTGGATTCTAGCTGTCCCACAAAGGATCTAGTTGACTGTGGTATCGGTATCCAAATTAGATCCAACAAGCCTTGGCAAAGGCAATCCACGCAAGATGTTGGGATGGGCTTCGGTGTAGACCAGCAAGGTCTGAGGAACTCCCCCTTTGGAGAGGAGTGTGAGCAAGCCTAGAGCAACCAGGAAAGATGAAAAAAAGTGAAGATTAGTCTTTGTGGGGGCCTACTAGCCAATGGAATAGGAACCGCAAAGACACATTGAGCTGAAATGCACAAAGCGGGCTCACGGGACACTCGTAGAGTGTGGGCCTCTGAGCTTTGTCGAAAAAGGTGCTTGGGGCTGGAGCTTAAGCACCCCAATGCACAACTTTGGAATACCTCGGGAAGTAGGTGCAGTAGCAGAAATGTAGGTTGTCCAGGAGTTCCAGTCCCACATCTCTCGTGCCCGCCACAGGTCTCAGCTTTGCTGGGAACGCAGGTCAGCGTCAGAAATGTCTGGAAGTCTGTGTCCTGTGTCGCAGATTCTTCGGGATCCAGTGGGAGCCTCAAAAATGCAGACTGGCAAATATGCTGTTGGTGCCTGTTTGAGCAGGGTGGTCACTCCTTCACTACAAGGGAGATTTCTTCCATCTATCAGTCGATATGGAATGTCGAAGGTCCAGGATATATGTTACAGAGTTTCGTCCAGGGTAATCCAAAGTCCTAGGGACTGGGGTTCTATACTTATCGAAAGTTTAGGGGTTGGACTAACTCTAAGATCCCTCCTATGGGTGGATCTGGAGAGGGGGTGGTTACACCCCTTCTCCTTTGTCCAGTTTCACGCCAGAGCTGGGGCTGAGTGCCCCAGCAACAGGGTTGAACTGGGAAATGCATGGAGCATCTTGTGTGTCCCAGGCAGTGTCTGAAAAGCATTCACTGAATGCAACCCTCCCTGCCTCAATACACTAAAGCCTGTATGGGGAAGTGCTTGCACCTCCCTGGACAGGAAACCTATTGTCCAGACCTCCCCTGCCGGAGTTTCGTCCAGCAGCAGGAGGGCAGACTCATATCTGTGGCAGCATCATCCATTTTGTTATGCTGGGACTCTGTTTAACTTTAACCGGGTTTAACAGTAACTACATGTCTTCTCCCTCTAGAAGGGTGGAATGCTACCCCCGCTGCCAGAATTTGGCGGGGTGGGGTAGTATTCCAAAGTGTTTGACACCCGACACAACATGTTTTGATAAAGCCAAACCAAAGTTAGCATTAACCGCGAGGATTGTAATGCACTTAAGAGTATATGGTATGGGTATATCATAGGACAGCTATAAGGAGATGCTTCTGAACGCTGCAGAGGTGCTCAGCTCATGCTAGGGCACCCTCTCACACAAAACCAATCACTCTGCCTCCAGGATTGTCAAGGCCTGCCATAGGAGTGACTTATAGGTTACTACGTGTCTATATAAGGTAGATATAGATATACTAGGGGTGATTACACCACCTTACACAGGCTGAAGGTACAGACCTGTGGTGTCAGTTTGGAAGGCTAACCAGGGGTGGCACAATACATGCTGCAGCCCCTGGTAGACCTAGGGTGCACCTATGCCCTTGATACCTAAGGTGCCATAAACAGGGACTCACAAGGGTGACCCAGTAACCAATCTGGTATGTACCTAAAGTACATGGAGTCCATTTTATAGAGAAAGCAGATAGACTGGGGCCCTGACTATCAGGGTCTCAGTCCAACTAAGTCAAAAACCAGCAAAACACCAGGCAAAATGTGGGGGTAACCATATAGACAGATTTCCACCTTCCTACAAATATGGGCTAAAAAGACTGGCCTTGTGCCCCCGCCTGATGACCCCGGTAAGATCTGCCTGGACGGATGGCCAAAAAAGAAAAAAGAAACTCTCAGAGCAAATCTGAGACATCTGGTCACCCTACACTATAGCTTCTGTGTTTTTTGATTCCTTTGTGGGGGGGGGGGGCGGGGTGCAGAGTTTTAAGGTCTTGCCATTCTAGGAGCGAGAGAAGCATTGGTTCTAGACACCAATGATGGCTTTGTTCATAGCTGAATGGGAGGCCTCCATTGCATCGAAGGTCTTTGGAGTCATTTAGGGGCACTGTTGGAACTGCACGCCTTAAAGGAAATGCCAAACTTGGGTGTGAGGCCTGAGGAAAGAGATACCTATTTGCCTAGTGATTGGAGTATGTCCCCTTAGACTTCGGCTGTGGGACCTGGGTGCTTACTCTCCTCACCGATATATATTTTGTGTTGTTTTTTTTTTGTACTTACTTTGCACCCTCATTAGACTGCCCTGCTCGTGGGTAGAGGTGGCTAGCCAGTCCCTACCTGGGGGTCAGCCAGCAGAGTGAGGCCTATAGTCTGTAGGCCACCTTAAGAAATTCAGTGGTCCCACGGACTCAACTTTTATTCATGTACTTGGTGTGGATATCTGGTCAACATGTCCCACAATAACCCTGTGTTCCAGGAAATAAGTAAAACATTTGAACCCCCAAATTCTGTCTGTAGTTTTTTTTCTCTCTTTTCTTGAAAAGGGGAATAGGGGGATGCTGTTTGTCTTTGCTATCAGGGTTATGCTACTGGGATCAAGTTGTTGATATCATATATTATCTCCTGTCTTTGTCTACTGATGGGGGCCTACTTTTCTGTTGTTTTTAGTTTTGTGATTGCAAAAAGGTGCTACCCCTGTAATCCCTCCTTGCTGGGGTTGTGGCACCTGTCCCTGTTATGCTGGGTTCCCTCTTTGTGGCTGCTGCTGCCACACGTTTGCCCAATTGCTGGACCTCTGCCGTGGTTCTGAGGTGACCGTCGGACCTCAAAGCGTCTGAGCATAGGGTATGTTCCGATTACCCAGTGTTTGGTACTGAGGATCAGCGTTCATGGTGGTTTGTGGTGGCCGGCCTTGCATCACTGACCTCCGCTGTTTCTGCTGCTCATGGTATGCTTTTATGCAGCACCTTTCTACCTTGTGCCCCACCTGTGACAATAGTAGCACTCTCTACGGCCTGGATGCAACCAGCCCTCCTGGCCTCAACTACCATAGTTTGGTTGTGCTCCTGGACTACCTGCTCAGTACCCTCTAAGGTTTGCTATGGAGCCCTCATTGTGATTGGTACCATCTGTACAGTTGCGGCCATCACTGGAGCCTCGACCCTGTAATCCCTCCTTGCTGGGGTTGTAGCCCCGGTCCCAGTTGGGCTGGGTTCCCTGTTTGTGGCTGCTGCTGACACAAGTTTGCCCAATTGCTGGACCTCTGCCGTGGTTCTGAGGTGACCGTCAGACCTCACAACGTGTGAGCGTAGGGCATGTTCTGATTACCCTGTGCTTGGTACTGAGGATCAGCGTTCATGGTGGTTTGTGGTGGCTGGCCTTGCATCACTGACATCCGCTGTTTCTGCTGCTCATGGCACGCTTTTATGCAGCCCCTTTCTACCTGGTGACCCCACCTCTGACAATAGTAGTACTCTCTATGTTCTGGTTGCGACCATCCCTCCTGGCCTCAACTACCATAGTTTTGTCCTACTCCTGTCCTGCTTGCTCAGTACCATCTAAGGTTTGCTTTGGAGCCCTAATTGTGATTGGTACCATCTGTACCGTTGCGGCCATCGATGGACCCTCGAGGGCGATCTGTTTCATTCTGTGTCATACAAGTTTTGCGGTATCTCTTTGGGTCTGCTCCTGCTTCTCGCTAGCCTACTCTTGCTTCTTCTTGTGCTAGTGGAGTGTATGAGGTTGTATCTCCCGCCAGGATGTGGTGTTGAGACCCACTGTGCTGTCCAGTCTGCTTCGTGTGTCAATGGGTAACTGTTTTTTAAGAATATGGTTGGAAAATGTGACTGGTGGACCTGTATCCACGGCTATGACGTTTACTGTCCCCATCGCTTCCTCATTCTAAACTGGAAATCATATATGCTTTCCTCTGGCTCCATGGTCTCTGCCACAAGTCCTCCTACATCTGGGCAGTCAGGGAATAATTCCCTCAGGGAAGTCCAGCTCTGGTGCATGTTAAATGCAGCTATGTCATGCTGGGTATCTGTTAGATTTGGGTGTCTCTAGTTGGCGCAGGTAGGTACTTGTGACAAATAGGGACCCTTGCCTCTAGTCAGGCTAAGGGTGTACACTCCTAAAATAACCCCTGCTCACCCCCTTGGTAGCTTGGCATGAGCAGACTGGCTTAGCTCAGAGGCAGTGTGTAAAGAATTTGTGAACACATACAATAATCAAGTGACAACACTACAGATGGACACCAAACAGGTTTTATATAAAAAATAAGTAATCTTTATATAGACTTATCACAAGACCACAAACGTCAAAAATCCAAAATACTGTACTTAATTTTTAAATTAGTTTAGTTCTAGTTCAGATTTTAAAATGCGACACTTTGAGTAAACATACCTTAAGATGCGACATGCATGGCAACAAAAGTGTTGCAGGGAAGGTGATGCGGTAGTCCCTTACACGAAAGGACGGTGATGCGTTGAAGGTCTGGTGCAAAGAAATAAAGATGGCACTTTCTCCTTGATGCAACATGCTTCCCGGTGATGCCGGGGCGTCCGCTGCAATGTCGATCCTCTTCTCCGGTGATGCGAGATGCTTTACACAATGTGAGCCATGACAGGCCCAGCGACACGCTTCCCAGTGATGAGGCGACGTCTGCTGCGAAGTCAATTCTCTCTCCTCGGGATGCGAGTTGCTTCCACAACAATGCGAGCCTCGACAGGCCCTGTGACACTTTTCCTGGTGATGCGGCGGCTTCTGCTGCGACGTTGATCCTCTTCAACGGCGATTAGCCACGACAGGCCCTGTGACACGCTTCTTGGAGATGCGGCGGCGTCTGATGTGATGTTGATCCTTTTCTCAGGTGAAACACTTTCCGGTGATGCGGCAGCGTCTGCTGCAACGTCGATCCTCTTCTCCAGAGATGCGAGGAGCTTCGTGCTGTGAAGCGGCAGCAGCAGTTCCGCGACACGCTTCCTGTTCTTGAGTCGCACTTCCGCTCCTTGCGATGCGCAAGTCCTCTAAAAGTCCAGCACAGCTTACAGGCACTTCAGGAGAACTCTTGGGGAGCTGGTGGGTGAAGTCTGTTGTCCCTGAGACTTCAGCCGGAGGCACGCTCTGTTCCAAGGCCTTGGAGATCCTTACAAATTTAATTAAGCACACAAAGTCCTTTCTCCTTTCTTTGGCAGTCTGGCAACCACTGCAGGCCAATCCCCCAAGAAGCACTTAATCTTAGGGATAGTCTCTCCTCAGTTTCTTCAGGTTCCTCTCCTCAGCAAAGGTTTCTTGCTGTTGTCCAAAAGTGAACTAAATTCTTGGGATCAGGGTCCCAATACTTATACCCCAAAATCCTTTCTCCTCTGAGGGCAGAGGGGCCTTTGCCTAGTCTAAACCAGTTTTGGAGCACTCTGTTGACATGACTCCTTCTTTCCTTTCACAGTGCAGGGCAGAAACATCAGATGCCCCACAGGAGGTGGACCCAGCATTGTGGAGGAAAGGCACAGCCCTGGAGCACTGTGTTGACATGACTCCTTCTCTCCTTTCACAGTGCAGGGCAAAGACATCAGAGGCACCACAGGGGGTGGAGCCAGCATTGTGGAAAACAGGCACAAACCTATTCAGGTCCCAGGTGCAACTCCTCCCACCCATCTACATGCAGATCTCTCTATTCACCACTGGGCTGACTCACCCTGTCTCCTGGAATCCCCCAGCCCTGTCACCCAAACTCCAGACAAGGAGTACATAACCTAGCAGAGACAGACTTGGATAGTTAGACAAGAAAATACCTACTTTCTAAAAGTGGTATTTTCAAACACAGAATGTTAAAACCAACTTCAATAAAAGATGTATTTTATCATTGTGACTTCAAGCATACTAAACTCGAATTTCTACCTAGTTCCATGAGTCAGTTAGGAATATAAGATGTGATAATCAAACTGCCCCTTCTGGCCTATGGGGAATAGGTAGCCTTGCCATAGTGAAAAACGAAAATGTTTGTAATTCACTATTAGGAGATACCACGCACACCAGGGCTTGTCCTACCTTATACTTACAATGCACCCTGCCCTTGGGCCTACCATAGGGGTGTCTGATATGAAGAAAAGGGAAGTTTTAGGGAATGGCAAGTGGCTGCACTTGTTCCGTCAGCATGGCAGTACCAGACTGCACACAGCCTCTGCAATGGCAGACCTGAGACACAATTTACAAGGCTGCTTCTGTGGGTGGCACAACCAGTGCTGCAAGCCCACCAGCAGCATTTGGATTTATAAGCCCTGGCCACACTCAGTTAACTGCACTAAGGTCTGACAAGTAAACCAGACAAGCCAATCAATGAATCACTAATCAATACATCAATTTACAATAGGGAGAGCATATGCACTTTAGCACTGATCAGCAGTTGTAAAGTGCCCCGAGTCATAAAATAGCCAACAACAGTTCGAAAAAATATAGGAAGAAGACAAAAAGTTCAGGGATGACCCTGCAAAAAGGGCCACGTCCAACAGTATCTGTTAGCATGATTGCTGGAATGCGATCTCAGACAGGCAACATGTTCGTCTGCTCCCCAATTAGACTGCTTATCAGACTCCTAATATCTCCTATCACCAGGTTGATACCTGGGGGGTTATCCTTGAAGCATGGAATTCACTTCTCTGCCCCATCCAGCAATGGCGGTAACTTGGTTCTCAACCCCTCTTCATCCGTCTGGGCCCATGGTACGTATACAATCCCTGCCACACCGTTCTGTACTAATGGGCACACTCTCATGCTAGGTGACTTTATGGGGTTCCCTTCTCATTAGGCATTGCAATATGTAGAGGAAGTCCACTTAGGCGTTTCTCCTTAATGCCTGATGAAATCCTTCACCACCTCCTACTGGTTGAAATGTTCCTTCCCTTGGCCAAGGCCTGTCATTAGTGGCTACCAACCCCTTAGAAAGGATCCGGTTGATGACCTGTTGAAAACCATTAGAGAGATGGTTAACAAAGCTAAAACCAACAAATGGATATCAGTAAAAGAAGCGGAGTTCCTTGTGAATAACACCCCCAGGACTCCGGCATTCTATATTCTACCTAAGATTCACAAACCCACCCGCCCTCCGCCGGGGAGACCCATAGTATCGGGTATACAATCAGTGTTGGAACCCCTTTCGCAGTATGCGGATTACTTCCTAAGCGAGTCAGTGGTGAATCAACGGTCATTTGTTAAGGACACCACAGATGTGCTAAACACGCTGGAGAGCACTCCGTATAACCCTAACTCTCAGTTTCTG
Source organism: Lissotriton vulgaris (assembly GCF_964263255.1). Taxonomy (NCBI): domain Eukaryota; kingdom Metazoa; phylum Chordata; class Amphibia; order Caudata; family Salamandridae; genus Lissotriton; species Lissotriton vulgaris. The sequence goes on along the minus strand of NC_141697.1, from coordinate 405,204,278 downwards.
GTGACTATCGATATTGAGTCCCTGTATACGAGTATCCCCCAGGACGCGACGCTGGTGGCAGCGGCGCGCGCTCTGGGGGATCTCGAATGGTTCTATGATGCTCCACAATCATTCATCATGGAATGTATAGAGTTGGCACTTACCCGAAATTATTTCGGATACAAAGACCAACTTTATTTACAAACCTCTGGAACGTCGATGGGGGCCACTATGGCCCCCAGCCTGGCATGCATTTATGTGGGCCGTTTTGAAGAGCACATCGTCTATCCTGATACCAACCCCTTCCAGCGGCACATTTGTCTCTGGAAGAGATATATAGACGATGTGCTCTGCATCTGGTCAGGTACTGAGGAATCCTTGCTTGAGTTTCTGACATGGTTGAACTCACAGGACCGGAGTTTGAGATTTACTTGGTCATACAGCCATACCACTGCTGTGTACCTGGACCTTGAAATCAAAGCACATAGTGAAGGTGGACTGAGCACCAGGGTACATCAGAAGCTGACTGATAGAAATTCGCTTCTTATGTACCAGTCATACCACCCCAGAGCCCTCCGTGATAACCTTCCGGTGGGTCAATTCCTACGGTATCGGAGGAATTGTTCTACTACCAGGGATTTCTTGGAACAGTCGGATGACTTAACCAGGAAACTTGAACAACGCAGCTATCCCTGTAAAGTGATCAAGAATGCAAGAAAGAGGGCCCTTAACACACCACGGAGTGTCCTTCTCGAACATACCAACAGAGAAAGAAAAGATTGCCTCCCGGTGGTGATGACCTTTGACCCAATGGCGACAAAAATCAGACAGTCCATTAGAAAACATTGGGCCTTATTGTCTAACAAGGATTTCTGTATGCCACCACCAAGATTTGCCTTTAAAAGGTCAGGCAACTTGAAGGATAGGCTTGTCCATACCCGTGCTCCCTTACTCCAGAGGAATGATCCCACGACTGTACCCAATGGGCACTACCCGTGCGGAATGTGCTCGGTCTGTCCGTTAACAACTAAAAACACAAGTGTAATTTTGAGTTCAGGGAAGGAATGGTTCCTGAACCACTTCAGCAATTGTAACACCACGAATGTGGTTTACAGATTGCTCTGCTGTTGTGGTCTCCAATATATTGGTCTGACCACACGAAAAATTAAAGTGCGTATTCAGGAACACCTAAGTACCATCAGGTCAGGTAAACTAACCACAAAATTGGTCCAGCATTGTCACAAAGAAAAACATGGTTTCACTTGGACCGTACTTGAAACAGTGAAGGGCAACCCACAAAACATGGAGACAGTATTGCTAAACAAGGAAGCAAGATGGATTTATGGAGAACATAGTGACACACAGGGTCTAAACGAGATTATTGAATGGAACAGACTGAAATAAATCCATGCTGGCTTATGAGGACGGTCATTTGTCCCCTTAGCACCTAGACACGCTTCATGCATTCAGGTGTCATTTGCTGTCCATAATGAGTGTGTACTGTAATTTGCTTGGCTGATCTGACCGGTGTCCTGCAGTGTTGAGCAGTACACACAAGATGAAAGTAGCTCCATAGGCTCCATAGTGATGATCATGCCTGTGTTTGTGTCTTTCCCCATAACGACAATGACATTAATCTTTGAGATCAGTGCTATTTTCGTTCTGTCAATTCCTGCCATGCACGCAAGAATTACAAAGTGCCCGTACATTGGTCGGACTGCTACTGACCATTGCTCAGCCATGTGGAGCTTGATACATGGTGTGCATGAAGGCACTGTCAACATTGCTGCATCTTTTAAGATCTTTGTAATGACAATATCCCTTCATCAATGTTGTTACTCATATGTGAGCGCGCAGCAACTAATTTAGTTCACATAGCTGTTGGTTTGGGGTAAAACATTTTGCAAATAGCAGTAATGAGACTGATAAAAACATCAGTAACATCACATTTAAAGATGGCGCCCACAGGAGTGTAAATTAGTAAGCGCCCCTGCGCATGCCTGGGAAGTCACGTGACCGGACTACTCCCGGTCTCGTTGCAATTAACATTTGGTTAAATAACCCTGACAGCGAGCATCCGGCGTTCCTGGGATGATTTGAGGTCCTGGTTCCAATGTTGTACGGTAAGGAGAGGGGTGTAAGGCCTGAGTAGTAGCACCCGGCGAGGCTGAAGAGAGACATGGAGAGTCCGTGAGCACGGGTTACTCTCTAATTACTGTTTAAATATTCGGAAGCAGGCGCGTTGATTTTCACGCAGCTCAGCAGTAACATTAGAGCAAGCTAAGCTTCCCATTACTTTTCAAGCATTCCGACGCTGGCGTTGTGATTTTTGCGCAGTCAAGCAGTTACATGAGAGCAAGCTAGGCTTTCCATGGGGACATTGTTTGACTTTTAAGCACTGTCGAGATGAGGGAGAGAGTTTTTCCACATCAGGGTTGAGTGGGAAGCAATCGACTTACGTGCATGTTATGCATTGAGTGCCTTTACAGTTCACTGATGTAGGCGCTCAGCATAGGTTGTTGATCTGATGGTTTTACCCTTTACAGATTGATGTACCAATCGACACAAAACAAAGTGGATGGTGGCCTGATCAGCTGGTATGAGTAGACAGGGCTGAATCAGGGTAAATAGTGCCTTATTATTATTTTTGACCCTAATATTTTCCTAGAGAAATAAGATGTCCAGATTGGTGCTACAACAAGGTTTTTAATGGTTCTATACGGGTGTGTTGTTGTTTTTTCAACTCAACAGTGTCCAGAAAGAGGTGTCCACAATCGGTGCAGTGACCGAGTGTTAATACCCTGATGAATCTGCCAAAAGCATTGGGGCAGTGAAACATGTCGGTATCAGGTATTGGTATGCATATTTAAGCTACCAGCCGTTTTAATTCACCAGCACACACTAATACAAATAATAAAGATATATAGTGAGTGTGTCTGATGATTTTATGTCACTCGTCTATGTTGGTCACACTAGTTGGCTATTGTTGTAAGCTTTCTGTCAAGCACCGCTTTACACGCATTTTTGCTTTTGTGTTGTACACTTTCTGTGTTTTGTACACTTATTTCTTTCTGGATTGGAATGGCAACCGATGATGAGAAAGGGGCATAGAATTGGTAAAAATATCTGCCAAGTTCCCCGAGGGTTGTTCGCCCGTGAGGTGCCTTCCTCTCCACCACACATCTTTCTCATCTCTTCACCTGTTTGAGTGTGGAATGATGGACTGTCTGACTGAGGGCAGTTACCATTGAACACTTTGAGTTGATTGCCACCCGGTAATTTTTAAGTTTCCAAGATACAAACATTGCTTTGTGTATGGACAGCAAGATATTAGAGAAAACACACCTCACTGTGAAGAGAAAGGGGGTTGCTTCTGGTACATTGTAATAATAGGTCCAGAGCAAGTGTACTCTCGTGTTGAGTAAATAGAGTACCTGTCCTGAGTACAGGGATCTTTTTTGTGAATTATTGTTTAGAGTGGAGGGCGATCCCGTTGGTACTTTCTGTTTCCCCCTTGGCTCCTTGTGTGTTTTGGTATGGATGAATTAGCACCTGCCTCCCTACGCTACTCTGCAAGAAAAAGGCCGTCAGCCTGCTGGTACTTAGAGTCTCTAAGACATCTAAGACAGGGCTGCAGGAAGCAGGAACGACTTTGGAGGGCCAGCTGGAATACACAGGATAGGGAAACCCATAAAACTCTTTTGAGGGAATATAAGGCTGAGGTCATAAGAGCTAAGCAGGAGTTCTTTTCGAATCTTACCACTGCCCTTACATCGCCAAAAGAGTTATTCAAGATCGTGGATTCGTTGACCAACCTGCAGACCCCGGACCCCGTCACCTGCACCCAGCAGCTTTGTGACGATATTGCCCTTTACTTTCATACCACAATTGCTGATATTGTTTCGGCCTTAGAGCTACAAAGGGCCTCAATATCTCCCTCCACCACTCAGGTCAATCCCTCCCAAGTATCTGTTAGACCTTCTACCCCGGTCCATCTGTCTAGTTTTCCCCCCCTCTCCCTGCAGGAATTGGATGTCCTCCTGGCCAAGACTAGGTCGGGTTCTCCCCTCGACCCCTGCCCCCTTAAACTCCTCAAACAGTGTAAGGATACCCTCCTGCCCCCTTTACTGGAGATCATGAACAGGGCAATGCGGGATGGCATTTTTCCCTCTCAGTGGAAGAGAGCGGTGGTCAAACCCCTCTTGAAAAAGCCTACCCTAGACCCATTTTGTTGCTCCCAGCTCCAGCAAAGACGCTGGAAACCCACCTTAACCAGCATATTGCATCCTTTCTGGAAACCTCTGGTCTCTTGGATCATTCGCAGCACGGATTTCGGAAGGGCCACAGCACGGAATCGGCCCTTACTGTGGTGCTTGATAACATCCGCACCACAGTTGATAAGGGCACGAGTACCCTGCTGATCCTGTTAGATCTCACGGCTGTGTTTAATACCCTGTCTCCCTTCATTTTAACATCTCGACTGAGGGGGATAGGGGTGAAGGGGCCTGCCCTTAGTCTTTTGGCCTGCTTCCTGGACCAGAGGGAACAGAGAGTGAAGCTGGGGGAGTTTCTATCTCCATCCCTGCCGGTGAAGTGTGGTGTCCCACAGGGGTCGGCGTTAAGTCCGACCATGTTCAACATCTATGTGACCCCACTGGCCAGGCTTATTAGATCGTTCGGGATGGAGGTAGTCTCCTACGCCGATGACACCCAGATCTTGCTGTCTCTCGCCCAGTCTGTCAACTCTCTGCCTCCAATTTTAGACACTGTATGGAGGCAGTTGCTCAATGGATGATTGACAATTCATTGAGGCTGAATGGCGAGAAGACGGAGATCCTCATGTTCGGCAGGAAGGATGACATCTGGTCGACAGAATGGTGGCCCTTATCTCTGGGGACTTGCCCTGTACCTACCCTCTTAGCACGAAACTTGGGGGTCATGATCGGTCCGGCCCTTCCAATGGGTCCTCAATTCAATAGGACAATCTCCACTTGCTGGGGCATTATTAAGATCCTGCGGAAGATCAAGCACTATCTGTCCATACAAGCCCGGAAGCAATTGTGGTTGCATTAGTAGACTCTCTGCTTGATTATTGCAATGCCCTATATGCTGTAATAAATAAGTGCTTGCTACAACGACTACAAACTGTGCAGAACGCCGCGGCTAAGTTTGTACTGGACTTGCCTAGGAGGTCATCAGCTACTGTCGCCAGGAAATCCTTGCACTGGCTTCCAATTGAAGCCAGGATCCCTTTTAAGGTTCTATGTTTGGTCTATGGGGCCTTGACCAGAAAAGAGATAGGAGGAATAAAAGATCATTTAATTCCCTATGCTCCCTCCAGAAACCTCTGTTCTTCAAAGAAGCTTCTTCTATCAGTTCCCCAAGTTCGAGGAGCCAAGTGGGGAGGCAGAGCCTTTTCCAGCCTTGCTCCTAGATGGTGGAATACTGTACCCTGTGAAATTAGGACTCGGCCATTGATGCATACTTTTAGAAAGGCCTTGAAGACATGGCTTTTTGCCAAAGCTTACCCTTAGTTTCCTGGATTTGCCTTTTTATGATTCTTTTATAGGCGCCTTGATGCCTCCGGGCAAAGTCGCGCGATATAAGTTCTTATTCATTCATTCATGCACAGAGTACTGAGACTCAGCAAGAGCCTGTGACAGAACATCCGCTGCCTGAGGGAGTCTTGATGAACTGGCAGTTGAAAAGTCTTGGCATGAACTGCTACCCCAGCCAGACTCAGACCCTGACAAAAGGCCAAGTGCAGTGTCACAATAAGTAGAAACTGAGGACGGATGACCAAGCAGGCAAGAAGGAGAATAAGATTACTTCGGAACAAGAACTGAGTACTATCCTGGAGGATAATGATGATTCTGGATTGAGTGATAATAAAAGTGAAAAACCTATACTCAGGAGATCAAAAAGAACTGTTGTATTCTGTCGGAGGTACTCATCCCTTGAATGGTCATACTTTGCCGCACATGAAGAGGGGAGAGATCTTTGGGATTTGGAAAATAAACGCATATTCCGGTTCAATATCCATGAATACATACATGTGGCTGACCTGTGTTTTGACATTATTTTGCACCAGAACAGATTCACATGAGGTATCATTAGCATTATCTGTAAATTGAAATTTGAAATGTGCTTTTGAACAAAAACTATTTACTAGAATTTGCTGTAAGAATTAGGAAGTTTACCTAGACCAGAGGCTACTTAAGAAGTAAAAGGGTGACATTTAGAAAAACATTAAGTAGGGTTAGGGAAAACTTATGAAGATGCTGTAAATTGTTGCATCACATAGTTTATGGACGTTGTCATCTACATAAGTAAAAGCAACCTCAAGAAGTCTGGCAAACTTTCTGTTTGTCTGATTCTAGAAAAGTCAAGAAAACTCATAAACACAACATGTGTAGGCTCATATTAGCAGGAGTATTTGTGACTGCAGTATTAATGATTTATTATTAATATTTGTTAGTATTAATATTGTTATTATTAACATTAGATAATATGAATTATTCTCTTTGTAGGTTTGACTTCACCTACATTTTTCAAAATAGCTGAGGGTAAGCCTAAAGTTACCTCCAAAAACCAGAGTTCTGATCATAAAGCTTTGCATGTAGATGTATTTAGAAGAAATTATGCTTTAAATGCCCATTTTAAGTTGCTTTACAAATACGTTGACACTATGGATGCAAGAGACTGATATGTCTGCATGCAGTTACCTACATCAGTGTCAGAGAAAATTACCTGTATGAAGTTCCCCTGCTTAAGTATTTGAGTAACATGTATCATGCTAAGGTAATAGATGCAGTTAACAGTATCCCTAGACCAAAGTTAACACTGGACACAGCTTATGTTCATAGGCGCAATTTGACATGTTCTTTAACTGTGGTTGAGAAGAAATTTTGGGATTTGATAGAAGACAGTAATAGAGGAATATATGAAAGAGCGAAAGCAGGATGGCATCAGAAACATGAAGGGCAGTGGGATAGGAAAGAGGCAAAACATGGAGATTTAGGAGTTATGCCTGCACTACTTTAAGATTAGCAACACAAAGGGAAATTATGTGTAAGTAGAGAAAAACTTCCCTTAACACTGCCTACATGTGCAGAAGTGATTGTGACCATATTTTTGAGTATGTAGGACTTTGTCTATTGTTTTTGGGAAGGCAACATCCTGGCATTCCCTGAGTATCTTTCGTTTGTGTAGAGAATGCATATTTAAATTTGCCCAAGGGTTGGTTTGGGACCTGTTTTTTAGATGAAGTTTTCCCAAAGATTTATCATGTAGAACATTTGAACGATCCTGTGTGGAAAATGAAATCTGAAACTAAACAAGGTAGTAGTGGTGCTGTAATTGCAGGAGATATTTGTGGTGCAATAATCCAATCTATGAGTGTGATCTTGATTGATCTCATGAATATAAAATTGTCCACTATAATAGAAAGATTGTCCACATGTACAGCAAGGTCCCTGTTGGCTGTAGCTACCGAAATGGTTGCTTTGAGAGTCATGGTTTTGCACAATCTTCACACATTACACATCCTTATCGCAAAGCAGGGCGGAGTCTGTCAAATGTTAAAGGTACAGCAATGATGTAGCTGTATTTCTGACAAGAGTAAGGACCTAAATTAGTACATGAAAAACATTACTGATCTGAAAGGAGAGTTGAAGGAGTTAGAAGTTACAGGTGCATGGGAAGCAATTGGCAATAGATTTGCTGTAGTAAGCAGATGGTTTGGAAACCTTGGAAATAGAATATTTGGTTCCATTTTGAGACCTCCTGTGATAATTGCCCTTTGTGTAATATCTCTTTAATGTTTAAGGGGTACAAGTACATGTTAGCCAAAAGAGAGAGGAGGCGAGGGGAATAAAGAGAAAGAAAGTGGATGTAGAACTGGAGGAAAGTCAGTGTATACTTTATGATGAGATGCAACATAAAGACTATTTGAGGTGAAGATTGTGGAAAACTTCAGGGTACTGACTTGATCTCATCTGATAATGGGTTCATATGTGTGTTATTGTGATGACTAACATCGCCTTCCGAGGGGGATTGAAGCAGCACTATTTAGGCTCCACCCTTATATGTCACAGAAGTGCAATGATATACGATCCCCCGACATTATATTCGCCATGTCCCTTCGCAATAATAACATGTGCAACACATCTAGAGAGATTACTGACATGTATTCACTGTAGACCTTAGAGCTTTATAAACATGTACACTAGTGTTCAACATAACAAGAGTCATGTATTCTTTACTCATGTTTTACATTTACACTTCAGGTTACATTTGCTTAAGGAAATATATCCCTTTCTTCACGCTTTGCAGTTTATCATAAGTTACACATGTGCACCTATAACTATGAAATTAAGGTGCACATTGAATGCTTGATTAAAGTTAGCCTCATTAAAGCCCTTGCTTTTGAAATGTATCTTGCTCTGCTAGTTTTTCTTTTCCTTTGAAGGTGCATTTTCAAGGTTTTATTAGCTAAAGAAAAGGAGTACTGTTGTCAGTATTACAGCTAGATTCATGAAGCACTTTTGCGGGCGCAAACGGTGCGAATCGAAGAATTCGGCCGTTTGCACCTGCAAAAATGACATTTGAAATTCATCATTGGGTCATGTACTCGCAATTTGAGAAATCGCAAAATTTACGATTTCTCAAATTGCGATCGCATTTAAGGAATCTCAATTTGAGATTCCTTAAATGCTATTCATGACCCAATAAAAAATTGCGAATTCGCTATTTTTTCTCGCTATTTACCGCGAAGTCAGACTTCGTGGTAAATAGCGAAAACAGCGAAAAATGCACTTTTGTGCATTTTTCTCAGTTGTAGGTTACACACACACGTGCCCTTTGGACATGTGTGTGCGCAACATGAGTCTAATTTACATTTCAGGGGTGCTTCAGGGTGTCATGTGGACACCCCTAGCACCCTTGAAATCGCATCCTTATTTGCGATTAGCAATTTGCTAATCGCACATAAGGAATAACTCCCCATTCATTCCTACGGGCCTTTAGGCCCATAGGATTGAATGGGGAGTTATTCCTTATTTGCGTTTAGCAATTTGCTAATCGCAAATAAGGAATGTGTAGGAATCGCAATTTATTTTGTGATTCCTACATGAATCCCGTTTTGCGAGTCTGTAATAGCGATTCCTTATTATTCGCTATTACAGACTCGCAAAATATGCCGATGATGAATTGGGCTGATAGTTTCTTGATAGTAAGGCCTGAGAAGAGACATATTGGCAACAATGTGAAGACCTATTGAGCAGATGAAGGCTCCTATTTATGGTGTATCAGGAATAGAGGCCTGTTCAAGGATACAGTGACAGTCGAAGTTCTATGGGATAGGAAAGTCTGGTAATGCTGAAATTGTACAGCGTGAGATTTGAGACAATTGATGGGTAAAAATCAATGTTCCCTTTGGGTAAGAACTACCAGAGATGAATTATAATAGATATCCAACCACATTCATACCAGACACAATCAGCTTTCCACTCAGGATGTTTCAGGCACTTATATTCACACAAGTAGATATGTATAAAAAAATCATTTTCATAAATACAAAAGTAAACATTTTAAGTCCACATGGACATTTTCATAAAAACTTTAAAAACACAATGATTGCTAGATGAGATTTTTCATGTATCTAAGAAGGAGAAATAATATAGACAGTTACATTTCTCACACATGTTAATTATGGACACAAAATAGACAGCACAAAGCATAGATGTAAATTCCCTGTCTAACATTAGTTGCAGACTTTGCCAAATGTAACACCAAAAAACACTGGGCATCTGAGACAATTGATTCCTGAAGAGGTGGAAGGGAGAAGACTTTTGCTGAAGTATCTGTATGTTTTAATAATGTGCCTATTGTTAGGAGTTAAGGAAGATTCCTTTAGACTTTGAGGGGTACAGACCTCTCTACTTCTTTTTTCCTTGCACATTTGACGCTTCATAATAAACACTTATTCAAATTCTGAAATACTTTTAGTGGAGTCTTTACTATGCTGACACCTCCTCACATTTCGGAACTCTTTTGAGACCTCACTCTAGCAACTATCCATATTCTAAAATTAGAACCTTGATTAGGTGACTCTAGAGCTTAGTCATATTTAGGAGGGAATCTAAGCTTCTTTATGGAACACCTATTTCTATTTTTTGTTTTCTGCATTGTCGCAGCGGTGATCATTTCATAACTTATCCTTCTGAGACTGAACCTACTGCGAGATTTCAGTTTCTTAACTGTAAACCTGTGTTTTTCTAATATTCTTTTGATGTTAGTATATATTGTGTTTGACCATTAATTTGTGATAAAGCATTAAACCTCAACCACTGATTCCTACCTAGTCCTTATTGTGTGTCCACATGGGCTTCACAGAGATGATTTTTTTTTATTATTGTTAACTCCCTTGTCTCAGTCAACTTAAAAAAATCCATAAGATCATGGGCGTGTGTGCTCTCAAGAGAAACCACCAAGAACGTAAAGGAAAAACTGAGGTATCAGAAATGAGGCAGTAAGCCAGCAGGCAGTAAGCCAGCAGGCAGGCGCGATTTTGTTTTGGTTTTAGTTTAAAATGCTAGTGTTTTTTAAGGAGGTGTTCTTTAGCTTTTTAGTTATACACATTTCTCATCTGGCCTCTGCTCCCTTTTACTAAACGTCATTCTTATTACTTAAATATTTCATAATCAGACGGTTAGACCTGGCATTTTTTGGCATGTTTCACCTGTCTTTTTGCTTTCTGACTCCCCCAGTTTTGACTCTGTTTTTGCTGATTTAGGGCCAGATGTAGGTAATCTCAGTTTACCTATTCTAAAATACAGAATTTTACTGATTCAGTATTTAAGAATAGGTAAATGGGATGTAGATAATTTTTGGGTAAAAATTACCGAATCTGTAAGATTTGGTAATTAAGAATCGGTATTTACCGATTCAGTAATTCCCATTCATTCCTATGGGCCTGGAGGCCCATAGAAATGAATGGGAATTACCGATTCTGTAAATACCAATTCGGTAAATACCGAATCGGTAACAGGGGGGACCCTTTTAAGGGTGGCAGGGTGTCACATTGACACTCTGTTGCACACCTGAATAGTGCATGGGTGCACATGTATGTCTGCCACATGGCACTGTATAAAAAGCAAAAAATGGCTTTTTAAAAGGAATTCGTTATTTACCACCAACTAATAGTTGGTGGTAAATAACGAAACCTTAAATGTAAGAAGCACTCACTTGAGTGCTCCCTACATTACAGATTCGCTAATTTACCGAATTGGTATTTTAGGAATTCAGTAATTTACCGATTTCTTAAATTACCGATTTGGTAAATTACTGAATCCTGAAATGTGGCCTCCTACATCTGAAAAGCCTAATACCGGTCGGTACCGGATGAAGTTTGGCAATTTCGGCCATTACCGACCAGTATTAGGCTTCCAACATCTGGCCCTAAGTGTCTCTGCACACTTTCTCACTCCTGTCCAGTGTGAAAGTGCAAGTGCTCCAATTTTATATTGGATGATGGAATGGTGTTTCCATGATTGGCGTGTTTGATTTACTGATAAGTCCCAAGTAAGGTGCACTGAGAGTGCCAGGGCCTGTTAATCAAATGCTGCTAGTGGGCCTGCAGCACTGAATGTGCCACACACACATTCAGCTTTTCAAAGGTTCCCAGACCTGCCACTACAGTGTCTGCATGCAGGTTTTACTGCCATATTGACTTGGCAAGGGCACCCACTTTCCAAACCCTAACCTTTTATTTTATTACATGTGAGTCACCCCTAAGGTCTTACTGCCATATTGACATGGCAAGAGCATCCACTTTCCAAGCCCTAACCTTTTATTTTATTACATGTGAGTCACCTCTAAGGTAGGCCCAAGGTACCCCTATGGGCAGGGTATAGTGTATGTGAAAGGTAGGACATATCCTGAAGTGTGTGATATGTTCTGATAGTGAACTACAGTGTAATTGGTTTTTCATTGTTGAAAGACAATCTGTCCCATTGGATAGAATGGGGAATACTCTGTACTATTTGACCAGTATATCTCCCCATTGGGACAACATAGAGAAATTGAGTTTAGTATGCCTGAACTCAGAATGTAGAAAGGCATATTTTAGTAAAGATTATTTTTATATTCTGTGTTTAAAAATTCCACTTTTATAAAGAAGGTATTTTCTTGCTTAGCCAACCTGTTTGCCTCTGCTGGATTGTGAATTGACTGACTGGCTTTGTAATGAGAGGGGCTGGTGATGTGCATTTTACTAAGACAGGCTCTGGGGGGGGTCAATGTGTGTACTACCTTTTCTGGATGAGTCAGGGCCTGGCTGAAAAGACCTAGGCTGCATTTAGAGTAGTGGGAGGAGATTTCCTTGCACCTGAATCAGCCTGGTCTGCCTTGGACAATTCTGTCTCAACCTCCTGCTGCAAAGCTGTGCCAGAGAGGACCAAACTGGTTTGGACTGAGCACAGACACTCTCTGCCCCAGAGAACAAAGATAAACTTAGTATAAATATTGGGGCCCAGAACCTATAACTTTGGAACTCGCTTGGATCAAGGACCTGCCAGGAAGAAGAGCTGGAAGAACTGCTGGGAGGAGAAGTGCTCCATTGCTGTTCTGTTTTGTTGTTTTGTTGGGTTTCCCTGCATTTACTGCTTCTCCCTTGGGCAGTGAAAGGACTGGAGTGAACTTTCTTTACTTGTTGCCGAGAATCTTCAAGGGTTTGATAGACTTCACTTATCTCTGGGTACCGCCTCTGGAATCATGGGTTTCAGTTGCCACAGAGAGGGAAAGCAGCCAACACTGTCCCCGCTGCTGGACTCCATGTCCTGAAGGGACCGCAGAAGGCAACGCCATGCTTCACACGCAACTCTGGTCTTACTGGTGATGACGACTGCAGCTGCTAGCACCGCAACATGTGGGTACCGCACTCCGCACTGCCTCACTTCACTCGGCCGCCTGGGTCTCACTGACGACGTTGCTGCCCACTGACCTTGACACGCCAGACCGCACTGTGGTTTGGGGGCATTGTTCGTAAGTTACACGACACACCGCCCAATCCCACATGGCAGTCTGGGCCGACAGATGGCAGCTCCCACCAACCAGCACTCTCCCTTGCACCATGACCTGAAAGCACAGCCATGAGCACAGCCTCATTCCACACCACAAGCTCTGGTCTGAAAGATGCTGCTGTACAACTGTTACCGAGCCGTTGCCTGCATCGCGACTTGAGCCCACCGCATGCCACACCGCTCTGTTTCACTTCCCAATCGCAGCTGATGCCACAAAGCGGTCGCCTGGAACCAAAAGGCACTGTTTAAGAGTCTGCTGACACTAACTCCCGTCCGCACTGACGTAGTTGGCCAGAAATGTTGTATTCGGTTTTATTCAGCACCGCTGTAGCAGCGGACAGAGCTACTTACTTCAAGGAACTGCATTTTTAAGTCATACTTGCAAAGTGCCTATTTTCTATTACTGTATGTTAGCCTTTTATCATTTTGGTCTTGTTTGCACAGATAAATATTGGTTATTTTGCGAAAACTGGTGTGGTGTCCTTTTGCAGTGTTTTCACTGTATTACTGTTGGTTATGTGCAAAAGCATTCGCATTCACACACTGCCTCTGAGATAAAAGCATGACTGCTCGTGCCAAGCTACCAAGGGGGTGAGCAGGGGTTATTTTAGGAGTGTATCCCCCTTAATCTGTCTAGAAGGGAGGGCCCCTATTTGGACAAAGGTGCAAACCGTTGCCAACTAGAGACCCCCACTTCTAACACAGACTCTTCACGAAAGTCCCTTGGAGCTATCAGTTGTTTAAGTTTCTTCTTCCCACTTAGGTACTTTGATGTTGGCTAATTGTTTCAGAGAGTTACAATGTTCAAATGCTCACTTTAGCTAATAGAATCATTAAACGGATGTTAATTGTATTGCGTGACGGATTCGTTGCTATATTTCTCCTCATGCCTTTGTAACTAATTTTCATGAGAATCGGATGCTCTTGGCCTCGTAATGGTTCTTAAATAAAGTCCGCATATTTTCTGTTTGATTTAGTTTACATTGCTCCGTTTAAATATGTTCGCTTTCATGTCGCATATGCTTAGTGCCATCTGCTTTTCTGACCCTGTTCGAACCCCACTGGAATTTATGTCACAAGTAGTATATAGATTTCATGTTTCCTTAAACAATCTCGCAAGTAAATTTGTTTTATTGTTTAGCATTTGGTGACCTTATGGAAATTGCATTTTGTCGCGTTAGCTTGTTACGAAGATCTTATTCATAGCGCTATTGCATTACAAGATAGTTGTGATGAGATGTCCGTTGTCCGCATCCCCCACCCCCCTGTTGATGTTGTGAAAAATTAGTTTTAATAAGGACTCAAGAGGGTATTTAGACCCTAGTGGGAAGTAGGTCTAGGCAGTTGTCACAAAGGAGACCCTGTTTCCACACACCCAACCGGACAAACAGTAATCTAGGGTGTGTACTGCTATAAACAAGGGGTCTTGCCTGGCAGTTTCATTGGAGCAGACTGACTGAGGATGGTCTAGAGTGGCACTGTGGACAAAAAACGATGGACTGGAATGCAGTCACGAGCATTCGCCTCTTGATACGATCTATTAAAGCATTTCTCCCATCCCTATGTTGTTTGTTCTATTCACCCAAGAGGAGACCATCCACCCTATTAAGAGTTAATCCTTCTAGTGGTGGTGTATTTCTGCATAACAGCCTCCCTCATCTGAAGCATCTACATCAGTAAATAATGCTGGATTGTTTGCTCAGCATTTTGGGAGGGGGAGTTCAACAACCTGAGAAACAACACAATAATGCTTTTTCTCTGTGCCTGGGGCCTGTTATTGATTTTTATTCTAGGGTATGCCATGTCTTTGAATTCGAGGGCCATCCCAAATACAGTGGGACTCCCTCCACCAGGGCCGGCTTTAGCGCTGGTGGTAGCTGGTGCGACAAAACGTTTTGGAGACCCTTCCCAACCCATGATCACCCTCCTCTGATTCCCGCACTACCACCGAGCAAAATTGCCCCTCATCTCTCTATAGGCCCTCTGTGGCATACATTTCATTTGTTTAAAGCACTGGTAAAGGATGACTTTACCAGTAAGAATGTGTATCATCTATCCCAACAAATCCTTTTTAGCAACACATGCATAGATAATAAAGGACAGAGAAAAAAACAGAACGTCCTACCTTATTTTATGCAGTTTGCATGCAGCTCTTTGATGACAGTTACAGTACTGTTCAACTTACTAGCATATTAAACACCAGTGCTACTTTATGACGAGAAAAAACTGCTACTAGACAAAAGTCAAACCCCTCTCTCTAGCAGGAACATTAACCACAAGCGTTATCTTGAAATGTTTGGTGCTTCCTGAAAGCTGGACGCACAAGGAACTCTACCGCATGTTTTTTTAAATCCTAAGTTATTGCTAAACACAGTGCCCCCCTCCCCCCCCCCCAGGTCAGCGCCCCCTCCTCAGGTCAGCGCCCAGTGCGGCCACACCACCCTAAAGCCGGCCCTGCCCACCACACTAAACGCAGCAGTCCTATAACGGATAGACTTTCCCCAATGACTGACCACCAGAAGAGTCAGTTGAACTCCACCGGCAGTCAGGTCATGGTTCTCCCATTGATAAAGATGCTGGGGAACCACAAGGTTGGTGAAAGAGGAGCCTAGCCCATTTATAACAGTTCTCCTCCACCACACTGCAAAAAATACCATTACATATTCCAAAACTAGCCTTTTTGGAAGCTGATGTGTCTGTTTGTCTAAGCGGTCCCTCATGGTGGATTTGGGTATGAGTAGAATAGTGGCCAAAGTCTGTATCATTAGGCAAACTTTCAGGGCTATTTGAAAAACATCTAAATTGACTGGTTTATCTGGCCTTTGGTAAACACCCAAGATCGGCATTGTTCTGCCATTATGAGTTTTTGGAGACTATTAAATGTCAGATCAGATGCGCAGTGCTGGATTTCAAATCTTAATTGGGGATGCATTGTAAGGGAGGCTTTTGTAGATATTCTAGATTGAGCCCATTGTGCTATTGGTAAACTGTTGTAACTTATGTCTTCCTGCTGCTCAGCTAGAATGTGTGTGATGTGGAATGTTGGATGGATGGAATGTGAGATGTTTGTGAGTGTCAGTTGGGTAAGGGCAAAGCAGCAGGACAGCTGCTCCTGGTAGGGTTTTTCCTTTTATCATCTAGTAATTAACTTAAATAAAATAATCTACTTAATTTACATCAGAGATCCAGCCTCTTATTGATTACAACATAAACAAAGCATAAAGACTTCAATTTTGTGATATCAATTAGAGATATCAATTGTTCCATTTGAAATATTTACCATTCGGGCGATTGCCATTTAAAAGTCGTGAAATCAAGAGGTCCAATGTTGGCAATTACTACCATAGTGCATGCTGATGTACAACTTTTTACGCACTTGACCCAACTTTTCAATGTCAATAATACATAGCATCTACTAGGAACATGCCATACTCCTGGTACTTCTATTGGTGTAAGTTAGATGTGCGGGAAAAAAAAGATAACTGTGGCAGAGACGGATAGAATAAAATGGCTAGTAGTGTGCAAGGTTTACTCTTTGCTTGATAAATTGAAGCAAAGTGGAGAAGCCTTGTGTTATGTAAGGTGGTGGATGTCTCCTCACTTCTCATAGTCAAAGTTTAAACTATCAGTATCAGCAGTGAGGATTTCCCCCTGCAGGATGGCTCTTAAGTAGACGACCCTGAACCAGGAAAGCTCGGCTGGAATTCACCTTGTACACACCCAGAGTACAAATTGTGGGGAGCAGTTTACCGAGGGGGAGGTGCAGAGACCAGGGTTTCCAGGGATCCGGATTGGGAAAATTGCTGAGTGCTGACTATGCACAGACAACATTACAGGAAAAAAGGGGATGATATTTATCACAGATGTTTGTTGAGAGTGGGGACAAGGGTCAGATGCAGCTGCTTAGTGAGGACAATCCATTGCTGCCCTGAGTTGCAGCAAGAATGGATTTCTACTACCGCAAAGGGGTGCTAATTAAAATAGAAATAGCTCAAAAGGTATGCTACATATACCTGAGTGGTCGAGTCACAGATGCATAAGCAGATGTATTTAATATCATAGTTTACACTGGGGGCATCCCCAGGGGTAGCAAAGACTGCTGAACAGGGGACCTCTATGCAGCTATGTTGAACTCTCACTTATTGTGAACCTATTTATTCACAAATATTTAAAGAATGAGTTGAACTTTTCAGCGAATCTGTGCTACAGCTGAATCATCCTCCCTTAACTGTTTTCATAAGCATGTGAAAGTGCATCTAGTTGTGTAAAAATCCAAGAAATAGTGCAAGAAGGTGAGATAGTCGAGGGAAAAATGTTTTTTTTTGTTAAAACGAAAACGGTTTTCGAATTATTCTGGGAGTTAAAATGATGTCGTTTTTAATGGGGTTAGGAAGGTTGATTTGAAGAGAGGGGATATATAATCATATAACAACAATCACTTTATTAAGAGTCCAACCGCCGGTTGGACTCTTAATAAAGTGATTGGAAGTCGCAGCTAGGCATTTTTAAATTTCACACATGTTCAACACTTAATTGGTTTTTCACTGTTTTCACACACAAAAGAACCAGCTCCACTGTAAACAGATGTAGTAGCACACTGGGGGGACATTCAGTCCCTTCAGTGGGAACCCAATGATGAAGCATGTCACCAAACAGGTTGGTGAGTGATGGTCCTTTTAAAAGATTTTGTTTCTTCTTCACTCGGTTATGTGGTTGTTGTTCTGTGTTCCTCGTTTGATCTCCTTTGGAGGTGAAATGGTAGGAATGTATTGATATTTTTCTGTACATCACTCTTTTGTTGTTATATGATTATTGATCCTGGGGGTACACGAGTGATCGCCTATACCCTGACTCTCTATTTGTTTGAATTATTATCAGAGGGGATATAAGCCATGAGATATTGAAAACAATAAAGTAAAGTAGTCCCCTCCCCAACATAAACAATAACTATAAATGTGAAAACATGTAGGGCAGTTTAATTATTATTCACTAAGGATTAAGGGCAGGTGAAGTGGTGACAGGAGCATGCCATGGGCTTCCTCTCTCGTGCTTCTTTACAGACTGCTGCTGAAGAACCTTGTGCATTTGGTTTTTCAGGGAGTCTTGCAGGGCATGAATGTACTTAGGAAACCTTCGGTGCCTTGATTCGTGAGTTTATGTGGGTAGAAAGCTTACACTGTCTGTCAATGCCGCCAATGCCACATTTACTTGTTGTTTGAGTGAACACCACCTCGTGGTTTCCCTTGCTGAACTTCTCATGTGTGTGGAGGAAAATGGCACCACTGTTTCCTCAGTTGTATCTCTTCTTTATGCACTTCTGTTGTCTGTGCTCAATGCTCAATTTGGTGTGTGTGAATGCGTGTTTGTGTTTGTTGTGTGTACAGGACATTTACACTGTTGCTTCATGTACTGGGGTACCTGCGGTGGCACTGGAATGATCCAATTTTGCAGATGTGGTTTATTGTGCATAATCTAAAACATGGCGAGATGTGTTTGCGCACATTGCAAGACCCTTCACGAAAGTTATCTTCTCATCCTTCAGTTGCTTATTCATGTATGTGGCTGTCAAATTAGTATTAATGAGTTGAAATCTTTGCCCAAACAGTATTAGCATGTGTAAAAATGGCAAAATAATGAAGTAATACTATACAAAAATAGTTCTGCATGATGCTACATAAACTGCCTTTTCCTGATGCTTTATGGAGTCACCCCCCCCCACTACATAATGTGGTGTTCCTTTACAGCACAATTCCAGTGGCCCAGGGTACCTGCTTGTTGCATTGAAAGGAGCATACATTGCTGCTGCCATTGTCGTACTTTTTCTCTGTGAGAGAGATTAGATTAGATTAGATTAGATTAGATTAGAATATAATACTTGTAGAGCGCATGGCTGCCTCGTCACAGAGGCGTCCCAGTGCTGAAGCAGGACTAAGCGGGAGCAAATTAGGAGTTAGAGCTGAGAGAAGAGCCAGGTTTTCACAAGCCGTCTGAAGGCCAGGTGGTCAGGGTTGCTGAGGATGTGTAGAGGAAGAGAGTTCCATAAGGCGGGGGCCAGTCGCCTGAAGGAGCGACCGCCAGATCAAGTCCTTCGTATGCGTGGAATTCGTGCAAGGAGCAAATTGGCGGAGCACAGCACACACAGTGGGGAGTAGAGATCGCACAGGTCACCAAGAATGTATGGCCCGATCCCTGTCAGGATCTTGTGAGTGATACAGAGGAAATGAGCACGGTGTTCGAGGGGCAGCCAAGGCAGGCAGAGGAGGAGATTGGAAGCATGTCTGTACTTGGGAAGGGCGAAGATGGCGCGTGCTGCAGCGTTTTGGACCCGCTGCAGTTGGTTCAGCACAGACCTATTAGAGCCCAAAAGAAGCACATTGCAGTAGTCCAATCGGGCCAGTATAGAGGCTTGAATGATCAACTTGGGCGTTGAGCCTCAAATAGCCCAAGAATCAGTTTAAGGCCCCGAAGTAGCCCGAAACATTTCCCGGACACTGATTTGGCATGCGTCTCAAAGTTAAGACCTTTGTTGAGCATAAAACCCAGATTTTTTACTGAGAGTTTAGGGGCAGGAGGGGCTCCAAAGCCCGTAGGCCACCATTCATTATTCCAAAGATGGGAGTCTTTGCCAATCAGAAGAATCTCAGTTTTAGCAGAGCTCTCTTGCAGGAAGTTAGCTGTCATCCACTCTGGAATGGCTGCGACGTCTTCTTTAAATTTCGCTCTATCCTGGCTAGGATTGTTAGACAGGGTGATCACC
Organism: Lissotriton vulgaris; assembly: GCF_964263255.1. Lineage (NCBI taxonomy): Eukaryota > Metazoa > Chordata > Amphibia > Caudata > Salamandridae > Lissotriton > Lissotriton vulgaris. The sequence continues at coordinate 405,184,460 of NC_141697.1, read as the reverse complement.
AATTGGGTGTCATCCGCATATGACAACACAGAAATTCCTTGTGCTTTGGCCATCCATACCAGATGGCTCATATATATATTAAAGATCGTAGGGCTCAGTGCAGAGCCATGGGGAACCCCACAGCGGAGTGGGTGGACACTGAACGCAAAAGGTGGAGTTATCACTTGAAAAGTCCTGTCAGAAAGGAAGGAGGAAAACCACAGTAAGGCTTTATTGCCACTCGCTATCTCCTCCAGATGGTAGAGCCGGATTTCGTGGGAGACCGTGTCAAAGGCCACGCTCAGATCCAGCAGCACCAAAGCTGAGGTTCTGCCGGCATCCAAGGCGGATTTTAGTTGTTCTACAACTGACAGCACTGCAGACTCGGTATTGTATTGTGGTCGAAAACCGTTCTGGGAGCTATCAAGTATATGATTGACTTCCAGAAAGTGGGTTAGCATCGAGTTCACATGTGCTTCCAGAATCTTGGATAGGATTGGAAGCAGTGGAATTGGATGATAGTTTTCTCCGTTGGAAGTATCCAGTGTTGTTTTTTTGAGTCAGGGAACCACTTGTGCATGCTTCCACGATTTTGGGACCACTGCTGAGGCAAGGGATAGATTGAGCAACTCCAGACACTCAGGTAGGAGGCCCTGTTAGATTTTCATGAAAGCGTCCGGTTTTAGGGGGTTGTCTGAAGATTCTGATTTGATTTTAGCCACTAATGTCTCTAAGTCATTAAGGAGGATAGTGGGTAAGGATGTAAGAGGGACGATCTCCGGACCAATGTGCGTGTTCTTCCGGATGGCACTGGGGGTTATGCTGTGGTCAAAATTGTGGTAGATGCCTTCAACCTTCTCTATGAATAAATTCCCCAGTTCTTCGCAATGTTAGCTGGAGGATATAATGCTGCTTGATTCCGAGGGAGAGGTGACCAAGTCCTTCCGAGGAGAAAATATAGTTTTGCTGTGATTGGTACTTGTGGTGATCAGGTTAGAGTAGTGGGCTGCCCTAGTTTTGCAGACTAGTTTATGGTAAGATTTGATAGCTGTTCTATACTGTGCTTTAGCCTGGGAGTCATATGAACGCCTCCATATTCTTTCCAGAATCTTGTAGTTCTTCCTGGCTAGGGTTAGGTCCTCGTTAAACCAGACGTTACCCCGGGAGCCTTTAGAGTGAGTGAGTTTAAGAGGGACGCAGGTGTCCAATGCTTGGGATACCCACTTGTTAAAGAGCACATCAACCTCTCCCATGTTATTGGATCTATCTAGTGGCTTTGTGTTCAAGGCTGTAAGGAGGACGTCCTGGTTAAGTTTCTGCCAAGGCCACTTCAATGCAGGGAACTGGTTTGGCTAGGGCTTGGGGTCAGCTATTGTTAACCGCATAGGGATGAGAAAGTGATCTGTTGAGATCATGGGGAGCGGTGCTAGGACTCCAAGTGACTTAAGGGTGTAGAAAATAGGGTCAAGGAGTGTCCGGCTCTATGTGTAGCGCCGGGGGCCAGTTGAGTCAGTTGGCAGGCTGCCAAGTCCCCTAAAAAGCTAAGAATCTCTGGGGATTCTTGCATCTCTAAGTGAAGGTTCAGGTTGCTAATAATGATAACATTGGCAGTCTGGAGAGCTAGTACTGTGGTAGTATTTATCAATGCTTCTCTAAAGGTTTTGGAAGGGCCAGATGGATGATAAATGAGGAGGCCAGAGAAGGTGAAGTTTGCGCTCAGTGTGATTTGGAATAATGCACTTTCACAGTCCGGGAGATCTTTGGGAAACAGGCTACATGAGCGGAATGATATGTAAATGATTGTGATACCACAGCCACTCCCCCTGTTCTGTTTAGACTGTGTATAGCATATACTTTGGGAAGGGCAAATGCTGGTATAGCCACAAAGGCCTCAGAAAGACAAGTTTCTGTTAAAAAGAGGACCTCAGGTGTTTTATCCTGAAGAAGGTGAACACCTCAGCATGGTGTTTAGGCAGGGATCGGCAGTTGATACTCAGGATAGTGTATGTCGGAGTCCTAGGACCTGAGGGTATAGGGTGCCCAGGAGGGTTCAACCTCAAGCTGCATTGTCCACAGAGGGTAGGGCTGTTGGCAGGGGCCCATCTGTGAGTCCCACAAGCACCCATTCCATGTAAGGCAAATAGTGCTTCAGGGGAGTAGGCTAATCTTTGTGCTTTAGGTGAGGCAGAATCCCTGGCTCCTGGTGACTTCCAGGCACGGACAGGCTTGCCTTAGGTGTGCCTTCGGTGCACCAGCCGCACCCCGCTGCCCGGGTCCACTGCGCGTCCTCGCAGCGGCGTTCATTTAATCCGACGTGAGCTAAACAGCCTCCATCTGGGCTGAGCACTGATTGGCCGAAAGCCGAACAATGAGCGCGAGAGACTGCCGAGGCAGGTAGTGAATGAAACACATGAGTAGCAAAGAGCAAACAGCGTGCAGGTAGGCTCAATAAAACTTTTGTTATTTTTTTAAAACGGTGCAGTTGGCAACAATTGTAGCTGCAATTGTTAAAACTTCTAAAAACAGTTCAACAATTGTTCCCCCGGCAATTCCCCAAGCAAAATCACCACTCAGTCTTACCCCGTGTCCTCGCAGCAACGTTCTTTTAATGCCACGGGAGCTCAACAGACTCCACCCGGGCTGAGCGTTGATTGGCTGAAAACCGACCAATCGGCGCAAGAGACTGCAGAGGCAGGTAGTGAATGAAACACATGAGGGGCAAAGAGCGAATAGCGTGCAGGTAGGCTTAATAAAACTTTTGCTCTTTTTTAAAAACGGTGCAGTTGGCAGCAATTGTAGGTGCAATTAATAAAACTTCTAAAAACAGTTCAACAATCGTTCCCCCACCAATTCCCAAGCAAAATCACCGCTCCGTCTTGCCACGCGTCCTCGCAGCGGCTTTCATTTAATTCCACAGGAGCTCAACAGGCTCGACCCGGGCGGAGCGCTTGTTGACTGAAAGCCGACCAATGAGCACAAGAGACTGCCAAGGCAGGAAATGAATGAAACACACGAGGAACAGTCGTTTCTTGCTCTCAAGTGAACTTTAGAGAGAGAGTGAAGTTTCCATTCTGCTACCACTCTTCCCAACAATTCTCCCTGACCTCTGATGCTAGTATTAGCTCAGACACCAAGCAACCCATTTCTTTAGAACAAGCTCAACTTCATGTGAAAGAAAGACTAAAACAAACTTCTCACATACTTATTATCATCACTGTTGGTGACCTAATTTGGATATTTTCTACACAGGCAGTTGCAAACTGCCTACAGATGTCATTGTTAGATGTATGGTCCCCTGAACATGAGGTCAACCTCCCCTCTCCCCAGGTGGTTGCCCTCCACAGTCAAAGGCCACTGAGCTAAAAATCAATCCTATTGATATATGTTAAACCTTTGTTCCCACATAATTGCTCTTGGATTAATTACAAGTCTACTTCAGCACTTTCAACTCCACCAAACAATAAACTGAACATTTCTGAATGAATCCCAATTTGTCAGAGTATATTGTCCAGACCTTCAAGCCAAGAAAAATTGTTTATAACATTACAACATTTGCATCTCCTTTCTGATCTATGACCTAAGAAAAAGGCGTTCACTTGAGAATCTTCACTTCCTGTGACTTGTGTTGCCTGAAATGACACGTTTTGGTGTTTCGTACGTAAGTGCCTCTTAAAACGAAGTTGGGTCCAGTTATGTTGTGTTCTATATTGGCTGTTTGCTCACAACCTGATCTGGTAAACACAACCTTATATATAAGGGATATTCATTACAATTCAATGTTATAAGTTTTGGGATGCACCTAGTGACAAGGGGCTGAGGACAATCTTGATTGGTGTGTCTTTGTTTCAATATTGTCAACCAGTCACTGATTTCACCTGCTCTGCTGTCAAGATTCTGAGTGCGACGTCAATATCCAAGTAAGGTCTTTGTTAATTAGTGCTATTATGAGAAGGGATTAAGGTGGGCAAAAAACCTGAATTCACAAATGTGCATATTATTTAGTTAATTGTTGTTCACCTTTGTTATCACTAAAACCCCAAGTGACTAGGAGTAGTGTCTCTGGCCATAGGCTGGTGGTGTTTGGACAGAATATTTTTTTTAAATTGTGATACAGAAATATTTTCGCAGGAATATCATGATGTCAAAAATATTGTGATAAAGAACAAAAGTCCTAGTTGTGGTTTGGATAAACATGCAAATGATTTATAGACTAGAATCCGTACTATAAATTCAATTCCTATGCCCAGCCGGATAAGGAATATTTATTAGATCAGGAACATAGTGACCCTAGAGGGGTCATACACACACATTAGATGGCGCACAATCCTGTACCTATCCAAGGAGGAGGAAACATAAATTGAGGAAAGTTTGGAAATTAGAGAAAAGAATATCAGGCAAGAACGTTGGAGCCAATTGCTGCTTGCAGAAGGTTACAAAATATGGCAAGCTTTCACACACAGTATCTACAATTAAGTGAACACAATGGTACTATTGCAGAACTGTTTAACGGTCGACGTTTTGATCCCCTGGCTCCTAATAAACCGGGATCATCATCAGGACTATTAGATTAATTGCCTGCTTGTGAAATTGAGCCTGTTGGGTTTAAAAGGAAAAGAAAAACAAAGTAAGGCAAGAGCCCAAGGAATCACAAGACATTATAATAGCCTGCATGTGAAGGACAATTGCAACCACTCTTGCTCAGACTCTGGATGCAGCCAACAAATTACCATGATCATGTGACAGGTGATTACAATGAAGACGTGGTGAAACTCTAATCTTTCTTAAGTGTCGTGCATTCATTCCATTCCTTTGCGGTGTTTGTTACGGCGCAGTGATAGATGAAATTGTGGATCAAAAACTGAGTATGAAAACCGGGGCGGCGCAGTGAAATCAAATCTTCCAATGTGCAGTATGAAACATGGGCCTTCCATAGAGTATTGTAGTATACATTGGATGCTGGTGCCGCTAGGTGTTACTATCGAGGGTCTGGAGTGGCGGTCAGGGGACTACTGGCGTGGTTGGATTGTGACACAGTGTCGCTGCAGGGCTAAAGTGAAAGTACATATGGCATGCACTGTCTAGTAAATACAGATTCCACTGACTTGACCGCGTTGGAGATAAGGAGTCGGTTTGGCAAGGGCAGCAACTCCTTGCTGTTAGGTGATGGTGTGTCGAGGTCTCTAACCACATGCAGGGGGACCTCCGGCAGATTGCAGTGACCTAAGGAGAGGGTATGGTGAGTTAGGGCTGGCGTACTGGTGTACGTGAGTGTAGCCAGGCGGCGCAGGGGCGCGGAATACCTTGCAAGAGTGAGCTCTTCCAATTGTGGTGCAACAGTACAGCTGTACTCTCAGAACGTCTCCTGTGTTGCGGGGATGGATTATTTAGTAACCACCGGAAGAGCTTTGTTGGTGGGCCCGATGAGATTAGGGCCGCATTCATAATAATAATAATGAGAGTTGAGAAGGATGGAGAGTTCTAGAAGTAGCGAGCATGGTATAGAGCACTGATTTGGTGTTGGTTGCCGATTATTAAGATCTCATTTGGAGTAGAGGAGGCAAGGGGGGACCCAGGGAGAGCCAGGCGCGAGCCGGTCTCTTCCTGGGTAGGTTCGCGCGAGGATCATGAACCAGGTGGGGCTGATTAGCGGAAGGGATAAAAGGGGAGACAGGCTGGCGGTTAGGAACTGCGTGGCGGGAGGCGAGAAGGGAGGTTTGTTTTGCCCCACCCACCCTCCCTCTTTTTTATTTTATTTATGGGTTTTCTATTTTGCGGTGCTCTAGGCGCTGTTTCGTTTCTGTAGGCTTGCCACTGTTAGGATGGGTGCCTTTGTTCTTTTGGAGGCGGGTTTTTGGTAGTGGGGGTGGGCAGCCTGGAGCGGGTTGGCCATCCTGAAGGGTAGCGTTGGGTAGGCTAGGGGTAGTAGGCAGGAGTTAGTTCGGGGTTTTGGGATTTAGGTTTCGTAGGCTCACTGTAGAGTTGAATTATGTAAATAAATAAATAATGAATGTGTTCATGAAATTTATGATGCACCTGTCCTAAAATAAAGTGGCCTTTCTTGCTCCTAAAAGAAGGTGTGGACAATGATTTCTTGCGCGAGCCCCTGTTTTAATGACAGAGGAATAATTGAGTTAGAGCGTATCGGTCATTTAGCAGATTGCGTCTTTACCACATATATTTGCCATTGTTTTGCACCTTTGACATAAGACTCGATGAGTCTTTTTTTCTTTAGAAAGTGAGTGGGAGGACTCTTATTCAACTCATTAGTGTAAGGTAGTCTTTCTTTAATTGTGCCAGCAGGCTACGTAGTATGGATCATACACGTATTGTTTCAATCTCAGCCGGAGAGTGTTTTTGAACAAGCAACGCGGCGGGAAAAGTGAGGAGTGTTTTATGTATGTGCTGACCTTCACGGAAGGTAACTAACGTGGTAGATTATATCTTTCCTCTCTCCCTTTAGTAGGATTACGGAGAGTGTGTTTAGCATCCGCATAGTTTATAATTTACATATGTTTCACTTTAGGTAGAAAAGAACAGGTGAATGAATGGCCGGTGACCGGAGGGCGACCATGATTTCTTAATACGGCAGACGTAACCATTTGAGGTAACTTTAGGGATTGCCCGTTAATACGATAATAGATGTATGATTTCTCTGAAATGAATAGAAGCATATACTAATCAGTGCTACTTTGGCATCCATGTTATCTTCACAGGTGAGGATTCGGAGTTTAGATCTCTTCTGTATGGGGAACGTATACCCTCGGTGAATAGGACTCTCTTTGTGAGTGAGAGTTTGGATAAGACTACAGGTATTCTTCTGTTTTTGATGAGGTGATTGGTTGTTAGCTTGGGATGAGCAAAGATATAGTGAGATGTATACACCACAGACACTTTAAGAAAGTGTTAAATAGAGGAACTCTTTGGGCCTTTCATACATTTTCTGTCCACCCTTTATACCACTGATAGGAAAGGATACCGTCATGGTATAGTTTTATCCTCTTGGTTAGTGAGCACTGTATGGGCAAACAAGGGATAGAGCTTTTTTGGTGGAGTTGATGAAAATTATGTAATTTAAAATTTCTATTGCTATTGTAGATATTGTGTACCCATTGTTTCTGAAGAAGCCATAAGAAATTGTGGGCAGAAACGCAACTGCATCAACAGATATATGTGGAGTCCAATGAATTATGAATTTGGCTTGATATTATAGGCGCATACTAGCAAGTAAGAGAGAGTTGTGATACCTCTGGCGCTAAGAGGACTACCTCAGAGTGTATCACTCGGAATAAGTAGTGTACATTAGTATATGTATATATTAGGGCTTTGTATAGGTTATATATATTGTGTATTGTATTGATGTTGTGACAATGATTTGTGTCTGACTATTATGTATTTGTTTATGTTGCATGTATATTATGTTTGATGTCCTTGCCATGAGTAATTGATTTTTGTGCCAGTATCCCGCCTAATAATATGTATATCTAACTAAATCATTAGTATTTATAACTATAAAATATTGAAAATGTCAGGGTAATTGATGGTGCCTTGAACGAAAATAAAAGAGTGATTGATCCCTACATTCTGTTTTCTTTTTGCACTTCTTTGATGTTTTATGCCCAGGTATTGGAGGGTCATTTCGGCATACCCCCTAGAAGGGCTGGTGGAACTCGACATTGGGGGCCCTCCAGCAAGGCTCCCTTGGCGCATGGCCTCCGATCAGAGACCCTGTTGATTCCTGCACCCCACGGCGGGCACCTTGAGGTGCCTGCCATAGGGAGCAGGAATAAACTGCACCTCCTATTTTACAATGGAAGCATGCATTTCGGCCAGTATAGCAATGTGACTGAACAGTGTTCGGTAGCATCCTAATTAGTAGGTTTGGACGACCAACTGGATTTCGGTCAGTCCCATAACTGAGACGATGTCGGGCAAAGAAACTCTGCCTGATATCATAATCAGGGCCACAGTGCTGTCAGAAGTATCCATTTTCTAATGGGAACATGTGTGGTGGGCTAAAATCGGCTACAGCACAAGCTCCCATTAAAAAATGGATGTTTCGAACACCCCTGCACTTTTTGGCAGGCACCTCAAGGTACCTGCCACACGGTGCAGGAATGTTAAGGGGGCATCCCATGCCATGTTGCTGAGGGCCAAGTGAGAAGGGGGCCCAACTCTGGGCCTCCAATATTGCTTTCCTACAGTGTTTCCATGTCAGAAAGGCCAACACAGAATGTCTGTCAGAAACCAACCTCATAATCCCCAATGGCAGAGCCGCTGTCATAAAGGGATTATAAGGACTTTCTGATGTGTAAAGTGTCTGCCCATCCCTCAGACTGCTGCCTCTGACTGCATGCATTGTAAGCCATCTGTTGCGGTCTGACAGCCATCGTAATTAGACCCAATATTTCCAATTATTTCTGGGTGAGAAAAAATGTATTTTAATATGTCGATGTATTTTACTTTTACTGCAATTGAAAGATTTTATTTTGTATGTGTGTGTCTTAATTTATGAGCTGCTTTTGTTGGTTATTTATTAGTCTTATTTTGCACTCTATTGATAAAATATTTTTAGACTGATTCATAAAAATAAATATTGTATTATTTATTTAAAATTGTTTGTTATACTGGTATTATTTTTTTGTTGTGTTTTAATTGTGAGTAAATTGGAAGGTAGGAGGTTTATAATAGGGAGCTAGCTATCAGTTCAGTTCAGTGCAAAACTCTTGATTTCGGCCACCTAGGCCATAAAGGAACAATTCAACACATCAATTTTCCTAAAAACATGTAGGATATATTTCTATATACAGTTGTAAACAGATAAATATAAGTAGGACATATAAAAAAATGGGGTATTGCAAAAGATAACCAAAATGGATCACATGTAAGACAAACTGAATGCTGGTTCATGAGACAGGTAAGTGACCTAGGGCTTTCTTGCGTAGGACCGACATTACTGCCATACATTTTGCAACAGCGATGATCAGTTGTATGGAAGCGTTGGATATGAGGATGCAAAGGGCATCTTGATGGTACCGTGTGCCCCGTAACCTACATATCGGTGCCAGCCATTTTCACTGGCCAGATGAATAACTTGGATAAGCAAACATAACGTGTGAAATACTTTCCATCGGATGGTCAAACAAAGGGCTGGAGCTACCTCCTTCACCCTTCCAACCTGTATTGAAAGACCCAAGAAGCAGGGTGCCTAAATGAAACTGGAAATTAAGTTTCTTAATCAGTGGGACCGTTATTACGTCCCAGAATATTATCCCCCTCTTTAACTTGATGTCCATGCAGTCGCTTGTCAGCTTGGCAGTAGCTATCTTCTGAATGATCTCGTCATCTACAAGCAACTGGTGTTTCGTTTTGAGCTCATCTTTAGATGGAAAAACAGATGTATTTGGTTGCTGCTACAAATCATGATAGCACAATGAATGCAAGGCTGAATTCATATTTGAAGGCCATGGAATTAAGGTGAATTGGTCAGCGTTCATTACATCCCTCAGGCTATCAGTATAGTGTGCCAGCTCAGGAGTGCCCACAAGTGCCTTCAATACAACAATGGCCATATACAGATTTTATATGTAACCCGTGTTTGAAAACATGTAAGCATTTCATGTTTGGTATCTATGACATTGTCATTAAAAATCCTTTTTAAATGTAATGTTGTATTTTCAATTACACATGTGACAATGCCACCTTTATAAGTTGGCATTATCCTGCCTATAGCCATTGTGTGCCTGCAGCCTCCCTTGGGTAACATGACTGGGTGTAACTGATACCTAGGATTTGTGAATTCCATTCAGACAGTCACACAATAGATGGATTACTGTGTGCACATCAAAGATAAACCTCTAGAAACTTCTCCCAACTTCAAAGAAAGCACAGTGTTTAAAAACTGGGCCCTCAGATCCACTCTTCAGTTCACTTACTGGACTTGTGGAAGGACTCTCAGAGGACTGCCTGCTGCTGCTTTGGCCTGCTGTGTACTCACTGACAGAAATTTAGACTCCATTACTCCAACACATTTTTTTATATCATTTGCTCAAATAGCAATTAAACAAAACTCCTTTAAGTTTGAGAACACCATATATCTCCAGACTGCAGGTACCAGTATGGGAAGCGTTTTTGCTCCCAGCCTGGCTAACCTGTACGTCCATGGATTTGAACAGGAGCACATCCTGTCCACATCTAATCCCTTCAGAGACTCCATCCGTCTCTGGAGGCGATATATAGATTTTATTTATTTATTTATTTTTAACATTTCTTAAGCGCGAACAAATGCCCGCAGGCGTCTCGGCGCTGTACGATTGAGAACTCTCCTATGCTTGGCGTCAGGTTTTTAGAGGTTGAACAACCATGTTTTCAGTTTCTTTCTGAATGACAGGAGATTTGGGCTGGATCTTATGGATTGAGGGAGAGTATTCCATAGTTTTGGGGCGGCAACCAGGAATCGTCTGTCTCCCCAGTTAACTAACTTAGTCCGTGGAACAATCAGATCGTTTAGCTTAGCTGAACGGAGAGGGCGAGAAGGGATATATGGAACCAAGTGGTCTCTCAGGAATTGAGGTGCTTGTTGATGTAACGATTTATAAACAATACACAGTGTTTTAAATTTGATTCTGTTCCTGATAGGGAGCCAGTGGAAGCTTCTCAAAGTCTCAGTTATGGGTTTAAATTTAGGGATGTCTGAGAGAAGTCTCGCTGCTGCGTTCTGAACTGTCTGCATTTTCTTGATGACTCTAATCTGAGCATTGGCGAACAGGCCATTGCAATAATCGAATGCTGACAGGACAAGGGTGCTAACTAATGTCTTGCCTACATTTTTGGGGAGAAAAGGAAGGATCTTCTTGACCAAGCGTAGTTTGTAGCACGCTGTGGCGGCTGTTTGGTTGGCATGAGCCATAAAGTTCAAGTTGTCGTCAAACATGACGCCCAGGTTTCTCACCTTCGTGGTTGGTATAGGCAAGGTTCAAAAGGATGAAGGCCACCATGCCAGGGACCAGTTAGGGCTGAGGTGGCCAAAGGTTACCACCTCGGTTTTATCGGAGTTCAGTTTTAAACAGTTTGCTGACATCCACTGTCCGATAGCCAACATACCTGCTTTAAAATTCTCCGCTACTGATTCCCCATCATCCCTGACGGCCAGAATCAACTGGGTGTCATCCGCATATGAGGTAAGGTTCATCCCATGTGCTTTGATTGTTTTAGCAAGGTCCGACACATAGATGTTAAATAGTGTCGGACTAAGGGATGAACCTTGAGGTACCTCACATGGCAAGGACAACTCGTCTGATTCGAATTGTCCTAAGGTGACTGCCTGGGATCTGTCCGTCAGGAACGATGCCAGTAGTTTTTTAGCCAAGCCTTGCACACCCATCTTTTCGACACGGTTGACCAAGATCTTATGGTCAACCATGTCGAAGGCGGCCGATAGATCTATTCATCCTTCCAGATGACATCTTTGTGGTGTGGAGAGGCGAAATGTCAGAGATCAATATTTTTCGGGCTTGGCTTAATGCCCGCAACAACTTTTTGAAGTTCACGATGGAAGCCAGTAAAGAGAAACTGGCATTCTTAGATCTTTTGATTCTAGCAACACCCACGGGTTTAGAGACTGAACTTTTCACTAAACCTATGGCAAGAAATTCATTGCTTAGGTATGACAGCTTTCATCCTCAATCATTGAAAGACAATTTGCCTTATGGGCAGTTTTTGAGGCTGCGGAGAAATTGTTCTACAACTACTAGTTTTGATAAACATTCTGAAATTCTGGCATCTAATTTACATGCAAGGCAGTATCCAACTAGCTTGATAAAGCGCTCGGTTAAACGGGCCAATAACAATCACAGAGAAGCATTGTTAGAACTGCCTAAACAGAAGAAGGAGATATCCAGGCTAACCTTTGTGAATACGTTTAGCACAGTCTCTAATGCTATCAAGAAAAGCGAACGGAAACATTGGAAGATCCTGAATATTGGTGTGGAAAAAATTCCTGAACCACTGTTATCCTTCAAACGAAGTACTAATTTACGTGATCAGCTGGTACATACCAGGCCAAGAGAGAACTTGGAAACATGTCAGGATACCTTATGGCAACGATCACCAGTTGAAGGCCATTTTCCTTGCGGAGGATGCTCAGTCTGTCTGAGGTTCCGTGACAATTGTAAGTGGTGTTTTCGACTCACACGAATATGGTCGAGTCTGGTATCTATGAACCGCAAATGACGAGTTTAGTAAGTGTGCGCAGTTTCGCTGTGCTAACTTAAACCGTTCGTTTGTTAGGTGGGTTTTTCATCTGTACCCACGGGTTCCATCTTAGATATGGCATCCATTTTGTCTCTTGCCCTCAAGTAGCCAGCGAACGGACGCTGTCCGCTTCGCGACCCTGGGACTCCCAAGATATTTGTGGAAGACACATGTTCTTTGTAAGTGTCTTTATGACGAGGGGGTTGCTGCTGTAAGGCAGATGGCGCCGCTCGAGGCTCATCTTGCCGCACGGGCTTATTGTCTCAGCCGTGCATCTCATTAGGCACGTCCCTTTGATGCCTGTATCTCGTGTTTCTCGATACCTCCCCCTTTTACACCCTTTCCGATCTCCCCACTGTCTCCGTCTTCCTCTGCACCTGTCTTCGTTCCTATTTCGATCTATTTTACTGCTGATTGGAATTTGCTAATGGTGGGAAGATGGTTTTTACAGTTGGGAACCGCCAAATGTTTCCGCACTTATGTTCCGGACCTCATGTATTTCAAAGTGACCAAAGCGACCCCTCTGGGGGCTAATTGTGGGAACCGGGTTGTAAACTTTTGTGTTCAATGTTATCCTATGGGTAAAAACTGTATAAAAGGAGCGATCCACAGAACCAATTTGAAGCAGTCTCCCCGAACTACACTTGATGTACTTCCTGTGACTTCTGTGTTCCCTGCAGCAAATAAACCTTGAATCTTTGACGCCGAAGGAAGTGTCCCGTGTCTCTGTGACTTGTACGCCGGAGCAGGTTACCCACGAAGGTTTCAGGTGTTGTGCCCTGGCACCGCTGGGTCCAAAAGAACCCAGTCCTTCAGTTGGCGCCCAACGTGGGGCTGCATCAGTGGTACCGGTCCAAGCCCGACGATCGTGAGGAACTTCGTGTGAAATCTCCGAGGGAAGGTGCACCCCGCTTCATCGATCCTGTTGTCGAAATAAGTGGCCCGAAGACTTTTCCCGCGAAGATTCCCGCCTCCTGACGGCTGCGACGGACTGCTGCCCTGACTGTAGACCTGTTTTGGCGCCTGGCGTAGACCTTGGTATAGCGAGACGATTGACGGGCCTTCCTGAGGACGCCATCGATCTTTGAGTTAAGTATTTGTGGGTCGCTCCCAGAGTTCTTGGTTGTTGACACTTTAGCGAGTGTCTTTGTTGTTAACGCTGTGTGAGTGTTTTTGTCGGTGACACTTTGCTAGCGTACTTTGTTGTTGTATTGTTTGACGACTGCAGCCGCCAAAAACCGAGGGTTTTGTTCTTTGCTGGGACTTGGTAAATCCCGTAACCCTTGAAGTTTGTGAAACTCGGCTAGCGTGCAAGATGCCTGGTCGCAGTACTTTGTTCAGTTGTTTTAGACCTTGTGGTGCGGATTCCCTGCTGGAGGACTCGTGTCCGATACCTCCGGTTGGAACTCCTACTTATGACTTATATAGCAAACATGGGCTAGGCCCGATTGCTTTTAACGATTATTGGATTAAATATACAAAGAAAGACGGCGACCTTCGTTGGCCACCTCACGGTAGCTTCGAAGCGTCGATCTTAGACAATCTAGAAATAAAGTTGTTCGAACGTAAATCAAGGCCGGCCATGTTTGATGCCTTTCGGTTGTGGCGCAAAGAAGCCCGACAGAAAGAAATCAGACAGAATAAACGTAGTCAGCGAGATAATGTTGCTACCATAGTGAAGAAAGCTGAGCAGTTTCAGCGTGATAAGGAGGATAAGGATAAGGAAGTGTTTGAGAGACTACAGCGTATGACCATAGATAAATGCTATCCTGCTTTGCCTACGGAGTCGGATAAGAAGGAAGAGGCAGTTGAGGATCCTTTAATGTCCTATCTTATGAAGTCGCCACCTCCGTACGTACAGGGTACCGCAGTTCCTGTGGTCCCTGCCGTACCTGTTCTTCCACCTATTGTTCCTCCGCCTGTTCCTCAACCTGCACCCGTTCTTCCGGCTGTTCCTGCTCCTTTGTCTGTTTCTATTCCTACTGCTCCTCCGCTTCCACATACTCCTGCTCCCGCTACTGCTCCTGTGTTGTTAACCCCTGTTGCTGCTACTGTTTCTACTTCTTCTCTTGTTAGTCCTGTGTCTTACTCTTCTCCCTCTACTCGTAATCGTAATTCTCCCCTTGCGACAAGTTTCTTTCAGTCGCTCGGACCTGTTCATGGGTCTGCTGGTTCTGATGGTCCTCAGAGACGTAGTCAGCTTCCTGGTAACAGAGAACGTGTTGCGCTATATAATATGGCGATGGGTTGGATGGTAAATCCTCAGAGAAATCCACCCCGTGTTGTTCTTGAAACGTTTAGTCAATTCAACATACCAACCCAGAGATATGTGTTTGACGAAATGTGCAAGTTCCTACATGATCAGATAGCGGCCGATGCGCCTGACGAGGTACTGACCGCCCTGTCTGAACTTCGGCTTCAGTTCGCAACTGGACTGATAGTGGATACTAATGTCCGACGGGCTATTGAGCGGTTGCTTTCTCTTCGCCCCGCTCCTATTCCTCATGCACTGTTTGTTGAGGATATTGAAAAACAAGATGAGTCTGGCCAATATCCTATGCGTGAAGTTCCGCCGGTTTGGATACCAGCTGATCCTAATGCTGCACAACCGGTAGTGGCACATTTTGAGAGAGTGTGGATACACCTCCCATGGAAACGATCGGAAGTGCTTCAGGTGAAACAATCTTTGCCCGATCCTCGTAAAAATCCTACTGGGTATTATAAGGAATTATCGCAGCTCGTAGATGCTACGATAATGAATCTTGCCGATATCGACATGTTGTTTGGCAACGTCGTACCGCAACCGGTATGGGCTAAGATTCGTCACCAAGATCACGCAAATGAATTAGGTGGTGATTGGGCTGCCATTACAGCGGCAGATGCTGGACAAGTGGCTGCTACTAAACCCGATCAATTGATTACTGCTCTTCCTCAGCGGATAATAACATTAATGAAAACGCTTATGCCAGCTATGAGGGTAAATTGGGACAAACTGTCCGCTTGCAAACAAAAGAAAGATGAGAGTGTTTCCGACTTCTTTACGAGGTTTGAGGAAGCATTCATTGACCATAGTGGACAGGATATGGGTACTGAGGGTGGACAGAGGTTGTTTGTGGATAAATTCGTGTCGAACTTGTTGCCCGATTTGAGCACTAAATTAAAGAATTCGGAAAGTGCATGGGCCGTTTCTACCTCAGCTCAGATATTGGCTACGGCACAATATTACGAGAATAGAGAGAAAGAGGAGAATGACCGTGCTGATAAAAAGACGAAAGAACTAAAAACTAAAGTGTTGTTACAACAAGCGTATCCGCCACGTTCCAATCAGAATGCGCCCCAACAGAATAGATCACAGTCGCAATCGAATCGATCACAGCCGCGTAATGATTCCTCTTTCCAAAGATCCTCGTTAGGGTACAATCAATGTGCTTATTGTAGACAGGAAGGACACATTAAATTCAATTGCCCTGCCTTAAATGAACGTAACAGTGGTAATTCGTCTAAAGGAGGTCGTGGTGGCTCGCAGCACGCATCACGTGGTAGAGGTCGTGGTGCTCAGAATGATCGCTCTGACAATTCATCAAATTCTAATAACTGTTTTGATCAACGTGGATCGTCGCAAGGACGATCTGCACAGTACAATGTAGACGATTATTACGTCGATCAGGGAACTGACGACAGTAATTACTAGGACAGCCAAAGACAAGGAGAGGGAGTGGTATCAGTTCCGGTTGATCAGAGAGGGCCTTACGTCGCAGTTGCTACATCGGGCGTCGTTGAGCCTTTTCTGTTGGACACTGGTGCAGCGAAAAGTTCTATCATGCATTCGAAACTCCCTGGCGCACCTTTGTCTGGCTTAACAAATGTATCCGTTGGATTCTCTGGCGCCCCCGTTAGCAATCCAGTTTCGCGCCCTTTGCCCCTTCAAATTGGGCCACGTGAGCTCCAAGCTCCGCTGATTTTGACCACTGGTTGTGGTGAAAATCTCTTGGGCCTGGATTTGCTTAAACGTTTGTATGCAACTTTGTATTGTTCTCCTGCGGGTGTAAAGCTTACGTTAGGAGAGAGGGTAGTCTCTCCCATGTATTTGTCCCTCGATAAACTTCCACCGGAATTGAGTTCTCTTCCTGCGTCTTTGTGGGCGACGGGTCCAAATGATGTGGGCCTACTTGATATCTCCCCTTATGTTGTTCAGTTGAAATCGAATGTGCGGTTGCCGCGTATTCCCCAATATCGTATCTCCCTTGATGGTGAACGAGCTTTGTTAGCGATCATTTATGATCTGATCGAGAAAGATGTTATTGAAGAGACTCGGGGAAACGTGTGCAATAGCCCTGTACTGCCCATTCTTAAACGCACTGATCCTACCAAACCGCCTGTTTATCGTTTTGTTATCGATTTACGGGAGGTAAACAAAATTGTGGTTCCTCAATTCCCCGTTGTGCCTGACATCACGGCGCTACTGACTCTGATTCCAGCTACTGCTTCATGGTTTTCGGTGATTGATTTGAAAAATGCATTTTTCAGCATCCCGATTGCCGAAGAGAGCAGGGACCTTTTCGGTTTCTCTCTTGGTGGACGTAGCTTCCGGTTCAAACGCGCTCCTCAGGGCTACTGTGAAAGTCCATCTATTTACAGTCAAGCCTTGAAGGGCCAACTGGATGCGTTTCGGTTGCCGGTTGGTGCGGCTTTGATTCAATACGTCGATGACTTATTGGTGGCCGCTGATACTCAGGACATTTGTAAACTTGCGACAGTGTCGTTGCTGCAACATCTCTGTGAGTTAAATCACAAGGTGTCACCTTCTAAACTCCAATATTGTTGTCAAGAAGTAACCTATCTAGGTCACTTATTGTCAAAGGAGGGAAGGAGATTGACCCCAGAGAGAATTGCAGCGATTGCGCGAATGGCTGTGCCAAAAACCCAAAGAGATGTGCGTGCCTTCCTAGGTATCACGTCGTACTGCAGGCAGTGGATTCCTAATTTTTCATTGCTAGCGAAACCATTGGTGGCTCTTACGTGCAAGGATGTTTCAACTCCTTTACCATGGACGGAAGAATGTCAGAAAAGTTTTTCTGAATTACGTGATTCATTGTGTTCGGCCCCTGTGTTAGGTACCCCTGATTACAGCAAGCCGTTCACGTTATATGTTCACGAGAGGGAAGGTTGTGCTTTGAGTGTTCTAACGCAACCTTTTGGTGGTAAGCAACGTCCATGTGCATATTTTTCCTCGACCTTAGACCCAGTAGCTAGAGCATTGCCGAGTTGTTTGAGAGCAACTGCGGCAGCTGCGGTCTCCATCCGACAATCAGCAGGATTGGTCATGGATAATATGCTTACGGTGATGGTTCCGCATGCAGTCGATACTCTTTTAAATAGAACGAAAACTCAGCACTTGACGAGTGCGAGGTTGTCTGGGTACGAATTGACGCTCTTGGCAAGCCACATTCAGATAAAACGTTGTAATGTCCTAAATCCGGCAACTTTGTTACCAATTAGTGCAGAGTCAGATGAAGTAACAGAACATGACTGTTACTTGCGGACAGAAGAGGAAACAAAAGGTCGAGTGGACCTTAAAAACACCCCATTGGAAGATCCGGATGGCACTCTGTATGTGGATGGGTCATGTTTTAAGTTGCCGAATGGCGATGTGACTACTGCTTATGCTGTTGTAACGTTGAATACTGTTGTCGAGACTGCAAGATTGAATCAGAATTCTGCCCAAGCTGCAGAGCTGATTGCTCTCACTAGAGCATGTGTGTTAGCAAAAGGGAAACGTGTGAATGTGTACACCGATAGCCAGTACGCTTTCGGTGTAGCGCATAGTTTTGGACGATTGTGGCGAGAGCGTGGTTTCTTGACGTCGCACGGTACGAAGATACAGCATGGCCAGCTTGTGAATGATCTTTTGGATGCATTGACTTTGCCTACACAAGTTGCGATTGTTAAGTGTAGTGCGCATCGTAAAGTGACGGATGATGTTGGTCGTGGTAATGCGTTTGCAGATGAGATTGCTAAGGAGACTGCCCGGAACCTTAGCACTCGAATGTATGTGACGAGTTCGGTTAGGTGGCCTGCAGAATCAAGTATGTGTGAAGATACCATAGAGAGTGTGAAAGCAATTCAGAATGAGGCCACTGAGACTGAAAAGACGAAGTGGAAAGAGAGTACGGGAAAGTTGGATGCGAATGGTTGTTGGATTGATTTGTCGGATCAGAAAAGATGGATGTTGCCTGATGCGTATGTGCTGGCCGTTGTGACAATGGCACATGGGTTAGCACATATTAGCGCGAAAGGCATTTGCAAGTTGCTGGCTGCTGTGTGGAAGAATGATGGAATTACGAAATGTGCTGAACGTCTGGTGAAGAATTGTATGGTGTGTATAATGTACAATCCTGGCAAAGGAACCCCAACTCCCCCTGGCAGTTTTGCTCCTCCTTCATATCCCTTTGAGGTGATTCAATTGGACTTCATCCATATGGAGCGATGCAATAACCTGAAATACGTTTTGGTTGTGGTTTGCGCATTCTCCCGATGGATCGAGGCCTATCCCCTCAAAGACAATACTGCTTTGTCTACTGCGAAAATCCTACTGAAGGAATACTTTCCTCGGTATGGAATGCCTAGAGTCGTGTGGTCAGATAACGGAAGTGAGTTTGTTGGAAGTGTGATGAAGAGTGTGTGTAAGGGCCTTGGAATTAATCAAAAATTCCATAGCGCCAATCATCCCCAGTCAGCTGGATTGGTTGAGGGGTACAACGGCACCCTTAAACTAAAGCTAGCAAAGATTCAGGCTACGACTGGTCTTTCGTGGCCCGACGCTTTGCCCCTAGCATTACTGTCAACTAGGGCGACTGTACACTCCCGAATAGGGCTTAGCCCCTATGAGATAGTGTTCGGCCGTCCTGCGAATGTGTAGGGGGTTCCTAGGCCAGGAATATTTTCTGATCTTGAGTATCCGATGTTGATTGACTACTTACATGACTTGACTGCTAAACTGAGGTTAATTCACCAACAGGTTTACGACGCATTGCCGACGCAGACGGAGGGTCCAGGCCACCAGCTCCAGCCCGGAGACTGGGTAGTAACACGCAACTTTTCACGCAAGAACAATCTGGACCCCCGATTTACCGGACCTTACCAGGTGCTCCTGGCCACGAGGACTGCCGTTCGTCTCGAGGGGCGGAAAAATTGGGTACATGCTACCCATTGTAAGCGAGTCCCTATTCCTTTGTCGGCAGACCCGTGGGTAAGGAAAGGCATTGCGTCAACAGAAACAGAAACATTGCCGGCGTTTGTACCTTTCAGCGACGCACAGCTTGTTGGAGAACCCTCAGCGCAGCAGAAAGCCACTGTTGAACACTTGTCAGCAAAAGACTCAAGACCAGATCAACCAACTGATCAGCAGGACGCTGTCTCTTCAACGGATCCTTTGTTCGACGAGCAGACACGTCCCGGGAAACATCGATATTCTTTGCGATCTCGCACTAAAGACAAATAAAATTTTCTTGCTTTGCTGAAATTGACAACTGCATTATCCCCGATTTCCCGTGATCAGTTTTGAACATTCGTATCATTGAAAATTTTTTGTACATATATCAAGTTTCTTCCTTGTATCTTTTTACTTCCACAGCTGAGAGACATTGTGCTTATATATATACATATTGTGTATTGAAGGCCGTAGGGCCGCGCGCGTACTTCCTTCTGGACAGTAGGTCTTGACGCTAGGTTAAAGGCCGTCGGTTCCTAGGAACTCCTGGGGATTGACTATTGCTGCACAGAACGAAGTGCGTCAAGAAACGTTGCGGATGGTCGTAGGGAATGGCATTCTCGAAGCTGAATGATTTGGAAGGAGCTCAGGCGCACAGATTCAAGCTGCAGCAACTTAGTCGTACCAAATGTTTCATATTCCAATTGTTTGTATTGTTTTTGACTGCTTCTGCATTATTGGCGGGTGGGGTGTATTACACGATGTCTTACTTCTTACCTGCTACCCCTACTCCTACTCCTTACCCTAATCTTACCACTACTGCTTCTCCTCATTCCTTTCACATGTTACCGGAACACGAGCAGGCTAGACGTGTAGAATTCCGCAACAATTCCTTTATTCAGCTCCTCCATCAGCATCAGTTAGTGGTTAACACTACTAATTGTTGGGTGTGTGGACTGATGCCACATACTACGGATAAGGGAATTCCATATCTGGTGTTACCGTATAGTTCCCAAGGGTCAGCTCGAGCATTCCAAACAATGTTTCGAAGCGCACTGGGTTTCCACCCCATTCGAGAACCACATTCCCCCTACTCTGGTCCTACCTCGTATCAGAAGCCTTTATCGATAGCAATAGAGGATATGGAAAGTGAGATCCATGACTATTCGCTTATCCCTGAAGAAGAGGTACAAGCCTATAAGGTCCTAAGTAGAGGTGAATATAGTGTGTTCACTAGTGAAAAGCAGCTTAAAAGCTCGCCTCCAATATGGGTCGTACCCCACACTGGTAATTTTTGTATTATGGGTCGTGGCCGAAGATCGCAAGCCCGACTTGGAGCAAGTGCTTGCACTGAAAACTACATTCTGCCGATGTTCTCGTCCCCTGTGTTTCTGGCTGCCAAGGGTACATACTTTATCTGTTATGATCGTGCATACACATGGTTGCCCGCAGACTTCATGGGCACATGTTTCATTGCAAATTTGTTGCCTCCGACGTTCACTGTAGATGCCGATTATCATAAGACTAGAGTTGTACGAGGCGTAATTAGCGAAGAAGACACTGCCGGTCAAGAGGCAGGAGACTTTTTCAAGGGTTTCCTCCCGTTTTGGGGACCTATGGTTAATAGTAGGAACCTGAGGCAGTTGACTCGAGTGGTAGAATCGACAGCTAATATTACTGCCAGTGCCCTCGGTAATATCACCACAGAACTTCAGGCGGAGAGACTTATGACGTTACAAAACCGTATGGTTTTAGATGTCATCCTAGCAGATCGCGGTGGGGTATGTAAGGTGATCCATTCGAGCTGCTGCATTTTCATTCCAGATAATGCTCCTACCGTCTATCAAGCCATTTCGAGGTTGCATAAGATCTCCGAATCCATACACGTGGATGTAGGGGATTGGACGCTACTTGGATGGTTTTGGGGCCTGATGTCGACTTGGGGTTGGAAAATTCTGATGATCATCGGAGTTGTGGTAGTGTTCCTGTTCACGTGTTGCCTTTGTGTGCAGTGTGGTCCTGCCTTATGTGGCCTCTGTGCTACAACGTGTATGAGACAACCATCTGTTACCAAGGGGACTCGATTGGACAGAGCTATGCTACAGCAACATCTTGATGGTCTGATGAATATCGAGTATGATTCCGACTAGTGCTTGCCTACATGAGGGCAAAAGGAGCGTCTGAGGTTCCGTGACAATTGTAAGTGGTGTTTTCGACTCACACGAATATGGTCGAGTCTGGTATCTATGAACCGCAAATGACGAGTTTAGTAAGTGTGCGCAGTTTCGCTGTGCTAACTTAAACCGTTCGTTTGTTAGGTGGGTTTTTCATCTGTACCCACGGGTTCCATCTTAGATATGGCATCCATTTTGTCTCTTGCCCTCAAGTAGCCAGCGAACGGACGCTGTCCGCTTCGCGACCCTGGGACTCCCAAGATATTTGTGGAAGACACATGTTCTTTGTAAGTGTCTTTATGACGAGGGGGTTGCTGCTGTAAGGCAGATGGCGCCGCTCGAGGCTCATCTTGCCGCACGGGCTTATTGTCTCAGCCGTGCATCTCATTAGGCACGTCCCTTTGATGCCTGTATCTCGTGTTTCTCGATACCTCCCCCTTTTACACCCTTTCCGATCTCCCCACTGTCTCCGTCTTCCTCTGCACCTGTCTTCGTTCCTATTTCGATCTATTTTACTGCTGATTGGAATTTGCTAATGGTGGGAAGATGGTTTTTACAGTTGGGAACCGCCAAATGTTTCCGCACTTATGTTCCGGACCTCATGTATTTCAAAGTGACCAAAGCGACCCCTCTGGGGGCTAATTGTGGGAACCGGGTTGTAAACTTTTGTGTTCAATGTTATCCTATGGGTAAAAACTGTATAAAAGGAGCGATCCACAGAACCAATTTGAAGCAGTCTCCCCGAACTACACTTGATGTACTTCCTGTGACTTCTGTGTTCCCTGCAGCAAATAAACCTTGAATCTTTGACGCCGAAGGAAGTGTCCCGTGTCTCTGTGACTTGTACGCCGGAGCAGGTTACCCACGAAGGTTTCAGGTGTTGTGCCCTGGCACCGCTGGGTCCAAAAGAACCCAGTCCTTCATGTCCTCAGACTGCCCAGTCTAAGATGGTCGACATAGGGACCAATAAACCTTGGGTACAAAAAAGTTTACTAATTGTAACAGTGAAAAAGTAGTTTACCTGATAACATGTCCTTGCAAACTGAATTACGTAGGCATGACCACACGAAAATTCAAGCAAAGAATAATGGAGCACAGAAGCACTATACGGTGTAAAAGACAAGCCACCAAATTAACAAGTCATTTTTTTGTCTATGAATCATCGTCCAACATATTTTACTTGGACGGTACTTGAAAAACCATACATCCCAGAACATATAGCAGATATTACAAAACTCGTGCTGTTGAAGGAACAGAAATGGGTTTTTAAACTCAAAAGTGACTAGCTTGGGCTGAATGATGCAATACCATGGACACTTTTGTAGGGTAATGAGTTCAAGAATGTTCTTTTTTACCTGCATACAATACAGTGATCCAACCTTTATCATGGGAAAGTTCCTAAGCATATAGCATCATGTGAGTGCCTCATATACTGTATGGCGTTCTATTACCCAAAGGGAGCCCCTGTAGAACACCTAGGGAGGGGGACATTGATAATGCAACCCTTACCCTTTGGATTATAGTGGTCTCAATATCAATATAACTGCACTCTTAATTAGATTTTGGAACTAATGATAAAGAGGTCTCGTCCTACGATTTGGTTCTTAATCCATTCCCTAATGGGTTATCAATCAGTTATGCAAGGGTAGACATGAATAAGAAACAATCTGACATACGTCAGATAGTAATCTCAAGAAGATCAGGGTACATGTGACACACATATAGTGCACATTGACCGAATTTTTATCACCCTGAGGAGAGTGGTTAATGATTAATAACGAAGGCAACTTCATGTTGGGCTTTCCATTTCAGTAGCCAAACTATTGATTAGACATGCTCTCCAGACTGAGTGTCATTTTTGTTAACCGGTCATTTTTGTTAACCAGGTATACACTTCTCGATAAGATCCTATCTTGAACAATATTAGATTCCGAAAATAAACATCATTAATAGTGAAGACTGTCATGCCCTTTTCCATCCGATTAAATAAGAAAAATTATCTTATCCTGTTTATAACTACGTTTCCCAGCATACCTACTAATGCATAATGATGATGCCATACAATTACACTGAATGGGCTATTTGAACATGGCCGCCACTGACGCTCGGCACCTTCCCGACAGCTCAGTTGCCGGTAACCAGGTACCGACGGTCAGGTAAGCGGGGTTATGAGTAGTTTGGTGCTAAGCTAAAAAGAACTAACAAGCCTTTCGTGCTCCTGTTGTTCGATTCCACCACCACGAACATACGCAGGGGCCAGCCCTTTAAAGTCGATTTGAATTTTAACCTTAACATTGATGCGGGTGTATAGCGGTAATAGAACTGCTGTTGGATACATGGAGAGCGTCGCGGTCGTGATTATCATTCCGACCATTGGACAGCTGTCTGACTACATGCAGCGATTAATAAGTAGCCTATTTTGTCAGTTCACGCAGTGATTTATAAGTAGCCAATTTTGCCAGTTCATGGGTGAACGATGACCGCTTTAGATTTGATACACGGGCGAGCCAAGGTTCCTCACTTTTATTCATACCATTTGGAAGAGGAACCCTGGCTGGATAGCCCGACTACTAGTTGGGTGCATAGCTTGAGTAGATTTAACGAGCCTTAGGTGCTCTGTTTGGTTAGTCCCACCGCGACGAACATCTGCAAGGGTGCACAGCGGTATCACAAACTGCTGTGGGATACACGTGTTGTGAGGAGACACATGTGAGCCAGTGTTCTTTACTCTTTTTCATACTAACTGGAAGAGTAACCCGGGCTAGATAGTCTGACTACTAGTAGAGTGATTAACAACACACAGCCTACAGAGAATACACTGGG
This sequence comes from Lissotriton vulgaris, assembly GCF_964263255.1. Classification (NCBI taxonomy): domain Eukaryota; kingdom Metazoa; phylum Chordata; class Amphibia; order Caudata; family Salamandridae; genus Lissotriton; species Lissotriton vulgaris. The sequence continues at coordinate 405,160,025 of NC_141697.1, read as the reverse complement.
GCATTCAAGATATATGACAGCAGTTCTTACCCTCCAGTTTCTCTGGGTTATTACAATAAGGCATAGTTGCTGCAAAATAATAAAATATAAAATATTATGAAACATAGTGGCAGGGATGGTGCTACGTAGTCTGGTCTGTGTGGCAAGCTTGTACTTTAAAAATGTTGAATTAGGCGTATGAACCTCAAAATATTGTTTGGTTCCTGTCTCCTTTTTAGAGCGGTGCCTTCTGTTTATCCTGAGCCGTGGCCAGGTAAGGTGAGGCAGCTTCCTTTGAACAATAAGGTGAGAAATTGAAGCTAAGTCCCCTTGAATTGGGAGTATTAGTAGGCATATACTGACTAGAATTGCCACTAATGTGAACATTTTCTATATTTATTATGATTATTGTGCACCCCACACTGAGATATGATGTTCTTTTTTCTCATAGACACCGTCTGTCAAAGGATGTTGTATGAGGGAGGATTTCAGTTCACACCGCGAATCGGGTGATTATGGTGGTATCATTTAGACCCATTATATTGTATATGTTTTTGGTATACAATTTTTCCATTGCAGTAGCATTTCAGTAGTAGTCCTGAAGAAAGCACGGTTAGAGTTAGTTAACCATGGATGCTGAAACATGTTGACCATGTTAAGATTCTAGATAGTTATTTGTTAATACTATCTTTGCACAGTTTTGAAGTTTGAACTATGAGTTACATCAATAAAGTTAGGTCTCTCATAGATCAATTTTAATATTTTTCACTTTGTTCACCTTAGCACTGCACCAAACAAATCCCAATTGATTACCATCTGTTCACATCTGGCAAGATTCTGTTTTTCAGTAGGGATCATATACTCGGGCATATTGTGGGCTGTGAACAAGTTTGTAGCCCCTGTAATGCCTTGAGTAATGTGGACAAGGAAACTCAGATGAAGAAAAAGATCACTGAGTTTGGTGACTGATTGGTATCCAAGGAAGAGATAAGATCTCTCTTTATATTCAAAGTGGGTTTTTTAATGTTTTATGAGAGTTTGGACAATGTTTGTTTAGACCCGTGTATACTTTTGTTGTTGTACATTGATATCTATTGGGGTGTGTATCCACGCTGGTCTTTAAAATAAGCCTTAGACCCTCCCCCAAAAGTAATTGGTATTTTTTCTGCTGTGTACTCCCCAAGACTGATTTACTGCACCTGAAAAGACTGATGTGCTGCCTGGAGCTTGCCTTGAACCCTCAGAGTCCAGCCCTTGCACTCTGCATTTTCATCGGAATCATAGACTACCAATGTGCCTCCTAGAGCTAGTTTGGTGGCCGCCTGTTTAGAGCCACAGGGGCATAAAAGGTTCCCACAATCTTCAACCCACACCTGGACCCAGCCTGAGTGAGTCCTAAATTCCCAAGTGGTGTCCCATCAGTGTTAGATCCTTGCAAGTGGAACTAAATGTGCACAGATAGCCAAAATCAAATATTTGGGACTTTGACATTTTTGGCTTAAAACTGCTCTGAGAACTGAGGGATGACTAAGACCAACATACTTGTTGATCCGCCCAAGATGCATCGCCAGTTGGCCTAAGTTTATGGCTGCTTACGCTATATTCTTCTCTGTGTGCTGAGGCAACAAATTATGGATGGAATGAAACAAACATTAACTGCCACTCAAGAGATCCGGGTTACATCCATTGTTCCTTTGCTCACTACACCACCCTAGTTTGGAACCAGCCATATGCAGATCAGTCTTGACCCTGCTCCTCATGGGAACAATCCAGCCGAACTTCCAAGCCAGGTCCTCTCACCCTGAAACAAGCGTAAAGGGACTGATTTCAGTGTGACACCCCTCATCAGCCAGGATAGCTTGAATCCAGTGGCACAGTGAGCAAGGGACCCACGGCTGGGCATACCCATCCATTTTAGGGCATAAAGTGCTGTGGCATCAATTGATTGATGGAATACTGAATAAATCATACAGTCATCCATAGTCAAGAGATCATAAATATACTTCAATGAACCAGCATATCTGTGCAAGGCACAGAAAGATAATCAAGGAGGACAGAACCATTTTGAGTTTAGCCTGGTGACTGACTGGTGAGAGGGGATAAAGGAAAGAGACAAATTCAATGTTGTGGCTATGCTCAACTGTAGACTTTGCAATTTTCTCAAATTCTGCAATGGAGATCTCCATTTCCTGAAAAACCAAGATGCCCTCCATGCCTAATCTTTGGTTGTCAGCGTAGGTTCAAACTAAGGACTGCACTGGTTAGGTGTATCACTTCCTTTGGAAAAGAGAAGCATAGCTAGACAGATGGGTCACACCTGGAACAGGTAACTTGCATCAATGAATGCCACCTGATGATTAATGTGATGGATGTGAGGGGCTTGATATTTAATACATGGGTGATTGCTCTTCCATACATTGCTAGGAGAGTTACTTGAGTGGCCTTTAGTTAACTGCACTCTTAACATCTCTCTGTTATTCTGACCGCTTTCAGTTTACCTAGATTAGACATGGGGGCCTATTTGAAGTTTGGAGTAAAGACACTTGAAATTTAGAGATATCTACCAGGCCAGTGGACATCTCTGACCACTGGCAGGAACCATTGTCACAGTGGTTGCTGTTAATGTATTGCGAGTGTGACAAACGGTTCCTGTGTATCAAAACAGCATTTGAAAAGTGAATTAAGGATCGAGGCACAAGAGGTTTCGGGAGCCTGGAGACTACCACCGGCCAAACGCCGACAGCATACCGCCGCCACCAGTCGCGCGGCCGCTCCGGGACTTCATTTCCCGGCAGCCTTTGCGGCGGCGCGTTCCCTGACGCGCTACACGCGACAGGAGGGGCTTCAAAGGAAGCGAGCCCTCGGTGGAGCCGGGGGTCCTGTGTACCAAAACAGCATTTGAAAAGTGAATCAAGGATCGAGGCACAAGAGGTTTCGGGAGCCTAGAGACTACCACCGGCCAAACGCCAACAGCATACCGCCGCCACCAGTCGCGCCGCCGCTCCGGGACTTCATTTCCCAGCACTCTTTGCGGCGGCGCGCTCCCTGATGCGCTACACGCGACTGGAGGGGCTTCAAAGGAAGCGAGCCCTCGGTTGAGCGGGGGGTCCTGTGTACCAAAACAGCATTTGAAAAGTGAATCAAGGATCGAGGCACAAGAGGTTTCGGGAGCCTGGAGACTACCACCGGCCAAACGCCAACAGCATACCGCCGCCACCAGTCGCGCCGCCGCTCCGGGACTTCATTTCCCGGCAGCCTTTGCGGCGGCGCATTCCCTGACGCGCTACACGCAACAGGATGGGCTTCAAAGGAAGCGAGCCCTCGGTGGAGCGGTGGTCCTGTGTACCAAAACAGCATTTGAAAAGTGAATCAAGGATCAAGGCACAAGAGGTTTCGGGAGCCTGGAGACTACCACCGGCCAAACGCCAACAGCATACCGCCGCCACCAGTCGCGCCGCCGCTCCGGGACTTCTTTTCCCGGCAGCCTTTGTGGCGGCGCCTTCCCTGAAGCGCTACACGCGACAGGAGGGGCTTCAAAGGAAGTGAGCCCTCGGTGGAGCGGGGGGTCCTGTGTACCAAAACAGCATTTGAAAAGTGAATCAAGGATCGAGGCACAAGAGGTTTTGGGAGCCTGGAGACTACCACCGGCCAAACGCCGACAGCATACCGCCGCCACCAGTCGTGCCGCCGCTCCGGGACTTCATTTCCCGGCAGCCTTTGCGGCGGCGCGTTCCCTGACGCGCTACACGCGACAGGAGGGGCTTCAAAGGAAGCGAGCCCTCTGTGGAGCGGGGGGTCCTGTGTACCAAAACAGCATTTGAAAAGTGAATCAAGGATCGAGGCACAAGAGGTTTCGGGAGCCTGGAGACTACCACCGGCCAAATGCCGACAGCATACCGCCGCCACCAGTCGCGCCACCGCTCCGGGACTTCATTTCCCGGCAGCCTTTGCGGCGGCGCGTTCCCTGACGAGCTACAGGCGACAGGAGGGGCTTCAAAGGAAGCGAGCCCTCGGTGGAGCGGGGGGTCCTGTGTACCAAAACAGCATTTGAAAAGTGAATCAAGGATCGAGGCACAAGAGGTTTCGGGAGCCTGGAGACTACCACCGGCCAAACGCCGACAGCATACCGCCGCCACCAGTCGCGCCGCCGCTCCGGGACTTCATTTCCCGGCAGCCTTTGCGGCGGCGCGTTCCCTGACGCACTACACGCGACAGGAGGGGCTTCAAAGGAAGCGAGCCCTCAGCGTCGCGGGACGCGAGCGGGATGCCTGGGGCGAAGCCCGGGCAAAGGGCGGGCCCTCTACGCCCCTCCAAGGCCACACAAGGCTCGGCTCGGCCACCCTCCTAACGTGAGTAGCTCTGCATCTGACTGTTTAATCCTGGTTAATCACTTCTACCTGAGTAATATACGGCTATGTCAGAAACAGAGGCACATACTCCCTTAACAGGAACCTCCATAATGGGACCTTTGGATAAATTCTTTTTCAGAACAACTGCCGATCTTGACCGAGATTTGGCCATGGCAGAGTGCCGTGTCGCTCGCCGTCAATCTATCGAGCTACTTAAACACACTGTCTTAGAACCCACTGTTAAAGCTATTTTCTGAGGCCCAACCCATAAATCTTACTCCGTCTAACACAAACACAGATGCAGATCTGTTCAATACGGACAATCTTCCTTTAATTTTTCAATCTAGTCCATCAGCTTCACTTCAACCTGAGCAACCTTCCCTCTCTAATAATAGTATCATCGATCTTGTTACTCCAAATCTACCAGAGGTTTCTGAGGTTGTAAACTTAAGCCCCACGGAAGTATCATTACCTGCAGAAGGTAAACAGCCTATACTTCCAGTGCCTTCTAAATCTACTCTAGATAAACCCCAGACTCCATGTAATCAAACCAAAAGGAAACAGGTAATCATCATTAGATCGCCTCCAAAGAAGCGTAGGAAAAGAGGCCCGGCTAAAACAGACACCCCAATACACAAGCAAATACTTCCCAAGTATTTACTTAGGCAAGAACTTCTTCAAATAGTGGAAGGGGCACCCATTGTTACCAGAAAAACTCTGACCTCTCATGTTCCACCATCCATCAAAGACTTTGTGGATGCAATGGAACATCTTTTAAAAGCACTACTGATTCCAATAGTAGAAAGAGTGAAGAGAATTGGAATCCAACTGGAAAATCTAACAGGAGGCTCCACTCACAATATTATACCCAAAAATGATTTAGCTAATGCCGTGAGCATAAAAGATGGTGAGAAAAAACCTAACCCGGGAAAAACAGCCACAGAAAATAAAATCACGAAGGAAACAAAACTCTAATTAAACAAACACCCTCAGTTAAATCAAAGCCAGGAATTAAGGCCCCTTTGGTTCAACATAAAGTGTCGCAGAATACACTGTCAGAGTCTGCGCAAATAAACTCCCTCATGGACTCGGCAAGGATGGGGAATACCAAAAACAACTCGGACATTCATAAGAGTGATCCTAAATCCAAAAGACCGACACGGATAAGAAATGCAGATTTACCCCCAGCTGCCTCACAAAATGTCACTGTTTTAACTGGGGTTCCTCCATTACCAACTACAGGAGTTTATGAAAATCACGCCAGTCTTAAAAACAAGGTGATATTCTGGCTCAAAAATAACAGGCCTCTACCACCCCACCTAAACGGAGATATTATTATGGTGAGAAGAACTAACTGGGTGGGTATACGCCCCAAAGATATAGAAGGTGACGTTATCATTATTACATTTAAAGACCCCAGAGTCACGTCACATATCAGGGATGGGTACTCAGACTTTAACAGTGGCCCGATTACACCAAAACCTCTTTCATATTTCTATCCTGAAGCCTTAATGCATTCGAAACCACACCAACCCAAACCCTATTTTGATAATTTTTCTTTCCAAGAGCATAGAAGACCAACTCATTACAAGTATCCATAAAGATATGGAGTTAGGGAAAATATTTTGCCACCTCAAAATCCCTATTACGATAGAGACAATCCATGGGATACTAAATATCCCTTGACTCCTAGATATGTTTCTGCGGAATATGGTCGATGCTTTCCACCTCCAACTCCTTCTTGGAATTTCCCCTGCTATAATCAATATGAGCCACTGTATGGTCTGGATGACATAGAATGACTCACCCCTACGAAAGCGGATTATCAATTCAGGGAGAAAGCACCTGCCATACTACCTAGAGAACCCTTGATAAAGGGCTCTCTGGATGATGGTTCCCCAGATACACGAATAGCTAATATTATAGAAAAAAGGGATATAGCTAAAACAACGAGACAGATAGCTCGGAAAAATACTCCTAATATGCTGTCTACAAATGGGGAAATTAGGAAATCATCTGCCAAATTAGAGATGCTCTCTTGGAACTTGGCAGGTAATAATTCAAAAATTATACTACCTGCCTGGTTGGATGTGGTAAATTTATACTCAGTATTGTGTTTCCAAGAGACCTGGGTGCTTACCCCGGCACACTTACTGGGATATCAGACTTTCCATTCACCTGCAATCGCAAGTAAGCAGGGGAGACATAGTGGGTGTCTGTGTACGTATATTAGTGTCGCAGTAGGTCACAAGATTTTGAAAAAGGTACTAAGGGCCTCTTATCAAATAATCGTCATGGACGTTGGCTCTTCCATGACGTTGATAATTAATTTTTATAATAACATGTCCCCAGAGCCATTGGAAAAAGTTTTAGAAGAGTTACACCGCGCAGTTGTCACAATTAAAGAACTACGTGGGGGCGAGTGTGTGACAGTCTTCATGGGTGACTTCAACTGTTACATATGCCCAAATGCTTCGAAGGGCACGTGTGACACCTCCTTAGAAATGGATACTGATATTAACAATGATATTCCTAATCATTTTATACATTCTAAGACAGAGGAATTACTAAATAACTTTCTGGCCTCTTTTAACTTAGATTTTGCAAATAATTTAACCCTCCCTCGTAGACCTTTCAAACCAAGTTTTCACGGTAGAGACATAAATTCCACTATTGATTTTCTTCTTTTTTCACAGATACATGCCCCACTAATATCTTCCTGGAACACTTTAGACCACCTATATGGGGACCATTATCCTCTAGCTTCATCTATTGTGTTGCCCTCTCCAGCTTCTATGCACAATAACCCCAAAACCAATTATGAGCAACCAATTGAATTGGGGGCTCACAATGGTTATACTATCAAATGGGAAAAATCAATCCAGCTAGTCTTCTGAAGGATCTAGTGATGATGAAGTGGGTGGAGATACATATTTGCCTCTCCTTAAATGAACAGCCCCATTCCATCCGAGAAGCTTTCTTGAGAATACAGACCAGTCTTAGAAAATTACTCACACGACAGTTCAAGACAGGGACTATCACCCCTAAAGTATGGTTTGATAAAGACTGTTCCATAGCTTTAAAGACATTAAAGAACCTATTGCATATAACTCCAAAACGAATCACGGAGATTCGACAGGCCAGACTTACATACCGTCTGGCTATTAAAAATAGGAAAAAAGCATTAAAGGAAGAAGCATGGCAGAAATTGCTGTCAACATGTGAAAACCGAGATCTCTCGGCTTTCTGGAAATTTATAAATACCCCGCTCCCATGGGTAAAGATGCCGGAGAGGAATATGGACCTTGCGATTGATGGAGAGACGTGGGCCGCTTATTTTCAAAAACTGTATAGTAAACCCACATCGACTATACCAGAGCCAAAGACTCCATCAACCATAGACTCTCTCGATGAAACTCATTCCAACATTGTTTTCACGTGGGAAGAGGTGGAGATGGCGATAAGGGAGAGTCCATCTGGTAAGTCACCAGGACCGGATGCCATTCCAACAGATGTTTTTAAGGCAGAAATATCCTTTTGGGCCCCAATATTGACCTCTGCCCTAAACTCTGCGAATGCTTCGGGCCACTTTCCATCATGGGATGAGGCCGTAGTGATACCCATCTTCAAAAAGGGAGATAGGCATTCTCCATCTTGTTATAGGCCTATCTCCTTGCTTGATTCCTTAATGAAGATCGCAAGCTGTATCATTCTGAAACGCCTCGAAGCATGGACAGTAGAGAAGAACATACTTTCAACACTCCAGTACGGCTTCAGATCTGGAAGAGGCACAGTTGAACAGACCCTGAATCTACATCTTATTATGTCCAAATATGTTGACACAAAAAAGGGAAATCTGTATGTTACCTATATAGACTTAAGCTCTGCTTTTGATTGTGTGCTCCATGAACAACTTTGGGATATTCTTGAACATTTAGGAGTAGATTCATCAATACTCCTCTTCATTAAGAAACTGTATAGAAACGCGGGAGCTAGAGTAAGATATGGCCCAAAAGGAGAGTGCTCGCCAAGATTTACCATAAACAGAGGGGTCAGGCAGGGATGCATACTGGCCCCCATGCTCTTCTCCCTCTATATTAATGCAATAGGAGAACACTTAAAAAACATTGAATGTGATTATCCAAAAGTGGGAGGGCAACCAATCCCTATCTTGCTCTATGCCGATGACGCGGCAATACTTTCGCAAACTAGAGTGGGGTTACAAAGGGCAGTTACGGCATTCAGAGACTTTATGCACGACAAGGGCCTGAAAGTCAACATTGGCAAAACTTACTCAATGTTTTGTAGTAAGAAGATAAATAAAAGATCATGTCCCATTTATATTGAAGACCAAAGACTAGACAGTGGACAAGTTCACGTACTTGGGCATTTCTGTGCACCGACACGTTTCTTGGCAGTCGGCAGTCAAAATGAGGAAACTTGCCCTTGTTAGAGCTGTTGGTGGGCTCAGAGACTTTGCTGGAAGAATAGGAGGGAGGCCTGTTAAACAGCTAATTGTTATCTACAAAGCGAAATGTGTTTCAACAGCAATTTATGGGGCCGGCCTTTGGGGCATCGAAAATAACATTGCCTCTATTCAAATAGAGGGAAATAATTTCCTAAGGTATTTATTGGCAACACCTAAATCAACTTCTGTATATATGATGCATATCGAGTTAGACTTACCATTCATTTCAGATTTAATTAAAGTGGAACCCCCTCTGTTGTGGCATAAAATCTGGACCACCACTGACACTAACCTAAACCAAGAAGTAATACTAGATATTCTCAAACAGGAGGGGGCAAGACACACGAAATGGCTGGCTTACATCAAAAACTTTTTTGTGGACATTGGTCACCCAGAGTACTTTTCTGACCCTTTGACCTTGGATTTTATTTCAAGAAAAAATCTGAGAAAAACACTATTGGATCACTTGGAGACTAAAAGATGGAACCATCAAAAACTAAATATAACACTCCAGGCGTACCAAAGGGTGACGCAGCACAAGGGGCTTCAAGCATACCTGTCCACTGACTTTTCCTGCTATGCCAGAATGCTGCTTGTCAGATTTAGACTGGGCTCATTTTTCTGTGTTATAACTTTTCCATCAGGTAATGATTGGTCCCGGAAACTGAGTCCTTGTCCGTGTGATGACACTTCTGTGCCAATCAAATATCCATACCATCCTATTTTGTACTTACTACGCGATCCTCAGGAAAACATTATTGAAACCTCTATTAAAGAGATGGGGGCTGAGGTCCTGTAAGGACGCTTATGAGCGCTTACAGATGTTAGAGGACAGAGAAGTCATATGTATCATGAAACAGTATTTAAAATTGCTGATCAAATTCAGGAAATCGCTACAAGGGCCAACGTAAAAATGCTGTTTTTTATTAGAATTTTGTATAATACTTTTTTATGAAAAGTTTGGTTCCCCTGATCTCTTTTTTAAAAAATTGTATCACTTTTCTTACAAATTTTTCTATTTTTATCTATTTTAATGAATTGACTAAATGTTTTGTTGTATATTTTTATTTCGCTATGTATGCTTGTGTGATATTTTTTGAAATATCGAATAAAGCTTATTTGAACTTTGAACTTTGACAAACGGTTCCATCAATATGATGGATCTGTCTGGCAAACTTTCAATAGTTTTTATTATTTAAAAAAATAATCCCAAGGAATGATTTGCTTTATCAAAATACAATTAACTAATGCCCATGGAGGTTTTCTACCATGGTGTGGGGGTTCATTTTTGTTTTGTACTTTCACTCACTGGCATTTTTTTTTGTTGGTATGTGAAAGTCGAAAATGGCCATTTAACCACCCACTCTAAATTCAACGGGTGATCAGATGGCCAAAGCTGCAATGGCCCTTGTGCTGTTGGAGGATGGAGGATTATGTCAGCATCAGAGACAGACTAATCCCTGCTATTGACATAGTTGTGGTCTGCCTGTCTGTAAAAAAGTGGGACAAACTTTCCATTTATAAGGGAGGATACTGCAATGCTGCTTCTGCCGTAAATCAGCTCCTAATATAATGTGGTCTATGCATCAATTGTTTTGTGTTTCCTTGTATCACACACAGAGGCACAGGGTGACACAACACCTATTATGACATTTACAAGTCGAGCAAACTCACCTTGCGTTGCCCTGCTTGGCTTGGTAAATCTGAAATAATGCAAGCCTGCAAAGGTCGCTGCATTACATTACTCTACCCAGGGAGGTTGTCTATGGGTGGAGCATGAGTGTTCCCACTCACCCACCCATCAATTATGAAGCATTCCCTGATTTACCAATACTCGTAGACCTGGGAATGCGTCGGAATGCTACACCTTCCCAAGGGAGGAGTAACAAGGAGAAATAACTTTGTGGGATGTGACCAATGACCTATTGGTCACACAATTAGCTAGTTGATAAAGGACGCCGCGGACGGAAGGCGTCACCCGACAGCCGCACCTTAATTTAAAAACAACACACAACAAAAGAAAGTCTCTGAAATTGAAGCTGTGCATCAATCCCATCCTTTGAGATACCGAAAATGATCCCCATTTGCAGTTAGTGAGCAATTAACATATTCCGTTGCAGAAGGGGATTGCACTTCATGGAAGCAAAAACATTCACATAAATATAAGGCTGTAGTAAGATGACCCGTCCTATTGTTTTCTTCATACAGACAGTAACAATATTACGTCACAGCTCAGTGCTTAAAGTTTTGTAGAAGGAGCACATACAATATATACAAATATACAGGAGATAAGGTGATATGTATGTTTTACAAAAGGGCATGATTATTCTGCTTTCCAATTCTGAAACTGTTCAGTGGTTTAAGTTTTCATATTGTCACTTGAAAATAGTCACCAGTTCCACCCTATTGGCTATGAGTCCACGGATCATTATGAGGACATGTTAAATATGACAGCAGGGTGGATCAGCAAATTCCCCAAGTGAGTAATCACTTTTTTCAAAGATATGATAATGTAGGAGTTTAGCAGCCCCTTGTCTGTTATGGTTTCATGAAGAAACATCTCAAAGCCATTAAAATAAATATTCAGCCTGAGTGAATACAAAAATCAATTAAGTCTTTCATGAGGGCACAACATCTCATTACTGTGGCACTGACCATCTGTGTCAAGCTGTAGAACTGCAGGACCCATGCATTACATATTAGTCCCTCATTGAACAAGACAGAGTATATACTCTAAAAGCTCCTGGCATTAGGGTCTTTCCTCTGTTATAAAGTATAGGAGGGTATTGCCTAATGAGGAATATATTTTGTTTCCTGATTTGGGACAGAGCATACAACCAACATCACTCAAGAACATAATCTTAGTGAACATTTACCGTGCAATTGTGCTCTTCCTATCCAGCGCATACATTTGGTGGGCTTCTCAGGCTTCTCATCAGACCACCAGAGTGGCAGAGGTTATTATTACCTCCACCACCCAGGTGAATAATCACCCTCCATCTTTAGAGATGACTGCTGGTTCAGCAGTGATCTATGTGCCTTCAAAGGAGCTGTCATCTTGCCTGCTCCTCTGAAGGCAATGCAGGATTTTTGTATTTCAAGAATAAACTTCAAAAATGGGGATTTGTTATTAAAAAACAAAACAACTAATGATACCTACACCCTTAGAGTTTTCTCCCAGGGTGTAGAGGTCATCTTTTTATTCAGTCTGGTATCACCAGGGTTTTCCTGGTGGTAATGGCCAGAACAAAAATACCATATATACTAAAAGAGGGAGTGGAGAGGGAACTTGTCCACGTGTCCACAAGGAGTGGATTCAATATCCCCAACTATAGTTAATAAACAAATAGAATCCACCCATATGAGACAAGTGAGAAATTGGAGATAGGTCTGGAGTTAAATGTGTTTCCTACAATGTTGGGAAACACGTTATGTTCTTTAAATACCCCTCACACAACAAAGGGGCTCTTGTGTCATGGTTCATCATAGGGGTCTTCACGTCCCTCCTACAAACGTCCCTTCCACAGGGAGCCGCGGAAGGGACGTTTGGAGGAGGCAGTACAGTGACGCATAGTGCAATTAAGCACAAGGTCCCCTCCATTTCCTCATGCTCATGATGCCACTGGCTTCATTACAGCAAATTGACATTTAGGGTATTACCTTGTTCCAGCCCAATTGACCACTGTAGGCACATTTGGACACAGTTGGACATTAATTCTACTAATAACATTACTTATGTATAGACGGTATTAGACTGTCGCATGTGAGTAGGGTAGGGATCTCTGCACCCATCCTGAAGAAGAATCTTTAGGCTTCCAAACATGTTGACGCACATGGAGGTTATGTACAGCCTGTGGCCCTAGGGTTTGATGAGTAGTGTACTCCACCACAGTTGTCATGAAGTACCCTTTCTTTTGTTTTTTAAACTTTTTTATTGGTACTGATATCAGGACATAATACAATCACATGATACAAATACATGGCTGTAAGCATAGCTTTGAAGTTGGACAATATAACACATATCAAAAACACCCAGTTTGTCACAAATGCTTCAAACGACCCCTGCTCATGGTCATCCCACTTTTCTTGTCCATTAGTCGGAGACATCGTCCGCCTTCAGTTTAGGTGGATTGCAAATATAACCCCTAAACTTGTTCCACACTCCCCAGACTTTTTCCCATTTCCGTGGACAGCTGCAGTGGATAAAGACGCCCTTTCTGCTACCATGGCCTCATCCATAACTTTGCATCAATTCCGGAGTGTAGGCATTTCCCCTGACCCCCACAGTGCAGCGATATTACGTTTGGCAAAAGTCATTCCTAATGTCACCCAATCTTGCACCTGGTGGGTAAGATCGTTGGGCTCCCACACGGCTAACAGACATCGTTTTCGTTCTGGTAACAATGATATTTCTACCGTCTGTGATATGGAGCGCCTCACCTTAGCCCAGAAGGCTGCTATGTGCGGACATTGCCATAAGGTGTAAAAAAATGTACCCTACTCCCCACAATTTTGTAAACAAAACTGATATTGGGCCTTCCCGATTTTGTGGAGGGTAGACCTGTTGTAGTATGAACGATGCAGTACCTTGAGTTGCACTAATCTTAATCGTGAGGGTATGGCAGCTTCTCGCAGAGATGATAATGCCTCCTGCCGTCCCGCATCCTCAAAGTCTCCCAAATCCCGGGACCACTTTTGTCTTAGCGTTGTCATCGGGTCTGGCAGGTTATTGACTAATTTACGATATGTGAAAGATGTAGCCCTCTTGTACATATGTTCCATCAGTAGTCTATCCTCCAGAGGAGTGGCCTCTGGTATGACAGCACCAGGTAATAAGATTGTCTGTAGTGCATGACAAATTTGCATATATCTAAACTGTTCTGTCAGCGCCAGTTCATATTGAGCCCTCAAATGATCAAATTTGACCACCTCCCCCGTTTTTCAAAGATCGCCCACTGTGAATATACCTATGTCGTCCCAAGTCTTGAACCCTTTACTATTTCTAAGTCGCCCAAGCTGCCACAAGTCCCAGACTGGCGTCATCTGTGTGATAATTCCTGTGCATTTTAATCTGGCTTGCGCCCTGTACCATATATCAACCGTGTGCGCTGTTGGGCCAATCCAGGAGGGGGAGCCTATGCAGGCTTTATAGTGCCAATAGCATGCCATCCTCTCCCAGCCCTTGCCTATCTGCTTGAAACGCTGGATCGGTTTGGGAGGCAGGTATCCATCGGTTAATTATTTTAAGGTGAGCTGCCCAATAATACAGTTGTATATTTGGGAGGGCTATCCCCCATCATGCCAGCTTCGTACGAGTTTATCTTGAGCAATGCCCGCTGCTTATTTCCCCATAACAAACTAGAGACTTCAGCCACTATTGCCCTAATGTATTTCAGTGGGATGGCAAACAGGGTGTTTTCTAAAGCATATAAAACGCGGGGGAGTGTCATCATTTTAAAAAGCGCTTCCTTACCCAGCAGCGTCAGTGGGAGGTTGCACCAATATGTTGTGTCCCGCTTAAACCGCTCCAGCGGGGACCTCAGATTTTTTTGATACAAGTCATCAAAGTCAGGTCTCACGTAAATGCCAAATACTTAAAGGCCTCAGTGGTGATCCACAACGGGCAATTCCTGGGCAGCAGCAATGGCGGCGAACCTCGTAGGACATACAGGACCGATTTAGACTAATTAATGTTATACCCTAACACCCGACCAAAGTTTTTGAATACATCTAGGAGGATTAAAATGGATCGCCTAGCGGATGTAAAGTATAGCAACACATCATCCGCAAAAAAGGAAATACGGTCTTCCCAACTTTGTGTCCACCAGAACCCACGGAACTGCGGTTCCCATCTGATCCATGCCGCCAGCGGTTCTAGGACAAAGGCGAATAACAATGGGGATAACGGACATCCCTGGTGCGTACCACGAGAAAGCGGGAAGTCCCTTGACATATGACCGTTGGCCACGAAATGCACCAGTGGGTTGAAGTACAGCAGGTGTATCCACGCACAGAACTTTGGACCAAAGCCCAGGTGTCTAAGAACCGCAAAAAGATAAGGCCACTCCTCCACATCGAATGCCATATGCGGATCTAAAGAAAGAATGACTGCATGCTCTTAAATGTATGACTTACGCTCCAATATCGCGTGCAATTGCCATAAATTAAGAGCTGTGCTCCTGTGCGGCATGAACCCCAATTGATCTGGGTGAATTAAGGTCGTGAGATGAGGGGTTAAGCTCGTCGCCAGAAGCTTGGCAAGAATTTTGGCTTCAGCCTTAATCAACAATATTGGGCGGTATGAGGAGCAGTCCTCGGGAGGCTTACACAGTTTATGAATCGTTACTAAAGTGGCCATTTGTTGATCTCGCGGCAGTTCCCCTGTCTGAAGACTTTCACAAAACATATTTAGTAGGTAAGGGTAAGTGAATTCAGCAGTCTTTTTATAAAGTTCAATAGAAATTCCGTTAGGCCCACTGCTTTTCCGGAGTGCAGGGAGCCGATGGCCGTCTGCAGTTCTTCAACCGAGAGGTCAGCCTCAGCAATAGGGTCGCCTCTGGAGATAACTTAGGCATATTGATATCTTTAATATATTCCTGAGCCTCCTCTATCAACAAGGCTGAGCGTGAGGCATATACTTGCTCAAAATAGTGGGCCATGGAGTACTTTTCCATCAAACTCTAAATCGGTCTCGAATTTTGAAGAGAACCTGGTTCTTAGATGGGTTGCTTAGTTATTACATGTTACCATTATTAATGTAATCCTACTAGCACTTGGTCTTGGACATAGAAAGGCAGTAACTAGCTATTTTGCAGTAGGCCTATAGCCCTGAGGAATGACCTGGGTGCTTTTCTAGGCCAGGTGGAGGCAGAAACTTGTTGACCGCCTAAATGAGTCAGATACATCCACAATCGACCCCATTGTTTGTTTTAATCTTGTGGGTTACTAATACATTGTGAACCCCACCATTACACAATTCTAACTAATCATAGGCTCCTGCAGGAGTACTTAATAACACTCCTTAGATGGAGGGATTTTCCAACTCATGTAGGTAAGTTGTGAGGGCCAAAATTAGGCCTGTTCAAGACTCCTTCTGAACCAGGAGCAGCCCAATGATGAGCATGCAACCTTGTTTGGATGAGGGCATCCTCCTGTTGAGATTATAGAAAGTCTGCCATATTGCAGTTGATGTCTAATGTATGTTGATCCACAATTCACAAATTTTAGAGGGAGCTAGGGTATTTGGATTTTCTTATATAGTTTGAATGATTTGTCCACATCCTCTCCGTTAAAAATATTCACCACTTCTCCTGCTAAGTGTGTACATTGATTAAAATTGAGGCATTTAGATGAGGAAATAGTGAAAGTTTAATAATTAACATGAAACAAATGCAATCTCATACCATGGAATGGAATGTGGTGGAGTGACACTGATTTAAGAGGACTCTTGGTCAGGTGTTCTCCAGGATTGCAGCAGGAATATAAATAAACTTAATTATATGAGTAGCACAGAGTTTGATTAAGCTGTACACCAGATTATTAAATAAATATGATTTATAACAATGATCAGGACAAGCAAAGAACAATCCTAAGGGGGTGATTACGATGGTGGCGAGACCGCCACTGCCAGGCACCGCCTTAGGGATTACAATGTCCCTTTCCACTGGACTTTTCATGCCAGTTAAGCAGCCATGAAAAGGCTGGTGGAAAGGGACTTTGGGGGGCCGTAGAGGCCCCCCATTCCCCCCTGGGCCCCAAACATGGGACCTTGGGGGCACCTATGGTGACCCCCTACATATCACTGCACCATGTGACAGGTACCATGGCACCGAATGGTGCCGGCCATGTAGTGCAGGGATCTGTAAGATGTCCCTTTTTGACATTGCTGCTGGTGCTACAGTCAGCAGCACCCACCGCAATGTAAAAGATAGGCATTGCGACTGCTGGGGTGGCAGTCACATTGTAATGCCTATTGTGGGACCACCACCTTGTAGGCAGGTGGTCTCATTCCCTGATACGATAGTGAATGTTTTGAAGTCCGTCCGCCATCGTAATCAGCCCCTATGTTATGTCATGTTAGTTTATATTTGTAGAGCGCCAAATCACCAGAAGGTCTCTAGGTGCTAGCAGCATAGACCAAGAACCTGGCGATCCCTTAATGCCGCTACGCTGACCCACAGCACACCAAAAGATTGTTTATCTGAAAGCCTCAGTGAACAGGATGGTCTTAAGTTTCCTCCTGAATGGGAGTAAGGTGGCTTACCTGTGCATAGCTTGTTCGAGATCTGGGGAATCCCGCCCCTCCCAATGTAGCTCTATGAAAGCACAGGCTAGCTTTGGATAACTGGAGGCACCGTCCGGTCACGTAGGGCTGCAAATGATCTTTGATGTAATAAGGTGCCGCTCCATACAGTGCTTTATGGGCAATACACAGGCCCTGGAGCCTAACCCCTTGAACCTAACCCTCTGCTTAAAAGGGAGCCAGCATAACTGTTCTAGCAGGGGAGTGGCATGTGTTCTTCTTGGCAGTTTAAAAATCAGCCTTGCCGCATCAATTAAGACCACCTGGAGTTTCCTCAGGAGTTTGTCAGGGAGCCCTGTGTACACCGCATTGCCGTTGTCCAAGTGTGACAAGATAAGTGCCGTCACAACGGTATGCATGGTGAATAATGTCAACAGGGTCCTGAGCTTCCGGAGTTGCAGCATCAGGCCTGTACAGCTCCCCACTACTGCAGACACCTGACCTATGTTTGGCCAATCACATGTGAAATGAATACTTACAAAAGAAAAAAGACTGATTCTCACGAGCACTTACGGTATGCAAAATTAACAATCCACATGTTGGATAGGATGCAATTAAAAAAATGTGTACACATGAATTAGATTTGAAAAATTACATGGATTTCTCACACAGAGCATTGCTATTATCTATTATTCAAATGGACCAAGAGGGTGGCAGGCACACTCTTGTTTGGAGTCAAGGCAGACAGCAAAAACGTACCCAATGACGGGCATAAATGCGACTTGGAAAGTTGCATGTTACATCAGTTAAAAATAATTAATTAATACCAAATTTGCAAACTGAGCCACAACACAAGAGTGAGGTAGCATGTTGCGCAATGAGGACATAAGGAATGTTTGTGAAATGATGTGCACTCTGCTGTAATAGAAATGTTCTGCATGCCATCTGACCTTTTTTTTAGCCTACTTTTTTCCTGGATTCAAAGGAAAACAGCATGAAATAGGTAAATGGATACACATAAAAGAGGCCCATGGGAGTTATGTGATATATGAACAATGTCAGTGTCGGTGGTGGGTGGAAATAGTCTTAATATGCTTCAAAAATACAAAGTAGATTTTCAGGCACTTAATGGCTGATGTCATGTTTCTAAAAGAAATCAATATAGCTTATGTTAAAAGAAATGTTATCTCAGTATCCTAATTTAATTCTGCCGCTATAAGGGGAATTTGCAAAAAAAACACTTTACTTGGTAAGATGAATCCAGGCATCACAATGCTTTGGCACAATAAACCAATACAAGCCATATCTATATGTTATGATTAAGTATGAACTGGACCAAATCTACTATCTTGTAGATCTTGCCTATAGTCATTCTCTTCCAAGCAGGGTCTGTGGAGCTCAGTCCACCATTTGGTCCAGCTGTGTCAAAATATTGTGCTTTTCATATTTACCTGCAATAATATGATATCCATTATAATGACTACGAACATACCTGCAAAATAAGTATACATAAAAGGACATATGTACTACAACTACGTCCACATCTACCTAACATGACGATATGTTGGTATCACTCTAACAATATTATGTTAAATGTTAATGTTAATGTTAAAGGGAATTTATTGAGCGCACTGCCACCATGAGTTTCCTGGCGCTGATTGGACACCGAAGCTGTGCAGGAGGGACTTAACGGGGATGTGAAAAGAGCAAAGTTTTCAAAGATTTCCTGAATGATAGAAGAGAACAGGAGGTCTTAAGTGAGAGTGGAAGAGAATTCCACAGCTTGGGAGCCAGGTGAGTGAAGCTTCAGCCACCTAGTTTGGTGAGTTTGAAGCGGGGGGTGACCAGAAGCTGAAGGTGAGTGGACCTCAGAGTTCGGGGGGGACAGTAGGGGGTGATCAAAGACTTCAAGAAAGCAGGGGAGGGGCCAGTCAAGGCTTTAAAGACCAGGCAGCAAACCTTGAAGGCTATTCTATCTCTGACTGGCAGCCAGTGTAATTGATGAAGGAAGGGTTTGGCCGACTGCCATCTTGGAATTTTAAAGGCCAGTCTAGCGGCCTGGTTTTGGACGATCTGTAGCCTAGACAGCAAGGATTTAGAGAGGCCATGATACAAGGAGTTAGAGAAGTCCAAACGGCACATCACAAGTGCTATCAGGGCTTCAGGAGTCAAGAGGTGGGCGACCTTCCGTATCCTGTGTAGCTGGAACATCCAGGAGGATGTTACAGCGCTCACCTGGGCCTTGAGAGTGAGCTCAGAGTCAAAGATGACCCCGAGACTCTTTACACAACTAGCAGGAAGGGGCGGTGGTCCAAGCTCAGTTGGCCAATACTGGGGAACCCAGTGGGAGACACTCCTCCCAGGGAGGAGGAGCTCAGTTTTCCCAGGGTTGAGCTTTAATTGGTTTTGATTCATCCAGTGCTGGATGTGTGTCATAACCGCCTGAAAATTGGTGATGGCGTCAGGGGTAGTGAGGGGAAAAATAATTTGCAGGTCGTCGGCGTAATTGAATACGGTGATGTCCCACCTACCCAGGGAGTAAATAAGGGGTTGAAGATATAAATTAAAGAGAAGGGGGATAAAGATGATCCTTGGGGGACACCGCAGAGCGAAGGAGCGCTGGTAGCTCTGAAAGGGCCAAAGCTAACTGCTTGAGATCTTCCCTCTAGGAAAGACTTGACCCAGGACAGGGCTGGCCCACGGACTCCGGCTGACTCGACACGGTGGAGGAGGATGTTGTGGTCCACCGTGTCGAATGCCGCCGACAGATCTAGTAGGACCAGTGCCTGGGAGAGTCCTCTGTCGGCATTGCCTCTGAGGTTGTCCAACACGGCAAGGATCGCAGCCTCGGTGGAGTGGGCTGGTCTAAAGCCGGCTTGGTTTAATTCCAGGAAGTTGGACTCCTCGATGAATAGCGAGAGGCAGGCAGTGACGTGTGCCTCCAAGATTTTAGATAGGTAAGGCAAGAGGGAGATGGGCCGATAATTGGCGAGGACCGCTGGGTCCGCGCCAGGTTTTTTCAGCAAAGGTACCAGAACGGCCTCCTTAAAAGACATGGGGACTGTGCCAGAACTGAGGGAGGCATTGAGAAAAGGTAAGATGCAGTGCGGTAAAGTGTGGCAGATGTTACGAAGCACTGAGGGAGGACAGCAATCCTTAGGGGAGCCAGATTTCACTCGCATGGCCAGCTTGGCTAG
Source organism: Lissotriton vulgaris (assembly GCF_964263255.1). Classification (NCBI taxonomy): domain Eukaryota; kingdom Metazoa; phylum Chordata; class Amphibia; order Caudata; family Salamandridae; genus Lissotriton; species Lissotriton vulgaris. The sequence continues at coordinate 405,139,790 of NC_141697.1, read as the reverse complement.
GGAGTCGGAGTCGAGAGCAGGGAAGCAGGTCAGGGTGGAAGTGTTAATAGGGATGTATGACGTTAGCACGCATACTATTACCAGGCATACCTTTACAAGGCGGTATTTACAACGAATACCGTTACAACGCATAGCGCTTTGAGGTGCTGGATAGTGGTAAGCATAATTTTATATTCCAACTCCAGTCCCCGTGGACACTAGGGAAGGTGTTGGATATAAAATTAAACTTATTCCCTATCCTAGAGCGCCCCCCAGCGCAATGCGTTGTAATAGTATGCGTGGTAATGCCTGCGTTGTAATGGTAGTACCTTGTAACAAATGCGTGCTAAACGTTGTATACGTTAATAGGGGAGGCTGCAACTGTAGCAGAGAGAGGGGAATGTGGGATGGAGTTTTTGATTGCCAAGATCTTATCATTGAAGAAGGTGTTTAAGGCATTGCATGACTCTGCGGAGGGGGCCTGGTTAGGGAGTGTCCTGGCGTCCGATGTTAATTCGCCGAGGACCTTGAATATCTCTTTAGATTTATTGGGGGCAGTTAGTATTCTTTCGGAGACAGAAGCAGACTTAGTTGCAATGATAGCTTTTTTCTATTCTTTTCGTGCGAGCACATACGCCTCCCATTATTGCAGGTCTATAAATACTCAAAATATAACGGTACAATACTACAGAAGCCAGTACTTCTGTACTAACTAGGAGCCCTCTTGAATGCTGATCTGACCCTTGGACTGTAGGTCAACAGATGTTTAAGACTCATAGAGTTATTTATTGGCAAAACAAAAGTAATGAAGAATAAAGAGTCTACCATGTAGAAAAATATAATTTTAGCATTTACCATGTAGAAAATCTAAGTTTAACAGTGCAAATAAGCTTCCACTTTAAAAGTGTCTGTATTCCCATTGTAGTGTATGGGGGATGTGCTTAATTAAGAACTAAGAAATGCGGGCTTGATGCCCGTGGTGAATGGTGGTGCTCGTGTGAGGCTTGCGGGACGACATGGAACAATCACATTTCGAGGCTATCTCTTTGCGTTTGGTGAGGGGCTCTGACCAGCCGATGATGCACTGACTTCCTGGGCTTAGCCTGGGAACATTTCCTGCAAAGCTCAACAGAACATCATTCATCGGGCATCTTCACATAACACAGTGTTGACCATAACTGCCAACTTGGTTGTGGTGACTCCCTCTCAGCTACAATCCTGGTGAGAGAATGTTGTCATTATTTGTGCACAAAATAATTATTTCTCCGGAAGCCTGATTATTCAGCAAGTGTTGGCCTTTGCAGCATGTAGACTCTACCAAATGATCATTTTAAAGCTAGTTCTGCTCTATCCACCATTTTCTCACCCTGCATTGCTACTGTCAGGAATTTACATAAAACATTTGTGTGTGCAGTTTTTTGATGTTTTACTTCACTTCTTGCTGCTGTATTTATGCATACATCTTCAAACCTCATTTTTCCTGATTTCAATTTGATTCACTTTTTTTACAACATGTGGCTATGCATCTAAAGGAGTGCAGGTACATTTCTAACCTCAACTAAGTCTCAATTTTTGATCTGTTATATCTTCTTATGGGAAGATTGAGAAAATTGGGGCCTCCTGCATCAAGTACTATGCACACATTTATTAAGAATTCTAGAATCTTTACTGAATTCTCTAAAATGGAGAAGTCATTAACCTCTATTTCTAAAGCCTCCTCTCCTTTGAGCATTGGCCCTCTTGCTACTGGGATGGTAACTACCAAAAGAATGAAAAAGGATCCACCTTCTCCACAAAGAGATACGGGCTGTTCATCCCTTCATGGAAGACAAAACCACCAAACTGCAATTCTTAACAGAAATTGGTATCAGATGAATGAGTGTATTACTTCGGTAGAGCACAGTGTCTCCTCCTATGCTCACACAAACGAGAAAGTCAACAATCTTCATTCTCAAGTTTCATTATTCCAGCGGCAGTTCTTAGACCTGGAAAACAGGAATAGAATAAATAATCTATGTATTTATGGTCTGCTGGAAGGCACAGGGGGTCCAGATCCTCCTTCTTTATTCAAATCCTTCCTTCCTAAACTGCTGCATTTACCTGAAGAAACATCGCTCAAAATTCAACGTGCTCCTAGACTTGGTCATCAACGTGCAGATATGTCCTCTTCTTGGAGACCAAGAGGTGTCATCATGTACTTCCTAGAGTATACAGACCTACTCAAAGTACTCTCAGGAGTTGAGTCAATTCAGCGTATTCCTGGTCCAGCTCCACTTTTTTTTTTGTTCAAGATTATGCCAAATCCACCGCAAACAGGCACAAATAATTCCTTATCCTGAGACCTGATTTACGTGATTTGGGGGCTCGATACAGCCTTCTTCATCCATGCCTCTTTAAGGTTACCTATAAAAATAAAACTCCAACATATGAGGGTCCTTTCAAATTGCGGAGCTTCATCAATTCCTGCAAAGCAGACTAAATGGATTTCTCTTTGTATGCAGATTTTCTCTAGTTATCATCAATCACCGCTTTGGCGTCAATCACCTCTGATCTACTCGATTATTAGCTTAATCAAATAAAGAGGCAGGCGCTGGCAATCTGGATAACGATGAATAGGTTTATTTCTCCGGAGGAGAACACGTCAATTCGGACCAACGAAATGCCTTCTCAAGGTGCTCTAACTGTACCTCTGTGGCATAGCCTTATATACACAATCTTGACTGTTTATTGCAGGGTAACACATTCCTGACAGTGGTTTATTACATCCCTGGAATCCTCGCTTCCAACTTGTTCCCGCACATACCCAACAGCAAATGTCCCCCACCCTGGTCTCAGCAGGTGATTGTAATCGCGCAGCTGGGCATTCCAGCAGGGTCTGAAGTATGCGGGATTGGTCAGATCTAAGAGGGCTGTGTCATTGATTAATTCCAACCCCTTTGATGGGGAGCGAGTTTCTACTGTGCGGGGGTAATAAACTGTATCCGCAGAGGCTGGTTATTGCCTGGGACCGGATCGAACAGCCAGGTGCAGGGGAGGAGGTTATCGATGGGCCTGTTCGTGCGAGGGGATGAAAGGACGTGGACGTTAGGCAAGGGAAGTGGCTCCAGGGCTGGGTCGCGCTGAGGATGCTTTATGACTCTAGCATGTGTGCTTCGGAGTTTGCAGAACGCGGGGGATGACTGTGAGGTCAGGGTGACGCGCTGGTGATCGGCAACGCACGAAATAGCCGAGGTATTTAAAATGAGTGCCGTTTCCGTGCATACGATGGCTCTTGTTAGGCAAGATGGCTCCGGCGATGCTCACGTCTGTCGATTATATTTCAACAGTCGCCCCTTTGAACATTCCAAGACATCTTGCTAATCTATTTCAATCCCCATGACATTCTGTATCTCTGTGTCATACATTGCATTAATTTGTTCTATACGAGTATCTACAGTCTTTGGACACAAAGAATTCAGATATAGAGAACACAAGGGCGGTATGCATTGTATCCCGACACAGCAGCCACAAATTATGAAAACTGGCACCAAGATGATCATCAACAGTTTCCAACCCCAATCTTTTAATAATCTCCAAAACTAGCTCCCACGTGTCCAAGTCTCTTGTTCTTGGTAGATCTCTGATGCCAGTCTGTGAAGGTGTTCAATTGCCTTATAGACAGAAGACGAGCCATCAGGGACAAAAGTGCAACAGCTGGCACCGATGATGCGGCATGCTCCTCCGCGGTCTGCCAGTCCAACGTCTAAAACAAGGCGATTCTGCAAAGCCAACAAGCGGATCGCTTGAAGCTCGGCGGCGTAGTAGGTGAGGATGCCGGCTGTGACGTTCAGAGCTGTCTCTACTGCCTGAGTCAGGTGTCGAATGGCCCGGCTGTTTGTCATCGGACCCAAAAGCGGAACAAGGCATTTGGCTGCATTAAGAAACTGGGATGCAGCAGAGTCCGCTTGGTCCGTGTCTCTGGATTGCCTTTCTTGGTGGTGTCCGGCAGGTGCAGTGTAGGTTGGAGGCAGAACAAAAGTGATGTAGCATGTGCCCCCCCAGCCTTTTGGGAGCCAGGTGTAGGCTTTTGTACCACAGATGAAGTACATGTTGGGTGATGCAACAAATGAAGGGGGTTCGGCCGTGTTCAGTGTTCTCGTTATCTGGCAAGTGCTGTGGCCCACGATTTCAGTCCCTTGGCCTTCGATGCAGACAAAACCTGGGACGCTTACTACAGATAGGGCTACAGTTGTGGTTGCAGCTGTTCTTTTCTTTAGAAAGGAGAAGGTTGGTCTGGCTGGGTTATTCAGTATTTGCATTTCCACTTGTTCTTTTGCAGGAATGTTCATTGGGAAAGTTGCGTTTGAAGTGAGAGGACAAAAGGGAGCAGTCGTTCTTCCAGTTTTGTTCAGCCAGAACTTGTTATAGAATTGTTTCATTGTCCCATCGGATGTGGCATTGTCTTTGTAGCTCTCTTGCAGGAGCATTAACCAGGCGAGGCAGGACCCATGAATAGAGAAGGGTGAAGGTATGAAAGGAATGGAGTGTTCAGTGGCATGTGGGAGCAGCCCACAGATCCAACAGTTGGTGGCATTTGCGGCAAGATTGTGTTGGTGCAACAACTGTACAAAAGAATTGTTCCAGAACTCTTCGCGTCGTTCTCGGAGTCGTGGTGCCAGTGAAACCAGATAGTGTTCCTTTTCAGTGTTTGGTAAGCAGGAACACTCTCTTTGATGATCCTGACTGTGACCATTAGTAAGAGACTAGCAAGAGATGCTGTGAGGAGTATGATTGTCTTTATGCTGTGGATCTTGGCATTCTTGGTGTCGATGCAGCGGTTCTTCGGATGTCCAGGAGCTTCCATCACCTTCAAGAGGCTCGGTGACTGGCAGGACCACATACTTGCGTCTAGCGTTTCTCCTGGTAGCCTTTGTAGTGTTGGCTACCGCTCTGAGACTTTTGACTTAGTTAGTGGTCTGCTTTGTTGGAGCACTCTCCTTTCGTCGCAAGTTGTACCCTTCTTTGGTTGGCACTTTGGGGTCTGGAAACTCTGTCAGTTCAAGTGTCTCTGTTTCAGGATAGCAAGCAACTCAGGGCTGGTCGATCTTTGCTCAGGAGCTCTTCTTGGGTGTCAACGTCTTCTTTTGTTGCCAGTGTCAGTGCTATTCGTTTGCAGTGGTGAGCGTGCAGCCAGTTTTTCTTTCCTTCCTCTCGAAGTGCAGTTCGGGTGGTGATTAAGACTTGACAGGGGCCCGTCCACCGGGGTTCCAAAATGTTCGACCTCTGGAAGTTCCGAATCAGGACGAAGTCCCCGAGTTTGATATCGTGTCCTGGGCCCCTGTATACATCTGGAATGGCTTACTGCACCTGTTGGTGGATAACAGTTAGTTCGCTCATTAGTTTACACAAATAGTCAGACATGAGTATGTCCGGGACATCATTAATGGTTGTTGGTTTTAGGGCCGCCCAAATATTCATCGGCCTGCCGAAAACAACCTCGTATGGGGTCAATTGGTGTCTGGGTGGGATGGAGCGCATGGATAGAAATGCCAGTGGAAGGGCATCGGGCAATTTCAGCCCAGTGGAGGCGACTATTTTGGCCAGTTTCAATTTCAACGTGGCGTTGTGCCTTTCTACTAGGCCCGCTGACTGGGGGAGAAAATGGCACAGAACTTTTGTTTTACTCCCAGCCCCTTCAGTATGTATTGGATGACCTCGGCTATGAAATGGGGGCCATTGTCGCTCCATAAAACTCTACAAAGGCCGTATCGGGGAAATAATTCCTTCAGCAATACCTTTGCAGGGGCAGCGGCGGTATTGTCACGAGTGGGGTATGCTTCCACCCATTTGCTGAAGGCGCACACAACAACTAGAACATATTTCAGACCATGGCACCTTTCTAGCTGAATGTAATCCATTTGAAGGATTTCGAAGGGATGGTCGGGGACTCCAAACCCTCCCCGTGGTACTACTGTCCCTTTGCCTGGGTTGTGTTGCAGGCATACCATGCATTGTTGCACTAGGCATTTTGCTGAGTCTGCTATCTTGCCTTTATGCTATACCCTAGCAATCAGTTCAGTCATGGGAGCGGATCCTATGTATGCGAGTAGGTGTGCCATGGTCAATATGGGGACCAGATAGGCGTTAGGTAGCAGCCATTTGTTTCTGTCTTTTGTCCTCCAGCAGCCTTCGTCGTCTTTCAGTCCCACCCAAGCCCATTCAGTCAGTTTGTGTGGTGTACTCGTCAGTTGGATGTCTCTTACAGTGGCCCTAGCGTCTGTCCATTTCTCAGTTTGTGACCTAGTCACATACATTCGTGTTGCAGTTCTGTCTTCGGCTGTGGCTCGGGTAGTAATGTCATCTAGTGCATTTCCATGTCCAATAATCTCTGTCACTTTCTTATGTGCTTGGCATTTAATTACTGCTGGCTGCTTGGGGAGGAGGACTGCTTAAGTGAAGGCGGAAACAAGATCTCCGTGTAGGATGGGTGTGCCGTGCGAGGTCAGGAATCCTCTTTCCCTTCAAAGGAGCCCGAATGCGGAACCACCCCGAAAGCGTACTGGCTGTCCGTGTATATGCTTACTGTCTTTCCTGCTGCTAGGAAGCATGCTCCTGTGAGGGCAATTAGTTCTGCCTCCTGCGCGGATCGTTGGGCAATTTGGGCTGTTTCTATTATGGTTTGGGCAGTGGTGACGGCGTATGCAGCTGAGGTTGTGCCATCTGGGAGTTTGATGCACGAGCCATCTACCCATAGTTCCTTGTCAGGTTCTGGAAAGGCAGTGTCTTGGAGATCTACCCTGCTCCGTGTCTGTTCATCAGGAAGGGTCACACAGTCATGTAGAGGAGTCACGCTGGGGTCGTTTTCGGGCAGAGGTAACAACCTAGCTGGATTTACAGTGGTGCATCGCTTCAGAGTAATGTGTGGCACTAGCAGGGTCAACTCGTATCCTGTCAGTCGTGCACTAGTCAGATGTTGGGTTTTGGTTTGATTCAGGAGCGTGTCAACTGCATGGGGTACTAACACTGTAAGGGAGTTGGAGAGTACTATTCCCTCACTCTGGCGGATCGAAACTGCTGCAGCTGCTAAGGCACGTAAGCACGGCGGTAGCGCTCTGGCTACTGGGTCGAAGGTGGCGGAGAAATAGGTACAAGGGCGCTGCTTAGGACCAATCTATTGTGTTAGGACAGATAAGGCACATCCCTCTCTTTCGTGTGTATAGAGGGAAAATGGCTTGGAGTAGTCTGGGGTTCCTAGGACGGGTGCTGAACAGAGGGCATCTCGTAATTTTTTGAACGCTGTCCGGCATTCGGGGGTTCAAGGGAGTGGTAATGGAATTTCTTTGGCTAGTAGGGAAAGTAGGGGTTTAACTATGAGACTAAAGTTCGGCAACCACTGTTGACAGAATGAGGTGAGGCCTACCCAAGAGCGGGCTTGCTTCTGGGTCTTGGGAACGGGAGTGTCTACAATAGGCTAGAATAGTCTGGATTCTGTTAGGCGTGAGCTTCCTCCCTTCCTTTGATTAGAGGTGCCCTAGATACGTGACTTGGGGTTTGCAAAACTGCAATTTCTTTCGGGAAACTTTGTGGCCATTCTCTGCAAGGAAGTATCAGAGCTGGATGGTGGCGGTGACTGCTAGTGGAGTGGTGTCTGCTGCTAAAAGGATTTTGTCTACTTACTGTATCAACGCCACCCCGTCTTGAAACTGTACTGCATCTAACTGTCTTTTGAGCGCCTGGCTGTAGATGCTCGGGCTCTCGGTGTACCCCTGGGGTGCTCGACAAAATCTGTACGAGCGGGATCTTAGGGTAAACCCAAAGATATAGCGGCTGTCTTGGTGAATGGGTATGGAGAAGGTCAATTACGGTGAACGGGGTGGCAGTGGACGGGATTAGAGTCAGGATGGTGGTAATGTCAGAGACTACAGGGTACTGTGGCGTAAGTCAATGGTGAAGCGGTATGCTTTCCCATCTCCCTCTCCTTGTCTCTAAATGATCGGTAAGATCGTACTGTTACAGACATTGCTCACTACCTCCTCTACTACTCCTGCTTCTACCAGTGACTGTATTATTTGGATCAATGCTTTCTCGCCCTCGTGTGATATCTGTACTGGGGTACTTTCTGTAAGGTTGCGTCCTGTCGTATTGTCACATGCACTGGGTCTATCATCATTCGTCCTATGTCTGAGTCAGACTTGGCCCACAAGTGCGGTAGTAAAGTGTCCAATAGGGACAAGTCTGCTTCGGTAATGGGGTACATGTGTTGGTATGGGTGAGGTCTTAGATGGTGGTGGTTGTCATATAAGATGACTCGGAATCCAACAGGCGTGCATCTGATGGTCGCTTGAAAATGCTTCAGCAGATCGAGACACATAATGGCGTCTGGGGTATTGGAGGAGAGGAGAAATGTTGTGTCGATGATATTTTCTCCAAGGTCAAAGGGAATCGGTTTGGACAAGGGGTTAGTGGAGGGCGTACCATCAAATCCTATTGATGTAATGTTTGAGCCAGACAAGGGTGTCCTTGGAATCAGTCGCTTAGATAATGCACTACGTGTTGCTCCAGTGTCTACCAGAAATGGTGAGTTCGTGCCAAGGACCTTTGCGGTAACATAAGGGTCTTGCTGGTCAACATAGAGCTCAACTGGATCCCTCCCTTGCCCTAGGCAGTCCTATATGAAGTTGTACGTGTTGTCGTAGTCGGAAAGTTGGTACTGATTTTGTCGGGACGGTCAAATGCATTTACTCTACCGGGTCTCTCTTCACTAGCCTTGTTTGCGTACCCTCTCCCATGTCCTCTACCTCTCTGTCCATTTGTCAATTCTCTCGACCCTTTTTCCTTATTCATTCCTAACAGGATCGGGCATTTGGATTTCCAGAGTCCGAACCCTCTACAAAATGCGCACTGATTCTCTCCTAAGTCCCGACGTCCAGCGTAGGGTGTGGAGACATTATTTCTGGGTGGCGGTGTTCGAGGGATATTTTGCTGATATCCTCCCTTGTACTGTTCTTTCCCTAGGTTCACCCCTTGTAACTGCGCTATCATAACTTGTTCTTTTAAATCCTTCTTTTTCTTTTTGGTGGCCCTATCGTTTTTGTTTTTCTGGTGTTCATAGTGCTGGGCCATCTGGAGGATGGCCGCTGGTTTAGAGGCCGCCCAACTGCTTTCGCTGGTCTGTAGCTTCTGCGATACCTCTGGTAACAGACCCTTAACATAGTTTTGTACGAACAAGTGATGTCCGATCACAGTGGACATGTCCACTATAATCGGAGAACACTGTTTCGAACCAGGAGAAGTATTCTGAGACATCTTCTTGGGGTTTCTGACGGCAAGCGGTTACTATGGACCAATCTATCTTTTTCTCAGGAATCAGGGATTTTACTTTTTGTAATATCTTGTCAGGGAGGTCTAATATGGCTTTTACAGGTTTCTGTCCGGGGTTTTGTTGTTTGTCCAGCACATCGAGTTGTTCCCAGGTTTGACCGAACAGATCAGAGTGTTCTATTTTCCTGATCTGTTTCCATACATCAGCTGGCAGGCAAAGCCCAAAGAACAAGTCGATGTCAGCAAGCATCATAATTGTCGATCCATTGCAGTACCTAATTCAGTGTAAAACGCGATGAGATTCTTTTGCAAGTCCGGCAAGGATTTGCAGAACGTCAGGATGTCCTGTCTATCCCAAGGTTGATATACCCAATTATAAACCACTCTTCCTTTGGCGTCCTGGTGATTTATGTCATCGTGAGTTCCCTGTCTTCTACGGGGGACCCAATAGGAGGCAGCTTCCATTATGGGCATCATATTGTCTAGTCTCTCTATCGAAGGCTCCGTCATTTCTGATGTCGAGCTTTTGACTACCCGCCCTTGTTCTATGAGGTGGCGGAAGACTTCTAGGGTATAGGAGAAAAGTTCAGCCACATCACAATCATTCTCGTCTCCTGTATCTACCTTCCTGTATAGAGTCATGAGTCAGTCAGGCCCTATTTTCTTGCACTTTTCCTCATAAGCCGCGAGGGTGTAATAGCAAAAACGCACGACAAAGTGTCGCTTGTGATTGTCCACATAAGAGTTACATTTATCTGTTATTTATTCTTTTGTTTCCTTCCTGTCTACCAGAGTTTTGACAATTTTCTCAATACCTGCTCGCTCACTCTTACTCAATCGTGGGATTCTTACCGGCCCTTTTTCTGTTGCTTCGGTTCTTACTGGTGTGTCATTTGACAATGTATCAGGCATGAGAGGCTCGGTCGGCGCAGAGGCCGTGGGTACCGAGGCCCTGGCGCCACCTTCGGTTACGTTCTGAGAATCTTGGTGTTAAATTAGAGGATGAGTAGGGGCATAAGGAGGTGGCATGTAGATAATTGGTGGACCTAGGAGTAAATCGTCGTCTATCTTCTGTTTTGATGGTAACAGAGCCGAGGGCGTTCTGACAGGGCATTGTCCTGAGATCTCCGATTCTCGCTCCTTCCTAGCATTTTCTCTTTCTTTATTCGCATCTTCTAACTTTTTACCAGCTAGGTAAGCTGATTTCAGTAGTTCCTTATCTAATTTTGCTTCATCTTTCTTCTTTCGTTGAATCGTTTCTTTTCGCCACATGCCGAGACTGTCAAGCATAGTTGGCGTAGCTTTCTTTTTGCGTAGAGCTTTCTCTAGTGTGGAGTTCTGGACTTTTTGGTTCCGTCCAGAGGTGTCAGGGAACAACACCCAAAGACCCCGGAGTTCCACTTGCCTTGGTGCGCAAATGAACAGAAACACGGGCTTCTCGATGGTGGCGTCAAAGACCAAAGGTTTATTACTGCAGGGACACAGAAGTCACAGAAACTACGCATGGGCAGTAACTAGGAGCCGGTTCAAATTGTACAAAGAGGGTTGCTCCTTATATACTAAATTTTGGCCTTCAGGCGAATTCTTCACATGTTGGTACATTCCCAAAACCTTTGTGTCATAAACAATAAATATTTGGCGTACACAGGAACCGTTGATAAAATCTGATACAAAACATCTACGAAGAGGGGTTCCCACTAGTTCATCACAATCCCTTGTCAATATTGCATTCAAGAGCTGGACCGCCTCATCGTAAATTTCGTTACCTCCCCCTAATAAAGATTCAGAAAGAAAGAAACGGAGCCAGGTGTGGAAGATAGAAAAGCGGGATAAGAGATGTTTGTAGGTTGTAAATGGGCAAGGCTACCGGCTTCGGCCGCCTAATCATGATCAGGACAATGGACACAAAGACCAGTTTGGTGGGGCTGGCCTCGGGCAGAGGAGGCAGCCTTTGTCGAGTCATGCAGCTACAGCGTGATCTGGTTTAAGGTGCACGTGTCATGAAAAAGGTGAATCTCCGGCTAAGGCTACGTGTCCTTAATCGAAATGAGGTGATCAGAGGAAATTGCGTATGTGAGGGCAAGAAACACAAAATGGCCGCCATGATCTAAGATGGATGCCGTGGGTAGATCAGAAATGTGTTCAAAACAGGAGTACTCTTGCTCGTAGCATAGCGAAAACACCAGGATGTGCTAAATGGATCATTTGCGGTTCGCTGATACCAATATTATGTATTTCCGACAATATTGAAAACACGGGTTCAAATCGTCACGGAACCTCAGACCCTCCTTTTGCCCTTACATAGGCAATTACTCAGTCTATGTCAGAATCTAATTCTATGCTCATCAGGTCAGTGACATGCTGTTGTATCATCATCCTTTCTCGTGCCTTTTCTCCAAACGCAGGTGGTTTCCTAAAACAGGTTGCAGTACAGAGACTACACAAAGCAGGACCACACTGGATAATCAGGCAACATGAGAACAGGAATACTAAGATGACACCAATGACCATTAGAACCTTCCATCCCCACGCTGATATCAGAGTCCAAAACCACTCCATGAAGGACCAGTTTCCCTTGTCTACGTGAATAGAGTCGGAAATCTTGTGTAGCTTAGAGATCGCCTCATAGACTGTTGGAGCATTATTAGGAATAAAGACACAGCAGCTCGATTGGATCATTCTGCATACCCCACCTCGATCTGCAAGTATAACGTCTAGAACCATACGGTTCTGCAACGTCATGAGTCTATCCGCCTGAAGCTCAGCTGTCAAATTGCTAAGGGCACCAGCAGTTTCGGTAATAGTAGATTCAACTACCCGTGTTAGCTGACGTATGTTTCTACTATTGGCCATAGGCCCCCAGAACGGAAGGAAGCCTTTGAAGAAGTCTCCAGCTTCCTGACCAGCAGTATCTTCCTTGCTGAAGACACCTCTCGCTACTCTGGTTCTGTGGTAATCAGATGAAGCAGTGTATGTCGGAGGCAACAATCGAGCAATATAGCATGATCCTGAAAAGTCGGCAGGCAACCATGTATAAGCTCTGTCTCGACAGATGAAGTAGGTACCCCTAGCAGTAAGAAAGGCAGGGGAAGAGTTAGCCGGAAACACATAAGTCTCTACGCACTCACTCCTCCCTAGCTGAGCTCTCGGATTTCTCCCATTCCCTTGCAAACAGACCTGACCTCGGTGAGGTACGACCCAGATTGGAGTTGAGCTTTTACGCTTGCTTTCTCCTAAACTAAGGCGATACTCTGAAGAGTTCCAACTTAAATATACTCGCAGTTCGTCTCTAGGGTATGATGGAGTATTATTGACGTCCTTGATCATGTCAATAATTCCCTGGACTAAAGCGTTGTTGGCAGAGTTATATTTAGTGGAACGTGGTGGACGTGGAGGATAGGTTTCAAGGGCATAAGCAAAGATGGTTTGAAGGGCCTGAAATGATCCATTGTAGCTGAAAGGCAAAACCAGATAGGGAATACCTTTATCCATAGTGTGGGGTATCAAGCCACACACCCAGCAGTCTGTAGTGTTAACTACCAGTTGGTGTTGATGCAAGAGCTGTACAAAAGTGTTGTTAATGAACTCTGAGCGTCGGGCTTGCTCATGTTCGGGAAACGAATGAAAAGAGTGTATAGAAGAAACAGTAGAAATAACAGGATCAAGGGGAGGTACTGTAGTAACTGGCACAAAAATCAAATTTATACTGAAAACGATTCCACCCACCAACGTTATCAAAACAATCAAGAATGTAATGGCACATTGTATCAAAAAGCATTTGCTGTGAAGGATTCTGTAAAGTCTGTTTCTGCGAACACAAATTACATTTTCTCGTTGCAGCGCAGGAAGCTCCATCTTCTACAATCCGCTCGCGACCACTGATGATGTGTACGTAGATGAAAATGCCTCTTTCAGCCCTGGGAGTTCCCAGAACCAACAGAAAGATCGACCTTGTGTCAGACCCCTGCAAATTCAACTAGGCACACAGCCACGACCCTACGGCTACCCAGACGGCAAGGCAATTTTAAAACAACAAAACAATAGCAAACTTCCTGGCTGAAGGCAAAAGTTCAAAATTTCATAATATCACAATAGGCAGTTGCCTGCTTTATTTGTCCATTTTACGGTTTCGTAAATTATATCTTTGCTTCGCAGGTACTGTCTGATCGGCAAATAGCGTTTCACTGGTAGCTGTTGCAGTGTTCAAGTTCGCAGATGACAGAGTTTTTTCTGATGCAGGGGACAAATGTTCAGAGTTCAAAGGAGTATTTTCTGGAGGAGAATCAGAGTTTGGAGTGTCGGTAATCAATTCGGCATCGCTGAAAGGGATGAATTTTGGCGTGCTTTCAGATTCGGAGGAACCAATTCCCTTCTTCACCCAGTCGTCATAAGGAAGTGGCAAAGGTACACGCTTTACGTGGGATGCATGCACCCAATGCTTGCGACCAGCCACACGAACTGCTGTTCTTGTTACAAGCAGGACCTGGAAGGGGCCGACGAATCTCGGCTGAAGGTTCTTCGTCCTCGCGAAATTTCTGATAACCACAAGATCTCCTGGTTTCAGCTGATGCCCTGGACTCTCCGGAGGCTTTGGTAAAGCATCGAAAACCTGTTGGTGAATAAGACTCAATTTAGCAGTCAAGTCGTAAAGGTAGTCTATCAACATAGGATATTCTAGAGAACAAAACTCCTTAGGCCTCGGCACACCCCAAATATTTGCCGGACGGCCAAACACTATCTCACAAGGGCTAAGCCCCACTCTAGAATGTACAGTTGCTCTCGTTGATAACAAAGCCAAAGGAAGTGCGTCTGGCCAGGCTAAACCTGTGGATGCTTGTATTTTAGCTAGTTTCAGCTTAAGGGTGCCATTGTAACCCTCCACTAAACCAGCAGACTGGGGATGGTTCGCACTGTGGAACTTTTGTTTCAGACCTAGGCCAGCACACACACTCTGCATAACTTTCCCTATAAACTCACTTCCGTTATCTGACCATACAATCCGTGGCATACCGAATCTAGGGAAATATTCTTTGAGAAGAATCTTGGCAGTTGATAGGGCAGTATTGTCCTTTAGTGGATATGCTTCGATCCACCTGGAAAAAGCACAGACTACCACCAGGACATATTTCAAATTATTACAGCGATCCATGTGGATGAAGTCTAACTGAATCACTTCAAAGGGGCAGGAAGGAGGAGCGAAGTGACCAGCTGGAGTTGGAGTTCCCTTGCCAGGATTATGCATCAGGCATACCATACAATTTTTCACCACTCTCTCTGCACACTTACTGATTCCATCATTCTTCCAGACTGGAGCCAACATTTTACAGATTCCTTTAGAACTTATATGTGCTACTCCATGCGCCATTGTCACTACTGCAAGCACATACGCATCAGGCAACATCCAACGCTGCTGTTCCGTCAAATCAATCCAACACCCATTCGAATCCAACTTGCCCATACTTTCTCTCCATACACGTTTTTCTTCCTCAGTTGCTTCTTTCTGAATCTCTTTCACACTTTCCATAGTATCCTCACACATTCCAGACTCATCAATCCATCTTGCAGACGTAGTAACATACATTCTGCTCATCGTGTCTCTAGCTGTCTGTTTAGCAGTCTCATCAGCAAAAGCATTCCCACGACCAACATCATCCGTGATTGCTTTATGAGCACTGCACTTTACAATCGCAACTTCAGTCGGCAAGGTTAGAGATTCCAACAAGTCGTTAACTAGCTGACCATGTTGAATCTTAGTCCCATGGGACGTAATGAAACCTCTTTCTCTCCACAAACGGCCAAAACTATGGGCCACGCCAAATGCGTACTGACTATCTGTAAAGACATTCACTCTCTTTCCCTTAGCTAAAACACACGCTCTTGTTAAAGCTATTAATTCTGCAGCTTGGGCAGAATTCTGACTCACTCTTGCAGTCTCCACAATCGTCTTCAAAGTCGTTACTGCGTAAGCAGCAGTCACATCACCATTCTCCAATTTAAAACATGACCCATCCACATACAGCGTGCCATCTGGATCTGATAATGGAGTGTCCTTTAAGTCAATGCGTCCTTTTGTCTCTTCCTCCGTTCTAAAACAGCAATCATGTGGCTCGGAATCACTCGACTCTTGATCAGTCGGCAACAGTGTTGCTGGATTCAATACATTACATCTTTTGATCTGAATATGACTCGCTAGTAATGTCAGCTCGTAACCAGATAGTCTCGCACTGGTAAGGTGTTGTGTCTTAGTTCGGTTCATGAGTGTATCCACTGCATGAGGAACCATGACCACTAGCATGTTGTTCATCACCAAACCAGCAGATTGTCGAATGGAAGCCGCAGCTGCCGCTGTAGCTCTCAAACAACTAGGTAACGCTCTAGCTACCGGATCTAATGTTGATGAAAAATACGCACAAGGGCGTTGTTTATCACCAAATGTCTGTGTCAGAACACTCAACGCGCAACCTTCTCTCTCGTGAACGTAGAGCGTGAATGGCTTGCTGTAATCGGGTGTACCCAATACAGGAGCTGAACACAGTGCATTTCGTAACTCAGTAAAACTCTCCTGACATTCATCAGACCATGGCACCGGACTCGGAACATTTTTCCCAGTCAAAGCTACCAACGGTTTTGCTAAAAGAGAAAAATTTGGGATCCACTGCCTACAGTAAGAGGTAATACCTAAAAAGATACGTACTTCTCTCTGTGTGCGAGGAACACTCATCTGCGTAATTGCTTTTATTCTCTCTGGGGTCAACTTCCTTCCCTCCTTTGACAAAAGATGACCTAGGTAGGTCACTTCTTGGCAGCAGTATTGCATTTTCGAAGGTGATACCTTGTGATTCAAATTAGACAAATGATGCAATAACGAAATTGTAGCTGATTTGCAAGTTTCCTTGTCATTGGCAGCCACTAGAAGATCGTCTACATACTGTACTAGAGCAGAACCTGGAGGAAGGACAAAGGTATCTAACTGACTTTTTAATGCTTGACTGTAAATAGATGGGCTTTCACAGTAGCCTTGTGGAGCGCGTTTAAATCTGAAACTTCGACCTCCTAGACAGAAGCCGAAAATATCTCTGCTTTCCTCGGCTATCGGAATGCTGAAAAAGGCATTCTTCAAGTCGATGACTGAAAACCATGTGGCTGTAGCAGGAATCAATGTCAACAAGGCAGTAATGTCTGGAACTACAGGAAACTGCGGAACTACAATCTTATTAACTTCTCTGAGGTCGATGACAAACCTATACACTGGAGGCTTTGTAGGATCAGTTCGTTTCAGAATCGGTAGTACAGGACCGTTACAGACATTTCCTCTAGTTTCTTCAACCACATCTTTCTTAATCAAATCTTGTACAATCAATAGAAGTGCACGCTCACCTTCACTAGATATTTTGTATTGAGGAATTCTTGGAAATTTTACATTTGCTTTCAAAGTGACTACATATGGTGGTATTTCCAAAAGGCCTACATCGTTAGGACCAGTCGCCCAAAGAGTATCAGGGAGTGAACGCAGCTCTGGTGGGAGTGCATCCATTGACAAGTACATCGGAGAGGTGATTCTCTTACCCAATGTAAGCTGTACTCCTTCCGGAGAACAGTACAATGTCGCATATAGTCGTTTTAACAAGTCTAAACCAAGCAGATTTTCATTACAACCCGTCGTCAAAATCAGAGGTGCTTTCAAGTGACACGGTCCAACAGAAATAGACAAAGGACCAGATATCGGGTTGTAAACAGGGGCACCTGAAAAACCTACAGAAACATTTGTTGAGCCGGACAAAGGTGCGCCAGGGAGTTTCGCATGAATGATAGAACTTTTTGCTGCACCAGTATCCAACAGAAACGGTTCGACTACACCTGATGTTGCTACTGCGACATAAGGCCCACTCTGATCCACTGGAACTGATACTACTCCCTCTCTCTGTCCATGGCTGTCCTAGTACACATTTTGCTGAAATCCCTCATCCACTTCACAATAGTCTTCAACAAGATATTGTTGAGATCTATTTTGCTGAGTCGACTGGCCATTTCGTTGATCAAAGTAATTGGAAGGTCGATCATTCGTTTGTGGAGGTATAGTACCTCGCCCTCGACCTCTAGAATTTTGCACAAAACCACCACGACCTCTCTGAGCTGCTGCTGCATTATTTTGCGCTAAGATCGGACATTCATTCTTATAGTGACCCTCTTTCTTACAGTACGCACACTGGTTCCACTGATATTGAGGTCTCGATGAACTATAATCTGTTCTTTGATATGAACCCTGTTGCATATTAGTCTGATTCGTGCGAGGCGGATACGCCTGTTGTAAAAGAACTTTAGTTTTTAAATCTTTCGTTTTCTTGTCTGATTTTTCTTTTTCCTCTTTATCTCTATTTTCATAATACTGTGCAGTCGCAAGTATTTGCGCAGTTGTAGAAACAGCCCATGCACTCTCTGAATCCTTTAATTTATTGCATAATTCAGGTAACAAATTATGCACAAATTTATCGACAAACAGTCTTTGTCCTCCTTCTGTGCTCATATCCTGACCACTATGATCTACAAAAGTCTCTTCGAACCTCGTGAAAAAGTCGGAGACACTTTCGTCTTTCTTCTGCCTGCATGCTGATAACTTGTCCCAATTAACACGCAATGCGGGCATCAGAGTCTTCATTAAGTCGATTATCCTACCTGGAAGATTAGCAATTAGGGGTTCGGGTTTTGCACCACCTACTTGCTGACCATCCGCTGCAGTGATGGCTGCCCAATCACCACCTAAGGCAACTTGATGATCCTCTCTACGAATTTTAGCCCACACTGGTTGCGGAACTACATTGCCAAATAACATATCGATGTCTGCTAAGTTCATTATACAAGCCTCAACTGTCTGTGTTAATTCCTTATAGTATCCAGCAGGATTCTTACGCGGATCTGGCAAGGCCTGCTTCACTGCTAGCACTTCAGCTCGTTTCCACGGAATGTGTATCCACACCCTTTGGAATTGCGCTGGAGCGGCTGCAATACCACGGACTGCATCAGCTTGCACAGCATCGCGCCAAATTGGAGGAACCTCCCTCATTGGATATTGGCGACTTAGCTTCGTTTTGCTTTTCTCTAAATCTCTCGGTGAACGAAGTGATGGATCACTCCTATAACTTAAAATCAGTTCCATCGCTTCTTCTATATTTTCACCTACTATCATTCCTGCAGCAAACTCTTTCTGAACCTTAATTAAGTCTTCTAAATTTGATTCAACATCGTCTTCTTCTATCTCCTCACGTAACAACGAGCACATCTCATCAAAGACATACCGTTGCGTTGGTTCTTTCCACTGCATAAAGGTGTCTAGCACATCTCTCGTACTATATCTCCTACTCTTCGAAATCCATCTGAGAGCCGTGGAATCTAAAATTCCCCGTTCCTCAGTACTCGGAAGCTGACTACGTCTCTGAACAGAGTCAGGAGTAGGAGTCTTGATTAAAGTTTTATAGAAAGGAGACAGAATGTTTGATACAGAATCAGTGATTCTTCGACGAACAGAAAGTGGAGACAACACACTGGCAGACGCAGAGAACACAGTAGAGGTAGGAACAGATAGCGGAACAGTAGAAGTATCGAAAAAGATAGTTTGTGGAACAGTAGGTGTAAGCGAGACAGATACAGGTATAGAAGTCGGCAATCCAGGAGGAGGAGGAGCCGTAGGAACATTCACATTGACCACAGGAGGTACAGGAACTTGATTCTGAGGGGCAGGAACACCAGGTTGTCCAGCAACCGGCAATTGTACATTCGGTAAAGGTGGAGCCGTAGCACCTTGTGCATACGGTGGAGGTGACCGTAACAAATAAGACAACAGAGGATCGTTTTCAGAATCCTCTAGTATCTTAATTGTTTTCGATGGCAAGGCAGGGTAGCACTTGTCAATCGCTAAATTATGCTCTCTAATGGCCACCTCTATGGCCTTCTCACACTCGTTATCCTGCAACTGCTTAGTTGCTTGTTCTAGAGTCAACTCTTCTTTCTCTTTCTGTTCTTTCTTCAATCTTTTCATTTCTCTCTGTTTGGATTCTTTTCGCCAGTAACGGAAAGAATCAAACATTGCCGGCCGGGCTTTCTTCCTAAACAATTTCGCTTCTAAATTATCAAGAATTTCGGGTTCAAAACTACCATGCAGTGGCCAACTAAGGACACCATCTTTCTCAGTGTATCGGACCCACACCTCATTATAAGATATAGGACCCACACCATGTTTACAATACAAGTCATATAGGGGAGTCCCAATCGGAGGAACCAGACATGAGTCCTCCAATCGTGAGTCACTGTTGCAACCAAAACACGACAACATACAGTTTCTCCGACTTACCATTTTGCAATCCGGAACACAGAACAAACAAAACAAGAAACAAATATGTGCACCTGAACCAAGAACTTAGGCCTACCAAAACGAACTGATGTATCGATACCCAAACTAAACCAAATAGATTATCGTAACCAGAAAAACCAGTGATAATCTTACGAGACCAAACCAAACCAAGAACCAAAAAGGATTTTAACAACCCTCACGAAGTAACCAGCTAGCAACCACTAAATACTTAACTGAGGCACTGAAGACGTCACCAAGGAGAAACCCGTCACGTTTCGCTGTACTAAGGACTGCACCTCGGGTCCAAGACAGGGCGACGGTCAAGGCAACGGCCCACTGCAGCCGTCCTGAACGGGAACCCTCATGGAAGAGAACTTCGGGCCACTTTTGCGATATGCCGGGATCGATGAAGTGGGGCGCCTCCCTCAGGAATCTTCACACGAAGCTTCTCGAACTCTTCAGGCTTTTGGACCGGTACCGAATGACGTCGCCCCACGTTGGGCGCCAATTGGAGTTCTGGACTTTTTGGTTCCGTCCAGAGGTGTCAGGGAACAACACCCAAAGACCCCGGAGTTCCACCTGCCTTGGTGCGCAAATGAACAGAAACACGGGCTTCTCGATGGTGGCGTCAAAGACCAAAGGTTTATTACTGCAGGGACACAGAAGTCACAGAAACACGGGCTTCTCGATGGTGGCGTCAAAGACCAAAGGTTTATTACTGCAGGGACACAGAAGTCACAGAAACTACGCATGGGCAGTAACTAGGAGCCTGTTCAAATTGTACAAAGAGGGTTGCTCCTTATATACTAAATTTTGGCCTTCAGGCGAATTCTTCACATGTTGGTACATTCCCAAAACCTTTGTGTCATAAACAATAAATATTTGGCGTACACAGGAACCGTTGATAAAATCTGATACAAAACATCTACGAAGAGGGGTTCCCACTAGTTCATCACAATCCCTTGTCAATATTGCATTCAAGAGCTGGACCGCCTCATCGTAAATTTCGTTACCTCCCCCTAATAAAGATTCAGAAAGAAAGAAACGGAGCCAGGTGTGGAAGATAGAAAAGCGGGATAAGAGATGTTTGTAGGTTGTAAATGGGCAAGGCTACCGGCTTCGGCCGCCTAATCATGATCAGGACAATGGACACGAAGACCAGTTTGGTGGGGCTGGCCTCGGGCAGAGGAGGCAGCCTTTGTCGAGTCATGCAGCTACAGCGTGATCTGGTTTAAGGTGCACGTGTCATGAAAAAGGTGAATCTCCGGCTAAGGCTACGTGTCCTTAATCGAAATGAGGTGATCAGAGGAAATTGCGTATGTGAGGGCAAGAAACACAAAATGGCCGCCATGATCTAAGATGGATGCCGTGGGTAGATCAGAAATGTGTTCAAAACAGGAGTACTCTTGCTCGTAGCATAGCGAAAACACCAGGATGTGCTAAATGGATCATTTGCGGTTCGCTGATACCAATATTATGTATTTCCGACAATATTGAAAACACGGGTTCAAATCGTCACGGAACCTCAAGTGTTTCTATTTTATTGAGGTCAAAAGATCCCATCAGTGGCCACTGATTTTCTCGATCTTTTTTAGTACTTTTATGCCATAGTTTACTGTAAGCTACAGCGACTAATCCATATTTAACATACATGTGCCTTCCGGTGGAGCCGGATGACTGACCTCTAATAAGCGGTCCGGGCAGAACCAATTACTAATCAGTGGGGAGAAGATAGGCATGAATTATAATCAGACAAATGAAGATTTCAAACAATGGTGAACAAAGATCCGTACTACCTATCCTTCATTGTCTGCAAAGAGAGAGAATGTTCCTATTCTTTTTTGTTTGCAAGCAGGGAATATCTCAAAAAGAACCAAATATCCTAAGAACCAAAGAACCAAAGAGCGTAATACTAGTATTTTCAAATCAAACAATTCCAATGCAATCAAACAATCAATCAGATGGATAAACCGTCCCACCAATCAGACTTATAAACGTCCTATTCGACCTTACCCGGACCGTTTGGATAGTTCTTCGTCTTCCATTTCCAGCACTCGGTTGTCCTCTGTTCTCTGTTTTTGCCACGGCACTCCTGTGGGATCCTTGTCAGGACCGTAGATCACTCGAGAGAAGTCCGTTCGGAACCGGTGAATTTCGGATGATCGGCTGCCAGACGAGGGTCTCTTTCAGGCAGGTGCACTTTTCCGATCGTTGCAGTCATTCACTCCATCGTTAGGACCTCTCTACTGGACCCACGTGTCGCTGATGGGCCCCACGTTGGGACGCCAATTGTAGAAAAGCAGATTTTCTCTACTTATCATCCATCACTGCTTTGGCGTTAATCGCCTCCGATCTACTCGATTATTAGCTTAATCAAATAAAGAGGCAGGCGTTGGAAATCTGGAAAACGATGAACATGTTTATTTCTCCGGAGGAGAACACGTCAATTTGGACAAACGAAATGTCTTCTCGAGGTGCTCTATCTGTACCTCTGTGGCATAGCCTTATATACACAATCTTGACTGTTTATTGCAGGGTAACACATTCCTGACAGTGGTTTATTACATCCCCGGAATCCCTGCTTCCAACTTGTTCCCACACATACCCAACAGCAAATGTGCCCCACCCTGGTCTCAGCAGGTGATTGTTATCGCGCAGCTGGGCATTCCGGCAGGGTCTGGAGTATGCGGGATTGGTCTGATCTAAGAGGGTTCTGTCATTGATTAATTCTGACCCCTTTGATGGGGAGAGAGTTTCTACTGTACGCGGGTAATAAACTGTATCCGCAGGGGGTGGTTATTGCCTGGGACCGGATCAAACAGCCAGGTGCAGGGGAGGAGGTTATCGATGGGCCTGTTCGTGCGCGGGGGATGAAAGGACATGGACGTTAGGCACGGGAAGTGGCTCCGGGGCTGGGTCGCGCTGAGGATGCTTTATGACTCTAGCATGTGTGATTGGGGGTTTGCAGAGCGCGGGGGATGACTGTGAGGTCAGGGTGATGCGCTGGTAATCGGCAACGCACGAAATGGCCGCAGTATCTAAAATGGGTGCCGTTTACATGCATACGATGGCTCTTGTTAGGCAAGATGGCACCGGCAATGCCTGCTCTTTGCAAAATGAAAAGAAAACGTTAAATTTTTCTTTTTTAAATGCATTCCATTTTCCTTGGAAGAAAACGGAATGCATTTAAAAACATGTTTTTGCTTTATTTAAGAGCAGTTACGGACATGGTGGTCTGATGACCGCAGCAGACCAGCATCCCCGTGATTAAAGCGATTGCTTCGGGGGTCGCTAATTGTGGCCTACCTCATTAATATTCATGAGGTAGGTCATTTGTGACCCCCTAGGATTCGCAGAAAGTGTCAAACACACTTTCATAAATGCCAATTGCAATGATTTGCAATTGGAGAATTGCACAATGGTTCCTACATACATCTGGCACTAAGGCTTTAAGGAGTCTCAAAATGGGTTTAGTGAATGCCAAAAAGCCATTTTGCTTTTGCATGCACCCTAATTTTTTTAATCACAGGGTTTTGCTACTGCACACCTGGGCCTATCCATTTCTAATCAACTATATTTTATAACATAGTGCAAGGAAAGAGTGTACAGTCTAAAAAACTTAGATGTGTTTATTTATTTGTTTATGCACTTAACACCTGTGTGATGAAAGTTGTGATATCAACTGTTGAATTTTGAATGGATCACTTTTAAAACATATATTTCCTATTGCATCCTATCTGTCCATTAGGAAAGTTACAAGCTAAACTTTTGTAAGAAAGGTTTATGGCAGAGTCCGTATTAACGGAATCTCATCACTACACTGAAAGGAATAGTGATCTGTGACTAGCTGAATTAGACACTTTGAATATTATAGAATGTTGCATTGATTAAAAATGTGACTTGTTAATGAAAAGTAAATAGTTATGTGGAAAATAATTTTATTGTCTTTTTGCATCATCCAGTAATGCAAAAAATCAGCCGCGGTCCATGCAGGTGACAGTGGTGAGGCGGTGGGGCTGGATAAGACAGGATTTCGAGTGACAATGCAGAGGGAAAATTTATTATTTTTTTAATTTTCCCTCTGCACCATCCCTTAAAATCACCCCTTAGCCGGCCCCACCACCCCACCACTGTTACCTGCAAGGACCGCAGTGGCAAAAAAGTTTTCCCATTTCTTGTATTACCCCATTGAGCTCAGGCCATTGCTCTTGACTGTTAGCAGGTCACCATTGCTTTTGCCTGGTAGCTGAATGAGTGTCTCCTTAACAGTTAGGCAGAGCGTGAACTGTAACTGACAAATGTGCTCCAGTGAAGTCTCTACTAGCTGTGCAGTGCAGTCATTAGTGATGACTTGTCCACCACAGACTACCACCTTCAGTGTTTCCAGACATCTGTCCTAATGAAGGCAGTCCTCCTGATGCAAATATTTCTGTTTCAGAAACAACCCCCACGTATCTGTTTCTGATATAGAAAAATAATAACAAGCAGACTGTAACAACATAACAACATTTACTGAAAGGGATTTCTTTTGGTAAAAATTGTATTCACTGACACCACGGGGATCTCCAAATAGTGTCAACAAGATTCCACTTTGCGGGGGAGGTTAAGACCGTTGCCAATCCTGCAGACACAGCAGGCAGGCAGGTGACATCTATGTGAGGCCCTATGTCTTGGTACTCTGGAATACCTCCTAAATAATCATTAAAGGGTTCAGAACACAGGAGTAAAGCTACTTCTCCACCTGTGACACCAGTGTCTCGTCAATCCTGTGCTGTTTGCTCTCCATTACCCTGCTTGCTCTCCATGAGTTCACTGTAGGTAGAAGCATTTATTTCAAGACTCTCTGCAAGGACTAGGAGGGGTTTTATTGTATTTAATCTATCCAACCAGATGAAGTTTTCTCTCAAAGATCCATCTCTCGATCAAAGGCCCTAACTTCAAGTAATTCCACCAGGGAGGAGTCTCCCAGTTTTTCCTATAAACTGCCAAACTCTGTACATTTCTTCCAGCCCATACCTAGGTCATTTAGAAACACATTGCTTTCTGGAGACCTGGTTGGACCTGTATACATGACAGTTACCAACTCGTGAATTAACTGGGTTATAGAATACTGCCAATTCATCCCTGGTGCAGTACAGTTCAAAAATTTGAACTGACATGGGCAACTGTCTATTGCAACTTTTATTCTGGTGCCTACAATTATGTGATCCAATACACAGAATTCAAATCATCTTAAGGTGACCTAACCACTGATGGAACTACTATCATTTTTTAACTAACCTTGACTATATAGACTATGTATAGACTCAGTGTACTCCATTTCCACAACGTGATACCTCCTCATTGCTGGGACCACTTCCAACCAATCATGTACTAACACCAGATGCTATCATTGGTATAGGTGCAAAAAGTTACAAAGTCAGCTCCCTCCACATTTAGCATAATTTTATTTAAAACTTAATAGGCTAAGCAAAATAGGGAACTTGTGAATGAGTTTATGAAGATCTTTAGCACCCCATTGGAGTAGCACAAACACATTCCTGATGCCACTTGGAGATTTTTATGGCAATGGGTTGACTGCCACCACTCAGAAGTTTCCCTGTAGCCACTGTCCCGAGAAGCCATGCCCCAAGTCCCCTTCCTGGGTCACCCCCTCAACCTGCTCCTTCCCCTACCCAGAGCATGTCCCGACATCCTGCACCATTGACTGGCCGGATAATGCCCCAACCACTGAAACCAACATTGCCTTCTTTCTGGTGCACCCTCCTGGCATTTTCTATCTTGGGTGAGAATAGGGGGGCTAACAGCTACAATCTCTTCATGCAAGATGTCCCACACTTTGCAAATGGTATAGGAAAAAGGGATTGCTGCTGGTTGTTGTGACACCCCCTGTTTTAGTGAAGGTGGGGGCCAACCTGGGAGAATTTCCTAAGTCTCACGGGGAATAATGCCTGGCATACCCTCTTTGAAAAAAATTAGAACAGGGAGAAATTGTACTCATCACCAAAGTGAGTTATGCTCACATAGGCAAGGAGTGCTAGAAGTCAGACAACCCTGTCAGAAAAGCTTGCACCATGGCTACTAGAAAGAGCAGACACACAGTTTTGGGTATTTTTCAATAAACAGTTATTTATTGCTCACTAATCATTCATTGTTAGAAACGGGGCTCTCTAGTTGGCAGAGGTAGGTACCTTTGTCCAAATAGAGACCCTTGCTTTTAGTCAGGGTAAGGGTGATACACACTTCAGATAATACCTGCTCACCCTTGGGTAGCTTGGCACGAGCAGAGCGACTTATCCCATAAGCAATGTGTAAAGTATTTGTACTCAAAACACACAGTAATGCAGTGATAACACTACAAATGGGCACCACACCGGTTTGGGAAAAATAAACTTCAACAAGACCAAAATGACAAAAATCCAACATACATGTAATAAGATTATGACTTTTCAAAGGTTTCAAGCAACTGGGTCCATAGAAAACTATGGATGTGTGATTCTACACAAAGTATCGGTAGAGGCATCAAAATTCACAAGGCCCAACTGCTGCAAAGAAGGGAAGCATCAAGAAACCAAGAGCTGCATCAGTTCCTTAGTTCTTGGGGAGGCAATGCAACTGTTCTGCTACACGCAGAAGTGATGCCTCAAATCCGGACTGTATGGGGATGTGGTGCGTCAACTCCAAGACAGGTCTAAACTGTGGGTGATGCATCGGGAAAACTTGCCACCTATGTGCGATGTGTGAAAATCCGGGATGCATGGCAATTGATGCAGCAGCGACTTGTGGCACTGCAACGGTTTCTTTAGCTGCACTCCCGCAAGGTGCCAGTTCTTTCAGCGGCGTGGCGATGTGTGGAGATTCTTCTGGCATGGCAGTGCTGCATCAGGAAATTAGCTGCAAGAAGGGAGATGCAACCATTTTCTCAGTTCTTCAGGTTTCTTCCAGATCCTATTTGCAGAAACAACCTCCAGAGGCCCAGAACTGGAATAGGCACATGTGGCAGGTCAGAACTCTAAGCAGCAGAGTTCAGGGGAGCTGGGGTGAAGTCTTTGTTCCCCTGAGACTTCAGAACAGGAGACTAGCACACACAAGGCCTTGGAGATTCTTTTTGCAAGCAGGCTCACAGCAAAGTTCAAGTATTTGTCCTTTCTTTGGCAGAAAGAACAACTGCAGGCTAACCGCACACAGCACACAGCAAAGGGGCAGTACTCCTCCTCACAACTCTTCCGCTCTTCTCCTTGGCAAAGGTTCCTCTTGAGTCCAGAAGTGATCTAAAGTTCTAGGGTTTAAGGTTTACTACTTATACCCCATTTTGTCTTTGATCTCTCTGTACAAGGGTCTCTGAGCCCAGTCCAAACCAGTTCTGTCCTCATTGGTGCAGTATGACGAAAGGGGGTGGAGACAGCATTGTGCAAGGGAGACAGGCCCTATTCAGGTGCAAGGAAATCTCCTTCCACTACTCTAAATGTGGACTAGCCCCACTTTAGCTCAGCTCTGGGTTCTCCAGGAAGGGCCAGGTACACCTTAGCCCCCCCCCCCCAGTGGCTGCCTATAGTGAATGCACATCCCTAACCCCTGTCACTCTAAAACCAGACAGTGAATCCGCAACCAGGCAGAGGCACACAGAATTGTAAAACAAGAAAATGTCTACTTTCCAAAAGTAAACACAAGAAGATGATGGATGTGGCACTGAAACCTTTCAGACACTCACATCCAGTCACAGATCTGGATTGAATTGATCATTGTTCTTTAGCTCACTTCGCCAACCCAGTTCCGGCCCAGCTATATGCAAATCAGACTTGACCCTGTGTCTCATGGGAACAGTTCAGCCTAAACTGCCACGCCAGGTCTTTCCTGGACTAGAAATAAGCATCCTGTGACTGGTTTCAAGGTAACAACCCTCAACAGTCAGTCTAGCTTGAATCCAGTGGCAAAGTGAGCAACAGACCCACGTCTGGGCATACCCTGCCCACTTAGGGGGAACAAAGCAAACACCAGGAGAAGATGGACAGAGCGCTGAAACTTTTCAGACACTCATCCCCTGTCACAGATGTGGGTTGAATCCATGATTGTTCTTCAGCTCACTTTGCCACCTCATTTCAGACCCAGTTATATACAAATCAGACTTGACCATATGCCTCATGGGAACGGTCCAGCTTGAACTGCCGAGCCAGGTTTTCCCAGGACCGGAAACAAGCATCATGGGACCAGTCAATCAGACTTGACACTGTGATTCATGGGAACAGTCTAGCCCGAACCGTCAAGCCAGGTCTTCCCTGGACCGGAAACAAGTACCCTGGGACCGGTTTCTGGTAACCCCCGGTAATCCCCGAAACCAGTCCCAGGATGCTTGTTTCCACACCAGAGAGGACCTGGCTTAGCAGTTCGGGCTGGACTGTTGCCATGAGGCACAGGGTCAAGACTGATTTGCAAATAGCTGGGTCCAAACTGGGGTAGCATGTTGAGCAAAAGAACAATGAATTTAACCAAGATCTGTTGACTGGGGGTGAGTGTTTGATTTGCTCCGCACGCTTTCCATCATCTGTTTGTCTTTTACTTTCTAAAAGTGGCATTTTCAAACACACAATTTAAAAGCCATCTTTGCTAAAAGATCTGTTATTAAATTCTGAGTTTAGAGAGCCTAAATGTTATTTCTTTATATTGTCCCAATGGGAAGTTATATTTGTAAGATGTTACAAAGTATTTCCCATTCTATCCTTCAGGCTACTATGGGGTAGTATTGCGCCGCACAGCCCATCTCTTTCTTTAGGGGTTCTCAGGGTGCCTGGTCCCACCTGGGCACCCCGAAGGTGTCACTTCATTGTGGCAGCTCTGGGAGCCCACCCTGGGTGGCCCGGGGGTTGGGCCGCCCAGGCCTGCTCAGATCTGGGAAGGAGGCCTCATGCACACCCCTCTGCAGGAAAAAATCAACACTGTCTTCCCTAGCAACCCCTGCCCCTGGCCTACCCCAGAAGTAGAGGATTTCCCAGCAGTGATGCTCCATGCGGTCTGAGGTCATGCTGGGGGGGTCGAAGGTCAAATTCTTTGCAGGCTCATAGCCCTGTCTGTTGATGAAATTTGCAGGGAGCTGATTTCACGGGCTCCCTGCAGCAGCCCTTCTTCTTGTTTTCCTCTGGCCTCTCTCTTCCTTGGTGCAGCAGCCCAGGCCTTCCCCAACTAGTCTACAGGGACCAGCTTCTCTGGTCCTGGGGAGAACCCCACTGATCCCATGGTCAACTGAAGTAAAAGTCCTTAGTCCAGATGGCCATTCTTCCTTCCACCTGTTCATGGCAGCTGCCTTCAGAAAATCACAACCAAGAGAGACCTCTTCACCTGCACAAGACCTTCCAAGTGGAGGCTTGGTGGCCAAGCAGTGAGGCACCTTTTGCCTATTGTGGGGTGCCAGTTCACCCAGCACAGCCTGCTGGTAAAGTTCAAAATGGCATCACCCAGGAGTCACTTGTCAAATCTGCTCTGTGGGGACCCAGCTCCACCCCACGCTGACATCACCACCAGGGCCTTTCCCAGCAAATCTTCAAAGGAAGCCCCCTCCTGGTGTGGCTCTGACGGTCTGGGCTCCCTCCTTTGTTTAGTGGGCTTGGGCAGGCCCATCCATGGCACAGTATGACAGCTTGCAGATCGATGTAGAGAATTCTGCCCCTTCCTTTTCCTTCTCAGTAGCTGAAGGGAACGCTGTTAATTGCTCCCTTTGTGTGGGGAGACCTTTGTTCCTGCTGCTGGAGAGAAAAGTAATTAGCTTAGCACAGCAGGGAAACCAAAGGCCTGGGCTCTGATCCTGAGCTGAGCCAGAGAAATATAACATACCTGCATGGCACAGCAGCTGTACAGATGTATGTGTGAACTTTGTAGAATTGATTTTTTCATATGGGTTACGCCCTTAATCAGCATGTCTCTGGTATCTGTACGTCATGGGGATGTGAAGCTCCACTATAAGGAAGCTCTCCTCATAGGTGTATACTGGTGTATCAATGCAGACAAGACAATAAACTACACAGACATTTCCTAACTATACACTAACATTACAAGGACTACCCCAGGTCAATACCTGATCATGCAGAGCCCCCTTTGTGCCAGGCTACCTGTGTGCAGTTACCAAGCTTACCAGAACAAGAGTCTTCCATGCCCAGCACTCACGTGTTCACATGTGTATGCACACATGTTCACATATAACCAGACAAGTGCCCAATACCCTCTCTGCGTCACAGAGGCCTTATCTTAAAAGGTGGACACTGGCTGCAAAACACATGCAGTCCTTTTAGCATGAGTTTACCGTAGGTGAGTAACGGGTTGTGAGGCTCACTCACAATAAAAAGGAGGTTAAAAAGCAAATAATCGGGGAAGATTGGATGAGCAGAACCTATTCCCTTTCCATTTTCAAGGATATTAATGTGATGCAATTTTTTAGAAGCACCAGGGATTTCAGGTGCAACTTTCTGGTTTGCGCTATCAGTCCTTGTAGTCAGAGATACCTGGGATTTGCCCTGAAGTGTATTTCATACCTGGTGCAGCCATGTGGGACATCGCTGCAGTGTTCTTGGGGTCCCGCCTGTGTGAGGAAACGCCAGCTGAAGTTTGCTGCTGCAGGCCAGTACGCCGGGACTAGTAAAGGGGACTACATCCCCCAGAAGAATTCACCGTCGCGGGGGCAGTGTCATCCATCAGCGCCAGGAGGCGCTTAAATTGCACAGAGCACTCCTGCAGCGCGGGACGCACGCGGGTGAAGCCCGGGCCAAGGGCAGGCCCTTCAGAGCCCAGAGGAGGCCGGGCTGGGCCCCATCTCTTGGCTTCAGGAGGAGAGGTGCTTATACTCGACAAGTAAGAACACTTATTATTGACTTAAACTGCTGTTGGGACATTTACCTACCTATAGACTTGGACATCGGTCCCCTGTGCAGTCGTTATCGGTATTCTCTCCCCTATTATTAACTGTGCACTATTCCTTGCTAAATACAGTGGTCCTCAATACTAGAACTTACTATGTCTAAGGCTGATCGTGTGGGAGGGGGTGGCTCTCAAGTTGTGGGCACACTAGACGCTTTTCAAGCACGGGCCGAGATGGCCCTTATTAAAGAAATTAAGTTAAAAGAAAAAAGGTTATCATTGGACCCACAACCTCATTAAGCCTCACTAAGACCCTGCCCTTCAAGCCTTCTTTCTACCGAGGCCCCAATAGCTGTCCATACCCACCTGATGACTGCTGAGATCCATACACCAGATGAGATTAATAACAGTATGGTATCCCTTGAGGAATCTCTTGATTTATCTCCTGCTACTAAGACAAATACCCGACAACGGAGATCGGACCAGACTAAGGTCATAGATGACTCAACTACTAAAAAGTGGAAGGCTTATGGACAGCCATATATGCTAACACGTGCCAGTAAGGTAGCCAAAACCACAAATAACTCTGGTGAAAAAGCTGAGACTCAAATAGTTGCCCCTCCGCCGTCCAAGATTGGCAAAAATAAAGGCAAGAAAAACGACAGGTCATATATTAAAAACCTACTTAGGGATCTAGAAGACAAACTCCTTTCCAAAATAGGTGATAGAATGGTGGCCCTGCTAGAAATCCCTATATTCCAAAATTTCATACATTGATGATAGGTTATGTAAACTGGAGCAACATATACCACTGCCAATCTCAATTCCGGGTGGGGATGTGACGGGGAAGCCATCTGTGCCCAAGGTAGTCACAGCACAAACCACCAGTAGACATATAGAAACAGGCAGCACAAAAGTTAGTGAGGATTCAGCAGGCCCAGCATCAAAAACAATTGCAAGTAGCCAGCAACCACTCTCAAATGGTCACACACCAACCAGGGAATATGAAAGGAGCAGGGGACTGGGTACCCTGAGGGAAAGTTACAACAAACCCAGCAGTAACCTTAATCTTCCCCTGGAAGCAACACCCTGTACCATTATTCTTGCCAATGCACCAGTACTTACATCTGTTAATTATACTGAACACTGGGAATCATTAAAGAATAAAGCAGTACATGTGCTAAATCGCAGGACAGGGTTGGGTGACTGTCTATTGAATGAGTTTAAAATGGTATGTAGAGTCCCATGGGTTGGGCCAAATCAGAAACAATGTAGAGGGGACTGTGTGGTAATAAGCTTCGGGTCCCCGCTACTTGTCCAAACAATTGTGGAAAGAAATGTGACGAGGGATTTGACTGAGCCAAACATTCATATATTGCCCCTTGGTTTCTTTTATCAAACACTCTTTCCAAATATGGTAGGTAAAAGAAACGCAAGAAACACCAGACAGGCTCATGTCCCCTACGACTACGCAGTACCGTTACTCAATAGATTCGAACCACTGTCCACATTGGAAGACATCGATTGACTACACACACTAGATGTGAGTGCAGTGAATCTTCAGTCACCACCTACTATGACTGGGGTACAAGCAACCAACCTGCCGCCTAATACAGCGCCTAAAGTGCATCTGGTAGAGAGGGAAGGGTGTAGTAGATTTAACAGTAGTCTTTCTGTTTAGACTCTTAGAGAAAATGACCAGCAGATAGTTGATACTGCAGACCAACTGGGCAATGATAGTGGTAATGTGGGCAATGTCAAAGGTATAAAGTTAGTTTCCTGGAACATTGCGGGTATATCGCACAAATTGAATTAGGTGGATTGGTTTAATTTTATTGAGCTGGCAGATATACTATGTTTCCAGGAAACTTGGGCGGTTGATGCTGTTTTTTGCTAAGGCTACCTAAATTTTACGAAACCAGCAGAAAAAAGCGAACATGGTAGGCCTAAGGCGGCTTGACCACCTGGATAAGACAATCGGGCTGTACTCTGTGCAGGAGGTTACTATAGATTCAAAAGATATATTAATACTAAAAATATCTGGATTTGCAAGCCTGGATGTTATACTTATCTATGTCTATGCAAGAGGATTGCAAGGAGGGAAAGCCTCTCCCACTGTTTCTATGGTAGATTTGTTCTTAACAGATCACAGATCGGGTAACAACGTCATAATAGTTGATGATTTTAATTGTACGTTCGAACCCCGGGATGGCCATGACATTAACTTAGCTAACGAAGAGGATACTGAACCATCAATCAATCAGCGAATTTGTATAGCGCGCTACTCACCCGCTAGGGTCTCAAGGAGCTGGGGGGAGGGGAGGAGCTACTGCTTGAACAGCCAGGTCTTGAGTTACTTCCTGAAGGAGAGATGGTCTTGGGTCCACCGTAGGTGGGTGGGGATGGAGTTCCATGTCTTGGCCGCCAGGTCGGAGAAGGATCTTCCTCCGGCGGTGGTTCTGCGAATTCGTGGGACGGTGGCGAGGGCGAGGCTGGTGGAACGGAGCTGGCGGGTGGGTGTGTAGAATGTCAGGCGGCTGTTGAGGTATTTGGGGCCCATGTTCTGGAGAGCCTTGTGTGCGTGGGTGAGGAGTTTGAACGTGATTCTCTTGCTGATGGGGAGCCAGTGCAGGTCTCTCAGATGGGCGGAGATGTGGCTGTGACGGGGGATGTCCAGGATGAGGCGTGCAGAAGCGTTCTGTATCCGTTGGAGTCTTTTCTGGAGTTTGGCTGTGGTGCCAGCGTAGAGGGTGTTCCCGTAGTCCAGTCAGCTGGTGATGAGGGCCTGGGTGACTGTCTTCCTGGTTTCGGTGGGGATCCTCCGCAAGATTTTTTGGAGCATGCGCAGGGTGTTGAAACAGGATGACGAGACGGTGTTGACTTGCTTGGTCATCGTGAGGGAGGACTGAATGGTCTATTCCCCAGCTAGACATTTCTCCCATTAAGAAATGGCTTGGTGCAGGTCTCCAGTTAAAAATTCTATGCCTAGAGCATGGGGTAAGGGGTGTAAATGGACGAACCAAGTCGGACAAATTAGGTTGGCATACTCTTAATAACAGGGTACGCTCCTGCAGAATCGATTACATCCTATTGAATAAGGAGTTATGGTGTACCATTGTCGATATGGAGGTTTGTGATAGACCAGAAAGTGA
Organism: Lissotriton vulgaris; assembly: GCF_964263255.1. Taxonomy (NCBI): domain Eukaryota; kingdom Metazoa; phylum Chordata; class Amphibia; order Caudata; family Salamandridae; genus Lissotriton; species Lissotriton vulgaris. The sequence continues at coordinate 405,106,172 of NC_141697.1, read as the reverse complement.
CCATAACCCTCTGGTGCTCTCTGTTCTAGGCACAACATCAGTCCGTGGGGCTCTTTTAGCAGCATGTGATGATTATGTTGAAGTAAGAATGACCAATGAGACCAGATGGGTTAAGTGGGCAAGTGTCCAACAGAATGAAGAGCACTTGGCTTACATGAAAAACATGTTGGAAAGTGCAATTAGCAAGTTGAGGGTTTGTGTAATACAGGGGGAAGCGAATGGTAAAATAGTTCAGATACATGAGGACTCTTTTTTTAACCTCAAAAGTTTTTTTATCAAGAGAGCAAAGAAGCGTAATCATGACACTATCCAGAAAGCGGCAGTTTGGTATGACAGCTCTTGTAGAGTTGCATATAAAAAACTAGCGGCAGCAATACGGTCTAAGGACAGGCCTGCTACTATATCCATGGCCAGGGCTGATTACAAGAGGGCCCAGTACCAGGCTAAAAGGGCCTGGGACGACCAGCATTGGGGGGACTTGTTGGAAGCCTCACGTGGGAGGAATATGTGTTTATTTTGGTACTTGGTTAGGTGGGGAAATGGTGTTCCTAATAATGTCCCACATAACCATATAGAGCCAGAAAGGTGGGTTGCACACTTCACAGCACTATTCTCTACTGAAGATGATAACTCTGGAATATCAGTGATCCTACCTCCAGAAACAATTCTTACTTTTTCTAGACGTGAGGTGGAAGCTGCACTTCAATCTGTCCAAAGAGGGAGGGTCCCGGGGCCCGATTGTTTTCCGGCCAACCTTTTTCTTTATGATTTGCCACATTGGGCAGAATATATACAGATTGTGGCAAACGCTGTGGCCAGTGGTGCTCCAACTCCAAGTACATGGGCAGGAGCAGAAATATTCACTATTTTTAAAAAGTGGGACCGTTCAATGCCAGGGAACTATAGGCCCATCAGCCTTTTAGATTGTATACAAAAGGTCCTGGCAAGAATGATCCTAAACAGACTCCAGTATTGGTTGGGCGAACACAATTTTCTGTCCAACTTGCAGGCTGGGTTTTGGTTTGGTCCTGCACTAGCACTATCGATCAGGTGTTCAGATTCTTACTTTTATACTAGCGTTTTGTGGTAATGGGGGGTGGAACTCTATACCCTGCCTTTGTCGACCTGAGGTCAGAGTTCGATCTTGTTCCTCTAAATAAGATGTGGCAATCCTTTTAGGAATTAGGCATGCCTTGGGATATTTTGGTCATGCTGGTACAGCTTCATACTGCAAGCTATGTGCAGGTGAGATGGGGTGCTATTAGGAGCCTTACAGATAAATTTCCTGTCAAAAAAGGCATAAGGCAAGGGTGCGTCTTAGCCCCAACTTTGTTTTCGTTATACATAAACAGGGTGGTGAGCTATTTTGAGGATTTCCCCACAGACGTCCCCTCCCTAGCAGGCATAAGGATCCCCCTCCTTATGTTTGTCGACGACACCCTCATTCTCTCCAAGACTCGGATTGGTCTACAAAGAGACCTTACAAGATTTGAGTTGTTCAGTAGGGATCATGAACTAATAATTAATGTGGATAAAACTAAGTTCATGATCCTGCATAAGCAGAAGCGGATTGTTGGTAGTGTCGGTATGACAGATGGGCAATTGAAACAGGCAGACACATTCTCATATCTGGGGGTACATATTGACTGTAAAGTGACCTGGAAACCACAAGTAGATTTTATTACAACTAAGCATGCCCAAATGTCGGGTGCCTTGATTAAAGAGCACAAAGCATCCAACACCAAACCAATAGCCCCGGTACTCCAAAATATAACACCAAAATTGGTGTTTCCATTCTTTACGGGGCTGAATTGTGGGGCTTTGCTAATTTGGACAACTTGGTACTAGGTCAAAATAAGTTCATGCGGTCTTTAATTGGGCACCCTCAATCGACTCCCCTGCTACCCTTGTCCTTGGATTTGGGCTGCCACTCCATCAAGGATGTGGCAAAGTTTAGGCCAATAGCATACTGGAGGAGGATATGGGTTTCCCCCGAGTTACAACACTATGCGTTAGCTCTAAACGACGTCACGAATCTGGACGTGTCCAATAAAATTCCATGGTTAACGTGTGTGAGGGACTTACTCATTGGGAGGGCATGAGTAGCTTATGGACAGATCCAGGGGGTGCAGTATTTCCATCTAAGATAGAGCTAAAGGCAGCCTATTGGAAGATGGTCACAGCAATGCGTTATGCGTCTTCAAATGGGCCGTCATTGTCTACATCATTTCTTGGACAAAAACATGAAGCTAAGTTCGAGGACTATTGAGACATAATTACTGTTCCATAGGAAAGAAAACTATACCATTAATTCAGGGTGGGCTCCCTACCTATCAAAGCTTTCACTAAGAAATGGAAAGACTTGAATGATGATACGTGCCCCTATTGTTTAGATCAGGTGGTGACGGTGGTTCACATTTTAATTGCCTGCCCAGCCTATTACAGACCAAGGCTAAGATGGTTGAAACCAGTCTGCCAGAATATGGGAACTAGGATGAGCAATGAGGCAGTGCGGATTCTGACTACCTCATTGGAAGACAGATGTGGAAAATTCGTTTGAAAGCACATTTAAGTATTTAATGCTGGGTAAGAATAAGAAACACTTCAAATAGGCTACCCTGTCAAAAGATTGGTTATATAATGTCTCCCGCACAATGCACTTTATAAATTGGCGTCCAATGCACATTTTGCACATAGCCCATTGGTAATTCCTTTTTGCTGCGCTGGTGAATCAAATTTTATAAACGCTTCATTTATTAGGAGTTCTAACTGTATTATCAAGATTTTTAAAGTACTTAATGTATATCCCTGTTAATGGAATACAAGTGATTTAATGTTAATATATTTATTTTAAAGATTTTTATACTGTGTTTAATTCACCAATATTGTGTCATGTAATGACTTTTGTGATATTTTAACGAAATAAAGTCTATGAACTGAACTGTATTCAGGACCCTCTGGTATGATATTTTTAGGGCTCGGCCTACGTCACCACGAAGTGGGGCGGAGCTCCGAGCTCCTATTGTTAAAGAAAAAAAAAAGGTTTCTTTAGGGCTCGGGCCAGACACATTCCTTAGTGCGCAAGCTTTTTCTTTGGCATCTGCATAGTGATTCGTCTTTGCTGTGCTGTCTTTTTAGTAGCCTTGTTTTAAATAGTTCCTGTAGGTTCTTGTTAACTTGTGATTCCTTCTCTAAGGTCTTATAAAATGTTTCTAACTTTTATTTCTGTCACGTTTGGCAGGTTAGTATGCACTCTTACATTTACTACTTCATCGTTCCTAATCATAGCTCTCCTATGATCTAATAATACATTGTTCATTTCAAATGTATATTTTTATTGTACTTGTCTTACTTGACTGTACGTATATCCTGTGTGAGAAAAGAAGCAGCTTTCTTTTTTGAGATATGATGTAAGTGGCTCTTTCCACCATAGTATCTGTAAATTGTACAGTTATATAGAGCCCTGAGCACAACAGAGTAAGGGTGTTCGGAGATTTGGATATATGTCCACACATCTACGTTATATGGGGAGATGTATAAACATTTTTCAATGCTTGTCACCACCAGGCTACACCTGCCAGTAAGTGGCACTAAAAATGCTTTATGACCCTCTCTTCATAGTAGGAAACTCTCATGATGAGGGGAGCATTTATTTTTATTTTCAAAAAGAAAATTCGGCATTGGGATTTTCCTTTTTGAAGTTAAAATGTAACTTGTAAAATGTGCAGTATGTTTCTGCCCTGCTGATGATGATCTAGAAATGCTTGTTGAGGATTTTTTTTAATGATTTGACAGGTGCCTTATCTTTGCTTGTTAAAAAAAGAGCATTTTGCAGTTTAACATCTAATAGTCTTTAGTTTTTTTTAACAATACTTTCGTTGTCTATATTACTGCTTTCAATATTTGTGTAGTGTTGTATGTATTTAATGTGACAACAATAATTAGTATTTTATATTTTATATCGATATTAAGGTAGATAAAATATGTTGTGCAACTGTATTTATGTAGACAATTGTGTTTTTCTTGTTTTATTATAGGATTACAGTTTTACAGACTATTTTCTTTACTATATGTGTGTATTTTGTTATTGGTCTGATTTATATTGTGTCATACAACTATCGCTGTTTGCAGAATATGAGGGAAACCAATTACCCCTAGTAGTCTGGGAAGTCTAAATGCATGAAAGAAGCAAGTCCTTCATTGGAAATCAGAAATCAGAATCTATGGAGAGCATAAAAGCTGTATAACTTTTAACAGCAAAAGGTACTTCAGGAAAAAAATCACAAGTAATAACTCAGGCCTCTAGTATGCCAAACGTCCAAGATTGAAGACACAGACTATATTGGATGTGTTAGTAACAAACCAAATGACTGTCACACTTAAGTATTTAAAGAAGACAGATGGAATTACTATTCATTCTTGAGGGACGCGTGGTAAGAGGTAAAGAGCTAGTCCATATGATGGGAATCATTGATTATTCTATACTGGTATTGATTCAAGGGTGTTTACATGTTGCAATGTTTCTGCCTCCAGTCGCAAACATGTTTCGTGAAAACGAGATGTTTATAATGAAAAAAGTGAAGCAAAAAGAAAAATAAGTAGAGCAATAGCTCCCCTATTTGACTCATGCCCTTTATGTTTATGACGCACAGTTAAAAGGTATTCGGTTTAACTGTTGTCTGAGGCATAAAATCTGTATTTTTTATGTTTGACTTTGTATAAGTCAAACCTAAAAACACTTGAGTGTTCTACAAAAATAGGTGGTGGAAGTATTTGGATGCCTCCCACCTTTGTTTAGTGGTGTGGGTTGCAAAGTACCACCCACCCAAGTCATGTGAATGTAAGCATACCATGCTGTGGCCCCTCGTCATGCAAGTATTGCAGCAGTGGAGAAACCAGAGGAGTGCATGGTGGAGGTTGTATCGTGGAAGTCACAAGGACAGGTTTGCCTGATGTCAGTAGGTTTAATTGGTACCACCACCATATTGCCATCAACATGTGAAACTAAGGGAATAGTTGTGACCAACGTTCCCCAAACACATGCAATAAATAATAAACTGTGATGTTCCCTCAATTTGTCTCGGTGTGACACTGCATTGATTAATGGGAATGTATCCATCTTCATTGGGCATGGCACCAAAACTCAACAGAAGCTGAAGAAGACCGTCATTGAAAAGGTAAACAAAATGGTGGGAAGCAGTAGGGACAGATCCAGAGACTCCTTCATGGGGTACAAGTGCAAGGCGGGCAAAATGGACGCCTCAAGAGCGAGAGATGAAGGATGTCTTCAGCAGAACGGTTTCCTTAAGGAAAGGGGTGCTCCAGAGACCATACAGTGTGATCACAAAGTAACCCCGGAAATAAAAACATTTTTAAAGCGTTCTTGGGATGAACAGAATAAAAGAATAAAACAGGCAAGAAGTGCACACATGTATCCTTGTTTACTACTGTGTGAATCTATATATATTCTATGTCTGATATATTTTCCATCCTGGAGGAAGAAGGGATCAAGTTAACAAAATGAAATTCAAGGATTTAAAAAAAATGTTAGTGAATAGTTGTTGTCTATCTTACCAATTGATTTAATATACTGTACACAGATCCTTTTGCATCAAAATTTCTGAATAGTTTTATGAAAATGCTTTGCGAACGTCTGTATAATTGCCTGTTCCTCACCTCGGCACAGATTTGCATTCCCCTTGCGACACATTTATTCCACTGTTGCATCACTTCTGTGACGCAGTGGCAGTGTAAACCATGCACCATGTTGCGCCTTATTTACAACGTGATGCATCTAGGGAGATGCGCCACGTTGTAAAGCTTTGCACCACATGAAACCAGCGTTAGATTTCATGTGGGTGTTCCATCGCAAGGTGGGAGTTCCGTCGCAGGAAAGCCTTGTAAAAGTGACACAGTGAAATCAACAAGATTTCACAGAGTCACTTTTCCGAGGCCGCTGTGACAAAAGCTTCAAGCAAGCATAAGGAGTGGCGCACCACGTTAGGTATGGGCTGGCCTTGTGCACTTCTGGAGTTGCAACGCAACTGCAGCAATGAGCCGCCCTTGCGCCACAAGATGCGACACGCATCTGCCTATCCTTGCCCCACAGTGGGCCGCATTGTAAATGCGACACATCCGTGATAGCGCAAGGGGAGACTTGCGTGTTGCATCTGTTCTGGCACATCCCTGCTGATTTGCAGAGATGCGCCAGACATTGTAAATATGCCCCCAGATGATTAGCCTGTCCTTTTATGACTAATTACTTAATCCTGATGAGTAGTTTTGTCCTTGATTGCTCCATACTTTTGGTTGAATGAGATTAACTTATGTCGAAAAATCTCAATTAAACTATTATTCATTTTTTGGTTCACGTGACATGGAATTACCCAAGACAAATTCTTTTGATACGTGTATATATTGACACCAAACTACCCACTTGGAACTTTTTTTAACGATTTTTTTAAAGATTAGAACTGATGAAAATATATTCCCTGAAATTCAATTTGTAAACTTTAATGAAAATTAACTCAGCCCTCCTGCCATTTGTAGCACCATTAGAAAGCATGGTTGCCTGGTGTGCTGCACACACATTCGGGTGCTTTCAATTCACTTAATACTGCATCAGTAACCGTGTGTTTGAAGTATTGAGTTAATAAAATTTCAGATCTACAAACCTGCTGCAATTTGAATGCCTGGTCCAATCGTTGTGATTTTCTGACACCACGCTATTACTTGAATAGGTAATTCATTATCGGTGCAGTTGTAAATAGAACTGAAGTGGAGTACTGTATAACAAACCAGACCATTGTGAGCCCCATTGGTGATGCAAAAACATTACAGAAGGGAGGTGACTACTCTCACTCTACTGGAAAAACAGCAGACGTCAGTGGGTGGTCAACAAACTGAAATGTGTTTTAAAATAAATAATGAAAACAATCCCTCTATAATGATACGTAGATCAAAAATCATCATAACAGTGATCATCTTTGTCAGAAAATAGATCATTATTTTGGTAAGTGGTGTCTTTCTTACCCTGATAAGATTCAAAGAAACTCTGCTCAATCCTTAGTATCTATGGCACATGCAGCAGGTGTTTCCGCCAGTTCAAGAAGTACAAAACAGCATTATAGTTCACAATGTAAAACATTGACAATCCTAAGCCAACTTGGACAACACAAAAAAGTATAATAAGCATAATTACATAAAGATTCCTTAAAACACATTTGGGGAGCAGGAGATATGCATTTAAAATACAAATGTCAAAAAATGCTTTGGAAACAATGGGGGTGCAGTAGTCACTGTTAGTCTGTGTGCAAAACAAGAAATGGCCACAAGATGATGTTCTTGCACGACAAATTAAAACAGCAACACGTTATCAACAAGCCATTCTGTCTGAGAGTCTGTGACGTTCAGGGGTGGAGTCCCATGCTGAAATAGTCCAATACGTTCAATATTCCTTGCACTCTTCTGCATGAATGTGTCATAGAAAAAAGGGTAAGACAAACCTCTCTGTCAATGCTTCATCCTGTAAACAGGATTTTCAACTTCTGATGCAGGAAAACTCACTCCTGGTTTCTCCAATAGCTCCTGGACTTCCAGGGAAGATGCCTAAGATCCAGGTCTCTTTTCATCAAGGGCTGCCATAGGGCTCACCGCAGACCACTACTAAATGGGCAGCTGGCTTTCCCATATGGGATGGAGCCCTTATTCATCCTTTTATATACATGAGGAGGTCAATAGGAGGCCAGTCAAATGGCCATTGGTAAGTAGTTCTAATCTCGGAGTACAAGTGTAAAATGTTGTCACTTCAAGTCACTTAAGGGACAATCAGAGATCTTCCTCTGATGTCTTCTAGGTGTTCCAGAGAGACATGTTCTGATAAGCTTTGTGGTGTGCCACTTTTATTCAGTGCACTAGTTAGCGATGTTGTACTTCCAGAGACTCGAAGGCAGTGCTGCAGCAACATTCTTCGCATCATAGAAAGAGCCTGGAGCCTATGCTGTGGCCGTGGCAGCATCGCTTGCATGTCGGTGCACTGTGCAACATGCCATGCATGGCACACAGTGCACACACAATAGTGCATACAGAGTGGTGCACAACATGTACCCCCATGCATATCTTCCCATGGACAAATTCTTGCTGGGGCCCTGTTTGGGGGCCCTTGCCTGCCTTTCTGTCAACCTTTTCATGGCGGATCCCTGCCATAAAACGGTCAGCTGAAAGGCATGTCGGAATAGGCAGAGAGGTGCAAGCATCGGTACCATCTCCATTCCCAGCCACTTTCCCCTCTGCCTCCCTGTCAGATCCAGGATCCTGGTGGTGGCTGCTGTCTAGGGTTGGGATTGTGGCGGTTCGACTGCCTACATCGTAATTGGGCAGTCAAACTGATGAGGATGTGGCGGTCGGACCGCCACTGTAGATACTGCGGTCTTGGGACTAGCGTATTAGTAATCAGCCCCTCAGCTTCTGTGGAATCCCCAACAAACCTTATCCCTCTTTTCAGCACTTCTTGTCCACTTGACTGTAAATCATCCAGAGCCCTCCATCCAAAACGGCAGAAGTCAGGCTCCCAGATCCAACCCAATATGAATGAGGTATCCCTCCATCATCTTGATCCCGGAACTGCTACCCCCCCTGATGCGGACAGCGAGTTTGAAAGGACTGTCTGGATGAATAACCTCCATCATTTATGCCTCCTTAGGTCATCTTAATGATAAAAGGAAAGCTGGTGTTTTAGTATGTTCCTGTCCCCTGTCAAATGTCTTATCCCAGCTAAGAGTCTTATGTTTATACCTACAATCCCCCATATATTAGATATATTCACCACCATACCATAACTCTGTGTTCCAACTGTAAGACAAAGAGCAAACCCTTTGGGCTGCATTAGATGGAAGCCATCACTGTTAGTGGTTCATGCGAATTAGTTTTAGTGTTCTCAAGCCTAATACCCTTTAATGGAAGTTGTTTCAGTAACGTGCATGCAGGACTAATTTGATTTTAACTTCTGTTGCACCACACCGGAGCACTTGCATTTCAAGCTGTGCTCTTCGTTTTAACGGATTCTGTTTTCTTCAGACGAATGTGGTTGCTTATTTTAGGATGACCTTTGCTTAATCCTCAGTGCCAGACATTCTTTTATTTCTGTTTTATATCAAATGAAGCACCGAAAAATGAACAGTAAATGCCAATAGCCACATGTAAATCTAGCAACACCAGATACAATGTAGCTGTATTTCCCTAATGGGATCTAAAGATAGGTCAAACAAGTGACATCCACCACACCAGCTGGCCCTCAGCTTCATCATTCTTGTATCCCTCCCTCTGCATGTTTTTTCATGACAAATCTGCATGAGTAATAGAACAAGAGGGGCCATTTCATCTGTGAATCTTGCTCTTATTACTATTGTCTTTACTTTAGTCTGGATAATCTGAGTTTAATTTTGTTTTGCAGCAACTACATTATTTAGACGTCCCAAGAGAGTGATGAGGGATACACCCTTGGTATTTGAATTATCACAGCTACGAATAAATGTTTCTACTTTCTGTATGAATATTCAGAGATACACCCCATTCTGTTTACTCTGCATTTGGCTTGATTATTGTCTTAATCGCATAAAACGGAGAAGGGTACAAAAAGAATAAGGTGCACGTTTTTTCTGTGATTACTTTTTTTTCTTTGATTACAAATATTATAGTTTACCGAAAATAATTACAATACTAAATGAAGAACTAATTAGCACATAGTTCAATATGTGATGTCAATTAGAATCATTCAGCATTAAAAAGATTGACCAATAATCACTGATGAGTCTTCTGTGATCAGAAGCACTCCGGCGAAACAGAAACTAAAATAGTGTTAACGTGTTTCTTTACTCTGAGGTCTGGATTGCATAAATACGTTTCTCTCAAATAAATGTTTTTGAGCTGATGCCCAGCTGAAAATAAGTTGAAACTAAATTGCATAAACATTATAAACATTTTCTTTGAAAACTATGAATTAGGTTAAGCAAATGGAATTTTCTGTATGAAGTCCTAAGCTCCCGCGAGTTTAAACGTTTAAAATTCCTAAAATGCATACAGTAGCAGATTGCTCCCAAGTCGGGGCCATATTTTGTGCATGCTATTGACGGTTGACAGGACCAGTTCACTTTCATGTTTTGCTGAAATGGCTCCAGTTCAGAAATTGTCTGTTCCTAAGCCTGTACGTCATCCTAACTGCGTCCTGTGTAAGGGAACCCCGTTTGCATCGGAAAAGGATAATTAATCAGCAGAAAATGAAAAAAGAATGAAAGAGGACAGCCTCTTTTCCAAAGAAAAACTACATTTGTCTTACCAACTTCATCCTATATTAGAATATATGAGGTAGGATTCCAAATTTCCTATGTACTTCCTTTTAAAATTGGCTCTGGGTAAAGCAATTTTATGCATCGCACATGCTGGCTGATTAGAATTCCATGTCCTCACTTAACCTTGCCTCTTTCTTTTAAATGAAAGCTCAGTGGCCTACGCTTTTATGCATCCTGCGAGGATTTTGCAATTTCTGCTGTGTTATATTGGATCCGCGTAGCTTTGAATGGACCGACCTGTGAGATCCCTGCTGCGTTTATAGTCACAGCCTCGACTGAAGAGCTCACATCTGCAGGCTTTCATCGTGCACTAATGCTTTGTACTCTTCTACCACTGTATAAAACAATCTGTTAGTTTTTGCTACTAGCCATGCATATTACAGAAACAATTTTCCACATGATAGATTTGCTCAGTTACTGAATTGGAGCAGTGTCAAAAATCCCCCAGCCTGTAGTAACATGACTGCAAAATCCAATTTTGCAGCCTCAGCGGCAAGGGAGGGATTTTGTACTGTGATATCACTGTTTTCACGAATATCGCCCTTCTGGGAGCCTGATCACGAGTTATCACATCTCATAAATAACAATAACCTATGGTACGGTATTTATCGGGTGTGATAAATAGCGCCTTTAACACGTTTTTTGGGAATAACAGTGCAGATTTTAGTGTTTTACGTACAAAAATGCTAATGGTACAGTAAATACTGTGCACATTTCCCCTGGTAAAAGTTGAGGCAGATAAATATTGGTTGAGATAAATAACTCCCAACTTACAATTCTGAATCATTTGCAGAAGTTTTTAGGTCTCAGACAGACAGCGCATCCGCTGTCTTGAAGAGACGTGTTGTGTTCTATCGGTGGGCTTACAGACCACCCATCTCCTACCATTGGTAAACTTCAGCCTTGCTCTCAATTTCCTTGATGCCAGTCATCATGACATGCAGGTGTCTTCCCCTCTTCTTGTGTTTGGTCCTCCCATAGCGCATGGACCAAGTGCCTGTCTCCTTACACTGCTCCTGGTTTGTGAAGCTATATATTTTTTTGTTTTCCAACGCTCCATAAGAGTACTTGTGCTTTCAGGTAACCTCCCTTGTACTCAGGCACACATACCATTAAAATGCATGCGCATGTGAATAAGTGAATGCATATCTTGAAAGCTTGCTAAAACATGAACAGCATTTGTTTATTTATTTTGCACTATCCAATGGTACTGAGCACTCTCTCCATCATCTGTTTTGCCATAGCACAAACACAAACAGATAGTATTGGAGCGCTTTAAGTGCTCAACAGTTACATTACACAATGACACATTCATTTTTGTTGCTGATCATGCTTAGATTACGTTTTTATCCCCCTTCGTTGCTTGCTCATATCCCATATCCTACTTCCTACATGCTTGAACCATATCCCAACTACCTATGATCCGATGGTATTGAAGTGCTTGTTCCATCTTGCCATCTTGCCATAGTGCTAACACTGGCCGATGGTATTAGAGCGCTTTCAGTGCTCACCATGTACATTACACAAAGCACATTCATTGTCGTTGACAGGGGAAGCAGAAGAGACTTGCCCAGAATCACACCTTGTTCAGCTAGTCCTGAGATTCAAACCTGGTTCCCCAGTTCTCATGTAGGCAGCTCTGGCAGTTACACCACATCCTTGCTACACTTCAAAGCACCTCAACTGTTTTTCACTATCACTTCCACATTTGTTCAGCAAGGCCCCGTCAACACCGAACAAGCATTGGCAAAGCCAGTAGATCTCAGAAATGTCCGTGCTATTGGCCTTGTCCCTTTCAGCTATGTTGTTAGCAGCCGATCTGCTGTATAGCATGGCTGAAAATCCCCCAAAAAGTGCTATGATGTGGCCAGCGCAGGCCACGTCATAGCAATTTTTGTGTTAAGAGTGGCAGGACAATAAATTCAACCTGGGGGTGAATAAACTCGGTGTCGGCTCAAAATCCTGTGATTCTGGGGTTTCAGTTACTTTCAGCCATGGGGAACAGCAGATGGGTGGCTAGACAACATGGCTAAAAGACATTCACATTGACACGGCCAATAGCTTGGGCATTGCCGAGACCTATTGGTTTTGGCAATGCTTGTTCTTTTTAGGTGTGGGCTAGGATACCTTAATCATGTCGCCACAGACCTAATGTAAGTAGTATATATGTAAAACTATATACAGTTATATATACCTTAGTTTTGAGCAGTATCATAACACAGGCACACACAGATCCTGCGGTGCAGGAAGACCCCAGTCCTTCAGGGGGTCCCCAACCCTCCAAGAGGCCCCAATTCATCCAACAGCCAACTAATATCAGTGGGAGATGGAACACTCAAAGGCCCCTCATCTCATTTTGCGGGGGGATTATTTTGCGTTATGTCACTGGCTTTGGGTCAGCACTCTTCATCAATTCCTTGCTTAAAATATCGACATTGTGTTTCAGCCTATGGACACCATACATAAAGTGGGACTATAGGTGAACCTCTTTCAGGAGTTGCTTTGTTTTCAAAGTTAGTCACATTTTGGATCAATCCACAGACAGGGATTCTGTGTTTGGAGTATTAGGCATTGTGAAAGACAGTATTTTATCCCATTGCATCAGTGTCCACTCTATCCTCGGTGTACTCATTCCTTATGTGCGGTCAGCTTGCAACCGTGCATCTGTTCCGGTCAGTGGATTTTTTTCTTCAGCTAGCTTAAGAAAGTTTACCAGTCTGCAGTTCAGCTGTGATTCCCCAGTTTAAGACAGGCCAACACTGCTTGCCACAGCGAGCAAATTCCTCTTTGGTTAAAGGGAGCCTTTAGCAGCTGCCTCCTTTCTTTCAGCAGCTCCTTGCAAGCAGTAGCGGTCGGTGGTAGGAGTGCTGCCGGGCGGTGACGTGACGAGGGAGAGGGGCAGGGTAGGCGGTAGTAAATTACGGAATATGGACAAATACAGGTAAATAAACATACAAATTAATAAAACAAATTTCGCTGTGTGCACTGGATTGCCAAATGCAATGCAGTGCGTGCAACAAAATTAGTTTTATTTACTTTGATGTTTACTTACCTGTATTTATCCATATTCCGTAGTTTGCTACCCCCACCCTGCCCCTCCCCTCCACATGTCAGTGTCCGGCAGCACTCCTACCACCGACCGCTACTACAGGTACAGGTTAGCTGCAAAAGATCTTCTGTTCTGTTGTCGCACAGGAGGCAAGAGGTTTGAGCCGGGTCCCTCAGCCAAGGCAGGAAATTCAAGGTTCATAGGAGTAAGCCCGGGCGGTGTCTCAAGAATTTTGTTTTAATAGATCTAGGATAACCCTGGTAAAATATATTTGAGGTGCAACCTAGCTATAGTTGTTTAAGGTCATCTAGGAGTGGGCTCTAGCTGAAAAGGTAGACTTATCCTCCACAAGTGAGAGCTGTTTTATTAATTTCAATGCCAGTTTCTTAAAAGCTGAGTGATTACCAACTTGCACAAGCAGCCTTTATTGCACAGCACTTAGAAAAGTTTTAAGATAGACTCTGTAACATTTTATTTATATCTTATTTAGATTCTATACACTGCATTTTATTAACTATGCAATTGAACCATTGCATCAGGAGTGATAAACATTAACAGGCAAAGGTTTTCATCTGCACTATAGACACATCCATAACACCATGCACATTACCCTCTATGGGTCTAAGAAACTTACAATGGGGATCGGCTGAGGGTATGGTGAGTGAATGCAATAACTCTTCAGGAAGCGGCCGCAGCAGACTCAGGTCTCCAATGATTGGAACTGACTCAATCATCCAAACCGGAGCTCTGCGTTGGCCAAATGTTGTATGTTGCCCTCCTGCATGTGATATAGAAGCCCAAGCACCTTGACCAGGGCTGTAGTAATACTGTGTCACTACACACAGAACTGGGTGCCAATCATACAAGCCTTGCTTTTGCAGGTGAGATTTTAATATTTAGGTGGCCATCTCCTTGTGATCAAAACATTTAGGTCCCTGAGTTGTCCTTGATTGTACGGTGACAAAACTTTTCAGAATTGTAGGAAAGTGCCCTTTTTGTATGGTCACTCCAACACTTGTTTCTCCTGTGCTGATGGTTATGACTCTGAAAAGTGCACAGTAGCCTGCTACCTAGGTCCCAGTGCAAGTGCTACCTCCTTAAAAATTATTTATGTGAATTGGTAACCCCAATTAGCAAGTATTTTTATCCCACTTTTAAGTCACTGGTAAGTGGTGCTAGTGGTATCCAGGGCATGGCAGTTAAAGGGGCCACCAGGACCTGCAACACTGATTGTGCCACCCTGAGTGATCTTAGTAAAGAAATGAAGGCAGACCTGCCATTGCAGGCTGCAGGAGCAATGACTTTGCCATCGCTATGAATGGTAAGGTAAAATCACTATTTTTATTATATATCAGTCATCCCTAGGGTAGACATCTTGAGCCCTGGAGGCACAGTTTGCTATGTGAAATGAGTAGACATATAAGTGCAGGCTTATATGATCCTATAGTAGCCTCTTTGCATTAAGGTCTACTATAAGTGTTTGCGATACATAGGATAATATAGGCTGGCACCCCAAGGTTTTTAGACCCATTATTTTCACACTGAAATGTGTCATGTTTGGTATCAAACAACTTGTCTCATCAAATCTGTCAGATTTAATATGAGATGCACCCAAGTAGCTAACTTAGACGTACCCCACCCGGCTGCCCCAGTCTTTCCTGTGCCCTGGCTGAGAGCCTGCTTCTGCTGCTGCAAAGACAGTAATCTGATCCCCTGCCAGGAGGTGTGAACACTCCCAGGAGTAAAAACAAAGGCTTGCCTGGAAAGGAGGTGTCACCTTCCTCCATGATAGGATGGCTAGAGAAGTGACACATCAAAGCGGTGAGCTGCAAATCTTACATTGTCTCTGGTATGCAACCAGGCTGCCTCTCAATGGAGGAGACTGCCGACCACCTGCCCCCAGGCACATTTGCACCCAGGCAAGTCTGCAATTAGGTGGTCAGGAAGAGTACACGCCCACAAGGCTAGTCACATCTCTAAAGTGGGCTACCTGGTCTCTACAGCCTAAAACTAAAGAATCACTGGCCATCAGGACCACCAAGGGATCGCCCAAAAGTAAATGGTCTAGTGCACTGTGAGAAACGTAGTCCTGACCTCCAGCAGTTTCTGACAGCAACTGTTTTTTACTGGACTCCAGGACATCGAAGTAACTCTAAGCTCTGTTTGCTACTGTCAAGGCTGGATGGTGACCAATCGGGCCACCACTACCAATGATCAATACTGCAACTGGAGGGAACCCCGCGGATTCTTTAGCCAGCCACCTTTGAGCCCCATTTTTGAGTTTTTGCATCCTATTCCTCACCCCCACCATCCAGCCAGCAAAACCACCACCTGCAGCTCCTTCGATCAGCATCAGGGACAGCCAGAACAACTCTGCACCCAGACTCTAGAAGCCAGTTAAAATTCAACTGACTGCCGGAGCCTGGTCCTGAGACTGGCGTCACCTAACCCCCAGTGGTTGCCACTGGACTTGACCTGCAAGTGATCGAGTTTCACTAGTGTGTTTTCCCATTGACTGCAACATTTTAGTTTAGCAAGTGTGAAATGCACTGATTTAATTTTACTTTCAAATTCCATTACTCCGGTTATAGTTAGCTGATTGTCTTTATTTTGGTATCCAAAGATATATAAAAATGTACTCTACATTCATAAATTGGCGTTAGATTTCTTTTGAGTCATGTCAATTACTTATCGTCCATGTAGGTACTCTGAAATGATGAAAACATGTTTCTCTAGTACAGCATGATTGCTCTGTGCCACACTACTAGGACTGAGCTAGTAATTTGATAGTGTGAATCCAAAAGACCTATTTTGGGATAACACAATGGTATTGCATAGTGAAGCCTAGCCAGCCTCACTACATATTACCCCACTTTCCTACAAGAATTATAACCGTGGGCTACAAAAAACAGGGGTAAAGCTATTCAGTTTATTACAAATATTTATACATTGTTATTCTCTATCATATATTTCAGTTCATGAATCTCATAATCCACTGCTATGACATAGCAATAGTTGGAAACTAAATTTGTTAACCACTGTTGTGATGTCAGAAAGGCCATCCAGGCTAAACTGACGGGGTTCTCCTAGAGACTGCCAGTGAAGTGCTGCCTGCTTGCTTTAACGGAAAGCACCAAGCATAGCTGTAGAAGGGGGAAGGAAGGCAGGGAAAGTGGTGGGGGTTGGTCAAGAATAGCTGGTACGTTTTAAAGAAAAACAACATTTGGGACAGGGACATATAAGAGGGGGCATGTTATGTATGGCTCTCCCATTACTCCTCCATCACTGCTTGGCAGTTGAAAGGAAGGCCAGATGATTTTGCTGGGCATACATAACATAAAAGTATAGATGGATAAAAGTGGCTCTATTGAGGAGTGAGTGGTTTGTGAGTACTTTTATGGATCTAGAAATTGTTATGTGAGTGGTTGTTTGGGTGTCTGAGTGGGTTTATGAGAGGCTGTATAGGGGTGTGAGTGGGTGTGTGGGTGCTTTCATGGATGATATTATCAGTGATGTCATTTGAGATTTCTTCATTGATGTCATCAGAGATGTCACTGACAATGCTCATTGGTGATGTAAAATGTGAGGTAATTAGTAGTGCATTGTGGGGGCTTAGGTTATAGTTAGCTCGGATAACTATACTGCTGAATTTCACTGGTTTTGTATTAGTGAAATGTGAGCCTAACTATAATGTCTTTGTAACCTTTATTTTTTCCAGAGAATTTCAAAGGTTTTTTAAATTCTATTTCCTAACTATGACGTCCCTGTTACTTTAGTTTTTTCAGCAAATTTCTAAGGTTTTTTTTAAATTCTACTTCCTAACTATAACGTCTCTGTAGCCTTTGTGTTTTTTTCTAGGTCTGGGGGTAAAATTCCACTCCTCTTGTGGGGTTTGTGGAATTCGGTATCTCTGAGTTCCGTGGAGAATGTGTAGTCACCAATAAACACCGCAATTTGTTTTCCATTAATGCACTCGTCATGTCATTTTGCACATGCGGGGATTGCAACGAGACATGAAGAGTGCTCGCCAGTAGCCGGTCAACCATCAGCAGTAAAGGGGAGTTCATCCCCCAACTAGTAGTGCGTCAAGGGGCCCCTTTTTAGACTGGTTGAGAAAGGGGGTGGGGCCTTGTAGTGACCGGGTTTGTCGTTCTATTTCTGAGTGATGGTGACTTTGGCTTGCTACCATCCTAGATCCCCATTCTTAGCTTGCTTTGGTCCTTTTCAGGCCTCTTTTCAGACCTAGGAGCATAAAATAGAGGATAGCCGCTTTATATGATGATAGATCCCTTATTTATGACTCTAATCCATCTATTGCCTATTGGCTTTGACATAATTATGTGTCCTTTCATCATTTTCAGGCCTGAAGACCTATAGTAGAGGGTGGATCTTGTAGTTCTGACTTTATATTACCTATTGGTAGGGTTTGTGTATGTATCTTGATAGAGCTATGTGTCTATTTCATCCTTTTCGGGCCTACAAAGCCCAGAACCAGAGAGACTCCATTTTGCTTTCTGCCTCTGCAGACTGAGATGCTTGTAGGTCAAAGTGTGATGTTTTAGTTATGAGGTGTTGTTCGCTCTTTGCAAACTAGAAAGAACCGGCCGGAGCTGAATCTTATCAAGAAATGTCCCTGGGCTCAAGTCTCTAGACGAAACAAGCAGTTGATCACTGTGAGGGCGTCTGGAGCAGGGAGCCTGGTACATGGATTTGGTGGGAGGAGGCTACTGGCTGGAACTTTCCACTAGGGGAGAGCATTCCATATTAGCGAAGTGCAGAGAGGCAGAGAGTTCAGATGGTCTTTGGAGCTGAAGAGAGCGGTCAGATAAATCTTGGAATGGTAGAGTTCAGATGGTTTTTGGAGCTGAAGAAAGCAGTCAGAAGCAGTTACTTGTCAGAAGGAGTTGTGATCAGAGGGAGGTGGTCAGAATGAGATGCAGTCTGAAGAAGATTTAGTCATAATAAGTTGTTTTGCAGTTGGAGTAAGATGCTTTGGAGACAGAATGAAGTTACATCATGAGAGATCAGTTGGAGCAGGCAGTTAACAGCTGGAGTTTGGAGTGATACCTTTTGGAAGAGATTGAAGTTATATCGTGGATTAGTCTGTGGGAGCAGCTGGAGTGAGTTGGACATTGGAGCTGGAACAATCAGACAGAGTGAAGAAGCTAGTGGAGCAGACGGTTATCAGAGCGGCAGAAACTATATCATTAGACTGAAGTTGGAGAGGAATCCAGTGCAGAGTGATCGGCGCAGATGTGTGTCCAAGAGTGCAGGGGAGAATCTGAGATGAGCCAAGGCACAGACGAGAGAGGGACCCAGATGACAGCTAGAACAAGACTTCATAATAATCAGCTGATATCTGTCCTGTTATATTAGTGCCCATATATATATATATACATTAATCATTTCCTTTATTTCCTAGGCTATATTCCCTACTGTATTGTTGCACTGATTAATCCCTTTTCTTTCAGCGGTGTGCAGTCCTGTTATAATCCTTTATTTCCCTTTTTAGCTATCTACAGTTCCTGTCAGCTATATGTGGATGTGTTAGTAATAAAGCTTTATGTATTCCTTAGATGTGTCTATTTCCCTTTAATTTTCAGGCTATGCCTAGATTGCTAGTTATTGTGATGTTACAATTTGCTATTGTGTAATAAAGGGACCCCAGTTCTTAGTGAACAGCTGTGCAGGTGTTATTTATTCATGACTAACCTTTCTTCTAGCCAGATCCTGTTATGTGGACGGATGTGTTTCCCGTGCGGGTAAGTGGTAACTGAGCAAGGGAGCAGGAAGCGCCTGAATCAGTGAATAACCTTTGCATGTTGTGATTTGGCCATTCTTGTGTGAGAGGATTGAACTTTCTATCTATCACATAACCTATAATATTACATTCCCAGTAGTATATAGTGAAACTTCCCAACAGAGAGAGAGAGAGTTAAAGGTATCAATAGGACAGAAATCGAGAGCACCGGGGGGATACGGTGTGTATCATCACCTGATTGTGACGGAAGCGTGAGCACCGGGAGGATCGGTGTGTATACCCACAAGATTGTGGCTTGAGAGAGAGAGAGAGAGCACCGGGAGGATACGGTGTGTATACCCACAGGATTGTGGCTTGTGTGAACACTGATTGTGGTCAGTGTGTAATGGTAAGTAATCAGAACTGCCCCCTTCACTATGAGTAGGAGGGTAGCATAGTCTGGGCCTAAGTTGCAGCGAGACTATAAGGTATGAGTGTGGTGTAGAATATGGAATCCCGTAGCAATTAGTGATTGTTTCTAGTAATCCCTATGGATTTGGTGGTGTTTTAGATGATCTAAGCTTGTATATTGCTAATTCCCCATCCCCAGGTAGGTACCCAGGTACCATGGTAAGTAAGTCCTGAGGAGTGAGGTGGTTACGTTTCGGCTGGGTTGGTGGTGTCTTGGTGAGCTGATTCTATCTGGTCCGAAAATCCGGTCGTTACAGGCCTCCGACGAGTTCTCAGCAATCCGGCTCTGGAGAACTTAATTGTCACAACAGTAGGGGCTTTTTGGCCAGTAATGACCCTCAGCAGCCAAGAGAACTTCTTCCCCACACCAGTAGTACTCCAGGAGGCCCCTGTGCAGAGTGGTTAAGAAAGGGGGCGGGCCTCGAACGAGGTCTCACAAATTCTCAGAAAGCTCATTTCTTACCTTTATTTTGCCTCTTTCTGCTCATTTCTGACCTCTATTTTGCTTCTTTAGGCTCGTTTCTGAAATTTAGTCTGCCTTTTTCTACTTGTTACTGACCTTGCCTCTTGCTGCTTATTTCTGTCCTTTATTTTCCCTCTTTCTGCTCATTCTGTCCTTTATTTTAGTTTTGCTGCACATTTCTAACCTTATTTGTGTCTCCTTTGGCTTATTTTTTATCTCTATTTTCCTCTTTCTTCTTCTTTCTAACCTTTGTTCTGCTACTTGCTGTTGATTTCTGACCTCTATTCTGCCTGTTTCTACTTGTTTCTGACCTTTATTCTTCCTTTTTCTGCTTGTTTCTGTCCTCTATTCTGCTTAATGCTGCTCGTTTCTGACCTCTATTCTGGCTCTTGCTGCTCATTTTAGACCTTTTTCTGCCTTTTTCTGCTCATTTCAAACCTTTATTCTGCATCTTTGTGCTTCCTTCTGACAGTTATTCTGCCTCTTTCTGCTCATTTCAGAGCTTTATTCTGCCTCTTGCTGTACTTTCTGACCTCTATTTTTCCTCGTTCTGCTCGTTTATATCCTTTGTTTTGGACGTTTCTACTCATTACTGACCTTACCTCTTGCTGCTCATTTTTTAGCTTTATTTTCCCTCTTTCTGCAAATGTTTTACCTTTTTTTGCCTCCTACTACTTGTTCCTGATTGCTATTTTGCTTCTTTCCGGCCTTTATTTTGCCTCTTGCTGCTCATTTCTGACCTCTATTCTGCCTCTTTGTGCTCATTTCTGACCTCTATTCTGCCTCTTACTGATTGTTCCTAACCTTTATTCTGCCTTTTTCTGCTAGTTTCTCACCCTTATTCTGCCTCTTTCTGCTTGTTTCTCACCTTTATTCTGCCTCTTGCTGCTCATTCCTGACCTTTATTCTGCTTTTTCCTGTGCATTTCTGACCTTTATTTAGCCTCTTTCAGCTGTTTACCAGGTCCACAGGGAGGCTCAAGGCCCCTGCGGTCCATGCAAGTTCCCCGCCTCTTGCTGGAGCCGGCTTTGCTTTCACATACAGGGAGCTGCTAAATATGCAGCCCCCTGTCAGTGAAACAATCTGTCTGTTTCCCTGGCCACATGATAGTGAGCAGGAAAACAGACGAATGCATCACTTTCAGCAGCCAAGAGCATTTCTCCACTCTCGCCTGCTAAAAGTAGATTTTTTGCTGTGTCTTGGATGGAAGTGTTAAGGATCCCGCCAAGCCACAGAAAACAGCTATGTCCAGGCAGTGGGCACTCTGGGCATAGCCCAAGCCGTCCATGGGGGCTGGCAGTCCCCATGGTCATCTATGGCTCACAAAGGGGGGGCCATGCGTCCCCATTACTTTCTTCAGAACAAACTACCCCAGTAAGGTGGTGGTCCCATCTGCCGAGAACGGCCCAGGAGCGGGTCAGCGCGGCTCTCCTCCTTTTAAAAAAACAGAATGCCCCGGGAGGTGGTGGTCCCTAGGGTGCGGGAGTTCATACAGACCCCCCCTGCTAAATATAACAAACAGCCCTGGGGAAGTGGTGGTCCCCGGGACAGTGGGGTCCCTGCAGCCCCCACCTCATTTATTTTAAATCACGGCCCCCTCAAAGATTTAATATATGAGCCCCGGGGAAGAGGTTGTCCCTAAGGCATAATTAGGCCCTTGGATGGGGGCCTCAAGCACCTATCCCTATTTTTATATTAATCCTGAATTGCCATTGGGACCTGGCCTACCTGGGAGCTATAATTAACTATCATTTATCAATTTTGACAAACTGTTGTTGCATCCTCTTGCTCTCTATGTCTTTCACCCTGTTGATTATTTCAATGGTTGATTGGGCACTAAGTGCAAATGAGTCTATGACGAAGACCTGTTTAGGTTAAAACCTGTTGCCGAAATAAACAATTTGAAAGTGAAGTGCTGAGTGCAATTTTTGTGCCTCTATGTCTCGTGATGCACCACTGCTACAATTTTTTACGGTCCCTATACCCGCACCCACTGTTCTTGCACCAGCCTGACATGTGGATGTGGTGGGGTTTCTCTACAGGACACTATATATAACTAAGTGGTGGGAGAAGCGCTCTCTAGAGAAGTACAAGGAAAAAGGACGTGTCCCAAGGGGTTTGAGGGTTCTCATAGCACAATCATTTGAGAACCCCAACCCCTTGATGTTAAAGGAATGGGCATCGAACAACCTTGAGGCTTGAATTAATATGGTTTGCATATTAATTAAATATGCCGAAATTGATCGTTCATCAATTTTGAAAGAAATAGACGAATTGAATAAAGAATAAGAATGAAAAATTTCCTAGCTAACGTAACGGAAAGTTTCAATTCTATTAAGGACTTGGAAGCGAGGATTATGCCTTCTTTCTCCACTTTATTCACAACAGCGAAGATAGAACAAAAACTACATTTCCCATGAAACCTTGGGAAAAATGTAGTTAAACAAGAAAACCAGCAACACCTGGCAACAACCAATGGCATACACAGTCAATGTTCAATCAGGGTCCTGGAAGCCCCTACATAGTCCTTTCACTGTGTCCTCTCTTCCTCTTTCTGAGCACGTAGACAGCCATCCATCCATTCATCAGGCATCCTGCTTGTTGGAATACGAGCCTGAGGACAAGAGGAAACATATTACTAAAGGAAGCACTGAGGAAGCCTTATCCAAACAGTGCAAGAGGAACCAAATAAACAGACAAGAGCGTCATAGTAAGCATAGAAGCATATTACATACAAGTACATCATAATGAGCATAGAAGCATATTACTTACTGACATACGGGGAGGGATCTCCTCCAGGAGCCAAGGGTGGGATAATCCTCGCCTCCGAGTCCTTAATAGAATTGAAACTTTCCGTTACGTTAGCTAGGACATTTTTCATTCTATGTCAGGACTGGAGGTGAGGATTATGCTTGTTCAAAGCTTGCCCACAACCAGGTTGGCCATATTCAAGATCGGTTTGAAATAAAACCTCTTGAACGTGGAATCCGAAGACCAGTCTGCCGCGTTGAGGATATCCTCAAGCCGAGCACCGAGACTAAAGGCCTTCGAAGCCATGGCGCCCCTCGCGGAGTGGCCCCAAACTGGCTAAGGTTGATGCCTGCTTCCTGCATCACCCAACGAACCCACCTAGCAATGGTGGGGGAAGAGACCGCTTTAAAGGGTTGCCTCAGAGAAATGAGACGTTGTCTCTCTCCTGAAGGACGGAGATCCTCCGTGGCTTCCTCATAAGCTTTAAGGCAGCTCACCACACAAAGTTTGGGAGAGTCCACAAACTGGGTATAGGAAATAGACCTGGTATGACACTTCGTGCTTCCAAGCAGCGTAAACGTGACTCCCTCTGGAGAAAAAATCCTGCCAGAAATATCCAAAGCCCGCACGTCTGACACCCGCCTACAAGAAATGAGGCAGAGGAGCATGGCCAGTTTCGCCGACAGCTCTTTCCTTGAAAGATACCTATTGTGCGGCCAGGACAAGAACAAATTAAGCACCACGTTCACATCCCAAAGGGCAGAATAGCCGGGCTCCGGGGGCAATGACAGCCTGAGGCCACGGAGCAAACGGCAAACCAACCGGTGCTCTCCCACAGGCGCCCCCGCCACAGAGAGATGACCAGAAGAAATGGCTGACCGGAAAGTATTTACAGACCGGTAGGCAAGGCCTTCGGAGGCCAGTTGGGCCAAGAAATTGACTACATGGACCACGTCCGAGCCCAAGGGATCGACACCCCGTCGCAGACACCAACGAGTCCATCGGAGCCAAGCCGATCGATATCTCTTGACAGTGCTGTCCGCCCACGCTTTAGAGATAAGGGACTCAGCTTCTCTCGAAAGGCCAGGGGTTTCCCAGCGACCCCTGAAATCCGCCATGCCACTAGTTTCAGTGACCCTGTGGACACTAAGGGGTGAAGAGAGCAGCTCGGGCTCAGAAGGAGGGAGGGAAAATGGGGGAGTAGGATTGGAAAATCCCAAGAAAGTTCCAGAAGAACTGGAAACCACACTTGAGACCTCCATAGGGGGGAGATCAACACCATCTCCGCCGCCTGTCTGCGAACCTGCGCTGTCACTCTTGTGATCATCACAAACGGAGGGAACGCATACCCCTGTTCCGTTCTCCAATCCTGGAGAAACGCATCCGTCGCGGCCATCTGCAGGTGTTCTACAAGGCGGCGTGGGCAGGCCGCCATCAAGAAAAAATCGTCGAGGTAAACGATCATCCGGACACCCCTGGACCTTAGCAGTTCCACCGCCGGCTTGAGAACCTTGGTAAAACACCAAGGGGCCGACGAGAGTCCGAAGGGGAGAGAAGTGAACTCGTAACCCTGGGAGCCCCAGGGGAACTGAAGGAATCGCCTGTGGGGAGGAAAAATCGGAACTACCAGATAGGCGTCCTTGAGGTCCAAGCGGACCATCCAATCGAAAGGTCTGAGGAGGTCCCTGAGAAGGTGAATCCCCTCCATTTTGAAATGGCGATAAACGAGCCATTGATTGAAGTCCGAAAGGTTTATCACCGGTCTTTTCCCCCCATCGGTCTTGTCGACCAAGAAAATGTTGCTTACAAAACCTCGGGGTGCAGAGAGGTGCGAGTAATGGCGCCTTTGCGGAGGAGGGAGGAAACTTCCTCGTCCACAAGGAGGCTGTCCTGGGCGGAATACTGTATGGGACGTGGCAATGCGTGTTG
The DNA here is from genome assembly GCF_964263255.1 of Lissotriton vulgaris. NCBI lineage: Eukaryota > Metazoa > Chordata > Amphibia > Caudata > Salamandridae > Lissotriton > Lissotriton vulgaris. The sequence goes on along the minus strand of NC_141697.1, from coordinate 405,081,423 downwards.
CACTGGAGTCCCCTCGAACTCTATGTGAAAACCTCTCACTGTTTGTACAACCCATGCATCACGTGTGATCGACAGCCACACCTGAAAACACCGTGCCAACCTCCCACCTATGTCTGGTAGAGAAGAAGGAAGAACTCTCACCTGGGCTAGATTGCGAAGCTCCTCCACGATAGCCTCGTCCTTTGCCCTTTCTTCCACGAGTGGGGTAGAAATTTCCAAACCTGGACTGGTCCTGATAGTTTCCGGAGCCTTTTTGAGACGTCTGACGTTGTTGCTGGCGACCGGCCGAGCGGCCCCGTCCTCGGCAGGCCCCGCGAAAAACACGGGGGAACATTTTCTTGATAGTCGATTGGGCACGGTCCAGTGACTGAAAGGTATTCACGAATTTTCCGAGCTCTTTTACAAAAGGCTCACCAAAGAGGCCTCCTTGGGCAACAGCCCCCGCCTCCGAATCCGCCAAATCACCCAGCTTCGGGTCGATTTTAATAGGAAGCGATCAGTGGCGCTCCGTAGATAGGGCACGATTGGCGTTGCCCATAAAAATCACCACACGCTGTGCCCAGCCTAAAAGAGTCTCAGGGTTAATGATGGAACCAGATTCCTTGGCTTCTTTGGCCATATCCAGTATCTTGGTGATCGGGCCCAAAGCGTCCAGGAGCTTATCCTGGCATGCTCGCCAGGATCTATTGATGCCCTTCTTAGGATCTCTAATAAACTTCTGAAGAAAGGTGCCCATCCTGGAGTCAATTTTTGGAGTAAGGGCCACCTTATCGTCAAGGGAAGGGCGCGGGCACCTCGCCCGCAAACAGTTGCAAGCCTCCTTCTCCAGAGGGCGGCGGATGTGGAGGGCTACATAGGCTGCTACTTTATCGGCCGGGGACCACTCTGAAGACCTAGGGTGGACGATATTGTTGGGGTCCAACATGTCCGCTGTGCTAGGGGGCTCCTGTGACGCCCCAGGGACGGGGGCCGATGGGGCAGGGGCCGGAGAGGTAGAGGGTAGTGGGTCCGATGCGGGGGAAATGGGTTGAGGCCTGCTGGCCATAAAGGCCTGACGCAATCTATCAAAAGCATCCCCCTCCCCGCCAGAATCACGGGAACGTTTAGGAGGGGGGGAGCCAAGAGAATCTTGGGAAGTGGAAGTGGAGGGCTGGGAAGGGGCAAGTACTAGCTGTTGAGAAAGCTTCGTAAAAGCTTGGTCAATTTGGCGTGTCAACCTGTCTTCCAAGGGTGAAATGGCTTGTCCACCACCCTATAGACGAAAGTATCCACTGCCTCATAAAAGGCGTCTCCCCAGGGCATGTCGGCAAGAGGATCTGCCTCTCCGTCCTGATATTCGTCCTAGTACTCCATTGGGGAGTCGAAAAGGGAGGTATATCCCTGGCCGGGTCGGGAAGGCTCAGCAAAGCTGGGTGGCAGCCCACACTTCAGGCAGTGGAGGACCACTGATCTACAGGATACAACCCCAGGGACTACTGGCAAAGTTTCAACGGCCCTTTTATTCTCTTCAGGGCAGCCGGCTGGGTGATGTCCCTTAACTTTCTGTGCCCTCCAATACAGACCAGATGGCGTAGACAGCAAACGCTGCTAATACAGGCTCCGCAGGATTGTCAATGCAAGAGCGTGGGCACAAACCGCAATACACCACAACGGCGTTCTGCCTCAGCCGGGGGCTCCTAAACTGACGTGCGCGCGTTGTTTAAACCTCTTCTGAAGAGAACAAACATCGCTCAGCGTCGGCCCTACACGTGCGCCCTCTAAAGGCGGGAGGACCAGGGAACCGCGCCAGTATACACCGCATAGGTACGGGGAAACCCGTGACCGTGGCGCCCCCTCTCCCCGCGGAAACTCCACTGCGGGAGAGGAAGCTACAATCGCGTGACCGAAACTTTTCACCTGCCGAAAACGGCACGAAGCGAGACACGCATGCAAGGTAACAAAGCAGCGCTTATACAGGAGTTAACAAAGCAGCGCTTACACAAACATTTGCATAACGAAGCCCTTAAAACTGTAACATCAAGGGAAACAAAATGAAGGTACTTATCTTGCTGTGCAACAGCGAAGAAAGAGGAAGAGAGGACACGGTGAAAGGACTATGTAGGGGCTTCCAGGACCCTGATTGGACATTGACTGTGTATGCCATTGGCTGTTGCCAGGTGTTGCTGGTTTTCTTGTTTAACTACATTTTTCCCAAGGTTTCATGGGAAATGTAGTTTTTGTTCTATCTTCGCAGTTGTGAATAAAGTGGAGAAAGAAGGCATAATCCTCGCCTCCAGTCCTGACATAGAATTACAAGACAACAAAGATTTTATCACCAAATATAGTGGAGAGATGGAAATACGTCTGATAAAACATGAGGAAACTATAAAAACCAGAAAGGAATACAAATTTGCGCGTGACAAACGTGATTACGAAACAGGTAGAATTTTCACGTTTGCCCACAAATATGCCAATGTAAAAAGACAGGAAAACACGACAAAGTAACAGCCACACTTTTTTTCAATCCTTTTCTTGAAGGAAGAAAAACAAACCAATATTACTCTTGGGTCTGTTGGGTATTTCTTACCCTTTTAATTTTTATTTTTCAATTATTCAAGAAAAGATTTTTATGTGTGAAAGGGAACACAAAACATTTTAGACATTTATACATAAATACAAAACATTATTCACATATATTCACACTGTACAATATTTATAACTTTCTCCAAGAAAATGGCCTGCTCGTTTCCGCTCCTTCCCTGAAAGTTTGGGGGTGATTCGTCAAGTGGGGGCCGAGAAAAAGGGGTGGTCCCAAAACGTGTTTTCCCCATGCAATTTTCCATGGTGACCTTTAGCCAACGACTGAACGGAATTACACCAAATTTGGCAGAGAGGTAGAGTTCGGTTCGCAGATTGTGCTTTTTATTAAATGGTGTAAATCCGTTTGGTAGTTTGAGAAAATTACAAGTAAAATCATAGCGATATCAAGAGACGGAGTTCAGCACGCGTGCGGAAATCCGTTCAATTATGAGCGCGAGCTGCATGCTGATTGGCTGTGAACTGTCTGTCAACATTTAAAACCAGGAAGTGTTGACGGCAATCTTGTGCCTCGGTAGCACTGAGTCACAGGAAAACAGTAAAACAAAGTTCAGAAATAGGGGAAGGGGGCAGGCTAGAAACATTCTGAACCTATAGTCTTGTTCAGGGGTGGTACATGGATCTTTAGGCTCAATATTTATTTTTTTTAAAATAAAAAATGGTGGGGTACGGTCCTACTCCCCGCAGTCTCGGGGAGTAGCACGCCTCTGGTGTTTTTAAAAAATATATATGTTTTGAGCTGTCTCTCTCTCTCTCTCTCCCTGTACATGTCGCGGGGAATTCCACCTTTCTAGGACAGTAATATCTAAAATGACCTTCCAGCTCCGGGTACCTGCATTGTCTGGGGTGTTTTATTAATATTGGGAGGGTGTGCTTGGTAATACATCCTTGTTAATTCCCATAGAAGCCAAAGTTCTGGTGTTAACATGGGCTTCTATGGGAAATAACAAGGCCGTATTATCAAGCTCATTATCGCCGTTTTATCAGCAGTTTCCTGCCAATACAACGGCAATAATTTTAACACCGGTCCTTGCTAATATGCAGCGAAGTTTACTGGTCAAAAAAACAGCGAGGGGCCATATTATCAACAAAAGGCGATACATAATCGCTGCTTTTATCGGCAGGAAACTGCAGATAAAGCGGCGATAATGGGCTTAATAATACGGCCTTGTTATTTCCCATAGAAGCCCATGTTAACTCCAGAACATAGGATTCTATGGGAATTAACAAGGGCCTATTATCAAGCCGATTATTGCCGCTTTTTCAGCACTTTCTTGCCTATAAAAGCGGCAATAATGTATCGCCTTTTGTTGATAATGTGCCCCTTCATTTCTATGATAGTATGTAAAACTTTTCTTTTTTTTGTGTAGCAGTTGTACTCTACGCATGCGCAGCCTCGTTTCGAAGCCCACGTTTTTTTCTTTTTCTTCAAGTTCAACAAGCAAATCTTTCTTTATTTCAGGTAGTAAATTTGTTGCTTTCTTTTCCCGGGACGTGTGTGTTATCCGCTGCTGTACTTTTGTAATATATTAATAATCATATTTTTTCTATATTTATTTGAAAGCGAGTGCCGAGGCACCAAACGTTGATTACGTACTCCGTCCACTGGCATTTTAGTAGTTTTTCACCGTTATTTTTATTATATCTGTTACTTAGAACTCAGTAGTTTTCAATCCTAGTCTTGAATATCTTACTATAGTATTTCAACATTATTTTTATTGTGGACCGTCATACCGCTCCCCCACAAAATAAAAGAGGTTTGTTGTTTTTTTAAATTAACATTTATTAAATCAATAAATGTAAACGGAACTGAATTATAACTATATTAGAAGCAACTAGAAAAATAACAAACAATTTTATAAACAAATTGTTAAATGGACTCCAAAAGATGTCTGATTGGTTTAGAATTATGAGGTGTGAGTAAATGAGCTGAAGCATTACAAGTTTTGGTAACTCTACAGTTTTACGTGTGCAGTGTGCCTCGTACATTTCAGTTCTGTTATACTGCTGTGTTCAAGTGGTGTCTATATGGAAGTGTCTACTGCGTTACTGACGACTGTTATGCCAACTTATTTCTAATGCATTGCTATGAAGGCTTTGTAGATCTAGGCCTCTGTGCTTACCGTTGTATAAACACTGAGGATAGAAGTCTTCGGCCAGTTGAATTCACAACTTGTTTTGAACAATTCTTCTACATGTCCAAGCAGACAGCAGTGTCTATAAGTTTAAGAGAGAAAGAGAAATGATGTCACAGAGAGTGAGAGAGAGAAAGAGAGAGAAAACAACATTAAAACTGTGTTGCAGAGTCTGGAGTTGAGATTTTTTCTTGAAAAGTCAGACTTAGATTTACAAGCTCCTTGCATCACTTTACCTTTATTAAAAGTGACTCAAAAGTGGCGTAATAAGCTTGTGGATCTGTTTGTCAGACTGTTGTAATGTGTCTGATTGTACAGAGAAGCTCCTGTACACTACGCACTCTGGGCCATATTATCAAGCCTGGGCGACAAAATTATCGCCACTTTATTGGCAAGAAAGTGACGCTAAAGTGGCGAAAATGGGTTTGATAATATGCTCTATGGAATTCCAATCAAAGCTCATGTTAGATGTCCTTCTCTTCTAACATGAGCTTCGATTGGAATTCCATAGAGCATATTATAAAACCCATTATCGCCACTTTAGCGGCAGTTTCCTGCCAATGAAGTGGCGATAATTTTGTCACCCAGGCTTGATATTATGGCCCTCTCTCCTTTCACAAATAAAGGTAACACTACAGTTTTACGAGTGCAGTGTACCTGGTACATATCACTTGTTATAGTGCCGCGTTCAATTGGTGTCTATGTGGAAGTGCCTACTGCGTTACTGACACAAAAGTGGCATAACAGCATTGTAAGTATGCTGATTTATTTCTAATGGATTGCTAGGAAGGCATTGTATACAAAGTCTGCTGTGCTCACCTTGGATAAACAGTGCGGCCACCAGAGTTCAGCACTCGACTTGAGCTCTACTTCTATACGTCAAAGTATATTCAATATGTTGCAGACAATTCCATTACTGTTCCTCGATAGGCCGTGGTTGCTTCTGAAGGATGTTTGGGGTAGGAAAAAAAAGGACATTTTGATTAGTCATTGTAAACTGTGTTGCGCAACTACTGTCAAAAGTGAATTTTAATGTGGGTTCTTAATATTCTGTAGTTAGACTGTTGCAGCTGCGCCACTTTTATTGGCAGGAAACTTCCAAGAAAGCGGCGATAATGGGCTTGGTAGTATGCCCTTGTGAATTCCTATAGCAGCCCAGGTTAACACAAGAGCCTGGGGTGCTATGGGAATTCACAAGGGCATATTATCAAGCCCATTATCGTCGCTTTATCAGCAGTTTCCTGCCGATAAAACAGCGATAATTTGAACACCGGTCCTTGATAACATGTCTGTTTGTATTCTAAATATATTCCGGACATTTCAGCGATTATAAAAACGTTACTGTTATTGGGAAAAAAACTTAAATATCTAATTAATACATTATATAGGAGTGCGTTCGTCTAAAATATTAAGTCGCATTTTTGTATGTAGTCAGCTACAACTCTTTGACTCCTTCTGATGCGTACTCAAGTGTCACTGCTCACCTTTTGTGGAAACGAGTTTCTTCATGATGTAGTCACGATCTTCAACAAAGTATCATACGTGTTGCCGAGTCTTGATACCTCTATGGCTCACGACATACTCGTGCTCCAATCATCATCATCATCGCAGGTTCTTCACCCACTCAGTGCTTCGGGCACTACTAACTCAGTGTCCAAAGAAGCCACGCATGTAGTTGTGGGCCCTTTGTTGGGTGCTTTGGGAACAACTCTAAAATGGCGTACAACACGTGCTCTCCATCTTTTTTATAGATAGGGTCAAGTGTGTAGTGACGGATGCGCTGAATGGGTGTAGTGTGGGCATATAGCAGCCATGAGGGAGTGTGTGTGTCGATCTGACAACTAGACCTGCAACTAAGAAATCACTACGATGGAAGTTTGGGCCTTGTACTTTTGTTGTGTTTTCCTGGTAGTGTAAGAGTGGCCTTCTTTTTTCTATGTGACGTTATAGAGTCACCATGTATGTAACCTATTTTGTGACGCATTTTATTGTACAATGCGTTTGAAAAACTAGTTGTGGTAGGTTGTTTTTTAAATTAAACTGTGTACTCTGGTTACGAGTTTGTTGAGTGTAGAAGTATATATTTTTTTCTTCTATTTTGTATTCTATCATAATTGTGCTGACTTATCTGCTTTAGCGTGCAGTACTATATTATTTTATAAAATGTATAACAAACTGTTGAAATCATGTTTATAATTAGAATGGAAGCATGTAAGCTGCTCTCTGTGAGGAATACTTACCTTACGCCCTAATATTGCTGAGTCCTGCAAGCATAACGTACGAGTGGAAAACAACATGGGCTGCGAATACTGTCACTTCTCCTATGACCTTGGTAGGAACACGACCAGCACGGACCACATCATATATTGTGGTCTGATCAATGTACGCTCGTTACGGAAACACAAATTAGACCTATATGATTTACTCACAGATAAGCAATGGGATCTTGTGTTTCTAACAGAGACATGGTTAGACAAGGACTCTACACCTGATGCCCTGGAGGAACATCCAGCAGGATACACTATACATAGACAGGACAGACCTACAGGTAGAGGAGGGGGCATTGCAATTTCAGCCCGAGAAAACCTGCAATGCCTACTAGACAGCTCTCCCATCCTGGACAGTGAGGCAGGGAGTTTCACTATTAAAGTGAACAACAGCTACACGTTAAAGGGTGTGCTAATTTATAGACCCCCAGGCCCTATAGCCAAGTTTGAGGAAAGTCTGGTCGATTGTCTTATGGAAACCGCACTATGTAGTGATAAATTTCCGGTACTCGGTGACCTTAATTTACATTTGAATAATCCCTCAGACGGTGTCAGTAAGAATTTCAGTCAGGCATTAGGTGCCCTCCAACTGAATCAAATTGTTAACGGTCCAACTCATCAGTTGGGTCACCTGCTGGATCCCATATTTGTTAATTGGGGGGAAGTAGAAGCTTTGACCCCTATACCTATCCCCTGGTCAGATCACCATTTGGTCCCTTTTTCTATACGGATTCCGGGAAGCAGACCCTCACAGCCAACAGCAATGTATCATCTTAGGCGGAAATGGGCCACCTTCTCTCAGACCAAATTCTGCGAGGAGCTGACTAAAGGAGGGAGCCCCGGGGGGGATGACGCTGACACGGCCAACACTAATCTTTGCACACGGATTAATAAGGCACTAGATTGCACCGCCCCTCTCTTAAAAGCCAAACCGGGCGGCCATGCTCATAAAACTGCCCCATGGTTCAATGATGAACTAAGAGTCCTGAAAACTGCATTGAAAAGAGCTGAAAGAGAGTGGCGTAAGACCCCCTCCAAAGAAATCAGAAACGCCTACCTGACTGAGAGGCGACTCTACTATGGCCTAATTACAAAATCCAAAACAGTATACTTCACGTCCAGAATTAGTGAAGCTGGCAACTCCGTGAAGGAGATGTTTGCGCTCTATAAAACTCTTTCGAGCGGGAAATCAGCCACTGTCCCGGTCAACTGCTCTCCCGAAACGTGCGATAAAATTGCAGACTTCTTTGCAGAAAAAATAGACAAAATCTATTCGGCATTCCCAAAGCAGCCCATAAACGGGACTGAATTTGTGGAAGGTCCAAGGGATTGGGGAAACAGACTCAGACTGACCAACTTTGTCACCCCGCCTCCAGAAGATTTCCTTAAAATCTGCAGATCGGTGAGGTCGGGTTCTCCCCGGGACCCTACCACCCCTAAACGTCTGGCAGATAGCATGGTGGTATTAGAACCTTACATCAGACACCTACTAGACGTGTCTTTTAGTACCAAGACCGTACCCAAAGACTGGAAAAAGGCGGTGGTTCTACCTCTAAGGAAGAAACCAACTATCAGTTTCGAGAAACTAGAGAACCTCCTTCCTATTTCACTCATACCCTACCTGGCCAAAGTAGCCGAAAAAACAGTCAATCTGCAACTGATGGACTTCGTGGACAAGGCTGCCCTATTACATGACATTCAGTTTGGCTTCCGACCGCGCCATTCTACTGAGTCTGCACTCCTTACAGCGGTGGAAGCCCTACGTCAGGGGGCTGATGAGGGTCATACCATACCATTCGACACTGTAGCTCACACCACCTTGCTACAGTGTCTGAATAACGGAGGAATATCTGGAGCTGCACTCCAATGGATTCAATCCTTCCTGACTGGGAGAAGCTTCCAAGTTTTCCAGGGTGACCACTACTCTAGAGACATAGGATTGAGCCAGGGCGTTCCCCAGGGATCGTCCCTGAGCCCAACCCTGTTTAATCTCTACGTCTCTCCAGTGGCTCCGATTGCTATGAGTCATGGATTGAACATTGTGTCATACGCCGATGACACGCAGCTGGTTATCTCCCTCTCACGTGCACCCGGACTTGCTATGGACAGCTTCAGGGCGTGCATGCAAGATCTTGCAACCTGGATGTCCACCAATTGCCTTAAACTTAATGGCAACAAGACCGAGGTGCTCGTGGTGGGGGGGAATCCATCTGTTTGGTCATCGGCGTGGTGGCCCCCATGCCTAGGAGAGGCCCCTATTCCTCGCCAGGAAGTCAAAAACCTTGGCATTTGGCTCGATGCCGACCTGTCCTTTGGACCCCAAATAGACCGAGTGGCAGGCGTCTGTTTTGGCGTTTTAAAAACCCTTCGGAAGGTCCTTGTCTTCCTTCTTAGCTCTGCCCGTAAAACGCTAGTACATGCCCTCGTGACCTCACGCCTAGACTACGGCAACCTGCTGTACCTGGGAGCCACTGGCAAGGCAATGAACCGCCTCCAGGTATTACAGAATGCTGCCGCCTGCCTTGTCTTAAAAATACCAAAAAGATCGGACTCCAAAGCTGCCCTGCAGACCCTCCACTGGCTGCCAGTGAGAAGCAGAGTGGAATTCAAAGCCCTCTGTACCTGTCACCGCATTCTTGCTAACAAAGCGCCAAAACCATTACAGAACCTAGTTACCAAGTATGTACCATCTCGAACTTTGCGCTCCTCAAACGGAGGCCTATTTGAGGTACCTAGGGTAAAAAGGGCCCGCATGGGAGGGCGCTTGTTTTGACATCTGATAGCGAAGAGTTGGAACGCCCTGCCTACCAATCTCCGCCTAGATCCATCTGAATCTAGCTTCCGGAAGAACTTAAAGACTTACCTGTTTGCAAGATAACAGAGCCCTCTTCTTCTTCTGCTTGGAGGTTTCTTTTCAGTCTTAGCGCGGGGACACGCTTTTAGCGTAACCAGGCGCTCTACAAGCTTCCCTATTATTATTATTATAGCAATGCCGGCTCCCGAATGATGCAGGGAGCCGGCTGGTACCTGTGGTGGATTTTGGGGGCTCTACCTACGGTCTTGAACGTTATATTTGAGGCTTTTTGGATGGGGTGTCGGGTGATTGTAAAAAATTAGTGATGTATGCTATTTATTTTTTACGATATATTTATTGTGCGCGTACAGTGCGAATTTTGAAAGTTGTTCCGTAAGTGTACGTAAGCAAGAAAAATTAAATAAAAATACATCTTTTACAGATATTTATCAAGTTTGTGTGTTTATATCTTTGTTGCTTGTAATGAGACGTTTTTGCTTTATTGGTACTTATAAGTAAGTGCTTATGCATAGTCTAAATTTGTTGAGGAGCAGTGTTTTATACAGTGCTGAACTTTTGACCTCTGCTGACAGTTGACCTTTGCATGATCTGTTGGGGGGAGGGTGGAAAGTTATGGCAGTTGGAAAGGTTTGGAATGTTAAATCAATAGAAATGTGTGTTTTGAATTAATGTTTGCAGGATTTTAATTTATTATTTATATGTATGTAGGTGTAAACTGAGAGGGAAAATGTTCCATTTGACGGTTCTTCTGCAAACACGGAACTAGAGAGATTCTGTACAAGAATATCCACTGTGTGAGTTGTATTCTTCTTAATGTACAAATCAATTTGAAAGGTGAGTTGATAAGTTGTATGGGAGTGTGTGCGGTGCCTCTTTGTACATTAAGGAATTATGGGGTATATCAAGACAGGCGATAATATTATTGCCGCTTTATGGGTAGAAAACTGCCGATAAAGCGGCGATAATGTTATTGCCTGCCTTGATAATATGCCCCTATATTTGTCCGTTGTTAAGCATTTTATAGTAGTAAATGTGCTTTGCTATATTGCATGCTGTTATGTTTTTTTGTTTAATATCAGTTTGTGCGTCTCTGTACATTAAGGGATTATGGGCCATATTATTAATAAAGGGCGATACATTATAGCCCCTTTTACCAGCAGGAAACTGCCGGTAAAACGGTGATAATGGTCTTGATAATATATCCTTGTGAATTGCCATGGGAGCCCAGGTTAACACTAGAACCTGGGCTGCTATGGGAATTTACAAGAGCCTATTACCAAGCCCAGTATCACCGCTTTAGCTGCAGTTTCCTGCCGATAAAAGCAGCAATAATGTATTGCACTTTACTGATAATATGGCACTGACGGGCATAATATCAAGGACCGGTGTTAAAATTATTGACGTTTTATGGGCAGGAAACTGCTGATAAAACGGCGAAAATGGTCTTGATAATACGCCCTAGTTAATTCCCATAGAAGCCCATGTTCTGGTGTTAATGTGGGCTTCTATGGGAATTAACAAGGGCGTATTATCAAGCCCAGACGCGGCCCGTGGAGGGAGTTGCGGTGGGACAGGCGGGGCGGGGGAGGGGCAGGGTGGGGGGTGATAAACAACGGAATCTGGATGATTGTAGGTAAGTCAACAATTAAATTAATAAAACGAATTTCGGGCCACATTATCAACAACATAAAGCGATACATTATCGCCGGTTTTATCGGCAGTAAACTGCCGATAAAGCGGCGATAATGGCCTTGATAATATGCCCTTGTAAATTCCCATAGCAACCCAGGTTAACACCAGAACCTGGGCTTCTAGGGGAATTTACAAGGGCCTATTATCAAGCTCATTATCGCCGCTTTATCGGCAGTTTCTTGCCGATAAAAGCAGCGATAATGTATCGCCTTATGTTGTTGATAATATGCCTCTTCGTTCCGTGCCCTGCATCGCATTTTGCGATGCAGGGCGCGCTACGAAATTCTGGGCATATTATCAAGGACCGGTGTTAAAATTATCGCTGTTTTATCGTATTCGTAGGGTATGCTGAGAATGATTATCAGTAGAAACTATGGTGTGATCACTTCCTCACTGTCAAATCAGAGCACAGGGCGCGCTATGAGAATAGTTAGAAGTGGTCACTTATTGTAGATCCGATTCAGCTGTGTGGCTTATTGTGCGATGTTAGCAGACATCGCTTACATGATTACGGTAACTGAGCGTGTGGTTTGCTATAAAAAAAGTTGTGTTTACTCCTCTTCATAGGAAGCTGGATGTTTCCATCTGGCCGTTGATTGCAACCTTGAAAGAAGAGTCAACTAAATGAGCCGTATAAGAGAGCGCTATTGTCTCAGAAAGAGGTTGTTGTTATATCTGCTACAGAAACATTTGTACTTCAAGTAGCAAACACCCGCACAGAAGTGTATTCTTTATTAAATACAGACGTGCCCTGGAATTTTAGGGAGTTAATTTAGACTATCTTTAATGCATCCTCAAGTAGGGGTTAGCTTACTTTTTTAAAGTTATAAGCATTGGCCTTGTGACTTCTGTAGAAACTATATTTGGTGTTGTGTTGGTGTTTTTTCATTCGATTTTTTTCAGCATCTTTGGTGAATTGTGCATAATTCCCACATTACTTGCAGGTGGGCTTGTATAATTTTTTTAGTTAAATATGGATGCACATCTTGCAGCCAACGACAACATTTCTCGGTTGTTGCTGGTCCGCAACCGAATGCTTAGTTACTATGGAGTGCTGCCTCTTGCAACGTTGAGTGCAGCTTATAGATTATCATTTCGATTCTCCTTTTTCACATGCGTTCAACCTGTGTTCCATTGCCTGAGCTGTGATTTCCACTGGGCCCTGGATTTGTGTCTCTGCAGTACGGTGTCTCCCAACGCGGATTATGACCAGCTGAAGAGCCCCTTAGTGGTTCATGACTTGCTCTGTTCTGGCAGCGGGATTTTGGCCTTAGCAGCGACACATGGAATAATGGTACGTTGAAATATTTTTGCAGCGGCGCATGACTTCTTGGCACGCAGTTACATTGAAGATGACCCAAGTTTTCTTGCGATGGTGATAGAGGCTCCGATCGTTGAGGAACATGAATGTTCATTCTCACTATTGAATTGGATGGCTGAAATGTTTTCAGATGAGAACAATGACTTCCTGTTGGAGGCTGTTGCTACATACTGTGCTTATACGCTGGTGGAATAAGAGTGTTTGATTTTTCTACCTATTATTTATTATTTAGTTACTGCTTTTTATCAAAGATCGAATAATTTATTTTGCAAAATTGAACTTGACTCTGCTCTTTAGGCTTGGACTGTGCGTTCGTAATTTGCCCACTTTTATAATATGTGCTTTGGTCAAGGAAATGTGTTGTGGGCTGAGCCTTGCACTCACACTGTGTTATGTTAGCGGGTTTATTAGAAGCTTAAACATCATTTTTGCACACAACACGCACTTGCAATATTGTTTAGACAAGGATGAGTATTTTGCTTCATATGAGAATAATTTGATATACTACATTTGTAGACTGCCTCGCTACTTTAGTGTGTATAGTGAGAGCATGAAACATCAAGGTTATGTTGGATTCTGTGTGTGTTATTCAGAATGATGGTCGCACGTTTGAGCCATAAGAGATATGCAGCTGTGGCATCTCTTATACTTGCGCGTTTAGTAATGAAGTGTGCAGGCATGATTACACACAGTTTGAGAAGTTTTGTATCTTGACAGTTTGTATAGAACTCAATGTGATCCACTACTGCTGAGTAACAGAGGTATGGGTCTGCCCGTGTAGTCGTATGAGATATTCTGTAGTTATAAACTAACCTTCTAAGTAGGGAGGTTGAAATGTAGGTATATTTTAAATCTGTTTCCCTTTTGCATTATAGGATGCTTTCTCCCTTTATATTTTATCGAATAGTAACATGCTGACAACTTTTTTTCTGATAATATGTTTGCTTGTATTATGTAAGGTACTGGGCATGAGATTACGGTGTTAGAAATAAAAATGTCAAAGTTGCAGGTGTGTTTATTAAGTGCTTGTTTTGGACTGGTGTAAGAATGTAACAAAAGAGTGCTCTTGTTATCTACTTTATCTGAGGTAACCTAAGTCGCATGTTGTGGGTTGATTAATAATTGGTGTTTTTGCTATAGGAGGAAGAACCATTGAGTCACTGATTGCTATTCTGTTAGGGTGTTGGGGTACTTAGGTGGAACACCAAAATTCACTGAGGTCTTCAGTCTATATGCACAGTTGTGTGAGGGAGCAGAATCACTGCAACAGTAGTTACAACAAAAAGCCTCGATAAAGGGCCTTGAGTTTGAATCAAAATATGAAATTGAAGAATAATTGATATGGCTGAGATACCCGCCACCCCCTCTCAACACAATCCCCAAAGGAGGGAAACCGGAAACAGTTCTTGAAGTTTTTGGAAGTGGGAGGGAGTGACCCTCCCGGCCGTATTTATTAAAACAAAATTTAAAAACATTAAACAGTTTCATATTAATGTACAATTTCATTACCACATTGCGATGTTTGGCTAATCTTAACAGATTCTCTAATACAGAGGTTCTCCTAGCCGAACTAACATCCTACAAAACATTTTCTTGAAATATTGAAATTGTACATCCTAACGTTTAAGGGCCAACGGCAAGGTCGTAACCGGTGTCAAGATCCCTAACCAGACATACCCCCCCCACTTGGGAGGGGCGACAGCACTGAGGCGTACTCAAGTGCAACTACTACCAATTTCCCTTGACTTGACGGGGGCACCTATAAACTCGACGCCAGTTAAAGGTCGTTCGAAGACTCGTGTGAGGTATCTAGAAGGTATCGTAGACCTCCCCCCAACCCCACACAACTTACCGCATCTGCCGTCGCAGATGTCACTGGCCCCGGGAAATTCCCCAGGAGGGGGCTGTAACCCCTCCTACACAGGAAGGGGCCTTGACCGCCTTTCCTTTTCTTTCGGCGACCCATCCTTAGAAGGGACCGCCTCCCCGTTGAGGGGCCAAAGGCCACCTCTCCCGAGCGCTCCCATCCGTGTTGGGTGACGCCCACTCATAGGGATCTTCCAATTAGTGCTCACCGATCATGACCTTACCGCCCGACCAAAATAAATACGACAAATGTTAACTAAACTAAAAAACAAAACATTGGCCACTATGACCGAAAAGCACATTTATAAATGGACGTTAAATCCGAATTTCTTTAATCACCAAACTTACAATATTAGACCAATCTTTATTACACATTCAACATCAACACAATACTAACACAACCTGTAAACTAAATAGAATTATCGATCACTTTTATTAAAACAACTGGCTGTCTTCAGGGGCTGGTGGGTGGGTCAAAATTGGCTCTTCGTTCCGTCTCGAGCTCACGGGCAGCGAGGAGGTGCAGCTTCAGAGCACAGGAACAAGAGGATGTCTTCTGGTCTTGCGTCCCTTTTTATCCATCTTCAGGGCGGGCGTAAACCCGCCCCTGCCTGCCCCGAGGGCATGGCCGGCCGCGTCAGTGTCTAGGCCAGCCCACTCTAGGGCGGGAAAAAGCGCGCCCCGGCTACGCCACTTCGGGCATACCAGCCGAGACGCGCCTCCCGCCCAAAATGGCTTCCCGGGGGGATCGAGGCACTCTGCCATACGTTCGGGGGGACCGAGTGGTCGCCCCTTTCCATATGGCTGAGATACCCGCCACCCCCTCTCAACACAATCCCCAAAGGAGGGAAACCGGAAACAGTTCTTGAAGTTTTTGGAAGTGGGAGGGAGTGACCCTCCCGGCCGTATTTATTAAAACAAAATTTAAAAACATTAAACAGTTTCATATTAATGTACAATTTCATTACCACATTGCGATGTTTGGCTAATCTTAACAGATTCTCTAATACAGAGGTTCTCCTAGCCGAACTAACATCCTACAAAACATTTTCTTGAAATATTGAAATTGTACATCCTAACGTTTAAGGGCCAACGGCAAGGTCGTAACCGGTGTCAAGATCCCTAACCAGACATACCCCCCCACTTGGGAGGGGCGACAGCACTGAGGCGTACTCAAGTGCAACTACTACCAATTTCCCTTGACTTGACGGGGGCACCTATAAACTCGACGCCAGTTAAAGGTCGTTCGAAGACTCGTGTGAGGTATCTAGAAGGTATCGTAGACCTCCCCCCAACCCCACACAACTTACCGCATCTGCCGTCGCAGATGTCACTGGCCCCGGGAAATTCCCCAGGAGGGGGCTGTAACCCCTCCTACACAGGAAGGGGCCTTGACCGCCTTTCCTTTTCTTTCGGCGACCCATCCTTAGAAGGGACCGCCTCCCCGTTGAGGGGCCAAAGGCCACCTCTCCTGAGCGCTCCCATCCGTGTTGGGTGACGCCCACTCATAGGGATCTTCCAATTAGTGCTCACCGATCATGACCTTACCGCCACAGGCCGGATAGTTGACTGGCTATCCGGACCCCCCACAAAACTCCTACCTAAAGGTCATGTTTCAACGTTTTCAACCATGCTAAGAAGTCTCCTATGAGTAACTCATTCCCCACCCGAGACAAATGCACACCATCCCCCAAATACATACTGTCATCATTAATACAGCCATGAGAAATAGAATGCAATGTCCTGGAACGAAACAACCTACTCACTTTGTTGTTAAGCTTTCTAACAGAATGATTCAAAGCAGGAATAGAAATAGCCCCCCGCCACACCTTTCGTGGAATCAAATGGGACCACGCAATTGTGCACCCCGGAACTCTCCTCGCCAACCAACTTACAGTGGAAAGCATTGCCTCCAGGAGCAGTCGTCTACCGGTGGTGACCAAATCATTGCCCCCTACATGTACTATAACTATAGACGGCGGTGACCTCGTCCGCCCTAACAAACCCTCGAAAAATGTTTGAAACTGGTCAATACAGAGACCGCCTCTTCCGTAGAAGGACACCCTGTACCCGTATTCCCCAGCTACGTGAATCATGTCACCCGCTTTGAATACGTCTGCGGCGCGCCTCACGTATGAGTGGCCCACGACCCACACCTCCTTTTTCACAGTCGGTGATGTCTGACCGCTGGCCCGGTGTTGGGTCGACTGCATAGTCCGCCCCGCCTCGTAGGCTTGCGCAACTGAAAACCAAAGAAAAAACAGAAGCGTGAGTACATTATGACAGCTTCACAACATGTGCAACCGCACATATCTCTTATAACAATTAGAGGACCAACGCCCCACTCGTTTCACTTGTTCTACATTAAGACCCCTGGCTGTAGCTTCTGTAGCAGCCCCTATACGAAAGGAATGGGTCCCAAATTCGCCCAGGTTCAAGCCCGCAGCGGCTATTGACATCGCAAGCACCCGCTGAAACTGAAATTTCGTCAGTGGGGTGGCGTCCGCGTGTCTCAACAACGTCCCCCCCCATGATGCCACCCTTCGTGCTAGGTAGTCTTCTAAACACGTTACCGGACACATGGAGGACCCGGGAATCCTGCGTATGATTATGCAGTCACCCATCCCATCTTGATCGGTCTTGGACCTGACAAAGGAGACAGTCATCGTCTCACCTCTGATCTGAACGTGTTCCTGGCACAAACCCCCCGCCACATCCAGTTTGTTCCTTGCTACCAGTTCGCTCACCCTCATCGCCCCGTGAAATGCAAGCGTAAAAGCGGCTCGGAACAATGCTGTCTCAAACTGAGATGAGCATGTGGCAGGGAGTGTGGCCAACAACTGGGCCAACCTATCCAAACCTATCGGGCGCCTCTCGTCTACTCTGCGACCCTCAAGGCGTTGCCACCCTCGCAGCGCTTTCTGTACCACGAAAGACGCTGTCGGGTCCTGGAAATTATGAGCCCTGGCAACAAAGGAAATGGCAGCACGATGCCTCTGGGCCGTAGCCACCGACTTCCCAGCCCTACGCAAGGACATCAGAAAATGCACCATCCATTCCTCGTGGCCCCAAAGCCCCTCTCTATCAGTCCCCAAAAAGGCTAAATAAGCCCGAAACGCCCCTTCGTATGCCTTCCTCGTCCTTGGTGCTAGACTCTCTCCCACGAGGTGACGAAGTTCGGGGCACCGAGAGACCAGAGAGCTTCGGGAAAGGGTGCCGGCTCTGGGTCCGCTGAGGGGAGGAAACCCGAGAAAGCCTGCATTTGAAAACGAGACAGTGCGTCAGCCGCCTGATTCATCACCCCTGGGACATGCTTTGCTCTGAATAGCACGTTCAATTGCATACACAGTAAAACAATTTCCTTGAGCAGTCTTAAAATCAATTTACAACGTGCTGCCTGACTATTGATACACTCGACCACGGTCATATTGTCCGACCAAAATATGACAGAGTGATCTTTGAACCCATCGGGCCATGTTCTCAAGGCCACCAAGATGGGAAACAGTTCCAGGAAAGCAATATTCCTCGTCAGACCATTCTCCTGCCACCATGTCGGCCATTTTTGTGCCGACCATTTTGTGCCGAAGATGGCGCCAAAACCTATGCTCCCTGCTGAATCTGTCCATAGCCCCAGCTCTTCAGAGGACACGGCTGGTTTATTCCAGATGATTCGACCATTAAAGTCCACCAGAAATGCTAACCAAATACGCATGTCCTGGCGGACCTCAGCCGATAGTCTCGTGCGATGATGGCCCTCTTTTAGGCCGACCATCGCTTGGGCAATTGAACGGGAAAAGGGGCGGGCCATTGGTATCACCCTCAGGGCAAAATTCAACTGTCCCACCAACTGCTGTAATTGTTGCAGCGTAACTTTAGATGCATTTATACACACTTGCAGTGCAGCCCTGAACTTCAACACTTTGTCAGCTGGCAAACGGAAACAACCTTCCCTGGAGTCCAACTCGATCCCCAGAAACTCGAGGCAAGTCGTAGGACCCACTGTTTTACCCGGCGCCAATGGCACACCAAACTGGTCCATTAACACACAAAATTCGGCCAAGGCCCGGCCACATTCAAGATCCCCGGCTGCCCCAAGAAACAGAAAGTCATCAAGGTAGTGCATTACATATTGAAAACCCGTTTTCTTTGTGAAGACCCATTGTAGAAAACTACTGAATTTCTCGAAATAGGCACAGGATATAGAGCACCCCATCGGCATACACCTATCCATGTAATAACAACCCTGAAACATGAATCCCAGGAGACGCTGGTCGTCTGGGTGTACCGGGAGCAATCGGAACGCTGACTCGATATCTGACTTCCCCATCAGCGCCCCGGGCCCCAGGCGATCAAAAATGGCTACGGCCTCATCGAAGGATGCGTACCGCACCGAACACACTTCTGGATCGATTGCATCGTTTACAGAAAGACCTCGTGGAGCTGACAAATTATGAATCAGTCGGAACTCACCTGGGTCTTTCTTGGGGACTACCCCTAAGGGAGAACAAACAAAATTCTGAACCGGGGGTACACTAAACGGGCCGGCGACCCGACCTCGGGCAACCTCTTTACGGATCTTATCCTGTACTACGTGCGTATGCTGCAGGACGGAAAGTTGATTTTTGCACTTCTCCACACCCTGAAAGTCCCCTACCGGGATGCGGAAACCATACAAAAAACCGTTCCGCAGCACCCCAGCAGAAGTACGATCCGGGTATTCACTGAGCCAGGGAATCATCGCCAGGGTATCAATCGGGGTTGGTAAAGGCGCCCCTCGGACTACGTTAGACCTGTTTGGCGCCTCCTCTCCCCCCATTATCACCCGTTCTGGCTCTGCACGTGGACTCAGGATGGGACGACCCACAACCACTACATTCATGTTTGAATTTACACGATCCCTGGGGTCTAGTACATTTACCTCTGTTGAAATTAAAGCAGAAACCCCTTTTTCCAGTATTGCCGGCAGGTTTCGAGTAATCGTCGGTACCCGTACCTGATCGAAAGGGCGTCCCCGCATATTGCCGGGAGGATTCGCCAACATTACTTCCTACCAACGGCATTTTTAACATTCCTGTCTCCTTCATTTTATCCCAAGTCAAAGAATCATAACAATCCCAGGTTAAACTTTTATTATGCTCCTTTGCCTTTCTGAAAAGATTATCGTAACAGAACCAATGGTTACCCTGGTGCAATGTCGAGTACCCCATGATTCGCGATTGATAGATTGGAAACTCGGAAAGCAACTCAGGCCTACGTTCCCCCAAGATTGACGTAAAAATTCCCCAAGCATTGCCCCAATTGCCAATATTCTCATTCACTTTAAAGGCGGCCATTTTTGCGCGCGCATGAGATCCTTCTGACTCTTAACATGCTCTACCTCATAATGATCAACAAGCAATGAGAAAATGTTCACATACTCCCCCGCCCAAATCTTTTCCTTAATTGCCAAAGGAACATGTTGACCCAACTTTTCTCTACGAGAGGGTGTTGACTCATCCCTCGCAATCGGCAATGGCCGCTTACCTGCACCGGACGCTGCCTCTGTGGTCGCAATCGTCCCTGGTGTCTTGTCCACTACTGCAGCCGGCACGGACACCTTGGCTGCCTCCCGTTTCTCACGCAATTGCTTTATCAGCGCCTGCGCGTCGACAGCCGTGGCGCCCTCGTTACCTTTACCCAACCATGCTGCCAATTGTGCTGCCAGCTCGGGCGGCATATCATCCTCGGACACGGGGGTGACCACAACGGGAATCGGATTCCCCTCCTCCGGCACGGGAGTTGGTGCCTCGAGCGGGGCACTGGGACCCGGGATGTCTTCTCCCGCTGCTCCCCTCCTGGGCCTCTTGTTTTTCCCTCCCGGGGCTGCTCCCGCCAAAGGACGTTTTGGTCCCCCTTCCTCGTTCTTATCCACCCGCTTTTTTAGTTCGGACATCTCCTTCATGAGAACACGCAGCATCTGTTCAGTAGTCATGCGTTTTCCCACCTTCTTCGGCATTCTCCAACAGAGTAACTGTAAAACAAAGAAGAATGATTAAAACGCTCAAAATTGGCTCTTCGTTCCGTCTCGAGCTCACGGGCAGCGAGGAGGTGCAGCTTCAGAGCACAGGAACAAGAGGATGTCTTCTGGTCTTGCGTCCCTTTTTATCCATCTTCAGGGCGGGCGTAAACCCGCCCCTGCCTGCCCCGAGGGCGTGGCCGGCCGCGTCAGTGTCTAGGCCAGCCCACTCTAGGGCGGGAAAAAGCGCGCCCCGGCTACGCCACTTCGGGCATACCAGCCGAGACGCGCCTCCCGCCCAAAATGGCTTCCCGGGGGGATCGAGGCACTCTGCCATACGTTCGGGGGGACCGAGTGGTCGCCCCTTTCCATAAGTGCAGCCAAAATTGAACTTGACTCTGCTTTTTAGGCTTGGACTGTGCGTTCGTAATTTGCCCACTTTTATATTATGTGCTTTAGTCAAAGAAATGTGTTGTGGGCTGAGCCTTGCACTCACACCGTGTTACGTTAGCGGGTTTATTAGAAGCTTAAACGTCATTTTTGTTTTCCTGCTCTGCTTTGCACACAACACGCACTTGCAATATTGTTTAGAGAAGGATGAGTATTTTGACAAAAAGCCTCGATAAAGGGCCTTGAGTTTGAATCAAAATATGAAATTGAAGAATAATTGATTAGTGCAGCCAAGAAAGGGAGCAAGTGTGCAAATTTCATAGTGCCTTCGGCAGGGGTAGTTGTTATAATAAAAAGCATTGGTAAAAAAGGGCCTGTACTTTGAATTTGAATGAAAGAAGATTGATTGATAACCCCAGCCAAGAAAGGGATCAAGTGGGTGGGTGTATTAGTGGATGATGTGTTCATTGAGCAGAAGATGAATAAGGTCAAAAATAAGAAAGGCTGCAGATATGCAATCCTTTTACTTCTTTGTAAGGGAAGTGCCTCTTTAGTTTTCCTGTGCATATATATATATATATATATATTACCTACTGGCGGTCGCAGGTAGGTAGTTATAGTTAGGAATTTTTTCAATGCAAAATCTCAAAATTCTATTGTGAATAACTTTGGCGCCGGTTGATAAATCTGCCTGAAAATTTTCTCAAATTTGCCTCGCGAAGCTCCGGTACTTCCTTGAAAGATTTGGGGGGATTCGTCAAGCGGGGGCCGAGATAAAAGGGGGGTCCAAAAACGTGTTTTCCCCATGTTAATTTCCATAGGGCGGTCGAACTCACTTTTAGCCCGAACGGCTGAATGGATTTCCACCAAACTTGGCAAAATTGTAGGGACTGGTAGCCCGATGTGCCTTTGCTATGTCTCAAGATATGTGCTCCAGTGGATTTTGAGTAATTTAGGTTAAAAAAAATATATATATCTATAGGCGCGCCCCAGTACGCGCACCGGGGCGCGTACCGGGCACGCCACGCGAGGTGCGCACGGAAAGCTGATTGGCTCTCGGGTGTCTGTAAACATTCAAAACCGTCTGGAGCATCTGCCATCTTGTGTCTCTGTAAAATCGAGACACAAGAGGTGGCAAAAACAAAGGGGAAATGACCATAAGAGGGGAGAGTAGACCCCCCTGACCCCCTAGGTTTTTATTTATTTTCGCGGGGGGAGCGCCCAGTACGCACACCGGGGAGCGTACCATGGGGAAAAAGAATGACAGTTTAAAAAAAAAGTAGCCGTTTTAAAAGAAAAATCGTTTTGTTGTTTTTTTTTTTTTTTACTTAAGTACCCACATTTAGGTACCAATGCAGAGACTTAAATTTAATGTGCACCGTCTCCTCTGTAGATATCTTGCATGTTGTTATAGAAGTTATTGTGGTATATGGAATCCATAACATAGTCTGTCAGGAAAGCATAAACAGATCCTTTAAGCACTCCCTGAGAAGTCCTAGGGGATCATGGGTAGTCTATCCTGCTCCCTTATGATGAAAAAGAGATGTAAAATACACATTGAAGATAATATAGTGGGAGAAAGGTAGTAACTATGAGTAAACTTACTATGTAACACAAAAAAGTTACACAGTGTACTATAAGTCTCATTTTATAATATAATCATTTTGTACTACTTCATGAATTACATATAAAAATGAATATTGTCTCAAACAATTTTTAATTATTAAATGTAAATTTATTCTTCTGATTTTTTCCCAAAATTTAATAAAACTTCTAACATAATATTGTCCGGAATTTCCTCCTAATTATTAGTACATGATTCTATTTGTTCCAAACATTCTATTAACTTTTGGTCCAAAGATTCATCTATGAAATCAAGTTCATCTTTTTGTTCTTCTGGATTGTCCACCTTTATTTCGAAAGAAATAACAGTTGATTGTTTTTCTCCTTCCATTTTCTTTCTGAAAATTGCATAAAAATTAACTATATTAGTAGAGTTAGGGTACTGTTGGGTTTAAGTTCAGACAGGTACTTCTGAGTCTTTAACAGTGAAGATTTTTTTGGGTAGTGTATGGTTTCAGGCAGGAAGTAGAACTATTAAAAAGTGCATGTGATGAAGCCTAAGTAAATTCATAATTATACCAGAGAAGCCTAACTCAATCCATAATTATAACAGAGAAGTCTATCTCAATCTCTAACTCTTACAGTGGGACAGTATATAAGTATCAGAAAACGTTTTCCCAAATTAACTTAAAGTGCACAACATAGTTCCCCTTCCAAATTAACAACTTACCTTTTTCAAAGTAGTTGACGTTTTCTGTCAAAATTCTTTCAAAATGTACCTCAGGTAGTATTAGTCAAAATGGCTGTGTTTCCCTCTCATTTTTCATATATATTCATGTACTTAACCAATCAAATGTCAGCACATAAAAGTACAAAATGTAAGTAACATTTTAATTGGTTGTAAATTCCAACAGTTTCATATGTGTTTTTGTCATGTAATTTACCTCAGGCTATTTAGACAGGGCTACAGCCCAAATGGCTCAATGGAATACCATCAAATGTAGGATAATGGTAGGGACTGGTATGTAGTAGGGTCTATTGTATATTTGGTGAAAGTCTCTCCAGTGGTTTGTATGTAATTTCGTTTCCCACATTTTTTGGGGAGCGCTTACCGGTGCGCGCCCCCGTACGCATACCGGGAGCGCTACGGGAGTCCGCCATTTTGTGTTTCGGTCGAATTGAGACACAAGATGGAGGACAAACAACGTTGGGAATGGGTAAAAAGGGGCACAGTAGACACCCCCTGACCCTCTAGGTTTGAGAGTTTAGGAGGGGCATATTTGCCCCAAAAAAATAAAAAATAAAAATTTCGCGGGGGGAGCGCCCGGTACGCTTACCGGGGACCGTACCCGGGAGCCTACTCTGGTGAAAAATAGTGAAAAAAGTTAGAGAAAGATAATCATTTTGAGTGATCAGAGGTAGGATAGCTCTGAAAAGAGTTTTTGGGTTCTGTGGCTGATTTAGGTACCTACAAGTAGGTTCCAATGCACAGTCCTAAATTCAGGAGGAATATTCTATTCCCCTCATCTGAGAAGTGCACACCATCTCCTCTGTAGATATCTTGCATGTTGAAACGCAAGTTATTGTTGTATATTGAACCCATTCCATAGTCTCTCATGTAAGCAGAAACAGATTTATTCACATGTTTCCGTGCTTTCTCAAAATGTGGACAAAATTGGTTGGACCAGTTCCATTTCTGTCTTTGACATATATTGGAATATACCAAGGCAGTTTTTGGAAAAAGTGTCATCAATTGATCAAAGGTGTCCTTTAAAAGCATTTCCAGACCTACCCCAGTCAACGTGCCCAAGTCATTTCCTCCACAGTGCACTATTAAGAGGTCAGGGTTTGGCAGATGCAAAAAGGTTTTTACCAATGGTATCAATTGGTGACATCTCAATCCTCTCTGGCCAATCCACTTGATTTCCACATTTGTTAAATCAAGGTTGTGAAAATTTCTGCTAGCTGCATACTTTTGAGCCCAGTGGATGTAGCTATGTCCAATAATCCACACAGAATACATGGTGAGAGAAGGTTCTGGTGCAGTCAGATGAAGTGTGGGAATGAGATGGCAGTTGGAACAGTAGGAGTTTACAAAAAAATAATTGTGGAGTTTCACTGCTCTTGAATCACAAGCAATGATTGTTGGATTCAGATAGTTGAAAACTAAAAGGTAGGGTGCATGGTTGTGTTTAGTGAAAGAAGCAATTTGAATGGTTAAGAAAAAGTCATTTAAAGAAATATTTCATCGGATAAGCTGGTGTATTGAGAGGTCAAAAATCCTTGCTTAGTTCATTTGCAACATTGTAGAATACACTTTTGAACCTGAGAGTTAAGTAATTAGGGAGTTGCTATGGTAACAGATAGAAAGGGCTGAGGGGGGAAGGGTGTTGGTTTGAAAATAGTGAGGGAATAGTTTTGATTGGTTGAAATGAGGCATATCTGTGTAGAATTAGAGGTTTTATGTGCCAGTCATGGTTGCAGTGTGTGGAGTGCATACCTTTTGCTCTGCTAAAGAAAAATTGGTGTGTGTGTCTGACATTATTCTCTATCTCCCAAAGCATTTGTAAAGGTAAGAAATGATTCATTTAATTTAGATAGAGACTTGTATGCTCTATGGAGAAGATTTGGAAGCAGATAGTTTTTTTAATGTTGTTTTGTGTCATGTTTTTTGATAATGCTTGGTTAAAACATTTTAATGCATAGAGGAATTGTATTTTGTGAAATAGTGAAGTTTCAGTAGTGAAATTGAATGCTTGTACATAGGACCTGTGCTGTGTTTCTAAAATGTTATTTAAAAAACGATTTTGGGGTAAATGAATGCCTTTTATATTTTTGAGAAGGAATTATTAGTGTTTGTCTCATTAAATAAATATATTTGAACCTTTTACAATGATGTCACCTGCATTACCTCAGATTAGGATTTAAATTGAGGTTATTTTTCTGGTTGGTTTGTGTCATGTTTTTGGATAATGCTTGGTAAATAGGTTTTGCAGCATAGGGGAATTGCATTATGGAAAATTGAGAAGTTTCTCCAGTGACTTGGAATGCTTGTACATAGGACCTGTACTGTGTTTCTAAAAGTTATTTTAAAAACGATTTGGGGTAAATGAATGCCTTTTATATTTTTGAGAAGGAATTATTAGTGTTTGCCTTATTAAATAAATATATTTGAACCTTTTACAATGATGTCACCTGCATTACCTTAGATTAGGATGCAGATTGAGCTTCTTTCTGGTTGGTTTGTGTCGTGTTTTTGGAGAATGCTTGGTAAATAGGTTTTGCAGAATAGGGGAATGGCATTATGTAAAATTGAGAAGTTTCTCTAGTGACATGGAATGCTTGTACATAGGACCTGTGCTGTGTTTCTAAAATGTTATTAAAAAAAATGATTTTGGTGTAGATGAATGCCTTTTATATTTTTGAGAAGGCATAATTAGTGTTTGCCTCATTAAATAAATATATTTGAACCTTTTACAAGGATGTCACCTGCATTACCTCAGATTAGGATGCAGATGGAGCTTCTTTCTGGTTGGTTTGTGTCATGTTTTTGGATAATGCTTGGTAAATAGGTTTTGCAGCATAGGGAAATTGCATTATGTAAAATTGAGAAGTTTCTCTAGTGACATGGAATGCTTGTACATAGGACCTGTGCTGTGATTCTAAAATGTTATTTAAAAAACGATTTTGGGGTAAATGAATGCCTTTTATATTTTTGAGAAGGAATTATTAGTGTTTGTCTCATTAAATAAATATATTTGAACCTTTTACAATGATGTCACCTGCATTACCTCAGATTAGGATGCAGATTGAGCTTCTTTCTGGTTGGTTTGTGTCATGTTTTTGGATAATGCTTGGTAAATAGGTTTTGCAGCATAGGGAAATTGCATTATGTAAAATTGAGAAGTTTCTCTAGTGACATGGAATGCTTGTACATAGGACCTGTGCTGTGTTTCTAAAATGTTATTTAAAAAACGATTTTGGGGTAAATGAATGCCTTTTATATTTTTGAGAAGGAATTATTAGTGTTTGTCTCATTAAATAAATATATTTGAATCTTTTACAATGATGTCACCTGCATTACCTCAGATTAGGATGCAGATTGAGATTTTTTTCTGGTTGGTTTGTGTCATGTTTTTGGATAATGCTTGGTAAATAGGTTTTGCAGCATAGGGGAATTGCATTATGTAAAATTGAGAAGTTTCTCTAGTGAGATGGAATGCTTGTACATAGGACCTGTGCTGTGTTTCTAAAATGTTATTTAAAAAACGATTTTGGGGTAAATGAATGCCTTTTATATTTTTTAAAAGGAATTATTAGTGTTTGCCTCATTAAATAAATATATTTGAATCTTTTACAATGATGTCACCTGCATTACCTCAGATTAGGATACAGATTGAGGTTTTTTTCTGGTTGGTTTGTGTCATGTTTTTGGATAATGCTTGGTAAATAGGTTTTGCAGCATAGGGGAATTTCATTATGTAAAATTGAGAAGTTTCTCTAGTGACATGGAATGCTTGTACATAGGACCTGTGCTGTGTTTCTAAAATGTTATTTAAAAAACGATTTTGGGGTAAATGAATGCCTTTTATATTTTTGAGAAGGAATTATTAGTGTTTGCCTCATTAAATAAATATATTTGAACCTTTTACAATGATGTCACCTGCATTACCTCAGATTAGGATTTAAATTGAGGTTTTTTTTCTGGTTGGTTTGTGTCATGTTTTTGGATAATGCTTGGTAAATAGGTTTTGCAGCATAGGGGAATTGCATTATGTAAACTTGAGAAGTTTCTCCAGTGACATGGAATGCTTGTACATAGGACCTGGGCTGTGTTTCTAAAATGTTATTAAAAAAATGATTTTGGTGTAGATGAATGCCTTTTATATTTTTGAGAAGGCATTATTAGTGTTTGCCTCATTAAATAAATATATTTGAACCTTTTACAATGATGTCACCTGCATTACCTCAGATTAGGATGCAGATTGAGCTTCTTTCTGGTTGGTTTGTGTGTTGTTTTGGATAATGCTTGGTAAATAGGTTTTGCAGCATAGGGAAATTGCATTATGTAAAATTGAGAAGTTTCTCTAGTGACATGGAATGCTAGTACATAGGACCTGTGCTGTGCTTCTAACATGTTATTTAAAAAAACGATTTGGGGGTATATGAATGCCTTTTATATTTTTGAGAAGGAATTATTGGTGTTTGTCTCATTAAATAAATATATTTGAACCTTTTAGAATGATGTTACCTGCATTACCTCAGATTAGGATGCAGATTGAGCTTCTTTCTGGTTGGTTTGTGGCATGTTGTTTGGAAATACTTGATATCAACATATGCAAGATAGAGGAATTGTGTTTTGTGAAATAGTGAGGTTTCAGTAGTGAAATTGTATGCTTGTACATAGGACCTGTGCTGTGTTTCTTAAAGGTGATGCGAAAAATGATTTGGGGGTAAATGAATAGTTTTTACATTTTATAGAAGGAATAAATAGTGTAGATGAAGTGAGGCTTGTCCAGGGGTATAGATGAGGTGAGGCCTGTCTAGGGGTGCAGATGAGGTGAAGCCTGTTTAGGGTTATAGATGAGGTGAGGCTTGCACAGGGGTGCAGAGAAGGTGAGGCCTGTTTTCAAGAGTGTAGTGGGAGAAAAGTCTGTTCAGGGGTGCTAAGGAGGTGAAGTCTATGTTTTAGTATGCAGTGGGGGAGAGGCTTTTTGAATTCTTGTCCATTGCACTCTTCGACACAGGCCTCACCTCCTCTGTTCTCCTGGACAGGCATCACCTCATCTGCACTCCTGTTCAGGCCTCACTTCATGTGCACCCTATCACTTTTTATTTATACCCAATACATTGAGGTCTGTCAAGGGGGCACAGAGGAGGTGAGGCTTGCCCAAGGGTCAGAGAAGGTAAGTCAAGTCCATTGCACTATTGGACACAGTGCTGAACTCTTTTGCACCCCTGGATAGGCCTCACCTCATCTGCTTAATCTGTTTATTAATCTGAGGAAACACAGGTGACATGATTGTGAAATGTGTTAATATATTTATTTAAAGAGGCAAACACTATTAATTCTTTCTCAAAAAATATAAAAGCCATGCATTTACCCCAAATCGTTTTTTAAATAACATTTTAGAAACACAGCACAGGTCCTATGTACAATCATTCCAGGTCACTAGTGAAACTTCTCAATTTTACATAATACAATTCCTCTATGCAGCAACATCTTTTTACCAAGCATTATCAAAAAACATGACACAAACCAACAAGAAAGAAGCTCAATCTGCTTCCTAATCTGAGGTAATGCAGATGACATCATTGTAAAAGGTTCAAATATATTTATTTAATGAGGAACACACTATTAATTCCTTATCAAAAATATAAAAGCCATTCAATTACCCCAAAATCGTTTTTAAAATTACATTTTAGAAACACAGCACAGGTCCTATGTACAAGCATTCAATTTGACTACCGAAACTTTACTATTTCACAAAAGACAATTTCTCTATGCAGCAAAATGTTTTAACCAAGCATTATCAAAAAAACATGACTAATCTGAGGAAACACAGATGACATGATTGTGAAATGTGCTAATATATTTTTTGAATCATGCAGATACTATCTAATCAACCTTTTTCTTTGTAATATTCTAGCCTTGAGTTACTCCCTATTACACCTTTTGTCTGTTTTATACCGTCTCTCTCCCTCTTTCTGACTTTTTTCTCTCTTTGTGTTACACCCTCTGTCTGACCTACTTCTTGTAACATCCTGTCTCTGATTTACTTCCTCTTACTCCCTCTCTCAAACTTACTCTCTGTCTCTTCCTTTTACAGGCTCTCTCTGTTTTAGTCTCTTTTACAACCTTTTCCCTTCTAACACCCTCTCTCTGTGTTACTTCCTGTTACACCCTCTCTCTGTTTTACACCCTGATACATCCTTTTTCTGACTTACTCCCTTTTTTAGACTTACTCCCTCTCCCTATTACATCCTTTTTCTGTCTTTCAACATATTATACACTTTCTCTGTCTTAGTCCTTTTGTATGTTTTACTCCCTCTACCTGTTTATTTGTCTGAGTCTCTCTGTGTTTTTGTTTTACTCCCTCTAGCTATTTTTCTTTGTCTTACTCCTAGTTATATAGTTGCTATGGTATAAACTTAGATATGTTGCAAATTAGTGTTTATATCGTTTGCTTATTGTCATTGCTTTGTTGTTTGCTAATAGTGGTCTATAATGTGTTATTTCTTTCTTTACCACAGATTGAAATCAAAATTTCAAAAGTAAGCAAAAATGCCGTCAAGGAAAAGGAGAAAAAAAATACCATACGGAAAAGAACAAAATCAGCAACGGAATAAAAGGAATCCTCTACAACAAGTACTTAAAAAAATACAAAAAAAGCTCCTGGTAAGACAACTAAGTCTTTTTTTCGCAACATAGGTAGAAGAAAAAAAAATGTTAACGGGAATGTGAAGATCCAGAAGGAGAGAGCAAATTTGAAAAGGAAGGAGAGGCCCTCAAAAAATGTTTCTACTGGAACAGGAGAGAAGAGTATGGATAGCAACAAGGCAATTGATGTTTTCAAATCTAACAGTAGATGGAAAAGAATAATTAATCAGACTAATTTTTGTGAAGTATTTTCTGGAGAAAGGATGCATAGTTCAAGTTCTGAGCCATTTTTTAATAAGGAGAGTTACTTTCAGAAAAATTATTTGGTGCATGCAGTTGACACTAGTGGTCGAGAATATGCGGTGAAAGATGGTTTTCCTTTGGAAAAAGAGAAACTTGTGTCTAGAGATGCAGAAGAGGTGTTATCTGATGAAGTTTTAGTGAGACGTACTAAGGGTCCAGTGTACACATAGAAGTGCAGTAGTATTTGTAGTGTGCGACAGGATTCAATCGATTTGCTTTGAAATTTCTTACATGCATATAGTAAGAAAAGTGTAAAACAGAAAATGAAGATCTTACAAGAGTTAGATCCTTGCAGAGTGAGAGAAAACACAGGTTTGCATGGGCATTCACTGGCTTGTCTTTCTAGAAAAGTATGTCAGAGTGTTTTTCATCATTTTAGGATGTTAGCAGTGCATCATAATAAGGTGAGGAAATTAGTGAGAAGGTTGTATTATGCAAAAAGTCCAGCACTTAATCTTAAACAGTTAAACAGTGCTCTTTTGCATGGATCTGAAGTAGATGTGAAGACTATTTGTGAAGAAATTGAATTTTGTTATTTTGGGAACAAAGAGGACAATGTAGAAATGGATATAGTAATGGATGGTAATGTGGAAGACAATGTACAGATTTCAAGTATAGAAAAGTTTGACGAGGAAATTACCAAGTTTAAGGTGAAATCAAGTGAAAGGCCTAATTTAACTTGTGTGTGTTGTCGACGGACTCATTATAAGATTCAGACTAGGTTAGTTGATTTATATGCAAAAAGTGAAATGGAAAACAATAGTGAATGGAAGGATTTTGTAAGTTATTTGTTGGTGGAGAATTCTTTTGATTTGAGTTTTGATCAGTGTATTTGTAATTATTATTTGAAAAAATTAAATGAAAATAGAATGCCTGCTAGATCTGTTAATAATAATCTTCAGTTGATAGATATTCCTTCTGAATTGATGGATTTAAATACTTATGAATCTATTTTGATTCAATGTGTCCATCCTTTTCAGGCTATTGTTTGCATGGAGACTAAGATAGGGAAATTGCCTCCTACAGATTTACAAAGAGGATTAAAGGGAACAGTTGTTTATTTGCCTCTAGATGTCAAGAAAAATATTGATACAATTGGTGTAGAAAGAGCAGAAGAGGTTCCTCTGGTTATTCTAGTTAATTGGGTTCCGACAAAGAGTAAGAAAATCTGGCAAGATTTAGTGGATGTTAGGAAAGTCAAAAAGGCAACGTTGTATTTGGTGAAAAACAATGAGTACTACAAAGATGTAAGTGTTGGAGCAGAGGAAACAGCTATAGAAGAAGACAGTGATTGTTCAGTTGGCCAAATTGAAAAAGTTGATGTGTCTAGAAGTGAAAAAATATATGAACATTATACTGTTCATCCTTTGCATTTCAAAGAAGTAATGGGGAATGCAATTGACTTGTTTCAAATGAAAGCAGCAAAAGGAAGTCCTATTAGGGTATGGGAAGAAAGTTTGGAAGCTCGTTGTTTTCCACAGTTATTTCCAACAGGTCAGAGGTGGACGATATGACGATCGACCAGTTCAAATTCCTACAGCCGAATACTGGACTTTAAGATTATATGCTGAAGATCCAAGGTTTTGTCAAGGCATTCCGTATTTGTTACATCTACTGTATGAAAGGGATTTGTCTGGGCTTTCTTATGCAGTTAATCATATACTGAAAAGTGGAGCTCATCTGCAAAATGTTTCGGCGAGGGTCTTTATGGAGAAAGTCAATCTGCAAGACAGTATTTTGGAATCTCAGCTAATCAATCTCATGGCATGTCAGCGTGGAACAAACGAATATTGGTTCCGTCGTCATGGGGAATTGAAATGTATGCTAAGAAACTTAGGAACTCCTACATGGTTCCTCACTCTTAGCTGTGCTGAGTATGCATGGGACGACTTACTTCAATTTCTACGAGAGGCAAATGTAAACATACAAAATATAGAATTGAAAACATCTGGAGAACTGTGTTCTTTGGATCCAGTGAATGTTTGCAGATATTTTAATCATAGATTTGAAGCTATGATGCCTTTTATTACCAACAAAAAAAATCCTCCCCATGGAGAGGTTTTGGATTTCTTTTGGAAGAAGGAGTATCAAGCGAGAGGTGCTTCTCACATACATATGTTGTTATGGATTAAAGATGCACCCAAATTTGGAACTGATTTGGATGACACAGTGATGAGTTTCATTGAAGAATATTCAACATGTGCTGTTCCGAAAACTACTGAAGAAAACAGTTTAAGGCAACAAGTTTTACGTTTTCAATCCCATCGTTGTGGAAAGTACTGTCATCGAAAATTTAAAAACAAGGACAAATTCTACACGAAATGTCGTTTCGCGTTTCCACTACCAGTGATTTCTAAAGGAAGAGTAAATAATTTGATGTCTTCTCTGCGACATACTGTGACAAGGAAATTACTACAAAAATACATACAATTTAAAAAGAAACTAAGAGTCCAAGTACATCAACAACTACAACCCAGTGATTTTATCCATGTGGATTGCTAACATGGATATTCAGTTCGTTGCTGACAACTCTATTGCTGTGGCTCGATATGTGACGTCTTACATCACAAAAAAAGAAAAGACTGAACTGAAGGAAATGTGGGAAGACATTTCACATGAAAAAAATATAAGTAAAAAACTATACAGTTTCAGTCTGAAGATGTTGTCGCATAGAGAAATTGGAGCATATGAATGTTCTGATCGGTTATCATCAGCAAGTCTCTATGCCAAATCACGAACAATAATTTGGGTGAGTCTAAGTCTTGCTGCAACACGAAACCGAGTTTTGAAATCTGTACAAGAAATTGAATATTTGGCGGAGAAAGAACCAAACAGTACAGATATTTTGAAGACAAACATGTTGGATACATACTATCCAAATAGAAGTACACACCTTGAGAACACTTGTTTGTATGAAGTTCTGCAAAACTACAGTTATAAGAGGAACATCACAGAAGATATCAATAATGGAAAATATGCTGTCATTGGGTATGAAGGATGTCTGGTGAAGCAGAGAAAAGGCCATTTGATTAATCATCGAAAATTGAGTTGCGAATCTCCAGACAAAAGAGAATTGTACTATTTAGCTCTTTTGCAACTCTTTAAGCCATGGCGTACAGAAGAGGAACTACTTGGAGATTTTCTCTGTTATGAAGACTCTTTTAATGCAACCAAGGATACCATAGAACGTCCTGTTTTTCCAAATTATTTGCAAATGTTGAACGAAGAAATAGAGCAAGAAGTCACAATTGCTGAAGAGATTGCTTGAGACAGTTCTCAAGACAGTCAGAGTTCTACTTCATTGAGTCAGGATCCACTAGGAGGACCAATTATCCAAAATAAAGCTGCACCTGCCATGGATGAGGTGGAAAGAGCTATGGAACAAGCTCAAGAGGATGTAGTTAACTTAAAAGATTTGGTAAAGCAACTAAACGTTGAGCAGAAAAAGATATATGAAGAAGTCACAGAACAGATTGAACATGGATTCAGACATGAGAAAAAAGAGTGCTCATGTACATCATTTAAGCCTGTCCGACTGTACGTACGTTTTCTGATTAAAGCCATTGCAACTTATTTGCAGAAAAGGACTGAGTCACCACTGTCTTGTGTTGTAACCGCTCCAACTGGACTGGCAGCACATAACATTAAAGGGATTACTCTACATTGTTTACTGATGCTGCCAGTTGAGCATGATAATAAATTGCATTACAACAAGCTATCTGGAGATGCGTGTTCTGAAGTTTCCAGAGTCCTGAAGAAAATTAAACTTCTTATCATTGATGAAGTAAGCATGGTCTCAAATCTAATGCTTGCTTTTGTACATTTGAGAATGCAAGAAATTCTTAGAACAGAGTATGATGTGTTAATTAAAAAAAGAGTCAGAATGTGTGTTTAAATTGTCGTATCATTTTGAGAAGGAATTTAAATGTTGAAAGAGGTCTGGTAAATGGAGCAATGGGTCATGTTGTTAATTTTGTGAATTATAGAAATAGAGATGGAATTGAATTTTTAAAAATAACATTTTATGGCATTGAGCAAGTACAACAAATTAGTCGTTGTTCTGCTAGATTTTTGCTTGTGAAAGACTTATATGTTCGGCGAAAACAGTTTCCTGTTTGTTTGGCATATGTGGTGACAATTCATAAATCTCAAGGTTTAAGTGTAGATAGTGCTTTGGTGAACATTGGAAGTTCTGTGTTTAAAGAGGGTATGGCATATGTGGCATTATCACGAGTCAGAACTTTATCAGGATTGTACTTGATTGAGTGTGATGAGACAAAGATTTGTGCAGATCTAGATTGTGTTAAAGAATACAATAGGTTAAGAAGAGAGTATGCTCCACATTTGCCTCAATATCCTCTGTTTGAAAAACGTGTGGTAGGCCAAAAAAGAAGAAATGAGAATAATTGCAGTGAGGTAGTAGCAAAAAGACAAAAAGTAGATGAAACTGTAATTGTAAGCAGAAAGAAAAAGGATTCTGTTCAAGATGTTGTTGGATTTCAATTTGAAAACAGTTCTGTTGTCAACTGCTATGCTAATGTAGTGGTTAATGTTGGTTTTTTTCTTAAAACTTTACAAGAACAGATTGTTGAAAATCGGGATCAAAGATTCTGCGGTTTATTGAATTCTGTGTTTCAGAAATGTAGCAGTGATAGAGCAAAAATAGAAAGTGTTTCCGAAATTCGAAATCTTTTAGATATATGTTCAGGTCAAAAAAAAATTCACAAAATATTCAGCAGGATTGTCAGGAATTTTTAATGTATATGTTTGGTGTATTGGAAGATGAAGGTGTAGATGTAGAAAATCTTTTTAGACTTTCTTATCAATGGCAGCATGACTGCGACAATTGTAGTTTATCAAGTAGTACTAGAATAGACACTGAAAGATTTATATATTTGACTTTACCAGACTGCAAATCAGTGTCTTTTAATAATCTACTTAAAGCAGCTGATCATAATATGGTTTGTTCCCAATGTAAGTGTCCAATGCTGTCCACATCATTTATACAAACTTATGGACAGTATGTCATTTTAATGTTTCAACGATGTAGATCTGATGGAACTAAATTGACATCTTCTATTAAAAATGTTGTGGCTTCTCAGTTATCAATTTCAGGAAGAACCTTTGTAACTGTAGCTATTATTTATCATGACGGTCCTTCAACAGCATCAGGGCATTATACAGCTTATTTAAAATGTCGAAAATGCGCATAGGACTCTACCCTCATTGCCAACTGTAATTTCCCTTGTCGTGGTGGGGGCCCCCTTTCCACTCGACGCCATCTTAACGGTCGTCTGAGTTCCCGTGTGAGGTATCTGTAGGAAGGACAGCGTGGACTCCCCCCCACCCCCACACTCTCTATCCGCCGTCGCGGATATCCGGCCCCCGGGAAATTAGTAGGAGGGGCATATAGCCGCCTCCTCCCCTGGGAGGGGCCTATGGCCGTCTCCCCTTAGGCGACCCATCCTTAGTGGGTGCCGCCTCCCCGTGGGAGGGGCCAATGGCCGCCTCCCCCGGGCGCTCCCATCCATTTTGGGTGGCGCCCCCCTCTAGGGACCTTGAAATTACTGCTCACCGATCATGACCTTACCGCCCGACCAAAAAATAAATACGACAGTTGTTCACCTACTAAGGAAGGAAAAATTCAGCATACCTAATTGTATCACGATTGTTTACTCCTAAAAAGAAAACAGTACCTACAGACAGAATTCACATCCTCAAACTAAACATTCCTTTACTTTTCTACAAAGGAGAAAAGGCCTAATTTAGCAACTTTATTACAAAACAAACATTGCCATAAGGGGCTGGTGGGTGGGTCAGAATTGCTGCTTGTTCCGTCGAGGGCTCACGAGCAACGAGTGGGTGCAGCCTTCAGAGCGCAGGAACAAGAGGACGCTTCTTCAGATTCCCGCTCAATTTATTCTTCTGTGGGAGGGCGTGTACCCTCCTCTGGTACGCCTACTGGGCGTGGTCATCGGTGTAGGTGTCTAGGACAGCCCCTCCTGGGCGGGAAAAGGCGTGCCCCGGCTACACCGCTTCGGGCATACCAGCCGAGACACGCCCCCCGCCCAAAATGGTTTCCCGGGAGGATCGGGGCACCCAACCATACGTTCGGGGGGACCGAGTGGTCGCTCCTTTCCATATGGCCGGGATGCCCGTCACCCCCTCCCAACACAATCCCCAAGGATGGGAAGTCGGACGAAGGTTTGAACTTTTGGAAGGCGGGAGGGAGTCACCCTCCCGGCCGTATTTATTAAAATATGAAACAAAATTTAAAACGTTAAATAAAAGTTTCATAATCATGTACAATTTTACATTTATTACATTTCGATGAAGACATGTTCCTTGGCTAACCTTAACAGTTCTCTAATACAAAGGTTTCCTAGCCGAGTCTAACATCCTGCAAATGCATACATTCTAAATTAAAATTGTACATCCTAGCATTAAGGGCCAATGGCAAGGTCTTAACCGGTGTCAGATCCCTACTACCAAAACTCTCGCCCTCACGGTGTGAGTGACGCATGCGCAGAGGACTCTACCCTCATTGCCAACTGTATTTTCCCTTGTCGTGGTGGGGGCCCCCTTTCCACTCAACGCCATCTTAACGGTCGTCCGAGTTCCCGTGTGAGGTATCTGTAGGAAGGACAGCGTGGACTCCCCCCCATCCCCACACTCTCTATCCGCCGTCGCGGATATCCGGCCCCCGGGAAATTAGTAGGAGGGGCATATAGCCGCCTCCTCCCCTGGGAGGGGCCTATGGCCGTCTCCCCTTAGGCGACCCATCCTTAGTGGGTGCCGCCTCCCCGTGGGAGGGGCCAATGGCCACCTCCCCCGGGCGCTCCCATCCATTCTGGGTGGCGCCCCCCTCTAGGGACCTTGAAATTACTGCTCACCGATCATGACCTTACCGCCACAGGCCGGATAGTTGACCGATTATCCGGCCCCCCCAACTCCTCCTAAAGGTCATGCTTCCTCAAACCCCTTAGCCATGCTATGAAGTCTCCTATGAGTAAATCATTCCCC
Source organism: Lissotriton vulgaris (assembly GCF_964263255.1). Lineage (NCBI taxonomy): Eukaryota > Metazoa > Chordata > Amphibia > Caudata > Salamandridae > Lissotriton > Lissotriton vulgaris. Next base: position 405,044,095 of record NC_141697.1, on the reverse strand, counting down.
TCCCGGGACAGGTGAACCCCATCATTCAGATACATGTGATCACCCCGAAAACACCCATGAGGAATGCTATGCAACTGCGCAGAGCGAAACAATCTACCAATTTTTTTGTTCACCCTCTTTACTGAATGGTTCAGTGCTGACACCGAAAGGCCCCCCCCCCATACCCTCCTGGGAATCATGTGGGACCAGGCAATCGTGCACCCCGGGATTCTTTTCGCCAACCAGCTAACAGCAGACAAAACTTGTTCAAACTACACTCGTCTACCCAGTGCCACCAAGTCATTGCCCCCCAGGTGTATTATGACTACAGATGGCAGTGACCTTTGCCGCCCTAAGAGACCCTCAACAAATGACTCGAATTGGTCAAAACAGAGCCCGCTCTTCCCATGGAAGGCCACTCTGTACCCGTATTCCCCAGCTGCGCGAGTCGCGTCACCTGCTTTGAATACGTCCCCGGCGCGCCTCACATATGAGTGGCCCACGACCCATACCACTCTCTCTCCAGTCGGTGATCCTTGACCACTGGTCTCCTGGTGCTGGGTCGACTGCAAATTCCGCCCCGCGTGACAGGCTCGCGAAACTGTAATCCAAACAAAAGACAAGAAGCGTGAGTGCATGTCAATTGATCATTACAACATGTCCAATCGCACATACCTTTTGAAGCAATTCGAGGACCATCGTCCCAACTGTTTCACTTCCTCCGCACTCTGACCCCTGGCTGTAGCCTCAGTAGCAGCCCCTATCCTAAAGGAGTGGGTCCCAAAATCGCATGGGTCCATGCCCGCAGCAGCAATTGTCAATGCTAGCACCCTCTGGAACTGAAACCTCGTCAGTGGGGTGCCATCCTTGTGCCTCAGCAAACTCCCCCCCCATGTAGCCACCCTTAGTGCCAAGTATTCCTCTATACACTTTATTAGGCACGTGGGGGACCCTCGCGCGCGCTGCACGACAACACTATCTCCCATAGCCACCTGGTCGGTCTTGGACCTGGCTATCGAGACCAACATCGAATCACCCCTAATTTGGACGTGATCCCTGCACAAGCCTCCCTCAACGTCTTTCTCATTTCTTGCGACCAGTTCGCTCACCCGCATAGCCCCATGGAATGGTAAAGCGAAAGCTGCCCGGAACAGAACTGCTTCGAAATGGGAGGAGCACGTCTCATCCAGCTTTGGTAAAAGCAGAGACAGTCTGTGTAAGCCAATAGGGCGTCTCACATCTTGCTTGCGACCCTCGAGGCGCTGCCAGCCGCGAAGGGCCTTCTTAACCAAAAAGGAATCCGTTGGGTCTCTTATTCCATGCACCTGGGCCATGAATGAAATGGCCGCCCCATGCCTACTGGCCGTTGCCGCTGATCGGCCTTCTCTGTGCAGCGCTACCAGGAAGGCTTCCTCCTGACCCCAGCTCTGACTCCCTGTTGGACCCAAAAATGTGCAATAGGAACGAAACGCTCCTTCATATGCCTTCCTTGTCCTGGGGGCTAAACTTGCTGCCACGAGGTCTGTAGTCCGGGGCACCGATTAGCCATAGTGCTTCGGGGAATGGTGCCGCCACTATGTCCGTTGTAGGCAGATAACCCCTGAACGCCTGCATATGTGAACGAGAGAGTGCATCAGCTGCATGATTCAGTACGCCTGGCACATGTTTCACCCTAAACTGTACATTCAGTCTCATGCAAAGCAGCACAACTTCCTTTAACAATCTCAAGATCCATTTGCAGCGTGCTGCCTGTTGGTTAATGCATTCGACCACAGTCATATTATCAGACCAAAACACCACTGCGCGGTCCCTGAAGTTGTCAGGCCATGCCATCAGAGCTACCCAAATGGGGAATAACTCCAAGAACCCAATGTTACCTGTGAGACCGCTGGAGTGCCACCAGGCCGGCCATGTTTGTGCCGACCATCGATTACCTAAGATGGCGCCAAATCCCACGCTCCCCGCCGAGTCAGTCCACAGACCTAGTTCATCTGACGATACTGGCGGCTTGTTCCACACGACTCGACCGTTGAAGTCCGCCAGAAATGCCAACCAAATGCGCATATCCTGGCGAACCTCTGCCGACAGTCTCGTACGGTGGTGCCCCTCTTTGAGACCGACCATAGCTTGTGCAATAGAGCGTGAGAAGGGGCGGGCCATAGGTATTACCCTCAAAGCAAAGTTAAGCTGACCCACTGTTTGCTGTAACTGGTGCAGGGTCACTTTCTCTTTACCCAGGCATTGCATCAAGGAAGCCCTAAACTTGGCCACCTTTTCCATCGGTAAACGGAAACATCCCTCCACAGAATCGAGCTCAATTCCCAGAAACTCCAGTGAAGTAGATGGTCCAACCGTCTTACCTGATGCCAGTGGGACTCCAAACTCCCTCATGAGGATGCAGAAGTCGTGCAGCGCCTGCGCACATCTCGTGTCCCTGGCTGCTCCCAAGAACAGGAAGTCATCGAGATAGTGCATAACATGCCCATGCCCTGTGGCCTCGGTGAATGCCCACTCTAAAAAACAACTGAACATTTCAAAATAGGCACAAGAAATGGAGCAACCCATAGGCATGCATTTATCCATGTAATAACTTCCTTGAAATGCAAAACCTAGCAAGCGCTGATCCTGTGGGTGTACCGGGAGCAACCGGAACGCCGATTCGATATCTGATTTCGCCATCAGCGCCCCGGGGCCCAGGCGATTCAATATGGCCACGGCCTCATCGAACGATGCGTATCGTACCGAAGAGACTTCTGGGTCAATGGCCTCATTCACCGAGGAACCCCTTGGAGCAGACAGGTTATGGATAAGTCTAAACTCCCCTGGGTCTTTCTTCGGGACAACCCCTAACGGGGAACAGATGAAATCCGCCACCGGTGGGCGATCAAAAGGCCCTGCCACTCGCCCTACGCTGACTTCCTTTGCAATTTTTCTCTCTACCACACTTGGATTATGTTGCGCCGATAACTGGTTTTTACAAAAAGAGTTCCCTCGAAAATCCCCCGCCGGGATGTGGAAGCCGTGCAAGAATCCCTTCCTCAACACCCCAGCGGAGACATGATCAGGGTATTTGTTTAACCAAGGAGTCATAGCCAAGAGATCAACTGGTGTAGGCAATTGGTCACAACGTCCTACCTTACTCCTGCTTGGACCCTCCCTTTCCTCCCGCCCCGTTATTTTTCGATCTACATGAACTCTCTGGGTGTGAGGAATTCCCACAGCCCGCACACACATGCTTGAATCTACATGTTTCTTGCGGTCTGTTACAGTTGCCTCGATTGAAGCCCCAACAGACCCACAGCTTGACGCCATTCCCGCCGGTTTTCGGCTGGTGATCGATACTGGCGCCTGCTCGAAAGGGCACCACGGGCTTTTGGCGGAAGGCCCCAGACCCACTCCCGCCCGGCGAGGATGTCCCTGCCGCCCCCGGCAGGAGCTGCTTATGCCATGAGACCGAGTCGAGGCAGTCCCATGTCAGAGAGGCATCATATTCTTTCGCTTTTCGGAATTTCATGTCATAACCTTTCCATTCCTCTCCCTCATACATTGCATAAAAATCCATAATACGAGTTTGATAGCAAGACAGTTCAGTTAACACCTCGGGTTTACGTTCTCCCATAACTGCAGTAAAGATTGCAAAGGCCTTCGCCCAATTCGTTATCGTTTCATCAACCCTGAATTCCGCCATCTTGGCGCGCCACATGCTCGGGTGCCACAAATCTTTCTGGGTTTTAGCATACTCCATCTCGCGATGGTCAATTAATAGTGAAAACATATTGATATACTTGTCTCCCCATATTAACTCTTTTGTGGCCATAGGGATGTGCTGTGCCACCCTCTCCCGCCTTGAGGGTAATGAGCCCTCCCCCGCCACTGGCAAAGCGAGCTTACCCGGTTCGGTCGTTGTTCCCGCCGTTTTCTCGAGACCAACTGCAGGTCCTACCGGTGTCACCTGTGGGGGAACAAGAGGAGGATTCGCCTTTGCGGCATCTCGCGACTGCCGCAATTGCTGGATTAGTAGCTTGGCCTCTTCGGCCGTGTCTCCGGGCACCTTGGCACCCCCTGCCTTTGTATTGAGCCATGCGGCCAACTGGGTGGCCAATTCAGGAGGCATATCTTCATCGTTAGCGGGGGTAATTACTACCCGGATTGGTTGACCCGCGTCTGGGATTGGTACCTGGTTGTCTGCCGGTGTGACAGGGGTGGCCGGGTGCATCTCTGGGACCGGAACCCCTGGGGCCGGAACCTCCCCTGAAACCGCACTCCTCTTGACCCACTTCCCCCTACCCTCGGGGACGATTCCCGGCAAGGCCGGGCCTATTACCTTCTTAGGGTTACCAGGATTGTTCAGTGCAGCCAGTCGTTGCTTGACCTCCGCCAAACCTCGACCGATCGATGGGACTTGACCGAGTTTCCGCTCCATGCCAGCCATCCGGTTCACCAACATGCGTAGCACTTTATCCGTCTCGGAACCCTTTCCTGCTTTCTTGCCAGGCATGGCTTCGATTATCCGCTCCTAGACGATCAACGAGGTCCTGGACTCTTCGCCTTCGAGCAACTGAAAGAGAAACACAAGAATTACAAGTTCTCAGAATTGCTGCTTGTTCCGTCGAGGGCTCACGAGCAACGAGTGGGTGCAGCCTTCAGAGCGCAGGAACAAGAGGACGCTTCTTCAGATTCCCGCTCAATTTATTCTTCTGTGGGAGGGCGTGTACCCTCCTCTGGTACGCCTACTGGGCGTGGTCATCGGTGTAGGTGTCTAGGACAGCCCCTCCTGGGCGGGAAAAGGCGTGCCCCGGCTACACCGCTTCGGGCATACCAGCCGAGACACGCCCCCCGCCCAAAATGGTTTCCCGGGAGGATCGGGGCACCCAACCATACGTTCGGGGGGACCGAGTGGTCGCTCCTTTCCATATGGCCGGGATGCCCGTCACCCCCTCCCAACACAATCCGCAAGGATGGGAAGTCGGACGAAGGTTTGAACTTTTGGAAGGCGGGAGGGAGTCACCCTCCCGGCCGTATTTATTAAAATATGAAACAAAATTTAAAACGTTAAATAAAAGTTTCATAATCATGTACAATTTTACATTTATTACATTTCGATGAAGACATGTTCCTTGGCTAACCTTAACAGTTCTCTAATACAAAGGTTTCCTAGCCGAGTCTAACATCCTGCAAATGCATACATTCTAAATTAAAATTGTACATCCTAGCATTAAGGGCCAATGGCAAGGTCTTAACCGGTGTCAGATCCCTACTACCAAAACTCTCGCCCTCACGGTGTGAGTGGCGCATGCGCAGAGGACTCTACCCTCATTGCCAACTGTAATTTCCCTTGTCGTGGTGGGGGCCCCCTTTCCACTCAACGCCATCTTAACGGTCGTCCGAGTTCCCGTGTGAGGTATCTGTAGGAAGGACAGCGTGGACTCCCCCCCATCCCCACACTCTCTATCCGCCGTCGCGGATATCCGGCCCCCGGGAAATTAGTAGGAGGGGCATATAGCCGCCTCCTCCCCTGGGAGGGGCCTATGGCCGTCTCCCCTTAGGCGACCCATCCTTAGTGGGTGCCGCCTCCCCGTGGGAGGGGCCAATGGCCGCCTCCCCCGGGCGCTCCCATCCATTCTGGGTGGCGCCCCCCTCTAGGGACCTTGAAATTACTGCTCACCGATCATGACCTTACCGCCACAGGCCGGATAGTTGACCGATTATCCGGCCCCCCCAACTCCTCCTAAAGGTCATGCTTCCTCAAACCCCTTAGCCATGCTATGAAGTCTCCTATGAGTAAATCATTCCCCTCCCGGGACAGGTGAACCCCATCATTCAGATACATGTGATCACCCCGAAAACACCCATGAGGAATGCTATGCAACTGCGCAGAGCGAAACAATCTACCAATTTTTTTGTTCACCCTCTTTACTGAATGGTTCAGTGCTGACACCGAAAGGCCCCCCCCATACCCTCCTGGGAATCATGTGGGACCAGGCAATCGTGCACCCCGGGATTCTTTTCGCCAACCAGCTAACAGCAGACAAAACTTGTTCAAACTACACTCGTCTACCCAGTGCCACCAAGTCATTGCCCCCCAGGTGTACTATGACTACAGATGGCAGTGACCTTTGCCGCCCTAAGAGACCCTCAACAAATGACTCGAATTGGTCAAAACAGAGCCCGCTCTTCCCATGGAAGGCCACTCTGTACCCGTATTCCCCAGCTGCGCGAGTCGCGTCACCTGCTTTGAATACGTCCCCGGCGCGCCTCACATATGAGTGGCCCACGACCCATACCACTCTCTCTCCAGTCGGTGATCCTTGACCACTGGTCTCCTGGTGCTGGGTCGACTGCAAATTCCGCCCCGCGTGACAGGCTCGCGAAACTGTAATCCAAACAAAAGACAAGAAGCGTGAGTGCATGTCAATTGATCATTACAACATGTCCAATCGCACATACCTTTTGAAGCAATTCGAGGACCATCGTCCCAACTGTTTCACTTCCTCCGCACTCTGACCCCTGGCTGTAGCCTCAGTAGCAGTCCCTATCCTAAAGGAGTGGGTCCCAAAATCGCATGGGTCCATGCCCGCAGCAGCAATTGTCAATGCTAGCACCCTCTGGAACTGAAACCTCGTCAGTGGGGTGCCATCCTTGTGCCTCAGCAAACTCCCCCCCCATGTAGCCACCCTTAGTGCCAAGTATTCCTCTATACACTTTATTAGGCACGTGGGGGACCCTCTCGCGCGCTGCACGACAACACTATCTCCCATAGCCACCTGGTCGGTCTTGGACCTGGCTATCGAGACCAAAATCGAATCACCCCTAATTTGGACGTGATCCCTGCACAAGCCTCCCTCAACGTCTTTCTCATTTCTTGCGACCAGTTCGCTCACCCGCATAGCCCCATGGAATGGTAAAGCGAAAGCTGCCCGGAACAGAACTGCTTCAAAATGGGAGGAGCACGTCTCATCCAGCTTTGGTAAAAGCAGAGACAGTCTGTGTAAGCCAATAGGGCGTCTCACATCTTGCTTGCGACCCTCGAGGCGCTGCCAGCCGCGAAGGGCCTTCTTAACCAAAAAGGAATCCGTTGGGTCTCTTATTCCATGCACCTGGGCCATGAATGAAATGGCCGCCCCATGCCTACTGGCCGTTGCCGCTGATCGGCCTTCTCTGTGCAGCGCTACCAGGAAGGCTTCCTCCTGACCCCAGCTCTGACTCCCTGTTGGACCCAAAAATGTGCAATAGGAACGAAACGCTCCTTCATATGCCTTCCTTGTCCTGGGGGCTAAACTTGCTGCCACGAGGTCTTGTAGTCCGGGGCACCGATTAGCCATAGTGCTTCGGGGAATGGTGCCGCCACTATGTCCGTTGTAGGCAGATAACCCCTGAACGCCTGCATATGTGAACGAGAGAGTGCATCAGCTGCATGATTCAGTACGCCTGGCACATGTTTCACCCTAAACTGTACATTCAGTCTCATGCAAAGCAGCACAACTTCCTTTAACAATCTCAAGATCCATTTGCAGCGTGCTGCCTGTTGGTTAATGCATTCGACCACAGTCATATTATCAGACCAAAACACCACTGCGCGGTCCCTGAAGTTGTCAGGCCATGCCATCAGAGCAACCCAAATGGGGAATAACTCCAAGAACCCAATGTTACCTGTGAGACCGCTGGAGTGCCACCAGGCCGGCCATGTTTGTGCCGACCATCGATTACCTAAGATGGCGCCAAATCCCACGCTCCCCGCCGAGTCAGTCCACAGACCTAGTTCATCTGACGATACTGGCGGCTTGTTCCACACGACTCGACCGTTGAAGTCCGCCAGAAATGCCAACCAAATGCGCATATCCTGGCGAACCTCTGCCGACAGTCTCGTACGGTGGTGCCCCTCTTTGAGACCGACCATAGCTTGTGCAATAGAGCGTGAGAAGGGGCGGGCCATAGGTATTACCCTCAAAGCAAAGTTAAGCTGACCCACTGTTTGCTGTAACTGGTGCAGGGTCACTTTCTCTTTACCCAGGCATTGCATCAAGGAAGCCCTAAACTTGGCCACCTTTTCCATCGGTAAACGGAAACATCCCTCCACAGAATCGAGCTCAATTCCCAGAAACTCCAGTGAAGTAGATGGTCCAACCGTCTTACCTGATGCCAGTGGGACTCCAAACTCCCTCATGAGGATGCAGAAGTCGTGCAGCGCCTGCGCACATCTCGTGTCCCTGGCTGCTCCCAAGAACAGGAAGTCATCGAGATAGTGCATAACATGCCCATGCCCTGTGGCCTCGGTGAATGCCCACTCTAAAAAACAACTGAACATTTCAAAATAGGCACAAGAAATGGAGCAACCCATAGGCATGCATTTATCCATGTAATAACTTCCTTGAAATGCAAAACCTAGCAAGCGCTGATCCTGTGGGTGTACCGGGAGCAACCGGAACGCCGATTCGATATCTGATTTCGCCATCAGCGCCCCGGGGCCCAGGCGATTCAATATGGCCACGGCCTCATCGAACGATGCGTATCGTACCGAAGAGACTTCTGGGTCAATGGCCTCATTCACCGAGGAACCCCTTGGAGCAGACAGGTTATGGATAAGTCTAAACTCCCCTGGGTCTTTCTTCGGGACAACCCCTAACGGGGAACAGATGAAATCCGCCACCGGTGGGCGATCAAAAGGCCCTGCCACTCGCCCTAAGCTGACTTCCTTTGCAATTTTTCTCTCTACCACACTTGGATTATGTTGCGCCGATAACTGGTTTTTACAAAAAGAGTTCCCTCGAAAATCCCCCGCCGGGATGTGGAAGCCGTGCAAGAATCCCTTCCTCAACACCCCAGCGGAGACATGATCAGGGTATTTGTTTAACAAAGGAGTCATAGCCAAGAGATCAACTGGTGTAGGCAATTGGTCGCAACGTCCTACCTTACTCCTGCTTGGACCCTCCCTTTCCTCCCGCCCGTTATTTTTCGATCTACATGAACTCTCTGGGTGTGAGGAATTCCCACAGCCCGCACACACATGCTTGAATCTACATGTTCCTTGCGGTCTGTTACAGTTGCCTCGATTGAAGCCCCAACAGACCCACAGCTTGACGCCATTCCCGCCGGTTTTCGGCTGGTGATCGATACGGGCGCCTGCTCGAAAGGGCACCACGGGCTTTTGGCGGAAGGCCCCAGACCCACTCCCGCCCGGCGAGGATGTCCCTGCCGCCCCCGGCAGGAGCTGCTTATGCCATGAGACCGAGTCGAGGCAGTCCCATGTCAGAGAGGCATCATATTCTTTCGCTTTTCGGAATTTCATGTCATAACCTTTCCATTCCTCTCCCTCATACATTGCATAAAAATCCATAATACGAGTTTGATAGCAAGACAGTTCAGTTAACACCTCGGGTTTACGTTCTCCCATAACTGCAGTAAAGATTGCAAAGGCCTTCGCCCAATTCGTTATCGTTTCATCAACCCTGAATTCCGCCATCTTGGCGCGCCACACGCTCGGGTGCCACAAATCTTTCTGGGTTTTAGCATACTCCATCTCGCGATGGTCAATTAATAGTGAAAACATATTGATATACTTGTCTCCCCATATTAACTCTTTTGTGGCCATAGGGATGTGCTGTGCCACCCTCTCCCGCCTTGAGGGTAATGAGCCCTCCCCCGCCACTGGCAAAGCGAGCTTACCCGGTTCGGTCGTTGTTCCCGCCGTTTTCTCGAGACCAACTGCAGGTCCTACCGGTGTCACCTGTGGGGGAACAAGAGGAGGATTCGCCTTTGCGGCATCTCGCGACTGCCGCAATTGCTGGATTAGTAGCTTGGCCTCTTCGGCCGTGTCTCCGGGCACCTTGGCACCCCCTGCCTTTGTATTGAGCCATGCGGCCAACTGGGTGGCCAATTCAGGAGGCATATCTTCATCGTTAGCGGGGGTAATTACTACCCGGATTGGTTGACCCGCGTCTGGGATTGGTACCTGGTTGTCTGCCGGTGTGACAGGGGTGGCCGGGTGCATCTCTGGGACCGGAACCCCTGGGGCCGGAACCTCCCCTGAAACCGCACTCCTCTTGACCCACTTCCCCCTACCCTCGGGGACGATTCCCGGCAAGGCCGGGCCTATTACCTTCTTAGGGTTACCAGGATTGTTCAGTGCAGCCAGTCGTTGCTTGACCTCCGCCAAACCTCGACCGATCGATGGGACTTGACCGAGTTTCCGCTCCATGCCAGCCATCCGGTTCACCAACATGCGTAGCACTTTATCCGTCTCGGAACCCTTTCCTGCTTTCTTGCCAGGCATGGCTTCGATTATCCGCTCCTAGACGATCAACGAGGTCCTGGACTCTTCGCCTTCGAGCAACTGAAAGAGAAACACAAGAATTACAAGTTCTCAGAATTGCTGCTTGTTCCGTCGAGGGCTCACGAGCAACGAGTGGGTGCAGCCTTCAGAGCGCAGGAACAAGAGGACGCTTCTTCAGATTTCCGCTCAATTTATTCTTCTGCGGGAGGGCGTGTACTCTCCTCTGGTACGCCTACTGGGCGTGGTCATCGGTGTAGGTGTCTAGGACAACCCCTCCTGGGTGGGAAAAGGCGCGCCCCGGCTATGCCACTTCGGGCATACCAGCCGAGACACGCCCCCCGCCCAAAATGGTTTCCCGGGAGGATCGGGGCACCCAACCATACGTTCGGGGGGAGCGAGTGGTCGCCCCTTTCCAAAAGATGTGTAAATAGTTGATTAAGTACATATATGAGGTTAAGACTGTATGTGAAAACAGTTTTTTTGTGTGAGTGAATCTCTTTATGGGTGTGTTGATGAGTAAATATACTTCTCAATGATATATGTCCAACAAAGTAGAAATATAAAAGGCAATGTATGTGACAGTTGTTGTATATAAATAAGACTCAGTGATTGTATGAGTGACTGTATCGAAAACTGTATACTTGTAATAGAGATTTTATAACACACTAAGTATGAGTTATTATCTATATGAATAAATAAAGTGGTGTTTGTATAAGTGTGTAGCTTAGTAAATGTAAGTATGATCAATTGTTTGCATAAGTGGGTAGGATGACTGCATAAGTGAATAGGGTGTGTGCTGGTGTGTAATGTCGATGTAGGTGTATAAGTATATTTAATACTGTTCTATTGATCTTTGCTTATGGATTCACTATCAGTGAATCTATAGGCAAATGTTTAGATATGTGTGTAGATCTAAGAATCACTGAGTGGGGTTTTAGAAAGCTGTATTGGTGTGTCAATGCATTCAAATATGGTATTTTACAGTGAGTGCTCAAAGGTTAAACTAGTGTATAATGAGGTGTATCTGATTGTCACATGCATGATGTCATCAGTGATGTCATCAGTGATGTCATTTGGGATGTCATCAGTGATGTCACTGACCATGTCATGAATGATGTAATATGTGACATCATCAGCAGTGGATTGCGGGCGTGCGAGTTATACATGGTACAACTAACTATAACAGAAGAATTTTAATGGTTTTGTATGAGTGAAATGTCCAGCTAACTATAACACCCCTGAAACCTATGTTTTTTTCACTGAATTTCTAAGGTTTTATAAATGATAATGCCTAACTATAACCTACCTGAAACCTATGTTTTTTTCAGTGAATTTCAAACTTTTTTTTAACGTCAATATCTAACTATAATATCCCTATAGCCTATAGTGTTTGTTAAGTAAAACTAAAATTTATGTGTATACTTTTTATAGTAAAAACAAACTTAACAGTAGTGTTTTATAACTTATAATTATACCTCATGGTTTTATGCTATTTATTTTTTGGACATTGCCATCTATATCCATATTTTTTTTAAATAATTGTTTGTGTATTTACCCATATATATTTCGGATTTTGTATGAAATGAATCTGAAATTAGTATATTTCCACATTTATTTTACTGATAAATATGCACTCATGGCTGAAAGACTGACTGTTTTCACTCATGTAAACACTCTTAGATGATAAACTGTACACTATTAAAATGTGCACATTTTCTTATACGAGGATATATATTGCTCTTTAAGGCTCTTTACTGAAAGTCCTATATTGTGTTTACCCTTTTGCTTTTAGAATGACTGAAATATTGGCCTACAACACATCATTGACAGCATTTAAAAACGCTCAAGAAATAACTCTATTTCCGTATTTATCCACGCTTTAAAATAAATACAGAGAGGAAAATACATACTTTTCTGGCTGTTCTATCTGTAAAAATCAGTAAAAACATAAATCAAGGAGCCCTTATTATAATTTAAAATTATTTTCAACCTAATTAGCAGTAATTACCATATAAGTGTGGTAAAAGTATGACGCAGCACCTATAATACCTGACTTTCAAGAACAGCATTCACAGATCGATTCCAAAGTCCATCAGCATCTTAGCCCACCAGTATCTCACTGTAGGTAACACCTTGCTTAATCTTCCCAACGCCCCAAGCGCCGGCACACCTTTCCGGGGGTAGCTTTACGTTTTACAAATGCTGGCATTTTTTTTCATTAAAAAGCATAGTGATAACAAATATTAATACAGGTTTTTTTTCTTCTATTGTAAATGATATTTTTTTTTATGTCTTCTATTTAGATGTTTTTAATTATGAGAATGCAAAGAACACAGTTTATCGGGTAACACTTTTTAAACTCTCCAACGTATGTAGATAATAATGACCTTATACGTGTTACTATGGAAATTGAAACATTTACAGCTTCATCGTTTGTAACTTTTCCCAACATGTGCAGTAGTAAAACAGTTAAAATGTGAGCAAGTGTAAACTGTAAAACGTGACATCTACATAGGCACAGCCAAATCTTCCTTCCATAGACTACTGAGCTACCAAAAACCACATCTATTGTGCGATTCGTTTAGTTTTCGCAAATTATTTCTGTGTCGCTAATATGTGATGCAGGTTCCCTTTTCTAGCATTGGATTCTTGTTTTGCGTCAACAAACATATTCCGGAGTTGTATTTTATTTTATTATGGTATAGTAGATATTAATCATTTGTGGCTATTTGTCAATATTTAAACATTTATATCTAGAAAAAAGTGTTATTGCATGTGTTTCCCTTTTTCTCTGTAACGTCACCAGCTTATTTTCAGAAACATATAGATTACCACAAACATTGCTCCTTTTCTGGCTCCTTTCAGGTCATATATATTGACTTTCTACATTTTAATATTGACACTGTACTTCGCTTCAGAGGTGTTGGTTACCTCTCGGTGCAAACCCTAAACATTTGCAATCAAATCAACGTCACCACCTTCCAGTTGTTACTGTGTTTTCCCCTAGGGATCATATATTGTTAATATATATAATATAATATTAATAGTTATGCTGATATCAGTGGAGTTCATGACCCGCCGTCACAAAGAGTAAAGTAATATAAGCAACGTCACCAGCTTCTAGTTTTTAGTCTGTTACCACTTTTGATTTCCGAAACTGTGAATATATATATATATTATAATTTTCACCGTCATGATGTCAGAGGAGTTTATGACCCGTCGCCACAAGGATCAAACTTTTTGACCTCCCGGAGAATAGAAGCTCAGAAAATTCTGACGCTCGAAAATATTTCGTTATGGATGTTCTGTTAAATAAATAACTTTATTTTGATTTTCTTTTTACTGTAACAATGGTATCAATTTTTATATTTTAATAGATTGTTATATTGTTACAGAAGAGGAATAGGAGATTTTTCTGCGCCATCTGTAATAAAGCTTACGAAACATTAAAACATACTTGATCAGGAAGCATGTTTTACGAAATTGCAGAATAAAAAATATAGCTATCATACATACCATGTTACTTTAAATATTTGATAAGCCCTGCATTTCTGAATGTTATCTTCTCATCTGTGGTTCCTAATCACCTTCTCCCTAAAGAATATATACGACCAGTACTGTATACTATAATAGTACTAACCTATATATTCTTAAGTGAGTATGTGATTTGTTAGCGGAACAGTGTGCGACCTCTAAGCACTATGACAGAACGTTCCTGAATTCTACAGAATACAAATTTGAAAAATAATAAAGCATACATTTTTATGTAATAAGAAGTCACTTGTATTTAACTGTTTTTTACTTGTTCTCTTGACCTCAAAAAATGTAGTGCAGTTTGTTGTACTACTTCCATTCTACTTTATCTAAAAGTAACTGATGCCCTCTTACATTATCAAGAATATGGGGCAACACTATTACAAACTATACTAGAAAAAAAGAGGGTATGGCCACGCTGAATTGATATTTTATGAAATTCTATTTTTAATTGTCACCCATTTCATATATACTGCATCAGTTTCTGAAGAAAGTTTATTTGTATTTTCTAAATAAAAACTGTTTCAAACCTAGACTGAAATTTGTGTTGCACAACCACACCTCCCCATCAGAAAAGTAAACACCACTAAGTAAATAGTGCTCCTGGGAACTATCCCACCCCACTGTCATATTTCCGTGGTGATTTGTACACCACACGGCAATTATATAAATGGTCCTTAAAACATATAAAAACAATTTTTACCTTCATAATACCTGTCTACCACCTTGTGACCACTGTGCAGAGTTATTAGTGTTCCTAACCTCCCCTCTACTACTTTCTTTTCCCATACTCCTTTGGAAGTGCTTTACAAAATCACTGACAACAGTGAACCGTTCCCACCCAACAGGGAGCAAACTTGTGCTCGAAACACTTTAGCCAATAAAATGTCCATGTTGTTCCACAAAGGAGGAAGGAATGACTGCCAAAACCTCTACTTGTAATGCTTCATAGCCAATGAATATTAAGCTTTGTAAGATCCCGCTTGGAACACGTTACCCAATAAAATGTTCCTAATACTCTGCGAAGAGAGAAGGAATCGCTGACAACACTTCTACTTTCAGCAGTTTACAGCCAATCAACAATAAGCTTGGGAAAGTCCTCCTTGGAGCACGTCAGCAAATCAGATTACCTTCCTACTCCATAGAGCGGAAGTGAATGGCTGGCAACACTTCTACTTTCAATAGTTCGCAACCAACCAACACAAAGCTCAGGAAAGTCCTCCTTACAACATGCACCCCAACATGAGTGAAGACCCGGGACTGTGGGGGCCCCAGCGAACCCCTGCTATTATTTTTATTATATTTTCCACTGACTTCTTCTATGACTAACGGTTCCTATGGAAACTCCAGCACAGTAACTATTTCGCTTACCAACATTGTGTGGTGAACTTCTAACCTCTGTGCTCATTCAACTGTTCCATGAACTGTTACTATGGTAACAGACAGTAAGCAGTTTGGGGGTAGGGTTGAAAAGTACTGGCTGTACAGAAACTGTTATATTTACCCAGGATCCTTTACATAACAGAAAGGAAAGCAAAGTAAGACAGAACACTGTGTAGCAGATTTACAAGCCCCTTGAGCCACTTTCACGTCACTTTTCCCATCTTAAAAATTATGCAACAGTAACGCAATGAACTTGTAAATCTGGCCATATGCACATTAGGAGCAAAAGAAGTACACAACTGTTTCAATTCTTTATCGATCACAATTAGACAGTGTTGCTTCACGATTCACAATGCACTTCAATAAATGCTTTGTGCCTATTTAAATGGGAGACAGGATTGTCGACATTAAAAAACTTAGGGGCATATTTACAAACACGGCGTTAAAATTGTTATCGCTTTAATGCCAGCAAACTACAACAAAAACAGTGAAAATAGACTTCCAAATCCTTTGTTATCGTACCGGAAGATTTTTTCAACATTGCTGTTTGCTATGCAAGAGTGAGAGGTAACCCCTGGGGCTATAAAATAAATGGTGCCTACCCCCGGGACACTTCTGTTTCCTTTGAGAGGGCGGGAGTCTCGCGGCTCCCGCCCTCCAATAGCAAAGTTGGTTTGCATTTTGAAAGAGAGAGCTGGGAAATCTGTTCTCTCTTTCAAAATACAAACTAGATTGGTTTTCCACATGCATGTTAGTATCCCCCATGTGGAAAAGCAATGCTGGCTCCCGAAGGACGCAGGGAGCCGGCGGGACTGTGAGGGCGTTTTGGTTCCCCCCACGGTTCCCGGGGATATTAGAAATTACTGATAGGAGCTATTATTTTATGGTAAAATTAGAAGTCTCGCACCCAGTGCGGTGTCCGTGCGGCCCCCTGGTGTGCACACGCTGGATGCATGACTCATAATCTGTAGGGTGCATGACTCCAGGACCTTTGGTGCACAACTTCTACGCGGTTGGGAGCCAGCATTGCTTTTCCCCATGGGGAGCTACTAACATGCAGCTCCCCATGTGGAAAAGAAATCTGATTTGGATTTTGAAAGAGAGAACAGATTTCCTTGCTATCGGAGGGCGGGATGGACACCCCGGGACACTGCAGGAGCCGGCCTTCCACAATACATAAAGCCCCGGGGAGTGGTGGTCCTCGGGGCTTTGGAGACCTTGCAGCCCCCCCACAATGTTTTTGTAGCCTCCGGTGGGTGACGATCCCCGGGGCTGGGGGCCCCTCTAGGTCCCCCATAAAATGTAATAATTTTGCCGTCGGTATTTAGCCCCTCTGGGGCTAATTATAAAAAAAGCTCAGTTTTATTGAATTTTTTTTACGGCAGAGTCCACACACCCTACACACACCTGCGGTGTCTTTAAAAAAAAAATATATATATATACATTTGTGGGCCCTGGAGGTCCTTCTGGGACCCCCTAAGCAGGTCTAGAGGGAAAAAGTATTTCTACCCTGCCCCCTTTCTATGTTTTGCAAACATATTCCACTGACTTCTCCAGCCTCCCTTCTTCTGAGGCACAAAATGGCTGCCAACAGTTCCTGGTTTTGAATGTTGACAACCACTTGACAGCCAATTAGCATTCAGCGCGTAATCGGAAGGGTGCGGTCATGGTGCGCTCAGGGTGGGCTCAGGGTGCACAGATCCACCGCGGCCATAGAAGTATAAATGCTTTTAACTGTAGTTTTCTCAAGAACTACTGAACAGATTGACACCATTTAAGAAAAAGGCACAAACGTTAACTGAGGACTACATCTTTGCCAAATTAGGCGTAATTCCATTCAACAGTTCGTGCTGTAGTTGTGGCTAAAGGTCCTATAGGAAATTGCATGGGGAAATTCGCATTTTGGGACCCCCCCTTTTTTCTCGACTCCCGCTTGACGAATCACCGTGAAACTTTCACAATAGGTGCAGACCGGAGCTGACCGTAAGTTTTGAACATTTCGCAAGATTAGTCAACCGGCGCCAAAGTTATTCGAATTAGAATGTTGCGTATTTCCTTTGGAAAATAGGTCCTAACTATAACTACCTACTGGTGACCGCCAGTAGGTAATATATATATATATATATATATATATATATATATATATATATATATATATATATATATATATATTACAGCTGACTGTTCGAAGAACACACCACACTCACGGGGATTGCGTTACAGATGCTTTATTCTGCAGCTGCACGCTGATTCGCTCAAGGTACGGTAGGGAACCTCTGATGTTTCCAGAGGCCAAAGTTCATCCCTTGTTAAATCCGACGTGTTTCGAAGGTCCTGCCTTCTTCCTCAGGGAAAGATGAACTGTTAGTGGCTGATGCAAGTCTCTTTTCCTAAATAAATGACACGCCCGATATCGGGCAGGGCGAATGCCGCAATGTCTTGTGGTACTTTTATGCCATCCCATTAAACAGCATATTGCGTCCCTCGTCCTTGAGCCTCTGCTGCTGTCATAGAGCGCCTGTTGAGCACCCCCTCGCCAACCATGCGGCATCCCGGTATTTGAAGTAAGGAACGGTCTGTACCGTATTCTCAACAACCTGCATGATTGCCCATTGGTGCCTCCTTTTCCGGGTTGTCATCATGGCGGTGCTAAGCGCATGCAGGGTCACTGTACGCTCCATTTCCATCAAGGGCGCTCGTGCACTCCTCAGGGCGGGTGCGGAGAAAACGGTGATGGGTCCGTTTAATAGATTACAGCTCACTGTTCGAAGAACACATCACACTCACGGGGATTGCGTTACAGATGCTTTATTCTGCAGCAGCACGCTGATTCGCTCAAGGTACGGGAGGGAACCTCTGATGTTTCCAGAGGCCAAAGTTCATCCCTTAAAAACTGATGTTCATCTTTGGAAATCAGGCCTTTACATATATATATATATATTTTTTTTTTTCCACTCCTCCAAACTCAGGATAAAGCAGTCGCCTGCCATAACAAAGGGTGTGTCGTCAGAAGGACCACCCAAGTACCGGTCCTTTAAATTTCCAAAATATCTCCACGTAGCACAGCCAGCAAAGAATGACAACATGGGTGAACAAGCCTGCTAGACAGGTGAAACGCGTCCCTTGTGAGGTGACCCAATAAAGGATTTTGGAGGCCGAGACACAGTGTCGTCGTTCTTTGCTACGTGGAGATATTTTTGCAAGATATATATATATATATATATATATATATATATATATATATATATATATATATATAATACCTACTGGCGGTCGCCAGTAGGTATATATAGTTAGGATTTTTTCTCTATGGGACTTTTGAAAATTCTATGTCTAATAACTTTGGCGCTTGTGGACCGAATTGGCTGAAATCTTCAGGAAAATGGCACATTTTGTTTCTGAGCAGCCCCTGAAAATTTGGGGGGGGGTTTCGTCAAGGGGGGGACGAGAAAAAAGGGGGGTCCCAAAACACGTTTTTCCCATTCATTTTTCCATAGGGCGTTTGGCCTCACTTTTAGCTGGAACGGCTGAATGGAATTGCACGAAACTTGGCAAAATTGTAGGGACTGTTAGCCCGATGTGCCTTTGCTGGGTCTCAATATATGTGCTCCAGTGGATTTTGAGAAATTAATGTTTTAAAAAACAGATATATCTGTGACAGCGTCCCGGGTAGCGATCCGGTTCGGGTACTTTTCGCGTTACGAAACTTTGCAAAGCAAAGCTGATTGGCTCTCCGGTGTCTGTCAACATTCTAAACAGTCCGGAATGGCCGCCATCTTGTCTCTCGGTAGGATCGAGAGACAAGAGGAGGAGAAAAACGAAGGGGGAAGTTAATGAAAGGGGGCAAGGTAGACCCCTCTTGACCCCCTAGGAATGATGTTGGAGTTATTAAAGGGTCCTGTGGGCCAAATAAAAAAAATTAGATTTTTCGCGGTAGAAGCGCTTCCCGGTTTGCGAACCGGTAGCGAAATGGGAATTCGCCATTTTGTGTTTCGTTTTAATTAAATTACAAGATGGAGGAAAAACAATGTGAGAAATGGGTATAAGGGGGCACGGGAGACGTATCCTGACCCCCTATGTTTTCTGAGGGTGGCTGAGGATGCTCATATATGTTGATACATGTCTTCCAGCGGCTGCGCGTGAGCGGATTTTTTTTTGCTGCTGCGTGACGTCTGATGACCGCCATTTTGTCACTGCGAGTAAATGTATTGGTAAAAATAATTGTTATAAATTAATCTGTATTGATAAACATTGTGATCACCGCCAGAACCCCACCGTCCTGCTATCAGGCTGTACTAACATAATTCTAAGATGGAGCATCGGACCGCCACGAGCACAAGCCTCGAGCTACTAATCTAATTCCCCGTATTATTCCTCTCAACGACGAAGCTATCATGCTTATCCACGTTGATTGTCCAAATATGTCAAAGGAATCCAATTAAGTTGTGACGAGAGGCATTGTAACTGAAATAGACTCTCAAGACAAACATGACATATTAGTTTTTGTCCTGATGATGATGCATGTATTTCCTAACTGCATCGAAACGTCGTCGACCTCACTGCACCATATGTTTGTTTGACCTTATGAATTGTGTAAAACAATGGGTTGCTATGATTGAATCCTAGTCTGTAAAACTAAACAATAAGTACAGACCGCTTTTGTGCGCTTTTACATAATTGTTTTGTCACTTGTTCTGTCTTGTCCTCTGTGGGTCACAGGCTGTGCCCACGTTTGTATAAATGTTATATATATAAACTCAATACGAAAAATTGAAAAATAAAAACCTGTCCGGCTGGACAGAGGTCATATATACTATTCAGTATATGTCTATTATTCATGTGATCCTTAATTACTAGGGTCCCCTGTTCTGTACAATAGATTACTGCCCAAGGACCCTAGTGTTATTCCTTTTGGGTTTCCCTTGTCTTGTTAAAATAGACCCAACTGTAAAGAATCACCCCTCTTCAAAGGAGTTACAGAAGATCAAGGCCCCCACCCCATGAGATCCGTCACACCACACGCGTTCCTACTATCTGATAACGATCCTGTATTGTGATTGGGGAGGGGATTCTCACTGTGAGGGTGTGTGGGATCGAGCCTGAAGCGTAAGATTCCAGGGATGCTCTTTTGTACATCAAAGTCTTCACAATTATGTGTCACATTAAAAATATATAGCACTCCAACAAAGTAGTAGGATTATAACACTTTAATAACTTATAAATATATACAACGCTCCAAGAAAGTAAACACGTTAAAATTTTTTTTTAAACAAAGCAACAATGGGCTGCTGTGAGGTGGCGTCAGTAGCGGTCCTTTGTGCGAATAGGCCGAAGGCAGCACAACGCGCCGAGATTCGGACGGCACCCAGGTGATGTCCAGTAAGTTGTCGCACTGGTCTTGGCATCCTACAATGTTGCACCGAAAAATGGCGTGGGGTGCCCCGGGGGGGGGGGGAGGCGGGGCAAACGGGCCTCCCCAGGTGGAGGCTCCTCTGCTGCAGTGGGGCGCCCCTTTAGCGTTTCAGTCGCCATTCAGCTGTTTACCGCCCGCTTTTGCTGCACTGTGCCTCATTCGCCATTCAGCTGAGTTGCGCCCGCTCTTGCGGCTACAGCGTCTCGCCCACCATCCAGTTGAGTTGCGCCCGCTCTTGCGGATACAGCGTCTCGCCCACCATCCAGCTGAATTGCACCCACTCTTGCGGTGCAGCGATAGGCGGCTGCCACAGGACTCTTAAAATGGCGTCCGGCTCTTCGGATTTGGGCCTGGTCCACTAAAATGGCCCTGGGACACATTTGAACTCGGACATTTGCCTGCTACGGCTTGGGCCCCATTCTCGAAAGCGTCCCCTCAGCCTTGAAGATTCTACAAAAGTCATCGGGGGCCCTGACTCTCGCAGGCTTCCGGTGGGGAGCAGCTGCCATGATTGCTTGCGGAATGGCCACGACGGAGCCACGAGATGGTGGTGCTCTCATGCTGACGCCAGCTTCAGTCTGAAACATCCAGAAACACTGTAGACTACCAATTCGATGACTTCCGGTGGAGCCACAACGTGACCCGGTAGGGAAGAACTTGCCCTCGCCTCTTTTGACTGATGGTTCTTGTTGCCTGTCCCCTCTGTTGTTATCTAACGAAACCTTTTTGGATTGCCGAGTGAGAAAAAAAAAGGTGGGGCTTTCATCATTTGGGAAAAAAAAATGTTTCAATCCAATGAAAAGTGTTATTTTTAGGTCATATGATCAAGCCTTCCATCATTAGGAAACCAAAAGTAAAATGAACCAATGAAAAGTTGTATAAACAAGTCACATGACCTGTTATGCGGCTTTGGGCTATAAAAAGCGTACAAATCCGTTGGCCTGTGAGGCGGCGTCAGTAGCGGACCGATGTGCGAATAGGCCGAAGGCAGCACAACGCGCCGAGATCCGGATGGCACCGAGGTGGTGTCCAGCAAGTTGTTGTACTGGTGTGGCCATCCTACAATGCTGCGCCGAAAGTCGGCGTGGGGTGCCCGGGGGGGGGGAGGCGGCGCAAACGGGCCTCTCCTGCCTCCCCAGGTGGAGGCACCTCATCTGCAGTGGGGCGCCCCTTAGCGTTTCACTCGCAGTCCAGCTGAGTGGCACCCGCACTTGCTGCTACAGTAGGCCGAAGGCAGCACAACGCGCCGAGATCCGGATGGCACCGAGGTGGTGTCCAGCAAGTTGCACTGGTGTGGCCATCCTACATTGCTGCGCCGAAAGACGGCGTGGGGTGCCCGGGGGGGGGGGGGGGGGGGAGGCGGCGCAAACGGGCCTCTCCCGCCTCCCCAGGTGGAGGCACCTCATCTGCAGTGGGGCGCCTCCTAGCGTTTCACTCGCCATCCAGCTGAGTTCTGCCCGCTCTTGCGGCACAGTGCCTCACCCTCCATCCAGCTGAGTTTCTCCCGCTCTTGCGGTACAGTGCCTCACCCTCCATCCAGCTGAGTGCCGCCCACTCTTGCAGCTACAGCGTCTCGCCCACCATCCAGCTGAATTGTGCTTACTCTTGCGGTGCAGCAAAAGGCGGCTGCAACAAGACTCTCAAAATGGCGGCCGGCTCTTTGGATTTGGTCCTGGTTCACTAAAATGGCCCTGGGACACCTTGGAACTCGGACGCTTGCCTGCTAGGACATGGGCCCCATTCACGAAAGCGTCCCCTCTTTTGACTGATTGTTCTTGTTGCCTATCTCTTCTGTTGTCATTTAACGGAACCTTATTGGACTGCCAAAAGGGGTTCTGGTCCGACCGCTGGTTGGTGGAGACATTTTGACTATATCCTGGACCTGCCCGGCCTTGCCCAAAATGGCGCCGGTATAAATGGGACTCGTAACTCCTTGTTGTGTACTGGTTGCCCAACCTTGATATCACGAGATACATATGCAGTTTTGAAGCACATGGCGGGCGGGGATGAGTACTGATTGAACATTTGGACATCCCTATTGATATTAAGTTCTGATGTGTTATTTATTACTGTACTATTGAAAGTTCGAATTAACGTCACCCATGGTACTTGTCCGCAATGTATATCTAGATAATTTTATTGTAACTGGCCCTGTCGTACTTTAATTATAAAATGTACGTCCCCCGATTCCGCAAATGTTAGACACCTTAGTTCTTGCAACCTAATGGGTCGCCCGTTACGTTCTTCTACAGTGTAAATGTCCCCTCATCATATACGATTCCTGTTTGCTCCGTGGCCGGCCCACGTGGTTATAGGCCCGTATTTGTATACTGACATTTTCACAATAAAGGTTTTTAAAACAAAACATGGTAGTAGTACCTAGATTGGTAAAGTTTTGAATAATAGCCACTGTTTTCGAATCAGTAAAAGGCAAGTGTATATAGTTAGTGCAACTAACTATATTTGCGAATTTCAATGGTTTTGTGTGAGTAAAATAAGGTTTTGTAAATGCTAATCCCTAACTATATATGGTCTATAACCTATGTTTTTTTCAGTGAATTTTCAAGGTTTTGTAAATGCTAATCCTAACTATATATGGTCTATAACCTATGGTTTTTTCAGTGAATATATATATATATATATATACTGATATTCATCTTTGGAAATCATATATATATATATACATGTATGTACATATATAAAGGCCTGATTTCCAAAGATGAATATCAGTTTTTAAATAAAGACTTTCCTGTTATGCCAATGCTCTACGTCATTTAAAAAAATCAGAAAAGCATGTCACCAGCACCCTGGGTCAACCAATTATTTCAGCAAGGAACAGTTGATTTGAAAAGATCTCGTAATATGGGGATTATACCCACCAACAATATATTGTCAGTTTACCATCATATATCAAGGACACCAATGATTTTCCTACAAGGTTGTATGATATACCCTGGTCAGATGAATACAAACCGATGACTGTGGACATAACATCCCTATACATTAGCATTGAACACAGAGCTAGAGTAAGAGCGGTGGATCACTATCTCAAGAGAAGACCCATTCAGTGTTTTAACCATAACAAAATGTTGTTGAATATGATTGGTGCTTAAAAAATAATTTCTTCCTTTTCTACAAAGAGGTATTCCAGCAGTTGAGGGTGGTTGCCATGGGTGTCTGTTTCTACCCCAACTACACATGTATACATGTGGGCTGGTGGGAGGAGCGGGTACTCATGGTAGACCACAATAAAGATTGGGATGTACATGTGGTAAGCTGAATGCGATTTATTAATGATATATTTGTAATTTGGAAAGGCAATAAGTGGAGTGCTGGCAAATTTGTGGAACGTATTAATGGAAATACAATAAATCTGGAATTTACTGCCCACATAGTTATACAATCTGTAGAATTTTTACATGTACAGATATATATCAATGACAATAAATCTTGGTTACATCACAAGAATACAGCAGGTAATTCCACACTTTACGTATCAAGCTTTCAACCCAGACATTTGATCAACAGTATCCCATATGGAGAGATGCTGAGATCACGCATGATCTGTAGCTCAAAGAGGAATCTGGTCTTATGCCAACAAGCAGCTAAAGATACATTCATTGAGCATGGTTCTGCCATCATTACAATTGAATGAGCAATGACAAAAGCAAATATAAAATCTAGGGAATCTATTATTTTTCGGACCTCTATAAATACAGACCAAAGACCACACCCCTGTCCAACTATTCATGGAGATGAAACAAACATCAAATTAATCACCACTTACAGTCGAAAGGAAAGATCTATTAGATAAACTATTGATAGAACAATGGCTGATAGTTCTAACTGAATCCACCTTGGGCCAACTTCCCAATAAACCCAATTTAACATTTCAGTAAGCTCCCTCTATAAGGACGGCATTAGTTGAAAGTAGCCCCGAAATAGTTGGAAAAAAACACATTGGCTATCCTCTAAAAAAGTTTTTTTTGAATGTAGCTCTTGTACGGCATGCCCGTTTGGTGTTAACATCTCAAACGACATGTCAGCATTCAGTTCAATGGTTTTTAGAACTGATTTTGCTATGTACGTCCTTGAGTGCACTTGCAGGCTTTGATATCAGGGAAGTACCAAGCTGCAGGTGGATGTAAGGATTTTGTCACATCTAAGGGCATTTGTAAATTTGGATCCCACATATCTGGTGGTGCACCTCTTTAAACAAATGCATGATAATAACTTGAATTGTATAAAGTATTATGTCATAGGCGCAGTTCCGATTTTAAGGAGACGACGCAATCGAGATTTCTTTTTACCCCAGTTAGAGACCCGGTTCATTCAAGAACTAGATTCTAATTCACCTAAAGGGCTCAATACCAGTAAAGATTTGCACACTTTTTTTATAAATTCAGATACAATTTACCTGAGCCACATTCTAGAGTCGAGAATTACTGTAAATATGCAGTAAATGTACAAATATTAGAATGCAAATGTTAACATTTTGATACACATTTTTAGCTGCTACATTTCTTCACTTCATTAGCATTTTTTGCACCATGCACTTTAAGTATTGAGCACCTTAGTGAACACTTTTTATATATGGCAATAATGAACAAGGATATAAATAAAAATGCTTTTTAACTGCTGCATTATTTCTGAGGGTTGAGGCCCATAGACATAACTATGACATCGATAGCTAGAGAAATCACTTGCCAATAGGTTAAGGCGCAGTATAGTATAGAGTTTATATGATGGATTAATAACTAAGCCTGAGTGTGTAACTCCTCTCTGCTAGCGAAGTTTTGTCTACTCCACGCTCCGTTGAGAACGCAGAGTTCAGACAAAGACTCTGTGGTGGAGAGGAGTTAGCCGGCCCCTCCACCCTTCCTAATTTAATTCTAATTGTAAAAAATGCTCTTACCTGCTGTGGCTGCCTCCTCCTCACCATGGTCTCTCTCCTTCCTCATCCTCGCTTTCCTCATTCATTGTAACTCCTATGTTGTATGTCTTGCACGTGCTGGTCCGAACAACGTTCAGCTTGTAGTTTGCAGTCTTTAGTCTTTTTCCAGTTGCCACTGTTCTTTTGTTTGTTAACCCCTTTGCTGCTCGGCCTTTTCCCCCCTGTGCTAAGCCTTTTTTTGGCTAATTTGGGTAGTTCAAGCTTAGGCCTCTGTAACGTTTTGACCACATAAGTTATCCATGCCATATTTGCGTCCTTTTCTTCTAACACAATGCAGATTCTAAAGGAATCCAGGGTTTGATGATTCCCATGGAGGGGACCTAAAATTTGCCAAAATACATCTAAATGTTTGTTTTTTTTTAAATGGGAAATAAGTGCTGCAAATGAAAGTGTCTGTTTTTTTTCCTTGAAAATGGTATCAACAAAGGTTTTTGGTGCTGAAATCACCATCTTCCAAGCTTTCAGGGACTGACAACATTTTCTACACAGTTTTGGCATTTTCCTGGGACATAGCTTATTTTTGTTATTTTTGGTGCTTTCAACCTTGTTCCTGTTAATGTTAGAAATTGGTATAAAAGCAATAATGGATGCTGGAAAGCTATACATTGCAGAAATATAGAAAACATTGTAAATTCAGCAAAGGGTCATTTGAGTAGATCCTTTAAGGTTACTTTATAGAAACTAACAGTTGAAAGTAGGAACAATTGAAAATGATTTTAAAAAGTCATTTGTGTCAACGTTTTCACCTGTAACTTCTTCTAAGTAAGACAGATTCTTGAAAGCAATATACTGTTACATCTGCTGGACCTTTCCAGTTGTGGGGATATATAGGATTTTTAGGTTAACCAAGAACCTACGAAGCCAGAGCCAATAACTAAGCAGCATCTTGCAATGGTTTGTATTGTGTACCAGGAATATAGCAATTCGTTTGGGGAAAAATGGGGATGAAAGACACCTATATATTTCTGAAATTGGAACAAAATATAGAGTTTAGAAACAGAAGCTATTTGCACATCTCCAAAATTGTGAGTACCCATAGTAGCATGTGAATTATAGGATATTATTCAAAGTAACTTCTTTTTTACAAATTGTCTTTCATTTTAAGGCAGAAATGCATCAAACGTCAATAGGCAATAACAGTTGATCTATAATCCTGAGTTACCCTAGGTCTCCCAATAAAAATGGTACCTCACTTGTGTGGGTAGGGGATCACTGACATAATATCGATAAAAATAATATAGAATCACACAAATATCGAAGTTAAAACATTGAATAAAAAAATATTGAATGCCTATCTACAAACAGGTAACTACAAAAATATTGAATCAAAAATATTGTTTAAAAAATATAGTTAGTCAAAATATCGATTTTTTTTAGTTTAAATATCTTTAAAATAATTTAAAATTAATAAAATATTAAAAATAGTTAGCTAAAATATACTTAAAAATACTTAAATAACCTTAACATTATTAAATAATTAATTAAAGTTATAAAAAAACATATATTTTTTTAAAACATATATATATTAAGAAAAAAATATACAATATTTTTACTGTAGGATAGCGTAGGGGTAAAAATGACTATTCCCACTCTAGTGAGTGCAACAGTAGGGAAAGCATTGGATAGCGTAGGGGTAAACATTACTATTCCCACTCCAGTGAGTGCAACAGTAGGGAAAGCATTGGCTAGCATAGGGGCAAAAACTTACTATTCTCACTCCAGTGAGTGCAACAGTAGGGAAAACGTTAGATAGCGTAGGGATAAAAATTACAATTCCCACTCCAGAGAGTGCAACAGTAGGGAAATCGTTGGATAGCGTAGGGGTAAAAATTACTATTCCCACTCCAGAGAGTGCAATAGTAGGGAAAGCATTGGATAGCGTAGGGGTAAAAATTACTACTCCCACTCCATTGAGTGCAACAGTATGGAAAGTAACTACTTCATATATTAAATATTAATACCAATTACAAATTAATTAAAAGTAATTACCAATTTAATTTAATATAATATTTACTCAATTAAAAATACAAATAAAAATTAATGATTAAAAATGATTACCTATTAATACAAATTAATTACCAATTAACAATTAATTAATTAGCAATTGAAAAATAATTAACAATTAATTCGAAATAAATACCAATAAATAAATTAAAACAAATAATTAATTACAATTAACTTACTTCCCACCCTGTTCCCCTATAAACCCACAACCCGCTACAGAAAATAAATTAATAAAATTAACATAATTATCAATTAATCAATTAATAAAAATTAATTACGAATTATAATTTAATTAATTACCAATTAAAAATAATGAACAATTAATTCAAGATAAATACCAATAAATACATCAAAACGTTTAAATAATTATAATTAAATTTCTTACCACCCTATTCCCCTTGTTGTAAAGTATCTAGGGCTCTAGTGTAATTTTCCCGATTCATGCCCTTATATAGATATAAATTATCATATCCTTATATAGGCATAAGAATCATAAACATATTTAGACACAGCCAATGCAGTCCAAATACGGCATGGCTACTTCCACTAAGCTACCAGAGTACAACGAGTTCTTGAAGACAACCAGCCTTCAGCAGTACGGGAATTCCCCCTGCTTCAGTATTGATTTGTCCTAGTAGTCCTGGAGCGTGTAAAGAACTTCCAGTTCTTAGTGACATTATTATGTCCACCCTTACGTCAAACTTGGCACCTTCCAGGTACTGTGGAGAAGTGTGGCTCACTGGTTAGAGCAGGCAGACCCTGAAGCAGAGGTCAGACCAGGGACCAGGGTTCAAATTCCAGACGTGACAGGGTCTTGAGCTCAAATGTCCATGGACTCGATAATTCTCGCTTCGGTGCCTGACCTAATCATGGGTTCACACTCTGCAACTCGGGGCATTAAGCTTGCTTAATCTCCACAACGGCCCCCCTGCGGCCGGATGCCTGGCTTTCACCTTGGGGATGCCCTGTAGGGGCTATCTCACAGGGAAAAAGCAGGATGGGTTCCCAAGGCAAGCGCGGAGATACCCCTTCGGGGGTCGATTCTGGCGCTATATAAGAAATACAATAATAATAATAAATATGCCCACACCTGCCCTAACAAACACACTGTGGTTTTGGAGCAGATCGACTAACTACTTGCCCGACGCCCTGCTGTATGCGAGTGCCAAAGGAAGCCGACCCTCCAGCTGATGCACTGAGAGAGACGCTGTCTTTTCTCCAGCTGAGAAATCCAGCTCCAGTGTTTCCCTGCTACCCTTGCGGGTTACTCGGAGATCGAGTCCTGAGTGAGAGATGCAAGACCTCCTTCATTCTATAACCAAGGTACAGAGCTGATTAGACCCTTAGAGAATTCTTAGATAGATTCTTGGCAGAAACTATTTAACTCAAGCTACACCTCACTTACTTCTTCCCTTGTACTAGACTTAGGTTAGATACACTGGGGTAGGCATATTTTAGATGCACCAGTTGAGTACTTTTAGTCATTATTTATCATTGTATGTATTTTATCTATTTTATGTATCTTATGGCTTAGAAACCATATAAATGCTTTTACAGTATTATTTCATAATACTTTTACTGTATGCACTTTACTTCATAGCAAGTATTACGATTGTAGCAATTCATTTCTCTTGCATGAGAAAGAAGACTGCTCAATAAATAACCTTTTTATTGAAAACGCCCGTCTCTCTATTTCTTTGCACTTCCGGTGAAACGAAGCATGCACGATTGACTGAGTGAAATAGCCATCTATTGTTTCCGTGACTCTGGAGATATATTCCTTATTCTTGGGGAACAAAGTTGTCATGTTATATGGTTGTCAGAAACGAATCCCTTCTTGTTTATTCGAGAAAGTTTCTAGTGACATCTGAGGTAGCTGGCATTCACAATTAAGTCTAACATACTAAGTAGAGACCTAGTCGACTTCAGTCCTACGTGTAAACTATCGTTTATGTTATTCCAATGCACAGAGCCTATTGAGAATATAAGAACTACACTACACCCTATAAACCCACAACCCGCTACAGAAAATAAATTAATAACATTAACATAATTATCATTTAATCAATTAATAAAAATTAATTATCAATTATAATTTAATTAATTACCAATTACAAATTAATTAACAATTAATTCAAGATAAATACCAATAAATAAATTAAAATATTTAATTAATTATAATTAAATTACTTCCCACCCTATTCCCCTATAAATCCACAACCCGCTACAGAATTAAATTAGGCAAAAATTAAATGCCATAAAAATTCATTACTTCAAATAAATTATAAAATAAATATACGCTTTTCACACATATACTAACATTAAAAACACTTTGAAAAAATTAATATTATTAAAAAATCGATATATTTAATACCTATATTATATACTTCAATATTTTGATTTTCTATATTTATGTAAATCGATATTAACTTACTTACCTCAAATTCGATATTTTTGTTGACTATATTCTGTCCATTCAATATTTTGTCCATTCTATAGTTTGAATTCAATATTATTGCAATTTTATATCTTTTTTATTTTTTTATTTTTTTTTGACTCGATATTTTGACTGTATACCGTGGGTAGGCCTAGTGCCCGCAACAGGAAATGCCTCAAAATGCAATGTGGACACACCACATTTTTACAGTAAAAACTGACCCTTTTTTTCAAAGTGCCTAGATGTGGATTTTGAACCCTATATCTGCTGGCACCTAGGAAAACCAAGCAAACCTATACATTGTTTTAAAAAAGGCACCCAGGGGAATACAGGATGGGGTGACTTGTCTGGCTCTCACCAGGATCTGTTACCCAGAAACCCTTGTAAACTCAAACTTTGTAAAAAAAACAATTTTCCTCACATTTGAAAATCAATCTACAAAGTGATCAAGAACAGGTCGAATCTTAAAAAGACGGTCACAGTCAAGGTGATCTTGTGGCAACGTCAAAGTATTATCAACAAAATGCAGCATCCAAAGCAAAAATAAATACTGATCACGACTCATAATTGCAGGAAATGTGGCCGTTGCTATCAAGGAACTGGTAGACCAATATGAAGCCAGGGACGGCTTCCTTATTAAGTCTATCAAAAAAGTCAAGCCCAAAAACTTCTTCATCTCATCCATAATTGTGGGAGTCCATGGGGTAGCTCTAGAGCGGGGCCTAAGTCTGGCTCTGGTGTCCCTCAAAAACTGTTCTACAAATTAGTCTGCTCAACAATCTCAGCCAAAAATACATCATCCATAAACAACTGAAAAAACTGTATAGGCAAAATAAATTCACAAGCCACTCTACACCCTGCATCACCAATAAAGCAGGCTGCACCGGCTGCACCTTGTTTGGATCAACCCAGAGTCCAGCACTTCCAGGAGAAAGCCTTGCAGCCCAGGCTGCAATCCTGATGTCTCTTGCTGCACCATCGACACATCAGTGTCCTCCTCTAAAACAGGCACTTCATCCGCACTGAGAGTAACTTCAACCACACTGAGAGTAGTTTAATCATTAGATTTTTCCTAATGGACAGAAACCTCACTGCCAGAATCTTGCACTCCCTCCTCTCCCTCAGACACACTGTCAGTCTCATAATCCTGCTCAGAGGAAGATTTAGAAAGCATACCAACCACCTGCTGGGCAAGAATTGTATGGCTAGTCATAATCTTTACTAATAAAGGTAACTTGTCAAAAAAGTCAACAACAACAAACACTTTGTAAAGTAAGCAATAAACAAAATGTGGCTTTATCACAAATACCTATATACTCCAAAACTATACCACTCACTTGCCAGAAGCAGCTGGACTCACCACCACTTACTCTGCACAGACAGAGTAAGGATCAACAATACCCCACAAAAAAAGAAAAAGAAAAGTAAATTACACATAAGACAGCACAAAACACATCGCAAAGGATTAAATCCTAAAAACACTAACTAAATATGCTGCCAGTATGACACCACTTACTAAAAAATCATTCATGCATAACAATAATACTAATTTGGA
The DNA here is from genome assembly GCF_964263255.1 of Lissotriton vulgaris. Taxonomy (NCBI): domain Eukaryota; kingdom Metazoa; phylum Chordata; class Amphibia; order Caudata; family Salamandridae; genus Lissotriton; species Lissotriton vulgaris. Next base: position 405,012,566 of record NC_141697.1, on the reverse strand, counting down.
GTAAACAAAAATGTTTTCTTACCAAATAAATTCAACTACGCAAAACTGTACAACAACCACTGCCAAAATCGCAAACAAGAATCAAAAACTTTGCACTAGATATAAAAAGGAGAAAAATAAACGTGACAATCACATATGCAAATAATGCACCAGTCCACACACAATCTACCAGCCAAGCTAAGGGGTGGGTGGGCCTAAGAGGATAAGGCTGATCTGCCCCCAAGGAGGCAGAAACAGCCAAAATATTCACCCCGTAAAAGTGGAGCAACCCTTGCCCAAGGGGCCGCTCACCAACACCCCCCCCCCCCCGAAAATGAAATTCCTGGTGGCCTAGTGGGCTACGCAATATTTTTTTTAAATCAGCCGATCTACCCCCAATGGGGCAGGAACAGCCAAAATAGTGCTCCCCAATGGGAGCACTTTTTCAAGGGGCTGCTCCCCAACATCCCCAAAAAAATCCCTGGTGGCCCAACAAAACAGCCAAAATGGACCCTTGCCTGGCCGCTCACCAGCAAACATATGTGGGCACAATTCTTTGTATTGAAATGGTCCAATTTTCCCCCCTGGGGGGCAGAAATAGCCTAAATAAGGCTCTCCAAAGAGTAACAACCTTGCTCAAGGGGCTGCCCCCGGCGAAAATATCCCTGGTGGTTTAGGTGGGCAGAATTAAAAACAAAATATGGTCCTATCTGCACTTCAGTGGGCAGAAACGGCCACAAACATGCTACCCAAAGGGAAGCGACCCTTGCCCAAGGGGCCACTCCCCACAAATGAATTCCTGGTGGTATAGTGGGAATGAATATTTAAATAAAATGGCCAGATCTTCCCCCAGGGGAGCAGACACAGCCAAAAACATTGCCCCCAAAGGGGAGTGACCCTTGCCTAAGGGCAAACTCTCTGTAAACAGGTAATCACTTTCATATTTAAAAATAAATCCCTGGCGTCTAGTGGGCATTTCTGCTGCACGATCATGCAAAAACACTTTCCTTTCCCCCGATGCCTCTTTTATTAAAATCCTCCCCTCCCCGAGGATAAACTCACCTCCTCTCTTGCGGACGCCCGGGAAGTAAATGACTTCCAGCGCATCAGGTATCGTGTAATGACATCAGTATGCCTTGCATGCTGACGTCATTAGATGACGTGAATGGGGGGCAGGGGAAAGTCTTCTCCTGCCTTCCCCGGTGTGGGCAACATTAAGGTTAGCCCACGGGGGTGCTCCAGCGCTTTCCCCGTGGATGGGTGCTGTGACGCCAAGGAGCCATCCGATGTTCATGCCCACCGTAACGTCAGATGGCTCCCGGCCGTCCGACGCATGGAAAGGGTTAATCACATGGTTTGAACTATAAAATGTTTAAATGTCATGAAGGCCACTCCAGTGGCCAAAACGCGTCATGAAAATATATGAAATTCAATAAACAATTTTGCACTTTATTACCTTGGAATCCGTGCCCGCTTTGTTTTATGGTTCAATTTCGGGATCATTTCTGAGCAATTGAACCCAGTCATGCGGGCTACACCCTTTCATCTCAGCTGAGGTCCAAATGAACTGTCGGGGGCCACAGGGTTCCTCTCTTTCTCCCCATCTTTTCAATATTTATATTCGGCCCTTGGTCAATTCCCTTAAAAATATGAAAGTTAACATTTTTAAATACGCTGATGACATGCAATTGCTGTTAACGATCAATGATAGCTCCACATCCAGACAGCAATTTAAAGACACTATGCTGTTCATTTGGGATTGGATAAACAGCAATCATTTGAAACTAAACTCAGACAAAACAGAGATAGTCATCACTGAGAATAAGGTGGTCTGCTGGAACCCCACCTTTTGGCACAGTGAAATGGGCTCCCCCCCACAGCAAAAACGGCAGTAAAAAGCCTTGGGGTCATCATTGATGAGGAGCTCTCATTCAAGCAGCAGGTCAGCGCAGTGACCTGGACCTACTTCTGCCAACTGCGATGTATAAAAAGGATATGGAAATTTCTTATGAGGGAGGCTCTGATTCAAGTGATCATAGCTTTAGTCATGTCCAGAATTGACTATGACCTTTATCTGGTTCTCCGCAAACTTCTTCTGCGCAGGCTCCAGCTAATTGAAAATCAGACCACTCAGCTGAAATCCCACTTGCCTAGAGATGGTCACATCTCTTGTGTGACCAAGGACCTGGATTGGTTGCCAGTTGAGCAGAGAACTATGTTCAAGGTTTACTGTACTGCCTTTAAGGCCCTATATTTGATCTGTCCAGCCTTCATAAAGTCTTGGATCGCCAAGTACTGCTCCACCAGAGAGCTAAGATCCCGTCACCTACACCTCCTGGTCATCTCCACTTGTAAAAAACACAGGACTGGAGGGTATAGTCTCTCCGTCACTGCCCCTAGAGCATGGAATACATTACCCTTGGAGCTTAGGACTACCTCTAACTATACCAGATTCAGACAACTTTTGAAGACATGGCTCTTTAAACAGACTTACCAGTAATGGTGGATTAAGGACGCATCAGCTACCTAGCACCAAGATACCTTCCGGTGAATGTGCGCTTTAGAAATTGACAGTAACATAACAAAAAAAAAAACAGAGAAATTTAGCCATTATAGTTAGCTGAGGTAACAATAACTTGCACCCCTGCAATGCACTGATTATGACCTCATATATTACATCACTCATGACATGGTCAGGGACATCACTAATGACATCTCAAATGACATCATTGATGACATCAGTGATGACATCTTCCAGTGACTGTGAGTGCTTTTAAAAAAGTTTGTGGGTGTTAAATATATATACTAAGGTGTACTGGTGAATCAATGGGTTTATGAGTGACTGTATAGATGACTCAGTGGGTGCATGACTGGCTGTATAAGTGAGTGATTAGGTTTCTCAGGATATGTATGGGTGAGTGACTGGTTGTGTGAATGCATCTGTCTGTCAGTTAATGTCTAAGTGGGTGTATGAGTGTGTTAGTGGGTATCTGAATTGCTATATGGTGATTGATTGGTTGTCTGGCTATGTTTATAGTTGTCCAGGTGTCGTTGTTTGTGGTTGAAGAGGTGTATGACTGCCTGTATGGATCAGTAAATGGGTGAGTCAGCAGTTGTATGGGGTACTGTTGTGTGTGTGTGAAAAGTTGTATGATTGAGTGACTGTCTGTATGGCTGTCGGTGATTGAGTGCATGTGTCAGTATGGGTGAGTAACTGAGTATGTGTAAGGCAGTATACATGAGTGATGGGGTATATGAGTGACTGTATGCGTGAGTGAGTGAGTGAGTGAGTGAGTGAGTGAGTGAATGTGAGAATGGCTCTGTAGATGAGTGCATTCTCCTGTCAGTGAGTGTCTAGGTGTGTGAGTAATTCTATGGGTGACTCACTCAGTGTGTCAGAGCCTGTATGCCTGTGTGAGTTGATATGTCAATGGCTGTATTAGTGAGTGAGTGGGTCTATGAGTGGCAGTAGGAGTGAGCGAGTGGATGTGTGTATAGATCAATGAATCAGTGAGTGGGTGTGTAGGTACTGGTATGGCCTGTGAACAGGTTTGTGAATGGTTGTGTGGGAGTGGCAGTGGGTGTATAAAACATTCTACAATAGTGTGAGTGGGTGCATCAGAGATGCTGTGGATGATGTCATCAGTGATGTCATCAGTGATAACACTGAACATGTCATGAGTGATGTCATAAATGCGGTCTTAAGCAGTGCATTGTGGGGGTGCGAGTGACTGTTACCTCAGCTATCTATAACAGCTGAATTTCTCTGGTTTTGTACAAGTGTCTCCTCGAGTACGGAATACATTACCCTTGAAGCTTAGGTCTAACTCTAACTATACCAGATTCAGACAACTTTTGAAGACATGGTTCTTTAAACAGGCTTACCAGTAATGGTGGATTAAGGACGCATCAGCTACCTAGCACCAAGATACCTTCCAGTGAACATGAGCTTTAGAAATTGACAGTAACATAACATAACAAAACCATCTGTTATAGTTAGCTGAGGTAACAATACCTTGCATACCAGCAATGCACTGATTATGACCTCATATATTACATCACTCATGACATGGTCAGTGACATCACTGATGACATCACTAATGACATCTAAAATGACATCATTGATGACATCAGTGATGACATCTTCCAGTGACTGTGAGTGCTTTTTAAATGTTTATGAGTGCTGTGGATGATGTCATCAGTGATAACACTGACCATGTCATGAGTGATGTAATAAATGAGGTCTTAAGCAGTGCATTGCGCGGCGTTACAGTTACCTCAGCTAACTATAACAGTATAATTTCTCTGGTTTTGTACAAGTGACCTCAGTACACAAGGTAACCTCACTGCCCCTCCATCAGTGCGCCAAGAGGCATGTTTGCAGGGTGGTGGAAAAAGGGGCATGGCCTCCGACCGCCTCTCAGCAATCCCACTGTTTGAGGCTTACTTGAGGTAACAAACTTATGGGCTAGTTGGCCTCTAAGGACCCTCAGCATTGAAGGGGACTTTAATCCCTCAACCCAGAGCATGCCAGGAGGCCAGGGGCATGGCCACATCCTCTCTTTTTTAAATAAATGAAAATGGGTAGGGGTGCCTGCACAGCCCCCCTACCTGGACCATTTTTGGCCCCGGTGGCCCCATACCACAGGCTGAGGCTTATATTGCCCCGGGCACCCCTTCCCCCAGTGCATGGGCATGAGCATGTGCTTAGGGACCATGGGGGGAGCCCCAAGGCCCCTGTGGTCCCTGCCAGGTCCCCACCTCCTGCGGAGCTGGCATTGATATTAGACAGAGGGAGCTGCTAACATGCAGCTCACTTGGCCCAAAAGCCATTCTGTTTTGCTTCATCGAAGCAAGAATATATGTCATGCTCTCGCTTCCATGAAGTGAAGCAGAGTTTGCTATGGCAAGGCGAGAGCACTGCTCCCACAATGCCATAGCAAACTTCAATGTCCCAGGTGTGGGCGCCCCAGAATGTTGCTGGAGCCGGCTCTGGGGGTGGAGGTTAAGCATGGGCGAATTTAGCGAATTCGCGATCCGCGAATTTGTAGATTTGCGAATTCGCGATCTGCAAAATTCGCGAATTTGTGCGAATTTGCGGATTTCTGTTTTTTGCGTGTTCGCGGGGTTTTTTGCGTGTTCGTGGGGCTTTTTGCGTCTTCGCGAGCCGCTTGCATAGCGAAGTTACACATGCAGTCGTTTATGGGAGAGGGAGAGAGAGATAGATAGCTAGATAGATAGATAGATAGATAGATAGATAGATAGATAGATAGATAGATAGATAGATAGATAGTAAGAGAGAGAAAGAGAGGGAAAGAGAGAGGGAGAGAGAGAACGAGAGAAAGAAAGAGAGGCCGGATCTCTGAAGGGCCAGATTCCTGAGTTGCCCCTACAGAACATACAGCTTTTTATTTTTAGCAAAATGCATATGAAAATTGTGCTGTAAAGGTCTCTTTTAGTTTAACCCCTCCTGACAACTCAAAATGGGTGTATTTGCCATCCTCTCCCTTCTTCATAACTGTAAGTGCTTCCTGATGAGGTTTAATTCCTTGGACAGGTGCCTCGTTGCCTACTTGTAACTATTCTCTGACCCTGCTTCAAGGGTCAGAGCAGGGTCAGAGAATAGTTGCAAGTAGGCAACGAGGCGCCAGGAAGCAATTAGCAGCAGGTGTCCAAGTTGAAGTTAATTTGTTTGTAACCCTTTTGTAAAAGGTTACAAATAAATTAGGTTCAACTTTTGCACCTGCTGCTGTAACCCTTGCTTGGCTGAAAATTCGTCCCCGCTGATTCGCGGATTTTACGGCGATTTCATGAGATTTGCGGATCGCGAAATCGCGGAAAATCCGCAAATTCGCACGCGAAACGGATTTTACGCCCACCCTTAGTGGAGGTTCCTCATGCCACGGAGGGCTATGGGACCCCACACTCCCATCTTCTCTGTAGCCTCGGTAGGTGTTAGTCACTGGGCCGGGGGTTTGCAAAGGACCCCGTCTTTATTTATTTTGTATTTACCATTTACATTTTTCAACATGTGTGGGGATGGCTCCAGCCCGCCTAAGCAGCACCGGGGACAGCCACCTCCCAGGCTACAAAATAAAGAAACGATTCAGCAAAGGGGGTGGTGATGGACAGAGTTTCTGAATTAAGCAGAATACTCTCACCCAGTCAAGAGATCAGGGCTAGATCCAACACCGTTTTTTAGCTCACTGCACCATCCCAGTTCAGAACCTGGCTATATGCAAATTAGTCTGTTCCTGTCCCAGTGCATGATGGGAACAGGGCAAACCAAACTACCAAGCCAATTCTTACACTGGGAAGGAAACAAGCTTCCGGGGACCGGTTTCTGGCATTTCAGCCGTTGTCGGCCCGGCTTGCTTGAATCCTGATGGTGTAATGAGCAAGGGACTCACATCTGAGTATACCCTTCCACGCTTAGGGTGGACAAAATATTTACCAACAAGGGGTGGTGATGGACAGAGTTTCTGAATTAAGCAGAATACTCTCACCCAGTCAAGAGATCAGGGCTAGATCCAACACCGTTTTTTAGCTCACTGCACCATCCCAGTTCAGAACCTGGCTATATGCAAATTAGTCTGTTCCTGTCCCAGTGCATGATGGGAACAGCGCAAACCAAACTACCAAGCAAATTCTTACACTGGGAAGGAAACAAGCTTCCGGGGACTGGTTTCTGGCATTTCAGCCGTCGTTGGCCCGGCTTGCTTGAATCCTGATGGTGCAATGAGTAAGGGACTCACATCTGAGTATACCCTTCCACGCTTAGGGTGGACAAAATATTTACCAACAAGGGGTGGTGATGGACAGAGTTTCTGAATTAAGCAGAATACTCTCACCCAGTCAAGAGATGAGGGCTAGATCCAACACCGTTTTTTAGCTCACTGCACCAAAACCGGTAGCTTGTCTCCTTTCTGGTGAAGAATTGGCTTGGTAGTTTAGTCTGCCCTGTTCCCATGATGCACTGGGCCAGGAACAGACTGATTTGCATATAGCCAGGTTCTAAACTGGGATGGTGCAGTGAGATAAATAACGGTGATAGATCAAGCCCTGATCTTTGGATTGGGTAAGAGTGCTCTGCTTAATTCAGACACTCTGTTCATCACCACCCCCTTTGCTGAACCGTTTTTGGCCACTATAGGTGTGGCAGGGTTTACTCAGACATGAGTCCCTTTTTCACTGCACCATCAGGATTCAAGCAAGCCGGGCCGATGATGGCTGAAATGCCAGAAACCGGTCCCCGGTAGCTTGTCTCCTTTCTGGTGAAGAATTGGCTTGGTAGTTTAGTCTGCCCTGTTCCCATGATGCACTGGGCCAGGGACAGACTGATTTGCATATAGCCAGGTTCTGAACTGGGATGGTGCAGTGAGATAAATAATGGTGATGGATCAAGCCCTGATCTTTGGACTGGGTAAGAGTGGTCTGCCTAATTCAGACACTCTGTTAATCACCACCCCCTTTGCTGAATCGTTTTTGGCCACTATAGGTGTGGCAGGGTTTACTCAGACATGAGCCCCTTTCTCACTGCACCATCAGGATTCAAGCAAGCCGGGCCGAAGACGGCTGAAATGCCAGAAACCGGTCCCCGGTAGCTTGTCTCCTTTCTGGTGAAGAATTGGCTTGGTAGTTTAGTCTGCCCTGTTCCCATGATGCACTGGGCCAGGGACAGACTTATTTGCATGTACCCAGGTTCTGAACTGGGATGGTGCAGTGAGATAAATAACGGTGATGGATCAAGCTGTGATCTTTGGACTGGGTAAGAGTGGTCTGCTTAATTCAGACACTCTGTTCATCACCACCCCTTTTGCTGAACCGTTTTTGGCCACTATAGGTGTGGCAGGGTTTACTCAGACATGAGTCCCTTTCTCACTGCTCCATCAGGATTCAAGCAAGCCGGGCCGATGACGGCTGAAATGCCAGAAACCAGTCCCCGGTAGCTTGTCTCCTTTCTGGTGAAGAATTGGCTTGGTAGTTTAGTCGGCCCTGTTCCCATGATGCACTGGGCCAGGGACAGACTGATTTGCATATCGCCAGGTTCTGAACTGGGATGGTGCAGTGAGATAAATAACGGTGATGGATCAAGCCCTGATCTTTGGACTGGGTAAGAGTGGTCTGCTTAATTCAGACACTCTGTTCATCACCACCCCCTTTGCTGAATCGTTTATTTATTTTGTAGCCTGGGAGGTGGCTGTCTCCGGAGCTGCTTAGGGGGGCTGGAGCCATCCCCACACATGTTGAAATCTTACCCCAGGGAGGTGGTGGTCCCCAGGGCAGCAGGGGGCACTTGGAACTCCTCAAAACAATGCTTCAGCCCTGAGGAGCCCCAACAGATCTTTTCAATGTAGCTTTGGGGAGGTGGCATTCCATGGGCCCGCGGGGAGGTGGTGGTCCCTAGGGGCTGCGGATCGGCCACATGGCCCCCACATTTATTAAACATAGCCCTGGGGAGGTGGCAGTCCCCAGGGCTACGTGGCCTGCACAGGACCCCGCATCTATTTAAATAATTCCTCCCAGGACCTGGCCCACCAAGTAGCTTAAAGAAAACAAAGTGCAGTAGCCCACTTTAGTTTTTGTTTACATTTTCAGCTGGATTTGTGCAATATACAATTAAAAAATGCTTTTTTTGGCCCTGGGGGTCGCTGTAAGACAGGGTGTTTCTACCCTGCCCCCTTTTCTCGTTTTTATCCTTTTTTTAAAACTTTTGTTCTTGTAACCAAGTTGTTGTGTATCGATTTAGATTCTGTATGCATTTTCCGATTCATGCCCCTATATAGGTATAATTCACATTGCCCTTATACAGGCATAGAAATCCAGTCTTTATTTAGGCATAGTCCATGCTACCCAAATACAGGCATGGCTACGTCCATCCGTTCATCTACGTCACAACGAGTTCTTGGAAAATAAGACTCTTAAGCTTTAGGGACTTCCCCTTGCCTGGATATTGATTTCTCCAAGAACTCTTTTATCATGCATGAACATCTATTCCTTAGAGGTTCATTCATGACGTTCATATGCCAGGCTTCTATGTCAATACTGGCATTCCTAAACACCTTCAAGGTATAAATATACCTTCACTTGCTATGGCTATGGTTCGGTGCAGTTCGACTACCTACTTCACGACATCGCTCGCCACAGCAAGTACCGAAGGAAGCCAACTCCCCAGTTGACGCACTGACTAGATGCTGTCATCCACCGGCCGAGAATCCAGCTCCAGTGTTTCTGACTTCCCTTGTGGGATGTTGGGAAATCGAGTCAAGAGAAAGAGGTACCAATCACTCTCATTCTAAGGTATGGAGCTGATTAAAACCTAGAGAAACCTTTCGGCAATCCTTGGCAAAACTAAACTAAACTTATGCTAAAGCAGCACCTACTTCTTCCCTCGTACTAGACTTAGGTTAGGTATACTGGGGTAGGATTATTTTAGAAGCAGCTGTTTTAGCCTGTGTTATTTATGTATGTAATTTATATATGTCATAACAACAGACCATGCTATACGCATTATACTTCACATCCTGTTTTACGATTGTAGCAGTTCATATCTCTTGCATGAGAAAGAAGACTGTTCAATAAACCCTTTTTATTGGAACGCCTGTCTCTCTAGTTCTGTGCAATACTGTAGAAGCGAAGCATGCACAATTGACTGAGCTCTGGTTTAATGGCGCCCTAAAACACTTAAATCACTTTACCAGGCTCGGTCCACTAGGTAGACCAGGAGCAACAAGGCCGATTTTAGCCGGCTATACACCACATCCTGACACTGATGAAATGGCAGACGTAAAATTAATGACTCAACTCAAAGAGCTAATAAAAATCTACAGACAATTGGTCCAATATGTCATAAGGACACTTACAGTCCAACCACCAATAGTTATTCCACAACAAACCTCTCCCCAGGGGAATACACTGAAAATTACACCACAGACTTTACATGCAGTCATGGGAAAATTGTCCACAAAACGTGAACAAATTCTGTTCTGGATAGCTCAGAAAATTACTCAAATTGAAGCAGTATTTTCTAATACTAGCCCTTATGCAAAACACAGAATTTTAACAATCTGTTTACCGATGGGGATCACACCACATCTGGAGGACTGCACCACTTGGGGTACAGTCTTCGCTGCAATCTACACAAAAACACATGGCTTTCCGTCCATGGCGGTAATACCGGATGTCCTGAAACAGATTCAAAATGAATGCGGGTCAGAACCTGCTCTAAATGTAGGTATGAAATTACTGAAAAATGTTAGCCAGGTCTCAGCAATAATATTATCTAATATTAAAGGAGAAGCAGCATCAGTGGCGATCCGCCAAAATGTAAGGGAATTTGATGTAACAGAACAACCACAAGAACTAGCCAGAATAATTGAAAAATCCTATGTAGAATTAGGCAGAGACAGTTTGGGTGGGAAACCAGTAAAACCACAACTGTCCGAAAGTCCTGAAAAGGTCTTAACTAAAAACACTCCTTCTAAAAAGAGGTGGGAGAATAGCAAACAAACTTCTAAAGAAAAGCTTTCTCATTCCCGAGGTAAGTCTCCTCAAAAGGAGCCCTCTGAAAGGAGGTATAACTTCAGGAGTAGGGACAAATAAAAAACCAGATAGATATCAAGATACTGATACACAATCCTGTCGTACCTTTCAGATATCGTCACAGACATATGAAAGAAGAGGACGATCAGAACAAAAAGAAGAACGTGTGAAGTCCAAAGACGATCAACATGTTCAAAAAAATAAACCAAAACCTCAATTCACCAAAAAGAAGGTAGCAGGTCTAAAAATCAGACATGTCGAGGATCTTGAGGACACAACTCAAGAATGGAGAATGGGCTTAGACAATGTTGGACAGTGCAGCAGAAGTAACAATAGCTCGCCAGAACCCGAAGGGACTTCTGGAGACAGTGGACTTGAATGAGGACATTGAAGTCAAAACTGCAGACACCAGGGTTAGCTCTCCACATAGGTTATATGAAATAACACTCCGTATGGAGGGAGACATATCAAGAAAAGTGAAAACACCCTTTTGGGAGCGACTTTCTAAGGGTTACAATATACTTCTAGCAGAACAAGACTGGCCACCAGAATTTGTCAGGGAGTGCCCACATGACGAAGACATCTTTATGCCAGCCTTCTTTAATCATATTCCTATACATTTAAAATATACTTATGCCAGGAAATGAGCAGTCACCCAAGCCCCAGCATTATACAAAAATCATGTAGGATGGGATGAGGATTCACCTCACCACAAAATCCAGTTAAAAAATCAACCAACTACACAAAGGCACTACCCAGTTAAGCAAGAAGCTAAAAAACTGGTCAGGGAGATCTTAGATCAACTTGAATACCAAGGGGTGATTGAAACATGCACCTCATCAATGAACAATACTTTGTTTCCTGTCTCCAAACCAGACAATACATATAGTCTAGTATTGGATTACAGACACTTAAACTCTTATTGCAAAACATTTGCAGTACCAAATGCACACAGTACAGCATTAATGAATAACATTGTGCGTAAATAATTTAAAAACACATTAGATATTTCAAATGGTTTCTTTTGTCAAAATATTGCACCTGAAAGTAGGTATTTGACCGCTTTCTCAATAATGGGAACACAACGTCACTTCTGTCGTCTCCCTCAAGGATTCAAGACTAGTCCTGGGTTATTCTCAGCAAGGATAACAGAGTTACTACAAACTTATGATGACGAGGCATTGTCATATGTCTATGACATCTATCTAACAGACGATGACCAGAATAGGTACTTGAACAGGGTAAACACTATTATACTTGGCTTCGTCTCTGAAGGGTATGAATTTAATTTTAAAAAATCAAGAATTGCCCATCTCAATATCCTTTTTCTAGGATATGAACTATCAAGTAAAGGCAAAAGCATGGTAGCCAACTTTTTAAAAAAGTGTGCGCTGCTCCAACCACCGAAAACTGTGAAAAACTTACAGTCGATTCTAGGTTTCCTGAATTTCTGAAGAACTCATGTTCTAAAGTAAGTAGAAAGGGTTAAACCTCTCTACGAATTAATAAAAACTGATTTTAAAATCATTCATTGGAAAAAAGAATACACAGAAATTTTGCGTTCACTCCAAACAGACATGTTAGCAACCAAACATTTACAGACGCATGTAAACGTATGCAACTTAGTGAACTGAATCATTCCGGGTCAATGCGGATTCACCTACTTAACTTTTAACAAAGGTGAAAATGTACCAATCGCATACAAATCACATTTGTATACACAAGAAGAAATGAAATTCACTTCTACAGAAAAAATTCTGACAGCTGTTCAAACCGCTGTAGCAAAAGAAAGAGCCCTAGCGCAGGGAAAACACATTATGGTCGTGACACCTGTACCTGCCTTAGAAGCAGTGACAAAAGCGAGCATTCCAAATGCTAAAGCTTTACATCTGAGATGGATACAATGGGTTAATTCTCTTACTGCAACTTATGTTGAATACGTTTTTGATCCTTATTTGAAAACACAAGCATTTATACAATACGACAAAAATGTCCTCTGCCTACTGAAATTTTGCCTATAGACCAGTATGAATGTATAATTTATATTGACGGATCAGCACAACCCGCTACGGGGGGTAAACAAGCTTATAGTGCTGCATGCGCGATCGTTAAAGGTCGGATGCGCAATGGCAAATTCAGACCTATGATCACGAAAACTCAATCACTAGGAGATTGTACAGCTCAGCGAACTACAAGCATTCAAAATGGCACTTGAAAATACGGATCGTGAATTCCCCACACTTATAGTGTGCAATTATTTCTACTGTCTACAATCATATAATGAATATATACAGAATTAGCTTCAAAATGGTTTCAAAGATGCAAAAGGTGGCACAATCAAGCATAAAACGCATTGGGAACAAGTAGTTCAGTTGCGAGACGTACTACAAAACACTCACGTGATACACACCCTGAGTCATCAACGTGATGACGTTCACGTTAAAGGGAATTTATTGTCTGATGATGCCACGAAGGGGGCTCTGCAATCGGCTTCCGTAGCTGCAATCACTCGTTCAAAAAGAAAAATAGACAGTGAAATAACGCTGGCTGTTAATGCTACAAGCAAAGGCAGCTGTGCAGCGTTACCTAAAAAGTGTCCACTCAAATACTCATATATAATTGAGCCAAATAGCGTTCCTTTGCTCGAATCCCTGGAGTGGGGGATAGAGTAATTCCAAACAGGGAATGTAGAGCAGCTTTGATTTACAAAGCACATTTGGGAGAGGGTCTGATACATCAGGGGATCTCTAAAACAATATTGACTTTAAAGAAGATGTACTTGTGGCCAGGGATGACTGCACATATTCACATCTTTCTCATTAACTGCATAGACTGCATTAGAGATCACAGCACAGAATGCCACCAGATACCTGACAGCATAGTCAGCCCAGTACAGACACCATTGTTATAGAGCATTAGACTTTCTAAAACACAGACGTCCCTGTGGACAAATGCGGTCCCACAAATACTAAGACAAGGTTCCTTTGGATGTGGCCTCAGCGCTTGGCTGACGCTATAACTGTTTAAAAGATTTGCGAGTCTTTATCGGCACATACGCAATTGGTACGCTACATTCTGACCAGGGTCCTGTTTTTAGCCCTCGAGCTTACAAAGAGGCCCTGGCTAATTTGCGCATTGCATTGCAGTACTCTAGTCCATTCCATCCTGAGGGAAATTCGGTTGTGGAAAGAAAAAACCAAGAACGTAAATCAATCTATAAAATCTAGGGTATTTGGTTCGGGTGACAGGTGGGTCAAACATCTAATAAGTGTCCAACGTAAACTTAACAACTTGCCAAGAAGTTCTCTATGGGTTATCACTCCATATGGGACAAGAATGTTGGTCTCGGACCTTGAGTATCACACATCAGTGGTGGATATTAAGACATTTGATTTCAAAGATCTTTTGGCTGTTTTACCGGACTTAAATGAACTAAGAACGAAACAAAGCAACGTGTTTCTGAAGCCAACCACCACTGGGGAAAAACCAACCGTCCCTGCAAGGCCTGTCTGGATCCCAAAGCTTGGTGATCTAGTCTGAGAAAATATCGCGGACAAAAAGGAATTTGGGCCTTCTTATAGACAACCAGTTCCTGTCCTAGCAATCCACGGATCAAGAACTGTTTTACTGCCACCTCTTGCTGGTAAAATGGAGAACAGGTTTGTGTCCATCAACCTGATCAAACCACACTATGAGGCAGATACTAAGCAGTAGGCCAAGCTCTAGCTACAATCCAAGAGGTTCAAACTGAGAGACTCATCACCATTGAAGAATCTGCAGTGAGAAAGGAAGGACTGAGCAACAAAGGTATGGAACTCGTTCATCTTGAGACCCACATAACAGTTCATCAAGAAGCACCTGTCTACAATGAAGTAACAAATGATCAAGTGGCTCCAGCGATTTCAACAAATCCGGATGCAATTCAAACCATTGGCAGAACTGCCTCTGGCTATTTAATTACATTTTATAGGTTTACTGAGGATCCCAGCGAACCTGAAACGAGGCCAGCAAAAAGAACTTTCAAAGAACAAGCAACTGACTTTTTTCATCTCCTGGAAAATACTTATCTGGTTTCGCCTTGTATTGAACTTTGGATTGTGTTGGGAATATATTTTCTTCTACTTTGGTTAACTCTGGTAATAACTCTGGGTATGCTGATAAATGGAAGATATGTCAGAATGGACACAGCAAGTAAGAAAGTCAACGTACTCCTCAAGCCACACAAATCATCCCATCTGGAACTAAGAGACTTGTCAGCAGTGAACATAACAGCAGTTCCTATACCTGATTGTATAGCTTGGGACAAAACAGAATATGACATTTTTGGCCCGTTGGAGCTGTTGAAGATTCCACACTTATTCAAGATTTAAATAAGTGACTTTGTTTCATCTGGTACCTTTTCCGATGATTGGGACTTCGCAAATCATGAATATTTAGAAGATTCATCACACTATGAACAAATGTATTGTTATAGCCATTATGGTCATCATTTCTTGGACAAATCTTCAATGCCTAGAAATGTATTTATGTATAACCAATGGGAACACTGTCCTACACCTCCAAAGGGTAGCTCAAAAACTTTTGCGAATAAGTTTCCATATTTTCAGGGTTCAATGTATCAAATGCAGAAACATTTTACTTTAGAAATGTAAACAGAATAGGAATGAAAATTATGTTGACCAATACAAAACAGATTTATTTTGCAGCCTTTTTTGCCCAATTGTCTAGAAAGGGTTTCGACTTTTGGAAAGACAACATTGAGACAAAAACAGTCTGGGGTTCAAAAAATTTGGCAAGTGCAGGGGGTGGAAGCTTTGTTTACAGCCTGTATCATTCCTGAGCAAATTATGTTTTTGAATGAAACTGTTCATCAAACGTCTTGCCTTGGTTTAGCCAAGATAAAAGACATGAACAATCCATCAATACCTAAACCTATACCTGAGAGTAATGACACTTCAGAGGGAGAGGTCAACGTACATACTATTTTGCTTCGCAACAAAACAGATCCAGATTGGAAAAAATTGTTAATCTGGCCCACAGACACAAACAACGGTCAAGATAGATTCCTGAACAAAACACACAGGTTTAAAATCAATAGGGCAGAACCAAGATATGTTCAAAGACAGAATCCTGGAATAGTAGCAGCATATAGTGTAGGGAAACTCTGCCTTGATTGGTTACAGAAATCTACACTTAAGGATATAAGGCAACACATATCTTTACTTAAAGATGGCGCAGACCTTAGGGAATTCTTGCTAGGACTAAGAAAACCACCTCAAAAACGTTTCATATATGCCGGTATATATACTGCATATAATGAAGTATGAAAGATTAAGCAAGCAGAGACTGTAGAACAATTGGTTGTATTAATTAAGAGAAATCTCTCTCTGTAGTTGACAATGGGTTAACGACTCTATCATCCAGGATATATTCATTGGACAGCATTGTATCTTCTGCCATAGACATCACGGAACAAGACTTGGTCATGTTGCAACATGGTCAGTCTCAGCTACGTTCTTTCATGCTATTTGGTTGGAAGCTCCAAAACTTGCATTCAGGCTATGTGCCCTGGCGTTTAATCAATACTACGTCACTGTTCTCAGAATTTATTCTCACTGATAAACAGATCAAATTGGCACTAAGGGGAACAGACTATACAGTGCTGAGCACTGAAAAACTGGAAAGATTACCATTAACAGTGGCAGAAAAACCAGCTACTGAATGGATATTACATGGAACAATCACTCTGCCCGTTATAATTTTCCATTTTCAGTATTGCCTAAAACACACACCAGCACCCTATGTGAACCTTATCTCGATGTAACTTCAAAATCTAGAGATAGAGCTGTATTTTAAATTTAGAATTGGAGTGCTTCCTTTGGGCGAATTGACTGCCCGCTGGAAGATCCCGGCACAGTCTTGTCCCTTCTGTACCTCTAGGACAGAGTCGATCCCCCATTTCCTATTTGAATGCCCTGCCTATAAAGCCCCTCACCACAGGAGGCTTAAACCCGTGTGTAAAGAGCTGGGCACCAGACATTATAGCGAAGCTTTGCGAATATTGAAATCTGACACACGGCCCCTATTTGTCTATGGTATGGCGAAGTTCTTAAGTTGGGCATGGCTAATCAGATCAAAAAGGCTTATGTATATTGTTTAATTAACTTTTTTAAATCTCCATATTGACTATTTTATGTAATTTATTGTTGCTATTCGCACCTCATTTTCTATGATTGTATGTGGATTGGCTCTTTTATCCTTTTACTATGTTTGTATATTGCTTTTAAAGATATGCCTTATATTGAAATATAGCTAAATTTGACTGACTGACTGACATACAAGCAGGCAAATATGAAAGGTTGGGTAAAGTATACATCAATACATCAATACATCCTGGGATTTACCATACACACACACAGATGTTGGAGTGGGGGGCGTAAAGTGTTTCTTGTGAAAACACACTAAGGGGTTCTCTCTTTTTGCCAGGGTATTCATTTACAAGGGACCTGTGACGGTTCTTCTAACAGCTTTTCCAGTAACCTGCAAGGTTGACCAGCTGCAGTGATTGATCCAATTTTTGGACAACTTTCAAATGGAAGTTGCCTCATGTTGAACATAAGTTTAAGTTTAAGTTCAAGTTTAAAGTATTTCTAAAGCGTAACACACACCGAGCGGTTTCTTGGCGCTGAGGTAGCAAACTACCAGAGGGGGTAGAGTCAACCACTAGGACATAAACTGGAAGAGGGGGGGATTTTTAAGGTAAAAAGGCCTGGGAAAACAGGAAAGTTTTCAGGGATTTACGGAAGAGGGAATACTGGGTAAGGGATCTGAGATGGAAGGGAAGGGAATTCCAAAACACAGGGGCCAGAGTAGCAAATTTAGAGCCACCCTGGTTTTTTTTTCTGAAACGTGGGGCTACTAATAGATGTTGAGCTGAGGAACGGAGGTCTCTGCAGGGAACGTACGTTTTTATGGCTGAAGATATGAAAATAGGGGCCAGACCAGATCTGGCCTGAAAGGCCATGCAGCCTAATTTGAATAAGGCGCGTTCCCGAATTGGAAGTCAGTGAAGGGTCTTCAACAGAGGAGAGGTGTGATGGAATCTGGGGAGACCGAATGCAAGGCGGGCCGCCTAGTTCTGAACCAGTTGAAGCTTGCACAAGCTGTACTGTGGGATGCCGTTGAACAGGGCATTCCCGTAGTCCAGGCGGGATAGGACCAGAGCGGACATGATCAGGTTGAGTGCAGGTAAAGAGAAGAAACGAGAGATGGTGCGGATAGTACGGAGAGTAAGAAAGCAAGAAGATACCACAGAGCCTATCTTGGAGTGCATGGTGAGTTTATCGTTGAGCTTGATTCCTAAGGTCTTAACTGAGGAAACAGGAGTGGGGGGGGAGCCAAAAGAGGGGGCCAAAATAGCGAGTTCCAGGGACTGGAGCAACCACCCGTAAGCACTAGTTCCGTCTTATCGGGATTGAGCTTCAGGTGGTTGAAGTTTATCCAGTCCCTGATGAAAGACAGAATAGATTGGAAGTTAGATATAGAGTCAGGGGAGGAGGAGAGATTAAAGATGAGCTGGAGGTTGTCGGCATAGTTATATACCGTGACCTCCAGCCGCTGAAGAGCAAAGATGAGAGGAGAGATGTACAGATTGAATAGTAGGGGAGACAGAGAAGAACCCTGAGGCACCCCGCACTGGACCTTACAGGGGGTAGCTGAAAACTCCCCAAGATGAACCGCCTGGTTCCGGTCCCTCAGGAAAGATGAAAGCCAGATGAGGGCCGTTCCTCCGATACCCGCCGCCCTGACACGGGAGAGTAAGATGGAATGATCCACCGTGTCAAAAGCGGCGGATAAATAAAGGAGGACCAGCGCCTGAGGTTGAACGTTGTCCATGCCCTCCATGAGGGTATCCAGCACAGACACCACCACTGACTCTGTCGAATGCCTTGGCCGGAACCTCGCCTGGCAGGGGGCCAGCACTCTATTCTCCTCGACAAAGGAGCTGAGCACAGAGGTGACGTATCGCTCAAGCACCTTACCCAAAAAGGGCAGCAAGGAGATGGGGCGGTAGTTAGCCAAGACAGAAGGATCGGCTCCTGGTTTTTTTAATATGGGAACAATGGTGGCGGATTTCAGTGACGGGGTCACGACACCCTGGGCCAAGGAGTTATTAAGAAACATAAGAGGGGGTAGGGTACACGCTGAGTAAACCTGCCATAGGATGTGTGCAGGGCAGATATCAGCTGGGGAGCCAGATTTGATTTTAGGGAGA
This sequence comes from Lissotriton vulgaris, assembly GCF_964263255.1. Taxonomy (NCBI): domain Eukaryota; kingdom Metazoa; phylum Chordata; class Amphibia; order Caudata; family Salamandridae; genus Lissotriton; species Lissotriton vulgaris. The sequence continues at coordinate 404,993,770 of NC_141697.1, read as the reverse complement.
AGGGAAAGGAAAATTTCCTCAGAGAGAGGGGGGAAAGATGTGAGTGAAGCATGGGTAGGGGGTAACTGGGGATCAACAAATAAGGGCGACGGGGGAGGGATATTGGTTTTAATGGTCGCGATTTTTTCCACAAAGTAGGAGTTCAAAGAGTCACAGAGATTTTGAGAGGGGAGAGGCTTCAGTGAGGTCCTGTCGGAGAAAGCCAGGTCGTGAGTGATGGAAAAGATCTCCTTAGGTTGGTTCTCAGCTGCTAAGATTTTGGCTGAGAAATAAGCCTTCTTGGTCTCTAGGATGCTTTTTTTGTAAGCGCCTAAAAGGAGAACGTAGCAGGACTTAGAGATGGGACAGTAGTCCTGTCTCCATCTGCGTTCTTCCTGTCGGACCGTAAGTTTCTGCTCTTTTAGCTCTTTACTGAACCACCTGTTAGCGTCTTTAGGGCGCCTAATCGAGGTATGCCGAAGGGGAGCCATACTGTCACTTCCATCCGTAAGCCAGGAATCAATGGCATTAGCTTGGGCGGCAGACGCCAAGCCCGATAGGGAAGGGGAAGAGGCCAGGAGTGAGGAAGTTAGGTCCGACAGGTTGACTTTGCCCCAATTGCGAGCCCATGAGTTTTTGTCATGGGCGGGCATCTTGGTCAAGCAGAGGCGGAGAGAGAAGAAGATTAGAAAATGATCTGACCAAGTGCAAGGGGACACGGTGAGTGAGGAAAGGGGACAGTTGAGAGACCAAACTTGGTCTAAAGTGTGACCGTGAATATGAGTGGGAATGTGAACCAGGGAGGAGAAATTGAGTGACAATAAAGTTTCTGAAAATTCCTTGGAAGAAGAGCATTCCTTGGGGTCGGAGGGCCAGTAATTAAAGTCCCCAAGGACCAGCACCGAAGCATAATTAACAGCCAGTGTGCCAAGTAGATCTTGAAGGGCAGGGAGAAAGGACGGGGTGGGTTGAGGTGGACGATATACCAGCACACAGGCTAGGTGAGGGGAGAAAGAAGTAGAACGGACCACTAAGTGGTCAGTTCCTCCCATAGGGGGTGAGGGGAGAATCTGGAACTGAAAATCCATACGGGCGATAAGGGCAACGCCTCCACCCATTTTCCCTACTGGGCGGTCGGCGCGGATAGAATAATATGATGAGGGGAGGGCAGCCAGTAGAGACGGGAGGGAAGACTCACAAAACCACGTCTCGGTTAGGAATAAAAGATCGGGTTTATCCGTATCTAAGAGTATGAATAGTTCCTGATGGTGTCTAATGGCTGACCTAGTGTTTAATAACATAATAGATAATGGGGGTTAGAGAGTGTCAAGAACGGGCGTCGACTGAGGTGCCAACGGAGAAACAGAAGGGAGGGAGCAGCCCTGAGGGCAGTCTTGACAGGGGGAGAAACAGCCCATGTTGGTAATCCGGAGAGTAGTACCAGGGACCTTGTAGATGGATGAGATCAGCTGAGGAGTAGCGAATAAAGAGGCCAGGGGAAGTAGCCCCTAGCCCCTGCCGGCCGCGGACGGGCGCAGACGGGCTTAACTCAGGCGCAACTCCGGCGCGCCTTCGTATGGCCTGTTTAAATAGGGAGTAGCGTGGGGGGGGGGGTGGCTAAGAAGTAGATTGAGCTAGGTAACCCAAGCCAAGATGGCGCCCGCATCCGCGGGAGCCCGCCACACAACGCTCGGCCCACGGCGATCCTCTGAACCCCTGGAAGCAAAACAAGTTAGGCAACCTGTCAACTTTGAGGCACAGGTAAGTTAGAAGCAACACAGTGAATTACAACTACTGTGGCATGTTGCTTTGTATTCCATATCTATTAACTGTGTTCTCCAGGGTCACTTGCTGTATGCAAATATTGTTTCCAAAAACCAAGACAGTCAGGGAGACGACACTTTGGCCTTCACTGAACATCTCTTCTATACAAATTAATGCTCTAAGCAGAATGAAAGTGTAATGGTTTCCAAGCAAGTTCCGCAGGAGCGTCAGGAATCCGAAGAGTAGTCCTCAGCCTTGCCCTACGGCCTTCCGACTCTATCAAACACTAGAGTATCGAATGGCTCACCAGGGGAAAACAGGGAAACAAAACAAGGAAAGTGGGGGAAAACATTAGAGCTTGACTGTGCACTTCTGACTGGATGCTGGATAACGGGTAGGCTGAAAAGGAATATAATTGTTTTGCCAACCACAACATCAATGTGCACTATGTCCATAACACATATGAAATCACTACATACCACACTAGATTCTCTGAACTGTAGAACATATAGTATTGTAGTATTAGGTGTTTGTTGTTTTTCTGTTTTAAACAAGACAGGAAAATCGTTAATAACTATTTCCCACTCTATGCTGGTAAGTATCAATATCCAAAGGGTAATTCTTACTCTGTATGTTCTGGGAATAACCTGGGAGATTTCTTGTGAATGTGTGCTTGAGCCAATACCTTATATCTTGCATTAACATCTGTTAAACAGGAAATACATTCAGTTCTTCACGCAAGATAATCACCAAATATATATATATTGAAAAAGGCTTCGCACAGCGCTGTTACCGTGATTCTGTGAGAAGGCGCCTGGATATGCACAAACTCAGGTCCACAATAAATCCCCACAAGTGATGTATAGATGGCCCAGGAATGGATGGACTTAAACAGTGCACCAGGGAACCCAGCAACCAGTGTGGAGTAAGAATTTAAAGGCAGTGCTCAGCCGGATGGCGGAGAACCAATCCCGGCCGCCGGGCGAAGCACCAGGAATTTCGGGGAAAACTAAAAAGGACCCTAACTAACTACAGGAGCTGTATGGGTGCCCAGCCGGATGGCGGAGAAGATACCCGGCCGCCGGGCGGAGCACCTAAGGGCAGGGGGAGGGAAAGTGGATGCTGAACCCAGCCAGATGGCGGGGAATGGACCCTGCCGCCAGGCGGGGCTCAAGGATAGGGGGACGATGAGCAACGAAGAGAAAGCAGTAACGACCGCACAGGAGGGCGTGATGGTAGGAAGACGTCACTCCACAGCAATACCGCCGAAAATACGAAGGAATGAAAGGAATCCCAATCCTCCGACAGCAGGCAGGAACACACAGGAAGACCGGAACAATCAATAACCGGAAGTCAGGCAAAACAGGTTGGGACGGAACCCACAACAGAGGGAGCTAGACGCAAGAACGTGAAGCAACATTCTGCTGGTCTACGTGTCTTTTATAGTAATATTCTTAAAGCTACAGAACAGGAGGGACGTAGGGGCATGACAGAAAGCCATTCTTGTGCAAAAAACTGTGCCACTGACCTCAGCCAGAGAAACCTATGATCTACAAGTCGCAAGGACTTCTGCCGAGATACATGCCCTTTTAAATATAAACTGCCCTATACATTTCTCAGAAATGTTAAGTCGTATCTTAAACATGTCTGATACGAGCGGTATTGTACATCAATTTAAGAACGTATTTTACATCTTTTTAAGCCGTCCCCGGATTAATTCAAAATTTCGTGCACTCTGTGTTTGGCGGACTGCTCCTCCTTTTGGGACTCCTTGCAGGGATACTATTTTTGCTCCTACTGCTACGATATGGCAAGCCAAATCACCAGCAACACCCAGTTCTCCATGGAGACAACTCTACTGTCGATGAAGTGTTGTGAACGCATTGTCCAAATTCTGGGCTTACCCCGCCTACGAGAATTAAATACCACATGGTTTCTGTCATTCAGACCAATCTGGCAAGATTGCATCTTACCTGTTCTACGCTGCCTGCTATGCAGATAAAAATGCATGCTAGACGCCTGTCTAACACTCCCATCAGTCATGCCAACAGATGTTGATACTTTGCTGGACCCAGTAATGGCCCATGCTCTGTGTTGTCCCAAACGGCTACCAATTCTGATGATGGCATTCATTGAGATCTCAAAGACGCAAAATGCTGATGCTGAGGTACGTGAGGAAACATCAGGCGTGCAGGTACCATCCAATACGAGCATTGCTGATGCAACCAATGCTGAAGGTGATGCTTCACATCTATGTGCGGTCAATCTTCCAAACAAGGTAATCCAACTTTCGCCTACAATGACAGACGACTTTCTGTCTACAGACATAGAAGATTTAGTTTTTTCTCCAAGCCCTAATGCTGACTTTTGATTTTGGCACACAGTGTTCTGAGAGACTTGGAATTTGGTCTTCATTTTCCAAAAACAAGGTACTAACTTTGGAACTTTTTCCTATGATTAATATTTTTTTTCCAAATTTGTATTTTTTCATTCTTTGGAACAAGTAATCTGCTGATAGTAGAACTATTCATAGAGAACAAGAATTATTTGAATACTTCCAGAGTCAATATGTGACCTTGTCCTTAAACAAACAGTTTTATGTAATCTGACATGAAATTGTTTCGGCCCTTTTTCTTTTGTATTCACGAGCCATTTCATAGATATATATTTTCGTAGTTCATTCATTTAGCATTTCAAATGTAAATATATGCTTCACATGAAACATGGCTTTAATGTGTACATCACCAATGCGTTTTTAGGCCTAAAACCAGTTCTAATACATGTTTGAATGTATTTTGGACATGTTTTAGCACTTCATGTAAAGATATATTTTAGATATGTTACCATGTTTAGAATTTAGTAACGTCGTACATAAGAAAGTGGAGCGGGTTTTGTGTATTGATTTAGATTCCGTGTGCATTTCCCGATTCATGCCATTATATAGGTATAATTCACATTGCCCTAATAAAGGTATAGCAATCCAGTCCTTATTTAGGCATAGTCCATGCTACCCAAATACAGGCATGACTACTTCCATCCGTTCATCTACGTCACAACGAGTTCTTGGAAAACCAGACTCTTAAGCTTTAGGGACTTTCCCTTGCCTAGATAATGATTTCTCCAAGAATTTATTTATTATGCATGAACATCTATTCATTACGGGTTCATTCATGGCGTTTATATGCCCGACATCTACGTCAATACTGGCCTTCCTAAACACCTTCAAGGTAAAATATACCTTCACTTGCTATGGCAAAGCACTGTGTGGTTCAGTGCAGTTCAGCTACCTACTTGCACTACACGGCTCGCCACAGCAAGTACTGAAGGAAGCCAACTTCCCAGCTTTTGCACTGACTAGACACTGTCATCCTCCTGCCGAGAATCCAGCTCCAATGTTTCTGACTCCCCTTGTGGGGTTTTGGGAAATCTAGTCCTGAGAAAGAGATACCAAAGTCTCTCATTCTATGATATGGAGCTGATTAGAACCTAGAGAAACCTTTTGGCAATCCTTGGCAAAACTAAGCTAAATTTATGCTAAAGCAGCACCTACTTCTTCCCTCGTACTTGACTTAGGTTAGGTACACTGAGGTAGGATTATTTTAGAAGCAGCAGTTTAGTAGTTTAGCCTGTGTTATTTATGTATGTCATTTTTTATATGTCATAGCAACAGACCATGCTATTACAGTACTATTTCATATTACTGTTTACGCTGTACGCATTATACTTTGCATTCTGTTTTACAATTGTAGCAGTTCATATCTCTTGCATGAGAAGAAGACTGTCCAATAAACTCTTTTTATTGAAACGCCTGTCTCTCTATATCTGTGCAACTCTGTAGAGACGAAGCATGTACGATTGAATGAGTGAAAAATGTATCTATTGTTTCCACGACTCTGAAGATATTGTTCCGACTCTAAGGAAAACAAAGTTGTCATGTGTATGCGGTTGTCAGAGACTAATCCCTTCTTGTTTATTTGAGAAGTTTCTAGTGACCTCTGAGTTAGCTGACACACACACACAATTAAGTTTAATGTACTCGATAGAGACATACTGACCTCAGTCCTATGTCAAATCTATAATGTATGATATTCCAATGCGCAGAGCCTGTCAGGGATATTGGAACTACACTACAGAGACACAAGTTGACTGCTAACACTTACTGGTTGGAACTGTTGGCAGCCATTCAGATCGCAGACTTGAGAAATATGGATATCTGAGAAATGTTTTACGTGTTTACATTTCTCAGCAAGTATTGAACGGATTTACATCATTTAACAAAATTAGTGCTTTCTGGACCAAGATCTACCTTTATGGCAAATTTGGCGTAATTCTGTTCAGCAGTTCAGGCTATTGCTGTGTCTAATGTTTCCTATGGAAATTAACATGGAGAAAATGCTTTTTGAGATACCCCTTTTTTCTTCCCCCCGCTTGACAAACACTCCACAACTTTCAACACAAGAGCTGACCTGACCACCCCATTAGTTTTGAAAAATGCACAGAGATTTATTAATTGGCGCCAATGATATTGGCTAAGGAATAGAAACAAGGGGGCATATTACCAAGCTATACGATAATTATCGCTAAGCTTGGTGAGCGGGCAAAATAATATCGCCGTGCTTCGCCTATTTTTATCGCTTAGGAGCCTTGATATTATCAAGGTTTAGCCCCTAAGCGATAAAAATCACCCGAAATGCATGAATATCGCGGTAAAGTCAGCGATATTCATGCATTACCGAGCAAATGCTCTTAGCCATGTTATCCACCTACCATTGGATAACATGGCTAAGAACAGCTCAGGCCAGGCATTAGCTTTTGGAGATAATCACGGTTAGCGCGATTATTTCCAAAAGTTGGTTGGTAATGTCATTAGCGATAATTATCGCTGACATGCAAAGTGGGCACCTAAATGCCCGCTATCTCCTACTAGCTGTCGCTAACTGGTGTTAGCGACAGCTAGGTAATAGGGCGATACAATTATCGCCGCTTTAGTGGGAAAAATTCCTGCTAAAGCTGCGATAATGCCCTTGGTAATATGCCCCAAGAACTAACTATAACTACAATGACAATGACAATGACTTGTTATTTGTGTGATTAATAAAAAACGAAATACAAAAGGAAGATCAATATAAAAAGGGTAAATAAAATAAAACTATATATATATATATATATATATATACTAACACAAAATCGGATTTTATAAACAAAAACCCCAAATGATGGTTTTAGGAATAAGACGTGTATATATATATATATATGCAAATACCAAAGTTTCCTTCTTCGCTTGCTCTGCGCTCGGGACCCACGCCTCCACGCCAACAAAGGAAAGGAACGGACCACAAATGTAGTTTATTAGTCTCTCACAGAACCATCAGCGACGCGTTTCGAGTACAAGTACCCTGTTATATATAAAATCGCATATACATATATATATATATATATATATATATATATATATATATATATATATATATATATATATATATATACACGTCTTATTCCTAAAACCATCATTTGGGGTTTTTGTTTATAAAATGAGATTTTGTGTTAGTCCTTCAGATGCGCAAAAGCAAAACTTTCAGTGGGGGCCAGACTGCGTAGGACCCTCACCCAGATAGTTCCCATGCGGAGCCAAGGTTGAACTGTCCATAAGAGCTGTACGAGCGTGATAGGTGAACTTAGCAAAATTGCACATATGCTTCACTGTTTCCAGAAAATATAACTGTTGAACGGCCTCATTTGCCATTCGCTTGCCCAGTTGGAGGAGAATGGGCCTTAGATGGATTCGGCGGACTGGCAACAAGGCAGGACAGCATAGCAAGATGTGAGCCAGCAATTCACACTTGTATTAGCAGAGATGGCACTTCGTAATGGCTGGTCTTACTTTCACTGAAGTATACAAATATTTTCGAGAGAGAGAATGTAGTCTGGCTGCAAGAATCCTGTGTAAGGCTTGCCTCTGTGCAAGATGTGGTTTAAGGTCATATTATGTATGAGGGCTTATCTGGCGCACAGCAAGTTTTCCTCTAGGACTGACCTGTCCTTTCATTTGCTTTATCCTACAGAATTACAGAGGTCACGGACTATATACACGTTGTGCTTCTAAATAATTTAATCCGATTACTAGGTTCTTTTGTCCGTTTGGAGGACTTGAGTTATATACCCACTCGATTTCCGCTTGAGAGTCTCCACATACAGTCGTGGCATCCGTTTTTTCTGGTCCTGGGCCCTGTCGGGTCGGAAGTATCACAGATAGAGCGACCTTTCAACTTGTACCCGTTTTGGTACAGCCCTGAAGAGTCGTAGGCAGACTGTGCCATACGCGACGAAACACGTGTCTGCTGGTCTTTCCATGTCAGAACAATAAAAGACACCACACCAACGCTGGATCTAACGTGTTACACACCATTTATTTGTGTTATATACTAGCTTTTGTCTCTACAGACACTGTCTACTAAGATTACCCTATTATGTTTTATTTTCTGAGTGTGCATGGGCATTGTGTTTGTTACATTTCCAAGTACTGACTTTGTTAGTACTTGTTTTTTGGGGGGTTATAGGGCTTTTTCCCCTCACCCTTTCTGCACCTCGCCACAATAGATACCTCATACGTTGATTACTAGGATTACCTTTAAGCTGTGCACCACCTCCTAAAAACCCTCGCTCTGTCCCACATGATGTATGAGGGGAGCTTTGGGTCTCGTGAAAGCCTCTAGCTGTCAGAGTTTCGATGTCCAATATACGGGAGCATGATCTTACTTGCTTTTTTATTGATGTTTTAATGGTTGTATACTTAATTATATTGGGATCCCAATTCCCTATGGCTAGTTTCAAAAGATCTTTGGCTGAGGCAAGGCCAGTTGACCACGGGTTGCCAGGTTGTTGGAAAATTTTGTTTATAACAGTCTTCATTGAATTCTACGGAGCCACATTTGTTAGGTAAATGTATTTTGCAAGAGTCGCCAGATCTTCCAAAGATTGTCAATTAAGGTTGAATTCCAGGCGAATTAAAGTATTCCTAGTGCATGCTGGAAGACAAAATGACTTTTTGTAAGCTGCACAGTGGATCTTTTCAAGGTCCTGCGCAAATTTGCCTGGAAACACCTGAATCGCATAATTGAGGGAAGGTAATAATTTTGCCCTCAGGATTCTTTAAATGGCCGTTGTTGTTGGACTTTCTAAAATGGCATGGAGTCTGCAGATGGAGTAGGTAACCCTTTTTCCTTTCTGCTGGAGCTTATGGCGGTGGGCCTGTGAAGGCCATTTTCACTAAGCCAGGCTCTGAGATAGTTGTACGATTGTCTACTGTTCAGTATTAGTAGGCCCAAACTCCATGTCATCAATTTCTTTTTCGGGTTTCGTCCAAAGATCACTATCTTGGATTTCGTTGGATTTGCAACCAGCTTGTTTTTAGAGTTATACTCTGAGAGTGCTGTTAAAGCTTTTTGAAGGCCAACTTTGGTGTGGACCAAAGGAACCAGGTCAGCAGCATATTGTATCAGCTGGATCTTGATTCTCCCAATCCTAGGAGTCGCAAAGTGGCTCCATGAAGAGCGCTACCCAAATCTGCTGTGTATAAATTAAAGAGCAATGGGGCAAGGACACAGGCCTTCTTTAACCCGTGATCTGTGATGATTTTTGCTGTAGCAGAGTAACATGAGAGTTTAACTCTTACCCAAGTTTGAGAAGACAGCAATCTAATGGCTTGTAACATTTTTGGCCAGATGTTCCAGCAGGCCAATTTCTTCCATAAGATGTTCGATCTTTCCCATCGAATGCTGCTGTGTAGTCGATGAAACAAGCAAAAAGTGGCAGATTGCTGTGAGCCATCGTTTGGTGCACTAAGTATAATAGGGCAATGATGTTATCTAAGGTGGAACCTCCTGATCGGAACCCGGTCTTGTAGAAAGGGAGACGATCTTCTTTGCTGACCCAGTCTGCTAGTTCAATCAGAAGAGTACTTGCATAAGCCTTGCCCTCAATGTCAAATAAGGTGATCTTACGGTAGTTTCTAGGATCAGCGCTTGGCCCTTTTTTGTAAATTGGATGTAGTAGTGATCCCCTCCAGGAATCTGGGACATCCTCCAAAAGCCTACACTCGGCATACTATTGTGCCAAATTCCCACCCCTGACGTTGATGTCCTCCCTGAAGAGGAAGCCGGGCAGGACATTAGGTCCAGGAGCTCTTTAAGGTGTATTTTTTTTTCTGAGGGCGTGTGAACGGCCAAAAGATCCATAGGTTCAGTTATCACATTGCATAATTTGTTTCCCAAGAGTTGTTGTTCTTTCTGTTAGTTTTGTCTTCACGTCATTGGTATGGAGGGTTTTTTCATGGGCTGTCCAAGTGCTTGCGTCTAGTGGGCTCTCTCTGCTAGAGGTCCCATGGATTACCTTATTTAAATATTGCCAGAATTCCTGGTATTTGCTGGGTTCAAGCAGCTCAAATATCTTCAGCCATTTTGCCTCTGTAAGTTCGCGTTTTACCTGCCAGACCGTTGAGTGGCTCTTGGCCTTTAGTTTTAGTTCCTTTTTTGCGGACTCGTAGCTAGTTGCTCGATAGGCCCTGCGTTTGGAAATTAGTTGTTTGGAGCATTTCTTAATTGCTGGATGATATCCCAATTTATATGCAGAGTCAACATAGGTTCTATGTATGTTGCTCCCCGAAGCATAAATGCTAAATCATAGGCGAGTGAGTCCCATTCCCCTATACAGCCCTTGTCATCAAGGCCTGTCTGTCAGCCTTTCCATGTAAATTTCCATGAGGCAAACTTATGACTTGGAAGCGGCCCCCATTTGATTCTTCTAAGGTGTCTATATAACTCTTCAACCTTTTAGCTCCAATATAGTGAAGAGTATAATGAAGGTTTGCAGTAATGGATAACTGTAAGGTCAGAGCGGCATGGTCACTTTCGTTCCGGGGTTGGACTGCGTAATTTAACATATGTTTTTGTAGCCTCTCACTTACTAGAATGTAATCTATTATAGTCTGATTGTTATAAGTGGGTGCTATCAATGCTGTTGAGTTGACTTTTGTAGTCAGATTGTGTGTCATTACCAGGTTGTATGCCCGCATTAGGGCGTTGAATTTTCCGGTGCTCCCATTGGGGTGATTTTCAGGCGTGTTTAGCCCTATGTTGTGCATATTAAAATCACCAAGAATGATGGAATACATGCCTACATACTGTAATAACAGAGTTTTGAACTTGTTTAATAACTAATTAAGTTTGTCTTTCGAAACCGGACCATGGCAGTTAAAATAGACATTGATTAAGAGTATTAGACAGTCTGTCGTGTTTAAGCCTTTCAAAATGCCAGCCAAAAGCATGCCTGATGGATTCTTTATTACTGAAAAATGTACTTTCAGTGCATGCTTGAAGTAGATTGAAATGCCCCTGACAGTCTCCCGAAAATGTTGGCTTTTATTGCAGGTTTAAAATATTCATCAAAGTCCCCTATTGGTGTTGAAGAAAGAGCCCATGTTTCCTGGGCGCAGATTATGTCTGCTCCTGCAAGAAATGTGATTGCCGCTGGGCTTTGCATGGAGAAGTGTGGCTCACTGGTTAGAGGAGGCAGACCTGAAAGCAGAGGTCAGCCCGGTACCAGGGTTCAATTCCCGGCTCGGCGGGGTCTTGATTCCTAAAATGTCCATGGACTCAACAATTCTCGCTCCGGTGCCTACTCGATTCTGAGGTTCACACTCTGCGACTCTGGGCAATAGCTTGCTTAATCTCCACAATGGCCCCTTGCGGCGGGATGCCTGGCTTTCACCTTGTGGATACCCTGCCTGGCTTATCTCAAAGGGGAATACCAGGACGGGTTCCCTAAACAAGCGCTTAGAAACCGCTCGGTGATTTGCGCTATATAAATTAATTTACATTTACATTTGCAAGACTTTTTGTATCCCTGCAACGTTCCAGGTCATTATGTAGGTTATTCTCAGGGGGCTACTATGCTGAACATGGCTGATGTTTGGAGCATGGGTGGTCTTTGATGGTATCGATTGATTGCCCAATAAGAGTCTAATATTAGGAACTAGAGTTTAAAGCCGGTGGAAGCCAGTGGAAGCCAGGACCAATATTTGGTACGGTTCCCCTTAGTTGAGCAGGAGCGATTGCCTCCTTCTACATGTTTGGTGATTCAAATTGAATTATTGCTCCACTGTATTGCTTGTGTGCCAACTAGAGAGCCATGTAGAATCGATCCAGTAGCTAGAAAAGTTGGATGTTTACTGTTCATCCATTACTGACCGTGCAGATCATGTTCTCCCAGTTCAACGCATGGCATTTTATTTTTCAGAATCTCTGACTATTTAGTGACAGGTGGGGGCTTGACTTTTATGCCCCAGTTGTCCAGTTGCGTTTTGTATCCTCTCAAATCATCCCCCATGATTAAATTGGAGAAAGTTATCTCAGTTGTTTCGTTTATTTTGCTTGGCCCTGGACCGGAAAAAGTCACAGTCTCATAACTATACCTACCTTCTGGCAAGGTCTCCTAGGGAGGGAAGTAAATGACCTGCACTCACTGGAATGCTCTGATTTCCAGTCAATGTTTATTCAGCCAAGCACTTTTCGGTTGGTGAACCTTTTCCAATCGCTGATGCATATTATGCATGTTGGGAAGCCAATGACACCTGGGTTCTGGATTTGGCTCTTAGAAGAATGTCCCGGAAAGCTGAGTGTAGAACTTTGATATGTTGGCATCAACTATGGACCTTGACAGCTTTAGAAACCTACCATGAAGGCCTAAATGATGTTTTTGTCTGTAAAATGTCCTGGCTGAGTCTTGCCAATGTATTGTTGGGGAAATTGGGATTAGTCAGCTTTTGACTCTCCCCTGAAGATACAAGCTCTAACTTTAAGACAGGCCTAAAAGATTTGTTCTGGGGTATTTGAATTTACTCAAACTGTTTGTAAATGTAATGGAGCTTTGACAAGGGAATTTATAGATTTCAAACCTGTTGGTAAGTGTTTTATTAGTAGTGATGAGTAGGGATCTACTACTAGTAATAAGGCCACACACAAAACAAAAGGTTCAATCAGGTTTAATAAATTATTCCCTTGCTCAACCGTTTGTTGATGGCAATAAGCAGGCAGGCTTAAATTAGCAGAAAGGTCTATAAAGCATTTAAAAACATAAATACATTGAATAAGTAATACACAATCAACATCTAACAGCCAAAAAAGTGGATATATTTCTATAAACAAATAGACACAAAACAACACAAATTCAATGTAGGGAATGGGAGATATGAATCTTTAAAGAATAAACACTTTCTAGTGCTTAGATGCCCAAAGGGTCACTTTGGGACATCTGGCTTACTTGACTGAGATAAAGCCAAAGTTTGAAGCTGACCACGATAAAGCCTGGGTAAGATACACTAGGAGGAAGGCCTTGGTCAAAATACTACCTTAGCACTCAGAAACTTTTCTGGAGCTTTTTCTCTTGAGGTTAAGCAAGGCACCTCCTCAGGCCAGGTTAAAAGTCGATGATGGCGGCTTGGTTCAACGCGATGCCGTGATGAAATTCTGGAAGTCTTGAGTTCCGAACTTTTCACCGGGACAAACATGAAATCCAGGATGGGTCGTGGTTTGTTGACAGTGGCTTGATTAACTTCTCCAAACATCTGGATCTCCTTCCAGAAGATCCTTTTAAGATTCCAAAGTGTTCACAACCCAAACCCAAGGGTCTAGAAACTCTGAAATGGTCCTTGGGATATTGAGACAATGTTTTTCCACAATGCACCTTGCCAAATCCTTAAATGACGTCTGGACGCACTCCATGCAGATGAATTCACAGTGGGTATGGTGCAGTTGGGTTCTTTTAACTGGTTGCTTCAAGGGAGTCCACTCTTGCACTTTCGGAAGCAAGGCAAAGTAATTAAGGCTGTAGTTTGAAGTTTGTGGCAGGTGCAGACCTCCAGAGTACAATCCTTTGGATGCAGGTCAGGTATCCAGCAGGGCAGTCCTTTTTCTCCTTGTAGTTTCAGGTAGGGATCTGAGTGGCTAGGCAGCTCATCCACTTTCATCCATATAATGATGAAGTTTTAGGAAAAGAGCAATTTTGCACCGGGTTACGTGCATCAATTTCATCAGCACAAGTTAGACATTGTAAATCAAGTCACGGACTACTAAATGTTTTTTTAGTCTTTCTATTTGTTTATTTTATTTATTATATCAAAATTATTTTTTGGCATTTATTTTTATATGTGTTTTTTTTAAAAGACGATTTGTTTAGACAGATTTTATATTTATACATAATGCATCATGTTACAAGTGATTATATACACATATTCATCAATTGCAATTACACATAAATCACAACAAGTTCATTAGTCATTTCTTGTAATACAGAACCAATTCCTCTTCAACGCGTTTCGGCGATTAGCCTTCCTCAGGAATTCTGTATTTTCAAATGCAAAGCGTTGATACTATTATAATTAGAGAAAATGATTTTCATTTTAGTTAACAATCATACAAATTTGATCTTGATTCATATCGTCCAACTTTATCTGCTATAATTTTATAAAAAACTCCTATTTCAGAATGATTTATGCATAAGGGACTATCCTTACTCTGTTAGGTCCATATCTGGTTGAGCTAACCAATTCCTGTTCTGACTTATATATTTGTGTGACAATATCTTACAACTATTTACATGTTATTTACACATATCACTCAAAAGATCCTATACATATCTACATTATATACATTATTTACAAAACATAGCACCTCATAATTCGTATACCTTTGGTTATAGGTCTAATGTGAATAGCTTATCTGTGGATAAGGATATTCTGAACCCACCTGCCTGGATTGTCTATTTGGATGGGAACCACAATGAATTTTTTGTGAACAATATCTCAATTAATTGATGAACTGGGAACCTTTTTTATGGATTGCGTATTTATATATGTCAAACAGACCTGTCTAGTGAAGAGATGAGCCTTTAATGGGATCAATGAAGTTTGTCTCTAACGTTATCTTCTGGGCAGCACAGTCGGCAAGGATTCCAGAACAGCTGTAAAATTAAAGGCATGTAACATGTGGTCATGAATAAGTGTGTCTCTACCTAGAGTCATTAGCAGATAAGGATACAACTATGAGATGTACCTGTTAGGGACTGGTGAAAATGTTTATTCCAATCCAGAATTCGAATTTCTAAAAGAACTCTCCAATTGATTATGTGAGCTCTTGCTTTTGTCTCATTTTCTGAAAAATTATAAATAAAAAGAAAAGAGCTAGATTTCTATCTAGAAACGACTGTGCATGCTTAGACTAGTTCTAATTTGAAAATGGTGTGTTGGTTATGATCGGCATAGACATACCTGCTGCCAAGCAGACCACTTCAATCTGGGCATTTTAATTATTTTCCAAGAAGCTGTAGATCTTGGATGGATGAGTGTCCAAACGGTTCCGCTCTATAGAATTGGCTGTGGGTGGAATCTGTGGATTTGAAAACGTCCCGGTTGTTTAAAAGGGCTGGTCTGACGTATATTCTCTAGCCATATAACGTGTATGGAATCGTTATAGCTTTTTACTAGTACTTAACTAGCAGGTCCGATACCCAATATAACATAATGATGAAGTCCAGAGGTCGTGATGTAGTTTAAGTAGGTTTATTTAGTCCTAGTTGTAAGTTGTTAAGGTCATGTAGAGCAGCCACACCAGGAGCAGCCTGCCTGATGCTTAGCCCATACTCCCACTGTCACACTTCACCTCACAGGCACCCAAACATTCCATTCAGCATCACCACACCAACATTCACGCACCACATTCACATTGGCTGAGCAGCTAGGGAGAAAGCAACAGGATACATTTGTATACAGGATACTACAGGGGAGAAGCAGGGGGCAGCCCTGACCAATGGGTACAGGGTGTCACTCTCAGGGATGACCACTTCCTCAAAAGTGTCCCAGAAACCACTGTTTTTCCAAAATGCAGGAGCGTTCTCTTGGAGGTTAAGATCTGGCTAAGCCATCCCGCTGGTGTGGCTTAGTTTCCTAAACACTAACCTGCCATCAAACCTAATTACAGGGATTCCTATTTGGTTGGGGGGTGCAGGATGTGAGGGTGAACCTGTACTACCCTTTTTGAAGACCAGTTAGGCTATCCCATCCCCATCCTGCATTTTGCTCTGCATCTTTCAGATCTCCTCCCACAGGAAATCCGTTGTCTCAAGTAGGGCCACTTCAAACCTCATTAAGACAGCTTGGCTCAGCCTGGCAGAGGTTGCCCGATCAGAGCAGGGCTGCAGGAAAGCTGGATTTTGACTTACAGAAAAGCAAGTTCTTTAACGTCCTTTCTGTAATATTGATAATAAATCCAACAGTGGCAGGTTGTTGAATTCATCAAAAGTTTGATTTTTTGATACTTTGTAGTAAATGTTTAGCTCCTTTTTTTCAATAGTTACACTTTAATAAGGTATTCGCATGTTAGCCTGTGGAGCTATTGTGCTACAATTAGGTGGCAGTTTTCCTCTCATCAGGGCATTTAAAACATATTTTATAATGTCCCTGCTTATAGTTACAAGGCACCCTAGCCATGGGCACCTAGGGGAGACCTTAGGAGTGACTTCTATGTAAGAATAAGGTAGTTTGAGACTTTGGAAGTACCTTTAATTCCAAAGTCAAATTTGCATACAAATTAAGCTTAAAAACAGCCTGCACGGCAGGGCTGCTTTTAAAAATGACATCAGGAACCACAGCGGTGCACAATTAAGTACATTACATTTACTGGTCCTCCAGACCTGCATTTCCCACCATTTACTAGGAACTTACTGGTAGGTTGTCAGTACCAATTGTAATTATACCTAATTACCATGTACTTTTCATCAGAGCAAAGTCCCTGGATTTGGTTAGCAGAGCCCAGAAAACAATTGAGTCAGAAAACCAGCATCCAGTAATGAAAATGAGGGCAAAAAGTGTGGGACACTGCAAACAGGTCCCGGTTTCTCACAAACCATTCCCACAATATGAGTCTACTATTGATGAAATAACACCTCCTTTTGCATGCAAATTATATTTGCAATTTAGATATAGATCTCTTCCAGCACTCTTGTTTTGCAGTAAGTGGGCAGACACTGTGCCCAGGGTAGACCTGTGCCCTACCTATGAAAGGGCTTCCGAATCCATAATACACTTACTATTCTTCTGCCCGGCATATATCTATCTTAGGGCAAGATGGCTAGTCCCCCTTTGTGGTAAAATAGCTATATGGAGGCCTATAGGATCCTGAGTACAGACACTAATAGATTGGTGGTATATTGTATTGCTAAATGTCTTTTGCCAGTCTGCATCTGGCAAAATAAGTGTATGCAGGCCACAGAATAAGTGGTCATAATATTTCCCATCTCAAATATGGTACATCTGTTATCCATTGGAAGTTAAAGAGTTGGGCCTTGGAAAAGTATTTGAAATTTTCTTTGTGCATTTATTGCTATTTGCACAAGCCAAGTTGGATAGTCAAAACAAAATGATGGCCTTGTATTTTTGGTAGCATTACTTTATTTTATGTGTGTTACTGTTTTGATGTTTTATTGTATAGTCTAATGTTGAACCGTTCATTGATTTCCCTTGTGTGAGGGACATATGATGTATATGAATTCCTCCCCTCCAAACCAAGGCTTTTTTAGTAGTAGAATAAACAAAACTGTGTGGGTCTACATGTGAAAACTTTAATATGATGTATGATGTTTTAACTCCTGAAGTGCTATCAATCTTTTATCTAAATGATGTGAAGATATATTTTTTATTGTACTTTTAAGATCCTGGTGATTGAAATAATGTCATAGCTATGGTGATGGTGATGTTCTAACTGTAGTCCCACAAACATTGGGAAAGGTGCATAAAACAAGATGGGTAGCTTTACTAGTCTAACTCCATGCCTACCCACATTGAGAAAAGTCCCATAAATCTTAGTGAAAGTACATGAATTAATGGGATTTTAATTTACTAGCCTAACTCCAATCCCACAAACACTGGGGAGCCTACATAAATTATTCAATTTTAATGTACTATTATAGCTCCAATCCCATACATTTTGGGGAAAGATCATTTATTTAGGGTACCAAGCATATTACTCAAAACCTACTCATGCAAACCTTAGGGAGAGTGCATTGATTCAGGAGGTAGATTTTCTATTCTAACTCCTGTCCCAGAGACATTGTAGAAAGTGTCTATGTTTGGAGAATACACATTTATTATTGTACTCAGTTCAAGTAACATTAAGGAAAGTTCCAAATTTTTTTTTTTGGAGGGGGATCATTTAGTTATTCTAACTCCTATCCCAACAATATTGTGAAAGACAAAGAAAAGACATGGTATTATTCTATTCTAACTCCATTCCCACAAACAATGTAGAGCATGTATACATTAAAGAGGGTCAGATTACTATTTGAAAGGCAGTCCCACAAACACTGAGAAAAATGAATACATTCACTGAGGCTGAGGTACTATTCTAACAGTAGTATAACAATCATCAGAAAAAATACTGATAATATTGAGGGAAGCAGGGAGTGGGATTTACATTTGTTATTATTTGGACATTTGCTATTGCGCACAACTCACTGCAAGAGGAGTATTTCGACACTGCACGGCTCAAAAGATGAGAACACTTTCTAAAACAACCAAGTATCCAAACCTTTCTTAAAGGAAGTGAAGTCTGGGCAAGAATGAAGACTAAGAGGGAGTTTGTTCCACTGAGAAGGGGCTGTGTAAGAAAAATATCTGCTCCCCGTTTTAAGGTACAGATGCTCGAGACCCCCAAAAGTACCTTATCTGAAGATACTAGACATTAGGAGGCAGGTAGGGATATAGTTGAGTAGACAGATACACTGGATCAGACTTGTGGAGTGGCTTTTTAATAGGCAACCATTGAAGCTTCCTGAGAATTGGAAAGGAGGGCAAGCGAGAGGGAAGATGACGTATTAGCCATGCAGTTATATTCTAGACCACCTGTAGTTTGTACAGTAAGGTGTTGATTACTTATGTCAACAAAGTGTTTCTATAGTCAAGGCAGCTGGTGGTAAGGACATGGGCAAGAGTATTCCTAGTGGTGTCTGGAAGCCATGATAGAGCTTTTTTTAAAGCCTCATGGTGGCAAAGCAGAGGCCACAGGTGCAATTAACTTGGTCTGTCATAGAAAGAGATTGGTCAAGCTTCACTCCAAGATTTTTCACTACCTGCTTAGGAGAGATAGCGGGAACAAGTTCTGAAGGCCACCAATCAGCTGACCATATCTTGGTTGCTCTGCCAAATAGCATTATCTCTGTCTTGTCGCGATGTGATTAGAGAAAGTTGTTACTCAATCAAGCAGTGATTTTCCTTATGCAATTTGCAAATTTGCCTTACATCTCATCAGGGTCAGGTTCTAAGGAGATAAGACGTTCAGTATGTTATTGGTTCGAAGGGATATAGTCAGTGTCATTAGAGATGGATAAGTATCACGTATCAATGAATTGTAAAGTATGGGGTCGCTCATCATTAAATATGATTAAAAATCTTGAATACAAATTCAGAATGTAACATTGGGTTGGCATTCACCAGTTTTTTTATTTATTGATTGACCTTCTGTCTTACAGAAAATCCACTGGAAAAAGATCGAGACAGGTGGGAGCCTTAGGCCTCAAAAGTTTGCATAGTGAGCATGCACGAGAGAAAGCAGGGATAGACAAAATTCAGCCCTGACAAAGGCTCCAGACCCGGTTGAGCTCTTTGAGTGGGCCGAAACATGTTGGCAACAAGAGTATAATTGAACAATTACATTCAACAGAACCCTGATTTCATGTTTTTATTCATACCTCAGGTACCCTAATAATGAAGAAGCATCTTTGGGGATACCTAGAGATATTTTTAAATAATCACTCTTCTGTACCCATGTATGTCCAGCTTGACGTTATCTAAGAACTCCCTTCCCATCTATGGTTGAGTCCGCCCAGGTTGTACCATATTACCAGGGTGTGGATAGGCGCAGATGATGAAGCATGTCACAATAGGTGAGTGAGGCGTCTACTTCAATAGCTTTGGATATTCCTACATCTGCAGATACTACAGAGGTAAATAACAACTCCCTGAGAAGGAGGGAATCCCTTACCCTCCCATAAGAGAATAAAGGACTTTCCCCTTGGAAAATTCTTTTGATCAATCAGTTGTTCATGTGTGAGAGTAAGAAGTTGAGTATTGTCAGTATATGACATGATCTCCACACCACAGGTACTTATGATTTGGGCTAACAGGGTTACATAGATGTTAAACAGAGTTGGGCTCAGGCACGATGCTTGGGGCACTCCATTGTTCATATGCATCAGTTGAGACTTGAAAGAGTCCAAGCAGACTTATTGTGCTTGACTGGAAAAGAGTTTCCTGAGCCAATGTAGTGCCCTACCATGCAGCCCTGCCTCATGAAGCATGTGGTTTAGGATAGAGTGGGAGACTGTGTCAAATGTTGCTGACAAATCCAGCAGCCCCATCATGACTGGCGTTCGAACAACTAAGGAGAGCAGGATGTTATCAGCCTCAGTCAGCAGCACTGTCTCAGTGGTGTGGAGCTCTCAGCAACCCGTTTGCGACGGATTCAAGATGTGGTTTTCTTCAGGAAAGGCTGAAAGTTGTTTATTAAGAAACCTTTCTAGAGTTTTCGCAAGTAAGGGTAACAGCAAAATTGGTCCATAGTTTGAGAGAGTATTTGAATTTGCTGTAGGATTTTGAAGCATTAGAGATAGTACAGCACACTTCCATTCCTTAGGTACTTTAGATGTAGTCAATGCGTGATTGTATAAATCTTTGACTACAGGCAGCACCAGACAAGTTGTTAAACTGGGTGTTGTCCTAGGAGGGCATGGGTCATGAGGTGAATTGTCTTGACTTGGGAAAGCATTTCCGACACCTGGTCCTCCAAGCAAAAGTCAAAGTCAATCAAACTGCACTTATCTGTCGGATGTGGATGATTTAGGTCAAACTAGTTATCAAGACAATCAGGAATTACTAAAACGTTCTTCTACATTTTCTTTATTTTATCTTCCAAAAAGTCTGTAAAGTCGTTACACAAATCTTAGGAAGCCACAGTAGTGGAGACACAGGCACAGGGTTTGATAAAGCTGTTTAATGCTTTGCATAACTCAATAGTAGAATTGCCTTCTTTATCAAAAGGGGAGGCAAAATATGCTTTCCGTGCTGCCCTTATCAGAATATGATAAACTCCAAGCCTGGTCCGATATTCAATTATTTCCTTAGTGGATTTTGCGGACAGCGATCTCTGTTCAAGGTGTTTACAAATTGATTTCTCGTGGCGCAAATTGTTGGTATACGAAGGACCTGGACTTCTAGAGGAAACGGATGAGGATATTTTTAAAGGTGCAAAGTGATCGAAGGAGGATATTAAGGAGTCATGGTAAATAGATAGATAGATCTGTGTCCATCTCCGGATAAGATAAAGGTAGGGGGGCACTAAAAGTCTCCATAAAGGCGGCTGAAGTAACTATTTTCCGTGTTGTGTTCTATTGACCAATTTCAGTCAGGAGTTGCAAAAGGCAAGGCAATACCAACCCGCCACTCCCCAGAGTGTTCTGTCCTGTCAGATCTAACCTGTGAGTAATGTTCAGGTATGGCTAGTGAAATGCAGGGGACCGCAGAGCCAGGTTTCTGTAAAGAAAAAGAGCTCAGGTTTGGACGTGGAAATAAGGGTTTATATTTCTATGGCATGCTTGGACATATATCTGATATAACAGTGCAAGGTGACTATTTTCTTAAACATTTCTTTGTGGATAAAGGGGCCGAGGTCATTATTCTGGTTGAGGGTGATTCCAGGCAGATTACGGGTCATAACTGACAAAAATAGACTTTTCACAGTTTCTGCACAACTAAAAGGACTGACCAGTAGGATTTGCATTCCCTGCATGAAGAAGGGCCCTCAAAGGATGGAAAGCTCTGTCTACAGCTCTGAGAATAACTGAAAAGTTTGGCGCTAGACAGCCAAATTTGCTTTAGTTCTTTAGAAGAATTTTTCCTCGCCATATTGATTGCACTGATAGCACAAATAACGGAGTCTAAGACTAAATGTAAAAAGATGGGCTGGAGTCCTGGTGTTGATCAGGTGCGCATGGGTACAGACGGGCTTGCCTTAGGTGTGCTTTGGATGTACCTATGGCACGCGTCCAATGCGCGCCTGCATCCTAAAGCTCTTTTTAAGTGTCTGTGCGTGAGTGAACCCTGAAGCCTAGCCTGCCCACCTGTTCAAGATGGCAGTGGTCTAGCCGTACATAGGAAATGAGAAATGCCCTCACACCGACTCTCTCCGCAGCAAATGGCACAACATCCGCAGCAGAGCGGAGAGCTGTATGGTGATTTAAATATTATTTTAAATGTGGCCCTGTGTACTAGCACATGATGACGCAGTCTAAAAAATTAAAGTGGCAGCAATGGTTGGAGAGTCCCTTTACCTCATACAATTCCCTGACAAATGGAAACACGCCTCAGTAATCCCTCTGCTAAAAAAAAGCCGGAACCGATGTTCTCAATCCCGAAAATTACTGCCCTATATCCCAACTCGCCTACCTCTACAAAGTCCTTGAAAGATTGGTGAACAGGCAACTATCCAACTTCCTAGAAATCAATAGTCTTCTAGATCCATCACAGACAGGATTTAGGCCAGGCCAGAAAATAGCGCAGAGGCAACACTGTTGGCAGTATCAGACAATATTAGATCTTGTACTGAACAAGGAGGGGCAGTAGCGCTGATATTGCTGGACCTGTCGGCAGCGTTCGACACGGTCTCACACAACAGTTTGCTAGAAACCCTCTTTGAAAAAGGAATCTATTCTAAAGCACTGAGCTGGCTCAGCTCCTTTCTAAGCAACCGAACACAATCAGTCGACCTCGGCCAATATCAATCCAAATCGAGCCACATCAGTTGTGGCATCTCGCAGGGAGCATCCCTTAGCCCCACCTTATTTAATGCCTATGTCTCTTCACTGGCTAAAATCAGCAGAAAGTGGGGCATTGGTATCTGCTCCTATGCTGATGATACGCAGCTGCTGGTGACCCTGGATTAAAACCTGTGGTCACTAAACAAAACTACACAATTGCCTCACGGAAATGGCTCAATGGATGCATGAGCATTGCTTAAAGTTGAACGCAGGGAAACCTGAGATCCTACTTTTTGGGGGTGCCAAATTAGTTTGGGATGCCACATGGTGGCCACACACACTTGGCACCACTCCAACTCCAAAACACTTTGCAAAAAACCTGGGCATCACCATTGATGACACTCCATGAAGGACCATGCATGAGCCCTCTGCGGTAAAGGCTTTGCTACCCTGAAACTCCTGGCCAGGCTTTTCCCCTGGATACCTCTGGATTGCAGAAGATCTGTCACACAAGCCTTGCTAGTCAGCCAAATGGAATATGGGAATGCACTATTTGTAGGCAAGAATGAGCTCCTGTTTACAAGACTCCAGGTGCTTCAGAACGCCGCCGCCAAACTTTTCTGCAACAAAGACAGGTTAAGTTCGGACTCTACGTGCATGAAGATATTGCACTGGCTACCCATACGACAAAGAGCAACATTCAAGCTGCTCAGTCACCCACATAAGGCTCTGTACCGAACCGGCCCTTTTATACTCCAGGAGAAATTATACTCCAGGAGAAAATTTAGTTTTATGTCCCCACAAGGAGCCTTCGGTCACTTCATTTAGCTGTGGCAAGAACCAAGCACATCAGGAGAGCGAAAACAGGAGGGTTCTGACAGCAAAAAAGTGGAACGAGCTACCTCTAGACCTTCGGCTCACTTCCAACTACATACTGTTCTGGAAAAAACTAAAGACTCATTTGTTCCCCAAGTATTAATTCCCACTCCCGCAGCCGGACCAGGATACTCGCTACCAGCGCCTTGATATCCCCTGGGGTGAGTGCAGCCACGGCCCGTGGAGGTAGTTTTGGTAGGGCGGAGAGGCGGGGAGGGGCAGGATGGGAGTGCTAAAATCTGGAGTATGGATAATTGAAGGTAAGTAAACAATTTTACTCCCCTCCCCAGCCCGCCTCTCCGCCCCACCAAAACTTCCTCCACGGGCCGTGGCTGGATGAGTGCAGCGCCTTATAAATAAATAAATAAATAAATAAATAAATAAATAAATAAAAATATAAAGTGGTGCACACAAAGTTAGACTTAAAACAATACAGAAACAAGATACACAGGAAATTTTGAAGAAATACCCTATCCAGTACCACCATTTCCAGAAACGTTTGGAAAAGTACATAAATTCCAAGGGAAAAGATTATTGTCACCACTCCAATACCATATATATTGCAAAAGAGACATAAAGTAAGGGGTCCTAACTTACGATTGTTTCAAAACTCCCACAAACATTGTGAAAAGTAATCATAACTGTGAAATCAAATGTATTAATTTAGATAATATAAATCAATTTTCTACCTACAGATGTGTATTTGAATAAGTCCTTAAGTGTCATTTACTATCCAAGCATAACATTCTTACTAATTCTAGAATTTAAAAAAAGCTCTTGGTATAGCTAATAACATACAAAGTTAACATTATAAATTAGTAACCAAACCCTATCACGTCCACCTCAATTGTTTGCATAAAAAGAACGGTTTAAATAAATATCCAAGCAATACCTACACAAAGCACTAATACACCCTACAGACCCGTAAGCAAATACATTAATTTGATATGACTTTTTAAAAATAACTTCATCTAACAAAAATATGAATCCAACATTTAGACTGCAGACAATTAGAAACCAAATTCCATATTCTAAATAACAAAGACCACAAATGAACCTGAACAATGTAATCTACACAAATAATTCACTATATTGTGTATATTAGACAATGCACACCACGCCCCCAACGTAATCAACAACCATTAAAAAAAATATATAGTAGCAACATTTTACTTACCCATAAATCGAACTCCAACTTTTAGTCTAAAAAATGCTACCATAAAAGCTGTACCCACTAAAACATCTGCTATAACCCACAGCCTGTTACACATTTGTAAACATGTCCAAAAAAACAAAAACAGAGACCTTTCCAAATTCGTAAATAGCTAGAAATTCTAATCTGGATATTTATTAAACATAACCAAAATAAAAACATATACTCACAATGCTAACGTGCAAACTATTTAAACTATATTGAAATGTTTGTATATGATATTTTTTTGGCAAATTATATTATTTTGCAAAGTTTTTAAACATATATACTTTCCTAGATATTTTTACTCACAATATTGTTGTCATCATGATAATTAGAGCACTAGATTATTGCACCATGATAATAAATACTTAATATACAGCTATCATTACTGGCTAACCCCAAGTGGGGTTTGTTATTTTTTGTTACATTATAAAGCACTGAGACCACAAAGTGAAGGTGCCCTGAAGTTCTGCATTCCTTATTTTGTGTGTGTATGCATCCATTCAAATGAGCAGATAATTGTCTCGCCCTGGGGTTTTTTTTTCTGCTCCTTAGAGGCTTGGGAGGTATACACTCGTGCTATCGCCGATTTAAAATCTATTATTTTTGCTATAAGACACTAAAAGTAAGTTCACAAGAAAAACAATTTAAATTCACATGTTCTCGATGTTGAATTACTAATGGTTTAAACAAATATAGTTCTGGCTGCACTTTCAATATACCTCAGTTAAAGAGCTGGGGGGCATATTATCAAGTAGGCGATAAAATTATCGTCACTTTAACAGCAGGAAACTGCCGCTAAAGCAGCGATAATGGCCTTGATAATATGCTCTTGTGAATTCCCATAACAGCCCGTGTTCTGCTGTTAACCTGGGCTGATATGGGAATTCACAAGAGCATGTTATCAAGCACATTATCGCCACTTTAGCGGCAGCTTCCTGCCGCTAAAGCAGCGATAATTTTATCACCTGTCTTGATAATATATCCCTGGGTTTTATAGATAAGTGATTCCCACAGGGTCCTAGAGTATTTGCCATGGGATAAATGGTACATATTCCAAGTAGATAGAGTTTGAGATGTTCTCTCAGCCGTTAACGGTGAAGGTCTAAAGCAACTTAATGTATGTCACTTTTAAAACCAGCTGTGTCTTAGAATATGTGCTAATATACAGAAAAGCGCCTGCTTTTTGTAAAGGCTGCAAATGTCTAATAAATAACAATACTCAGATAAATGTATTTTTTTATCTAACAATAATTGCTTTTTCAGGGAAACGTTCAGATGAAAGAGTCATAACAGATGGGGTGTCATTATGATGGTGGGCAGGTCGCCACCGACCGGCCGATGGTGGTGATCCACCCGCCATCACAACATGTTTATCCCCCACCTCATTATCATGGCGGACGGACGGAAAGTCTGTCTGCCGGTTTTCTGCCAGCCGATTACCGGCCGGGCTGACCTGGGACATACCATGGTGTTGACGGGCAGAAAAGGCCTTTCCATGGCGGCGATGTCGTCATGGAAATGCTGGTGGAAATTGCTTTGGCCCCCTGGGGGGGGGGGGTCGCTGCATGTCATTGGCATGCACAAGGTCACTGTCACGTTGTGCATGGCAATGCACAGCATGCCTCATTGGCAATAGACCAGGTGCTGCTGTAAGCAGCACCCACCGCAATGGTAATGATGCAGAATGCGATCGCCAGGGTGCGGTCGCATCCTAATTGGCAGTGCAGGACCGCCACACCACTGGCTGCCGGTCCCAGCACTGCTAGGGTGGAAGGCGGACTCCAGTCCGCCCGTCATCCTAATAAGCCCCTTAGTCTTCATTTTAATATTAGCAGTGGCTTTAATTCCGTTCTGTGACCTGCATGCTTGGGCAGGAAGAAGGCATTGTGAGTTATTACAGTAGAGTAGCGAAGTCATTTCATGTGTCAGGTGATTGCAGATGTCACAACTAGACTGTAGTATGGAAGGTATGTATATTATTATATAGGTGAAAGATGGATAGCAGGCTTCCATCCAATCTATAGGCATACGAAAAAACAATAATTGCCAAGAATTTGGTCTGCTGCATAAAAAATTTGGGAGTTTATTTTTCATAGCCTTGTTCGCTTATTTCATGGTCTGTTAGATGACTTTCTTGCCATTTCAGTTGTTATGTAAATATGGAAAGATCTGGAAACAGACCACTAAAAAGGTTGAGGTGATTTAGAACTATGTTTTACTGATTTTTAACGTATTGAAATAGAAGTAAAGTCATCTTTTCCTGTGGCATTTGGGTCATGTAAAATATCCAATATGTGTGTTGTTTTCATTTGTGGTACGAAGAAAACACAAGTTATAATTGCCTGAATGAGTTTTGAAACTATGGGGCATATTATCAAGAACAGGCGATAAAATTGGCGCCGCTTTATCGGCAGGAAACTGCCGCTAAAGCGGTGACAATGGGCTTGATAATATGTCCTTGTGAATTCCCATAGGAGCCCAGCTTCTAGTGTTGCTTCTAGGGCTGCTATGGGAATTCACAAGGGCATATTATAAAGCCCATTATCGCCACTTTAGCTGCAGTTTCCTGCCGATAAAGCGGCAATAATTTTATCGCCTGTTCTTGATAATATGCCCCCATGATCGCATTTTTAGTACTTCGGAAATCACGCAAACTAAACATACTTCCTCCCTTGTGTGTGAGGTTGTTGAGAATTGGTGCAGGGGGCCATTCCCTTTGTTGTTAGGTATAGTACCAAAATCTATAGCCAAAATATCATTGGACAAAAATATTATGTCCTAAATATCGGTTACAAAAATGTTGTTTTCTTCTAAAAGTGCCTCAAATTTTCAACTAAATGAATCCATATCTGCTTAACTGCGTTATACACCATGGATGTCATGTTCTCTTTGAATGGCCTGTGTTTCTTCGGTGAGGCATTCATTATACTGTTCTAACTCAGGATTCACTCCCTTCAGGTGTGTGCTTGCCGCCTAACTCTTCTGGAGCTGCAGTATATTTATCGTTCCTGCATATTTTTATGAGTGAGACTGTCCGTGCATATATATATTTTTTAATTGCGAGTGTTTTATTGCTCTTCTGGTTTTAGCGCTTTATGTGCTGTGTGCCCTTGTCAAGTCGTGCAGCTTGTTGCCTTTTGGATCTCTCTCTTCATTCATAACATGGCCTATGAGTCTGGTATTTCGAAGTATTCTCTTACTGGAACTAAGTCTAAAAGACCTCAAAATGACCCACTATCTCCTACTCCGTCTCCAAATCCTGTTCTGGACTCTATTTTGGAGGAGGTTCGTGGTCTTCAACCTTTTATGTCTACTAACAATGTCAAACTTACTCAAATTGATGAAATATTGGCTGTTATGGAAGGCAAAGTTCTGGATTTGGAGCTACATGTAAGTGACATTCAGGATGTCCCTTCTAAGATCCCAATGTTGGAACAAGAGATTCACAAGTTGAAACTTCACACTGAGGACCTTGAAAATCGCAATCGCAGGAATAACCTACGCCTTTATGGCCTTCCGGAAAATATTGAGGGTCCTGACATGGTGTCCTTTCTACGGAAATTTCTGTCCGATCTCCTAGAACGTCAACCTACGTTACAACCTCGTAATATTCAGAGAGCCCATCGTTTAGGTCGCCTTCGCCCTAACGCCTCTAAGCCTCGTGGTATTATTATGCTTTTTCTTGAATTTACTGACTGTGTTGAAGGCTGCCAAACTGAAACAATGCCTTATTTGGTCCGGTCATAATATTTTTATCTCTCAAGATCTTTCTAATGCAACGAATGCCCGTCGCAAAGAATTTTTGAATCTTCGACCTCAAATGAGACAATTGACTATCCAATATGGCATTCTCGATCCCTGTTTCTGTAATATCATTCATAATGGTCATACTCGCTCATTTGATGATCCACAAAAGCTCCACTCATTTTTGCAGAATTTTACTCCTTTTGACATGGATACTAATGTTTGATACTCCTATTTCCTTCTGCTTCTCTTCCTAGTCTGGAATATTCTGAGTCTTTTGCCTTACCCTTCTTGTGGTTCTGTTTTCATTCCCTGATCTGTGGTGCTCGCTGGGGACTGCCTCCTCATCGGCGTCTCTATGCTCTTACTACCTTGGTTTTTCCTTTCTTCTCACACATGGATATCTTGCCTTGATCTGCTCACTCTTTTCTGAAAGCTTTTCTTTTTCTATCTACTTTTTCTTTCTCCCTTCTTCCGCTTTATCTCTCCCCGGCTTATTCTTAGTGTTCCTATCCTTGCTTGTGTATCCCTTATATGCTTCTCTCCTGAACGATCTCCTTATTGGTACCTTGTGTTTCCTTATCGTTCTTTTTCTTCTTCTTTTCGTTTGTTCACCCTGATGTACGGTATTATGATGCATGTTTTGGGTAATTTCTCTGCTCATAGAACCTCTATTTATTGCGTTCTTTATTGTACTTGTCTCCTCGCAGTGCCTTCTCTCCAGTTGTCTCCCATCCTCCCTACCTTTCGTCATGTATAATTTTGTAACGTGGAACGTTCGTGGTCTTGGACACCCTGTCAAACATCAAAAGGTATTGTCTCATTTATCCAAGCTTAATTCTCAAATTTTTTTTCTCCAAGAAACTCATTGTACGGATGTTGAATCGCTCAAATTGAAAAGACAATGGGTGGGTCAAGTTGTCTTTTCTACCACTGCTAACAAAAAGGGAGGTGTTGCTATTTTATTTCATAAAGCTCTTTCAGTTTAAATATTGTCCACACAAAATGATGATGATGGTCGTTGGGTAATGGCTAAGATTATAATTCAAAATAAGACGTTTGTCTTGTTAAATATTTATGGTCCTGTCCGTCCTGATCCTAAATTTTGGAATGACATCAAAATTCTTATTTCCTCAATTGACTGTCCCAATATTATAGTTGCTGGCGATTTTAACCAATGGTTAGATCAGTTTTCTGATAGACTCTCCTCCTGTAAGTTTCAACCAGATAAATCTCATAAACCTTTTCAGTCAGTCATTGCCTCTCATCCATTATTTGATGTTTGGAAAACTTGTCATCCTGATTCCAGTGAATATACTTTTTTTTCAAATGTGCACCATACCCGCTCTAGGATTGACTACATTTTGGTTAGTAAATCTCTTCTCCCTTCCATTCAGAAATCCGAAATTGGTTCTATTTTTTTTTCGGATCATGCTCCTGTTTATGCTGTACTAGACCTTTCACAATCCTCTTCAAAATGTAGCCGTTGGCAGTTTAATACCTTTCTTTAATCTGACAAAGATTTCATAAAGGAAGTTACTGTTTTTATTAATGAATTCTTTACTTTCAATAACCCATCTGACACCTCTATTCATATCAACTGGGACGCTTTTAAGGCCGCCCTTCGAGCGTTTATTATTTCTTATGTCTCAAGGAAAATGAAATTGAATAGATCTAAATATGATACTCAACTGCAGAAAATTAAAAACCTAGAACATATCTATTTTACCGCCAAATCTAATACTGCACTGCAAGATCTAATTGTTGCAAAAACTGAACTCAATAAACTTGTAATACCTTACTTAAATTTAAATACAAATATCCTGGGGCTCAAAATAAAGCAGGGAAAATGCTAGCTAATTATTTAAAAATTAAATCTGAACGCAAAACTGTTGGCCCTATCCTCAATGAATCCACTCATAAATTGGTCTCATCAGATGACGAACTTGCTGAGATCTTCCATGATTATTATTAGTCTCTTTATACCAATGACACTCGTCCCACTTCCCAGAATCTAACCTCCTTTTTCAATGGTCTCTCCTCACCACCTTTGCTTCCAGACGAATTTGAGCAATTGGATAGGGATATTACTCTGCAGCAAGTACTCCAGGCCAATAAATCCTTGAAAAAGTCGAAAGCCCCAGGTCCTGGTGGGATTCCTGTTGAGTTTTACTCTACTTTCCAATCCATTTTTGCACCTAAATCACAACAACTTTTTGATTCTTTTGTTGCTGATGCTAAGGCCTCTGGGTCTTTTAGGGATGCATTGTTTGTCATTATTCCTAAACCCGACAAGGATCACTCCCAGTGCAAAATTATCGCCCCATATCCTTAATTAATTATGATTGCAAGATCTTTGCCAAAATCCTAGCTTTCCGCCTTGAATCCATTATCCCCTTATTGATTAACCCCTTCCATGCTGATGACAGAACGGTTCCGTCATCAGCATCGGTTGAGCTGTGCTGATGACGAAACCGTTCCGTCATGACTCCGCCCGCGCAAGGCGGAGTCAGCACAGGCGGGGAATACGCCCCGCACGCAAGGGGTTAAAACAGACCAAGTTGGATTCATAAAAGGAAGATTTGCTTCGGATAATGCTCGTATGTTCTCTAATAATATTTCCCTTGGCAAGCTATCTAAGATTCCGCTTGCAGCTTTATCTTTAGATGCCGAAAAGGCTTTTGACCGCATTAATTGGCAGTTTATGTTTGAAACTCTCCAATGGTTTGGCTTTGGTCCCTCATTTATTTCATTTGTCAAACTTTCATATTCCTTCCCTCGTGCTAGTATTTTCGTTAATAACCAATTCTCAAGATTTTTCTCATTATCTAGAGGTACAAGGCAAGGCTGTCCTATTTCTCCCTTATTATTTATTTTGCGCCTTGAACCCTTTTTGGAACGCATTAGGGCTAATTCTAGGATTTCTGGTTTTAAACTCTCCTCTGTTGAAACTAAGATCTCTGCATATGCGGATGACATATTGATTTATATGGCTAACCCGGTTGATTCTTTGCCCCACTTTCTGGAGGAGGTCAGCTTATATTCTTCCATTTCTTGTTATAAGCTCAACCTATCCAAAACTGAAGTTTTACCCCTGACCTCTATTTGTTATCAATATATGTTTAACAATTCTGAATTTTCTTGGTGTCCCTCCAAACTCAAATACCTGGGAATTTGGTTTTCTTCTTCCTTATCTAATACGCTTAAGTATACCTTTAATGCCCTTTTATCTAAGCTTCAATTTTTTTTCCAAATGTGGTCCCCCCTTTATCTTTCTTGCTGGGGTAGGCTAGACACTATTAAAATGATGATTGCTCCACAGGTGTTATACACTGTCTCTATGCTCCCCATTAAAATGTTCATCAATTTCTTTCTAATTACTCTATTATTCCTTTTCATGATTTACAAACCACTTATCTACTACCTGACTCAATTTTGAATGAATACACCATCATTACTAGATCCATACTATCACATTTGTCCACACTCTCACTACCGTCTACTTTACTTTCTCTTACCTCACTTCTTCATTATACCCTTCATTTTCAGCTCAGATACCTAAAGCTGCACTTGTATATAAGTTATTGTTATCTAGTACTGATGTTACTCACCCTAAGTCAACTATTGAGATTGTTTGGAAAAATGACCTATCTGTTTCCCTTTCTGTTTCAACTTGGGATAGGTTATGGTCCAAATTGTTTAAGGTTTCTGCGGCTGCACGTATTACTCAATCTTTGTTTTTCATTTATCTCAGAGCTGTTATTACTCCCATTAGTATTTGTAAGTTCTCACCCTCCACTTCCCCACTTTGTTGGTCGTGTTGTAATGAAATGGGAACTTTAAACATCAATTGTATGAATGCTCATCTGTTTTATCCTTTTGGAACTCTGTTTGGAATATTTGCATGAAAACGTTTAAGTTTACTACATTGTTATCATTTTTGAATGTATTTCTAGGTTCCTTATCATCTGACTTAGATATTGTACCTTCCACCGCAAAATTGTTTGATCTTTTTATTGCTTTAGCTTTTAAACTAATTTTATCCTCTTGGAAAGATAACTGAAAACTCTCTTTACTTACCTGGTGGAACTTTATTTGCGATAAACATAGGATTGCTGTTGCTTCCTCTACCTCTGTTTCTTTAAAAGTTAAATCTGATCTTCTTTGGCTCCCCTTTACCACTTACCTTTCTTCTACATCTCCTTCCCGTTGATGCTTTCTTTACTTCTCTTGCAAGTAGTTCCCTCATACCTGTTTTGACTTTCTTTTTCCTTCCTTTTCCCTCCCCTTTCTTTACTTTCCTTTCTCTCTCTCTTCTTTTTCCTTTGTCTTCCTCACCTTTCTTCTCCGTTTTCTTATTTTCAGATTGATTATATTTTGTCACATGTATTATTTTATTCCATTCATCATACGTTTTTATATGACTTGTGTATTGTCTTTATAAAACTCTAATAAAAATCTCTTAAACAAAAAAAAAAAGATATAATACTTATGACAACATCTCAATATACAGTATTTGAACATTCTCGATTGGCTAAATTATCTCTTAAAATAAAAATATAAGCAAATTCTGATTTTCTGATTAATTTGTACAGTAAAATTGAATTACAGGATGCTGCTCAGCAGGCGAACCTGTGAACACCGCAGAATTCATTGTTCGTACAATTTATGTGGCTCTTCCGCAAACAAAAAATGGTTTTGGGAGAATAACTTTAACTGTCCATGAAGCAGATAGTTCTTGTGGTTCGTGTGTTTCCCACTATGCATGGTTTGACTGGTGAGAACCGCACCAAGTACTGGTACCAGTCAGTGCTCGGTTTGTGATCCTTTTTTCCATCCATGGTAGGAAACAAGCCAATTTACAGACTTTCCTCAGTATTTTTACTTTTACATGAGAAGAATTAAATAAAATATTTCACCAGGCCTTCTTGTTAGGGTCGGATTGCATAAACTGCGGACTTTTGTTGTATGCTATTTACTTCTAATTAGGCTAATTAGCACCTCAGTGCTACACAGAACAAAATGCTTATAGTATGAATGTGCTGTTTGGCTTGCCTGCTAGAAATACATTTTCTGTTTATTTATTTATTTATTTATTTATTTATTTATTTATGGGATTTTTAATGCGCAGCTAATACCCTGGGGTGTCTAGGCACAGTGAGATACTCTGGGATACACAGGATTCAGGGCACAAACTTATTGATTAAATAGCCAGGTCTTCAAGGCCTTACGAAAGGCAATGAGTGTTGGTGCAGTTTTAATATGCAAGGGGAGTGAGTTCCATAGTATGGGGGTTGCTACCAGGAAGCGTCTGTCTCCCCATGTAGCCGTTCTTGTACGGGGAACGTGCAGTAGACAACTTGCTGCTGATCTTAGATTCTTTCCAGGTATGTACATCTGAAAGGCTTCCTTTAAGAACTTCGGCCCGGTCTGATGGATGGCCTTATAGGCGATGCAGAGAGCCTTAAATTTGATTCTGCTCTCCACCCTTAGCCAGTGTAGATGGCGTATGGCTACTGAAGTGGAGTGTCGCCAGGGAATATTAAGCAGGATCCATGCTGCCATATTTTGCACAGACTGAAGTTTATTCAGGATGTATTTGTGTGTACCAAGGAAAAGGGCGTTTCCATAATCCAGTTTTGAAAACACTAGGGTGGTGATCAATGTTTTTCCTGCCGAAGCAGGTAGGTATGGCATGAGTTTTTTTATTTTCTTCAGCACAAAGAATGCAGCTGAGACCACCTTATTGACGTGATAACCAAAAGATAACCTGTTATCAAAAATCACTCCCAAATTTCTGACCTTAGCAGCTGGAACCGGGTGGGTGCCCACCTGACTGGGCCACCAAGTTGAAGACCATTCTGGAGAGATTTTTCCGAAGGTCATGACTTCGGTTTTCTCTGCATTAAGTTTCAGGCAGTTACTGTGCATCCATGATTGTACATCCAGTAACCCCTCCTGAAACTTCGCTGCTACCACTGGACCGTTTTTGTGTACCGCCAACACAAGCTGGGTGTCATCCGCGTAGGTGGTTAATCGCATCCCATGAGATTTAATGACCCTCGCCAAGTCCGCAACGTAGATATTAAAAAGCGTGGGACTTAACGAGGATCCTTGAGGGACCCCACAGAGCAGTTCAGAGGTGGGTGAGTAGTAATTGCCCAATTTGACTGCCTGTTTACGATTAACTAGGAAAGAGGCTATGAGATCTTTAGCCAGATGGTTAATTCCAAGGGCTGCGACACGGTCGACCAAGATGACATGGTCGACCGTGTCAAAAGCAGCCATCTAAGACAAAATAGGAACAACGATTGTTGCAGACACAAAGCAGCAACGGCTGGTGCAAAAAGAAATGGAGTACCTGCGCAGTGCGCATAATGGTGCTAAATAGCAAGATGATTCAAATGACAATACATGGAAAGAACAGAAAGACACAAAAATTCTACACAATCACAGAGTACCTATGGATTTTGAATGATAGATATGTAAGGCCTCATTTATGAGGACGTGCGTCACTTTTACGCTGCCGGTGCGTCACTTTTTGTGACACACCAGCAGCATAAAAAATGTGCCTTGTTGCACCATATTTACAAAGTGACGCATCACTTTGTAAACCCCTACGCCAGGTTTAATATATGCAGGGGGAATTCTGGCGCAAGAAAAGGTCATAGTAGTGACGCAGTGAAATCTATAAGATTTCACTGCGCCACTTATAGGACGCAAATGCATCAATTTCTTACGCCTGCCTCACAGCAGGCGTAAGACTGAAGCAGGCCCTTTCACATGGGGCTTGCCCCATGTGAAAGGACACAGTGCTGGAGTTGCGTCACTTTTGTGACACACCCCAGCAATGCATCACTTTTGCGCCATACAGACACGTCAAAAATACTGACGTATCTGTAACTCCTTGCGCAATGATGCGTCATACTGTAAATATGATCCATCTTTAGTGTCGCAAGGAGGCCGCAATGAAAAGTGATGCATCGCTGTTTTCACGCAGCGATGCGTCACTTTTCATTGCGCCCTCCTTGCGACACCAATGATGCATCATATTAACAGTATGACGCATCATTGCGCAAGGAGTTACAGATACGTCAGTATTTCTGACGTATCTGTAGGCGCAAAAGTGAAGCATTGCTGGAGTGTGTCACAAAAGTGACGCAACTCCAGCAATGTGTTCTTTTGCGTCACTTTTCCCATGTTAAAAGTGACGCTAAAGTGAGGCAAGGAGCTCGAGTGCTTATGAAGTGTTGAATATTTGATTAAGTCTAAAAGTCAGTTATATTGTTTTCAAACATTTTGCTGGCTGAAGGTGACAACTTGTTTGCTGGCTATAGTGTAGACCAACCTAACTGAACAAATGTACTTATCAGAAATGGTGAATGGAAAGTTTTGCACTTCTCAAATATCCGCAGGCTAGGCCAACAAAGAAAATGCGGTCACAAATGTACAACCTAGTTTTCCGTGGTGTTTTGTATTTTAACGGTCGTTTCGAATCCACACTTTTTCTTTTAGAATCTATTAAGCGTCTTAGAGTGAATCTTTGCCAAGGGCCGCACTACATTTTTGCCAACACTTACCCAAGCCACGTTTGCCTGACTTGACCCGAGTATAAAAAAATGTTCATGCAGACATCATAAATATTAGGAAATGTATTAGTCTCAGTCAGAAACACAGGCTTTACTGTGGTCGAGAAAGCGTTCCCGGTACAAATTCTGGAAAATTAGGTTTTATTTCGCAATGTTTATGAGAGGACTGACTGAGTCATTGTGACAGAAATGTGAAAGGCGTTAGCCATGGCCATTGTAAAAGGCTCTGTTTCTGACTTCTGAAAACAGCACTGACCGGCTCTAGTTATGGGTGATTATGGCTACGTAAAATCATTTTTACTGCGTCAATGATTCTTTCTTTGACTCTGTTGATAAAATGAAACGCGACAAAAGCCTGCACTTCTCTTTAGTTATTTCTTTTAGTCGGACGGACATTATCAAGTGACTCACTGCCTCCTTTGTCATATTAAAGACTAACTGGGACACGGCTATTTTTTAACAGCGCTTGTGTATAGATTTGTCCCCCCTCATAATGAAAGAGGGCATAGAAACGGATGTGTTTGGTCTTTTGAAAAGAAATAATGTTATATTGTGTATGTTGGTGCTGTATTTTCGTCAGTCTGGTCATTGCATTGTCGATGATATAAATCATGCTCAGTTTCAGCTGCAATGTAAAATAACGTATGGGCTTACCATGAGGGCAAATAATGTCAGTTTTGCAAATGCATGCCTTTAAAGGTGAGGAACGCATCTTCTGCCTATGTAAAAAAAAGACCAACTATGGAAAATGCATCCACTGTTGCTTTCACATTGGTGGATCTAGATGACTGGTCAAAGAGAGGCTGTACAATAAAGTCTATTGAAATCGTGCACAATGGCTCCTGGGCCAGATATAAGACATTTGAAGAAGCAACACAACAAAGCATTTATTCATTAAAAGGTGGTAAAACCATTCACTCAGTAGATCCTTAAATATCCGGCGGCGTACAGTGAAATTGTGCATCATAGAATATATTTCATTCTGCGGCATGTAGTCGGTCTTGCATTTTGAAACATCATTCATGTATTTAACGAATTTACGATTAAAATGCAGTCAGTGCTTCTAAAACACCATATAAATTACTGATGTTCTGCTTCTTATGTTAATTTCCAAAAATGCTAATTAATAAAAGCCTTTTCTTTCTTTTATAAATGAGGGGGCAATCACAGGGAGTATTTTCAAATGACTCTGCAGCAGGATCGAAAGTGGCAAGCTGAATTTACTGCTGCTAGAGCCTGCATTGTGCCCCTGGCACCACCAACAGACAAGACGAAGACAACTATATCCCCTAACAAGTACTCACTCCAAGTCTTCGTGCACCGCTGCCTAATCACAACTGTGTATGATTTACTTGTTCAAGGTCATGACTAGTCTGTATTTTCTCTCTCTCGAAAATCCGTTTTATAATCTATGGTGAAAGGAGGTCTTGACCCAGATGTGTAGATACCCAGGAGAGGCACATGGAAACCAAATAGGTGTAATGCTCATGTTCCCAGTTTGGCGTGCATTTTAAAGTGTCAAATCAAATTGTGAGAGCGGGCTTATTCCCTTTTTCCTTTAACAAACACAGAGCCCTCCTGTCTTCTAGAAAAGTAATTTGTGCTCTAAACCTTGTTCGCCTTAATCTGGACAACAAGATGAAGCCTAATGTGTTTCCTTTTCACACATAATTTGTTTGGTTTATTAGCAGAAGATTCGGTTGTGCTTTAACCACTTTAAACCTGCGCAAGATTGCTAGGGTGTCTTGCAGAGGCTACACAAATATGGCTAAATGGCGCAGTGAATGCCTGCCTACCCCTATCCCGCTGCAAAGGAAAAGTACATCGCCCCCCCCCCCGCCCCCTGGTACACAGAAGCCCTTAAGAAAGAAAAATCTACATGTAAGACCCTGGAGAGGCAATGGCGTAAGAACTATGAACTACATCAAAAAGAAGTTTATCGCAAGGCCAGAAATACCTACCATTCGGCATGCATGAAAGCTAAAGCATGCTATGTTACCACTACTATCAACACGGCCGTAAATAAATCCCAGACTCTCTTTAACACTGTAAAAGAGTTGGCTGGAGAGAATTCAAGAGCGGAGGCTATCCCTCTCAATACCCAGCAGTGCCAGGACTTGGCATCTTTTTTCACTGAAAAGATTGAGAACATTGTCTCTAATATCAATAGAGACAGTACTATCACACACAAACAAGACAACACCCCCCAAGTCCCCAGAGGAAATTGTCACCTTGAAGCTTGGCCCCCCATTAATTTGGATAAACTGAAGGAACTACTAAAATCTATCAAATCGGGTTCCCCACGTGACCCTATTCCTATCAGCATCATTGGTCAACTAGAGGACTCTGCCATGACTTCCATAGCAGAGATACTGAACGCCTCCATAGAACAGGCCACAGTTCCTGCCTTATGGAAACACGCTATGGTCAGTCCTCTGCTCAAAAAGCCGGCCGCAGACCCTACGATATTGGCCAATTATCGTCAAATATCATTACTGCCTGCTTTTTCTAAAATTTTGGAGAGGCACATTCCTAAGGCTCTTTCAACTTATGTGGAAAATAATGACCTTCTTCATCCGTCCCAGTCTGGCTTTAGGAGTGGTTACTCCACCGAGACTGCCCTGCTCGGGGTCACAGAAAAGATTAGGGAGCTCATGGATGATGGCCAAACGGTAGCATTGGTCTTGTTGGATCTAAGTGCGGCCTTCGACACTATTTCTCACTCCAGACTGCTTGTCAGGCTGGAGGAGAATGGTGTCGAGGGCAGGGCACTAGAGTGGATTCGATCATACTTATCCCTCCGCACCTTCCAGATCACCTCTTCT
Source organism: Lissotriton vulgaris (assembly GCF_964263255.1). Taxonomy (NCBI): domain Eukaryota; kingdom Metazoa; phylum Chordata; class Amphibia; order Caudata; family Salamandridae; genus Lissotriton; species Lissotriton vulgaris. Next base: position 404,954,939 of record NC_141697.1, on the reverse strand, counting down.
GAGGCATGCTCTGAGGTATTCTACTCTCCTCATGGTGTATCACAAGGATCGATTCTGAGTCCTTTATTCTTTAATTTGTACTTACGACCACTGGCCAACCGTGCAGAAAATGTTGGTCTCATTTTAATGACCTATGCAGATGATTCTCAAATCCTGTTTTCACTTTCTAAATCTGACTCGTCTGCTCCATCTGCACTAAAAATAGGCCTTCATGAAATATTCAGTTGGACGTCGGCTAACCAACTTAAAATAAATGGGGAGAAAACAGAGATCCTCCTCTTAGGGAATAGTAAAGATCTCTGGAGTGATCCCCATTGGCCGTCGTCATTAGGTAAACTTCCACCACCAGCTTCTCAGGTCAGAAACCTTGGGGTCATCATAGATGACAGCTTATCTATGACACAGCAAGCCAACAAAGTGGCAGGCATATGCTTTACCATTCTTAGATGGCTACGCAAAATTGTCTGGATGTTACCATCTACTACCCAGAAGACCGTAGTCAACGCCTTAGTGACATCTCGGCTTGATTACGGTAACATCTTGTACCTGGGCTCAAACAAAGCAGTAATAAGACGTCTGCAACTGGTGCAAAACGCTGCTGCCAGACTGCTTTGCAGAATCCCTAGATCCGCCAGGATCACCAAACATCTTAGGGACCTGCATTGGCTCAAGGTTGAAAACCGGATTCACTTTAAAACCCTGAACTACCTGTTTAAAATCAAAGCTGGCACTGCTCCCCAGTACCTACAAGACCTTGCCAAGCCCTACCTCCCCAATCGCAGTCTCCGTTCATGTACAGCAGCGAACTTCGCGGTGCCGAGGTACAAACGGGCTAGAATGGGCGGGAGATCCTTTTCCTATTTGGGTCCAACTCTTTGGACCACATTGCCCATACACATACGCAAGGAAGAAAACTATATGAAATTCAGGAAAAGCGTAAAAACCTGGTTGTTCGACAAATAAGTGCCTTTGATTGTTCTCTATTCAGTTGTGTCCTGTGTTTTGCTAGTCCGGCGCCGGGAAACCCTTTGTGGGTATCTGTGCGCCTTACAAGTGTTATAAAATAAAATAAATAAATTGTTATTTATGTTTTGCATAAGGCTTTTTTATTTCCTGATCTTTAGTTTTCAGTGTCAAGTTTGGCAGCTGTTTAATCAATCAATCAATAAATCAATCAACTTTATTCGGTTTCAACATATAAAACCATAAAAGTTATCAATACATAAAAATATCATAAAAAGGTAGCCCAATTCATCACTATTAAAAAATTATCGATACATAAAATATCATAAAAAGATAATACAATTCATCACAGTTAAAACACATTCCACAAGAGTCCTTGTTGATTCAGAGCCTAGGGTGCAAAGTTAAATACATGTACCACTGACCCACAATTAAGATTTTAAACATTTAAAACAGTGAGTTCTAGGGCCTCTTACTTGAGTATATATATATCATTGAGGTGGCATAGACCCTGACCAATATTGACATTTAGTCAAGGCAGGACCTAGCCGTCAAAGCGGATTACAGGAAACTGAGAACAAAGAAAATACATTCATCATGCAACAACTGTAAATAGATTAAAGCTGGACGGGCCTGTGTAAAATGCATCTTCTTTAAAATCGGGGCAATAAAAGTTTTTCAATGAACTTCATAACATTTACAAAATAATGTAAAGTGAAGCAGATATTGGCAGCTGTTTAATTTCAAATACAATTGTAATTACTTTACCTGTCTTAACATAGCTGTAACACATCTGACACCCAACACCCAAGCTATCGACCTTCTTTGGAGTTTGTTTCAAAATATATTTAGTGGCCTCTTCAAAGTAGGACATTGGTACATGGTTGTAAGTGAATCTCCATCTCCCTTACACGTGTCTTCTGGGCCAAATGTCATGTTCCCCATCTACAATTTTGTAAGCCAAGACATTTTTAGTACCAAATTCAGATTCCTGCATACTTTCTGGGGTTTCAGTAGAGATAAAGATGTCTGTGGTTCATGTAGATTGTATTTGGCTGTTTCGCCACACACTACTGAGGCTCAATTCCTCTAACCTCTTATTCGTCATCTTGGCTCCATCCTTGCCACTTGGATTCTGTAATTGGAACTGACTGAGGGCACCTGACATGAGCACGATTATGCCAACACCCACTAAAATAGGTACCTCAGTGATCTTTTACAATATTTTAGGAATTATTTCAGAAATTCAGTCTGACTTCCATACAGTGACTAGACCAAAGCAATCAGCAATTATGATATTTCCAATGTATCTCTTACGACAAAGTGTCCTGCCTTCCCTCGGCATGTGACCTTCTATTGGAAGGTGAAACCCCCCCTTAGAAATGTGGCTATACTTACATTTCAACTTTCAATCAAAGAGAAGTACTACTCTGTAAATCTTTTCTCCCTCTAGGTGCCCCTAATCTTTGCACAGGAGAAATGTTAATTGCAGACAATTTATATTACAGCCTAATCTCTAATTCAACACTCTTTCATGAACATTCATGCGTGTCTACGAAATAAACCCCTAAGTCTAACTAGTAAAACTCCCCTCTATCTAACCTGAAAATAACTAGATAATCCTAGCACAATAATTTCTAGTGATGCCAAGAGCTCAGATGCATATTATGAGCACTATATTAACTGGATAATGCTGATGCAATTACACCCCTATAATAGCCAAATATTAGCTTTGTAAAGCCAGAGGGGGACCATATAGCGATCCTGGCTAATTATCAAGTTTCGTCTTCATATTTAAACAGCATTTGCCCTCACAATCTACTATATTTATCCCCCTTTTACCACTTCTATACTTTTCCTGTTACAAGTACTCTCCTCACCTCGCCCTGGACATAGTGCAGAGACAAAGGTCATCATCAGATATTCTGTCTTCAACAGTGGCGCCTTTCTGCTCTTTACCAAACTCTCGTTTTCAGCTCGTATCCCATAGAAGGTCCAGTTTCCTAGGCTATCTGTCTTTCTGATGGTCCTCTGATATATGGCCGGGATGCCCGCCACCCCCTCCCAACACCAATTCCCAATGGGAGTAGACAGACACAGGTTGAACTTTTGGAAGGCGGGGAGGAGTTACCCCCCCGGCCGTATTTAATAAAATATGAAACAAAATTTAAAACATTAAATAAAAGTTTCATGAATTATGTACAATTTTACATTTATTACATTTCGATGAAGACATGTTCTTTGGCTAACCTTAACAGATCTCTAATACAAAGGTTTCCTAGCCGAGTCTAGCATCCTGAAAATGCATACATTCTAAATGAAAATTGTACATCCTAGCATTAAGGGCCAACGGCAAGGTCTTAACCGGTGTCAAATCCCTACTACCAAAATCCCGCCCTCACGGTGTGAGTGGCGCATGCGCAGAGGACTTTACCCTCATTGCCAACTGTAACTTCCCTTGTCGTGGGGGCCCCCTTTTCACTCGACGTCATCTTAAAAGTCGTCCGAGTTCCCATGTGAGGTATCTGTAGGAAGGACAGCGTGGACTCCCCCCCCCATCCCCACACTCTTTATCCGCCGTCGCGGATATCCGGCCCCCGGGAATTTCGTAGGAGGGGCATCTAGCCGCCTCCCCCCGGGGAGGGGCCTATGGCCGTCTCCCCCTAGGCGACCCATCCTTAGTGGGTGCCGCCTCCCCGTGGAAGGGGCCAATGGCCGCCTCCCCCCGGGCGCTCCCATCCATTCTCGGTGGCGCCCCCCTCTAGGGACCTTGAAATTACTGCTCACCGATCATGACCTTACCGCCCGACCAAAAAATAAATACGACAGTTGTTTTACCTACTAAGGGAAGTAAGATTCTGACATAGCCTTGATGAGTCATCAACTTAATTTTTCCTACACAGGGAAACATTATCCTAAAAACAGAAGCCACATCATTATATGAAACATTCCCTTACTTCTCTACAAAGGAAAAAAGGCCTATACATTCCTATCTAATCAAACTTTATTCAAACAAACATTGCCATAAGGGGCTGGTGGGTGGGTTAAAATTGCCGCTTGTTCCGTCGAGGGCTCACGAGCAACGAGTTGGTGCAGCCTTCAGAGCACAGTAACAAGAGGACGCTTCTTCTGATTCCCGCTCTATATATTCATCTGCGGGAGGGCGGGGACCCTCCTCCTGTGCGCCTACTGGGAGTGGTCTTCCGTGCGGGTGTCTAGGACAACCCCTCCTGGGTGGGAAAGGGCGCGCCCCGGCTACGCCACTTCGGGCATACCAGCCGAGCCACGCCTCCCGCCCAAAATGGTTTCCCGGGGGGATCGGGGCACCCAACCATACGTTCGGGGGGACCGAGTGGTCGCCCCTTTCCATATGGCCGGGATGACCGCCACCCCCTCCCAACACCAATTCCCAATGGGAGTAGACAGACACAGGTTTGAACTTTTGGAAGGCGGGGGGGAGTTACCCCCCCGGCCGTATTTATTAAAATATTAAACAAAATTTAAAACATTAAATAAAAGTTTCATGAATTATGTACAATTTTACATTTATTACATTTCGATGAAGACATGTTCTTTGGCTAACCTTAACAGATCTCTAATACAAAGGTTTCCTAGCCGAGTCTAGCATCCTGAAAATGCATACATTCTAAATGAAAATTGTACATCCTAGCATTAAGGGCCAACGGCAAGGTCTTAACCGGTGTCAGATCCCTACTACCAAAATCCCGCCCTCACGGTGTGAGTGGCGCATGTGCAGAGGACTTTACCCTCATTGCCAACTGTAACTTCCCTTGTCGTGAGGGCCCCCTTTTCACTCGACACCATCTTAAAGGTCGTCCGAGTTCCCGTGTGGGGTATCTGTAGGAAGGACAGCGTGGACTCCCCCCCATCCCCACACTCTCTATCCGCCGTCGCGGATATCCGGCCCCCGGGAAATTGGTAGGAGGGGCATCTAGCTGCCTCCCCCCTGGGAGGGGCCTATGGCCGTCTCCCCCTAGGCGACCCATCCTTAGTGGGTGCCGCCTCACCGTGGAAGGGGCCAATGGCCGCCTCCCCCCGGGCGCTCCCATCCATTCTGGGTGGCGCCCCCTCTAGGGACCTTGAAATTACTGCTCACCGATCATGACCTTACCGCCACAGGCCGGATAGTTGACCGACTATCCGGCCCCCCCACTCTTCCTAAAGGTCATGCTTCCTCAAACCCCCTAGCCATGCTATGAAGTCTCCTATGAGTAGATCATTCCCCTCCCTGGACAGGTGAACCCCATCATTCAGATACATGTGATCACCTCGAATACACCCGTGAGGAATGCTATGCAACTGCGCGGAGCGAAACAATTTCCCAATTTTATTGTTGACCCTTTTCACTGAGTGGTTCAACGCTGACACTGAAAGGCCCCCCCGCCAAATCTTCCTGGGGATCATGTAGGACCAGGCAATCATGCACCCCGGGAGTTTCTTAGCCAACCAGCTAACTGCCGACAGGATGTGTTCTAATAACACTCGTCTTCCCAGCTTCACTAAATCATTGCCCCCCAGGTGTACTATGACTACAGATGGCGGTGACCTTTGCCGCCCTAAAAGACCCTCAAAAAACGATTGCAATTGGTCAAAACAGAGCCCGCCCTTCCCATGGAAGGTCACTCTGTACTCGTATTCCCCAGATGCGTGAGTTGCGTCACCTGCCTTGAATACGTCCCCGGCGCGCCTCACATATGAGTGGCCCACGACCCATACCACTCTCTCTCCACTCGGTGATCCTCGACCGCTGGTGTCCTGATGCTGGGTCGACTTCCAATTCCGCCCCGCGTGACAGGCTCGTAATTCAAACAAAAGACAAGAAGCGTGAGTGCATGTCAATTGATCTTTACAACATGTGCAATCGCACATACCTTTTGAAGCAATTCGAGGACCAACGGCCCAGCTGCGTTACTTCCTCCGCACTCTGACCCCGGGCTGTAGCCTCAGTAGCAGCCCCAATCCTAAATGAGTGGGTCCCAAAATCGCACGGGTCCATGCCCGCGGCAGCGATTGACAGTGCTAGCACCTTCTGAAATCTCGTCAGTGGGGTGCCATCCTTGTGCCTCAGCAAGCCCCCCCCCCCCCCTCATGTAGCCGTCCTCAATGCCAAGTATTCCTCTACACATTTTATCGGACAAGTGGGGGACCCTCGTGCGCGCTGCACGATAACACTATCACCCATAGCTCCCTAGTCAGTCTTGGACCTGGTTATCGAGATCACCATCGAATCACCTCTTATTTGGACGTGATCCCTGCCCAGGCCTTCCTCTATATCCTTCTTGTTCCTTGCGGCCAGTTCGCTCACCCGCATAGCCCCATGGAATGCCAAGGCGAAAGCTGCCCGGAACAGAACTGCTTCGTAAAGGGAGGAGCACGTCTCATCTAGCTTTGCTAAAAGTAGAGACAATCTGTCTAAACCAATCGGGCGCCTCGTATCATGCTTGCGACCCTCGAGGCGTTGCCAGCCGCGGAGTGCCTTCCCAACCAAAAAGGAATCCGTCGGGTCTCTTATGCCATGCACCTGTGCCATGAACGAAATGGCCGCCCTATGTCTATTGGCCGTTGCCGCTGATCGGCCTCCTCTGTGCAGCGCAACCAGGAACCCCAGGAAGGAGTCCTCCTGACCCCAGCTCTCTTTCCCTGATGGACCCAAAAATGTGCAGTAGGAACGAAACGCTCCTTCGTATGCCTTCCTTGTTCTGGGCGCTAAGCTGGCTGCCACGAGGTCTTGTAATCCGGGGCACCGATTAGCCATAGTGCTTCGGGGAACGGTGCCGCCACTAGGTCCGCTGTGGGTAAATAGCCCCTGAAAGCCTGCATGTGTGAACGAGAGAGTGCATCAGCTGCATAATTCAGTACTCCTGGCACATGTTTTGCCCTGAACTGTACATTCAATCTCATGCAACGTAATACGATTTCTTTCAATAATCTCAAGATCCACTTGCAGCGGGCTGCCTGCTGGTTAATGCACTCAACCACAGTCATATTATCAGACCAAAACATCACCGAGCGGTCCCTGAAGTCGTCTGGCCATGCCATCAGAGCAACCCAAAAGGGGAATAGCTCCAAGAACCCAATGTTACCTGTCAGACCGCTGGAGTGCCACCACGTCGGCCATACTTGCGCCGACCATCGGTTACCAAAAATGGTGCCAAATCCCACGCTCCCAGCTAAGTCAGTCCACAGACCTAGTTCATCCGAAGAAGCTGGTGGCTTGTTCCACACAACTCGACCGTTGAAGTCCGCCAGAAATGCCAACCAAATGCGCATATCCTGGCGAACCTCTGCCGACAGTCTCGTACGGTGGTGTACCTCCTTGAGACCAACCATAGCTTGTGCAATAGAGCGTGAGAAGGGGAGGGCCATTGGTATCACCCTCAAGGCAAAGTTAAGCTGACCCACTATTTGCTGTAACTGGTGCAGGGTCACTTTCTCCTTGCCCAGGCATTGTGTCAAGGAAGCCCTAAACTTGGCCACCTTTTCCATCGGTAAACGGAAACATCCTTCCACAGAATCGAGCTCAATTCCCAGAAACTCCAGTGAAGTAGATGGTCCGACCGTCTTACCTGGTGCCAGTGGGACTCCGAACTCCTGCATGAGGATGCAGAAGTCCTGTAGCGCCTGCGCACATTTCGTATCGCCGGCTGCTCCCAAAAACAAGAAGTCATCCAGATAGTGCAAAACATGCCTATGCCCCGTGGCCTCGGTAAATGCCCATTCTAAAAAACAGCTGAACATTTCGAAATAGGCACAAGAAATGGAGCAACCCATAGGCATGCATTTATCCATGTAATAACTCCCCTGAAATGCAAAACCTAACAAGCGCTGATCTTGCGGGTGTACCGGGAGCAACTGGGATGCCGATTCGATGTCCGATTTCGCCATCAGCGCTCCGGGGCCCAGGTGATTTAACATGGCCACGGCATCATCGAACGATGCGTACCGCACCGAACAAATATCTGGGTCAATGGCTTCGTTCACCGAAGAACCCCTTGGGGCAGACAAGTTGTGAATGAGTCTAAACTCCCCAGGGTCTTTCTTCGGGACCACCCCTAACGGGGAACACACGAAATCCGCCACCGGCGGGTGATGAAAAGGCCCCGCCACCCGCCCCAAGCTGACTTCTTTGGAAATTTTCTCTGCAGCTACGCTTGGGTTGTGTTGGACAGATAACGGATTTTTACAAAAGGAGTTCCCCCGAAAAACCCCCGCCGGGATGTTGAAGCCATATAAGAATCCATTCCTCAACACCCCGGCGGATACATGATCCGGGTATTTGTTCAACCAAGGAGTCAGAGCCATGATATCGACAGGTGTGGGCAATCGGTTACAAAGTATCACCTCAGTCTTGCTTAGACCCCCCTTTTCCTCCCGTTCCGCTGTTTTTCGATCTACAGCTACTCTCCGGGTGTGAGGAGTTCCCACAGCCCGCACACGCATGCCAGAACCTACATGTTCCCTGGGGCCTGCTACAGTTGCCTCTATTGAAGCCCCAACAAACCCCCCGCTTGCCGCCATTCCCGTCGGTCTTGGGCTGATAGTCCCCACCAGCGCCCGCTCGAAAGGGCACCGCAGGCTTTTGGCGAGCTGACCCCGACCCGCTCCCGCCCGGCGAGGACGTACCTGCCGCCCCAGGCAAGAGCTGTTTGTGCCATGACACCGAGTCGAGGCAATCCCAGGTCAAAGTAGCATCAAACTCTTTCGCTTTTCGGAATTTCATATCGTAACCTTTCCACTCGTCCCCCTCATACATGGTATAAAAATCCATAATCCTATTCTGATAACAGGTCAACTCGGTCATGATTTCAGGCTTTCGTTCCCCCATGACTGCTGTAAATATCGAAAAGGCCTTTACCCAATTTGCTACCGTCTCATCGACCCTAAATTCCGCCATCTTGGCCCGCCATACACTGGAGTGCCATAAATCCTTCTGGGATTTTGCATATTCCATCTCGCGATGGTCAGTCAACAATGAAAACATATTCACATATTTCTCCCCCCATATCAGGTCTTTTGTGGCCGCAGGGATGTGCTGTGCCACCCTTTCGCGCCTTGAAGGTAATGAACCCTCCCCTGCCATTGGCAATGTGTGCTTACCAGGTTCGGCCGTCGTGTCTGCCGCCTTTTCCCGGCTAACCGCAGGTCCTCCCGGCGCCACCTGTGGGGGAACAAGAGGAACATTCGCCGTCGCGGCCTCTCTCGACTGCCGTAACTGCTCGATTATTAGTCTAGCCTCCTCGGCCGGGTCCCCCGCAGCCACTGCCCCCCCGCTTTCTTCTTGAGCCATGGCAACACTGCCGCTAACTGGATGGCCAATTCGGGGGGCATCTCCTCATCGTTAACAGGCGTAATTACAACCGGGATCGGTAAACCTATATCTGGGTTTGGTACCGGGCTGTCCGCCGGTGTGATGGGGGCGATTGGGGGTGCCACAGGAACCGGAACCTCCCCAGAAACCGCCCTCCTCTTAACACGCTTCCCCCTACCCTCAGGGACGACTACCGGCAAGGCCGGGCCTATTACCTTCTTAGGACGGCCTGAGCTGTTCTGGGCCGCTAACTGTTTCTTAACATCGGCCAAACCTCGACCGATCGAATCAACTTTTCTGAGTTTTCGGTCCATAATCGCCATTCGATTCGACAAGGTGCGCAGTACCTTCTCCAACTCGGAGCTCTTTCCTGCTTTCTTGCCGGCCATAGCTTCGTGTATTCTGCGCTGGTTGATCAACGAGGACTGGATCTTCCGTACTCAAAGGAACTGAAAGAGAAACAACAAGATTACAAGTTCTTAAAATTGCCGCTTGTTCCGTCGAGGGCTCACGAGCAACGAGTTGGTGCAGCCTTCAGAGCACAGGAACAAGAGGACCCTTCTTCGGATTCCCGCTCTATTTATTCATCTGCGGGAGGGCGGGGACCCTCCTCCAGTGCGCCTACTGGGCATGGTCTTCCGTGCGGGTGTCTAGGACAACCCCTCCTGAGCGGGAAAGGGCGCGCCCCGGCTACGCCACTTCGGGCATAGCAGCCGAGCCACGCCTCCCGCCCAAAATGGTTTCCCGGGGGGATCGGGGCACCCAACCATACGTTCGGGGGGACCGAGTGGTCGCCCCTTTCCATTTGTCAGTGTGTCTCATACCAGGAATCAATGTCAGCATTTTATTAGCATGTATCATTGATATCATTTGGCAAGACAGGCCGTCAGCTTCAAAATGTTGTCCTATATGGGAAGGTGTACGGATATCTACTCGTGTCCATCATAAGGCAATTGGTGATGCTTTCAGTGCTTTCCTTTTTTGCCAGATTGATTTGGAAAATAACTTACAAGGGGTTGGCTCTCTATCGTTGATAATTACATTTCCTCGGTCCCAAAATGCCTTCTATTGTCTTTTTTTCATTGGGAAGGAATTTCACTTTGAAATATCCATTTGTTTTAACATTCAAAGTATTGTTTATACATGTAGGTATGGTCAGCACAGTTGTATAGCACAACTGGGCCCATTTACTTGTCTTACTTTATCCCCTTACACTACACCTCAGAGTAATTTACTTGGTCCTCCAATGGATCTTTGAACCGTGCAGAAAGTGGTGGTATATAGGGGATCCAATCCAGTTACCCAATAATGACCAGGAATTGGGTGACTAGCCTACAGACTGGTAATTAAATTCATGTATATAATTCTCAAGACTAGACTATACAAATACAGAATTATCACAGATAAACCAAATCTCCTGGAGTAATAAATTCGGACAATAATCATGTAAAGCAGTAATTCAGTTAGTGCTATGCAAAATATTAACATTAGTATCTGACGACCAGAGATCTCTTACCATCCATCATTAATACTCAATAGGTATGCACAATCAGTCATTGGAGACAAGTCATAGCGAGACAGAAACAGGATTTAAGGATGGTTATATTTTATTAGTAAATGTATAAAGCAAGTACATCAATGTCAAAAGTAAGAACATCAATATCATGCACTTGAATCTAGGAGTGCAGAATAATCAAGTTGATCTCTTTTGGTCCCTCAATTACCAAAGTTCTAGAGGAAAAGTCCAGGAAAGGACCTCAATCATATAAGCTTAAAGAAACTTTCCCAAGAGTGCAATAAGTCTGGGAATAGTGCACACAGCCTATGCGTCAGTCAAGAGAGTCCGCAAAGGTGCAAGATCTCCAAAGTGAAGGAAAGGGTCTCGACTGCACCCATAACTTTCTTATGACACAGCATATATTAATCCACAAATTCCAGGTGACACCTCCTGTATCGCCTCATCTGGTACGACCACTCAGTCAATTGGCCAGATCATATAGGGTGATTGTCATGCAGCATAAAGAAGGCACATTTCATGGCTCTAGACTCCTGAGGCGTGAGCCGGGAGCGTTAACACAGGTGTTTTGCATTTCTGCTTTCCTTAAAATAATTTTTAAACTACTTGTACCGCATTCGTTAGGCCTTTTAAAAACATACCTGTTTCTGCATTTTTGTGGATTGCGAGGAGGCTTTGAGCTTTCAGTGGTTGGTGGCAAGGCAAAAGGCTGTAGCTCTCCCGGGGTGCTGGAGCGTTTCCACCATCTTGGGGGAGTGAAGGTCAGCAGGACAGTTGTTGTGGACTGGACTGCCCGGACTGTTTAAATGCAGGCACAGCTGTGACCGCGCAGACCCTAGACTCTTGAGGCATGAGCCGGGAGCGTTAATGTGGTTGTTTCGTATTTCTGCTTACCTTAAAATAATTTTTAAACTACTTGTACCGCATTAAATGCAGGCACAGCTGCGACCACGCAGCGGACATGTGCAGCGGGCATGCCGCTGGCGTGCCGAAGGCCACCAAAGTCAAGCCGTCTGCGCCCGCCCGCTCTGGACCATCGCCAGTCTCCAGGACCCCTGCACATTTTTCCCCAGATTCTACCAGGTATTCACGGGAAGAACTTCCGGCTTTGGCACCCAATTGCCCTTCTCTACCTTGGGCCTTTCAGGATCGCTCCTTTAAGTGTGAATTCTGTGCATTCAAGCTGGCCCCATTGGAGCGGGTCCCATGTCCATCAGGCCATACGGAGTATAAGTTCCTCGGCTTGAATTGCCGCTCACTCGCGAAACATCATGCTGAGGTGTTTGATCTCTTAGCTGACGAGTCCCCGGATGCTCTATTCCTAACATGGCTCAACCAAGACTCAGTGGCTGAGCCTTGGCCGGCTCTTCCTCAAGGCTATGTGTTAAAGACCGTTAATAGAGGGGGGAGAGGGGGCGGTATTGCAGTGGTTGTTAAGGAGGTCTACACGTTCAGTCTGTGTAAGGAGAACATAGGAGACTGTGAAAGTACTTTATTTAAAATCGTGCTGAACCACAATTTTACAGTATCTGGCCTCCTAATTTACAGGCCCCATGGTCCCCTGAGTTTATTTAGGGAAGATCTACTGAGTAAAGTGGGACTACTTGCAAGTAAGGCGGCGAGTTTCACCATCTTAGGAGACCTCAATTTCCATCTTGAGAATGGTGGGAAAGCCGAGATTCTCAGATTTTTGCCCGGCCTAGAGGCCTTCCAATTAACACAGCACGTTCTTGAGGGCACACACATGGCTGGCCATTTATTGGACCCTATTTTTTCCAATCTTAGTCCTATAAAAATCTATCCGTCGGTCCCTCAGACCTGGACTGACCACTTCTTGGTTTCGTTCTCATTGCAGTTGCAGGGTAAAGCTGATTTGATCTGCCCAGTCTTAAATGCCCTTGGCACAAGTTAGACCTGGATCTTTTTTATGCCTGCCTGTCTAGGCATAGGGTATAGAGCGGGGGGTTACCCAAACATAGTCACTGGAACCTGGGTTTAATATGTACTGAGAGGAAGGAGTCCCAGTGTCTGTGTAAGTTAATGTTAAACAATCAAAACAAATAATTAACAAGACATTAAATAAGTCCACATTGTTTTAATCACAATGAGACTGTGTATATTAAATATACACAAGAATAAATCAATAGGTACAATTGGTTGTACAGTGCCCTGAGGAGGATAGGGAAAGGTGGTGGTAGGTGATCAGGTGAGGATGAGGTAGTGAAGAAGAATAAGTGACAGTAAAATCAATGAATCAAGAACACTGTATTTGTGAATCGTATACAGTATGGTAGACCAGTAGTTCATGACAATTAGGTTAAGGGATCATACTTCACATAAAACAGTAAATGAAACAATTGATGGCGTGAAGTTGATAGACCAATGGGCGGTTGTCGACGTTTCGACCCTCTAAGTAATGCAGGGGTTGGTTGAGCCCTTGCTGTGGGGTCTTCATCAGGACAGAAAAGAGGGGCAGGCAACCTATTTAGGTATATAAAGTACAGAATTCTAATTCAAAGTAGTGGGATGTGCCTCATGATAACTGATTAACGCACACTTATTAAGGCAATTTGAATGGAATTTATCTCAGAATATCATCAAACTAATATTAAGAGCCCTAAACAAGAACTCAATTAATTAAAAGCAAATGATTACAGAATTATGATTCAAAGTAGTGGGATATACCTCATGATAACTGATTAACGCACATTTATTCAGGCTATTTGAATGGAATTGATCTAAGGATATCATCAAAATAATATTTGAAGCCCTAAAAAGGAGCTTGATTAGTTAAAACGAGTTTGAAGGAGAATTGAATTTATTATGAAGGAATCAAGATCACATTGGTATGAACGAGCGTAAAGAGCCGGAAAACGGCCCGGAGGTTAGCATCGGCTTATTCGCATATACGATAATGCAGGGAGGAATACCTTGATATGCGATATACAATGACGTGGTCTCAAGCCATCAATCGGTTGGATCCTATCATGCAGGTAGTGTCTAAAATAGAACATGTAGATCGAGGCTATGAGGGTCACAATGAACCATGATTTGGCATTTAAAACAATCACAGTAAAGATGAATTACAAAGTAACTTACCCTGTGGTAATTATCAAAATCTTCACTGAATTGCAGTGAAGAGTGACTGTGGTTCCTGTGGGTACAAGGGGGTGAAAAAGCAATCACTCTCTATCCCTACAATAATGAATGGGAAGAGGTGCCGGAAAGAAGGACTGACTGCTTACCCGGGTCTGGGGAAACACGTCAGGGACCGGCCATAAATCAGGAATCCGGAAGTTCTAAAAGGAAGATTAAGTGGGCATTACTATCTCAGATATCGGATATCAATGGCCGGATAGTAACAGTCTAGGCATAGGCCTCAGCTACTGCCAGATGTGGAGGCAGCAAATTTGTTTTTTCCAGAATGGCTGACGCTGGGTCTGGATAGCTGCATCCCGGTTAAACGGGGAGGGAAGGGGCGAGGGCCATCTAATCCTTGGTTTAATGACTCGCTAACCCTAGCAAAGAAGGGCTGCAAGAAGCTTGAGCATGCCTGGGGACGTTCTTATGACGGGGCAGGAAAGTTAGAATATCGGGCGGCTGTTAAGCAGTACCACAAGTGCATTCGGAGAGCCTGAGTGGACTTTATGGGCCATAAAATCCTGGCCAGCTCTAATCCCGCTAGGACAATCTTCTCCCTGCTCAAAGGCATGAAGAGTGCGGGTGTAACTAGGTTTCTCCCATTTCCTCTAACCATCAATCAATCAATCAATCAATCAGGCAAATTTGTATAGCGCGCTACTCACCCGCTAGGGGCTAAAGGCGCTGGGGGAGGGATCTGGTACTGCTCGAATAGCCAGGTCTGGAGTTGTTTCCTGAAAGAGAGATGATCCTAGGTCAGCCGTAGGTGGGTGGGGAGGGAGTTCCATGCCTTGGCCGCCAGGTAGGAGAAGGATATTCTTCCGGCGGTTGCTCTGCGAATTCGTGGGACGGTGGCGAGGGTGAGGCTGGTCGAGCGGAGCTCGCGGGTGTGGGTGTAGAATGTGAGGCGGTTGTTGAGGTACTTGGGGCCCATGTCGTGGAGAGCCTTGTGTGCGTGGGTGAGGAGTCTGAACGTGATCCTCTTGTTGACGCAGAGTCAGTGTAGGTCTCTCAGGTGGGCAGAGATGTGGTTGCGATGGGGGATGTCCAGGATGAGTCGTGCGGAGGCGTTCTGTATGCGCTGGAGTCTTTTCTGAAGTTTGGCTGTGGTTCCAGCGTAGAGGGTGTTCCCGTAGTCCAGTCGGCTGGGGACGAGGGCCTTGGTGACCGTCTTCCTGGTTTCGGTGGGGATCCACCGGAAGATGTTTTGGAGCATGCGCAGGGTGTTGAAGCAGGATGACGACACGGCGTTGACTTGTTTGGTCATCGCAAGGGAGGAGTCCAGGATGAAACCCAGGTTGCGTGCATGGTCCGTTGGCTTGGGGGCGTTGCCTAGGACAGGGGGCCACCAGGATTCGTCCCAGGTGGAGGGGGATGATCCCAGGATGAGGACTTCCGTCCGAGTTCAGTTTCAGGCGTCTGGTCTTCATCCATTCTGCAACGTCTTTCATTCCTTCCTGGAGGCTGGCTCTGGCGGTGGCGGGGTCGTTGGTGAGGGAGAGGATCAGCTGGGTATCGTCAGCGTAGGAGATGATGTTTAGGTTGTGTTTGCGTGCGATGGCTGCGAGGGGGCTCATGTAGACGTTGAAGAGGGTGGGGCTGAGCGAGTATCCTTGAGGTACTCCGCACATGACTTTGGTGGCCTCCGAGCGGAACAGGGGGAGGCGGACTCTCTGGGTTCCACCGGAGAGGAATGAGATGATCAGTGCGACGAGTTGGCACGGTACTTTGTCAACAAAGTAGAGCAGATATACCTGGGACTACCAAAGACGGCTTTGCCTACGGAGGGGGAGGTACCAGGGGTGGGGGACCCCATGGGGGTAACATCTTGTCATATTTTCCTTCCTTGGCCCTCTGCTTAAAAATTAAATCAGGCTCTCCGGCCGACCCTTTGACACCCGCCCACTTTCGCCAGTTTCACTCCTTCTGTGAGTATAGATTTGGTCAATTTGTCATTGATGTCAGCATCTATACCTGGGGTGTGGAAACACGCTAAAGTCATTCCACTGCTAAAAAAATCGTCTCTGGACCCTGTTGAACCAGGCAACTACCGGCCTATCTCCCAGCTGACTTTTCTGGCAAAGCTGGTGGAATCACACATGAATTCTATTCTGTCCAAATTCAGCGAGCTGAACGCTATCCTGGATCCATCACTGCATGGTTTCCGATCTCGGCACAATACAGAGTCCGCGTTGCTGGTAGTGACGGAAGCCATCCAGGGTAGCCTGGATGTTGGGGACTCTGCGGCCTTGGACTGTATTTTGGACTTAAGTACTGCGTTGATACCATCTCCCATGCAATACTTCTCAAACGCCTTCAGGAAATTGGGATCAGGGATGCGGCTTTGGACTGGATCTGGTCTTTCCTGGAGGGGAGGTCCTTCCAAGTTTCAATACCACCTTTTCACTCACAGGAGTTTGCTTTGCATCAGGGGGTGACGCAGGGCTCAGTATTGAGCCCAACATTTATGTTAGACCCCTGGCGGAGGTGGCAAAGGGCAGGGGGCTGTCCTTAGTGTCGTATGCCGATGACACCCAATTGGTGATCGCTTTCTCGAAGAAAAGCAATACCAATTTGGGCAAGTTTAAAGAAGACCTCCTTGCAGTCTCTGACGGGATGGCGGCAAACTGTTTACAGGTGAATGCCAGTAAATCTGAGATTTTGCTGTTCGGGAAGGACCGGGAGCTATGGTTGGAGCAGTGCTGGCCGGATCGTCTCAAACCCACCCCACCCCCTAAGGACGTTGTGAGGAACTTGGGTGTGTGGTTTGACAATGGCTTGACCTTTGACACACAATCGAAAGCTGTCGCAGGGGTCTGTTTTGGGATTCTGCGAGGCCTGAAAACTTTGCTTGGTTTTTCTCTCCCAAGGTGCGCCAGACCATTGTCCAGGCGTCAATTCTGTCCAGATTGGACTATGGTAACTCCCTCTATTTGGGCACCCATAGGGCCAGCATCAAGTACCTGCAGAGGGTCCAGAATGTGGCCGCCCGTATTCTGGTTGCACTGCCTAGATCTTGCTCAGTTGCGCATGTGCTCCCAAAACTCCATTTGTTGCCTGTTGAAGAGTGCATTCAGTTCAAAGCGCTGTGCATATAGCATAACATCTTGACCCGCCAGGCACCATCAGGGCGATCTAATTTGTTAAAGCTCTATGTGCCTGGGCATTCGCTCAGATCTGCCGACCTAGCACTGGTCTGTACCCCTCGAGTCTGGAGAGCTAGAGCCGGTGGTCATTTGTTCCGCTGTCTGGCGACAAAACTTTGAAACTCTCTCA
Source organism: Lissotriton vulgaris (assembly GCF_964263255.1). Lineage (NCBI taxonomy): Eukaryota > Metazoa > Chordata > Amphibia > Caudata > Salamandridae > Lissotriton > Lissotriton vulgaris. Next base: position 404,937,714 of record NC_141697.1, on the reverse strand, counting down.
CGGCTCCCATTAGAGCTATTCCGATTCATTTGGCGTTTCGAAAAGCCTTAAAGACCTGGCTGTTCCATGCTTTTGCTGTCTAACACTCTGCTTCACTTCTAGGCAACTGTCTTTGGTCTCTGGTCGCGCTGGGATGCCTCGTCGCTGGGGCTGCCAAGCGCAATACAAATTCGAAATAAATAAATGGCAAAAAGGTAGTGATCATCAAGTAAGCTGTCAAACAAATAAACATCTGAATTGCTTAGTTAATTGTGACTCACAAAATTAATCTTAGGCACAGGAGTAGGCTCAAGTTTGCTTGTATAACTATGATGGGATAAATTCAAAACTATAAGCAATGCCACAAATAAAACTGAAAATATAGGAAGTATGCAGGCACATATATATTAGTGTTTTGATGACACCGCATTAGGATCCATTAGGGCATGTTTACAAGCCCCTAACACCACCGGGGCATCGCTTTTTCTGATGGTGCGGTAGTGTTACACCATTTCACATATTTTCAAGGTTGCACTGAGTCATTTACAGCAGCTTAACACCGCTATGTAACTATGCCACTTTCCGCAAGAGTCTGCTGCAGCAAAGGGATGGGCAATGGGTATTGCTGTGCCGTTCCACCATTTGCTTTTTGATTTTGCCTCAGAGTTACAGGTTATAGGTAATACCTGGTCTTAGAATATCGATACAATGATGAATGTTTAATTTCATCTTGTTTTGTGCTCTTTCTATGTGTCCTGCATTCTACAGGACACATAGAAAGAGCAAATTGCCATTATTGATTATGTGCAGGAAGGTGTCCCTTCGTGGACATAAACAATTACCCGCGCAGTGTAGGCATCCGTGCACCATGGTGTTTGAAAAACTCAATTCCTTTTAGAGTACAATAGAGTGAACAATTGAGTTTACACAACAAGTCTCGTCCCAATTAGTTTACTAGGCTTGAATCACACACAATGGAACCAATTTTCCCAGGCCCATGTTCTGTAATTGGATTTGACGCCTAATGGTTTGCGACTCCTACACTTGGATTCATTCTTTCAGGAGGGGTATGTTTGGAACTTACGCTGTTCTTACAGTGGAATGGGTAAAACTAGTGTCAACACAAAATGAGATGGGAGTTCCATTCACCTTGCCGTCCACATAGGGACCATTCTGGTCTACCTCTAAGACTGCCCCAAATAGGCATTCTTCCTCACTTCTCAGGGACCATCATTGTGACAGGTCTGAGTCTGTGTCGTCTAGTTGGATCAAAAAGTATTGCTGGGACACATTCTGATTTACATTAGATTCTGCATCTGTATGAATTCCTTTATTTGAATTATATTTCTGAACATGACCATTAATTTGAGGCGTTGGGGCTTGGGGTACATTTCTTAATTTGATTTCTTTGTCTGTGCCCCTGTTGAGTCTGCACCATGCCATCTTCCTATGATTGTGCATTACCAACATTCTGAGTCTGTCCCCCATTTGCTTGGTTACTTGGATTAAACAGACACTCGCACTTCAAATGCTCCAACTTTCTACAAATATGACATGGATTTGTCCTTTTTAACCCATCAATGAAACACACAACCTCTAACTTGAGGCTACATAAACTGCTGTTCTCATCCTCCCACCCCTCTCATCATTTGGGGCTGCTTATAACTTCACTGTAAAATAAACATGGAATCAACACCTTCTCCGCCCTGGCCTTTCTACACAGCAGTTCATTTGAGCGATTATCAACTTCTCTTTGAGCTTCTCGTGTTTCGAGTCAATTTCAGCTCTATAATACTTCACATAACAAAGTATTTCATGAATGGGTTTTACTCTGCCAGCAAATTAAATGCTGTTGAATCATGCTGCTAATCTCAGGTCTTAATCTGGACTCATACCAATAAACAAAATGTCCCATATCCTTTTCAGACACATTCTACATCCCACTATACTGCTTGAATGCCTCCAAAAGCTTTTCATATTAACCATGAACTGTTTCTTTTAGCTCCTGTATCATCCTGAGAATCATTGCCTAATCAATCTCTTTAGGAGAAATGTTTCCTTTCAAGTCAGTGATGGCTTCGTAATACTTCTTCATCAGGAGATGGTACAACTCTGTGAGTATGTCTTGCTGGTTCTGTTTCTGGCCACTCAACAGCAGTTTTACATTATGCCCACAAATCCCTCAGGCCACAATGCCAAATAAGGTATCTAAATCCTTCAACAAAACCTTTTAAACTTTCACAAACCGTTCAACTTTTTTATACCATTCAACTGGATTGTCTCTCAATTTTTGGAAATCATTTGTAAAGGACAATGGGCCCGATGTAGGTAAATCTAATTTACCACTTCTAAAATACCGAATCATACTGATTCAGTATTTAAGAAGTGGTAATTTAGAGGGGGGTAATTGTAGGTAATTCTGATTTGGTAAATACCGAATCTCTAAGATTCGGTATTTACTGATTCTGTAAATACCGAATCGGTATCCCCCATTGATTCCTATGGGCCTTGAAGCCCATAGGAATCAATGAGGAATACCAAATCGGTATTTACCGATTCGGTAATTACCTATTCTTGCAAGGGTGCAGAGGGTGTCACTTTGACCCCCTCTAGCACCCCAATTACAGGCTTGTGTGCCATGTGGCACACAGACATGCCCTAAGGGCATGTCTGTGTGTCACATGGCACAGGTGTGCATGCACAGATGTGCATGCACACCTGGATTCGGTATTTTACCACCCAATTGGATTGGGTGGTAAAATACCGATTCTGTAAGGCCTGTGGGACTCTGAAGAGTCCCACCTACATCTGTAAGTTACCGATTCGGTAAAAATACCGATTCAGTATTTTACCGATTCGGTAAATTTACCGATTCGGTAAATTGACCGAATCGGTAAAATAGGGTCCCTACATCACAAATGACCATTTACCGGTCGGTAACGGCCAAAATCGGCCGTTACCGGGCGGTAAATGACCACCTACATCTGGCCCAATATGTCTAGTCTGGTCTAAGGAACAAGCAGATATCCTCCTACAGGCACCACTCTCACAGGAAGCATTCATACTGCCCTGCTCCGATCATCCTCAATGACCTGAAATTTTTTCATGGTGACCCTCTTTGTTTCCTTCTTTTTGGCCCATCAATCTTCCCCCTTTTCTAGCTCTTATTTTTTCCTGAGGATAGCCATTACCTCTTTAATATAGATAGAGGGGGCTCCATGATTCTAGTGCTGTTGGACCTGTCCGCAGCCTTCGATACCGTGTCTCATAACACCCTGCTGAACCGGTTGCAGGGAGTAGGAATCGGAGGCGTAGCACTATCTTGGTTGGAGAGTTTCCTTTCCGGGAGATCGCAATCTGTCAGCCTGGGCCCCTTTCGTTCCATCTCAAGGGGGCTCACGAAGGGGGTGCCACAGGGCTCATGCCTTAGCCCTACATTGTTTAATGTCTATGTGGCCCCCCTTGCTGAGATTGTGCCGAAATATGGGTTCATACCGGTTTCCTACGCTGACGACACCCAGCTTCTCTACCCTTTTAACTCCCTTGGCCCCAAAACCAAGGAGAACTTTGCTGAGGGTATGAGAGCGGTGTCACACTGGATGGCGAGGAATTGCCTCCAGTGTAATGTAACAAAAACAGAGGTTTTGCTCTTTGGCAAAGCAAGTATCCTTTGGTCCCCTGACTGGTGGCCACTCGATCTCGGCCCAGTACCTGCACCCAAACCTCACGTAAAAAATCTAGGAGTGAAGTTGGATCAAAAACTGACCCTGACCTGACCCTGAAAGAACACACAAACTACATTGCGGGTCTGTGTTTCCACACTATTGGTCTACTCAGGCGCGTTTTTCCTTTTCTCCCTGCCACATGTAGAAAGACACTTGTACAAGCCTTGGTAACCAGTCATCTGGACTACTGTAACGGCCTGCTAACATTAGCTAACGCAGATGCAGTAGGACGCTTGCAGATAGTCCAGAACACGGCAGCAAGACTGGTCATGGGTGTACCTGCCAGGACTCCTTCAAAGCCTTTGCTGAAAGAACTGCACTGGCTTCCCATACGGCAGCGCATCAATTTTAAGATCTGTTGCACGGTGCACAAATGCCTGTATGGAGCAAGTCCTAAGTACCTATCCCAGTCTCTGGAACTGTACCAGCCCAGCAGGTCGCTCCGCTCAAGCAACCAAGCCCTGTTAAAACCTCCCACCACAAAGAAAACTAGACAAGGAGACCGTGCTTTCTCCTCTGTTGGTCCTGCCCTCTGGAACAGTCTTCCCATTGACCTAAGAACTACCATAAATCACCTGTCCTTCAGAAAGGCACTAAAAACCCTTCTCTACCAAGAAGCATTTCTATCCATATAACTTCCCAGGCTGCTCTACCTAACATTTCCTCAGCTGGCAAAGCGCGGAGATACCCTTACGGGATTGATTCCTGTGCTATAGAAGAAATTAAAATAAATAAATAAATAAAAATAAATCTGTAATCTTGTTCCGGAAGGTCTCATGTGTCCTTGTCACTAAAATATATTCTGCAGGACTTTTGCAATGTTTTTACCATTGTGCATCCACTCCATATTTTTGTGCCAATTCAGACAACTTTTCATGTGTATTTCACGCATTTCTGGTAATGTCTTTAAAGACAAATAGTAATTCATCACCATGATCTGCAACGATCCTAGCAGGGCTTATGCTTCCTTTAATCATTTCTTCCAATTCCACCTTGAGCCTTGCAACATCGAGGGACCTATCTTTTCTCGTTGTTCCTTTATCTCCCACACCATTGTCATTCACAGAAGTAGCTGCACCTTGAAGTCAATAATCAATTTCTTGAGAAGTAGGACCAGTTTGTCCTTCTGCAGTATTCTCTATCAAATCCGCATCCTAACCGTCCGTTCTAGCAATAGGTGTGGAGAGGAGAAGGGACACTTCAGAATCTAGTGTGCCCATCTGGAGAATGTCTCCTGTTATATTCTATGTCGTCCTTGGTGGAGTTACCACACCATTTTCAGGTACATAAAAATATTGTTTGTGTCCTGCCCTTCCACTGGAGGAATTTTATCGAGTGGAATATACACTTGAACCAGTATTGTCTCCATGTGGAATGTCAGCTTGGGTTGGGATTAAAGGCTTCTGAGTAGACTGTCTTGTTCTCATATCTGCAAAAGTAAAAGCCATCTATCCCCCTAGGGATAGCTAATTTGCAGTGGCAGTTTCTGCTTGAGGACGTAGGGTCTGTGCCCCAATTAATTTCACCCCAAGGGCAGGTCAAAATGCAAGCAATTTGTTAAAATATAGCTGTGTTTAAAACAAATGTATATTTATTATATATATATATATATATATATATATATATATATATATATATATATATATATATATATATATATATATATATATATATATATATATATATATATATATATATATCCAGCAACACAACTCCGGTATGGAAGAAGCCGTCTGACGGGCGGTCCGTGGTCAGGGCACCGGAAGCCCTGAAAACTATCAAAATAGTACCTCCTCCCTCGAGAAAGATCACCACGGACACCTCACATGGATTGCAGAAATTTTAATCATCCAACTGCACAGCAACGCGTTTCGACTTTACGTCTTGATCACGCTCATATATATGTGCACACACTTTTTGCAGGATGGCAGAGATGGCAGAGTGGCTCATGAACCCTGCCACTTACAGTGCTTGCTGCTGTGACATACTGGGATGTATTCCTTAAAGTGCTGTCCCTGGGCTTGTCCGAAGTCTAGAGTATTTGCCAGGCTGATGCTCTCAGAGCACTGAGGCCTGTGAGGTCATCAGCTCTGCTAAGACATAGCCTTGTGCACCAGTCTCCACCCCCTGGTGCTGTGGGGATAAAATCAGCTCAGACGTTTTACACTGAAGTCCAGTATCTCTGGGGCTTCTCGTCAATCAGAGAGTGGAGAACATGGTCACCCCACCCTTTCCCAGATCGTCATAGGGTGGGATAGGGGTGATAGTGTGGGTGTGATGTGTTATGAAAGGGTAGAGTGAAGACAGCAGGCAGCTGGGAAGCCAAGGAATTGAGTTTGTACAGTTTGTCTTCATGCATTTTGAAAACTTCGCAGACTTGAGGTGTCTACTTCCTGAGCTGCAGCTATTTCAGGATGCCATTTCCAGGTACCGCAGACTCATGGCTTGAAGCCAAGTTGCACACAGCATATGCCCTGTGCAGTCTCAGATTTAGGGACTTGCCTCACTTTAAGCTTCACTCAAGTCAGTCCTGACAGTGCCTCTCAGCTCCCAACCTGGTGAGTGGGCCAGCAGCTAAATAGAATACAACTTTGCAGTAGGCGAAATGAGAAAGTGGCTCTCACGGGGTGGCCTAGTTGATGGAAGCAAAGCAAAGCAAGAAGTTCAAGCATAGTTCACTGCTGTGGTATGGTGTCAGGAAATTTATAATTGTATTGCATTTTATGGTGGGCAGAAAATGTTGATACTTTCTTGTTAAGATTGAGAGGCAGGAATTTTTATGGTATAACTGTTGTTTGAAAATACAGGGGGGAGTGTATTTACAACTCAAATCAAATAAAAAATGAAGCTTTATTTGATGTTTGTTATAAAAAACCATAAAAGCACAATAAAAACATTTACAGTGAGATTGCAACTGCTTGTGTTTGATAAAAATCCATAGAAGAACAATAGAAACATGATTAGACATTTGCAGTGAAATCACAGCTACTCATATTATATTATTATTCGTTATACTAGGCCTATACATGTCAAGTCCTACAATTTATACAATCTCAATACTATTAGCAGCAGCCTCAATTTTTGGTGTGTCACCATAATTAATTCAAATGATAAGTTCTCTACTTTGAACTTCTAAATCTTTTACGTTTTTCAAGTAAGACACCATCACACTAATACATATTTCGCTGTCCATGCGTTGTAGCATTAAGAGGGCATTTTTACACTGTCTCAAGCCTTTATTTTTTTTAAATGGTATTAAAAATATTTTCCTCAGATTAGTATAAAATTTACAGAAGAAGGTGACATGGATAGTTTATTGTTTTGAAACATCATCACAAGGGCAGGGTTTTAGATCGCACAACCAGTTATTAGTCTCAGGAAAGGTAACTAGTCTGAATACTATGCCCAGGCAGAACCGAGTCACCAGCATACGTTCATAGCTCCCCCAAAGTTGGGATAGGTAAGCCTGAATTCCTGGGCCTATTTGTATCAGGTAGTTTGCCATAACAGATTGTTTCCCTCTCTCTATGGACCATCTTTTAGCTTCCAGGTGTATCATGTATTCCTTTTTTAGTTGTTATGGTAATAGAGTTCATACTCTTAGGATCTTCAAAATATTCCGGTTGACAATCTCACTAGTCACAGCCCTGATATGGCTCAGCCATGGGATGCACGCGGCCCTCTCCATTTTCATGCAGTCCATGATAACCTAACGATTGAAAATCGCCTCATCTGTCACCCAGAGCTTGTGCCACAATAAAAGGGGATAAGTCCTGATGATGTCTTCTAAGTGTGCAAGACCCAGCTCAAGGTGGCAAATGTGGTTAGATGTGGAGTTAGGAACTGCCAATAGATATTTTAAAAAGGCGTTCTCACATTGTTGTAAGCTCTTAACGTTAGCTACACCCCAGATGCCAGCCCCATATACTGCTGTCGAAATACATTTAGCTTTATATATAGATATCAACTCTATAATTGGCTTGTTGCTCAGTTTACTAGCAAAACTAGTTACCTCCCCAGTTGCTCTCAACATCATTTGCTTTATAGACTGTATTGCAGTCCCCCATTTTCCTGTGCTCGCAAAAACTATGCCCAAATACAAAAAACTATTGGTACACTCTATATTCTGTTAATTGATAAAAACCCTTTATTTTTTTTCAAAGATGCCTTCCCACATGTCATACTAAAAGTTTTTTTTAATATTCACCCTAAGACCCCTATCCTGCATATAATCAACAAACAGTGTAAGAGTTCTTTGAAGGCCATTTTGTGTCCTAGACAATAAAACTGCTTCATCTGCATATATTAGGATAGGAATGGGACGGCCATCAATTACTGGATGGTCATTTGGGTGCTCTGCCAGGTGTTTACCTACGCCATTAATATAAAGGGCGAAAAGAAATGGGGCGAGAACGCACCCTTGTCACACTCCTTTACCTATTTTAAATCTTTTACAGCACTCCCCCTGTTTCCCATACCAAGCTCTCGCACCAGCATCCCTGTACAGCTCTTTTTAAAAACAACAATATGCTTGGATCAACACCAGTTTCCATTAAAATGCCCCACAATTTTTCATGTACTACACAGTCGAAAGCTGAACTAAGGTCAACAAAGGTCAAAAATATATTACCACTCTTTGCCAGTGTTTACTTGTCAATAATCAGACTCAGGTTCAGGCCTTGGTCAACTGTCCCAAGGCCTGCTCGAAATCCATATTGTAACTTTGTTAACACACCCATTTCATCAGCCCAGATTTGTAGCTTATTCAAGGTTACCCTCCCAACCACTTTCAGGAGGGAGTCTAGCAGATAGATGGGGCGATAACATGTTGGCTTATTTCGGTCACCTTTTTTGGCAATCGGTATGATTATTGAATCAGTCCAAGTAGAGATAAAGCACTTTTGCATACAATTCATAAGGACATTCCTTAAAAGCGGGGCCCACAGCTCAGTGTTATACTTGTAGATATCCACAGGTATGCCATCAGGGCCAAGCGCATTGCCTGCCGCACTCTCTTTTATTGCTTTTGTTACTTCGTCAATGGTCAGAGTGATTTCCAGGGGAAAAATCTTATCTTGCATTTTCCCTTCATGTGCCATAGCCCTTAATTCTCCCCTTACTTCACCTTCCACCTCCTCCATATCTGCCCTATCTTCATCCCCTATACTATCATTATAGAGGCCACTAAAATACTGTACCCACCTATCATTTCGAATTGCCACATCAATAAAATTAGTATCTTGTGTGGATAATATAGGTTTGTAAACTATCTTCCATAAGTCTGTGTTGTCTTTATTTTCACTGGCCTTGCGCAGATTCTGTCATGCTTCTGTTCTTAATTCCAATCTTCTCTTCTTTTGGACCTGTTTGTACATTCGCCTAGCCTGTTAAATGCCTGCCATAACTTTTGGTTTGGTTTTTAAAAATCTCTTAAGATTTTTATGGGCATTACTGCATTCCTTGTCAAACCATACTTTTTCCTTCCTAATATTATCTTTCCTTTTAAGGGCCACAAATAACATCTGCTTCATTTTGCATGATATGTTCGAGAACGCCTCTATAATGTATTGACCCTCCTTATCCTGATCTAAGCAAGTGTTAAAATCGACTTTCTGTTCTTAAATAAGTTGGGCCAGGAAAGGCTGGGGTTCAACCTTGCTCCATTTTAGCGAATATCCATTCAGACTAGCAAGTGTTATATCGGTACTGTACTATTCCCCATTTTTGCATTTCTCTGGTATCCTAAGCACCGAATTGAGATTAATGCTTAGAGGGTAGTAGTCACTATATAGTATGCTATGTGTCTTAAACATGGAGACCTTGCCACCTAGTTTTCTAGACGTCTAAACAAAATCAATAGTTGAATTACAGCCTCTCCCATTGTAGGTGGGCTCAAATTCCATTGTAGGGATACACATATCATTAGAATACCCTAAATTGAATTGTAATATAATTTCATTACATTTCTCCCCTAATGGTGTATGCATAAAATGTGGTATTATTTCCCCTTTTTTTCACCCATGCCGCAGATGTTACTATGACGAAACTGGCATAAAGTGCAATTAAAATCCCCGCCCCAGATAAAATACACTTCCCCTTTTAGCGTTTTCTGCCTTTTACTTAATTCCAGTTGTAGTCTAGATAGAACACACAACATCTTGTTCTGAAGTATATTATTAAAATTAATAAGCACCAAACAGCTGCTCATACTTAGATGGAGTTCTATCAGCTGGTAGTATTCCGCTTTACATTCTGATTTTATTTTTTGTAGGCCCAGGACATTTGAAATGTAAGCACATAGTCCACCCTTATTACGTCCCTGCTCACTAAAAACTGCAGCAGTATCGAAGGTCCGATAGCCTTCCATATGAACTTCATCGACCGCCCAAGTTTCCAGGAAACAGACAATGGGATATTCTACTATATACTGTAGCCAATGTTGTTCTACCATTTTATTAGTTAGTCCTGCGATATTCCAGAACATAATGCCCAACTTTGAGCATTCATGTATGGGATGAATAACATCATCCATGGGAGTTATATTCTCCAAAATTGCAGTGTATGTGTCCGCAGCTTTAGTTTCTTTTGCCACAGGTTCTAAGCGTATTTCCTGGCTTTCTGTAGAACTTAGATTCGTCGTACAGGGGGACTTATCAGTAGGCCCAGATTTCCTGACCAGTTGATTAACATACCCCTTCCCCAGCTTAACATCCCCATTCAGTCAGTCAATGTCTTCCAAATTTGTCAAAGGTTCAAACCTGTTAAACAATGGTACCACAGTCCAATTCTGCCTGACATTACATGCCCCCCTCGTCAAGATACCTTGTTCTTGGCAATTTTGGCCCCAATAAAAGAAGCCTAATGGAAGGATACTGAGGGGCATATTATCAAGCCTGTGCGCTAAAATTATCGCCGCTTTATCGGCCGAAAACGGCCGATAAAGCGGCGATAATGGGCTTGATAATATGCTCTGTGGAATTCCAATCGAAGCCCATGTTAGATGTCTTCACATCTAACATGTGCTTCGATTGGAATTCCATAGAGCATATTATCAAGCCCATTATCGCCACTTTATCGGCCGTTTTCGGCCGATAAAGCGGCGATAATTTTAGCGCACAGGCTTGATAATATGCCCCTAGGTTTGTTATTTCCTAAATAATTTGTTCCAGCCCTGACAAGGATAGCATGTATTAGCCTTGGATCGCTGAGCGTCAGTACAATACAATCACCTCTTGTAGCTTTGTGGCCCCTTCCCACCCAAGCAACCCGCCTAACCATTTTACATTTTTCAAATAGTGCTCCTGTCAAACCCGTTTTCTCCCCCACCCAGTGTATTGTCTTGTTACGGAGAGATTGACAGCTTTCATTTTCCTTGTTCACTACCTGTGGTACATTAGCAATTACCACTACATAGGGGGAGGCAGCAGGTGGCAGATCCAAATACGTACTTTTAACATTTATTCGTGGGATGGGTAACCCTGATTTACACTCCTCTTTGTTTTGAGTAGTCTCCTTATCATTCCCCGACTCGTAGATTGTTGTTTGTTATCAACAGCTTCATGTGCCACACTACGTCCTATGTCATTAGGCAGTGATGTTAGTTCTATAGTGCCTTCGGTACCATTACTTTGTGTCACCCTACTATCTGCCCTATCTGCATTGGTAGGTCTAGTCTCAGCCTGCTTAACACTAGCACTACTCATTTTTACTGTTTCCTTATCCCCCATGTTGCGTTTAATTTTTTTCCATTGTTACTAAAAGTTTCTCAAGAATACTCATTACAGTGTCTTGAAACTCGCCCATCTGTTTCCTTAATATCGCAAGCTCATTTTTCTGGTCCCATGCGGGGTTCATCAATAACTTTTTTCCTGTTCCTGCAGCCCCTTTACCATCCATTTTTTTCGCTTATCTGCCTATAACCGTCTTCTTTTTAATGGAAGGGGTACTATTAATCACCGGGCTATCTACAGGATTTTTCTGTCGCTTATAGGGTGGCTGATTATCAGGGTCTAAGTTACACACCGCTATATCATCTGAGTCGGATTTACACACCCATTTGCGTGAACTATAGGATTAAACTCCTCGTTTTTAGATGTCACCGTTTTTGTGTGATTTTTAAGCTCATCAGAATTAACTACAAGCGTGCTCAACCGGCCTGGGTAATACTTTCCTCTACTGACCTTATTTGTTCCTCAATGTCACCCATTGCTCTGGTGAGACAGGTTTTCAGCGACTGCTGCCCACCCACACCAGCACCCATACCAGTTTTACTAATGGATTCAGCCTTTCTTTTACCCATATTTCCATACACTTAACCAACCCCTTCTATCACGTCCGCACCTGTAATAGGGATCAGGGGCGAAAGGGCATATGATAATACAAGCAAAGGTGAAGGTGCTAATCGTTCTGCAGCCATATGCCCTAGGTCTTAACCCAATATCCCTACAGATGGCACGAATGGATGCAGGGTATGTGGTAATGGGTAAAATGCCAAATGCAAAATTTTTAGCAGCTGTAAGTGTAAAGTACATATAGCTGCAATACAGACCCAAACAATATAACGTCTGCCTAATAGGTATTATGAGCTGCAGGTGGCCAAATGTCACAGAACCACAGGTATTCCCCGACCTCGCAAGTCTCCAGGTCAATCTCAACTTTTTGTGATTGTGAGCAGGTTACACAGTACCGTATAAGTTGCCTGGGTCTTAGCCAACGGACGCCTTGATTAACACTCAAAAGGGGAATGGCCCAGCCCAGCCTCTTCCGGTTGATGCCAGCCAAGGACGGGCCCGCCCTTGGCCCGGGCTTCAGCTGGACGAGCCCGTGCGCCTCCCGCACCGCAGGAGCACACGTTGCACTTTATACGCCTGGGGTCAGTTAGGGCCGCTCCTCAACTCTTGCGAGACCGCGCTGCCCTCCAGAGTCTGGGCAGCTCGCGGTCCGCGGTTATGGAGGAAGCAGCTCGGGAGAGCAGCGGGGCCACAGGAGCAGAGATCCTTCACAGGCTGGGCTCACAAGTGACAGCAGCAAGGTAGGGAAACATGTAGAAGGGTGTCTGTTTCAGGATGCCATTTCCAGGTAGTGCAGACTCATGGCTTGGAGCAAAGGTGCACACAGCATATGCCCCGTGCAGTCTCAGATTTAAGGACTTGCCTCACTTTAAGCTTCACTCAAGTGAGTCCAAACGATGCCTCTCAGCTCCCAACCTGGTGAGTGGGCCAGCAGCTAAATAGAATTCAACTTTGCAGTTGGCGAAGAAATGAGAAAGTGGTTCTCACGGGGTGGGCTAATTGATGGAAGCAAAGCAAAGCAAGAAGTTCAAGCAAAGTTCACTGCTGAGGTATGGTGTCAGGAAAATTTATAATTGTATTACATTTTATGGTGGGCAGATCATTTTGATATTTTCTTTTTTTACATTAATACATTAATACATATATTAGCGGACATGCATATATAATATAATAAAGAAAACAGGACAAGAGAAAAGAAAGGGAAAGTACAAAAGAAAGAGAAAATAGTAAATTAATTCACTAATAGATGTTTAAAAAAGTTATAACATTTTCTTTCAACGAACGGCCAAAATGTATTGCCCTGGAGACACTTGTTATTGATATCATTAAAGCATGGTATTTGCCTATGCCCAATAAAGGAAGAAAGCACCATCATTCCACAAAAGTTCCCCAATTTTTTTCATATTTGCTCAGTGAGCGTGTTCCCCTAAGATTCGCTAAGGCTAGTTCCATTGAGTGAATCTCGGTTACAAGTGCCCACCAGTCCCAGACCGTGGGTGGTTCGGAGCAGGTCCAAGCTCTGGCCAGGGTTAGTTTGGCACAAGACATTAGTATAGTAAACAAGGCTGCCTGTGGGAAAAAGACGGGATAGGTGTCTAACAAAACAGAAGCAGCCGTAAATATGGGCAGCTGGATCTGCTTAATTTTCAAAACCTTCTGAATATCGCCCCAGAAGGCCTTAAGATTAGGACAAGAAAACAACATATGTGCCAGATCGGCTGCATCAATGGAGCATTTGGGGCATTTTGTACGATCGCTGTAGGAGTTATTAGGAGACCATTTGGAGATTCTTTCGTACTCGCTTGTTAATATTTATCAGGGAACACTCTATTTGTTTTGATGTTATATTTGAACCCAGTAATCTACTCCACTTGTCAGCTGGTTTAGGACAATCGTTTGATTTAAGATCTATTAGAAGTCTATAAGCTTCGCTTATTACTGACTTGCTTTTTAAAGAGTATAAACAAGTCCATATATCAGAATCAGAAACCTCCTGAACTTGTTTTTTGTTGATCAGGTATCCGAGCAACTGTAAGTGTTTGTACCTCTTGTTTTCAGGTAAGTCATATATCAATTTAAGAGTATTGAAGTCTAAGAATCCTTGTGTGCCATATAGGTCCCCTAAAACGCTAATTCCTGACCTAGACCAACCATGTGCAATATTGTCATTAAAGATTCCCGGAAGACCCGGGTTGCCCCACAGCGGTAGCTTTGAATGGAAAAAAGTGGTTTTACAGAAAGTTAGTATATTGCCCCAAATCTTTATTATGTCCCTTGCAGTCTTGAATTTAACCCTTTTGTAGTAATTAGGGTCATTTGCTCGTAGCAAAAACATATTTAATCAAATTTTAACATAAAAGAGTGCAAAAACATTGCCCCATCTCTGTTAAGTAGAGAACAGAGGCGAATAACAAAAGCAGACCAAAAGTACAGCTTAAAATCGGGAAAATTAAGCCCTCCCTCACTCGTATTGTTTTTCATAAGATTCAGCGACCTTCTTGCTTTTTTGTAGCCCCAGATAAAGCTGCTGAGTGCTCTGTCAAGTTGCTTAAAAAACTGATTATTTAGTGCCATTGGGATGGATCGAAATAAGTACACGAATTTAGGCAATACCTTCATCTTGATTAGGTTGATTCTGCTGATTAAATTCAGGGGTAGTCTGTGCCACTTTTTTATTAGTAGAATAGTGGATTTAGTTAGTTCATTGTAATTTATATTGTTGATTTCCTGTAGTTTGGCCGTTATTTTGACCCCTAGATATTTTGCAGATCTCAGGAACCACCACGGCTGGAGTGTAGTTAGCTATAACTTGTGTTGAGTTTGGTTGAGTTTGTAACCAGACACCTTCCCGAATTTGCCAGCCTCTAGGGTGATTCCCTGTAGTGCCTCCACAATATCTTGTGAGTAGACCGCGATATCATCAGCATATGCTGTTATTTTTAGGACCTGTGAGCCTGATCTAAAGGGTGATGGATCAAGCCCTGATCTGTTGACTGGGTATGAGTGTTCTATTTAATTCAGATACTCTGTCCATCACCACCCCCTTTTCTGAATCCTGATGTAATTCTGCCATGGTTATATCGTCAGACAATGAGTCCATCTCTAAAATGTTCTGTGTGTTTATTAAGTGCTCTTCAACGTATTCCCGTATATCGTCTAGGTTAGGCTCAGTTTCTGGAGTATATAATGTTCTATAGAAATCAGCAAATTGTTCTAGTATATCTAGTGGCTGGTTATAAATCTTGTTACCGGCCCCCCGAATATTTGTAATCATGGAGCTTGCTCTGTCCTCAGCAACTTTATAGGCCAAGATTTTGCCGATTTTATCCCCCCCCCTCGTATTGTGCGATTTTAAATTTATGTATATTGGCGCTGCTCTTCTGAATAAACTTAGTCTTGGCTTCGCTTTTTAATAAACCAAGTTTGAGGCAGATTTCTGTGGTCGTTGACAGATTTAATCGGAGTGCTGAGGCCAGTAACTCTTCTTGGGTGGTTATTTTTGAGATCAGCATATCGTTGTGCTTTTTGCGTTCCAGGTTTTGTCTAATCACATAATCCTTAGTAAAACCCCTAATACTTGCTTTGCAAGCATCCCATACCATACAGTATGCAGCTGAGTCTATGTTAATATCTATAAATTCTGTAAGATGCGATTTAAGCTGCGTCATATAGAGTATGTCTGAAACTAAATGTCTGGGGAAGGAGAATGGTCTGGGAAAAGTCCTAGTATGTGTTATTGTAAATATCAGCATTATTGCATTGCGATCCGAAGAAATTCGGGGGCATAAAACCATGGAGCTGACCTTCAGTAGGTTATCGCTTGTTAATGCCATATCCAATCTTGAACAAAGTTTATGAGGCGCAGAATAGTAGGTATACCCCGGTGTTTTTGGATATAAATACCGCCAAGCATCTTTAATGTTGTGGATATAGCATAGGTCAAGGATGGACAACCTGGTTTTATGCATCCTTTGATAGCTACCAGACCTAGTTGTGTCTATTCTGTAATCCATGATACAATTAAAATCCCCCATGATGATAAGTTCTCCCTCCCAGTCCAAAAGTTTAATATTCAGCTGATCAAGAAGGATGGGCTCATCTGTATTGGAGCCGTACACCACACATAGGACATATTTGTGGCTCTCGAAGCTAATCTGCGCTACTGCCCATCTGCCACCCTTGCCACAAGAGGTCTGTATTACTTCAGCCCTAAATCGCCTGTCCTTCAGGATAGCAACCCCTCTTATGGAGTGCCCGAAGGTGGAGCAAACCACAATGTCGTATCCCAATTGATTAAGTAGCTTTTTATCCTTCCCAGCAATATGTGTTTCGTATAGGAGAACAAAATGAGGCTTGTGTAGTTTTAGTTCTTCTTTAACCGAACATCTCTTATTTTTGCTATTTAGCCCCGCTACGTTCCAAGCTAAGCACTTTATTTCATACATTTGTAAATAAAAAAAAACCTTAAACCCATCTCCAGGTGTCCAGGTGTCCTGGTGAGTTTCCTATTCCTCATGCCATTAGTAGACAAAACAAAAAGAACTAAAATGTCCTCGCAACATTCTACCCCATCAGCCTGAAAGCAAATTTTACTAATTTCCCCCCCTCCACCCCCCATTCTGTGGAGAAAGACACCCCCCTCCCCCCTCCCCCCTAGCTCTTACCCCAGCCGGGGAAGAGCCACCCTTCAGCAACAGCTGCCGCTGGAGAGGCAGCATGCGTAGCAAGTCACCTTAAGAGGCCCCCGCCGTCCCTCTACTTTGAACAATTTACCAAATAAAGCAAAAAACAAACTAAACACTTTTCATATTCTCAGTAATGCATCAAAAAAGAAACCCCCCCATGCAACCAGTGTTTCTAAGTACCGAACCCTCCAATTGAGATTAGCACTTTGCGCATACAGTTAGAACTAATTCTTCAGAATAATTTTAAGTCTTGCTCTTGCCCGCACTGGTGCTAGTTAGATATGCTTCAGCTTCCTTTGCATCAGTAAAGAAATGAGCGCTTCCGTTTTTAATGGCCTTAAGGTGGGCAGGTTCCTGAAGAAATGCCTGACCTCCGCTAGACTTAATAGGATCTATCAGTTTGCGGAGCATCCACCGTCTGTCCATTGTTTCCTTGCTTAAATCAGAGCGAACAAAAATTGAGAGCTCACCTATAGCAATAGGGGTGTTGGGACGAGCTCTCTGCCAAACAGCCTGGCGCAATAAGAAATTACCCTGTTTCTCTGAACCAAAGGCAGATGATGAGCTCGCTGAATTTGTGAGTCCCAGTCCCAGTCTGCTAGGTCTGGGAAAGCTTTCTGAAGCAACCCCACTAGATAGGCCCTCGGATCAGAGCCCTCTGATCCCTCCGGTATCCCGAAAAGTCTCAGATTGGATCGTCTCTGTCGATTTTCCAAATCTTCGACCTTCAGTTGGAGCACTGACAGCTGAGTCTCATGTTTGTCGACTGCAATCGTCGTATTTTTGCTAGTTTCCTCAATCTCGACCACCCGTTGTTGAAGTTCAACAATATCCTGTGAGATCCCCCCGAATTTGGTAGTAAGTTCATGTAGGGAAGATTGCACTTTACTGTTGTCCTCCCTCAGCTGAAGGTAGTGTTCCTGCGCTTCAGCCCGTTGATTACTCAGTATCTGGAGTATTATGTCTAGTGAAGAGTAGTCAGTCGCTTCTTGCCTTTGTCTTTGTCCCTCTTTGGAGACACTCAGATGTTTACCCATCTCTGGGTTGGCTAAAGGAGGTGTCGTTACAAAAGGAGAGTCCCCGGGGGAGGGGAGGGTGGCATCTGTCATTGAGGTAGCTGCGATTGCATTAGGTTGTGGAGTTTCATCTTCCAATATTGGTGAATCAACCACGAATTCTTGCATCGAGAGCTGTACTTGATCAGTTGACCCGTCCAATGACGGGTTAAGTGAGACGGTTAGGGCACTACTTTCCAAGGTAATAGGACTGGCGGTAGTGCAGGGCACTTCTATAATAGGCATAGATTCTGTAGGGCTAGCCCCTGATAGTCTCAGTGTCATATTTTTAACTAAGCCCTTTGCTTCAATCCATTTTCTCAAAGGACTTTTGTCCAGAAGAATCTTCTTTGAGATTTGATTATTGTTTGCAATGGGCCGATTAAAAAATGGCATCAGCCTTGCCACCTTTCTTTGCCCTGGGCTTGCTTTTGTGTTTGGGTCCTCTTCTTGCTTGAGATTTTGTCATGTTATCTGTATGGTCGTCCTTCTCCCCCTTCTCCCCCAACTCGTCCTCTGTCTCTGCGTCATAATCCTCAAAGGAGCCTTGTTTGATAAGTTCAATAAACTCAGTGAGCACCGTATGTTCGGTGGGTTCGATAGGCACCACACTTTCCTCTGCTAGCCCGTCTGTCTCGGCTGCGAGGCAAGGAATAGCGGGTTCAATGAGAGGTGATAAACCCGTGATGGCAGCACTCACTCCTCCTGTTGAGATCTGTGCGTCTGCTTTTAAATCAGAACATAAGTTTTCCATTATTTCAACCCTTTCGGCAGTGATTGGCTCACCAGTCAGTATCAGTGTCTGTTCTGTTGAGGAGCTACTATGTACCCCTTCCGAACCCGCAAGAGTGTTGCAGGTATGTGAGTTTGATTGTTTGTGCCCCGATGTATCAGATATTTTTTCAGCCTCTGGAGCGTGAGGCGCACAGTTTGTTTCACCCCCAGTCGGCCCCCCCTTCCTGCCGTTGGTTTGGCCCTCGTTTTGGTTATAATCTTGGTTACAGTCTGACCAGGTTTCTTAATGTGCGTGCCCGTGCCCGGTGGTAAATTAGATGGTCTATGTACCTGTTTGCCGATATTTCCTCTCCACTGATGCAGTCCTCCCATCACGTTAGGCTCCGTGGTTGTTCCCATCGACCCAGCTGACGAAGAAGGTACTTCTTTTTCCATTTTCTCCCCTTCCATGGCAGGACTTACAACGTTCTCCAGTGTGGGATTTCCGGCAGCTCCTGTAACCGTGGTGACTGGGGAAAGCGCTGCTCCTACTGTGGCTTGTAAGATTGCAGCCGGGGGGGGGGGGAGGAGGCGCCACAGCTCCTGCCGGTTGTCTGCTGTTCCGCGTTGTTCGTGGCGGATTCTTCAGAGACATCCTCCTTAGCCACCAGGTGTGTGAAGCACAAAGATTTAGGCCTAGCCAGCCGAGCCCCGAGCTCCCAAGCAGACCCCGAATCGTCTGCCGAAAAAGCCAAGCCGTGTCCGGGAGCCTGAGCATCGGTGAGGAACGCCACTGACAGCGCCGCGTCAAAGCTCCAGAAGCCGTTTATGATTCTTTCTCTTTTCTCAGAAAACCCCCGCTGTCTTTCTGGGGTTAAGCACAGGGTTTAATTCAGCTTCTGCATCACAAATGTTGCTCCATAAGAGGGAGAGAGAGGAGCCTCCAGGCGAGCTGCTCGGCACAGATCCTCACTCCGCCATCTTGGATCCCAGCCATTTTGATATTTTCTTTTTAATATTGAGAGTCAGGAATTTTTTATGGTATAAATGTTGTTTGAAAATACAGTGTGGAATGTATTTACAACTCTTTAGAGTTCAGAATGAGGTGCTATTTTAAGTGGTTCATGTTGTCCTCGTAAACAAAATGGTCTGGTGAACTGTGCTTGTGAAAAATGGTGTGACTACTGCCAGACCTGGCGACTTTTGGCCCTGTAACAAAAACAGCTGGAGGGGCCCAAAACAGGCCCGCACCCGTGCGGCACACCGGGGGATTTCCCGGTGCCCGCTATGGCCAGTTCGGCCCTGGATGTGTCCTTGTTTAGTGAACTGGTGCTCCAGTAAAGTGCACCAATACCTTTGGTCGAGTTTTTGCTGTATAACAGCTGCAAAAATCCCTAAAAACTATAGGGGAAGAAATCAGAACTGACATTCAAAACGCATTTACTGTTCATTCTTCTCCACATCCAGATATTCCTTCACAACTGATTTGGCGGTCATGCAACTGGATCTGAACTCTGGAAGATGCTGAATGATTTAGCTTTGCAGAGTTTCCTTCTCTTTGAGCAGTTAACTGTTGAGTTTGGTTTCTGCACGAAGTACATTTAATTAATTGTGAAATTTGTTTACACATTTGTGTTGAAGATTATTCCTATGTCAAGTGTGCAGGATAGTTCTCTTTTGTACGTGCCATGCCTTCCAAGCACGATGGTGGTAAATAGCTGTTTAAATAGACAACTAATTAAAAATTGTCCCTTAAAAGGCATTCCTTTCAACTGAGATTGTTCTGCTTCTGTTCACCACGACTATAGTTGGGGTCAATTGTTTGCTGATTTCCATTATCATTGTTATGCTGCAATACACAAATCTGCAAAATGAATGACTTCCTTGGGGCTGGGAGCCACTGACATTAAAAAAACAGAGATTGTTTTTGCTCTTTTTATTGAAAAAGATTGTTCTAGAAAATACATTATTTGATTACATGTTTTATAACAAAATTCATACAAGGAATCGCAACCGGCCTCTCACAAAAATGTAGTGCCACCCTAATGCAAACTCCTACCTATCTAATCCCAACCCCCACCACTTCACCTACCGCCACTGCCAATATGTGTATATTTTTCCCTTCATTTCCAGACGAATATATGATGTTACAACGCATACATTTACACAGCATGCAATTACAACACAGTTTTTACATCGCAACATCCACTACCACGCATTCCATTACATCGCATGACACTACATCGCATGTTAACAAACTACCTTTACAACGCATTCCATTACATCGCATACTACCTTTACAACGCATACCATCATACCATTACATTGCATTTAAGGTAAATATTGGATAGTATAGAGGTAACAATTACTATTCTAACTCCATGGGGTGCAACAGTAGGGTAGGTGTTGGATAGTGTAGGGGTAGGAATTACTATTCTAACTCCAGGGGGTGCAAGAGTAGGATAAGTGTTGGATAGAGTAGAGGTTAAAAATTATTATTCTAACTCAATTTAACGTGTCAATTAGTATTTATTATGATTTAGAATTCGAAGAATTCCACATAAAGTACATAAATAAAACATCATTCATTACATACAGAAATGCGAAGTAAGAATACAAGTACAATTTTATACTAAAAAACCAACAATTAAAAAAGAGGACATTTTCCTACAGTAGACTAGACTACACAGTGGGCTAGGTCATATCAATGCAAAAGATCTTTTTTCAGTTAAAACAAAATATGGACTGTCAGGAGAATCTATTTTCAAAAAAGTACACAGAAGAGTTAATCACAATCATAGTTGGGTCTAAGGGAAAGGGAAAAGGAAAAAGCACTGCCCCCTCATACAAAGTGCAGGTGCTCTAGGCAATTTCTGGAGGGGTGCCTACCAAAAGCTCCCCTAGCAACAGTATATTTGATTTAACATTGAGAAATTATAAGTACTCGAGTCACTTAAATGAACAACTTTCCATTAAAACACACTATATGCAGTCAAGAGTACCTGATTTTAAAAAGGTACACAGAAGAAACAATGCCAGGTGTAATCCGAATTTAGAAAAAGGGGAATAGCACTATATTGACATAGAAAAGTGCAAATGCTCTGTGCAAAATTTGGAGGAGTTATTACCAACTCTCCCCTAGCAGCTATACAAACATTTTAACCCCAGAATATTAAAAACAGCTATTTACATATCATACAAAAAGTGCACGTGCTCAGTGCAATTTCAATTAACAGATATAGCAGCAGTATAGATGAGTTACCATTTAGCTATTTCAAACTTTCAAATCACTTAAAAATATTTTAATCCTAATAAATATTTAAAAATTCTTTAAAGAACCGAAAAATTTTAAAACACATCAGTTCAGACGGAGGGGACAGAAGACAATTACGGGCCTGTTCAGCTGTTGAGATGTTATACTTTAAAAAGGCAATCCTTAAATATCTTCGTCGTATTGAGTGGAGTGCGGGACACACAATCAAAACATGATTCAGATCTTGTATTCCGCAATTACACAAATGACAATATCTTTCATTTTTGGGAATACCCTCCCAGGCAGCTGTTCCAATTCTTAGGGGTAATACATTCAATCTTAGCAACAGAATAACCCTACGAACACCGTGTTCCAGGTTCCAGAGAACATATGGCTGGGGTTTTTTGACAATAGAGCTCATTGCAATACAGTCCATCCTCCCATTCAATGAACATAGTAACAGATCTCTTTCGCGAGAGACCATTCTAACTCCAATGGTATGCGTTGTAATGGTATGCGTTGTAATGCCTGCATTGTGGCGACATGCGATGTAGTGTCATGCGTTGTAATGGTATGCGCTGTAATGCCTGCATTGTAGTGTCATGCGTTGCAAAGGATGTTGCGATGTAATGCCAGCGTTATAAGTGTAGTGCGATGTAATGGTTGCGTTGTAAAGGCTGTTTCTCTTCCCAGACTGATATAGGGGAACTGTAGGACCTATAGTAACTGGACCTTTGAAAGCAACTGGTGCATTTATAACAGTCAAATTGTTCACATAAGGTATGTTTGTATTACCACTCACTGATGTGAAAGGTCTGTGTGGAACTGGATCTATGGGCACAGCAGCTGCATGTAGAACTATCCCCGAATACAAGTTTGTTAAACTCTGGGGTTGGTCTCCATTATAAGGTGGTTGATGATTCAGTAACAATTAATTCAAAATTCGTCATCAAATTCACAATCACTATCTCCAGCCAGAACTATTGATTTTGACTCTTCAAGATGCTTTTTCTTTTCCTTAATATTTCCTCCAGCTTCCTTATCTGCAACTATTATGGGATACATTCTAGTTCCCTCTACTATATCTGTTCTCCAAGCCCTCTTCTGAGCATCCCATCTAGCCTTGAGATATCCGTTCAGAGTATTCTTGTACCTTCTGTGACATTTCTGTTCCTCCTTTCGATGAGCTGCATGTTCCCATTCACAAGGCACCTCAAATTGTATGCGTCTAGGTGACGGTTTAATCTCGTATAATTGTCTCCCTAAATTTTCAAGAATTCTGATATTAAAGGTTTCATATTGTGGATAAGCTAGCAGTCCATCATTCTTAGTGTACTTCATCCATTTTTCAAGTCATTTGTGTAGGAAGCTGGCTCTGTATATACTAAACCATAATGAGGAATAGTGTGCACAGAGTCGAGTGGAACCCCAAATTTAGGCAGAGGTAAAAGTAAATAGCACCTTACTCTCTTTTTGTGGTTTTGTGGGCAAGCAGTAAGGCTTCATCAGAAGGTAGTGTTACGCATTTGTTGTACACGCTCAGGCGGCAAATGACACACACTCAAAGATTGAACTCAGACCAATTTTTCTGTATCAAAAATATTATTACGTTATTTTGTTTCCAGCCACGGCCCGTGGAGGGAGTTTCGGTGTGGCGGAGAGGCGGGGCGGGGCATGCTAAAAACCGGAGTATGGATAATTGAAGGTAAGTAAACAATTTAATTAATAAAATGAATTTCGTAACGCACCCTGCATCACATTTTGGGATGCAGGGCGCGCTACGAAATTCGTTTTATTAATTAAATTGTTTACTTACCTTCAATTAGCCATACTTCGATTTTTAGCACCCCCCACCCTGCCCCTCCCCCGCCCTGCCTCTCCGCCCCACCAAAACTCCCTTCACGGGCCGTGGCTGTTTGTTTCCAGAACCAAGCCAAGCCTGGTGCAGGTAGGTGAAATAAATACTTTGCAGAATCTCATGCAATGTAATACAATTGAATGCAGGTTCAAATGCAGTTGATTGAATTACAGGTAGGTCAATGTTTCGAAATTACTTTTCAGATTGCTATATATGTTACTTTTTAGATTAATTTCCAGATTATTTTGGCTAATCAGTTTGGTATGCCTAGATATCACACTGATTAAACAACAGGGGGTGGTGATGGATAGAGTTTCTGAATTAAGCAGAATACTCTCACCCAGTCAAGAGATCAGGGCTTGATCCAACACCGTTTTTTAGCTCACTGCACCATCCCAGCTCAGAACCTGGCTATATGCAAATTAGTCTGTCCCTGGCCCAGTGCATCATGGGAACAGGGCAGACCAAACTACCAAGCCAATTCTTTCACTGGGAAGGAAACAAGCTTCCGGGGACCGGTTTCTGGCATTACAGCCGTCTTCGGCCCGGCTTGCTTGAATCCTGATGGTGCAATGAGCAAGGGACTCACGTCTGAGTATACCCTTCCACGCTTATGGTGGACAAAATAATTAAACAACAGGGGGTGGTGATGGATAGAGTTTCTGAATTAAGCAGAATACTCTCACCCAGTCAAGAGATCAGGGCTCTCAAAAAATGTAATCCTGTCCCATATCACAAACTAACCTGAAACTTGTTAACAGCCACATGACATATCACATGACCGGCAGCATTTCAAAATAGTAAAGCACGGCCGGAAATCTCTGTGCCGTCGCTTCTGAAGACGAGTAACGGACCCGAGCACGCCCAAACTCTCTTTTCAGGTTAGTTTGTGATATGGGACAGGATTACATTTTTTGAGTGCCCCACCTAAATACTCGTTAACCATACCCTAACCGAGTCCCACCGTTTCTTCCTTACAGATCTTAGCAACCGCTCAGAGAAAGGCATGTAAGTGACGCCTCGTTCTTATCATTGTTGATCACCTTTTATTCATCGTACACTTAGACAGGACATTTTCAAGACCGTTCTTTAGTTTTTAGCTCTCTGTTCACACTCTAATGTTTATTTTAAAGATGGTACGATGTAATGACATTGTTTGTTTCACATATTGATTTACACCACAGTAATGGTATTATATTATGTTTACAGTGTCGATTCCCTGATGAAGGGCATGACCTAAATGCCCGAAATGCATTGGACACGTTGTAATGACATTGCCTGAAGTATAAAGTGTTCGAAAATTTTAGAGGACAAGAAATCATGTTTGAAACCAGAAATTAAAATTCTAATGAAATAAAAAACAAGCAAACAACAGAATCAACGGAGTGGAAGTCTTTTTTATGGGAAGACAATAACATGTGTGCCTGTAAAGGGATGATTCTAGAAATCCTCTGTTCTCACTTCTCAACTTATGTTCACGACGCCGTCGGACCCTCGACGTCACCTTTCGGTGCACCATAAAATTTCAATAAAGCTCAGCACAACCGCACTTCAATAAACTAGCTGTGCATCTATCCGAATCTCAATTGTATTGTTAAAGAATGGCACAAGACAGAAGTTGGGAAAATGATTCTGAGTTGAGCAAAATATATATAGCTGGAATTTCAGAAGCTTTCGTAAAGGACAGACTTCAAGGTGTGGTAGGGATGGAAACAGGGCTCTCTATAGAAAATTTGAAGTGGACTTTTAGACGTGGCTGACTAGAATATTCCTTCATGATCACCCCATAAGGATAGATGAAGGGTGTGGTTAGATGGAGATAGTGGTCTATTTTGTAGTGCCGAGTGAATCATCCTGTCAGGACCTGCCTTTGTCTTTCATATTAGGGCTACCCCAAACCGATGATGCCTGTCAGGTGCAAGGACTTCACTCCTCATTCTTTTCCTATTTGGAGCACTTCCTTCAGAAACACCCCTCATTACTTCCTGCTGTGACATCATCACCTGAAGGCAAAGATTGTGTCTGCTTTAAGGTGATAAATATAGAAACTGAAATAATGGCCTAAAACCAGTTGCAGATCATCTTGGAAATTAATATTTTTTTCCATGGTATCCTCCCCACCTCAGATATTTCCCTTCTTTTTCTGAACCTGTTTTTGGTGGACATACGAATATGTCACTTCACTCCTTCTAACCAGCGGTAAAGAGCTTGTGCGCTCCTTTGTAAACATGGTCAAAGTAATTTATTTATGCACCCCTAATATCTCATACTACCAGTGACCATGTTGGGTAACTTAAATGCTACTGGTAGACTGCAACATTCATTGTATCACCTACTACAGTGGTCCTGTAAAACATTTCTGAAGGCCTGCCACTTCAGCCTGGGTGTGGTTTAAACTTTCCTTTTAATCTGGCAAAATAAAGTATTTGCCAGGTATATATATCCCTTTTTAATACTTATAGGTAGGCCTTAATAGCCTACAGGGCTTTTCTGCCAGAGCACAGCTGACACCTGACCACTGATCCCTCCCTGGTGGGGAGATGTGTATTGCTCCTAGACCTTGGATAGTGGACAAAGAGCTGTGTATGTGAGGGGAGTGTCTCATCCTTTGACAGGATTTACATTTACATTTACATTTACATGCCTATACACAGGATGGCATGGAGACTGTGCAATGCCCATACCTGACCTTCAAAGGACACCAACCATGTCAATGGCTGATGAAGCTCACACCTATGTCTGCCTCCTTTTTGCTTCTCTGTTTAGGCTGGCTCTAAACTCAATGGGAGGGGAGGAACTGACCAGAATTGGTTTAAGGCGGAGTAAAGGCTGAAATTGGGCATACATGAGTCCCCATGAACCCCTCCACAGAACATTTTTCAACCTGTGAAGAATCAGAAGGACTGCCATGCTGTCTGAATAATCTGAAGAAAGACTGTACCTGCCTGCCTTCCTCCCAGGACCCCAGAAGTGACTTCAAGGGTCAGTTGCCTGACCTATTGTTTGAACTACAGGGACACAACAAGCTTCCAGGAACCTCTCTCCCAGTAGCTGCCCAACACACCCGTTTCAACTGGATCTGACTTGAACCATGTTCCTGGTCTCATTGGACTGAGTCCCCCAAGCGGTGCTACACACGTCCTGGACACTTAGCTGGTGTTAGAATGTACTTTTTCTGCCCCCAAACTGCAACAAGTGGGAATCTTTTTGCCAACTTTCTGCCTGGAGAAATGACGGAGATTTAGGTTACTAACAAACCTGTCATCAACATCAAATCACCAATGTTCCCTAACATTCCGGCTTACCCCAATAAAAAAGACCCAACTTCCAGAATTGTTTCTAATTCTGAACGTAGAGAGCTGCACTGGCACCGACATTGGGCAGCATCAGATAGACATTGAGACACTGCTGGGAACAGACTTCACCTGTTTCTTGGTCTGCCACCTTAGCTGAAAACCACACCAGGACCGTGTCCTTCAACAGCCTCACGTCATTAAGCCCTGCTTCAGCTTTGGCTTTCAGTGTGCCCAGCAGATGACTTGTCTACAACGATTTTTTCTCCATGAAAGTTTCAAAGTCAGAAGGTACACTTTCCAGTGGGATGAACCTGATGCCTGTATCCAAACAGCAGTCCATTGTGGTCAGACTTAACTTTTGACTTTAATCTGGTCTAGTGTGACCAGATACCTAGGGTGGCTCTTTGCACTTTTTGGTGTTATTTTTAGTTCAGACTTTAAAAAATCACTGTTGTATTTTGTTTACTAAATATTATCTATTTTGTTTTTAATTGGTTTGGGATATTTATTGTGTTATGTTTTCCCTTTATTACTGTTTGAATGCTGCATAAATACTTTACACTTTGCCTCTCTGTTAAGCCTGGCTGCTTTGTGGCAAGCTGGCAGAGGATTTAACACAGATGTATTTATTGAATTCAGTGGTTCATCCTGACAAGGGCTGTGATTATTATTTTAAGTAGGTTTGCACTCTATTCAACTAATTATTCAATTTCCAACACAGTGACAGAGGAGCCAACATTACCTGATGTGAAATGGTCTGAATGGAAAAGCGTTGTACATTGTCAACAGGTTCCAGGATTTCTCATTGATCAAAGGGGTGACACTCAACAGAGTGTAAGGGAACCTCTTGAGATCTAGGCCTGATGTCTCTGGTAGCCAATTTCCCAGTGGTGAGCGGACATCAAGTGAAAGGAAAGAAGTGACATCATAGGGTAAGACCAGAGTGTTGCAGTTGGTTTGCTTGTATGCCCACATATTTTGAGTCAGTTGTGCTGTGCCGCAGATCCAGAGCGTGAATGCTGCCGAGGCCACCCCTAAGCAGGAGCGAAGTTGCAGGGCTGACCCAAGTGCTGGAGTGAGTCTCCCTTTCTACCATTTGTGAACCTGGTGGGTTTCACCAGTGAAGAGAAGTTCCCACCTTTTAATTAAATTAATTAATTGCAGGTTTATATAGCGCTAGGATCGACTCCCGGAGGAGTATCTCTGCGCTTCGACCGCTGCGAAACCCTTCCTGGCTTCCCTGAGAGATGGTCCCTTAATGGGTATCTCCAGGGTGAGACCAGGCATCCCCGGCGGTCTGGTGGGGCCGTTAGTGAAGATGAGGCAAGCTAATGCCCAGAGTTGCCGAGTGTGATCGCTGTTCAGAGTGGGCACCGAGGCGAGAGAATTATCGAGTCCGCTGACCCTGGTCCAGAAACCTGCCGCGTCGGGAATCGAACCCTGGTCCCGGGCCGTCCTCTGCTCTCGGGTCTGCCGCCTCTAACCAGTGAGCCACACTACTTCACACCTACTTCCAAGGTTCTACTCGGGCTGTGTGCACTTTTTGAGTCGAAGGGTAACCAGAGGTCATTCAAAACCTAACGTTAAAGAGCAACTAAAAAACGGTGCATGTCTTTCATCACTTTTTTTTACAATGTGAGTTAGCCAATGGCAGTACTGCCTTTTCTTCGATGTGCTGTTTCTTCTTCAGAGATACTTTGTTCATTGTTCAAATATGTATGCTGTAGTTGGCTTTATTATGATATTTTTCGGGTGATTGCTTTCATGTGAATTCAAAGAAAGAGACTGTGTTTGTTGTTGACATTCTGCTGTTAATAATCATGATATTTTGCAGGTCATTACACCCCTCCTTCCTTTTAGACAACTTCACCTAGGGTATGTTGGTGACTTGGCCCTTTTTGCAGGGTAACCCCCAAACGTTTTACCATTACCCCTCCTTTTTGCTAAGCCTGTTTCTTTTCTCAGTTAGTACTCTGTGCACTTTACCACGACTGATCAATTCAGAACCTGGATACAAATGCTGGTAATGTGTTGTGTGTTTGTCACATGTTGATAGTTTGTGAAATGTATTGTGGGTTTTGATTTTTGATGAAAGATTTCATTTATTGCTTTCACATTGTTATGGTCAACGGTGTATGATTTTGTTGAACATAAACAAATTTTAAAGGTTTTTTAAAATAATAGAAAGTAAATTGTGCCATATTAAACAATTTATGTGCTCACAAAATTCAGAGTTATTTTATGTGTTAAAGGGCTGTCAGCATTGGCAATTGTTTGTTTGATGTATTTTGATGTGTGACATAGCCTTGCTGATATATATTGGCACACCTCTGCTTTTTTTTATTTTAGAAAGTAGGCATTTTCCTGCCCCAGAATTTCTGAGGCCTTGGCGGTGTACAACCTAAAACCTTGAGCCTTCAAGGAGTTGTCAGCTGCCTGGGCCTGTTCGTTACTCTCCTATCTGGAATGCATATGTTTTGTGAAAAATAGGAGCTGGGTGTAGGTGGAGGGTGGGTCTGCGTCATCCTGCCAGATGGGAGGGACAGAGCTGTTTCCTGCACCACTAACATGTCAAATGGCTTCCTCTAGCACACTCACAAAATAACTTGACATCTTGAAGCCAGGGCAGGGAAAGGAAGGGTGAAGGAAGGAACTTTCCAGAACTAGATGTGGGGGTTGGACTAAAGTTTCCTCAGCATAAATGGGAGGCACCAGGTATAAATATTGGATCTCCTAAGCTGGAACTGCTCCCTTTATCCCAGGCTTACCTGTATGACTCCGAGGGTCAGTTGGCTGAATTCCTGTCCAGGACTACAGGGACACAAGATGATCCAGAGGTCTCCCTACAATTGCCCAGCAGACCTGCTGCTACTGGCCCTCCCTGGACCTGCCACTGGACCAGCCTGAGCCTGCAACTGGATTTGCCTGTGCCTTGCTGGTTTCTGCTGGAGTGAGTTCCTGATCCCCAAGATATGTTTTCCCAGGTCCTGGAACTTTAGCTTGCTTCAGTTGAGCTTCTCCTGTGAAATCCTTGTTTTGAACTCTGAGCTTCAGAATTTGAGACTGTAACTTTTTCAGTAAGACTAACCTGGTCCTTGTATCTGGCCCGCACTCCATCGCTGTCAGCCTTACATTGTACTCCACTTTTTTAAAACTGGTGTGGGATAACTCTTGAGTGATGTTTTCGCTTTATTATTGTTTGTGGGCGGCACACCTTCTTAACACAATGCCTCTAAGACAAGTCTGACTGCTTTTGTGCCAAGTTGCCAGAGGGTTGAGCAAGGGTTAATTTAGTTACTTCCGTGGTTTATCCTGACAAGGATTGTGATGGTTGCTTGAAGAGCGTTTTCACACCCCTCAATCAAAAACCAAATTTCTTAAAGTAAGGATGTACCTTCTCTACAGTGTGTGTGTGTGTGTGTGCGCATGCGTGTGTGCGTGCGTCCGTTCCACGTAATATCTTGAAACCTGGCTTAGTCCAAACTCAAAAACATTTTTATGATTAAAGCAGGTACCTCCCATTGACACTTTGCTGTAAAATAGTGCCATCAATTTACAAATTCATACTATTAGTCCATATGGCCGGGATGCCTGTCACCCCCTCCCAACACAATCCCCAAGGATGGGAAGACGGACGCAGTTCTGAACTTTTGGAAGGCGGGAGGGAGTTACCCTCCCGGCCGTATTTATTAAAATATGAAACAAAATTAAAACATTAAATAAAAGTTTCATATCATGTACAATTTTCATTTATTACATTTCGATGAAGACATGTCCATTGGCTAACCTTAACAAATCTCTAATACAAAGGTTTTCCTAGCCGAGTCTAACATCCTGCAAATGCATACTTTCTAAATTAAAATTGTACATCCTAGCATTACGGGCCAACGGCAAGGTCGCAACCGGTGTCAGATCCCTACTACCAAAACTCTCGCCCTCACGGTGTGAGTGGCCGGCCGCGCAGAGGACTGTACCCTCTGTGCCAACTCCAATTTCCCTTGTCTTGTCGGGGGCCCCCCATTTCAACTCGACGCCATCTTGAAGGTCGTCCGAGGACCCGTGTGAGGTGTCTGTAAGAAGGCAGCGTGGACTCCCCCCCCACCCCACACTGTCTATCACATCCGCCGTCGCGGATATCCGGGCCCCGGGAAATTCGTAGGAGGGGCATATAGCCGCCTCCTCCCCTGGAAGGGGCCTATGGCCGTCTTCCCCTAGGCGACCCATACTTAGTGGGTGCCGCCTCCCCGTGGGAGGGGCCAATGGCCACCTCCCCTCGGGCGCTCCCATCCATAGTGGGTGGCGCACCCCTCTAGGGACCTTGAAATTACTGCTCACTGATCATGACCTTACCGCCCGACCAAAAAATAAATACGACATTTGATTACCTACTAGGGAAAAAACATCATATTGTCAACTTGCAATATTTGTCCATACTACAAGAGAAAACAGTACCTTCAGACAGACATCATCTCATTAGACTAAACCTTCATATACCGCAACACAGAGGGAAGAAGATGTTAATCAGAAAACAAAAGACTTTATTGCAGAACTAACATTGCCATAAGGGGCTGGTGGGTGGGTCAAAATTGCTCCTTGTTCCGTCGAGGGCTCACGTGCAACGAGTGGGTGCAGCTTCCAAGCACAGGAACAAGAGGATGCTTCTTCGGATTCCCGCTCTCTTTATTCCTCATCGGGAGGGCGTGAACCCTACGCTGGTACGCCTACTGGGCGTGGCCATCGGTGTAGGTGTCTAGGACAACCCCTCTTGGGCGGGAAAAGGCGCGCCCCGGCTACGCCGCTTTGGGCATACCAGCCGTGACACGCCCCCCGCCCAAAACGGTTTCCCGGGAGGATCCGGGCCCCCAACCATACGTTCGGGGGGACCGAGTGGTCGCCCCTTTTCAATTGACTCACTGAGACCCTTCGAACAGGCCCTCATGTCCATAAGATGTTAACGAGCGCAGTGCATATGAATCAGTGACCACCACAAAACATCACGGATATTAGGCAATGATGCCCATCACAGAAAATCCTTTGGAGAGAACAACCCTGCTCCAACCCGAATTAAGAGTGAATTTATTCAGCCACAGAACTGTAAAGAGAAAGAGTGGCGGCAACTGGCTAAGACCTGGAGTAGAAGTCATAACCAATGCTATACCAACTCCTGTTCGCATACGAGTGGCGGCACCATGGAATACCTTCCGTTCAATATATGCTTTTGAGGCCAACGTTTATATATTTTAATGCTAGGCTGGACGAGAGATTACAAAGGCATGGCTTTAATAAATGGTATTTTTGTTTATTATAGTAGGATGGGCCGAGATCTTCTATTTCAAATCATGGCATTCGGGTACAGAAAGCAATGTTGTCTTAATTTTTTTTTCAACAAAACTATTAAAGCCTGCAAATAGATTAATTTGTACTTTTTTGTGGATTACCTTTAGGCTAGGTTCTGTAAAGTGAAGGGCAATGAACTCGATGAACCATGCGCAACTTTCAAATATACTAACTCTGTAACTCGCCAGATAGCGAACTAAACAGAATGGATTCTACAACCTAACAAACTAAAGCAATCACAATTTAGCGTGTCACGTTGCATGATATATACGTGAAATTGCATTGAATAATTTAGCTATATAAAAGTCGTTAGTAAAGATAACAATTTAGAGCACACATTTTGTATGATACCATACATCTGTCCACAACTGGAAAACACACAAGCCAGCGCGTCTGCAGTGAGAATTGTTTTCACATACATTTGCCCGAATGATTAAATCGGTGTGAGGAAGTTCAATGTATTTTCATTATATGAAATCATAAAAATCTGTGAGATCTTCGGCTTCAACTGTTATGAGGCAAGTTGTGGAAATTGCCTTTTTCAGCCTTAAATAAGGTCTAAATTACTTGAATGTGGTTGTGAAACAAAGAGTGTACCTTTTCTGCATTATACCTTTGCTGTTCAAGGTGAAAACGAGACAAATAGACTCGAATTTACTTTCAGAAAACACAAATTGCCCAGACCTTAGTGGTTAGCAATGGCTTGAACTCAATTGACTTAATGTGTTTCATTAGACAGACTGAGTTGCTATGCAACATTAAAAGTATCACAATGTTCTGGATGCAGGTTAGACTCAAATACCCAAGTCGAGTTGTCATGCTAGGGTATCAGTTATTTATTATTCCGTTATTCTCGATCCTAACGCATGAAAATAAATGCGAAATGAAGAAAATAAATAGAAACAAAAGAACGGAGTATTTACAAACGTTTCAGTACAAAGGGACACGATATAATGACTCCTGAAATAAAATCGTAAAACAATGTTCACAGTATTTCATAAACAGCCATGGTAAAAAAAAAAGATGACAGACAGTTGGCATCAGCTGCTAGGTTTTGATTTAGAGTATGACTTGTCATTTTTGTTTTAGTATTATATAGCGCGAACGCGACCGGAAGATGGCTTTACACGAGCACCATCTTCGGACCACATGGATACTTTCATTTATGTTAGGCGTGGGAGATTAAGGGATTTGCCGAGAATCACAGGACTTAAGCTATTTAATTATGTGTCCAGAATGGACACATAACACGGCTGTGGCTCCGTCGCCGGGATAGACTGAACTTCGAGTGGTATGGTGAGGATAGGCCCCTGTAGAAATGTCAGATGACAATATCCGCATGTATTTAACTTCGCCAGCTCCTAGTTCGACATTGGCCCTTGCACTAGATAATGATGAAGGGGCAGATGTATCAAACAATTTTTTTGTCGCAAACGCTGCGATTCGGTAAGAAGCAGCGTTTGCGACATAAAAAAAAACTGAAAATGCAATGTATCATCTAAAACGCATCACAATATTAAGGAATCGCAAATTTTGCGATTCCTTAATATTGCGTAGCATTTAAGGAATCGCAAATTGCGATTCCTTAAATGCTATGCAAGAAGCAATTAAGTTTTGCGAATTTACACTAAGAAATCGCAAATTACCACCAACTTGTAGTTGGTGATAATTTGCGAATTCTTTTACAAATGCACTTTTTGGCATTTGTAAAGGTGCCATGTGGCACTTATACATGCCCTAAGGGCATGTATGTGCGCCATATGCTCACGCATGTAAATTTCAGGGGTGCAGCAGGGGGCCCTTAAGACACCCTTACACCCTTGAAATTAATCTCAATTTGCGATTAGCTAAACGCGAATCGCAAATTGAGAATAACTTCCCATTCCTTCCTATGGGCCTCCTGGCCCATGGAAATGAATGGGAAATTATTCCTTAATTGCGATTAGCAATTTACTAATCGCAATTAAGGAATTTTAAGAAATCGCTAAAGAATAGTGAATTTTTATATACATACCATTTTGCAATTTTCAAATAGTGATTCTCAAAAAATCGCTATTTGAGAATCGCAAATAGGTATTTTGATACATCTGCCCCTAGTCCTCACAGAAAAATGGCCTAAGGATGTTTTATTGGAAAGCACTGTGAAGTCACTCAACTTTAAAATGGGCTCTCTAAGTAATCAAATTGTCAGGTAGAGGGCGTGCTGTTACCAAACTCAAATGATCAGTACAGTGCCATTATAGGACACAAAGAAACGATTACAAGGTTTTTATGCCACTCTTCTTCAAAGTCACCCTCAAACCATTTCTCCAAAATAGGAAAACTTTTGAAATACCTAGTAGAGAGATTTTCAAATATTTCAGGTTTTAATGTTTTTATGGAAATTAGTAAAGAACTACCTCCTGAACATATGTGTTGTCTTTAAATAGAAAGATCCTATGAAAATTCCAATTCAGATTGTTATAGAATCTTGGGGAGACAGGCCGACCTGCAAAATAGGCTCAATAATAAACAAGCTGGGGGGGAGGGGGGGTAGAATTTACAAACCAAACAGTTTCTTAGTCAAGTAACATGAGGTATGTAGTAACTAAAACTGCTGAATTTAGAATTTAGCACTATAGTATTTGTATTAATGTGGATTATTTTTTTGAGGTGGCGCCTGCCCACCTAAAGGAAAAATGGTGCTTCTTTTCAGGCTGAACCCTCAAGATCACTAAATTATACTGAACTCAACCCCCTGGTAGCTATGGACACCTGAGCTGGCAGGCTGAACTTAGTGAAAGTGTGTAGTATCTATGCAGCACCAAAACATGAATGAAGTCAAAACACTAAGCAATGCAAATCAACAACAGTCTTAGACAAATAGAGTGAAATTTAATAAACAGAATTACACCAAAATGACAACAATCTTATTTAGGGAACCCAAGATATGAGTTTTTAAAGTTTTAAGCCCAAAAGCGCAAGGTGCTAATGGTAGCCAAGGTTTATGGTAGACTGGGACCTAGACACAATTTGAGCACAGGAAGGATTCACCAAGTGGATTGGGGTGTATACTACTGAATATCAACACCAACAATATTGTGGTACAAGCATATAAAGGATAGGAAATTGCTGAGCAAAATGTTGAAAGGTAAGTGCGTGTAGGGAACTATAAATATACTATTCCTAACTCCACATCTATCTACCTTGAAGATATATGTACTGCAGAGGTATAAATTTGTGGTGTTAGGTACAGAAATTCCAGACTAACTTACCTGTATTTTATTTCAACATTCTGTCCTTGATTTTGTGTACCATCGATATTGCAGTTTCACTATTCAAGGGACACCTTGTGGATTGATCCCAGTGAAAGCCTGGAGGTATACAAGTTTGAAAAATTCTTACTTCAGAAAAGGACTTTGCCATTTTCTTGAAGAAAAATGTTGAAATTTGTTCTAAGTCTAAATGTAGTATAGGAATTTTTAACTTTTTGAGAAGATAAATACTCCCTGCCCAGGATGCTTCTGAAATTGTAGCTGCTTCCATGGAACCGAAGGACTAATAACTGAAGCATATTGCGTTTCAATGGGGGGACCCAGAAGCCTACCAGACCCGGGTTACTGAATCAGTATAGAGGAAATTGGTCAGGTAGCATAGGACATTATTAGTTAAACATATTCACATCCAAAACAAAAAAGATTCCTGAGGTTATACTCTCAGATTTATTATGCCATTCCTTGTATCAATTTTTTGAGATATAAATCAAATATATACACATATTTACAGTATGGTGGTCAGGTATGAAGGAAAATGAAGGAGGAACGGGGTGAGTGGTTTATGAGGGTTTAGTGAGGGTTGTGGACACGGAGAGGGTGTTGTGACATGTTATCATCACATGACAATTGTAGTATCAATCCACCCTAAAAATTAGGGTAAACGTTCCAGAAGTACATAGCTACATATGGACACTGAACCTCCTTCTCAAATTGTCCTTGCTTGTACTCGTATGTGTGTGTCGACGTTTGAACCCCAATTAATTGAGCTAGGTGAGTCCAGCCTTAGGAGGGGGTCTTCATCAGGACTGTGTCGGAGCACCTTGAGAGGTAGAGTGTATTTGGACTAGGTTTGAGCAAGATAGTTGTGATTATTATAAGGAGAAGGGTATGTGATAATGATTAAAAATAAATTACCTAAATTCGCCAACTAATTACTTGTCACTGAGTAAAAAGGTGATGAGGGCTCAGCCGAGCTTCTGTCTGTTGGATAAAGAATGAAAGTCAGTGGACCAATGCCGGTAGAAAGACATATTTAAACTGGTGGTGTGGAGAGAGACTTATTCATACTTGATGCGGCCTAGTGTGCTCCTCAAAATCAAACGGATGGCAGGTCAGGTCGATCTCTGACAGAGATCGACCTGACCTGCCATCCGTTTGATCTTGTGGCTTCAGCAAGAGAGCCACTGACCCCCAAGTAGTGTCCCTAGGAGCCTTGGGCCATTGGATAAATGTCAGAGTGGACCCCTCCTGCCCATTATTCAAAGTTGGGAATTGAGAACTTTTTCAAGGACTTTCATCAAAAGATCCAGAGGCTACCACCTGACCACCAGAGAGCTGCAGCAGCCAACACTGCAAAACCAGTTAGACTCAACATGCTGATTTGTCTCACTGAAAGGATCCCGAAATCCCAAAACGTTTTTAAAGTCCAAAAGTAGAAATCTTCACAGGGCAAAGGCAACAAATGTACCTAGGTGTCGAGGGAAGTTCTTTGGGAACAAGTTTCGAATTACTCTCACTTGGAGTTTTTCTGCCAAAAGTCAACAGTTTCACTGGGACTTCGTCTGATGAATATTCGGCTTCGTGAAACCCATCTCAGTCACAGCCTGCTACCTTGCCCGACCTAGGATTTTGAAATTTGATTCCAGAAACTTGGGGCCTTATTACAAGTGTGGTCGTCCAACTGCTCAAACACTGCAGCCACTGCCGCCAGGAGACCGCAACACCAGCGGTTTTCTGACCGCCATATTACGAGTTCAATGTGGTGCCCATAGCTTCGAAGAGTTTGCAGTGGGGGTGATTACTTTTCCATATGTTTTGTGCCTGTGTGAGTATTTTGACTGCATATGTGACAGATGCACACATATGCATGATACATGTGGAAAAATACCACATACCCACTCCCGGAGTCTGGTCCATATGTAGGCAGTCTAGGCAATGGGCATATGGTACAAAACGGATTCACATGTACATCGCCATGAATGAGGTCATAATCCTCGGGTGAAGATGCTCCTGTGAAGGGGGGACCTAAAGAAAGGGATCCACGTCAAACTCTGACCAAAAGATCGATAAAGGGGTGAGTATGTACCCCAAATCCTTTGTTCCTGCCAACTGAAGCTCGTGGTCTCACCGCCATGGTGACCTCATGGAAAAACCAACTCGTAATGTGGATGTCGGTAAAACTCCCCTGTACTACCCTATGACAGCTGTTTTTCCTGAACACAACTCGGAGGCTGTGCGGTGTGCTGGCGCTGTCAGCAGTTCAGCTGCCGTCTTTCCAAATGCAATTAGCGCATCTCGTCATACTGCAGTCAGACCACTAAGCTCTCAGCATTCGAAATACGACCACGAGCATGGCTGTTTACTGACTGCCAAACTCAAAATAAGTCCCTAAGTCAGAAGATGAAACTTTTGACCAGACAAAACCTGGTCCCTGTATACCACCCATGCCCCATCTTGCCGGACTTATCTTTTGAGTTTGACTCAGTCTAGCATGACCACATACCCAACGGTTGGCGCCTTGTGCTTTTTGGTGCTAAAATCATCTAACATTTTGAAATAATAATCTACTAATGATTGGTATTTAGCGGTGGGATCATGAACTTGCATTTAGCAGTACCACTCAGCAATTAAGCTAGAAAATTAAAAATCCCTAAATTCACAAAAGGCAAAAACTGTTTTGATTTTTTATTGGATTTACATTTTTAATTGGCTCATTTTTGATTTTTCAAAGTTATTTTTGATTCCAATTTTTACACCTTTTAAAGGGATCATGGAGCCTGATCGGGACAGCCTGCCTACTCTTAATGTGGCCCAACTGAGCGTCCTGTGTCAAGACAGTGACCTGGAATTAGGCCCCATTGCCAAGAAAGAAGAATATGATAATACATTCCAGGCCAGGAAAGAAGCTTGCATGGCTCAGTTCACCTCTGACACAGTGCAAATTCCAGAGGAGACAGAGCGACTCCAAAAGTGGTGAGGAGGATAACTTGTCCTAAAACACTCTGTTGAGAGGACGTTCAAGAGCTGAAGTGAGAGAGCTCAACCAACACCAACAGTTCAGAGATGGCCCTCCATCAAAGGGAGTTGAAGGCCCATCTGGCCCTCATAGTCCTGGAAGAGAAGAAACTAGCTCATGCCGATAGGACACTGGCTATGATGCTCAACTAAAATGGTGGCAGCAAAAGTGAGGAGATATCAGCATGGGTGGTCACACAACCCTCACCTGCCAAAATAAATTATGCCAGGCTTTGTGGTGGGGGATGACATAGACAAATGGTTTGCCTTCTTTAAAAGAACATTAAGATGAGAAAGATGGGTATCCAATACTGGTGATCCTTACTGTGGGAGTTGGTTTCAGTAGCTGGGAGCGATTGGCTCCTGACCCTGGGAGAAGAGGTAGCAAAGCCCTACGAGCACATGAAGTATGTGCTAGTGGAGAAGTTTGGTCTGATCCCACAAGAATATAGAAGAATGTTTAAGGATACCCACCAGGATGCCCAGAAGTCCTGGGCAGACTTTTTTGAAGCTTCTGTGAAGGCACCAGAAGGCTGGTTGAAAGGCAATGAAGTCAAAAATGATGATGGGCTGTACACGTTCATTGCCAAGGAGCACATTTTGAGTAATTGGTCATCAGAGAAGTTATATCAGCACCTAATGGGTTGAAGGTGGTCTAGCCCCTGAGACCTTGGTAAGATAGCTGATGAATGCATGTGCACCCATTTTTGTCCAAGAAGTCTCAGTGGGTGATTCCTAAGAAAGGGGGGTTGCCCCACCCCTCAGGGGAAAGAGTAGAGCAACATTGACAAAAAAGAGTTTCTAAAAATACCCAAAAGACTGCTAAGTGAGGTAGCCCCATGACCTGTCCAAACTCAAAAGTAAAGGGCGCCAGGAAAAGCATTTAGACCCCCTGAAGGCTGGTGTGTACTATGACTGCTATCAGCATGTGCACAAAAAGAGAGATTCTATTTGTTCTAAGGAGCCGCCCACCAGCGAGCAGTCCCAGGGGATTGCAATTGCAAGGATTGGGGTGGAGGTTTGCCATTGGGAAACCAAAGGGTACACAGAAGTCACATTAGTATCTGTTGATTGGCTGGATGATGAAATCATGTTTTTCTATTTTCCAGCATTGTAAATTACAGGAAATAACCTAAAGTCAACAGTACTAAGGAGGAGGCTCTGCGAGATATTTGAGCCAGCATGACCACTGTGGTGGACAATTTGGTTTCTTCAAAGCAAATCATCCCAGATATGTTGCACAAACTAGTCAATGCTGATAATGAGATGACGTTCCATCCTATTGCAATAGCCACATTTGAATGGGGAGAGGTTACTGTCCTGAAGAGTGTAGCTGTGTCCTCTGCCATCCCAGTAGAGTATCTGCTGGGATATGACCTTGAAACCTCAGCTTGGGCCAAGGTAGAGAGAAGGACACATGCAGAGAGGCTGTGGCTACCTAAGTGGGTTTGTGTGGCAATTAGGGCCCAAACAGCACCCTAAGGAGGTCTGGAGCCTGAAACAATGGCCTAGACTCCACAACCACGAAAAAGACAAACATGATGAGAAACCAGACTCCTCAGTTGCCAAGGCCCAGAAGGAGTCTGACCCTCAAGGGGAGAACCTGGGAGCTAAACATGATGGTGCCTCCGTAAGAGATCTTCTAGACCTCGCTGAGTTGCAAGAGACGGAAGGAGCATCCAGAGAGGAGTCTTGCCAAGGGCAGAGGACCTGCCATACTCTTGAGAGCCTTCCACATCAGGCTGAAGTCCAAGAACAGTGTCATACCTGCGCCCCATTGGGTCTACTGGGTGTACAGAGTCCTGCATAGTGAGGCAAGTGACCCCAAAACAGTGGCTTTTTAATTTTTTTGTATTTTTTTTAAAATATTGTCCGTGATAACGATTTGAAATTATTTTTAAATATTTTAATATTGTTTCTTATAAGGTATTAATACATTATTGCAATATATTATTGTTTTTTTTAATTATTAGTAAGTTGTAGGTTTCTTAATGGTTTAGGCTGAGAATTTTTTAAAAATTATTTTATACATTTGTGTACATTTTTAAACTTTGATCAGTTATTTATGCAAAATGTTTAATCAATACCATTTTTAAATAGTATTTTTAAATTAGTAATTCATTTTGATTGTAGTTTTGTAATTAGATTATGACTATGAGTAAAATATTTAGTTTACACATTATTTAAATACTACCTTTTTATCACTTGATAATTGTTTTTATTTAGTTTATTTTAGTTGGATTATTAGATTATTAATCACGTAAATAAAGTAATTAATTGAAATAACTGATTTTCTTTC
Organism: Lissotriton vulgaris; assembly: GCF_964263255.1. NCBI lineage: Eukaryota > Metazoa > Chordata > Amphibia > Caudata > Salamandridae > Lissotriton > Lissotriton vulgaris. The sequence goes on along the minus strand of NC_141697.1, from coordinate 404,896,953 downwards.
ATTTTAATGTGCAATGGTTTTGTTTTTTGTTTTCTAAATATTCAGTTTATTTTGTATTTATTCTTTGTTGTAATTTGCTTAAATATTTTAGCGATATTTTTTTGGGGGGTTTGGGATTGTATGAGTGCATTGTCAGAAGTGTTTTTACTAAACATGCTTTTAACTGGTAAATAAAGTTTAAATTGGCTATTAAATAATAATAAGTACCATTACTAAATTATTGATTTCAGTAAATTGTTTAAGCATTTTTTGTATTTTATTGCATTCATGGTATTTTTACAGCTTATTAGACCAGGAGGCATCAAAGTGCTATATAAGAGGAAGGACAGACTAAAAGGTGGAAGCCTGAGGCAGAAAAAAAACCCCTAAAGAATATCCTCTAGCTGACCTATTCTGCAAACAGCCAAGTTTTAATTTGCCTCTGGAATATCAGGTATGAACTTTTGCACGTGATATGTTCAGGCACGCAGTTCCACAACCTGGCAGTCACCACCATGAAGGCAAGTTCACCCCACATGACTTACTTGCAATGTTTGGCGAGTTCTTGTTTGTGGGATCTGTTTATTCTCCCTGTCAGAAACTGGGCAGCCTCTAGAATGGGAAGCACAAAGTGAGACCTGCCTGTATCACATACTGTGACCTGCTGACACAGCACTGAGCGTCTGCTAAGGGAGAACTGAGAGACGGAAAGCCAGTAGGAAGAGCAGTGCAGCCCGCAGAGAGGAAATGGTTTTCACGACTTGAGCACTGTGTCCAGCCTGAATGGGGAGAACAGCCTGGAGTTGCAGTGGGGCAGCAGCGCTCTGGCATGAAGAGAAGTATCGACCGGTTCCTGCTTTCGATCACGGCCCTCTTGCTCCGCTCTGGGGGACAGTGAGACAGCGAGGCAAGGGGGAAAACAGCATTGGCCCGCAACACATCGAGCTGGGGCTGGAGGTAGGAGTTCACAGAGTTGGCCGCAGGACCAGTTAGTCAGCCTGCCTGCCACACCCCCACCATTCTATCAGCTGGCTCAGAACCCTGAACTTGGAAGCAGAACCCAGCTGGGGAGTCAGAAAGCTGTGAGGGGAGCAGCAGCAGGAGAGCAGCGGTGTGTGATAAGCGACAGGCTTCCTCAGCTCCAGCTCAAATCTTAATCTCAGCCCTCCACAGTCATCTATAAAGACACTTGGCACTCCTGCCCCACCATCCCTCCTACCAGCAGTGGTTCAGCCTGACCAGCCCAGCCATACTGACCGTATTAGCTCCCCATTCCACTCTACTGATGCAGCTGACCTGTGACCAGGGAGAGGTTGTAGCTGCCGCACACCAGAGAAACCCAGCGCAGCAGGTAAAGGCTCAGTGCAATGGGAGTCACCGGGGGGCGGCAGCAACCAGTGATAGTCTGGTGCGGTTTGCTCCACTTGAGGTGACCACGCCCTGTTATTGCATCCAACAGCTACCTACTCCTGCATGGGCCTGTTACAGCCTGCTTCTACCTTGCTCTGAACCTAACAGACTGCAGTCCAATACCACTAACTCCACCAACTCCAGGGACATCTCCTCTAGCCACCCCACTTACCTCCACCTTCCGAAGAGGGAAAGCAGGGGTGTCAAAACACGTAGAGTCCGGGACAAGGAGGGTTGAGGCGTGAACAAGGGAGAGGTGAGTAGGGGAAAGGGGAAGATAAGGGAAGTCTATCTCTCATCTGGTGAGGTGCTCCGCTGTCACCACCAGTCCATCCTCTCTTCCCGTCCACCCAGGAACCCTAGCCAGAGCATCCCTCGGCAGAGCATCTAGTCCCCTACATCTTGCCTCTGCCTTTCATCTATCCAGGCCAAAGGCTCCTCTGGTCCCAGAAGTGCCCAAAGCCAGAAGCATCCTGCCAGCCTATTGGCAAGCTCCAAGGTACTGGGAAAACAGAGTCCTCAATAATAAACGTAAGTCAAGGAGACTGGTCAGCCAAGGAAGCACAAAGCCAAGGATGCATAAAGTCCAGCTAAGAGTGGCCAGGTTATGAGGTCAGAGAAGACAAGTAGGCCACAAACCCAAACTGGAACAACAGGAAAGCCAGCGGGGTCAGAGGACCGGTCCAACAAGACAACAGGAAGCTGTGACTCACACCTCAGGTGAGAGTTCAGTAGTTTCGAGGGGCGGACGGGCCCCAAACAACACATCAATAATAATGCACCTGCACATTCACGGCTTGCCACCCTCCAAGAACAATGCAGCTAATCAATAGATGGATCAGTCACTCAAATCTCTCAGACAACCAAAGCCTCCCCTCCATAACTCAGAATCCATTTGTGTGAATGACAGCAACAATGAGTCAGAGGAGGGAACCATGGCACATGGGGCCCTAGTCCTTGACAAGACCCTCTCCACTCACCAAACTACAAGCTGAAATTATCACTTTAAGAGGTCGACCCAAAGTACTGTTTTGAGGATGGTCCAAAAGAAAAAAGAGGAGAATGAGCAGGAAGTCCTCTCTTACCTTGGCACACAGGAATGGGCTGACATGGTGGCCTCATATTCGCTGGATTCCCCAAAAGGGCCCCTGTATAGATCACCTTCAACTGGCTCTGACTGGAACAGCAAAGCCAACTTGGATAAGGATCTCAATAGCATAGTACATCTGAACAAGCCAGCTCAGTCGCAAAGGGAAAGCGTGTTCGCCTCCCTGTTAAGCACCATGCAGTGTTCAGTGGAAGCACTCCAGTAGCAATCAGAAGAGATGGACATACAATTGACACTTTTAAATGCCTTAGCCCTCTATGTTGGAAGCATAAGCGAAAAACTAGGGAATTTCAAAACACAAGCCCAACGGGACGCAAGTCTGATCTGTGGCTGTGGCCCAATTGTTGAGAAGCTATTTTCCTTACCAGGGATGCTGACAAATCTTGTTGTGTATCTGAAAAAAGTAATGACATATCACACAAACTCATCAAACAGTGAACCAGAAGTCCCCAAAGCAAAAAGCCTTGCAGGAACAGATGTCAAAAACTCAGATACCGAAGACATAGGAATTCCATCGGATAAGGGCTCCAATGTGGGACCAATACCTTCTCAAGCCGATGACGTGACTGCCCTGAACATCAAACAAAGTAGATAACTGAAGAGGAAAGGTCTCAGCAAAAGACCAGAATCAACACAGTTAACCATATACCCCTCTTTTGTCCAAGGAAAAGATACATGCCAGGAAAGCATCAAAGCTCAACTCCTCAAACAACGAGTACTCGAGCCGAGTCAGGGGACCAACTTCAGAAATGCATACCCAATAGAGGTAATTATACAAAGCAAAGCTAACATCGAAGCAAAAAGCCCAAGCACCAATACCCACTGTGAGGACCCAAATCCCCAGACGAAAGCGCAAACCACACCACCCAGAACCCTACACACCTCTATCAGCAGTCCATCAAATGAGAAAGCCCATATTATTGCAAAAAACAAAACCAGTGGCAGCACAGTCACAAAAAAAGCACCGACAATTCACAGGAGCGCTGTATTAGGACTTACGATCAACCGTGTGCCAACCCTGATGATTCAGATGGGCAAACTGTCATAAGAGAGCAAGCCCTAAGAACAGAGGAAAGAGGAACATTTGATGTCACAGGCCAACGGATGCAGGGCCCTATCGTAGCAACCCTCACCTGGATCTTACGGCCCAAACTAACTTTAATGATGGGGTTAGAACTGACACTCCTCAGGAGGGTCCTTGTGGTGCCAAGACTACTCAAGTGCGAATTCCACCGGCTCTCAAATTGACAGAAGCGTCACGCTTCTGAAGCCTGGATTCAAGTCTAAAGGGTTTTGTGACATCCTGAAAAGAAGCAACATTCTGCAGTTAATATCAACTATCCCATCTCTAAGGGGTATTGGAACAAATGACCTGCTTTCAATAATATTTATCAAGCCAGACCTCCATTCTGATAGGGTAATCACTAAGTCCATGTGGGGCTCACCGGCATTGGCCAGCTTGACAAATGGGATACCTTCAAGGCATGGGGCATAACTATATCAGGCTATCAGAGCATAGAATACCCCTTCTCACCACTTAATAAAATAGGGAACAAAAGTGGCGCTGAAACGCAAAAATATCTCAGTACTCAAGGGAGCCCCGGACCAATCCCCAATGAGAGACCTTGCTAATAGTGATAGTTACAGCCAAGCCCAGTATCCGTTTCAGCAATCATCCAGGCTTTGCTAATTCAAGCAAATCACTAGAACCGATCACTGGTATGGGAGTTCCCAATGATGAATCACGTACGATCCAGTGAAACCTAGAAAGAGCCAATCAACCATTTGTCTCTGCTCATGTAGTGTGAACTTCCTAAAAAACAAAATAGTTGACCCAGATTTAACCAGTATCTTAGAACAAATTATATAATCTTACTGCAGGAAACATGGACGACTGAACTTTAACTCCAAAGGCAAAAGAGGTGTTAATCTTCAACACCTATATTAACCCGAAAAGAAATCCAAAGATGCAAAACTTCTTGTGGACTGTCTCCTGACACAAATAGAAAAGCACAACACCTCCAACTTGGTGCTTTCAGGGGACTTTAACCTTCATCCCCTAGGTTCCTCAGATAATGAAGAGATACAAGTCCAGTCAGCGGCATGGAACATTCCGGAACAAAACAACATACCCCAATGCAGAATGAGCCCAGTAGCCAAAAGTTTGCTGGAAGATCTGGAGCACATCAACCTCAGGGCACTCAATGGCAGATTTCCTGATGACTCGCCACCGCAGCTTCTTTTTGCTCCAAAAATGCATCTTCACCCTTGTACTATAGTTTGATTTCCCTCTCATTTTTCCATAGTATTGTCACTTTTTGGCTTAGTGACAAGGCAGATAGCGACCACCGACCACAGGAAATCACCCTCCTGACAACACTGCCAATACTTTTGCCCCTACCAGAGGGTCCCTTTTCTAATCATAAAATCAATCTTAAAAGAATTAAATCCTCTGTGCTAAATATGGGAGACGTGTTTCAGGTTGCAAAAGCCCTACTACAAAACCAAAAAGATCATACCACCAGCACCATAAGCTAATGGGAAAAATATACGTTAAATCTATCACGCACTTTCTCAACAGCGGCCAAATAAAGACCGCCAAACGACCCAATGGAAACAGGCAGGCTCCCAGGAGCCCAATGAAGGCAGCTAAAGGAAATAAAAAAAGGAATAAACAAAACGCTGAGACAGTTGAGGTGCAAACCGAAAGTTTCCAATCTCAAATGTTCTCTACAACAACAGTGGAAAACCCTCAAGAAGCTGATATGGGAACACAAAGGATCCAGGGAAGATGAGTTCTGAGCAAAACTCTTGCAAGACTCCAAGTCTCAAAATAGTGCACGCTTCCTGGCCTTGGTAAATAAAATAATGCGTAAATGATATGGAGGCATAACGTCACAGATTACAGAGGAGTCATGGTTGGAGTTTTCTGTCAACCCACTTCAACCACCAGGGCAAGAGCAGGCTGTGCCATGCAACATAGGTCACACATATTAAAGAAGAGTCTAAGACAAATGCAGCTATCAAAACCAACATCTTCTACAATGAAACGAAAGTGCTGCCTGACATTACAATAGTTAAACGCCAGATTGCCAAAGGCAGGTTAGAAGGACCTCCAGGGCCAAACGGGATTCCTCTGGCCCTCTTTAAGCAGGACCCAGACTTTTGGGCTGCAGCCTTGGAAACACTATTACAGGAAGCCAGACCTCTGGGTCAACTACCAGCCTCTTAGAAAAGTTCCATCATTGCGCCCATTTACGAAAGCAGTGAGAAATCTCGCCAAAAATGATCGCCTAGAGGCGCTAATAGACAACAAAGCCAAATATTTTGCGGGCACCCTACTAGAAGAACCTAAGATATGGGCAGCTGAGCGAGAAATCAACCCACAAACTAAACCAGCTTCTCCAAAAACACAGAGATTCTAACCAATATCCCAACACTGTCACTGCTTATGGACTAGGCAAAGTCATCAAAACAGTTGCTTCATCTCTGTTTTGTAGACTTCAAGCCTGCCTTTGACAACATGGAGGGAGCTAATCTCTAGAAAAAGCTGGCAGGCTGGAAGATCCCGCAAGCACATACAATAGAACAAAAGCTCCCTTGTGACCTTTCAACAATTTTTTTTTAAGGGTACCACCTCTGGTTGTTCATTTGAATTATTGTACATCATTATTTCAAGTTAAAAAAATATATATTTTTAACCATTTCAAATTGCCTTGTTTTCACCCTTCATAAAGTGTAATATGTATATTTATATATATATTTCTTCAGATAAAACTCCACGTCACAGAGAACACATTATTGATTTATCGGGCGGGTCCTGATGAAGGTGGTTTCCATTGTTGGTATTTTTCCACCGAAACGCATTGGACAAGTCCTTGTAAAATCCAACCAAAGTGGTTCCATACTGGACAACAGATAGATAAATAATGGATTGTGTTATGAATAGGAATAGATTGTTGTGAATGTGGATAAGTGTGAGAGAGTGTGAGAGAGTGTGGTATCTGGGTTGTTCTCTACCTGGTGACAAGGTTACTCATATATTGTTACAGGATTTATGAATTTTGTATTGTGATTTAAGATGAAAACAAGGCAATTTGAAATGGATAAAAAAATATATATATTTTAACTTGGAATAATGATGAAAAAGAAGTAATTGAATGGAAAAAAAATAATTTTAAGTAAAAAGATTGTGTTATTGTAATATGCTTATGCCCACATAACCAGAGGTGGTACCATAAAGAAAAAATAGTTGAAAGGTCACCAGGGAGCTTTTGTTTTCCCCTCTTCTCCCTGACCTAAAAGTAAACCTGTAGAGGGGGGTCCCAAAAATGTTACTTAGATCCCGTAAACACTGCTGGGTTCGATATTAGCCCTGCATACAGACACCTGAGTGCAAGTTAAATTAGGTGATCGCACATGCTTGTTAAGGTTCATTCCAACCACCAAATGGCTCAAACAGAGCTGTGAACATGCTCCAACCCTGTTTAATCCCTACATGGCTGATCTCACGCAGACCCTCAACTTATGCAATGCACATGCCCCAATGTTAGGTGGGAAGGCCCTATCTAGCATCCTTTACATAGATGATGTAGTGCTAATCAGCCAAATGCATGTGGGAATGCAACGCCTTTAAACTACTCTTCATACATTTTCAAAAGATAACTTTCTGGAAGTAAACTTGGAAAAAACCAAGACAATGTCCATATAAAGCACAGGGAAAAACCCCATTATTGACACTTGGTAAACACCCAAATACAAAACTCAATTAGCTACAAGTACTTAGCGGTAATCCTTGATGATGGGGTCAATTCTCAAGCCAGCTGGAGATGAGAAAAAGGAAATGAATGACACTTGCGAAAACCTTGTGGCTAATAAAATCCTAGCTCACATGCCCGAGGCTCTCTCCTATTATCCAGATTGCGCAAGCCAAAATCTTGCCTACAATTACATACAGCAGCAAAGCTTTAAGTGGTAGGGACTTTCAAATCCTGGATAGCACCCTAATCAGGACCTACAGAATTATGTTAAACATCTCTACGTATGCATCTGCAGCTCAGATCCACCAGAATTTGACCTCATACAACAACAGCTAGCAAGACAGGGGGCATATGTAACCTGTTGGCACAAAATCAAGAATGCCCCCCTAAACATCTCAAGCCATCTACTCTGGCTAGAGCTTCAGCAAAGAATAGCAGAACCGGCAAGAAAACACCCATATCACTGTCTCACAAATACCAGCCACAGCCAGGCTTGGGAAGTTCCGACCACACATGCAGACTTTAAAGAAAATAGTGTGAAAGACAATGAGGAGAATGTCACTAGTAGAAGACAAAGTACTTTTGCTTTGAAAAAACACTCTTGGATGACAAATAATGGGTACTCTTCCATTAGATCACAACCTTACTTCAGTGCAGGATACTCCCGGACCATCAAGGAAAACTTCTTGAAACATCGACTGGGAAAACTGCCAGCCATTCAGCATCTGCCACCATGGCTGAGGAGGCACATGCTCCCACATTACTGCTTGTGCAACTACAGAGTTGAGGATATGGCCCACCTGACATGGTCTTGCTCCAGCCTGACAGGAGAAAGAGCCCACCTGCTCAAACATCGATTCCACTAGCATGGTATTTGAACACGGAGACAAGCTGTGATAGCCTGTTTTAATCCAGACGACCCGCAGATGAACTGCAAGTTAGTAAAATTCCTGCTGCTAATAGATTTACAACTGTCAAACGTAAGGAAGAACTACACGATATTGCATGGAATTTTAAGCTCAACAGGGAAAGCACACATGCACTCTGAAATGAATGCATAGTTCTGCTCACGCAAGACGACAAACTATTTGAAAATGACTTGAGGACAATAGGCTTAATGGCCCTGGCAATTTCGTGCCACAGCTTTTTATCAGCAAATGCACATCTGTGTCTATAACCTGTGTTAGCTACTAACATGAATTGTGCACTTTTTACTTCCATTTTTGTACAAGTTTTAACTAACTTAATACAATAAAGATTACTTACTTACTTACCTTATGGTGTCCCACATTTCTCCTGGGAACAGGCCAATTCATAGTTGGCCTACGATTGCTCAAACCTCTTGAGTGAAGGGCTTTATGTGTCAAACATAGTATTTTAAAATATACCCATATCTTTATTGGCAGTCAATGAAGACATCTTAGGCCTTCCCTGACTAATGCTTGTTTGGGTATTCCTAAAGCCAAGCCTGCAGCTACAATCTTGATGACTTGAAGATTAATATTTGCAGTAGTCTAGGTGTGAGGTGATAAGTACAATGACCACTTATGCCTTGAGCTCCTTCAGAAACATCTTCTTCAAGATCCTGATCATCCATAAACATGAACTCATCATTCTGTTAACCTGGGCATCAAGGTCAAATAACACACCCAGACTTTTTGCAGCCACCACAGGAAAAGATAGGGTGCCACTAATAGCAGGCCACCGATGGTCAGTCCAAATTGAACTGTTCACTCCAAACACCACAATCTAGGTTTTCTCTCCATTCATTTCTAGCCAGTTATCCCTCATTCATTTGCTAGTCTCCTGCATGCATGCTCTAAACTTCTCTGCTATCTCTTTCCAGTCATTGGAGATGGAGATGATGGTCTGCGTGTCGTCCACATAGGACAATACTTGGAAACCGAAGCTAAAGTCATCACAATTGTCTGTGCATGTTCTACTACACAAGAAGGACTCCAACAGCTTGAGGGTCATATCCTTCAGTCCAGCTTGCCACAGTCTTTGCACCAAATAAAATAGAGATATGGGGTCAAAGGCTGCCGACAGGTCAAGCACTACCAGTACTGCCAGACCTCCCTGATCAACTTGCCTATGGGAAAAATCCATAAAGCAATAAGCGCTGATTCAGTGCTATGATTCTTCCTGAACCCATTTTGCGCAGGGTCCAGAAGACCATCACAATGAGGTATTTGGTAAGTTCCTGATGTATATGCTTCTCCAAGATCTTCACAGGAGAAGGCAATAAGGAGATCGGACGCAGATTATTCAAGTCTGTGGGGCTGTCCATATTTATAAACATATTTTTATATACATTTTAGTTTATATTTCTATTGTATTGATTTTTGATGTTGACATTATTTTGATGTTGTTTTTTAAAATGTTTGTAATAATAATTGTGTTCTTCCAACAATTACCCTTCTATTGTTTGGCTGGAGTGGGAGTAGTAAATTAGACCCATCCAAATGTCAATGCTTTCCTTATTGCTCCTTAGGTTGGAGTGCGAATAAACAATCTGACCCCACCAAAGTCCAACACTTTTACTACTGTTGCTTATGTAGGAGTGGGAAAAATACATCTACTGTTGTTTATGTTGGCGTGGGAATAGTAAATCTGATCCCTCAAAGTCCCATGGTTTCACTACCATTGCTTAGGATGGAGTGGAAATAGTGAATTTGACCCCTTCAAAATCCAATATTTTCCTAAAGCTGTTTGTAATGGAGTGTCGATAGCACATCTAGCCCCTCCCAAGTACAATGCTTTCCCTACTGTTGCTTAAAATGGAGCGCGAATAGCAAATCTGACCCTTCCATAGTCCAACACTTTCCCTGCTGATGCATAGGTTGAGTGCAAATAGTAGATCTGACCCCTCGAATGTCTTACCCTGTCACCAATGTTGCATAAGTTGAATTGGAAATGGTATATCTCACCCCCCCCAACTTTTGTAATGTCAAAGTCGGAGCACTCATTTAGCTTTCTTTATGTTTTTGTTTAAAAAAAGTAATACGTTTTAATTGTTTCATATTTATTATTTATTTGTTTGAAAGTTTTTTTAGCAAGAACATGACCCGTAAGGGTACCAGAGTCCAGTACAAAGAAGCAGATAAGATTGGTTGGTAAACACGTGCATAAAAAGCATATAGTAAGTTACCAAACACATTTACAGAAAGAGCAAGCCAAACATGCAAACATGTAAAGTAACAAAAATTCCATCATTGAATGAGAGACCCAGGTTGTCTATGAGACATAAAAGTTAGTTATGGTGGTGACATATTTTATATTTATGAGTTCGAAGTAGAATTGTAAATATTTTTACCCTTTTTGCTTATGATTAATCTTTTTTAATTAACTGCTTAGAGTGATCTTTTACTAGTATTTTCAATTTTCTATGTAAACAGCCTTATAATACTTTGAATGCTTTATCAAAATTGTTTCTTGTATATTTATATAATGGGTCAAGGTTTGCTAGTGCTGTCTGTCGGAGCACTTTGTAATTGATCACAGTAACTTCGAAGTTATATCCTTTTCTCTGTGCAAACTTCGCAATGCATACCCAACGTCAATCAAAGTATTGCAATATTCACAATATTTAGATGTGCAAACATCTGGAAAAGTCCTTTACTGTATTCAAAGGTACTAATGCAATGAACCATCATAAAATACCTCAGGGAAAGAAGAAATTGGCAACATTTGCCCAATTGCACTGAAAGTGCCTTTAAATGTGCAAGATTCGTGATCTTTGGGTAATACTGCCTACAAGGCTTCACAAAGTGCAAAAGTGCAAAATCTACAAAAAAGGCCTTCACTATATATAGAGAACAAGTACACTATATCATCATAGAATACTCTATGAGGAGTATAGAATTTGCAATATATGTCCAATCTCTATCAAAGTGCCTTTAAATGTGCAAAATTCGCAATGCTTAGCTCATGATTCCTAAAGTGCTTCACAATCTCTAAAACTGCAAAAATTCCTCCCTTATCTTAAGAGGCTAGTGCAATGTACCACAATGACATACTTTAGGAGTAAAATAATTTTTGGGGAATGTGCAAATTTGCAAGATCTGCAAAAGATATCTGATTAAAAACTAAATGCCAGTGCATTACTGTAAACTCATATGGCCCGATGTAGGTATCGAAATACCGGTCGGAAACGGCCGAAAATACCGATTTTCGGCCGTTTCCGACCGGTATTTGGATATTGATATGTAGGGGCATGTCAAAATACAGAATCGGTAATTTTACCGATTCTGTAAAATACCGAATCGGTAAAAATACCGAATCTGTATTTTAACATGTAGGTAGCACTGAAATCAGTGCTACAGGGGTGTAAGAATTCATAATTTACCACCAACTAGAAGTTGGTGGTAAATAATGAAAACCCTCTAAAAAAGCATTTTTTGGCTTTTTAAACGGTGCCATGTTGCAGACATACATGCCCTTAGGGCATGTATGTCTGCAACATATGCACCTATACATAATTGAGGGGTGCAACAGGGTGTCAAAGTGACACCCTGCCACCCTTCAATGTTTCATAAAATTACCGAATCGGTAAATACCGATTCGGTAATTGACATTCATTCCTATGGGCCTCCAGGCCCATAGGAATGAATGGCAATTACCGAATCGGTATTTACCGATTCGGTAATTACCGAATCATTCCGATTCGGTAAATAATTCAGTAAATATACCTACATCCCGATTGCCAGTTCTTAAATACCGAATCGGTATGATTCGGTATTTAAGAATCGGTAATCTGGGATTACCTACATCGGGCCCTTAGTGTCTATAAGACAAACAAGTTAGTTATGGTGTCATATATTTTATATTTTGAGTTGGAAATAGAATTGTAAATATTTGTCCCTTTTTGCTAATGCTCAATATTTTTTAATTAACTGTTTAGAGTGATCTTATACAAGTAAATGTTGGATTTTTTTTATTCCAATTAGGTTTATTTCTTTGTTTAAATATTTTTGTGATTTTCCATATATTTGCATTTTATATTTTAGCCATAGTTAATTTCTTTAGATTATTTAATGTATATATTATCTACTGGCGGTTGCCAGTAGGTAGTTATCGTTAGGACCTATTTTCCATAGGAAATACGCAACATTCTATTTGGAATACCTTTGGCACCGGTTGACGAATCTCCGGTCCACTCCTAACCTGAAAGTCTCTGGGTGATTCGTTAAGTGGGGGCCGAGAAAAAAGAGGGGTCCCAAAATGCGTTTTCTCCATGCAATTTCCTATAGGGACTTTTAATCACAGCTACAGCCCGAAATGCTGAACGGAATTACACCAAATTTGGCAGAAAAGTAGACCTTGGTTCAGACTCGTGCCTTTTCATTAAATGGTGTAAATCCGGTCAGTAGTTCCTGAGAAAATCAAAATTGAAATCACATATATATCTAGCGCACCCTTACGATCATGAGCTCCATGCTAATTACTGTCAAACTGTCTGTCAACACTCCAAACCAGGAAGTGTTGGCAGACATTTTGTGCCTCTGTAGAAGTGAGCCTGAAGAAATCAGTGGAACAGGTGTGCAAAACATATAAAGGGGGCAGGGTAGAAATACCCTGACCCTCTAGACCTGCTTAGGGGTTCCCACAAGGACCCCAGGGCTCAAAAATGTTCTTTTTTTTAAAAAAAATGGCAAAATACATGCAGGGTGCAAAATAAAACGAAACACGGGCTCCAGCGCCTCTTTAATAATTAGCCCCGGGGGAGCAAAAATATAAAATTTTATCGGGGGCCCGGAGGGGCCCCCAGCTGCAGGGACCGCCACCCCTGGGGCTAGAAAATAAATTGTTGGGGGGCTCAACTGCCACCCCCCAGCAAAATACATGGGAGGGGGGCTCAAAGGCCCCCCTCCAGCCTCGGGGACCACTACCCTGGGACTTTCTAAAAAATGGTTGGGGGCCCCAAAGCCCCTGGGACCACCACCCCCGGGGCTTTGTATGTTGTGGCCATGTGGCCCCGCTCCTGGAGCCATTGAGGGGCCTGGGGACCGCCACGCCCAGGGCCGGCTCCTGCAGTGTCCCGGGTGCCCACCCCGGGACACTGCTGTTTGCTAGGGCAGGACGGGAGCCGAGGCCACCGCCCTGTCATAGCAAACTTGGTTTGGATTTTGAAAAGAGAGCAGGTAAACCTGCCCTCTCTTTCAAAATGCAAACCATATTGCTTTTCCACATAGGGAGCTGCATGTTAGCAGCTCCCTGTGTGGAAAGGTAATGACGGCTCCCGAAGGACGTGGGTTGCCGGCTGAGACCGTGGGGGCATTGGGGCTCCCCCCACGGTCCCTAATGTTGCATACAGGCCCTGGGGGATGAGGTACTTGGGGAGAATAAAAATTAGTGATATATGTTATTTTTTTACGGTAAAATTAGGAGTCGGGCACCCAGCGCAGCGCTCAGCGCGGTCCCCTGGTGTGCACGCATTGGGTGCACGACTCCTAACATGTAGTGTGCGCGACTCCAGCGCATTGGGTGCACGATTCCTTTCGCGTTGGGTGCACAATTCCTAATGCGTTGAGTGCACGACTCCAAGCAAAAAAAGTAATATTTTTCAGATACACATCAAGCTTATGTGTTTAGATCTTGGGTGGCTCTAAAAAGAGCTGTTGTGTTTATTGAGATATTTTGGTTCCTACAAGTAAGTAGCTGTGCAGAGTCTAAAGTTCATGAGGAAGACTCTGTTACCCTCATCTGTAAAATGTACGCCATCTCTCCTATAGATGACATCCATATTTAAATGCAGATTGTTGTGGTAAATGAACCCCATCCTATAATCTTGGAGAAAAGCAGAAACAGCTTTATTGACATGTTTCCAAGCTTTCTCAATCTGTGGACAAAATTGATTGGACCCGTTCCATTTCTGTAACAAACCTCCAAACCTGATACGTCCCTTGGTCAAGCTTCCAAAGAACGGTGCAACAACTTCGCCACCTTCTTCAATGACAAGATCTCCAAGATCGAGTGCTCACTAGACATCAATTGCTCCCCCCCTCACCTTAGCAGCCCAGCTGGGGCGCTCAGCTGAGCTCCCACTCCCAACACCAAATCCTGGTCACTCTTCCAACCCATTCCAGAGGAGGAGATAGTCGAACTTATTTCCACCTCTAAACCTTCATCGCACACCCTAGACCCTCTCCCGTCTCAACTCACCAAAAAATTGATACTCTCCCTCGCTCCACTCTGGTGCATGATTATAAACAGCTCCCTAAAAACGGGAATCGTTATCATGCTAGACTCAAACTGGACATGACCAAACACATTAAGATTTGGGCTAACAGCGCCTTCCTTAATCTGAAGCTACTAAACAAAATAAAACCTTTAATTCCACCCAACGACCTTAAACAAGCCACTTAAGCATTGGTGCTGTCAAGACTGGACTATGGAAATGCAGTCCTCTCTGGAATTGCGAAAACACACCTTGCTCCGTTGAAAACTACCCTCAATACGGCTGCCAAAATGGTAACGGGATTAAAGAAATGTGACCACATCTCTCCTGCCCTCAAAGAACTGAAGTGGCTACCCATAGAAATGCGGGCAAACTTCAGAATGGCCTGTCTCACCCACAAAGCACTTCACAGAGGCAAACCCCAATATCTGGCATCTAAACTGAAAAAAGCAGGTCAGAACAGGAACCTCAGAAGCTCCAATACCTTACTGCTTATCCCGCTAAAACCTCGAAAACAAAAAAATGCTGCCAGATCCTTCGCCGGCAATGAGCCTAAAATATGGAACTCTATCCCACCTCTCCTTTGCTAAATTCAAAAGTCAGTTCAAAGGGCCAGATGTAGGTAAATACTATTTACCGACTCTAAAATACCGAATTTTACCGATTCGGTATTTTAGATTCGGTAAATAAGATGTAGGTAATTATTCGGTCATTTTTACCAAATAAGAATGATTCGTAATTACCGAATCGGTATTTGTCGATTCGGTAATTGCCATTGATTCCTATGGGCCTTGAGGCAAAATTACCGAATTGACAAGGGGGACAGGGTGTCACTTTGACACCCTGTTGCACCCCTGATTCAGGCTTGCGTGCCATGTGAAACACATACATGCCCTTAGGGCATGTCTGTGTGCCACATGGCACAGGTGTACATGCACAGATGTGCATGTACACAGGAATTCGTTATTTACCATGCAATAGTATTACATGGTAAATAACAAATTATTAGGGGCCTGTGGCACTGTTTGCAGTGCCACCTCCATATAGATTTACAGATTCGGTAAAGTTACCGAATTGGTATTTTACAGAATCGGTAAATTAACAGATTTGGTAAATTTACTGATTCTGTAAAATTTAGGCCCCCTACATCTCAATCACCAAATACCGGTCGGTAACGGCTGAAATCATCCGTTACGACCGGTATTTGGTGACCTACATCTGGCCCAAAATCCTTTTCCTCGATCGATCTCCTGTGATTAGATAGGATCCATCGGAGGGCGGAAAATGACACTTTACCTCTCCCGACTGGGGGATAGCAAGTCCTTGTAATGGACCCACTCAACATCGTCTTTACTACGACTTCCACCCGGACTGTCTCACTGTTTTGCTATCTGTTCTGCTCCTTTTGCTCACTCTATTGTAATATGTTATGCGCCTGAATGTTTTGCTATGCAATTGCTGTGAAGCGCTCTGATACCCTCCGGTCTGGCTAGCGCTATACATAACTTCATAAATAAATAAAATAAATAAACGTTAGAATAGACAAAGGCAGTTTGTGGGAAAAGTGACATCAATTCTCCAAAGGTGTCCTTCATAAACATTTCCAGAACTACCCCAGTCAAAGTGCCTAGTTCATTGCCACCACAGTGCACAATTATGAGGTCAGGGTGTTGAAGATGTAAAAAGGATTTAACCAATGCCATTTATTGGTGCCACTTTAATCCTCTCTGTCCAATCCATTTAATGTCTACATTTGGCAAAGCTAGGTCTTTGTCAATGCCTCTGTTTTCTGCATACTTATGGTCACAGAAAATATATATGTGTCCCACAATCCACATTCTAAGCATCTTGAAAGGAGATCTGGATGCACTCAGATGGTCTCTGTAAATGAAATGGCAGTTTGAAAACTAAGAAGTTTCTATAATGGTGGATAAAATGCAGTTTTGAAAAAAGAAAAGAAATGATTGGCTGTTTGAGAACATTCTAGACTGAAAAGTAGGGTATATGTTTCTGTTTTTTAAAAGCATGTTTCTTCTTAGTTAACTAAAAACAGTTTGCAAGGAACATTACATAGGATAAGGTGATATTTTGAAAAGTCAGGTACGCTTGCTGTTTGGATTAGCAACATTGTGGGCTGAACTTTTGACCTGTGTCCGCAGTTGAGTATTTACTATGGTAACAGGCAGTAAGCAGATTGGGGGTAGAGTTCAAACTTATGTCAATTGGAAAGGGTTGAAATGTGTAACTAAAAGAAATGTGTGTTAGCTTTTGAATTAATGTGGGAAGCAATTTGATTAGATTTTTACATGTATATGTGTGAAGAATGAGAGGCAAACTTTGCCATTTTCTGTTTTTTTGGTTTTGATAAGAGCAGTGCATAACAGAGAGGGAGTCTTTCTGTTTGCTTCACGAACTTCTGTTGCCCTATTTGCAGCCTCTTCATTTGGGCATATTACTGTCACCCTACCTGCTGCCATCTCATCCTGGTGAACACGTCGTCAGTGCTGCTAGATCGACCTGCCTCCCGCCGCCGCACACCCACGACATCCAGGTGCGGCTGCTGTGTGGAGAGCGGGCCCGTGAGACTCCAACTCCCAGCAGCCCATGCGGTCAGAAGTTGCTCACAAGTCTATCGCTCCAGGAGGCACATAAAAACCAGAGTCACCCTCAGCGGAGCGGGGAGTCTTTCTGTTTGCTTCACAAACTTCTGTTGCCCTATTTGCAGCCTCTTCATTTGGACATATTACTGTCACCCTACCTGCTGCCATCTCATCCTGGTGAACACGTCGTCAGTGCTGCTAGATTGACCTGCCTCCCGCTGCCGCACACCCACGACATCCAGGTGCTGTGTGGAGAGCAGGCCCGTGGGACTCCAACTCCCAGCAGCCCTTGCGGCCGGAAGCCGCTCACGAGGCTATCGCGCCAGGAGCGCATAAAAAGCGGCGTCACCCTCTGCTTCGCGGGAGCGCACGGGCAGCGCCGGGCTAAGCCCGGGCAAAGGGCGGGCGGTCTGTGGCCATCCGGGGCTGGCCGAGGCTGGGCTGGGCCACCCCCCTTATATTGCCGTGGAGTGTACAAAAGTAAGACTGTAAAATATTTCTTGACTCCACAAATTCTTGATGCTAGTGAATGTCAGTGCTGTTTATGCACTATAATATATGTCAAACATTATAGGAACATGAGTGGCCGTCCAAGTAAGCATAGGAAATCTTTGGTGGGAGGCTCAGTCCAAAGAACCCTAGATCTTTTTATCGCTGCCTCTGTGCTTGAACGAGAGATCGAAATGACGGAAAGGTGCCTATCCATAGAACAACTGTACAGCAAACGTTCATCCTTGGGCAAAATACCGCTAGCAACTACCCCACCAATTCAGATTCCCCAAAAACTCCAAGATGCTGATATCAGCATTCCAATACAACTCCAAGACCAAACATCCCTGTCACCAGCACACACAAATGAGTAATCTACTGACCTGCATCTAGAGATCATTTCAGAGGAGCAAATATCTACTATTTCCTCTAGGGATTCCTCATTTAAGGAAATGTATGATAAACCAACAGTTGACGACCAAACAACAAGAAACAGGAAATGTGGGGTCAAACATCATAACCATAGAAATGTAAAAATACCTAAATCGCCCAGGAACTGTCCAAAGAACATCGAGAAAAATGTGGGCAGGTACACTCAGGATCGCCATACTTCACCTACCCATTCGACCAGTGACTTAATGGGTAGTATGGAAAAATTAGTTAAATCAATAATACTGCCGCTAGCAGAGCGAATTAAAAGAATGACCGAACAACTAGGGAGCATAGAAAAAGCCATTTCAACCAATACAGAATTGGTTAAAGAAATCGCCAGGGTAAGGCACAACCAACAAAATCATAAAACACAATTAGAGTTAACAGTAGTCGAGAAATCACCTAGCAAGAATTTGAGAAAACCTCAAGCTAAGAATACCACGTCTTCCCTGACAACAGATAAAGGACAGTCCAGACACCCTGAAGAAAGCACAGAGAGCCACGCAAAAGCTAAAGATAATCCCTAGATTACTGTTCCTCTGAATACCTTTCCAGTGAAATCCCAAATGACAAATAGGGATAAAAGATTGGATGGACAGATCAACAAAAGTATTAATCCTCAGACTAGTGCACCTAGGAAGTCTCTCCCCGCCAAAGTCCAAATGTCACACCAGCAAAAAATTGATCTACCACCAGAGGTGGCACCCTATGTCGTAGTCCTAACTGGGGTACCGGAATTTATAGTGGAAAAATCGAGGGCTACCAGGAACTTAAAAACAAAGTTATATTTTGGGTGAGGAATAATAGGCCACTACCCCCCAACATAAATGGGGAAATCCTTCATGTTAGAAGACTTGGGTGGGTAGGTTCTAGAACAAAGGACATTAGAGGGAATGTCATTATAATAAACTTCAGGGACCGCCGAGCAACCAGGCACATAAGTGACTGGTACTATGAGAGAAGAGGGGAAGAAATCTCCACTTGCAACCTTAGCTATTTCTACCCTCAATCCCTACTGGTCCAGCCCTCAAGATCCACGGCCCTTTACGGGCACACCACAAAAAACCCTGGTTCAAACGGCCTTGATTTTGATTTTAATGTTCCTATATACAATCACTTCTCCATGCTCTCAGGGCTGGAAGGAGTCGATTGACTCCCTATCAAGGAGTCCGGGGCCCACTACTTTTCAAAGCAATTAGAAATCTCACAAAATCATATGGGCCGGGATGCCCGCCACCCCCTACCAACACCAATTCCCCATGGGAGGAGACAGACACAGATTTGAACTTTTGGAAGGCGGGGTGGGAGTTACCCCCCCGGCCGTATTTATTAAAAAATGAAACAAAATGTAAAACTTTAAATTAAACGTTTCATGAATCAAGTACAATTTTATCTTCCATTACATTTTGATGAAGACAAGTTCTTTGGCTAACCTTAACAAATCTCTAATACAAAGGTTTCCTAGCCGAGTCTATCATCCTGAAAATGCATAACATTCTAAAATAAAATTGTACATCCTAGCATTAAGGGCCAACGGCAAGGTCTTAACCGGTGTCAGATCCCCACTACCAAATTCCCGCCCTCACGGTGTGAGTTGCGCATGCGCAGAGGACTTTACCCTCGCTGCCAACTGTAACTTCCCTTGTCGTGGGGGCCCCCTTTCACTCGACGCCATCTTAAAGGTCGTCCGAGTTCTCTTGCGAGGTATCCGTAAGAAGGACAGCGTGGACTCCCCCCTACCCCACACTCTCTTCCGCCGGAGCGGATATCCGGCCCCCGGGAAATTCGTAGGAGGGGCATATAGCCGTCTTCCCCCTGGGAGGGGCCTATGGCCGTTTCCCCCTGCGCGACCCATCCGTAGTGGGTGCCGCCCCCTCCGTGGGAGGGGCCAATGGCCGCCTCCCCCCGGGCGCTCCCATCCATACTGGGTGGCGCCCCCCCTAGGGACCTTGAAATCACTGCTCACCGATCATGACCTTACCGCCACAGGCCGGATAGTTGACCGACTATCCGGCCCCCCCACACCTCCTAAAGGTCATGTCTCCTCAATGCCACCAGCCATGCTACGAAGTCTCCTATGAGTAAGTCATTCCTAGCCCTGGACAGGTGCACCCCATCATTCAAATAATAGTGATCCCCCCGGATACACCCATGAGGAATGCTTTGTAAATGAGTAGAGCAAAACAGTTTCTCGATCTTGTTGTTGACCCTCTTTACCGAGCGGTTCAACGCCGACACAGACAGACCCACCCGCCAAACTCTTCTGGGAATCATGTGGGACCAAGCAATCGTACACCCCAGAAGCCTCTTGGACAACCAACTGACTGCCGACAATATGTGATCCAGCAATACCCGTCTTCCCAGCCTTACCAAGTCGTTGCCTCCCAGATGCACTATGATTACAGATGGCGGAGACCTTTGCCGCCCTAACAGTTCCTCCAGATAGCTCTGAAACTGGTCAAAACAGAGGCCTACCTTCCCATGGAAGGACACTCTGAACCCATACTCTTCAGATGCGTGGATCGCGTCACCTGCCTTGAATATGTCCCCGGCACGCTTCACGTATGAGTGGCCCACGACCCATACCACTTGATCTCCAGTCGGCGATCCTTTCCCGCTGGTCCTTTGGTGTTGGGCCGATCCCAATTTTCGCCCCGCGTTACAGGCTTGCGAAACTGTAATCCAAACAAAAGACAACAAGCGTGAGTGCATTTCATCAGTCTTTTACAACATGTGCAGTCGCACATACCTCTTGAAACAGTTCGAGGACCAACGGCCTAACTGTTTCACTTCCTCCGTGCCCAGACCCTGAGCCGTAGCCTCAGTAGCGGCCCCTATTCTAAATGAGTGGGTCCCAAAATCGCCCGGGTTCAAGCCCGCCGCAGCAATTGTAATTGCCAGCACCCTCCGAAACTGAAATCTCGTCAACGGGGTGCTGTCCTTGTGTCTAAGCAGGGTCCCCCCCCATGTTGTCAACCTCTGTGCCAGGTAGTCCTCTAAATACCCTATGGGACAACTGGGGCTCCCTCGCGCGCGCTGCAGAACCACACTATTCCCCAAAGCTTCCTGGTCTGTTTTGGACCTGGCTATCGAGATCAAAAGAGAGTCACCCCGTAACTGAACATGATCCCTGCATAGACCTCCTTCCACATCCTTCTTGTTCCTTGCTACGAGTTCACTTACCCGCATGGCCCCATGGAATGCCAATGCGAACGCCGCTCGGAACAGAATTACCTCGGTGGGCGATGAGCATGTCTCATACAGTTTAGCTAGTAGTAAGGACAATCTGTCTAGCCCAATCGGGTGCCTTTTATCTTGTCTGCGACCTTCCATGCGCTGCCAACCGCAGAGGGATTTCTTGACTAAGAGGGAACCCGTCGGGTCCCGTATCCAATGGAGCTGTGCCATGAATGATATGGCCGCCCTATACCTGTTGCCGGTTGCTGCCGATCGGCCTTCTTTATGAAGTGCAACCAAAAACCCGAGGAAGGACTCCTCCCGCCCCCAGCTATGTCCCCCTACCGGCCCTAAAAAGGCGCAGTATGAACGAAACGCTCCTTCATAAGCTTTCCTCGTCCTGGGCGCTAAACTGGCTGCCACAAGGTCTTGTAATCCGGGGCACCGATCTGCCATAGTGCTTCGGGGAACGGTGCCGCCACTAGTTCCGCTGTGGGTAGATAACCCCTGAAGGCCTGCATGTGTGAACGAGAGAGTGCATCAGCCGCATTATTCAGGATACCCGGCACATGCCTTGCCCTGAATTGTACATTCAATCTCATGCATCACAATACAATTTCTTTCAACAGTCTCAAGATCCACTTGCATCGTGCAGCCTGGTGATTAATACACTCGACCACCGTCATGTTATCTGACCAAAGCACCATTGAGCGGTTCCTAAAGTCTTCCGGCCATGCCAACAGAGCCACCCAAATGGGGAATAGCTCCAGGAACCCAATGTTACTTGTTTGGCCACTTGAATGCCACCACGCCGGCCATGTTTGCGCCACCCATCGGTTACCAAAGATCGTGCCAAATCCCACACTCCCAGCCGAGTCGGTCCACAAGCCCAGTTCGTCAGACGATGCTGGGGGTTTGTTCCACGCTACTCGACCGTTGAAATCCGCCAGTAATGCTAACCAAATGCGCATGTCCTGGCGAACCTCTGCCGACAGTCTAGTGCAGTGGTGTCGTTCCTTAAGGCCCACCATAGCTTGTGCTATGGAACGTGAGAAGGGGCGAGCCATCGGTATCACTTTTAAGGCAAAATTAAGCTGACCCACTGTCTGTTGTAACTGATGTAGGGTCACCTTGTCCTTACGGAGACATTGTATCAAGGAAGCCCTGAACTTGGCCACCTTCCCAATTGGCAGACGGAAACACCCCTCCACTGAGTCCAGCTCAATCCCCAGAAACTCCAATGAGGTAGATGGCTCCACCGTCTTACCTGGCGCCAATGGGACCCCAAACTCCCGCATGAGTGTGCAGAAGTCCTGCAGTGTTTGCGCACATTCCGGAGTGTCCGCCGGACCTAGAAAAAGGAAATCATCCAAATAGTGCATCACCTGTCTATGCCCTGTGGCCTCAGTGAACGCCCATTCCAAAAAGGAGCTGAACATCTCAAAATGAGCACATGAAATTGAACAACCCATGGGCATACATTTATCCATGTAATACTTCCCTTGGAACGTGAATCCCAGCTAGCGCCGGTCCTGAGGGTGTACCGGGAGCAACCTGAATGCCGATTCGATGTCTGATTTTGCCAACAGTGCACCGGGGCCCAGGCGATTCAACAGAACGACTGCATCATCGAACGATGCGTATCTAACTGAGCACACCTCAGGGTCAATAGCCTCATTTACCGAGGCCCCCTTAGGGGCCGATAAATTGTGGATGAGTCTATACTCCCCCGGGTCTTTCTTTGGAACCACTCCTAAAGGTGAACACACAAATTCCGCAACTGGCGGGCAGGCAAATGGCCCCGCTACCCGCCCAAGCTGACTTCTTTCACTATTTTTCTGGTGGCCACCGCCGGGTTATGCTGAATAGACAGTTGGTTCTTACAGAAGGGGCTCCCCTGAAAATTTCCCGCCGGGATTTTGAAGCCATACAGAAAGCCATTCCTCAAAATCCCGGCGGATACATGATCTGGGTATCGGTTCAGCCAGGGGGTCAAAGCTAAGATATCAATGGGCGAAGATGTTTGCTTCCATGGCACCACCTCTGTCCTGCTTGGATCCCCCCTTTCCTCCCGTACCATTGGACTTGGATCGACAGCTAGTTTCTGGGTGTGAGGAATTCCCACAGCCCGAACAAGCATGCCGGAACCTACATGTTCCTTGATGCCTGTTACAGGTTCCTTTGTTGAAACCCCAACACCCCCCCCGCTTGCCACCATTCCCGCCGGACCTAGGATGCGGCTCCCCTCCGGCGTTCGCCCGAAAGGGTTGTGCCGGCTTCTGTTGGAATGTCCCAGAAACGCTCGTGCTTGGCACCGACGTACCCGCCGGTCCCGGCAAAAGCTGGTTATGCCAGGACACGGTGTCCAGACAATCCCATGTTAAAGCCTCGTTAAACTCTTTTGCTTTTCTAAAGGTAACGTCATAACCCTTCCATTCATTTCCCCGGTACATTGCATAGAAATTCATGATCCTGTTCTGATAACATGATAAGTCGGGCAACACTTCAGGCTTACGCTCACCCATAACTGCCGTAAAAATAGAAAAGGCCCTGACCCTGTTAACCATGGTCTCATCGACCCTGAATTCCACCATCTTGGCTCGCCATACGCTGGGGTGCCACAAATCTTTCTGGGTCTTTGCATATTCTACCTCACGATGGTCAGTCAAAAGTGAAAACATGTTGATGTATTTATCTCCCCATATAATTTCCTTCGTAGCCATGGGAATGTGCTTCGGCAAACTTTCCCGCCTTGAAGGTACTGAACTCTCCCCCACCAATGGCAATGTTCTCTTACCGGGTTCAGCCGTCTTCGCAGCCGTGCCCGTTGTCTTCGCTTGACCATCCGTCGTGCCCCCCGTCGCTACCTGCGGGGGAATAATAGGTACATTCGCTGTCCCGGCATCCCTTGACTGCCGCAACTGCTCAATAATTAATCTGGCTTCTTCAGCCGGATCGCCGGCAGCCACCGATCCCCCTGCTCCTTTCTTTAGCCAAGGTAATACAGCTGCTAACTGACGGGCCCGTTCAGGGGGCATTTGGTCATCCCCAATTGGCGTTATCACTACGGGGATCGGTAAACCCCCATCCGGACCTGGTACCGGGCTATTTACCGGCGCGACTGGGTTGTCTGCGCCCGGGCTCGATGGAGGCCCTTCTGGGACTGGGACCTCCCTGGAACCTGCCCTCCCCTTATTCCTCTTACCCTTACCCCCTGGGGCGACGTTCGGCAAGGCCGGTCCTATGACTTTTTAGGCCGCCCCGAGGGGGTGTTCTGGGCCGCCATAAAATTGGCGCTTGTTCCTTCGAGGGCTCACGAGCGACGAGTGGTGCAGCCTTCAGAGCACTGGAACAAGAGGAAGCTTCATTGGATTCCCTCTCTATTTATCCATCTGCAGGAGGGCGGATGCCCACGTCAGGTACGCCCATCTGTGCGCGGACTTCCGGGTGGGTGTTTAGGACAACCCCTTCTGGGCGGGAAGGGCGTGCTCCGGCTACGCCGCTTTGGGCATACCAGCCGAGACAACGGTTTCCCAGGGAGATCGGGGCACCCATCCATACGTTCGGGGGGACCGAGTGGTCTTCCCTTTTCAAAAAGCTAACTCTAAGGACGGCAACCAGTTTGAATCCCTGAATCCCACTTTACATAGACCGACAATCCATTGCAAGGTAGACAATCGATGCGACATGGCAGAAGAACTACTATTAGATACTAATGCGCTTGGAAAAATAGAAACTCTGGGATATATCGAAGAGTCGTCTATGGAACAACCCTCAGGGTTAGCAAAAACTTGCTCAGGCAAAGCAGATTCCTCGATCGTGTTCCTATTCTGGAATATTGCAGGATTACGATCCAAGATAGAAAATGGGTTGGGGATAAGTCTGCTACAGAAATCTAATATAATATGTCTCCAGGAGACCTAGACAACAACAGAAATCCATATGGTAGGCTACAAAAACTTTTTTCCCCTGCAATACACACAACCTCAGGTAGAGCAAAAGGTGGGATGACAATATTTATCTCAAATAGGGGTCTTGGGCATTGCCCTAATAGCCCTGGAAATAAACTACCAAATTTGTTGCCTCCGTCTAAGTAAGAAAGATACAGTATTACTAGTACATTTTTTATAATAACCTTCCGGTTGGTGAACTACTGACTGTTGTGCGACAGCTGCGCTCTCAATTATCCACCATGATTCAGGGTTCTGTAAAGGGGGCCACCATTCTATGGGGGGCGATTTCAACCAACACCCTTGTGAACACTGTAATCATAACCTCTGTGGGTTAACGGATGAGAATGGGGGACCTTTGGTACATTTTTCCCATTCAAGTTTTGGAAACTGACGGAATGAATCTCTTCTCGACCTGGACCTTAAATTCGTAAATAAAATTAATGCTTCCACGCAGAGGTTAGATGCAACATTCATTGGCAGAGGGAGTCAAACTGCTATTGACTTCATTCGGATTTCTAATACATCAGGGAATCGTGCCACCAACTTTCAAACCCTCATAAATACACAAAGTGGTCACTGTGCTCTCACTATAACATTTCATCCCTTGTGAGAGGACAGCACACAAAGTATAGTCAGTGATTGAGTCAAAATATCTTACACCTGGACAAACTTAATGGATTTTCTCTAAAATGGGGAAAATGACCCCCCAATAAATCTTAAAATAAGTCATAAACATGGCACATAGTTCAATTCTCAAATGCCTAGACTTGTTGGTACGTAGTGAAGAAGTAATAACAAACTTTAAAGTGGTCATAAAAGCAATAAATGCAGTGCTATTTGCAAAACCAAAAAACACCCAGGGGAAGAAAGTGGGATGGTTTAATCACAGATGCACAGCTGCGCACTCTAAATTCAAGGTCGCATTGCAAAACCCAAATAGGACGCCCCAAGAAATAGCAAATTTAAGACGGGAATAGAACACCGCTTTAAAGGATAGGAAAATAGAGCTTAAACAGGCCCAATGGGAACAACTACACAGCATTTTGGGCTGTGGAAAAAATCTCCTTTCCTAACAGACCAAGAGAACCAACCATCCATTGACGTGGCAATTGATGAATCGACCTGGGTTGATTACTTCTGAAAGATATTCGGAGGGGGCCCAGCAGATACAACTGCATATTCAACTGTTGATCCACTCTCCACTACCTACCCACTGGAAATAGATATTGACCTTGCTGAAGTTCAACGGGCCGTCAAGGTCAGTAAAAACAGTAGAGCCCTAGACCCCGATGGTGTCCCGGCAGATCTATTTAAAGCAAAGATCTCTGGGGACCACTACTTACAAGGGTACTTAGAGCAGCCTGTGAGGTTGGACTATTGGACTCATGGTCCAAATCAATCATGGTCCCCATATTTAAAAAGGGGGACCGTCAGGAGGCATCATGCTACCGTCGGATCTCTCTGCTGGACTCCCTGGGGAATGTTGCGGGCAGGATTATCCTGGAACGTCTCCAGCAGTGGGCGGAGGATGGCAGGATACTTTCAGATATCCAGTTTGGCTTACGGGAGGACCTAGGGACAGTGGAACAGGCACTAAATCTAACATTGCTTTCAGAAAAATATGTACGCGCAAGGGCGAGCAGTGTCTACATGGTATATGTGGATCTGTCCGCAGCCTTTGACTGCATCTGCCATACTAAACTATGGTCAATACTGCTGAACATGGGGGTGGACCCACCTCTGGTAAACTTTCTATGTGAACTTTACACAAATGCCACAGTTAGGCTGAGGTTCGGTGTAAAAGGGGAGCTATCAGCATCGTTCGGAGTGGAGAGGGGAGTGAGACAGGGATGTGTCCTGGCTCCCTTTCTCTTTACGCTTTATACTAATGGGCTGGAACAAGCCATGTTGAACGGGAGCCAGGACCTTCCTCGAGCTAACAACCGCTCGATCCCGGCACTGCTCTACGCGGACGACGCCGTAATATTGGCACGCACCCCCCCTAGAGCTCCAAAAGGCATTAAATAGGTATTCCCAATTTATAGGTGAATTGGATCTACGCATTAACGTTAATAAAAACCTTTGTTATGAGTGTTGGTCCAGCGAAACAAAGGCCAAAGAACATATTTTTAAATGAGGAGAAATTGGAACTAACAGCGCAATACCCATATTTGGGCATCATCATTGACCACAAATTAAATTGGTTTGCTGCAATAGAGTCTAGAAAATACCGCTTAGTAAGAACTATAATGGCTCTGGTAAACTTAAAAAAAATGGGTAGAAGACCCCCAGTGGGGCTCTTAAAGATATATAGAGCCAAATGCCAGTCAGTAACCCTATATGGCACAGGAGTGTGGGGGTATGCAAACATCAAAAACCTACAAGTGGCAGAAAATAAATTTCTTCGATTTCTCCTAGTGGTACCTAAAAGTACATCCACCTTTTTGTGTCATACAGAACTGGGAATCTCCTATATTAAGGACCTAGTTAAAATAGAGCCACTCCTTCTTTGGCACCGTATATGGTCGGGAGAAAAAAACACACTTACCCAGCAAATTATCCTTGATTTTATGACCCTGGACCACTCTCTTAAAATTGGTTGGCTAGAGTACATAAAGGGTTTCTTACATGACCTAGGATTGGAAAAATACTATTTGGCACCCTTTAAAATCCAGTCACTTTCCAGAAAGGCCTTACAGGTGCGCTCATTGGCCCACTTAGAAGAAATTCGATTAGTGAAAGAAGCCTCCAAACCATCTGTCCAACACTGTGTTGCTGTTCAAACAACTCTATCAATTCAGCCATATTTAACCCATGATCTTACAATTTTCGAGAGATTTCTCTTAATAAGATTTAGGTTAAATATCTTTCACTGTCTGGTCGCTTTCCCAGAAAGAAATAACTGGGACTCAGTACTATCTGTATGCCTGTGTGATGAGTCCTCAATCCAGGCCACCATTCATACTCTCTTTTTTTGTAAGTTTTATAGAGAGCACAGAAAGATTTGGCTAATACCCCTATTAAAACATGTCGGTATAAGAAGATGTTGTCTGGCCTTGCTATTTATACAATTGCTGAGTGAGGAGTGGATGTCGAAGTCCATCGTCAAATTTCTGAAATGTATTTTTCGCCATCGACTAAGCCTGTAGCTGGCTCTGTTAAATATAAACTAACTGAGTAAAAGGGGACTGATGTTTCAACAGACTGTTATAAGTATTTATAAGTTTATTTGTTTTCAATACTATATGGATTTTAGTGAAATGCACTAAAAGCTTTCTTTTAGGACCTCGTACTAATTGTCAGTATTTCATTTTAAAGATAATCATGACATTTAATTGTTTCCTTTCTATGTAACTGCTTTTATGGTTTTTTACCTGCTAAAATCCGAATAAAGAAATTCTTGACTTGAATAAGAAAATCTGGTGTGTGACTGACATACTTCTTAGTCTATAAATCAATTTGAAAGATGAGTTATTAATTTGTGAGGGATTGTATGTGGCGTCTTTGTTTTTAATAAGATAAACATGCTTTTCCTGGTAAAGTCCAAGGAGTACTCTTGCTTGTCTAGAATCACACTGTGAGTCTGTGTGCATTTGGGAACTATTGTGACAAAAGCATTTGGATACTTCATGTTTTTGAAGACATATAACCACTTAAAATCTATGCTGTTCTCAAGTTTTGGTAGAATTAGAAACCAGTCATGGCTTATGTATTTGCAATATGAGTCAGGCTTGCACACTCAACTGCAGTTCTGAAATATGTGGAATGTGTGCAGTCATCTTACCTCTTCCAGACTAGTAAATATTTTTGGGTAATGTGCAAGGGATACTGTTGCTTGTCTAAAATGACACTGTGAGTCTGTGTGCATTTGGGAACCATTGTGACAAAACATATGGGTGCTTCATGTTTTTGAAAACATATAACTGCTTAAAAACCTATCCTGTTCTCAAGTTTCGGTAGAATTAGAAACCAGTCATTTCTAACGTGTTTGCCAAATGATTCAGGCTTGCACACTAAAGTGCAGTTCAGTTCTAAAATATATGGAATGTGTTCAGTTATTTTACCTCTTCCAGACTAGTAAATAACTTTTAGTAAAGTGCAAGGGATACTGATGCTTGTCTAAAATCACACTGTGAATGTGTGTCCATTTTGGAGCTACTGTGAGAGAAGCATTTGGGTACTTCATGTGCTTGCAGATACATAACTGCTTAAAAACCTATGCAGTTCTCAAGTTTTGGTATAATTAGAAACCAGTCATTGCTTATAAGTTTGCAAAATGAGTCAGGCTTGCACACTAAAGTACAGTTCTAAAATATATGGAATGTGTGCAGTCATCTTACCTCTTTCAGATTAGTACATATTTTTTGATAAAGTCCAAGGGATAGTTTTGCTTGTCTAGACTCACACAGTGAGTCTGTGTGCAATTGGGAACCATTGTGAGATAAGCATTTGGGTACTTCATGTGTTTGCAGACACATAACTGCTTAGAAACCGATCATTGTGACAAGTTTTTGAAGAATTAGAACCCAGCCATTGCTTATGTATTTGCAAAATGAGTCAGGCTTCCACACTAAAGTGCAGTTCTAAAATATGTGAAATGTGTGCAGTCATCTTACCTATTCCAGACTAGTAAATGATTTTTGGTAAAGTCTAAGGGATGCTGTTGGTTGTCTAGAATCACACTGTGCATCTGTGTGCATTTGGGAACCATTGTGAGAGATGCATTTGGGTACTTCATGTGCTTGAAGATGCATAATTGCTTAAAAACCTATGCTGTTCTCAAGTTTTGGTAGAATTAAAACCAGTCATTGCTTATGTATCTGCAAAATTAGTCAGGCTTGCACACTAAAGTGCAGTACTAAATAATGTGGAATGTGTGCAGTCAACTTACCTCTTCAAGACTAGTAAATAGTGTTGCTTGTCTAGAATCACGCTGTGACTCTGTGTGCATTTGGAAACCATTGTGAGAGAAGCATTTGTTTACATCATGTGTCTTTGTACTAGTCTAATCATTCAGTCAGTATCCAAGTAGTCATGTAGCACTTCAGGGCTTTAGCACATAGACTTTTTCAAACTCTTATGCACTATGCATGTAGTCTTCTAACCACCTACACACTTGTGTTTCAGGCCTACAATTCCCTAATCAGTATCACTATCCACACACTCCAGCAACCACCCTGTCACTGCTCTTGCAATCCTATAGTGACCCTTTCAGCACCCTGTACTAATCCATTCACTGAAGTAAAACTGAAGCAATTATAAATTCATCTAGTGTCTCTCCTTATACTACTCTAATAATTCAGTCAGTATTCATGTACTCATGCAGCGAGTCAAGCTTTAGGACATGGACTTCTTCAAACTCCTATTCACTATTCATGTAGTGTTCTAACCACCTTCACACTTGTGTTTCAGGTCTACAATTCCCTAATCAGTATCCATACACTCCAGCAAACATCCTGTCACTGCTCCTGCAGTTCTATAGTGACCCTATCAGCTCCATGTACACATCTTTTCACTGAAGTACAACTCAACCAATTATGAATTCACCCAGTATCTCTCCTTATAGTACTGTTATCATTCAGTCAGTATCCACATACTCATGCATTGAGCCAGGCTTTAGGACATGGACTGCTTCAAACTCCTATGCACTATGCATGTAGTGGTCTAACCACCTTCACACTTGTGTTTCAGGCCTACAATTCCCTAATCAGTATTCATACACTCCAGCAAACACCCTGTTACTGCCCTTGCGATCCTCTAGTGACCCTTTCAGTACCATGTACTAACCCATTCATTGAAGTAAAACTGAACCAATTATAATTTCACCCAGTGTCTCTCCTTGTACTACTCTAATCATTCAGTCAGTATCCATGTACTCATGCATCAAGCCAGGCCTTAGGACATGGACTGCTTCAAACTCCTATGCACCATGCATGTAGTCTTCTTACCACCTACAGACTTGTGTTTCGGCCTACAATGCCCAAATTAGTATCCATACACTGCTGCAAACACCCTCTCACTGCTGTTGCAATCCTATAGTGACCCTTTCAGCACCATGTACTAAACAATTCACTGAAGTAAAACTCAACCAATAACAAATTCGCCCAGTGTCTCTCCTTATACTACTCTAATCATTCAGTCAGTATCCATGTACTCATGCAGCAAACCAGGCCTAAGGACATGGACTGCTTCAAACTCCTATGCACTATGCATGTAGTGATCTAACCACCTACACACTTGTGTTTAAGGCCTACAATTTCTCAGTTAGTAGTCACACACTTCTGCAAACACCCTGCTACCCCCCTTGCATTCCTATACAGTTATGTATAAACCTTGAATTACAATTTCAATTAGTGATGAGAAAAGAAAGTGGTTAATTGATTTTTATGTAGAACGTGTTTGTATAGTAATAGAAAAGTATAATGTATATGTTTATTAAAATACATTTATTCATATTTATTTTTTACAGATATTGTTCATCATCATTGAAATAAAGTTATCAAGCCTGAAAAATCAAGAAAGAGAAAAAGACAGCTAGAGGACTATTATTTGAAAAAAAACTCAACAGCAAGTATTGGATGACCAACATCATGTGGGTAAAAAGAAAAAATCTTCCGGTAAGACAACTAAGGAATTTATTAAAAAACGTTCAAAGCCTGCAAACAGTGTGCAGAATGTGCAAACTACTGAGTAAAATTCAACCAGAAACAATAAAATGAGTAACAGGATAGCAAAACAAATAAATGTATAGTCAAAAGATTCGATGTATGGTAAAAGAAGGAAAAATCAGTATAAAGAAATCTGTAAAAAAAATTTAATGGAGGGGTACTTAACTTGATGAAAGAGGTGAAAAAATATAAACAAAGAGCACTATTTTATAAAAAAGAAGCATATTGAATCCATTGTTCAAAAGGCTTTTGAAGTAAAAAGAAACTATTCATTTTAGTTTTAAACAGAATTTGATCACTAGATAAACCAATCCATTTAATGAAGGCCAAAAGTAAGAGGAAAAGAGTAATTACCAGAACCAATTTTTGTGATTTTTTGGGGTGAATGGAAAAACAGTTCAAGGTCATGGCCTTTCTTTAATGAAGAGAGTTTTTTTCAGACCAATGATTTATTGCATGTAGTTGATACCAGTGGTTGTGCTCATGAGGTTAGAAATGGTTGTTCAACTGAGAAAGAGAAAATGGTTCCCAGAAATGCAGAAGAAATGTTAGCTGATGAAGTTCTAGGCAGACATCCTAAAGCCCCAGTGTACACTTGGATTGCAGTAGTATGTGTGGTGTACGACAAGAATCTATTGATATTTTACACAATTTCTTACAAGAATACAGTAAAAAAAAGTGCTAAACAAAAGAGTGAGAAAAAATACAGGTTTACAAGGTCATTCTCTGGCTTGTCTTTCAAGAAAAGTATGTCAAAGTGTTTTTCATCATTTCAGGATGTTAGCAGTACATCATTCTCAAATGCGGAAGTTAGTCAGAAGATTGTATTATGCAAAAAGTCTAGCGCTAAAATTAAATGTGTTGAACAGTGCTCTTTTGCGTGGGTCAGTATCAGATGTGAAGGTTTGTAATGAAATTGAGTTTTGTTACTTTTGTCCTGAACAAGAGAGTGCAGAAACTGAGACATTAATAGAAGAAAGTGCTAAAGAGAATATGCAACATACTACTACAAACATTTTTGAGGAACAAATGACAAAGTTTAAGGTGATTTCAGGTGAAAGGCCAATTTATTATTGTATTTGTTGTCGGCGAACTCACTATAAAAATCAGACTAGAACTGTTGATCTGTATTTAAAAAGTAAAAGAGAAAATAATGATAAGTGGAAGGAATTTGTAACCTATATGTTGGTAGAGAATTGTTTTGATTTGGGTTCTGATCAGCGTTTTTGTAAATATTGTTATAATAAATCAGATCAGAATAAAATGCCCACTAGAGCTGTCCATAATATTCTGGAGTTGGTAACTATTCCTCCAAAACTGATAGATTCAAATACCTATGAGTCTATTCTGTTTCGATGCATGCACCCATTTCAGGCTATTGTTCGTATGGAGCCTTAAACAGGTAAATTGCCTCCTACAGATTTACAGAGAGGATTAAAAGGAAGAGTTGAATATTTACCTCTAGATTTAAAGAAAAATGTTGAAACTATTTGTGTAGAGTGTGTAGAAAATGAACCACTAGTTATTCTAGTTAATGGTGTGTCTACAAAGAGTAAGAAAATCTGGCAGGAATTAGTGGATGTTAGGAAAGTGCAAAGGGCAACTTTGTACCTGATAAAAAACAATGAGTACTATACAAATGTGTATATAGGAGAAGAAGAAATACTTTTAGCAGAAGATACTGAAACGTCAAGTGGACAAATTGAAAAAGTGGACATTTCCAAAAGTGAAGAAATCTATGTACATTATAGTGTACATCCACTTCATTCAAAAGAAGTGATGGGGAATACTATTGAGGTATTGCAAATGAAAAAAGCGAAGGGAAGTCCCATGAGTGTATGGGAAAAATGCTTGGAAGGTCGTTGTTTTCCGCAGTTGTTCCCAACAGGAAAAGTAGGACGATATGATGAACGACCTGTGCAGATTCCTGCATCTGAATATCGGACAACAAGATTAAATGTAGAAGATCTAAGATCTCGACAATGTATCCCATATATATAGCATCTTTTGTTAGAGAGTGACTTGTCTGGACTTTCATATGCAGTCAATCATATATTGAAAACAGGAGTACATCTGCAAAATATTTCTGCAAAGGAATTTATGGATAAAGTGCACCAGAGAGATGATCATTTAGAATATTAGCTGATTAATCTGATGGCATGTCAGCGTGGCACTAATGAGTATTGGTACTGTCGTCATGGAGAACTTAAATGTATGCTAAGCAACTTAGGAACTCCTATATGGTTCCTTACCCTAAGCTGTGCTGAATACGCTGGGATGATTTACTTGAATTTCTTCGAGAGGCAAATTCGAATATAAAAAATATTTAATACACAACACCAGGAAAATTGTGTTCTTTGGATCCTGTTAATGTATGTAGGTGTTTCAATCATAGATTTAAAGCTATGATGTCTTTTATCTGCAATAAAAAAATCCTCCTCTTGGAGAAGTTGTGGATTTCTTTTGGAGAAAGGAGTATCAAGCAAGAGGTGCTCCTCATATACATATGCTGTTATGGATCAAGGATGCCCCCAAACATACCATTACAAGAAAGTCTCCTTAAAATACCTACAATTTGAGTAGAAGCAAAGAATCAAAGTATATAAATGATTACAATTCAGTTATTCTGTCAATGTGGAATGCTAACATGGATATTCAGTACGTTGCGGACAATTCAATTGGTGTTGCTCGATAGAATAGAATAGAATAGAAACCATTTGTAAAGCACCTGGTTACTCAAAAACAGAGTGTCCCCGCGCTGAAAACTGCAATAAAAGCTCAGAGGAAAGAACACAGGTAGATCCAAACAGGGCAAGTGAGGAAATAATAATTAATTGCGAGGGAATAGGAAAGTTTTGAGTTTCCCCCGAAACCTGATTTCGGAGGGTTCCATGCGGATCTCGAGAGGAAGCTCGTTCCAGCCCTTGGCAGCCAAGTATCTGAACAAGCAGCCGCCCATCCTGGCTCTGGTAATTTTAGGGATTTTGAACATCATCATTCCAGAAGATCTCAAATTCCTGGTAGGACGATGTATTGTGAGTAAGCGATGAAGATAATCTGGGCCGGTGCCGTGGGCAATACGGTGGGCAAAGCATAGGGATTTAAATTTAATTTGCTCCTTGATGGGGAGCCAGTGGAGTTTGGACAAAGTAGAACTGCCTGAGGCTCTTCGAGGAAGTTTGAGCACAAGACGCGCAGCAGCATTCTGGGCACACTGGAGTTGGTGGAGTCCCTTTTTGCTCAAGCCCAGTAGCAGGGTGTTACCATAGTCCAGATGGGGGGTTACAAGGGCATGTACAATGGTCTTCCTGGAATCCATGGGAAGGAGATCCAGTACTTTCCGAAGAACTTTCAGTACGCTGATACATCTGGCTGTGGTTTTACTGATATGGGGCTTGTATGAAAGGTTGGAGTCCAGTATGATGCCCAAGTTACGCACCGAGGCCACAGTGCTAGGAGGACTGCCTAATTCTGCAGGCCACCACATGTGAGAACATGCGGAAGAAGATTTACCTACCACCAGCAGTTCGGTTTTATCGCCATTAAGGTGGAGACAGTTGTTATTCATGCAAGCTGCCACGGAAGAGAGACAGTTGGAGTAATTGGTGGCCTCTTCACTGTGGTCAGGCGTAAGTTTAAACATCAATTGGGTGTCATCAGCGTAGCTGACAATGCCCACCCCATAAGTCTCAACTATGCGAGCCAGGGGTTCCATGTAGATATTAAACAGGGTGGGGCTCAGACCCGAGCCCTGAGGAACCTCATGGCTCGCCTTTCTGAGAGAGGACCTAAATGGGGGGCAGTGCAGCTGAAAGTTCCTGTTCACCAGGAAGGACTCCATCCACGCAAGGGCTGGCCCCTTTACTCCCATACCAGATAGCCGAGACAGCAGCGTTGAGTGCAGCACGGTGTCAAAGGCTGCACTTAGGTCTAAAAGTACCAACGCTGCTGTCTCTCCCTCATCCACTATGTGTCTAAGACTCTCGGTGGGAAAAAGTAGGGCTGACTCAGTAGAGTATCCAGCTCTAAAACCTGATTGAGTGGAGTGCAGGAGAGAGTGTTCTTCCAGATAACTCATGAGCTGCCTATTCACTACTTTCTCCACAATCTTAGCACAAAAAGGGAGGAGTGCGATGGGGCGGAGATTCCGGAATTGGGAGATGTGGATGTTGGCCTTCTTTTTAAGGGGGATTACTTGGGCGGTTTTCCAAGCATCTAATACCTTGTATTCTTTAAAGGAGAGCGATAACATAAGACTAATGTGGTCGATTATTGTAGTCTCCATGACTCCTCTACAGCGGGTAGGCGGGCAGACATCGCTGGGAGAGCCAGATTTTATGCTGTTTGCGATGCTGAGTAACTCTTGTTTGTCAGGAGTAGTAAAGCACGTAAGGTAAGAGGTCCCTGTATTTCTGTTGTTGTTGTCTCCTGCAAATTTACTAGGACTGGCCTCATCCTTAGTGAAGGTAGCATTGATTTTATCGATTTTATTTACAAAGAAATCTGCAATGGAGTCACATAATTCTTTCGAAGGAGTATCTTGAGCCTCCAATCTGGTTGGAATCGTGAGCTCTTTATAAATAGAAAACAATTCTTTAGTGGGGTTGTCCGCTAAATTAATTCTATTTTTGAGATGGCAGCTTTTTTCCGATCTTATTAGTTTATGGTATTTGTTTAGTTCGTTCTTATATAGTAGTTTATCCTCTAGATTGTAGTGTTTTCTCCAGTTACGCTCTAGGGTTTTACACCTGGCTTTGGCAGATTTAAATTTTTCCGAAAACCAGGGGGCGGTTTTGGATTACCTGGCCGGGGGCTTGGAGGTCCAGGGAGCTATCTCATCCAGAGCATTGGACAGCCAATTTTCATAATTTTTCCAAGCCTCTTGAAGAGAGTTGCTTAAACTTCTTCCAATTTCTACGTTTTAGGGAAGTGGGTTTCAGAACTCTGTATTCAGTAGGTGAGTTTTCAACCAAGAACGGGATAGCGAAATGGTCTGACCAGATTATTCTGACCGGAGGGAAGGCAGTATTGCCCTCCCAGTTGGCAAAGAAGGGGTCTAGGAGATGGCCTAGTTGGTGTGATGGGGCAGTAGAAAGTAGATTCAGCCCCAATGACGCCAGAGCTGTTGCCACCTCCTGTGCCTCCTTACATTCCCTATCATCAAAATGAAGGTTTAAGTCACCTAAAATTATTCACTTTTTGTAACGGAGAGCTGGTTCTGTTATAAAGTCTAAGAGCTGATTCTCAAATTGTCCAGCTACTCCAGGTGGGCGGTATACCAACATGCCATTGATGATGTTTCTTGGTCCTAATTTGATGGTAAATAAGCCACTTTCACTGTGCGATAGAGTGGCTTTAACTAAGGTGCATGCTAACTCAGCCTTATGAATGAGGGCTATCCCTCCCCCTCTTTGTTTTGTCTATCTAAACGGAGTAGACAGTAGCCACGGGGGGTAGCTTCAAGCACTTCCGGAGAAGATTCCTCAACCAGCCACGTCTCGGTTAAAAAAAGCACGTCGGGTCTATTTGTGGTTATTGTATGTATGTATGTATGTAAATGTATTGGCATTTATATAGCGCACTACTTACCCGTAGGGTCCCAAGGCGCTTCGACCGCTGCGAAACCCTTCCTGGCTTCCCTGAGAGATGGTCCCTTAATGGGTATCTCCAGGGTGAGACCAGGCATCCTCGGCGGTCTGGTGGGGCCGTTAGTGAAGATGAGGCAAGCTAATGCCCAGAGTTGCCGAGTGTGATCGCTGATCAGAGTGGGCACCGAGGCGAGAGAATTATCGAGTCCGCTGACCCCGGTCCAGAGTCACAAGCAGTTGGTAATTGATCGACTTGGTAGCTGTGATCACAGTGATTAGCCACAGTAGGGCGTAAAAGGAGCAACTCCTGTTTCGTATATTGCAAGTGGTACCTGGCCGGATCCATGGTGTCAGGTGGTTTCGGGGGACTAAGAGGGGTCGCCCTACGTCCCGGTCTGTCGCGGACGGGCACAGACGGGCTGGACTCTGGCTTGACTCCGGCGCGAATGCGGTGCGCCCGCTGAACACGTCCGCTGCGCGGAGCCATGAACGTTTATTTTTGTAGTCTTGACTCACCTAAGATGGCCGCCGTAATTGCTCCACCCGAGACCCAGGAAGCCCACCCCCTAGAATCGGCCGGACCCTCTGGGGGAGGCAGCGCTGACTAAAGTGAGTGAAATTAAAATAATAGCAGCAATTTAAAATGCTATCTGCACCCTCAAATCGGTGAGATGCCAAGCGTCGCGTTTAAAATCGGCGCGCTGGTGCTGGGGGGGAGCGGACACACAGGGCAAGTGCAATCAGTAGAAAAGAGTTGATAACGTAAAGAAAGACCTTCCGGCTCAAGCCTCAGGCGAGTAATGCAGAGTTCTCGCGATTTAAGTCCCTTCCTTATTTTTAAAGTCTTGACTCACCTAAGATGGCCGCCGTAATTGCTCCACCAGAGACCCAGGAAGCCCAGGCCTAGAATCGGCCGGACCCTCTGGGGGATGCAGCGCTGACTAAAGTGAGTGAAATTAAAATAATAGCAGCAATTTAAAATGCTATCTGCACCCTCAAATCGGTGAGATGCCAAGCGTCGCGTTTAAAATCGGCGCGCTGGTGCTGGGTAGGAGCGGACACACAGGGCAAGTGCAATCAGTAGAAAAGAGTTGATAAGGTAAAGAAAGACCGCCCGGCTCAAGCCTCAGGCGAGTAATGCAGAGTTCTCGCGATTTAAGTCCCTTCCTTATTTTTATAGTCTTGACTCACCTAAGATGGCCGCCGTAATTGCTCCACCCGAGACTCGAT
The DNA here is from genome assembly GCF_964263255.1 of Lissotriton vulgaris. NCBI lineage: Eukaryota > Metazoa > Chordata > Amphibia > Caudata > Salamandridae > Lissotriton > Lissotriton vulgaris. The sequence goes on along the minus strand of NC_141697.1, from coordinate 404,858,379 downwards.
ACGTAACATCCTACATTACAAAATCAGAAAAGACGGAATTGAAAGAAATGTGAGAAGAGATTTCCCCCGATAAGAGTCTAAGTATGAAATTATACGGTTTCAGTTTGAAGATGTCATCCCATCGAGAAATCGGAGCGTATGAATGCTCAAATTGATTATCATCTGCAAGTCTATATTCCAAATCTAGAAGAATCATTTGGGTGAGTCTAGGTCTTGCTGCAACGCGAAACTGAGTACTTAAATCTGTACAAGAAATCGAATATTTAGTACAAAAAGATCCGGAAAGTACAGATATTTTGAAAACAAATATGTTGGACACATAATATCCAAATAGAAGTCATTCTCTTGAGAACATATGTCTCTAGGAAGTGCTGCAAACTACACTTTTAAATGGAATACTACAGAAAACATCAATTATAGAAAATATGCAGTGGTTGGTTCTGAAGGATGTTTGGTGAAACAACAACAGGTTGACCATGGATGTCTTCGTGAAAAGAAAGAATGCACATGCACATCATTTAAACCTATCCAAATGTATGTGAGTGGACAAGCTGGAACAGGAAAAAGTAGCTTAATTAAAGTAATCACTTATTATCTACAGAAAACAACTGAGTCACATTTATCTTGTGTTGTAACTGCACCAACTGGGTTGGCAGCACACAACATTAATGGAATTACATTACATTGTTTACTTATGCTACCTGTGGAGCATGAAAACAAATTGGAATATCACAAGCTATCTGTAGAAGTTTGTTGTGAATTTTCAAGAGTGCTAAAGAAAATGAAACTTCTGATTATTGATGAGGTAAGCATGGTCTCAAACTTAATGCTTGCTTTTGTGCATTTAAGAATGTAGCAAATTCTTAAAACAGAGTATGATGTCTTATTTGGAGAAAGTTCTTGGAGATCTACTGTAACTTACTCCCGTAAAAGGACAACCAGTATTTAAAACACTTGCGCATGAAGACACAAGAAAGTCTTTTGTAGCGTTGGAAACGTTAAGATTTGGTCATATTTTGAATACAAAGTACTCATTAGGAATATGCAACAGACAAATTATGTTTATTATGGAACTATTCTTCAAGATATCACAATAGGAGTACTAACAGAAGATGGCAAACAAGCTTTGCAGAGTGGATTACTTTCCAATTTGTTTCCAAATGAAAATATAGTTCCTGAAGTAATATATATGAAAATTGCAGAAAACAAATCTATAATCTGCCTAATGCCAACACTGTGCGAGTGTTCTATATTCAATGAACAACTTTTGAAGCTGGAAAATTAAGAAATAATAAAATTGGAAGCCATTGATGAAATACAGCATGAAGGAATCATTATCATTTTGACAGAAAAATTGAAAACAAAATTGGATTCTTTAGAAAAATCAATATCTAAAACTGCTGGTTTAGAAAAGAATCTATATGCATGTATAAACTGTCGCTGAATTTTAAGGCAAAATTTGGGTGTAGAAAAAGGTTTCGTTAATAAAGCAATGGGCAAAGTTGTGGATTTCGTTAATTATCAGAGTAAAGATGCAATGGAATTTTTAAAAATTAAATTTAATCAGATTGAAGAAGTAAAACAAATTGGTTGTTGTTCAGGTAATTTTTTGCTTGTTAAAGATGTATATGTCCGTAGAAAACAGTTTCCACTTTCTCTGGCATATGCAGTGACTATTCATAAATCTCAAGGTTTAAGTCTAGACAGTGCTTTGGTGAACATTTAAAGAGGGTATGGCATATTTTGCTGTGTCCCGAGTCAGAACTTTATCTGGTTTGTTTTTGATTGATTTTGATGACACAAAGTTTACTGCAGATGCAAACTGTGTAAAAGAGTATAATAGGTTAAGAAGACCGTAGGCTCCCAATTAGGTCAATATCCTGTATTTGAAAAGCGAGTGGTAGGTCGGAAAAGAAGGTATGAGAATATCTGTAGTGAAGGTATGGAGAAAGAAAAAAACAAGATAATGTTGTGATTGCGAGCAAAAAGAAAAAGGACACTGTTGAAGAGATTGTTGGTTATCATTTTGAAAATAGTTCAGGTATCGACTGCTATGCTAATGTAGTGGTCAATGTTGTTTTTTTTCTTGAAAGTTTGCAACAGCAAATTATGGAGAATCGGGAAAAAAGATTTTGTTCCTTGTGGCATTCTATGTATGAAAAAATGAGAACTGATAAAAGAAAAATGTAAAGCATTTCTGATATTCATAATCTTTTGGATATATTTTCTGGTTCTACACAATTTACGCAGAATATCCAACAAGATACTCAGGAATTTCTAATGTATATGCTTACCGTATTGGAAAACGAGGGCAAAGAAATTGAAAATCTTTTTGGCCCTAGTTCTAAGGGAACATCAATGTGAAAATTGTATGTTTACATGTAGCACTAATATAGACAGTGAAAGATTTATATGTGTGACATTACCAGACAGTAAATCAGTGTCTTTCAGCAAACTAGTTAAAGCAGCAAATCAAAACATGGAGTGTAGCCAATGCAAATCAGAAATGTTATCAACAATATTTATACAAACATAGGAACAACATATATTTGAATGATGCAACGTTGTACAGCTGACGGAAGAAAATTAGACACTTTAATAAAACATTTGTAGAAAGTCAACTATCAATATCAGGAAGGACTTTTGTAGCGGTAGCAATAATTTTCCATGATGGTCCTTCCACAACATATGGACATTACACTGCCTATTTAAAATGTGACAAAGGATGGACATATTGAAATTATGCTCAGTTGGTTTTTAAACAATGTTTGCTTAGCGAATTACCAAATTCCTACCTAATATTTTTAAAGCCAAAGTTTTAGAAACATAATTTGGCCTCTGAAGAATGTATTAATATGTATTATTATGATTACTATTGGATAATTTCTATATAAAGGATTTCAGTAATAGTATTTGGCCTAGAGTAAAGGTGTATCTTTGAATTATGGGCTTTTTCTGGCCCATTCTCTCAGCGTATATTTTTAAACAACAACATTTACATCATATATAAATTCAAGTAAGAATTTTTTTTAGGAGTAAGCATTTTATATATGTGTGCTTTGTAAAAAAAACTACATTCTCAATAACATACCATATAATTTATATGGTATGTTATTGAGGATATAGTTTTTTTTTAAACAATCTTAATATTTGTTTTTTTTGCCCGCTGTTATGTGATGAGAATGATTGAAATCATTGTTTCCAGTAAAATTCAATATATTCTGAGAACAGCAAAAAAGGCAAAGAAAATAATTTGTAAAATGTTAGAATTATGCTGTGTTGTAAAAAATATATTATATATTATAACTGTATTTTTTCTTCTCTTTCACAAATCCTAATTCTAAAATATGACATTTTCAGAAATTTAGATTATAAAAACAACTGAAAAACATGTGAAGCGTTTTTTATTTCTATTACTGTGAAGGTAAGTTTAACTAAGTATAAAAATGCACAGTGGCCTGTGTTTGCACACAGGTGAAGAAAGGGGAGATGGACGGGGTAGATATGTGTGGAAAGATGCTATTTGGGCATTTTAAGTTCCAGGATAAAGTTAACATCAAACGTGAGTGTCCCTGGGACCAACTAACCCACCAGATAAATGCAGAAACTGCCAGACAGTTGCATTGCAGAGAGGTACAAAATAGGACATGTCTTCAGAGCACCTCTCTGCACCGCACCTGTGTGGTATTCAATAGAGAGACATGGTGGGCTAGTGGATCTCAGGGACTTTCAGAATTAAAAGAGACATAATTCCTTAACTTAAAACACGTCACAGAGTGTGTTTGCACATGTCACATCAGGCCCCATCCCTTCCCTTCACTAATCTATAAACATGTCCTATCATTTTGCCAAAACCTAAGTACTTATAAATGTATCTTGTTCTTTCTTGGCAGTACTGAAATTACTCTACTTATTACTCATATAGTTAAGGATTGGCCTAGCCATTACCCTAGTACAAGTTAATTTCTTTATATACTATGCAAGCAGATCTACAAGAAGCTACAAAGTATTAATACAGTCTTGAAAACACCCAGTTCATACATATGTAGTTTTGGAATCTCCCTGTCATAGGATATCGTGTGACCTGAAAAAAAAATATTTGATTGGTTCAGAATATTTCCCATTTTACCTATTGAAGGACTGCAATCATTTCCATCATTCTTCTTTGAGCATTTTTGGAGACATAACTCTGTGCTTACCTCATGTTACTTTCATGACATTTTTTATACAATTAACTAGTAATATATTTTATTGTAACAGTCTGCTAATTCCTAAGCACTTATGGGGCAAATTTAGAAACATCCTATGCCAACAATATTTCACTTTTTGTAACATAGTTATAGCACAAGACACTCTTTCATATTTACAAAAAGAGGAAAATGTAGTCTGTGTACCTTTTCTTCTCCATGTAAATACGACCTCATCATACATACCAGTTTGCGTTGAAAGGGTGTTCTATAGGTGTTGCTGTGCGTGTTTGCACAGAACACTCATAGAACAAGACACATCTCCAGATTTAGCATAAATCATAAATCTGCACATGTGTATGATTGCTGCTCCATCCTCCAATTGGTGTAGCAAGACACAACAAGGAGAATTATTTTAATTTCTCTTCATTTTTTCTCTTTTAATGTATGTTAAAATGCACACCATACATTGAAGGAGAAACATGCCTTCACTGATTGTTTTTGTGCAGGAAGGTGTGTCTTCCTGCACAAAAACAAACTCAACACAACACAGATATCGTTGCACCATGGTGCAAGGGTATACGTCTCTCCACATGGCTGCAATTTAAGCAGCAGTGCAGAGGGAAGCATAGACATGCAACATATTTATGTACATATGTTGCATCCCTGTGCTTCGGAAGTACCACAGCACACTGCAGCTAAAGAGCTTACAGTGTCATGCTGCAGCACTTCCTTATAGTTCTGCACTTATACATTCACCATACACTACTAATGCATTCTTTCGTTCAATTATACACTATGCATACATTCATCTAAACTTTCACCCACTATCATACAAATATAGCTCTTTTTTTTGGTTTTTTTTTCAAAAGGAAAAAAGAGAACTGGAGCAACAAAACAACGAACTTCAGGGGAAAAAAACAAAAAAATTCTAGCAGTGATTGTTGTCTAATGCTCGACAAACCAAATCCACAGACTGCTCTCCATAGCAGAGCAATCTATCACACTTAATGCAGTGTATTTTTGCATTAGCGAATTGCGGAGATATGTCCGTAAGTTGGTTCGATAGAGGCACCCCCGAAGTGCTTGGTACTGCCGGTGGTGGTGGTGGGTTCTCCCTGAGTCTTCTGCACTCCTCATGTGCCAGGTTAACAGGGTTTAGACATGTTAAAGGTTTTAGCATACTTGCAGTCCTGCAAGAATACTTCTTATTAGAATCTCCATGTGAGAGTACAGCTTTGCAGATTTTGCGAGTAACCTTGGTAGCGTTCACTTTCTTCAGTCCTTCAGGAAATGTAAACATTTCCAGACAATTGAAGTATACCTCTCAGGGTGTGCAGGTTCCGGTTAAAAACCCTTAATTATTGGAATGTTCAGAACCAGATGATTCTTGAGGTGCAGAAGCCATTGTTTTTTAATCAAAATCAAAATCAGGTGTGCAATCACCAAAAAATCAGGTTCTTCTCAGTAGAGTTGTTGCTCCAAAGAAGGTCTAAGAAGAATGATTGAAATGCGTGGGGTCCTTCAATAGTTAGAATAGGAACTGTTATGAAACAATCAAATCTCTTTTTTTATGGTCACATGGGGTCCGCGTATGGTGCGCACAGGCCGCAAGCACCCAGCGAGACTTCGCAAAATTGCATTTAAAAGTAATATAGGTTTATTAAAACTAAAAGAATATTATTTTTATGATTAGCTCAGAAAATGTATTGCCTTAATATTTATATTAAATACATATATAGATCCTTTTATACATTGAAACATTTTGCGGGAGTCGCGCATCATTGTGTCAAACACGTATGACGTCACGCGGAAGCGCGCAAGCGTCGGGTAACGTAATACGTATATGTTCTGTATGCGCTTAGATTTGTGTATGGGTTGCATAGTGATCACGCAGGAACTTACGCACCCATCTCACACCCTACGCGGGTCCTACACAACAATTTTTAAAAAGCGGCTCAGTTTCACGCAGTGATCGAGAAAGGTACGCTTTGGGTGCGCGACTCCCAAAAAATATATTAAAAAAAATAGTAATAAAGAAAATAACATTAAAATATTCAAAACAATATAGAATAACAAAATGTAGAATTTCAAAATTTAAAAAAATAATAATAATTCAATTTATATTAAAAATATGTAATGTAATTTGAAAAAAAATAGCTAAAAATAAATAAATGTAGTATATCAGTATAAACAAAAATAAATATAACAATTAATACATTTAAAAATTGTCATTGAAAAAACCTTTGACATTCACTGAAAAAACCGTAGGTTTCAGACATGTTATAGTTAGGAATTAGCATTTAAAAACCTTTGAAATTCACTGAAAAAAACATAGGTTTCAGACATGTTATAGTTAGGAATTAGCAATTAAAAAGCCTTAGAAATTCACTGAAAAAACATAGGTTTTAGAAGTGTTATAGGTAGCTGGACATTTCACTCGTACAAAACCATTGAAATTCCTCCGTTATAGTTAGTTGTACTAACTGTAACTCGCGCAGCCACAATCCACTGCCGATCATGTGACATATTACATCATTCATGACATGGTCAGTGACATTACTGATTACTAAGCATGGGCTAAAAATTTGTTCCGCTTGCGGAATTTGCGCATTTTCCACGATTTTCGCGATCCGTTAATCTCGCGAAATCGCGGTAAAATCCCCGAATCCGCGGGGACGAATTTTAAGCCAAGCACTTACAGGGTTACAGCAGCAGGTGCAAAAGTTGAAGCTAATGTTTTGTAACCTTTTACAAAAGGGTTTCAAAGAAATTAACTTCAACTTGGGCACCTGCTGCTGTAAGCCTGTAAGTGCTTCCTGGCGCCTCGTTGCCTACTTGCAACTATTCTCTGACCCTGCTCTGACCCTTGAAGCAGGGTCAGAGAATAGTTACAAGTAGGCAATGAGGCGCCTGTCACGAAAATTAAACCTCAACAGGAAGCACTGACAGATATAAAAACAAGCATTTGCAATGCAATAGGTCTCGCATTAGGAAAGTTTGAGCTATTGGTCTCGTAAATGACAATTTTTTTTATTTATGTGTTGGTTTTGAAAATAGCTAAATTAATAGCTTTGTCATTTACAATGCCAATAGTTATAACTTTCGCAAATGTGACACCTATAGCATTTGTAATGCAACATGTTTTGTATTTACGTGACTTAGCTGTATTGATATTACAAATTACAATGGCTTTTAATTTTTTTAAATAATTAATACTTAAATAAAAGTGATTTTAATTTATAATGTCAATAGCTTAAACTTTTGTAAATAACTTTTGTGAAGATTATGTTCAGTGTATTTTATTGTGAAGAAAATCCAAGAACAGAAGTGAAATATTAACATCTTTTTGTGACATTTGTCATAAAGTTTGAAACATTGAAAAAACATATTTGAACCAGTTGTTGTTGAATGGTTGCACAGATTGATGCTGGGGTGGTGCTGAGTGGTGCTGTGGTGGTGCTGAGTGGTGCTGTGGTGGTGCTGAGTGGTGCTGTGGTGGTGCTGAGTGGTGCTGTGGTGGTGCTGAGTGATAATGTGGTGGTGCTGAGTGATGCTGTGGTGGTGCTGAGTGATGATGTGGTGGTGCCGAGGGGTGCTGTGGTGGTGCTGATTGATGCTGTGGTGGTGCTGAGTGATGCTGTGGTGGTGCTGTGGGATGCTGTGGTGGTGCTGAGTGGTGCTGTGGTGGTGCTGAGTGATAATGTGGTGGCACTGAGTGATGCTGTGGTGGCGCTGAGTGATGCTGTGGTGGTGCTGAGTGGTGCTGTGGTAGTGCTGAGTGATAATGTGGTGGTGCTGAGTGATAATGTGGTGGTGCTGAGTGATAATGTGGTGGTGCTGAGTGATGCTGGGGTAGCTCTGAGTGATGATGTGGTGATGCAGAGGGCAGAAAGGCACAAAAAGTCTAACAGAGGCAAGAAGGGCACAAAAAACAGTCTAACAGAGGACAGAAGGGCAGAAAAACAAGGGAAAAACGAGTCTAACAGAGGGCAGAAGGGCACAAAAAACTAGTCTAACGGGGCAGAAAGGCACAAAAACGAGTCTAACAGAGGGCAGAAGGGCACAAAAAACAAGTCTAACAGATGACTGAAGGGCACAAAAACAAGGGAATAACAGAGGGCAGAAGGGCACAAAAAACTAGTCTAACAGAGGGCAAAAGGGCAGAAAAACAAGGGAAAAATGAGTCTAACAGAGGGCAGAAGGGCACAAAAACGAGTCTAACAGGGGGCAGAAGGGCAGAAAAACAAGGGAAAAACGAGTCTAACAGAGGGGAGAAGGGCAGAAAAACAAGGGAAAAACTAGTCTAACAGAGGGCAGAAGAGCACGAAAAACGAGTCTAACAGGGGGCAGAATGAATCCCGCCCTGCGTGTTTGTCCACGAAGATGCCACCTTTTTGTGCAATACCTCTACTCAACTGGAGTACTTTCTACTGTCTAATCAGTAAGTGCTCCCTCGTTGGCTAAATGTATAGGGACAGATTTACAATAACTTGCGCATCCCCAGGGATGCGCCAGTTATTGAGCACCGCAGCTCCGCCACCCATGGTGCGCTGCATTTACAATGCGACGCACCATGTGGCAAAAACAGCACAGATGCGTCATGCATCTGTGCTGTAAAAGCAGCGTATTGCTGGAGCTGCGTCGAGATTGCGACGCAGCTCCAGCAATGATCTGGGGGGCCCTATCTCCCCAATGCTGCATCAAGCCTTGTGCCTGCTTTAAGCAGGCGCAGGGTTTTTACGCAGCATTGGCCTAAAAGTGACTGAGTGAATTTTTGGAGATTTCACTCAGCCACTTTTAGGAGGCGTTCCTGCGCCGGAACGCCCTCCCCTGCGCCGGAACGCCTCCTGATGGTGCAGGGCATTACAACGTGACGCATCTCTCAGATGCGTCACGTTGTTAATACCCAGCACCATGGCGCATCTTTTGTGCTGCCGCTGCGTCACAAAAGGTCTCGGTAGAGGGTGGGAGTGGTGAACCAGAGGGTGGCAGGGGTGAACCAGAGGGTGGCAGTGCTGAACCAGAGGGTGGCAGTGCTGAAGCAGAGGGTGGCAGGGGTGAACCAGAGGGTGGCAGTGATGAACCAGATGGTGGCAGGGGTGAACTGGAGGGTGGCAGTGGTGAACCAGAGGGTGGCATGGGTGAACCAGAGGGTGGCAGTGGTGAACCAGAGAGTCGCAGTGGTGAACAAGAGGGTGGCAGTGCTGAACCAGAGGTGCTGTGATGAACCAGTGGGTGGCAGTCGTGAACCAGAGGGTGGCAGTGGTGAACCAGAGGGTGACAGTGTGGTACCAGAGGGTGGCAGGGGTGAACCATAGGGTGCTGTGATGAACCAGAGGGTGGCAGTGGTGAACCAGAGGGTGCTGTGATGAACCAGAGGGTGGCAGTGGTGAACCAGAGGGTGGCAGGGGTGAACCAGCGGGTGGCAGGGGTGAACCAGAGGATGGCAGGGGTGAACCAGAGGGTGCTGTGATGAACCAGAGGGTGGCAGTGGTGAACCAGAGGGTGGCAGGGGTGAACCAGCGGGTGGCAGGGGTGAACCAGAGGGGGCAGGGGTGAACCAGAGGGTGGCAGGGGTGAACCAGAGGGTGCTGTGATGAACCAGAGGGTGGCAGTGGTGAACCAGAGGGTGGCAGGGGTGAACCAGCGGGTGGCAGTGGTGAACCTGAGGGTGGCAGTGCTGTACCAGAGGAAACTGGTGCTTGCTCACCATTGAATATTACATCCAATCCCACTCAAGAAAGAATGGGTCTGAGTCCACTCGGTGGCAGGGGGTGATATAAAATACCAATTTAAAGCGCAAACAAAAGTGCTTGTTATGTCCTTACAAAGCATATGAGAGGGAGTTGCTGTATCCAGGAACGCTGGACAGGGCAGATGGGTTTCAGCCTTTCTGCTTTCTTCAGTGACCGTTTTCTCCCCAGCATCGCTGTCACACCTGGGGCCGGTTTAAATCATAGTTGGTCTTCTCCCATTGGAGTACTGCGCTGGCCCTTCCTCCTCGGCTACTGAGTGCGCTGTTACTGCCTCATAATCCATGCCGGGTTTTGTGTTTCCATGTAGCGGGGGAAAAATACAGTGATTTGCCCATTTGCACACCCTGTGGCATCCCAGACTTGCTGGCCACGATCTTCACGCACCCCTGCAGGCGACACAGGAAACAAAGAAGGTCAGTTCTACCCCTGTCACCTTCATGCAGTGAAATACTGCTTCCTTTCTCACCGAACGGCAAATGCACTTGTGCGCATTTTTCATCATTCGGGGGGGGGGCGACACGCTGTACTTTTAAATACACAGTCCACTCGCTTGCAAGCAAAGCGTGTTGCTCCTTAACGAAAGGGGGTCCCGGAAACTGGTGCTTGCTGACCGTTGAATATTACATGCAATCCCACTCAAGAAAGAATGGGTTCGAATCCACTCGGTGACAGGGGGTGATGTTTAATGCCAATTTAAAGCGCAAACAAAGGAGTTGGTTATGTCCTTACAAAGCACATAATATATATATATATATATATATATATATATATATATATATATATATATATATATATATATATATATATATATATATATATATATATATATATTATCCTAGATTATCCAAAAACGACAAGTCAATAAAGTACGCTCTCAGGGCAGAAACAGGCAAACACCGATATGTTCTTAGTGCTGTTTATTCCACAATGCCGAAACGCGTTGTGGAATAAACAGCACTAAGAACATATCGGTGTTTGCCTGTTTCTGCCCTGAGAGCGTACTTAATTGACTTGTCGTTTTTGGATAATTGATGCAAGTCGGCTTTACTCCGCCGACACGTACGCCACCTTCCACGGGTCACCTGGGATCCAGAAGGAGTTTTTTGCTGGGTGTATATATATATATATATATATATATATATATATATATATATTTATACATATATTACCTACTGGCGGTCGCCAGTAGGTATATATAGTTAGGATTTTTTCTCTATGGGACTTTTGAAAATTCTATGTCTAATAACTTTGGCGTTTGTGGACGGAATCGGCTGACATTTTCAGGAAAATGGCACATTTTGTTTCTGAGCAGCCCCCAAAAATTTGGGGGGGTTTCGTCAAGGGGGTGCCGAGAAAAAAGGGGGGTCCCAAAACACGTTTTTAACATTGAGTTTTCCATAGGGCGTTTGGCCTCACTTTTAGCTCGAACGGCTGAATGGATTTGCACGAAACTTGGCAAAATAGTAGGGACTGTTAGCCCGATGTGCCTTTGCTGGGTCTCAATATATTTGCTCCAGTGGATTTTGAGAAATTAACATTAAAAAAACCAGATATATCTGTGACAGCGTCCCGGGTAGCGCTCCGGTTCGCGAACTTTTCGCGTAACGGAACTTTGCGAAGCGAAGCTGATTGGCTCTCCGGTGTCTGTCAACATTCTAAACAGTCCGGAGCGGCCGCCATCTTGTCTCTCGGTAGGATCGAGAGACAAGAGGAGGAGAAAAACGAAGGGGGAATTTAATGAAAGGGGGCAAGGTAGACCCTTCTTGACCCCCTAGGAATGATGTTGGGGTTATTAAAGGGTCCCGTGGGTCAAATAAAAAAAATTAGATTTTTAGCGTTAGAAGCGCTTTCAGGTTCGCGAACCGGGTAGCGAATCGGGACGTGAAACGGGAATTCGCCATTTTGTGTTTCATTTTAATTAAATTACAAGATGGAGGAAAACATATATTTCATCACAAAAGCAATATTTGCCCAAACAGCAGCCTTTCAATGAGTCTGCATGAAAACAAGTAACCTCTCGGTAAAAATGTTTTTAGGCTATAGATTCCTAAGTGTTTTATCCGTAGTTCCAAACTTAGGACCTAATCCTGTTCGCCAAAGAAATATATGTTTGCTTAAATGCTTATATTGATGTTACCGAAAAAAATATCTTGACATCTTTCCCTCCTTTTTGAAATATTATCACTTTGTTGCAAATTATTCTCACCAGTTATATGCTTTCATATTGTTTATGTTTGTGAATTCATGTTTTGTGTTGGAAAGATTAGGCATTACGACTCTGTTGGCCAGTACGTAAATGGCAGTGGTATTTCTATGTACATGAACAGTATCTATAAAAAGTTTTTTTTCGAAAAATTGATGAATAAAACTGCGGAAATAATCGCCTTGATAAACATATTAAGTTTTGTTTATCTTTTCATCCAAAATTGAATGGTGTGAAACATAACGAAGTGTGGGTTCCTTCCTTTTTCACAAAGTATTTGGGCCCTTACCCCACTTCTGTCCATATGGGCCAAACTCCTTTTTGTTAGACATTAAAAATATATAGCACTCCAACAAAGTAGTAGGATTATAACACTTAAATAACTTATAAATATATACAAAGCACCAAAAACAGTAAACACGTTAAAAAAAAATTTAAACAAAAGCAACAATGGTCAGTAGCGGTCTGTTGTGCGAATAGTCTGAAGGCAGCACAACGCGCCGAGATCTGGACGGCACCCAGGTGATGTCCTTTACTTGCCGCACTAGTCTTGGCATCCTACAATGCTGCACCGAAAAACGGGCCTCCCCAGGTGGAGGCTCGTCTGCTGTAGTGGGGCGCCCCTTTAGCGTTTCACTTGCCATTCAGCGGTTTTCCGCCCGCTTTTGCTGCACTGTGTCTCATCAGTAGCGGTCTGTTGTGCGAATAGTCCGAAGGCAGCACAACGCGCCGAGATCTGGACGGCACCCAGGTGATGTCCTTTACTTGCCGCACTGGTCTTGGCATCCTACAATGCTGCACCGAAAAACAGCGTGGGGCGCCCCGGGGGGGGAGGCGGCGTGAACCGGCCTCCCCAGGTGGAGGCTCGTCTGCTGTAGTGGGGCACCCTTTTACCGTTTCAGTCACCAATCAGCAGTTTTCCGCCCGCTTTTGCTGCACCGTGCCTCATCCGCCATTCAGCTGTTTACCGCCCGCTCTTGCGGCTACAGCGTCTCGTCCACCATCCAGTAGAATTGCGCCCACTCTTGCGGTGCAGCGATAGGTGGCTGCCACAGGACTCTTAAAATGGCGGCCGTCTCTTCGGATTTGGGCATGGTCCACTAAAATGTCCATACCATAGTGTGTCTGGAAAGCCATGATTGCGGAATGGCCACGAGGGAACTACGAGATGGTGGTGCTCTCATGCTGACGCCAGCTTCAGTCTGAAACATCCAGAAACACTGTAGACTATCAATTCGAGTTCCGGTGGAAGAACTTGCCCTCCCCTTTTTTGAGTGATGGTTCTTGTTGCCTGTCCCCTCTGTTGTCATCTAACGGAACCTTTTTGGATTGCCGAGTGAGAAAAAAAAAGGTGGGGCTTTCATCGTTTGGGAAAAAAAAAATTTCAATCCAATGAAAAGTGTTATTTTTAGGTCATATGATCAAGCATTTCATCATTAGGAAACCAAAAGTAAAATGAACCAATGAAAAGTTTTATAAACAAGTCACATGACCTGTTATGCGGCTTTGGGCTATAAAAAGCCTACAATATCCGTTGGCCTGTGAGGCGGCGTCAGTAGCGGACCGATTTGCGAATAGGCCGAAGGCAGCACAACGCGTCGAGATCCGGATGGCACCGAGGTGGTGTCCAGCAAGTTGTCGCACTGGTGTGGCTATCCTACAACGCTGCGCCGAAAGACGGCGTGGGGTGCCCGGGGGGGGGCCTCTCCCCCCTCCCTAGGTGGAGGCACCTCATGTGCAGTGCGGCGCCCTTTGCCGTTTCACTCGCCGTTCAGCAGAGTTGCGCCTGCTCTTGCGGTACAGCGACTCACCCGCCATCCAGCTGAATTTCACCCACTCTTGCGGTACAGCGACTCACCCGCCATCCAGCTGAGTTTCGGCCACTCTTGCGGTACAGTGACTCGAACGTGCCGAGATCCGGGTGGCACCGAGGTGGTGTCCAGCAAGTTGCCGCACAGGTGTGGCTATCCTACAATGCTGAGCCGAAAGACGGCGTGGGCTGCCCGGGGGGGGGTGAGGGGGGGCGGCTTAAACGGGCCTCTCCCGCCTCCCCAGGTGGAGGCACCTCATCTGCAGTGGGGCGCCTCTTAGCGTTTCACTAGCCTTCCAGCTGAGTTCCGCCTGCTCTTGCGGCACAGTGCCTCACCCCCCATCCAGCTGAGTTCCGCCCGCTCTTGCGGTACAATGACTCACCCGCCATCTAGCTGAATTGCGGTTACTCTTGTGGTGCAGCGATAGCCGGCTGCAATAGGACTCTCAAAATGGTGGCCAGCTCTTTGGATTTGGGCCTGGTCCACTAAAATGGCTCTGGGACACCTTGGAACTCGGACGCTTGCCTGCTAGGGCATGGGCCCCATTCACGAAAGCGTCCCCTCTTTTGACTGATTGTTCTTGTTGCCTATTTCTTCTGTTGTAATTTAATGGAACCTTTTTGGACTGCCGAAAAGGGTTCTGGTCCGACCGCTGGTAGGTGGAGACATTTTGACTATATCCTGGACCTGCCCGGCCTCGCCCAAAATGGCGCCGGTATAAATGGGACTCGGAACTCCTTGTTGTGTACTGGTTGCCCAACCTTGATAACACGAGATACGTATGCAGTTTTGAAGCACATGGCGGGCGGGGACGAGAATTGATTGAACATTTGGACATCCCTATTGATATTAAGTTCTGATGTGTTATTGATTACTGTACTATTGAAAGTTCGAATTAACGTCACCCATGGTACTTGCCCGCAAATGTGTATCTAGATAATTTTATTGTAACTGGCCCTGTCGTACTTTAATTATAAAATGTACGTCCACCGATTCCGCAAATGTTAGACACCTTAGTTCTTGCAACCTAATGGGTCGCCCGTTACGTTCTTCTACAGTGTAAATGTTCCCTCATCATATACGATTCCAGTTTGCTCCGTGGCCGGCCCTCGTGGTTATAGGCCCGTATTTGTATACTGACATTTTCACAATAAATGTTTTTAAAACAAAACATGGTAGTAGTACCTACATTGGTAAAGTTTTGAATAATAGCCACTGTTTTCGAATCAGTAAAAGGCAAGTGAAATAAAGCAGTCCAATTACATGACGGTTAAAAGGTATAATACGCAGGAACGCAGTAAAGATAAATGGTCAAGGGCTGTTGTGTTTTCAACTCCTGCAACATAAAGTGATCGATAAGAATCTGATATTCATGCCTATCAGCGACTAAGACAGCAGGCCGAGCTTCTTTTGCTCAACGGCTCCCTCATGGGACGAAGAAACGCCCTTTTTCTCAAAAAAGGAATATTTTACTTGCAGGACAGTTGTAAATTTCCCGGGAAAATACATTAGCCTGGAACATTGTTAGTGATAAACTGTAAATGCATCTGGGTCCTTTGCTTTACAAGTCAGAGTGAGAAAAAAAAAGGTGGGGCTTTCATCATTTGGGAAAAAATAAATGTTCGAAAGCAATGAAAAGCGTTATTTTTAGGTCATATGAACAAGCCTTTCATCATTAGAATAACAAAAGTAAAATGAACCAATGAAAAGTTTTATTAACAAGTCACATGACCTGTTATGCTTACGTTACGCGCTGCGCGCCGCGCTCTGGATCGTTTCCGGGATGCTGCGCCTTGCGCACCGGATCACTTCAGGGTGCGCTAACGCGGCGCGTCATATGACGCATTACGCGACAACGCAGGTCCAGAATATACTCAAAATGTCTCCACCAACCAGCGGTCGGAACACAACCCCTTTCAGCAGTCCAAAAAGTTCTGTTAAATGACAAGAGAAGGGACAGGCAACAAGAACAGTCAGTCAAAGAGGGGAGGGCAAGTTCTTCTCTACGGGTCACGTTGGGGCTCCACCGGAACTGATCAAATTGGTAGTCTACAGTGTTTCTGGATGTTTCAGATTGAAGCTGGTGTCAGCATGAGAGCACCCCGTGGCTACGTCGTGGCCATTCCGCGAGCAACCATGGCAGTCGCTCGCCACCGGAAGTCTGCGGGAGTCGGGGGCCCGGTGACTTTTGTAAAATCTTCAAGGCTGAGGGGACGCTTTTGGGAATGGGGTCCATGCTCTAGCAGTCAAGCGTCCGAGTTCCAAGGTGTCCCAGGGCCATTTTAGTGGACTAGGCCTAAATCCGAAGAGCTGGCCGCCATTTTGAGAGTCCTGTTGCAGCCGCCTATCGCTGCACCGCAAGAGTGGGCGCAATTCAAGTGGATGGTGGGCGAGACGCTGTAGCCGCAAGAGCGGGCGCAACTCAGCTTGTTGCGTGAAGCGCTGGGGTGTACCTGAGAAACCTACACCTGGGGAGGTGGGAGAGGCTCGTTCGCGCCGCCTCTCCCTTCTAGTGCATCCCACGCCGTCTCCCGTCTCCTGGCGCAGGAATATGTGATGGTCGGACTAGGGCACCGCAGGACGTGTCTTCAGTTCAAACGGATTGTGGGACAATGTTCAGAATGGAAGAGTCACCAAAAGGCAAAAAGTTCCTCTTGACCCCGGGAGTCGGCCGCCTATGTCGGGGGCGATCTCAGGCCACACCAGGGCAACAAGACTTGGGGAGGGGGTCGGAGCCAAGCGCCCGTTCCGAGTCCGCGCCATCACACCGCCCCTCGGGGGCCTCCGTCAAGCGGTTGAGGGAGGCACCGCATCACATTGATTTCCAATGCAGTCAGGTCCACAAACAGCCCCCACTTACTTTGAGAATAGTGAAGCTGCAGCAGGTGCAAATAAACTTCAGACAGTGTTACAAGCGCTGCTCGGAACCCTCAACTATGGCACCCAACATCCAGGACTTATGCCATTTGTGCAAGGCAGTGACATCGAAGCAACTCAGGGACCAAGGAACATACCATATCCAGAGTCCTTCCCACAGCGTCTGCCTTCCTTCTTACCTAGTTATGGTTCTTTCACTCCCACTCCAGGCTTTTAGTCTGTGGATGGAAAACCATGAACCTACACTCACGTATGAAAATCTTAATATTGATGCTTGACTGAGGCCAAGGAAATCAGAGTGCATGAGTCTCATGCTCGATCGATTGAGCTAGCCGGTTCAGGCAAAAAAAAGGTGGTGGTGTGGGTGGCGGCATCAGCAAGGCATCCTCACACACAACTTGTCGGACATCAGCTCTGGATGTACTGGGGACGAGTCTTGGCGCATGGTGTCGTCCCCGGGCAATTTGCACAACGGTCCTCCACCCCTAGGCCGCCAGCTATGCTACCTCGACAGGAATAGTGATGGATGTTGCAGCAGGCTGCCATGTAAATAGTTATATAATAAAACGTTTTACCCTGTTACTTTGCTGGTGTGTTGTATATATTTATAATATTTGCATAGGGTTTGTCGTTATTTTGGGCGGGGTGGGTGGCGGAGCCGAGCTGTCTTGCAGCCATCATGGTGTCGAGCTCAGTTCATGTCACTAGTTTCGTATTTCTCATGAGGGGTTGTTCCTAATGTTTCTATTTTAGCAAGGTCAAAAAGAGATTAGTGGCCTACTGATTTTGCTCGATTCCTTTTGTTTTTTAAAACGATTTTTCACTATCTGCAAAGACTAAACAGAGTATTGCGACTCTGTGCTTGTTTGTAAATAGAGAATGAACCAAAGACAACCAATTCTTAAACAATAAATGCTTGGATAACAATCAATGAAATGGAGAGAGAAGCAGGCACGACAGATTACAACGGGGGCAAAGGCCTGCGTTACCTACCCTTCACTATCTGCAAAGAGAGAATACTCCTAAAAGAAAAGAGGGGGGGCAGCGTTCAAAGCACATCAGCGTGCATAAACACGAAAATGTTTTTATCTATCACGTACTTGACATTTTAAAGCTTTTCATATTTGCTATTAAAAAACCATTGAAATTCACTGAAAAAACCATAGGTTATAGACCATATATAGTTAGGAATTAGCATTTACAAAACCTTGAAAATTCACTGAAAAAACCATGGGTTATAGACCATATATAGTTAGGGATTAGCATTTACAAAACCTTAATTTACTCGTACAAAACCATTGAAATTCGCATATATAGTTAGTTGCACTAACTATATATCGCACACCCGCAATCCACTGCTGATCATGTCACATATTACATCATTCATGACATGGTCAGTGACATCACTGATGACATCACTGATGACATCAGTTAAGTGAATATATATATATTCAATTTCCAACGTTGCTCCGTTTAAACCTCTTGTGGCCCCATGGGAGGTGGCCTATACTCCGGCCGAGCACGCCGGTACTCAAACTCCAAACAAATAATTCCAATAACCGCGCTCTCAGAAAACACAACATCACGCTCTGGACCAAATCCAAGGGTGTTTATTACACCTACAACAACATGTTTCGGCTTTGGCAAGCCTTGATCTCGTAAGTGTACTCATTGTGCATAGTGTTTAAATAAAGTTTCAATACAGGTAATCGACATCGAGAAAGGGCACACAATACTCAGTAAAATTGGCCGCAATCTTAGAACAGTAAAAGACATGCATTGTTACCTAGATATTCAAAATTCCAGCACCTAAATAACCAGTATGACTGTTATGAAGAGGCACAGAGAAGTGCAATGTTGATAAATGTACTGTCCACTGTCCCACTCCGCCTATTTAAGCAGTTATATCCATTACCCGTTCAACATTCGTTTAGGGATTGCAATCCCACTAATGGCGAAATGGGTACGCTATAGGTAATGGCCAAAATATCACTTCCAGTGGCAATTGCTCAATAGTGCTCTGTCTGTAAAATATGCGCAGATCCATGACACATAGAAGATTGATAATAGTATGTCTGCACAATTGCCCCACTTACACATATCTCCCGTTATTGGTCCTGCCCAGTGCGGCAGTTTCAAAGGCGCATATTAGACGGTAAAAAATATGTGAAATACGCCCAACTTTATATCGCATGCAATAATCGAATAATACAGTTATCAGGTAGAATACCAGTCCAGATGTCTGTGATAATCTAACTAAGCTGAGGTGAAACCCTTTCTTGCCTGTGCTTTCAGGTGGTGGTCCCGATGTCGCAGTGCCTGCGGAATGGCCCAGGCGGGCGTGCTCAGTGAAATGACTATACTGGTGAGATAGTAGAAGGGCCGTGAAAGTGAGTGCAGTGGCAAGGCCATGATGTCACGCCTTGTTCCTAAAAAAGAAGAAATATATAAAAAACATAAACAAACCAAATGTTAAAATTAAAAACCAATCTTTTTTACACATTTAAACCCTTGGATAGCTATACAAGAGGCAACAAATCTGGTGTTCCCCTTATGGATCTCCATTCTCCATACTTAAACCCAATATCTATACCTATTTTTTTATTTTATTTTACAGAGTTATATATAGCGCAAACTTGACCCAAATTGGGTATCAGAGTGCTTAACATAGCACATGTTGCATTACATTAGGTCACATTCATTTTTGTTAGGCACGGGGAGATTAAGTGATTTGCCGAGAATCACAGGATGTTCAGCGCCATTGCAGAGACTCGAACCCAGTTCCCCAGGTTCGAGGCCGACTCCCCTAGCCGTTAGGCCAACTCCTCTTCTTAATATCTATATCTAATCTGAGTTGATAGATAGATAGATAGATAGATAGATAGATAGATAGATAGATAGATAGATAGATAGATAGATAGATAGATAGATAGATAGATAGATAGATAGATAGATAGATAGATAGATAGATAGATATAGAACTATTTTGAAATTTAAATTTGACATGCAATTTTTTTAACTGTTTTTCTTAACTTTGAAGGGGCTTATATATTCATTTCCTTTTAAGGACTATGTAAAAGTCAAGTACAAATTTGGACTACCATAATTAAATATATTATAATGTGATATTAATTATGTAGAAACTATTTACAAGTGTACATTTTTAAATGTAAATTTACTCTTAAACTTTATAGTAAATTTACTACTTTTGGCTATTCACCTTTTCGGAGTTTGAATTTTTGACCAGGTCCAAGCCAGCATGTTTCTATCTGTTGAAATGGGTGTTGGAGCACAATTTACAAGTGTAAAGTTACTACTAGTAACTTTATACAAGTAGGTGAAGGCCTCCGCTATCAGGACAGAAGTTTCCCAAAGTTACAGTATACTTTAATGTACAGTATAAACTTTAAAAAGTAGGGCAAAATCGAGTCACATAACACAAAGAGGAGGGGCCACAGGAGCTGCTGGAGCTGCGGGAGCCGTAGGGACAGCAGAAGTCCTGTGCTTCGGCCGAACTGAGTCGCGGTTGTTTCTTATTCTCCCCCGCAGGATTAACCACGACAGAGGCAGGGAAGCACTGACTTTGCTGAGTTTGCTGATTTCACCAGTGAGTGTGGCTAGTGTGGGTGCAGCCGCCGGAGAATGTGCCCCAGGGTGCCTGATTTCCGGAGTGCAAGAGCCGTGGAGGTGCAGAGAAACATGGTGCATCATCTGTGAAGAAAGCTGATTAGAGAGTCAGGGTGTGGCAGATAGAGCACGGTGGCCACCAGAGCCCCGTTGCACAGAATGGAGCTAGCACTGAGAGGCGAGGCTGGGCATCTTGAGCTGTGGTAGACCTGACTAGAGCTGAAAATGCTGAAAGCTGAAAAGGGCGGGGATATAAGGCACCTGGTAAAGAGGGAGTAAAGCTCACTATATCCAGCCATAAGGCCTTGTGCCTGCAGAAACTACAACCCCCAGGTGGCCGCGGGGTGACGTGACATGATTTACCGCTCCCGGAGGCATGTTAAGAGGTATGGTCATCTCCCACAATGGGACACGCACGGATTGAGGATGGGTGGGGCCACATTATTAACGTGAATAAACAAAGTGGAATCCACTCGGAGTGGTAGTGGTCCCTAATGTGATGGGGAACACACAGTGCTGTTTAAATGCCCCTCACACACCAACAGGCCCCTTGGTGTCATGCTTCATCATCGGGACCTTCGCACCCCTCTACGGGATGCGGCGTGCTACGACTCACAACTACGCAGGAGCACTAAGTAGTGAACTATGTGAGGGGGTGTGTTGCTAAAGAAGAAGTGAGTGAGGTGAGGTGAAAGTGAGTGATTAAAAAATACCTGGCACGTAGGTGAAATATAATTTTATTAAATCCTCGGCTGGTATTATTAAAAAAAGGGGGGCAGAATGGGGTTTTAAAAATACGTATTAGGGTATTACAGCCACCTCAAGGTGTCAACATGTTTGGGAGCGAGAGGCTCCTTCTTCAGGACAAGGATAAGCACATATCCTCACCTTACTCACATGTAGATGTAAAAGTGTTTTAAAAAGAATTACAGCAATGTGTAATGTACCTAACAATGTTTATGTATAGGTGTGTTCCGTTGCGCCCAATTGGCGTTTGATGAAAACCTGTAGAAAGAAAGCACAATAAACACAATGGTCTATAGTTCACAAACTAAGGGAAAAGAACTGATTCTCTTAGTGCAAAGGGGTGAACCCAAAATGAGGGTCAAAGGACCCTGAAAAAATAAAAATAAAAATAAACATAGACTTACACAGCAACATAAAGACATACAATCACAATGTGGAAATTCTCTCTACTCAGGTAGAAAGAGAGAGAAACAGGTTGAAAAGCTTACTTATAGTTCTCTAACTCATAACCTCATGAGCCTATGCATGTTATTGGGAGATCCTTCCATACTGCTCAGTAAAGCAACCTAAAATAGTTAATTAGTGGGATTTAGTTTGTTGTAGACACAAACTAACTCAATCACCAAAGTTGTACTTGTTGTCAAGGCCCAACTCACGGTTACTGCAAAAGCTAGTCGCCTGCCTTCCCCTCAACGCTGCTCCGATGAAGTGAGCGTTGGTTGCGCCGGTATCCTTTTTATATTCTCCTAATTAGTAATTAGTCAGGGGAAATTGAATAATGAGACTCGGGAAATGCCCAAATACGGAACTGTAGCGACATTGCAAAATACAAAACTCAGGCAAAGGATCTCAGCATGAAACTGAGACATAGAAAGTATTACGACCAGGTGATCCAGAAAGCTATGAAAAGAGCTAGAAACAACAACCGAGAGGCCCTCTTGGAGGATAACCCACAGAGAGACAACCAAGCGGATAGGACAGTCTGTGTTACCACATACAGCCCAGTAACTAACCAGGTCACAAAACTGGTCAACAAACATTGGCGTATATTAACAAGTGGTACTCTATCTCTGGAGAAACCACTGTTTGCACACAGAAGGGGAAGGAACTTGAGAGACATGCTTGTCCATACAAGACCTCCTCCTATAAAAGAAAAACAACCAAGACTGCAGGGGGTACAGGGCCACCATCCGTGTGGTAACTGCAATAATTGCCATCTCACCAAAAAAAGCCAAACTCTTACTTTTTCCAATGGAAGTAACTGGGAACAACGTACATTTACCAACTGCAACAGCAAGAATGCTGTATATTTGATCACATGTCCATGCGGAAAAGAATATGTGGGAATGACAACAAGACCAGTGAAAGTAAGACTTAATGAGCACAAAAGCAACATTAGGTGCAAGAAACTGACAACAAAAATGTCAACCCACTTTATTGAACATCAACATTGCGTCAATGAATTACAGTGGACAGTGATCAAACAGTTGCCTTCTGAGGCAGGTCTTCTGGAAAAAGAACAACGGTGGGTGTTCCGTCTAGGGACCGATACTACCGGCCTCAATGACTCCATTCCTTGGAATCTGCTAAGATGAAGTGCATCAGGCCACCTCCTATGAACACTGTATCTCTGCTATACATGGGACAGTCCCAGCCAATTGGGCAATCACTGATATCCCTTGAAGGTCGAGCTAACCTCCATGATGTGTCTCTATTAACATCGCATTTTTCTTAAAAATGATCACACTGTCAATAGGCTTACTGTTCCATTTCTAACCTCTAGGGTCCAGACACTCAGGCCACCTATTTAATTGATTCCTAACCTCTAGGGTCCGGATACTCCTGCCACCTATTCAAACTAACATGCATTCCCAGCATGTTACACTGCCCGTCTATCTTTGACACCTATTTAGACACCTATTTAGGAATGATCCTTTAACAGCGCTTCCGATTAGTGCCTCAGCTGTGCACATGCGCGTTTACATCGCGCTTCCCATCAGTGCCAGTGTTTTCGCGCAGGTGCGCCTTCACTCGCCATCGCGCATGCGCGTCTTTAGTAGTGGCACAATTTAATGCACGCATGCGCGGCTCGCCTTGATTCAAGCCGAGCGCGCAATACCGGATCTCTAAGCTAAAAACTCCGTATTTGGGCATTTCCCGAGTCTCATTATTCAATTTCCCCTGACTAATTACTAATTAGGAGAATATAAAAAGGATACCGGCGTAACCAACGCTCACTTCATCGGAGCAGCGTTGAGGGGAAGGCAGGCGACTAGCTTTTGCAGTAACCGTGAGTTGGGCCTTGACAACAAGTACAACCTTGGTGCTTGAGTTAGTTTGTGTCTACAACAAACTAAATCCCACTAATTAACTTTTTTAGGTTGCTTTACTGAGCAGTATGGAAGGATCCCCCAATAACACGCATAGGCTCATGAGGTTATGAGTTAGAGAACTATAAGTAAGCCTTTCAACCTGTTTCTCTCTCTTTCTACCTGAGTAGAGAGAATTTCCACATTGTGATTGTATGTCCTTATGTTGCTGTGTAAGTCTATGTTTATTTTTATTTTTATTTTTTCAGGGTTTTTTGACCCTCATTTTGGGTTCACCCCTTTGCACTAAGAGAATCAGTTCTTTTCCCTTAGTTTGTGAACTATAGACCATTGTGTTTATTGTGCTTTCTTTCTACAGGTTTTCATCAAACGCCAATTGGGCGCTACGGAACACACCTATACATAAACATTGTTAGGTACATTACACATTGCTGTAATTCTTTTTAAAACACTTTTACATCTACATGTGAGTAAGGTGAGGATATGTGCTTATCCTTGTCCTGAAGAAGGAGCCTTGCGCTCCGAAACATGTTGACACCTTGAGGTGGTTGTAATACCGTAATACGTATTTTTACAACTCCATTCTGCACCCCTTTTTTTAATAATACCAGCCGAGGATTTAATAAAATTATTTTTCACCTACGTGCCAGGTATTTTTTAATCACTCACTTCTTCTTTAACAACACACTCCCTCACATAGTTCACTATTTAGTGCTCCTGCGTAGTCGTGAGTTGTAGCACGCCGCATCCCGTAGAGGGGTGCGAAGGCCCCGATGATGAAGCATGACACCAAGGGGCCTGTTGGTGTGTGAGGGGCATTTAAACAACACTCTGTGTTCCCCATCACTTTAGGGACCACTACCACTACCACTCTGAGTGGATTCCACTTTGTTTATTCGCATTACTAGGGAGACTGAATCCACTGACTCTCTCTCTCCCCCTTTTTGTTTACATTTTGCCACATTATTAACATCTGTCTCTAACATCTGGCTCTAACATTCTCCTATAAGGTACTGTGACGCCGTCTTTTCCTTGCCCAAATTTGATATATGGATATTCTTTACTGTGTTGACAAAGCTATTTAGGCTTACAGGATGAACAGATCCAAACCCGGAAATGGTCATGGGGTAGTGGGGACATTGGACGCCTTCCTGTTAAGGGCTGAGTTGGCTCTCATACACAAAATTCAGCTGACCAGGAGTAGATTGTCCTTGGACCCCCAAAACCTTCAACAACGAACAATCCCCGTAACATTGGCTCCATCTATCCCCCCCTGTAAGCCATGTGTCACAACCTTCTTTGGATGTACCACAAGCAGAGGCCATTCAGCCTCTGGGTCTTGATAATCCTGATGGTCCGGGCGATGGTGAAAAATCTGACACTCCATTGAGAGCAAACATGGTCGCACAAGGACAAAAAGCAAAAATAAATCATGGGTACAGCCTTGCACCTCCCCCCAAAAAAGGAAATGGGTATGCTCCAAACAAACAAAGCAATCAAACCCTTTACTTTACTAAGCTTTTAGGCCCTGGGAATAAATATGTTGAGACAGGTCGCAATCAAGGGGCTTACCAAGGACAAGCACTGGATGTTGCGGTACATATGGAAGCTCCGACCACCCAAGAGTTGGAAGACTCTTTTATGAAAAAATTAGAACATGTACTTTTATGGTGGGCAACAAATTCTGTTTCGCTTGTGGAACTTGCAAAATCTTGGCATTTACGCGTTCGGCGCGGAACGCGAAAATGTCAAAACTTCTGCGATCCGCAGCAGAACGGAATTCGGGGGCATGAGGTAATTAAACCTCACCAGGAAGCACTTACAGATGAGATCATAAAAAACTAAGCAGGAGCCCGAGTAGAAGCTCAATTTCAATAACGAATTAATCAGTCCCAAGAAATCGTGAGCTCAGTCGAGGCTGGGCAGGTGTGCTTTCTCCACATATCTGCAGTCGAAAATTAGCTGCAATCCTTGATGGAGGTCTTTGCATCCATGAGTTTCTCAAGCGCAATCCCTGTGCAGTTCCTGTGACCAGGAGGCTGCTTTCTCCTCATCTGCTGCTCTGATCGGCATCTGACCCTTATAAACAAGAGGCAAGTGAACTTGCATTGAAGCCCCTTCCGTTTGGAAATGCCCCACACACACTTGCAGTATCCAACGTCTTCCCGGCATTTCCCCACTAAGATGGACAGCTCAATCAAGGGACCTCTGCGCCATTCGGTGCAGTGACAAAGTAACAGACACATGGTCACTGGAGACAACTCTTCGGCCCCTTTACACAGCTGTAGTGTAGGAAAAGCACTATACATTTACCCAACGAGGTAGCACTTACTGATTAGCGAGTAGAAAGTACTCCAGTTGAGTAGAGATATTGCACAAAACGGTGGAATCTTCTTGGATAATATGTAGGGCAGGATTCATTCTGGCACGATTCTCCTGTCACAAAAAATCAACCTCAACAGGATGCACTCACAGATATAAATAAAGCAGGTGCCCGAGTTGAAGCTCAAATTCAGTAATTCATTAATCAGCCCCAAAAAATCGTGAGCTCGGTCAAGGCTGGGCAAGTGTGCTTTCTCCACATATTTACCATCGAAAATTAGCTGCAAGCCTTGATGGAGGTTTTGTAGCCATGAGTTTCTCAAGCGCAATCCCCGTGTAGTTCCTGTGACCAGAAGGCTGCTTTCTCTTCATCTGCTGCTCTGCCAGCCTCTGACCCTTTATAAACAAGAGGCATGTGAACTCGCATTGAAGCCCTGCCAGTTTAGAAATGCCCCACACACACTATCAGTATGCAACGTCTTCCCGCCCGCCATTTCCCAACTATTATGGACAGCTCACTCAAGGGACCTCTGCGCCATTCGGCTTGGTGGCAAAGTTACAGACACACATGGTCACTGGAGACAACTCTCTGTTTCTTTACACAGCTGTCGTGTAGGAAAAAGCACTACCATACATCTACCCAACAAGGTAGCACTTACTGATTAGCCAGTAGAAAGTACTCCAGCTGAGTGAAGGAATTGCACAAAACAGTAAAATTTTCTTTGATAAATATGAAGGGCAGGATTCATTCTGGCATGATGCTTGTCTGCCCCTGACTCCCTTAGAGTGACCCTGCATAGATTACAACGGGCGCACCAAAATCTCCGCGAGCATGCGAAATTCTGCATGTTCGCAGAGATTTCTTGCCATTTCGCAGATCTTTGCGCATGGCAACTCCACAAATTCCGCCCAACCTAAACTTTAGCTCAATTAGACCCTATTTTAAAAAAGCAAACTAAAATTGAGGAACAGATAAACTGTCTTTGCCTAACACTTCTATATCTTTTATAGCTGGTGAATCAGATGTGGCTGGGGGTGTACAGCATTCTGAACCTGTCCCTAGATTAGTGAGCCAGGTTGATTCTTCCCATTCAAGGGTTGCACACCAATCCACAAATGTTATTGATATACAGCATCGGCCAGAAGGGCTAACATCTATGCAAGATCAGAGGGTATATGACCCAAGAAACAACCAAACTGTTAAGCCTGGCAATATTTCTGTAGAAGGACATCGAAACATAGGAACCCCAAATAGTCAACCCTGTGGTCAAAGAACTCCTGGTCCCTCATGCTCTAACTTACACTTACCCCCGGAAGCAATACAATATATTGTAGTGCTGGCCAATGTTCCAACATTAGCTACTGTAGTTATGGAGCTTTGGTCAACCATGAGGAATAAATCCCTTCACTTCCTGCGTGCTAGAACAGGCATTCGCAATAGGTTGCTATTCGCACAATTTAAAATGGCCCTCCGTATAGTATGGGTGGGGAAATCTAATACATATTTTTAGGGAGATTGCATTGTCTTGACCTTTAGATCTCTAGGCTTGGTTAGGACAATATTAAATAGGGTGGAGAATTACTTTGAAAACAGGGAGGGGATGTCTATCCTGCCTTTGGGATTTTTCTACCAACCATTAATAGCTAGTGGGCATATTGTTGAAGAAGGTAGAACAGTAGGGGCACAACTACACTTTCCACCTCCTACCTGGTTTCATCCCAACCGCTATGAGGCTGTGAGTGATCCTGCAACTATAGACTCACTAACCACAGATAGAAATAATCCAGGGGAAATTGTTATTTCTGTCACTATTCCAGAGACTGTTATTAAGGAATCAGGTTATATAGCGGTTACATTATCTATAAATGGTCATGGCACCAGCTCTTACTCTCACCAGCATCTGCATACAGAGAATGCAGGTGATATAAGGATGGAATCAATATTGAAACAGGTGATTTATTTATGAATAATATTGTTGGAGAAGAGCCTTTGGGTTGGATTCCTAATGACAATGATATTGTCCATGAAATACCTGAGGTTCAGAATATCACTATATGTCCTCTTAGGTTTATATCTTGGAATGTGTTTGCATTTCCTCAAAACGAACAGATGAGGTCTGGTTGCAATATATGAAGACTTTTGATATTATCTGTCTCCAAGAGACAATGATATTGTCCATGAGATACCTGGGGATCAGAATATCACTATATGTCCTCTTAGGTTTATATCTTGGAATATTGCGGACATTTCCTCAAAACTAACAGATGAGGTCTAGTTGCACTATAGGAAGACTTTTGATATTATCTGTCTACAAGAGACCTGGAGTCGAGTTAATATCACTATTGATGGATATCGCCCGATAAATAAACATGCAAACACATCACCAGCAGGGAGGGCTGAGGGAGGTTTAGTGACTTTTTTTTCACTTATGTATTATTCAATTAGGATAGAGAGCATAATAGACTCCCACTGGTACCAGCTCATTTTCATTTTTAATTTAACGGATGTAACATTTTTATTAAGTAATTGGTACTACAATATCTTTGACCCTAATAATACTGAGGTCATTAATACACTAAAAGAGGAGATTGATAATGTGATCATCAACCTTTATGTTTAATCTGGGTGGGGGACTTCAACTGTACCATTTGTCTGTATAGCTTACACAAAGTGTGTGGGGTAGTCGATACAGAAAACCAATTTGTGTCGCATTTTAAACATACACCACAGGGTGACGCACTGAATACCATCATACTGGTAATTGATCTTTGTATGATGAATACCGTGGTTAGTAATTTCCCTGCACAGCTCCAACCTATCAGGGGGGGAGGTAGTGCGAGTACAATAGATTTTATGTTAATATCCAGTAAACACACTTGGTTTGTAGATAGCTTTGTTGTTGTACCACACCCGCTATCAATCATAATCCCCTTACCTTATCCATGCATGTCACAGCACAGAAGGTCAGAGGGGATGAACGTCCATTAAAGTACAACCGTAATCAAGGGGTAAGGCTGAAATGGAGTTCGGCAGACTGAAAGCAGTTTGAGGAGACCATTTTGAAAGAAAATCAAAGTAATTTTATGACCTGCCTAACGTTTGATTCCCCCTCAGACATGGTAATACAGTCTTTTTAATCAATTTATGCAAATGTGGCCAACAATTTAAATAAGCCAAATAGGAGATCTCAGGAAAGCCTTGCAAGTGGTCTCTCAGAATATGGTCCAGGTAAAGTTAGCAAGACAATTTTACAAGAAATCCAATAATTCCAGGAAAAATGAATTAAGTAGAACAACCTGGGAGGACCTAGAGATAGCCAGCTACCTTAAGGGCTCTAAGAGTGTTTGGGAGGTCATAAACTGTCCACTCTTCTCTACCGATGCCAGGAGCATGTATTCAACCAAAACAGGTGAAGCCTGGGAAGTCCATTTTCGAAAAAAGTCCAATCCTCAGGTTATACTAAAAAAAGAACAAAGGGACAAGACAGTTATTAATTTACAATCTGCCAATGAACTAAGTCTATCCCTTCCCTAAGTGAGGTTGAAGATGCAATAGCTAAGAGCATATCACTGAAAGCGCCAGGACCAGATGGGGTTCCCCTAGATTAACTTAAAAGTAATCTTCAATTATTGGCACCTCTACTATTTAATGTTTTTAAAGCGGTAATAGTTGGCCATATTCCATCATCATGGAAGGAAGAAGTGGTAGTATCAATTTTTAAAAAAGGAAATAGGAATGACCCCACATGCTTCAGGCCTATTTCCTTAATAGATGCCACTTGTAAAGTCATGGGAGGGTGAATTTGGAACGATTGGAGTTGTGGGCAAATGCCTCGGGATTGATAGCCAACACCCAATATGGTTTTAGAAGGGGGATGGGAACAAACTAACAGTGTCTTAATTTGTCCCTGATTGTGGGCAAGTACATGAGTGTCAGGGGGGTTTCGATTCACCTGGCCTTCATGGACCTGTCCAGTGCTTTTGACACTGTTAGTAGGGGGAAGCTAAGGATGTTGATGGGGAAATGGGCTTTGAAGAACCCCTCATCACCCTCCTCTGTAGGTTGCATGAGTCTACTTCTGTAGCGGTTCGCTTTGGACCAGGAGGAGAGAAGACCAGTCTGATCGCCTCTACGGAGGGCGTTCGCCAGGGTTGTTTCCTGGGCCCCTTTCTATTTCTGATATATACAAATTATCTAGAGGCATTCCTGATTAAACAGCAAATGGATTTCCCAAAAATAAATGGCAAAGTGGTCCCCCTGCTGTGATATGCCGATGATACAGTCTTAATGACTTTGACAACCAATGGTCTACAAAAAGCCCTGACCGCCTTCACTGATTTTATGTTAGCCCTGGAACTCAAAGTACATTTTAGAAAATCATTTGTTATGGTCTGTGGCCCAATGAAAACTGAAACCAGGAAATTTATGGTGAAGGGAAAAAATATCGAGAAGGTGCCCAGTTTTACTTACTTAGGTAATGTTTTTAATAATAAATTAAACTGGGATGACCTTGTTATGGTAAGGGCCAAACAGACTAATAGACTATTAGATGGGCTTTTCCATATTGCCTGCAAATTGGGACACAAGCCGGTAGTAGAGATGATAACTTTATATAAATCAAAATGTTTATCTGTAGCTACCTTTGGGGTTGGAGTATGGGTTTATCATAAGAGCTACCAGATTCAGATTTTATCCAATACATTGTTAAAAAGATTATTAATGATTCCTTGTAGCTCACCAACATTATTTTGCCATTCTGAGTTGGGCCTGGAATATGTGAAAGACAGGATAAATATTGGCTCACTCATCCTATGGGGAAAAATCTGGTCTTCAGAAGACCTAATATTCTCTAGGAGGATACTTAGGGATTGCATGATCTTGGACAATGCAATGTCACTCCCTTGGCTATCATATGTTAAGAATACCTTCTGTAAGATTGGACTAGAAGAATATCAAAGTAACCCAGAAATTATGCAGAACAACTGGAAAATGGCTATCAAAAATCATACCGTATTGAAACAAGTATGTCTAACCAGGATCGGGTAATGGCGGTTGGTGGAATGCTAAATCATCAGCAATTTTACCTGTCTTTTACTTTGCATGTACAATCTCGTTTTCTGATGACTAGACTAAGACTTGCCACATTGCAACCTATCCTAAACAGGTTTGTTGATATGAGAGACTAACCCTCCTGTCCATGCAATAATTTGGCCAAACAGAGCACAATGCACTTTATGTTGTTTTGTTCATTGTATGCAGTTGCAAGAGCACGCTTTATAAAGCCCTAAGTGAAAGCCATTTGGCCTTGCTCTTATATGGAGGGCTTTGATCATCTGAGATCATTGTCTATGGATGCAATCTGCAATGCAGTGCTCAGTTTTATTAGAATAGCACTTTCAATCCGAAAACGCTATGAACTGTGAAAGGAAGAGAGATTTAAAATTTATTGTAGGTCCTTTTATGAATTATTTACATGTATAAACTGCGCTGTGGAAGGTTGGGATAATTCTAAAACTGATTGAGTTTTGCTGGTATATTAATAGTGATCGAAGAGAATATGTATTTTTATATTTTGTATATATGCAAACTTTTATGATTTACAAGGATCGAATAAAGTTATTTGAACTGAAAAAATTACCAAAAATATGTTCATGTTAAATATTAATGTAAATTAATTTTATATATTTATTTTAAATGTAGAACAACATAAAATAATATACAGCACTATTAACTTAATTTTGAATTAAATATTTAGGTAGTTTAAATATATTAGATGTAAATTATTTTTATAGATTTATTTTAAAAATCACACTTAAAATACAATTTGTGTGTTTATTTATCATGTAATAAAAATGACTAAGTTATGTATAGAACTTATTAACGCTAATGTAATTATTTAACAAAAATAAGTGTTGGGGTTTTTAAATACAAATGCTATTGAATCTTTTAAAAATAAATTATGTTTACATTTTTATATAAACATTTTTACCATTTAGTTAAATGTAAACATATCTTTAAAAAGATGAAATAAAATAATATATTACATTTGTTCCTATTGGTTGTTAATTTAGGTCTCTGCCTCCATTATTTTCTATTTGAGGGTGTTGCAGTACAAGTGACTGGCCATATGTGATGCAGGACTTACTCCAGGTCTGAGCTGGAGTACATTTAGAGCCTTATTACGATGTCGGTCGGAAAGACTCTGAATGGCATTCGGCTTGATCAAACCTGTGTCGGAAGTCAAGTTTCTGACCGTCTCTGAAACATTGCGGACCAACCGATTATGATACCAGGTAGTTGGTCAATCATTCTGAATCGGTTCCGACCGGCATTTGGAGAGTCCGAGTCGGTCAGGAACGAATTGTAGAGTTCTACGTGCCGGGTTTCACACCAACTGATTACGTTGTTGGATTCTGACACTGATCTGACTTATCAGTCCGACACTGATCGGCTGTTGGTAACTGGCCTTGGGGGTCCATAGCTGGCACCCCTTCACCCGGGGGACTTAGGTTGGGCCTGTGGGGGGTACCCTTGCACCATGCACAGTGTGGCAGGCACCATGGGGTGCCTGCCACAGGGAGCAAGGTTTTCCGCACCCACCCCTTTTTTCAACTTATATGTACATGTTTGGAGACCCCTGCAATTGGATCGGAGATCTGCTCACATAAAAATAGATGTGGAGGTGATGGAGTCCTCCATACTTAGGTTTGTGAATGGCATTTTGTTGTATACAAGTAGCACTATTATAGAACTATAACATGCAGTTTGTGAATAGGCCCCTACATGCCTTTTTTATAAAAATGCATTACCCACATTAGCACAATAAAATACACAATAAGATTTCTTTTTATCATATTAATAAAAGTGCATTTAACATATATAGATATAAAAAGTGTAATATTATTATAGTCACAGCAAAATACATTAAAGCAAAGTTATACCTAGATATTCTAGTAAACAATATTTTAATTATCAAAATAAATATAAAATACAATGTGTATTTCTCCTTTATATCTCATCCCTCAATCATTTTGTAGCCCCTATATCTTGACCACAATATTATGGTCAAGCAATATTTTGGAATCAACATTCGGGAGTCATACCTCTCATTGCCAAAACAAATTACCACTCTATCTATTATTCTCTGCATGCTTTTCTTGAACTCCATTGTAGAGTGGCTGCAGTGCAGTATATTTATCGCTCATGCTGGTATCCTGGCACACAGGTTAGTGTGTATGAATTCTGAAAAACAGACACACATAATGTCCACTAGATTTATCTACCTGACTCAGACATCCTCAAGTCAATTGTTGGCTGGTACTCTGTATGAGATATCTATGCCATACTTGTACTATGAGTTGACAGGGAGGTCCTGAAGCAGTAGTTTGTGGAAACAATTAAGGACAGAGTCAGGAGGTTAGTATCAAATGACTCCAACCCACTAAACTAAATTAACCTTCATCAAATAAAGGAACCATACATTTTAATTGATTTACTCTGTGACAGGTATATTACCTTCATGACATCACTCATGACATCAGTGATGTCATGAGTGATGTCACTGACCATGTCATGAGTGATGTAATATGTGACGTCATCAGCAGTGCTATGCGGGTGCATGAGTTATAGTTAGCTGAACTAACTATAACAGGGGAATTTCAATGGTTTTGTATGAGTGAAATGTCCAGCTAACTATAACATGTATGAAACCTATGGTTTTTTCAATGAATTTCTAAGGCTTTAAAATGCTAATTCCTAACTATAACATGTGCAAAACCTATGGTTTTTTCAATGAATTTCTAAGGTTTTTTAAATGCTAAATCCTAACTATAACATGTGTGAAACCGATGGGTTTTTCGGTGAATTTCTAAGGTTTTTTAAATGCTAATTTTTAAATGTATTAATTGTTATATTTTTTATACTGATTTACTACATAGTTTTAAACTATTTATTTTTAGATATTTGTTTTTAAATTACATTACATATTTTTAATATAAATTGAAAAAAATGTGTTTAAAAATATTTAAATTGTAATATATATTTTTTTATTTTATATATTTTTTAATTTATATATATTTTATATAGCAGGCAATGATATCCTATGGAAGGAAATTCAAGTTACTGGTAATGGTAAGTACGGTTAAAATTACTTTTCAGGATCAGTACAGGGCTGAAAGATGCAGCACTGAGGTCTCTCCTGATAACAGGTGAGTAAATCAGAATTCGTAGTTCGGCTGATTTTTGAGGAATTTTTTAAAGTTCCAAAACTCCACACTTCGAAGAATTTCCAAGTGAAACCAGTCAATGTTAGCCTATGGAAGGAAATTCAAGTTACTGCAAGCATGGTTAGAATTTCTTTTCAGGATCAGTAGTGGGCTGAAAGTTGCAGCACTGAGATCTCTCCTGATAACAGGTGAGTAAATCGGAATTCATAGTCTGCCTGATTTTAGAGGAATTTTTTAATGTTCCAAAAGTCCATACTTAGAAGAATTAGAAGAATTTCCAAGTGAAACCAGTCAATGTTAGCCTATGGAAGAAAATTCAAGTTACTGTAAGTATGGTTAGAATTACATTTCAGGATCAGTAGAGGGCTGAAAGATGCAGCACTGAGGTCTCTCCTGATAACAGGTGAGTACATCGGAATTCCTAGTTCGGCTGATTTTAGAGGAATTTTGTAAAGTTCTGAAACTCCACACACGAAGAATTTCCAAGTGAAACCAGTCAATGTTAGCCTATGGAAGGAAATTCAAGTTACTATATGTATGGTTAGAATTACTTTCCAGGATCAGTAGTGGGCTGAAAGATGCAGCACTGAGGTCTCTCCTAATAACAGGTGAGTAAATTGGAATTCGTAGTTCCGCTGATTTTAGAGGATTTTTTTAAAGTTCCAAAACTTTACACTTAGAAGAATTTCCAAGTGAAACCAGTCAATGTTAGCCTATTGAAGGCAATTCAAGTTACTGTAAATATGGTTAGAATTACTTTTCAGGATCAGTAGTGGGCTGAAAGATGCAGCACTGAGGTCTCTCCTGATAACAGGTGAGTAAATCGGAATTCGTAGTTCGGCTGATTTTAGAGGAATTTTTTTATGTTCCAAAACTCCACACTTAGAAGAATTTCCAACTGAAACCAGTCAATGTTATCCTATTGAAGGAAATTCAAGGTACTGTAAGTATGGTTAAAATGACTTTTCAGGATCAGTAGTGGGCTGAGAGATGCAGCACTAAGGTCTCTCCTGATAACAGGTGAGTAAATTGGAATTTGTAGTTTGCCTGATTTTAGAGGAATATTTTGCTCATAGTGAAGGGAGGGGCCCAAGGTGACATGTGTGTAAACACGTCCTGTCGTGCGTTTTAAGTTGGGGAATTCATTCCTCTTTAATCCTGAGGTCCCCTGTGGGACATCTTGCCCACCAGGTACCTCCAGTGTGCGCCAGGGAGCTGCGTTGTAGAGAGGTGTTCAGAGACAACATCCCCTTTTTACAACACTCTGCAACGCAGCTCCGTGGCGCTTACTGGAGGTACCTGGTGGGCTAGTTGGCCCTTAGGAGACCTCTGGTTTGAAGAGGAATTAATTCCCCAACTTACAATGTGCCACAGGGCATGTTTGCACACATATCACCTCAAGCCCCACCCCCTACCTTCACCACTGTGCAAATGCGCCCCGTAGCGCATTCTTAGTTGGGGGATTAAGTCCCCTTGCATACTCGGGGTCGCTGGGGGCCAACTAGCCCACAAGGAACCTCCAGTATGCGTCAGGGGGCTGTATGGCAGAGAGGTGTAAAAAGGGGCATGGCCTCATTACACCTCTCTGTAACGCAGCCCCTGGCGCGTTCGCAGAAGGGTAACTAATTCCCCTTGAATTCTGGGGGTCCCTGGGGGCCAACTAGCCCACCAGGAACCTCCAGTATGCGCCAGGGGACTGTGTCACAGAGAGGTGTAAAAAGGGGTGTGGCCTCTGTACACGTCTCAGCAAGGTTATGTTATGTTATGTTATATATGGATTTATAACGTGCTCCGATAGTCAAGACTGTCCTGGCGCTGGGAAGAAATTGAATCAGAGTGTGTAGGGAGTCAGCTATTCATGCATTTATAAAAAGGTGAGGACCAGAGTTTTAAAGCGCACTCTTTGGGCCACTGGAAGCCAGTGAAGCTCCTTCAATTGATTGCGAACGCTGAGTCTCCTCGGGATGTTATAGATGAGTCTCACCGTTGCATTCTGGACTACCTGTAGCTTTCTAATCAGGTAATCAGGTGCCCCTATATAAATGGCATTCGAGTAGTCCAGACGGGAGAGCACCAGAGCTCTGGCTACCATTTCTTTGGCCGTTTGAGGAAGAAGGGGAAAGAATCTGCGAAGAGTGGTCAGGGTTCCGAAACAAGTCGCTGCCAGTCTCGAGATCTGGTCGCGAGATCACAGGTCGGCTCCAAAGCAGATACCCAGGTTCTTGGCTATCCCACTCTCTCCCATTGGGCATGTTGATTCACTGGGCCAGATAGACTCCTTGAAGTCAGTGGGAAATTGGCCGTAGAGCAGAATTTCTGATTTTTCCTCATTGCATTTGAGGCAGGCTCTAGCTAGCCAGGCAAATACAGAGGATAGGCATTGGCGGACTCCAGAAGTACAATTGTTCTCCTTATTCCAGGTGAAGAGAAGTTGGGTGTCATCAGCGTAGGCCATAATCTTTGCTCCCCAGTTCTCTGCCAGCCGGATCAAAGGAGTTAGATAAACATTAAATAGAAGGGGACTCAGGGTCGACCCTTGTGGTACTCCAGTCTCTACCCTTCGGTTAGAAGAGTGATAGGGAGGTAGCCAGATCTGTCGGGACCGGTCAGATAAGAAAGACCTGATCCATCCCAGTGCTGTGCCCGAGATGCCAATGTCCTCCAGCCTAGATAGAAGCTGGAGGTGGGGCACCGTGTCGAACGCGGCAGAGAGGTCTAATAGAATCATGGCCGCTCTGCCGCCTCCGTCAAGGCATTCCCTGATGGCCTCTGCCATCTCCACCAGTGCAGTTTCTGTACTGAAAGAGGTGCGGAACCCTGATTGGGCCGGATGAAGAGCCTCAGAGGATTCCACAAATCTATCAAGTTGCCTGAATGCAGCCTTCTCACAAACTTTAGCAAGGGCTGGCAGGAGGGATATGGGCCTGTAGTTGGAAGTGATTAATGGATCTGCGGAGGGTTTCTTTATCAAAGGGAGGAGTTTGGCTTGTTTCCACTTGGAGGGCATAATTCCTGAAGTTAGGGATTCATTGACCAG
Source organism: Lissotriton vulgaris (assembly GCF_964263255.1). Lineage (NCBI taxonomy): Eukaryota > Metazoa > Chordata > Amphibia > Caudata > Salamandridae > Lissotriton > Lissotriton vulgaris. Next base: position 404,821,253 of record NC_141697.1, on the reverse strand, counting down.
GGCAGTGACCATGGGGGTGATGACTTCGGCCACCCCATTCAGGACCCTCGCAGGGCAAGGATCTGTAGGTGACCCTGACTTCAGAGATTTTAATATGGTCATCACATCTATTTCTTCCACATGAGAAAATTTGGTCATCTCTGCTTTAACCTTTTTTACTTGGCGTAGTGAAGGAGAAGGTGGTTGGTTAATTAAAACTTGATCGGATTGTGGGGCATGTGGCTGACCGGAGTTATTCAGACTGTCTTGAATTTTTTGTATTTTCTCGATGAAAAAAGTGGATAGTTGGGCTGAAATCTTCTCTGCTACCGGGGCTGTAAAGCTTTTGACTATGGAGAAAATTTCTCGGCTGTTGTTCTTAGCTTTAAGAATTCTAGCCGCGTAGAATTCCCCTTTAGCTCTTTTAATCGCTGCGTAGTAACTGTTCAGCCATTCAGTGATTGGACAATCCTTCAGTTGATGGGCAAATCAGGCCGGCCCACAGGCACCTCATCATCCGACCCTATCTCAGTGTGAGTCTGCACACGAGAGCACGTGGACTCGAGGACAGAGGAGTGTAACACTGAGTGAGCACTGAGCACAGAAGTACAGAATACTACTGACCATCGTCGACCGACCACTACAGTAGTACACAGTCACACTGTGACGTGACGACGATGCATCACTAGGTACGTGTCGCAGCAAGGTGTGTGAGGGCTGGGGAGAGGTTGATGAGAGATGATTGAAGCTGCTAAAGCAAGGCCTAACCCCCTCATAATGGAGGAAGTTTCAGTTCGGCAGTCGGCACGACTAAGGCTGACACCCGCCTGGTCTTTACCCCCTAGTCTTCCACCTGCACCGAATTGTAGCTTAGGGATGCAACCTAGAAGAGGTCGGTGTTACCGTGAGACTGAGTGCCAACTGTCAATCAATTATTCAATTCCAAAATGAAATCTCAATCTGGTATTTATACGAGCGGAGGAGGAGATCATCATCCAGCCGAAAGACAAGTGCGGCAGCAGCCGGGAGACTTGATGACTTGCTCTGGGTCTTGCCCAGGGGCGTAACACAGGCCCCCGCAGCCCTCTTTATTATCATGATACGATTTGGTGCGCAGTTCAGACGGCACAGCACACCCTTCCGACGTCAAATTAAAGGGTGCACAGTGTCATGTTATCGTATCATGATAATAAAGAGGGCCTCTTTATTATCATGATACGATTTGGTGCGCAGTTCAGACGGCACAGCGCACCCGACGTCAAATTAAAGGGTGCACACGCCTCGGCAAGGGCCGCGCATGACACAGGGTTGTGGGGGGGTCACGCTACAGGGGCCCCGGCCGGGCCTCAGAGGTTCAATGGTGTGCAACTGAACTACTGTGAAGTGCGCACACGCGGGCCCCGGGCTAGCCTCTTCAATTAAAAGTGCGCATTTGCCGAGATCCGATCCCAGGTCAGAGTCGACCCAGCTGCCACGCTATGCTTAGAAGAACCATCCGAGGTCCGTCGCCTGCTGCCATAATTTACATTATTACCAGCCCTTGGCCCTCCCTGACTAGCCATGCCCAGTTGCCCAGCCAGTGTGCTAAGGTGGGAAAGAAAGGAGGCAAGTTTCTTGCTGTACGTAAACCCACCCACAGAGGGAAACCCCCTTTAAAAGAGGCTGATGTAAATAAATACAGCGAAGTTAATGCTGTGTCCCTCGGTTTCAGCCATTTGTGCCATCAGATAGGAACGTCATTTGTGGCAGTGTACGTGTTAGAAATATTTCTGGATTCTTGAAGCTGGAGCAGTGAGGACGTTCCATGCATGTTACAAGGAATCGTTTTTTATTGTCGAGTGCTATGTGCTGGTTTATTTTCCACCTTTCTATGATTTTTCGCTTCTTGAACCCAAGTTTACACTGTTATTCAATCGGATACCCCCTCACCCTCACACGCATACACTTGTTTGTTTAGAGTATATTTATTGGTATTTCATATTTTGTTTGCACGCTCCCAGTTACCCGCATTTGTTTATAGGGAAAGCTTTGTATAAATTGGAGTCCCTTTTACGTATTAAGATCTGTCTCATCTGTGCACGTGTTCGTGCCTTGTACCTTTGACACCCTTGCAAACGCCTTTCCTTGGGAATGCAGAAGTGGCGTGGGTGAGTGTTTTAAGCGTTGTTCGCCGACTTGTGACCAAGCTTAGGGAACATGAGCAAAAACCATCCAAATAATACATACGCGCGTTTTAAGACACATACGTGCTCCTTTCCAGGTTGGTCTTTTAGTAACGAGGCTGTGTTTGTGTGCCTTGTTTAAGGCCTTCTATTGTAAGTCGCATTTGTGTGTCTAGCAGCAGTAAACCATGCATACATCTCATATTTTGCTTACTGAGGGTAAGGGGAGCGTGGAGTAAGGCAATTAATGCACCTGCAAACGTTGATTAAGACAGGTGGCAAGGAAAAACTTTGAAAAGTGCCCCTTGGATTTCAAAGCTGTTCAAAAGGCGGCCTCTTTTCTGATTGGCTGGGCGGGTGCTATTTCGTGAGATTTCCCGTGCTAATGATGAGCTGTCTTTGATGTCAAGAATGTACAATGTGCGTGACTCTTCACTCTGTGTCTGATGGCACTTCGAGAATTAAATTTACTCATATTATAAAAAATTAAACAATCAATGTACACAAAGTGTCAACACAGATGACTAGTACTGCGTTTCTATTTTTAACAATTGCTTAAGCCTTTATTAGGCTAATGTCTGATTTAAATGTGAAAGCCACACACAAAAATAAAGAAACTAGTATAAAAAATATAGAGACGAGTGCAAGAAACACAAAATGTGAAATATTTTGTTTTATTCCCAAAATATTTAAAAAACAAATTACAAAAGTCAATTTAATAGGCAAGTTTGAGCTTTTCAAAACGGATTTTATTTGCAAAAGGAGAAGTGGTATGCTAGACTGTAGAATATCACCTTATTGTTTTTGCTCCTTGTGCATAGTCTCTTTTTTGTCTTCGCATACCAGTGCTTCCATCAGGCCACCAATCACCCATACTAGATTCTCCTTCCTGTACTCACCGTGCTCCCATGAATCAAGTTGGGGATATAAACTTCAAATTTAGCCTCCTGTTTTAAATTCCCTCACATTTACAGACTCTTACATTTTTAATTTTGCTTGTTAGAGCATAAATGATTCATTAATTTGTCTAATAATACTTAATTTTCTAAACAGTTGTCGGCCTCCTGCGTAGTTGTGTCAGACTCACAGAAATTGTCGGGCTTCAGAATATCTGCAGTAGTGTAAATGCTGTTCCAAAGAGTAGGTAGTGGTGGGAGAACAGACTGCCTGAGCAAGAAGAGACTCTCCTGAAGGCCTTATGTGAAAGTGAGTGGGTTCTACAGGGGGTGTGTGGGTCCTATGGAGATGTGACCAGGCCTGATGGAGGAAACTTAGATCCTGCTGGAGGACTAAGGCACCCTGCAGGAAAGTAAAGGGACCTCACCGTGGGGTGGCTGCCACCTACTATAGCAAGAAGTGATTGCAGACAAAATGAGACATTGTGGGGCGAATATCTTCTGAAGAAGGGGATACGTGTGAGGTATGGACGAAATAGAATGTATTTTAACGGCAAGTAATTGAGCCGGTGAGACAAGTGACATTTTGCAGGAATATGACTCATACAGGGCGATATATAACGACCCCTTACAGAGAAATCAGTAACAGGTGGCTATTGTACAGAATAAAGTCCCTTCTACCTGAATATACTGGGAAATAATGTAAGCCAGCAAGCAGTATTTGTGCATGTTTTGTGTGAAGAATTAGCCTATTTTCAATTTTGGAGGGGCAGCAACATTGTCGTGGCGTCACCAGGGCTTTATGTGGAAGCTTTTTCATTGTTATATACAAGCCACAGTTGCTGCCTATTTATCTTTTGCAACTAACAACCATCGACAAAGCCAGTAGTCCTGACTTCTTGTAAGTATGATGTTACTTGTTGTATCATATATCTGGATGCAATGACAAAAACAACAAAATACCAGTTTTCAGTCTTCCTTTGAATTTGTATTTGTTGCATATTTTCCACAGTGCATGTATTGTTTCAAAGGAAGATTAATTTTCACTGGAGAAGATTTTACTTCTATAATTTATAGATCAACTGCTAACTACGTGCTACAGGGGGGGCTCATTTTGCGTTACACCACTGTACATGCCTGCCCATACTTTACAGTTTGAATGCTTTTGTTAAAAGTCTGTGTGTTTGGTTGACACAACTACATTTTGTTGTATTTGCTTTTCAGCATTTGGTAAAGCCTCAGGCTTCCGAACTAATTTTTGGGCAAATCAAGCAAAGAAGAAGAGAAGCCAACCTCCTTTTCCGCTACAACACAGCCAACAACCCCAGTGTTTACGGTAAGGAAACTGCTGCTATATTTTACATTCTAGTAGTCAAGGGCTATGTAAGTTGTGTACATGGTCGGTGGCGTCTAAATACATGCACCAAACCTCATACGTTGTACTTTGATTATTGACAGGTAACACTAACATTGGTAACACCATAAATACAATAGAGCATCTACTTGCAAAGCCGTTCCTTGGACTGAAACGTGAACACAAACTAATTGTAAAACAATTAGGACCTCACCGGCCAGACCTAAACCTACAGCAAAGTTCCCTAGACAGAGGGATGCTTTACATACGTTCTTTCACAAACACCTGGTACAAAAAAATTGATTGGCTTACAGGATGTCCTTCAACGAATACTCTGTTCTGCTTCCCCTGCCTGCTGTTTGGTGGTGAAACTCCTTGGACCAAAAAAGGAGTGAAAGACTTAAAACATTTGTCAGATAAAGTAAAGAAGCATGCACACACGAAAACACATATGGAAAATCTGACAAGACTGGGAATGTTGGGAGATAAACCGATTGAAGCCCACATAAGCGAGGCCTATCAAAAAAATATACGGAAGCACAATGAAGCAGTTGATAGGAATAGACACGTGCTATCAAAAATCATTGACTGCATTCGTTTCTGTGGTGATTTTGAACTGGCTTTACGAGGGCATGATGAATCGGAAGGCTCTGCAAATCCTGGTATATTCTTAGGGCTTGTGGACTTAATAGCAAGCATAGACCATGTATTCGAAGCACATCTATCAAGTGCTACAGTCTTCAAGGGCACCTCGAAAATCATACAAAATGAACTGCTTGAGTGCATGCTAGAGATTGTAAAAAACACTATCGTACAACAGCTGAAAAACCCAGACTTTGTGGCTATTCAGGCTGATGACACCACTGATGTGTCCACGAATACACAGTCAGTATTGGTCTTTCGGTACCTAGACAGTGACAACAAAGTTGTGGAACGCTTCTATGGATTCACCCATTTAAAAGACGCTTGTGCAGAAAGCATTTCTTCAGTTATTCTACAGGAACTAAACTTCATTTTTCCAGAGCAGCCTCAAAAACAAAAACTGATTGCACAAAGCTACGATGGTGCTGCAGTAATGAGTGGAACCTCCAGTGGAGTACAAAAAAAAATTAAAGATGTGTACCCTAATGCCCATTTCGTGCACTGTTATGCCCACCAACTAAATCTGATTATGCAACAATCAGTAGGAAAGATCTCTGAGGCAAAGATATTCTTCCTGGATGTAGGAGGAATGGCAGCATTCTTCTCACGCTCCCCCAAAAGAACGGAGGTACTTCATACCATTGTTAATAGAAGGATTCCAAAGGGAGGCCCAACTCGTTGGAATTTTCACATCCGTACAATCCGCCTAATATACCAATATAGGGTTGATCTTGAGAAATGTTTTGACACCATAGAAGCCGATCAAGAGTTTGACTACAAAAGCCGAAATGAGGCCCGTGGCTTTGCTAGAACACTGCAAGACAGGGAGTTTCAGTTTTTGCTCTTTTTGTTTTTTGAAGTAATGCTAAAAGTTGAAATACTGTATGAAACGTTACAAAAACGTGAAATAGATACTATCCATGTGGAAACAGCTATCAACGACTTTGTCACAAGCATAACGAAAGTCAGAGAACAGGTTGACAATTTAGACAGCAAACTGCCAAATGATTCTACTCTTCTAACCGCAGAAATGACATCAGCAGTCTAGTCCGAATTTCCAAAGAGATATGTGACACTATAATTATGCATATAGAAACATCAATGGTCCCTGGCAAGGAGACGAATGAATGAAACTGAATATAGACTCAGTCAGTTCTATATTAGAGACATGCCCAGCCGGGCAGAGGTCCTCAAAGTTTATATTTAAATCAAGGTTTGCAAAACACAATAACACCTTCAACAATTCACGTGCGTGGGGCACAAGCCTCTACCCAACCACGACAATACACAGACAAAGACATACACAAAGGGCTTGTAAGGCAAAATCAACAGTCTCTGCAAGGTTCCAATTTTAGACAGAGAATTTCTTGTAGGTACCATTACATAGTTTTGTATAGTAAATCATTCCACAAGTATATGGTACACAGTAAGTCGACGACTTTTCGGACCCCTTTACTAAATGATGGGGTCCATCATCAGGACAAAACAATGGTTGCCTTTTAAGTTATAAGCCTCTTTAGCCAGAGGGGCATATGGTATGAGAGCTCACATAAGAGCCCGCAGGCGAGTAGTTAAGTCAGGACCAATTTTTAGATGGTTTGTCCGAAATATTCGGTTTATCAGTAGTTCATAAAGAATTATTTCGAGGGTCCAGGGGCGGGGGAGGATTAATATCCCGTTTCCGCATGTACCTTGTGAGCCGGGTAATACCGGTAGCGCCGTGTCGCGCTGGGGTCCTGGAACCAGGAGGGCCGGGTCAGTCGGCAGAACTTGATTTCCTGGATGCAGGCAAAGGAACGCTTTTCTTATAAAAAGCATTTGGTGAGTGCCACATTACTAAGAAGTGATCTGTTTGCTAAATATGATATTTCCTTCCCTGAGCAAGCACTGAATTCCGCTGTGGATGCTTACCCTATGCTCAACAAAGAGGATCTGAGAACAGAACTAACTGTACTGTATGGAATGCATGTATACCGGCAGGCCACTAATGCAATTAATTTGCTTACTTTAATTCTGAACCTTAACATGCAAAACACACTAACAGAAACAGTGACTTTATTAAAAATAGTCATCACCACACCGATGACAACAGCAGAGGCGGAACGTTCCTTTTCCGCTTTGAATAGAATTAAAACATTCCTGAGAAATACCATGATTCAGGACAGGCTGAATGCCTTAGCAAAGCTGTCCATAGAGAGTGAGTTAGTTAAAAGAATACCAGACTTCAATGTTCAAGTCATTGAGAAGTTTGCTTCCATGAAAAACAGACGTGCTGATTTTCATTACAAAAAGTGAACACTCTATTTAAATGCTGCTAGTTGGCGTCCTGTTTATTTGTTTGTTATTAAAATACATCTGTGAGGTACTCAGCAATGCATTGTGTTTCAAAGTCTGTTATGAAGCTCTGTGGTTATGATGAAGATGAATAAGCAGCTACCTATGTTATATGACACCACTTTATTATTGTAATAACTGCACTTTCACAATTGCTTTATTACCCTTCCTGTTTTCACAAATTTGCATGAAAATGCACCATTTGTCCACTCTTTTTTCAAAATTTTCTCGTGGGGAATTCCCCCCAAACCCTCTGTAAGGGGTTCGGGCTCGCTCGCTACGGTGCAGTACGATTTTCATTTTACGCCACACCGCTTTCAAATGTCACCAGCCGCCACTGTATACTCTATTCAAAGGCAATCGCTAAACGTAGTTTAAATGAAATGTGTGCCATTGTGACCTTCTAAATGAGAAAAAATGGACAGGTGTCTCCATGCTAAAAACCAAAACATTTATTCTGGATTTGAGTTATGTCATTTTTTTGTGAACACCACCTTGACTTTTCTGCTTCTCTGGCTAAACATATTCTTGAATCAACACAGAGACCCACCCCAAGAAGTGTGCGCATGTTTAAAATACATACTGCAACTGGATCGTAGCTTTAAACATGGTGGGGAACAGTGTTTTCTATTCAGTTGCACCTCCTATCCCCAATAGTCTGGGATGACTACAAAGGGATGTGGGATTCCTTGGCGGCAGACAAAGAAATGCAGAGCCTCATTACTTGCCAGTCGTCATGTTTAGTTATGGAGGCAGACCCCAGTACAATAATGTAGGAGTTGAAATAAAAGCTTTTTTAAATGATTCGAGGAGGGGGGGTGTGCGCTCTTCGGAAACCTATTTGTTTATTTTTCACTAGTACACACACGCTTCCCGAAGAATATTACAAAACAAAAGCGTAACGACTAAAAGTTAACAACAGAGCAGGAAGCGGAGCAACGTAAAGAAAATAATAATAAAAAGTGTGTGCATGCGACTTGCATAGGAGGTCAGTTTGTGGAACTTCAAGTTTAAAAGACACATTCTCACCCCAGTTACAATTTGAGGTTTACTTTTGTTCATGGCAAAAAGTAAGTCTGTATTCCTGGTGGATATTCCGACAAAGATGGCATGGCATCATGGAATTTAAAAAATAACTTCACTACCAATCTGTGGATCTGCCACTGTTAATATCCTTGTTAGCCAGAGATGCACTCCAAATGTAGACTGAAACAAACTTACGCTACATCATTTCCAGCTGTGCCTGCCCTCATTAAATGCTTCATGGTATCAGGAACGCAGTGTTACTTTTCAAAGGGGCTACAGAGATCCTCGCCGCACAGTAGGGCCATCCAGGAGCCACCCGGGCTGGGCATGGCACTGACCTCTACAAGGCATGGATTCAGACAGGCAGTCAGAGATTCATGTGCAAGTCATCTCTCTCTAATGATGTCATACTAACCTCTTCCCCCCTCGAATCATAATTTTGAGGACCAGGCCGGACCTCTGCATGCAGTAACCTGTCCAGGTAGAACCTGGAGTGGGAGGAGCAGAGGAGACACCCCAAAGAGAGGGCTTTCCATGGGATGGGAGGAGGGGCGGGGTAATCTCTCAGACCAACACTCGCCCGTGACGTTTGCTTCAATGACTCCTCACAAGTCCTCTCCACCCTGCACCTCCTTCCAAACACAGTCCTGTGTGTGGCAAGCAGGTGGATAAAAGGGTGGGGAGGCCAGCAGAGCGAGTGAGAAATAGATGCTTGTGGGGTTTTGGGGAGAATCTGTAAGTGAGGCACGCATTAAGGAGACGCGGGGCTGTGAAAACAAGACAGGCTAAATAAGAAGGGATGGAGAGCGCACAAGAGATGAGGGGGTGAAAGTGGAGCGGAAAGAAGAAAGTGGAAAGGATGCACCAGATGAAAGCCACAGGTAGGAAAAGGAGGTTCCCCTGGTATAGGAGGGCTGAGAAGGGGAGACACCTCCTAAGCCCTGTATTCCACCGATAGAGGGCCTGTGCAAGGAGCGGACTGGCCGATCCGGAGGGAGCGCACAAGTGGCAAAAGGGTCATGTGGGCAGCAGGGGGGGTGCATCTTGCCACGCCTACTCTCCCTGCACAAGTCAAACATGAGACTTGACCTGGGGGGTTCTGGATCCCACAGCATCCCCGCAATACACGAAACTCCAGGCACAAACTGCCCCATAGAGCAACCGCCCAAGCTCACACCACTACGGACACCCCTTCCGCTCCGTAGTCTTTCACGTGCAAATCACACATTTTTGCTGTTTGTCTGGACAGGTCTAGATAAAGAGTCTAGTTTATGTGATGTCTTCTGTCTGTTCATATTCAGCTTGCTGTCCGGAGAGGGGGCTTGCAGAAGAGCAGATTGTGTCATGTGGTTTACGGGGAGATTTAAGGGTGCAAGAGAGTCCAACGTTACTGAAACATAAAAAATAAAGAAAACATAAAACCGGGCGCCATGGTAGACAGCGCGGTGCCCAAGCACATTAATTAAACAAGAACCAGAGAGACAGAAATATAAAAAAACAAGCTGGAATGACAAGAAGTAAACAGAATTTGCAGCAAAAAAATCCATAAAACGGCACCATGGTTGGCAGCGCGGCACCCAAGCACATTAATTAAACAAGAACTAGCACGGCAGAAACATAAAAAAACAAGCGGCTTGACAAGAAGTAAACAGCGTGCATCACGCTCCAGCCGGAATGACAAAAAAAGTCCTCATCCTCTAATAAAACGAGATAGTAACACGCCGCAAGTAAAGCATTCCGTCCTGGTGGGCGGAGCTAAAAGTGGACAGAGCGCCAACAAGGAGAGACTAAAAAGCCTCCTTCACAATACAAAGGATGTGTTTAGCCAATGGAAAGAAGGGGCGGGGCTTCAAGTCCCATTCGGAATCCGTATTGATTTCAAAAGGCCTTCGTATGGCGAGGGCAGTACATACACGCTGCTAACGCCAGGCGAGACCTACAAAGGGGACATTTCGGGAATATTTCATGGAGATTTGTCAAGAGGTGCTTAAGTTGTTGCTAAGACAAAAAATGCTTTTCCTATGGAAACTTGGTCCTAACTACCAAGTTGATATATTACCCACGGGCAACCACCAGTAGGTAATATATACATATACAAATATAAATATATGTATATATTACCTACCGGCGGTTGACAGAAGGTAGTTATAGTTAGGACCAAGTTTCCATAGGGAAAGCATTTTTTGACTTGCCTATAACTTTTGTGTAGTTTGATCAATCTTCATGACATATTCCCAAAAGAATAGCAAAGTAGGTTCTGTGTCCCATGAAAAGTTTGGGGGTGATCCGTGGAGTGGGAACCGAGAAAAAGAGGAGCAAATAAAGGGTGCGTTTGTAATGTTGATTCCCATAGGAAAATGTTGTCGAACCTAAAGCCACTGGATGGAATTACACTAAACTTGAAAGAACGGTAGCTGTTGATATGAAGATTGTGCTTTTTGTTATTTGGTGCAAATCATTCCAGTTGTTTTTGAGAAACGTGCGCTGAAAATTATAGATATATCTCTAGGTGCAGATATTTAGCTAAGGTTTTGCGCTTGCCAACAGGAATGCTGTGATTGGTTGGACACAAGTTGTGCCCGCCCTTATCATCTGGGAACGGACCTGGGGCTTTAAATGTGTGTGAAAGCTAACATAAGGGGTCTGGGTGGACATACTCTGACCCCATGTTTGAGAAATGGGTGGGGTAGTGACACAAGTTAAATGGCCAAAATTGAGGTTTTAAATCATGTACAATATTTGTAATGATGCAGCGACCTCCAGCGTTGGCTTCCCATGTACTGTCACGGGGACGTCTCTACTGTTACAGCTAAAACGCGAATATTAGTGGAAATATAATGTGTGTAAATGTAAATGTATGAAACTTATATAGCGCAGGACTTACCCTGGGGCATCTCCGCGCTTGCTTAGGGAACCCGTCCTGGTATTCCCCTGTGAGATAACCCTGGAAGGGTATCCACAAGGTGAAAGCCAGGCATCCCGCCGCGAAGGGCCGATGTGGAGATTAAGCAAGCTATTGCCCAGAGTCGCAGAGTGTGAACCCGTGAGTCGAGAAGGCACCGGAGCGAGAATTATCGAGTCCGTGGGATTATTGAGCCCAACACCCGCCGAGGCGGGGAATGGAACCCTGGTCCAGGGCCGACACTCAAGCTCCAGGTCTTCCGCCTCTAACCCCTGAGCCACACTTCTCCACTAAATATATCAGTGAATCAATAATACACATTCTATTATATTGAGATTTTGATAAATGTATTTATGGAGTTATTTAGAAAGTGAGTTAGCTAGTGTGGTGGTTAGAATTTTTAATAAAGTTTATAATTTTTGAATGTGGTGGTGCTTATTGAATTCCTGCTTTTGCTTTCCACTTTCTCCTGCCTCACTGCAATAATGGTAAATAGGTTTTAGAGATGGTTGTTCTAGAAATACACTAGACAAGCATGACTTAGAAGTGTACAGTAATAAACCCCTAGTGTGTAAAATACTGTAATATGTGTGCATATGTATGTTTTTCACGTTATGGAAAAGGCACAATTGTCGCGCTTAACGGTGTTACCCCAAATATCTGCAAAAATGGAAAATAGGTCTTGAAGATGGATTTTAAAGAAACTTAGGGGCTCATTATGATGGCGGGCAGACATCATTCCGCCCACCATCGTAGCGGTGCTGGGACCACCTGCCAGATATGCGGAGGTCCCACCACTGCAATTAGGATGTGCCCGCCATACTGGCGGGTCGCATCCTGGACTTTTAACATTGCGGATGGTGCTGATGGCTGCTGCACAGTCCGCAATGCTAAAATGCCATGCTGACCATTTCCCTGCACTACGTGGCAGGCACCACCTGGTAAAACACAAGGAGATGACAGACAGAGCGCTGAAACGTTTCAGACACTCACGTCACAGATCTGGGTTGAATCCATCATTGTTCTTTAACTCACTTTGCTACCCCAGTTCAGACACAGCTATATGCAAATCCGTCTTGACCCTGTGCCTCATGGGAACAGTCTAGCCCGAACTGCCAAGCCATGTCTTCCCTGGACTGGAAATAAGCATCCTGGGACCGGTTTCTTGCTAACAGCCATCATCGGCCAGGCTAGCTTGAATCCAGTGGCAAAGTGAGCAAGGGACCCACCTCTGGGCATACCCTGCCAACTTACGGTGAACAAAGCAAACACAAGGAGATGATGGACGGAATGCTGAAACTTTTCAGACACTCACCCCCAGTCACAGATTTGGGTTGAATCCAACATTGTTCTTTAGCTCACTTTGCCACCCCAGTTCAGACACAGCTATATGCAAATCAGTCTTGACCCTGTGCCTCATGGAAACAGTCCAGCCTAAACTGCCAAGCCATGTCTTCCCTGGACCGGAAACAAGCATCCTGGGACCGGTTTCTGGCTAACAGCCGTCATCAGCCAGGCTAACTTGAATCCAGTGGCAAAGTGAGTAAGGGACCCACGTCTGGGCATACCCTGCCAACTTAGGGCAAATAAAGCAAACACAAGGAATCGTCGCCATGGAAAGGCCTTCCAAATCTCACATCCCAATTTGATGGACTGTGCCTGCTAGGCACCGCCACCATTTTAGGTGCCCTGCACCCTCCGCTAGGCAATCAGTAGAATTGCCTTTGGTGGTAAATCATCAGACGGACTTTGCGTCAGCCGCTGTACCTACAGCCATCCTAATTGGGCGTCTGGTAAAATGATCAGTGATGGTGGAAGGACTGCCGCCGAAGGCCCAGCGGTGGCGGTCCTTCTGCCATCATAATGAGTCCCTTAGTTTCAAAACAGGAGTTTATACATGTTTTTAAAGGAGCACATATATAGTAATATATGTAGCTCAAAGCTTAGAATAGATTTTTCTATTTATTAATTTTGGATGTGCGGGTGGACATTGAATGCCTGATTTTGTTTTGTATTTTCACGACGTATCCACGACCATTGCAACTCCGTAGTGAAGGTTCCCAAAAACTGAAAAAAAGGATCTTTTTATAGAAAATTGACAATTTTTCGGGTACTAGGGTTTGTCTGACAAGAGCTTTTGTGTTGATTATGTGTATATGACAGCTACACATAAGACTGGATACAGAGTTTTAGGTTACTTAGAATCACCCTGTTACCTTGCTTTGTAAAGTGCACTCCTTCATTTCTATACATCCCATGCATGTCAAAACGCAGATTGTTGTTATAGAAACAGCCCATGTTATGGTCTCAGAGGAAAGCAGAAACTGTTTTACCAACATGTTTCCTGTATTTGTCAATCTGTGGCAGAGTTGATTTGACCACTTCCATTTCTGTCTTTGGCATACATTTGGGCACACCAAGATAGTGCTAGGAAAAAGTGACATCAGTTCTGCAAAGGTTTCTTTCATTAAGATTTCCAACCCTACCCCAGTTAATGTGCCTAGGTCATTGTCACAACCAGGAGGTGAGGAGCTCGGGAATCCACAATGAATTTAATCAAGTCCAGCAGCTGATGAAACTTTAACTCTCTCTGGCCAAACATAGTAATCTCTACATTTGGCAGACCCACTTCTCTGTCAATGCCTCTCTTTTTTGCTGCCACTTTAGCCCAATAGACGTAGCTGAGGCCCACAATCCACACTCTAAGCCTTCTGAAGTGAAGGAGCAATAGCAGTAAGGAGAAGGCTGGATCTGAATGCAGTAGTTTTCCAAATGAAAAGCAGTTAATCACTAAAATTGATCAATCCTTCGTCTTAACTCGCCCACAAAACCAACCTTCCCTCCTTAACATTCTCCCCATGTCTCCTTCCATTCCTATCCCTCCCCCGGATTCTGCTCCACTCACTGTCGCTGTCACCCCCTCGGAACCTTACTACACTGTCCCCCAACGAAAAAACAATACTTCCTGGAATAAATTTTGTCCTGTCTCATAAAGGGATGTCCTCAGCATCATCACCACCAAACTTAAACCATCCTCATTTACCAGAGATACTATCCTGGCCTATCTAGTACAAGACCTAAAACACATCATCGCCCCATATTGGACCACTATCATCAGCTCCTCCCTTGTTACCGGTAGTATCCCTGCATCCCTCCAACTAGGCCAAATTACTCCCACCATCAAAAACGCTACAGCTGACCCCAATGACTTAAATAATCTGTGCCCTATTTCTAACCTTCCTTTCTTATCTAAGGCCCTGGAAAAACTGCGTCCTGCACCAGCTGGACAAACACATCGACTCATTCAACCTCTTAAATGCTTTTCAGTCAGATTTTTAAAAGGGCTGTAGCACTGAAACAGCCATGCTCAACATTACTGACGACATCCATCACTTCCTAGACAAAGGTGAATCCTCTATTCTCATTCTTCTTGACCTCTCTGCTGCCTTTTATACTGTTAATCATGCTGCCCTACTCAATATACTCAAAGACCATTTTGGTTTGGACTGTGCTGCTCTCAAGTGGTTCACCTTCTTTTTCCAACATAGAACCCAGCAAATTAAAGTCAGTAATTACCTTTCTAAACCTCTGCCAGTCACCATGGGTGTCCCCCAGGGCTTTATTCTCTCTCCCACCCTATTCAACCTCCTTATGGAACCCCTCACCCTTATTCTTAAACAAGCGAAAATCTGTTACCACCTCTTTGCCGACAACCCCCAACTTTACTATAGGATCAAATCCCATGCCAAGGTTTTACATCTCAATGATGCCTTAACTAAGATCCAATTATGGTTCCATCACAACCACCTCAAACTCAACCCTAAACAAACTGAAATCATTCTATTTTCTCCTAAAAACAACTCGCTCTCTATTTAACACTGGATCTCCAACATCAAAGCTCTCAACTTCTCTCTCAATCTCTAACTCAGTCAAATCCCTTCCACATCAGCATCGAACAGAACCTCAGTCTTACTCCCCACATAAAAAACAAGGCCAAAGGTGCTCTCTTCATACTCCATCATCTCAAAAAGATTAAACCCTAGCCCCCACATGCATAAATCTAGGATTTTGCATTTCTTAAATAGCGAAAATTAAGGAATCGCTATTTAGGAAATGCAAAATGCTATGCATCAAGAAATCCTAAAAGTTTTTAGGATTTCTTAATTTTCAGAAATTGCGATTCCTTAATTGCGAAGTGCAATTAAGGAATGGCATTAGAGGCCCATAGGAATCAATGTAGTCAATTGGAAGGCAGTAGCAAATTGCGAGTGGCACTTAGAAAATTTCATGGGTGCAGGGGGGGTCCAAAGGACCCCCCCTGCACCCCTGAAATGCATTTGAAAGTGCATGTTTCACACACACATGTCCTAAGGACATGTGTGTCTGTAACTGGACAGTTTAAAAAATGCATTTGTAAGCATTTTTAAACAATTTCACAAATTACCACGAGGTTGAACCTCGTGGTAATTTGCACTTCCAATTTGAATAATCGCAATTTTTTTTAAATGATGCATAGCTTTTAAGGAATCGCAAATTTGCAATTCCTTAAAAGCAATCGCATTTTTGGAATTCGGTAAAAATACCGAATTACTCAAAAATGCTTGATGCATCCCAAACACATATTTAGGAAGTGCAAATGGCCGAATTTACCGATTCGCACCGTTTGCACTTCCTAAATAGGTTGATGCATGTGCCCCAGTATGCCTGCTGATAACTTTGATTCAGTTGTACAATCATTGGTCCTTTCTAGAATTGACTACGCTAATGCCACTATCGCTGGAACTCCTAAAGTCCACCTTGCCCTTATCAAATCCGTTCTTAACCTGCTGCCAGGCGTATTACTGTCTGTAAGCATTTTGGTCACATCTCCCATGTTCTTAAAGACCTCAAATGCCACCCGATTGAATTCAGAAACACCTACAAGACTGCTTGCATCACACACAAAGCTCTCCGTCAAAATACCCCATCTTACCTCTCTGACAAACTCCACAAAGTTGGCTGCACTAGAACAATAAGGAGCACTAACGCTCTTGTCCTTGTCCCTCCTATATTAAAAAAGAATTCAACACAGTCTCGCTCCTTCTCTGGAAATGTGCCCTCTGTCTGGAATGCCCTCCCTAAAGATCTATGTTGCAAGCCCTCCTACCCAAGCTTCAAAAAAGACCTCCGCCGCTCCTTCTCAACAAATACTGGGGTAATTAATATACTGTCACTGGCTAATAATTCTGTAGTATTAACGGAGACAGCACAGCAGGATAGCTTGAAGTCTAGGTTTATTGAGCTTAGGAGAAGCACAGCGACAAGAGGCAGGAACAGCTATCAACTGCCAGAAGGAAACATTCTCACACAAAGCATGGAACTAACAAGCACAGAGGTTCTATCTACAGGTGCCTGGGAGGCACAACACAGAGAATACTACATTATCCTCTTTCCTGTAAAACAAGAGAAGAAACATTCGTAGATGGAAAATGGAGAGAAGAGAAGAAAAGAAAAGAAAAGAAAAGAAAGAAGGAAATAAAGAAGGAAAGAAAGAAAATGAGACGGGTAGGGAAAGGAAAGTGAGAAAACACAACTGGATGTGAAGAGAAAAACAGAAGCAGAAAGCTATCTGAACCTGGCAGGAATCCTACAAACTCTACGACTCCTGCGAGGCCCTGGTACAAAGGTAGCATCAACATTACTGCCATTTCCATTATTATTAACAGTACCTAAACGTTTGTCGTTTGAATCTGAGCTAGAATTGGACAGGGGAACACAAGGGAAAGCATCATCTCTACTAACCTTCACAATTTTACAGATGTTCCACCAATCCTTATTATTCACACGTACCGCATTCCCGCAGACCTTATCAACCACTAGTGGCTGAGAGAATTTGCTTCTTCCCTTGGTGACATGAACAGGATTTTTAATGCGAACAACATCACCAGCACAAATATCATGGGGAACAGATCTCTTCCGTTCATCAAAATAAGTTTTTTGCTTCTTTTGAGCTTCAGAGACGTTGTCTCTAACAAAATCATCAATACCATCCATCACATCCATCTTCACCCATTTTGACATCCAGCCCGGACAAATTTTAGTAGAAGGTTTCCTACCCCTAAGGAGTTCAAAGGGAGAAACCCCAGTTGAAGAATGCGCAGTTGTACGGTAAAACCATAACATGGAACGCACAGCATTCTCAACCACGCACTTGCTGGCAATGGCCCACTGGACACAGTTGTTGAGTACACGGTTCATCCTCTCAACAAGGCCATTGGCCTGGGGGTGGTAAAGGGAACTTTTTTTATGAGTCACACCACCCTGTTTAAGGAAAGATTCAAATTCACAACTGACAAATTGGACACCATTGTCAGTCATGACAACTGAAGGAAAGCCCTCTCTCAAGAAGATGTCTTTCAAAAAAGAAATAACACTAGCAGAAGAGGGTAAACAAGAAAAATAGTCGGCTCTGACATTTTTCGAACCTGGCAGATAAACAACCTCAAAATCATACTGAAGAAGCTTTGTGGACAGCCTAGCAATCCTAGGGGTATGCTCCTTAATCTTTTCTCCAGACAAGATAGAGACCAGAGGATTATGATCCGTACGAATCGTAAAATGACTACCCCAAAGATAGGGATTAAACTTCCTGACCGCCCACCAGCAAGCTAAAAGCTCCTTCTCAATGACGGAGAAGTTCACCTCGGCCCCACGCAAAACTCTTGAAGCATATGCAATGGTATTATCAATTTGCCCATTCCTCTGAGTGAGAACAGCCCCAAGTCCAAACCCACTCGCATCCACAGTCACAACACATTCTTTGTTGGGATCAAAAGGTTTGAGGATACTGTCCCCAACTAACTGTAATTTAATCCACTTGAAAATTTCTTGACAGTTTTTATCCCAAACAAAAGGCACATTCTTTTTCAACATGTTAGTCAAAGGTTGAACTTTTGACGCATAATCTTTGATAAATCTTGAGTAAAATTCACTGAGCCCAATGAAAGACTTTAAACCAGATTTATCGACAGGAGGCGAAGCATCAACAATGGCTTTCACCAAACCAGGACGTGGTTCCACACATTCATGTGAAACAACATGACCCAGAAATTCCATTTTTTCTTTTAAGAAAACACATTTCTCTCTCTTTAATACAATCCCTTTTTCTTGCATGATTTCCAGAACCTGATTCAAAGAAAAGTCATGATCCACCTTGTTCTCGCCAAAAATCAAAACATCATCCTGGAAAACAATTACACCAGGAGTGTCTCTAAACATCTGACTCATCAACCTTTGGAAAACTGCAGCCGCTGACGCAAGGCCAAATGGCATCCTGCAGTATTGAAAACTACCAAAAGGTGAGACAAACGCAGTCAGATGTCTAGAAGATTGACTCAACACCACCTGGTGGTAAGCGGAGGCCAAATCCAACTTTGTGAACCACCTTGCTCCTCTAGTAAGAGACAATAAATCTGTGATTTTTGGTAAGGGGTGTGAATCAATCCAGATGTTTTTATTGAGACTGCGCAAATCCACACAGACGCGCAAATCCCCATTCCTTTTCCTGGCGACAACAAGAGGAGACAACCACAAGGACGACTCAATAGGTTCTATGACTCCTTTCTTGCATAGCCCCATCAACTCCTTTTCCAAATCATCCCTTACGCTGAAAGGAACACTCCTGACCTTATGTTTTATGGGGATAGCACCATCTTTAACTCTAATTTCATGGTTGAAACCTTTAATTATGCCAAGGCTATTCCCGAAGACAGTAGGGAACTTAGAAATTCATTTTTCGATATAGTCATTTGAGACAATGACTGCTAAAATCTCAACATTGTCACAAGATTCCTCGATACTAATCTGTTCTTTAGTACCGGGTCTAAGGATCATCTTAAACAATCCCTGGTGGAACCACCCCAAAATGTTTAGGCCCTTTAATGAGACATATACTTTACCAAAGATTTTCTTTCCCCTGAACTGAATGATGTCTTCAAAAAAACCAAGAAGAGCTATCCTACGCCCTTCATAAGAAACAGGAGTTCTGTCAGGTGGTAGGAGGTTCCTTTCAGGCCAAGTCACATCAAACAATTCTTGTGTGATCATAGTTACTCTAGCGCCTGAATCTACTAACAAAGTAATTATCTTGTCACCCACACCAAAATCTTCATAAGGATCAACACAATCTGAGGGATCCCCAATAATGACACCATCATCCCGTACCACCACAACCATGTCACTAAGATCGTCTTGGATGCTGTTCATAGAGTCAGAGTCATTACCAGTACTTTCATAAAACTCTGAGACATTCCCAACTGTATTGACAGTACTCAGACTCTGGGATTTGTTGCTGAAAGTAGAATTTCCCTGTTTTGAGACTTGACAAATTTTTGCAAAATGGCCAAACTTTCCACAGTTCCGACAGGTAGAGTTCCTGGCAGGGCAAAACTTGTTATTTTTGTTATGAGAAGGATTTCCACATCTGTAGCAAATGCCACTTCTAGAAAAAGCGTTTCTCTCAAAACGCTGTGAACCAGGAACATTGTTTCTATCAAAACGTTGTTGACCAAAAGCCACTTTACTGTCCTTGTTCTCCTTGGTTCTAACTATGGAAACTCCTTCATCACATTTCTTTTCAAGTTCCTTTACTTCTTTTTTTGACAGTTCTATACTCTTGGCCATGCGAATAGTCTCTTCAAGTGTAGGGTTTCCCAAAGTTAGTAGTTTCTGTTGAATAGACTTGTCAGAGCACTTACAAACATATTGATCTCTAATTAATTGCTCTCTGAAAACCCTCAAATTCCCATTCAGCACTTAGTTGTCTTAGACTAGAAACATAAGTCTCAACATCCTCCCCTGGTAGTTGTTCCCTTTTGAAGAATTTGTGTCTTATTACAACAAGACTAGGCTTGACATCAAATCGCAACTCAAGTCTCAATCTTGTCTCAGTATATTCATCTACATCCTCTTCTGCATTGTTTCTTACCAAGGGGGGTAAGTGTTTAAAGATTTCTCTACCCTCAAAACCCAAAGAATGTAGTCAGGAATACGAGGAGAAACGAGGTAAGGCAGGTTCTTTTACCTTCTCCTAAGCAGCATCGTTGCCAACAAATTTGTAGTATTAACGGAGACAGCACAGCAGGATAGCTTGAAGTCTAGGTTTATTGAGCTTAGGAGAAGCACAGCGACAAGAGGCAGGAACAGCTATCAACTGCCAGAAGGAAACATTCTCACACAAAGCATGGAACTAACAAGCACAGAGGTTCTATCTACAGGTGCCTGGGAGGCACAACACAGAGAATACTACAAATTCTTACCCTGCCTTGTCAGGATAGATAGAAATATTATTGGCTGTTGTTTAAAAAAAGAAACATAATTGTTGTAAAGTCATCCTGTGCCCCCACATTTTTGCTGAATGGTACTGGTGGTAACTGACTCTGACTAACCCTAGGCTCTGCCTAATCAGGCCCAGGATCAGGCCTATGCTGAAAGACACACATTTAGAATACAGTGGAAACACCTACATACACTAGGGTACACTAAGGGTTGGAGTACCCTGTGGTTGGCATGACCTACCCTATCAGACCTTATTAAATATTAGGGCAGGGGGATTAAAACTACCTCGAAGTCCCTAGACCACAATAGGGCATGGCAATTTAGAGGCCAGCAGCTTTTTCTGCACTTGCATGTGTGCACTGATAAAGCCTGAGGTCAGTTTAAAAGTAGCCCTGGGTGGCAGGACTGCTTTTAAAAAGTAAATTGTAATCAAACTCGACTTTGGAGTTTGGGGCACTTAAAAATGGATAACGTACAATGTGTTGGCATATTAGGAACACCCAGGGTCTCCCCTAGGTGTCCCAGGGGTGGGGTGGCAGGTATTTATAAGGTAGACCTTTATAAAAAGAGTTTTATAAAGGTTAAGTGAAATTTCACATTTCACTCCCCACATTGTGATAACGAGCTGCTCCAAATCAACTTTGATTCTAGGAGCTCTAACCAAGATGCGGTAACCAGCTAAACAATGCAGGCGCACAGCAAATCAAAGAAAGTAACAAGCAAATAGTTCATCAGTGGTGCTCCAGGAAGATCAGGAGTTGGTTAACACAACCCCAAAAATATCCGTACACAGGTGGAGAAACAATCGTAACAAAAGAGTTCTTCCGAGCACTCCAAAATCAGTAATGCATTATCACTGAAAAAAGTCTTTCTTCAATCGTAGGTTCAGTTGGCACAGTTTCCAGAATGGATATATTAATTCCAAAACCAAAGAACTCAGTACCAATTCAAAAAAATAGGCACAGCCAGTTCCAATTCAAAAGAAATAAGCGCAGCCAACACGTGTTTCGTCTTGCCAGTATATAGCAATTGACTTCTTCAGGGCTTGTTTAAATTCTGGTAATACAATGTTTCCTCACATTGATTACTCAGTTCAAATCATAACGATAACAGTTTTCCTCCAATGAAAACAAAGGTCTCTAAGTATATATAATCGAATGAATTCAAATAAGCCTTGCAGTCTCTCCGTAATCTTCAGCCGAAATATGGCAGTAAGTCCGCTCCAATGATAACAGCTATGTCAATGCTTCACATTATCATTGTGTCGCTCAGCACCCAATAATCACTGTGCAAAGTTCACGAGTACGTGGTCACAAATCTGTAGCAACGTCCCGCTACTGACACCGGCGGGACCTACCGCGAGGGCTAGCCGCTCAGGGCTCCATCGCGGTCAGCCTGAAACTTTGACTTTGAGCCGGTCTATCATGATCAGATATCCCAATATGGTGCTATATGATGCTAAATGTTTGAAAATTCATATCTCCAGTTCCCTACAATGGAGGTTTTTCCTTTTGGTGTCATTTTAAAGATAAAAATATTTCTTATTTTAATAAATTGGTGTTGGATTTTTATTATCTGTTGTGTTTTAATTCTTTACTGAATTGGTGTTTTTGAATGCTTTACATACCTGTCTTTGAAGTTAAGCCTGCCTGCTCGCAGCCAAGCTACCAAGGGTTGAGCAAGGGAATCATTTTCCAAGACCTATGCTGAGTCCTATACTGTGTTTGTGGCCCTATTGCCAGTTTCAGACCTACATTTGCCCCAACCAATAACCAACTTTCCAACAGTAATACAGCCAGGGATATGCTCCTGTATCTGTGAGGTAAACCACACCTGCTTTATCTTATTGGAAAGCTTCATGTTCCTTCTAGAGTGTACTGTGAACTTGAGACCTACTGGTTATACTGGGTTGCTAAGTACACTGAGCTAAGGGTGTATTGAGGGGAAAGGGTATTATAGAGACAAAACTTATTTTTAAAGTTGAGCAGTTACGACACAATTTAAGTAATGGCAAACTTACATTTCCAACTCAGGACTATTTAATAAACTGTTGTTCAGTATTTACATTTTTCAAAAACTGGAGCTAAATATCGATTTGGACATCCACGTTTTTTCTTCGATTATTGCCAGATGATCACAAAAACATTGCGAAAACGTGGTTACAGGCACTTTGTTTTAAAAACAAAGGGGAAGGGTTAACAGATGCTAACCATTCACAAGTGGAGATGTGGTGTACCATTCTTGTGATTAGTTTTTACAAATCTTAACAGTGTCAAAACTATCCAGCAAGAGCTAAAACAACAATATAATCTCAAAACCTTTGTTTCAATCACATTATTAAATAGGAGTAGTGTAGTCAGAAATAAATAATAAGATAAGGTAAGAAAATGTGCTGTGTCTGTATATGAATTATAAAGTAGTAATACATGTCAGGTATGTATTAGAAAGTGTTTGTCAATGTGGTTTTTAGCTTATATGACAGGTTTGAATATACTTAGATGGCGAGATATGGTTTGTGCAGTTGTAGATAGTTATATGTCCAATGAGACTCTTGAGTTCACTTAAAGATGCAGAAGACTATATATTTTTTGAAAGCTGGCCTGAAGGTGTATATCTATTATGAAATCCTATATATGTTTACATGATGATCTATGTTCTTCAAGGCTCTTAAAAATGTCATGTATATGATATGGGTGGTGTATTTCTTTAAACATGCTATGTTTGAAATTAAGGAGGGTTAATAGTGCAGAATGCCTCTTGAGAGTACTTGTGCTAGCTTCACTTGGTGTGTGCATATTCTTTGAGACATGCTGAATATATATATTTTAAAGACAAAAGAAATATTTACGAAATGGTGTAGGTATGCCATTAAGAAAATGATTTGTGCTTTTCAAAATTAGAGTTGTTACTTTTTTAGTTTTAGAAACTTAATGATGCATATGCATTTTGAGTAACAGAGCAATGTGTGCTTTCAGAGAGCCAGGTATGCAATTATATATCAAGTGTGATATCTAGACTTGTTCAATCACCCAAACACTACACATGCACTCTTCCAATCATGCAGGTACTAATTATGTACTCATTGAACTAAGCAGGCAACACCCATGTGTTCATCAATTCACCCAGATAGTAGCAATATATTCATGTGAATACACAGGCACTAACTATGCAGATATGCAGCCACCAAAGTAGCTCCTATATACTCAGGGATTCATGCCGGCACTACCTATATTCTGAGAGAATCACCTAGGCACTATCTATGCGGTCATCCTATCATCCAGGGAGTATTGTTGTACTCAACCAGAAAAACACATGTAATTCTAAGTTTTAGTGACAACTATGTACTCTTTTAGAACCATCTGGTGAATTATATATGTGACCTGTCACACACTTTTTGCATGTACTCAGAAGAAGTAGTTATATGCAGTGATACGGATTAGTCTAAAGATTTTTATATGAAGTGTTTTTCGAAATTTCAATCTGACACATCTACGTAGAAAAGTATTGAAACACTAAATGTACCAGAGGACAGTGGTAGAGTAGCACAGAAATAGTTCTTATGCGGTGTTTTTGGCTTTACAGTATTGTGGCACTGTATGTACTTTTACACTTTGGTTTATTTTAACCGCATCGCTGCTGCGGTTATTTTTGCACTGTGCGGCTGTTTTCGATTAACCGCGTTACATGACGAGCTCAGCTCGTCATCCGCACACGTCACCCGTGGCTGATGACGAGCTGAGCTCGTCATCAGCATCGAAGGGGTTAAAACTGAGTACATAAGGGATAAAGAGGTATTTTAGCATGTATACATGAGAACTGGGAACTGAGATATGGTGCAGGTGTGTTGTAGGAGAGGGTGCTATAATATTTAACTTTTGTTTTTTGGTTTGGAGTTGATACATTGACGTGAGTGCTTGTAGTTAGATAGGTTGGTTCATTTGTTTATTTAAAACTGCAACATAACATAAAAGCTGTTTTTGTATAAGGTGTGCGCCAGTAGTAAAGTAGTTGGTAAATTGGATTGATAAAACATTTAAATATATATATATTTTTTTTTACAGAACAATATCTGCGTAGTTACAGACAGAATGCCTATAAAAACTCAAAGAAAAAAGGAACAGAAGCAACTGCGATATAGATGCAGAACTGAGACTCAAGAGGGGCAAAATGAAGAAAAAGTGGTGAACAAAAAAACAGCTATTGGTAAGAGAATAAAGTAATTTCTTAAAAATATATGTGGACATTTCCAAAGAGTATTAAATAATGAAAATAAAATTCAAACTATGAGAAAGATTAACAATGGACAAAATGTATATAACAAGAACTGGAAAGAATGTAACAAAGATGGACATACCTTGCTTAACCAGGAGAAAGCAGACATTTACGGAAAGCAGAGCCAGGATGTTTTGTAGGAGAGTTGTTATAAATCTACTAAGAACTATGAAAAAGTATAGAGGAAATAGAGAGGCACTGAAACAGAGAAAACGATTTGAGAGAGTAGTTGATAATACCTTTGCTTTGAAGAGGAAGCTTTTCATTTTGAATATAAATACAATGAAGGTTCTTGACAAAATGGTGTTGTGCATGAGGAGACACAACCAGAAAAAAGATTAGTGAATAGAAGTAACTTTTGTACAGTTTTTTTTTCACAACAGATTTTATTGTTGACAGGCCAAATAAGCCCAGGAAAACCAGGGCAGTACATTGTATGCATAACATCGCATTAGTGAAGATGTCAACTCTTTTACAGTGTATTCGTCGAGAAAATGTGGATATATGGGACTGAATCAAATGACGATGAACAGCATAAACAAAAACAGCACTGTCACAATGTCCATGTATACATTATCGATTATTGACTCCAATCGTGATTTGTTAGCATAAATACAGTTGGTCACAGTGGATTTTGTACAGTTTTTAGTGGAGAATGCATACATACTTCTAGTACAGAGTCTTTCTTTAATGAAGAAAGCTATCTCCAGGAAAATCGATTAGTTCATACTATTGATTACAGAGGATGACGAAATGAAGAATGGCACTCTATAGCGAAAGAGGTGATTGCACTTACAAATATAAAACAAGTTATTGGAGAAGAGGCACAAGGAAGGCACCTGTATACAAATGGAAGTGTAGTAGTGTTTGTAGTATTTGACAGTAATACATTGATATATTAAGAAAAATTCCCACATATCTTTCCAAGTTTAAAACACAAAATAAGTACTTTACAAGGATTGGATCCTTGCAAGATTAGAAAGCATACAAATTTGCAGGGACACTCACTAGCTTGTTTATCAAAGTGTGCCAAAGCATGTTTCATCATTTCATTATGTTAACTCTGCCTCACTCAACAATACAAACTTTAGTTAGGTTGCTGTACTATGTAAAAACTCCTACTTTATGTTTAGGAGAAATGAATAGATCACTTTTACATGGTACTATGGCAGATGTAGAAAAGGCATGTGATGATGTGCAGTTTCTTCTCTTCTGGCCTGAGCAGTTGTTAAGAGGAGGTGTTGCAGAACAGGACACATATACTACAGTTGATAGTTTGGAAAAAGAGATTACAAAATGTAACACAGTGTGGTCTCAGAAACGATAGTATGTTGACACACTCACTAGAAAATTCAAACACAGACTGTTGACTTGTATTTAAAAAGTGAAAAAGTAAATAATGGTAACTGGAAAAATTTAGCTGTGTATTTTTTTGTAGAGGAATGCTTTGACTTGTACGTATGGCATGTTATATGTACGTAGTGTTACAATAAATTAGAAGATAATTAAATGAAGACCACATAGATATTAGATACCCTTTTTATAAGATAATAAAATGCCTGCTAATGTAGAAAAACTATGAGGGCCAAAAATAAAAAATAAAGGGACTCTCTGCCCCGGAGTTGTTGTGGTTGCTATTGAAGTTAAGGGTTCTTCAGCCTTGGGTTGCCTTCTTGCTGCTTTTACACTATTGCTATGGTTTGTTTTTAGGTGGTAAAGCATGGATGTAGCCCTTGACAATGTTTTGTGACATATTATGCAATGCGCAAATCTGCTCACTGTGAACTCCTCTGAAAACATGTTTAGGATAGATAAATGGGCATGTTCTCCTTTTCTTTTAGTTGAAAAGTAAATTATACAATCATATTCCTTGCTTTCTCTGTGACAAGATTTTGCTTTATTTTTGATTTTTTTATTGGTTTTGTAATGTTTAAAAAAAAGTCATTCTTTTTAATGATATAAAAATGTCAACTGGGACAGGAGGAATTTGAAAAATGTGCACTGAGAAATGTGCAGAAAATATTTGAACATGACCATAGCCTGAACTCCTGAACGGAATTAAACCAAATTTAGCAGAGAGGTCACTCTAGGTCCAGAAAGAGCCCTTTTTGTGATTTGGTATAAAGTCATGGAGTAGTTGTTGAGTTATTAAACGAAAAACAAATTGCATATCCAGGGGCTTGGACCCTACACGAACCCCCTGTGGTGGATCCGTGAAGTCACGCTCCACCTGCAACTCCATGATTGGCTAGCCACAACCTGACATGGAGGTTGCGGCCATCATTTTAAGTATAGGGGAACAGTCCTGGGAAATTAACATTTTTCTAGAAAATGATTAAGTGGTCAGGGTAGAGGTTCCCAACCCGAATCGATGTGTTAGAGAAGAGTGAGAGTAACCCATGTTGGGTACAGAATTAGTAGTTATATTGGGGTTTTTTCCACTTCAGGAATCCAAGGATCCCCTGCGAGGCACAGCACGCCACCTCATGTATATCCACAACAGATCCACAAATCTTGACGCACTTTGAAAAAAAAATACTTTCAGACTCACTCAGATACCCACACAAGTTCTCTCATACTCGTTTACAGACCCACACAGGTAGTCACACACCCTCTGACAGACCTATGCAGACATTCACACATCCACTCACAGAGCCATGCAGACACTCACAGACCCATTCACATACCCATGTAGGCACTCTCACTCCCACTCACTGACCCACACAGGCACTCACACACCCACTCGTTGACCCACACAGATACTCACATACTGACACAGTAACTCATACAACCACTTCCACACCCAGTCATAAACTCACAAACCTACTCACAGACCCACACAGAGATGCACAGCTACTCACAGACTCACACACCCATTCACAGACCCATACAGCCACACACAACCCCACTCACATACCCACACACCTACTCACACACCCACTCACAGACCCATCCGGATCTGAGAATTTTGACGCACTTTGAAAAAAATACTTTCAGACCCACTCAGACACCCACACTGGTATCCTCACACCCATTTATAGACCTGCACAGGCAGTCATACACCTACTCACAGACCTACACAGGCATTCACACACCTACTCACAGACCCCTGCAGGTACTCACAGACCCACTCACATACCCATGTGGGCACTCACAAACCCACTCACAGACCCATACAGACACTCAAACACCCATCCACAGGTCCACACATACACTTATATACCTATTCACTGACCAACGTAGTCATTCATTTCCCCAGTGACATGTCCACACAGGAAATCACAGATGGACCATTCACAGACCCACTCACACATTCACAGACCCACTAATAGGCCAATCACTCACTAATACAGCCACTGATATATTCACTCATACAGCCATACAGCCACTCACACACTGTTGGTTGCTCTTAGAGCTACTCACACACCTACACCCTCACCTATAGAGTCACCAACACACAAAACCACTCACACATTCAGAATTACACCCACACCCACTCATACATCCACTCCTACACCCATACAGACGCTCACAGACCCATACAGCCATTCATACAACTAGTCACCAACCATATAGCTGCTCACACACACTCACTGACCCATACAGCCACTCGCATAGCCACTCACAGACCCACAGAGCCACTAACACTCACTGACCCATATACCCACTGACATACACACTCACACACCTAAAACAGCTCACACACCCACTCAGACCCAACCTGCTACTCACAGACCCATAGAACCGCTCACACACTCACTCACCACCCTTTATGGTCACTCACTTATACAAACACCTCCCAAATTACGTAATTGATTACATAACTGATGATATCAGTTATGACATCAACCAGAGTGTATTAATTTGGACAGAGTCAACAGGTCGAAACTATGGTTACTCCTTTTAAATTTAGGAATTAGTTGTAATATTGTGAACTTTTTATATGAGTTACACCTTGATATATCTGCGGTTGTGAGATATGGCCAGATTGCGAACCTTTCTTCACCTATAAGAGTACTTAGAGGGGTAAGATAAGGCTGACCCTCTTTTGTTTACATTATACATTAACATCTTGGGCCCAACTTTATGCATAGCTTGTAGAGACATCCCAGGGGCTGGGTCACAGTTAATTCCAGCACTATTATGTGTGGGTGACGCTGTGTTTTTAACGAGCACTGCAGTGGGGCTCCTACATCTTCGTAACTCCTTTGTAGGTGTTATGAATACCTTAAACCGGAGTACAAATTACACAAAATTCAATATTATGGCAATATGTACAAAAACCAAAAGCCAAATGAATTGTTTTCTGGAAGGTATGGAAATCACTAGGGGGAATTCTTTCTCCTATTTGGGGTTCTTCTTTGACGAAAAGGGTACTTTGGCCCCATTAAGGTGTTATGTTTCATATAGGTACCCCAATATAGGCTCAGTTAGCAACCTACACTCTCACCTATTTTTCTCCTGCCATTTCACTATATAACAGTTCTTGGAACTGACCTTTTACCTACTTAAGGTACTGCTAACAGGATGTGGGGTTTTCTCTGAAAACTAGCCTTATCCATTATGCATGAGGATTCTTGGAAACTCAGCAGGACCACCATCATCTGCATAATAACTAGGTATAAGGGTCATTCCTTCCATCAACCTAAGTCTGACATGACTCTGCAATGTAGATCCCCTGAGGGTACCACTTTCGGTATATAAACACCATATCCTTGCTGAGGCTGGGAGTGGAGAAAAAGGACTTCCATGCTGACACACTGACGCAAGACGCTGAGGTTCCTGCACGCAAACACTCCAGCTCGCAGTGGTCTGACATCCCTCGCTGGGTGTCCATCTCAAGACCAAGAAGGGGTTCCACAGTCTCTCACTTCCGGTAATGGGGTTGACTTCATTCTAGATTCTTGGCTCTACACCTACACACATGCTAGGTACACTTAGGTTCATATAGTTAGAGTTGCTTTGTAGGAGTACGCACTACAAAGCAAGGTGCAAGTAAAATGCACCACCACTGGGGAAGTCAAATATCAGAAGACATGGATTTAAGGGGCTTTTTATTAGGCTCCCCAAAAGCCACGTCAGAAATTATTCTTATACGCTGTTTATATTGAAACTTAGAAAATCTCTCAGCAAGAAGCCGCAGCGAGATTCAGTGAAATTGATAGAATTAACCTAGAAAATCTGTTAGCTTTAGTCAATAATGGTATGACCAGTGGCGGCTTGCAGAGGGAGTGCTGTGGGGCAGCGGGGCAGGGGAGGGGCAGGGTAGCGGGTAGTGGAATCGGACATATGATGGCCAGGAGTAAAGTAAGTATATAAATAAATAAAACTATTTAACTTGCGCTCGCTGCATCGCCAAGTTGCACCTCAGGCTCTCCCATCCACTGACTACATCCCACGTAGAGACCTCAAGTTCCACCTGGACAACCCCAGGGAGCAGAACACCACCGCCCTTCTGGGGAACCTTGCCAACATCAGACTCAAGCAGCCACACCACAGAACTCACCGGGACCGAACATCATTGTATACATCACACCTTCACTATGCCCACCATACACCATGACCATCATCGCCACGTCACAGCTGGATCAAGGCTGCTGAAGAACTTCTTGTCAACTCCGTCAGCACCACCAATTCCCCAATGCTTACAGATGCCAAACCGCAGCATGGAACCTCCACCGATGGATCTCCAACTGGGCTTACACCCTGGCACCCCTCAAGACAAGACCAGGCAAACAAAACTCCAAGAAGGCCAACTGGTTGACTCCCACCATCCACTAGCCCAGACACACCTGCAGACTTCTAAATTAGAGATAGAGCCACAACATCAATCAACTCGGAAACCCAGTCACCCTTGCACCATGGCGCAAGAGGGCCTGCGTTGGTGCATGGAAGCCATTGTGCACCATCATAGGGGAAAAAGATGGGGGGCTAAATCCTGAACCCCTTCTAGCAGTTTAAGACCGCTGGTGTGTTATTTTCTTGACTTACATGCAGCGTGAATCTTGCACCACGTTGCACCGTATTTACAAACTGATGCATCTAGGCATATGCATGACCTTGTGAATCCCTGTGCAAATTATACCTGTGCCTGGTATGAAGTATGCATGATGGGCATTCCCACGCAACAAAGCCTTGTAGTATTGGCACAGTGAAGTCTCTCAGATTTCACTTGACAATGCTAAGACAACACTGCATCAAAATCTTGCACTGTGCCAAAGGGATAAGCAGGCCGCATGCATTGCTGGAGTTGCATCATGTTTGCAACACAACTGTAGCACTGCATGACGTTAGCGCTGCCAGATATATAAGGATTCCAGATGTATCTACCATTGATTGCAACATGAAGCGCCGTACATTGAATACTTCACATCCATGGTGTTGCAAGGAAAGCGCAGTGAAAATTGTTGCAACACAATTTTCTCACAGCGATACAACACTTTTCATGAATGGGGCCCAGGAATGCACCCTGTTTTTTTTGATAGGGTGCAACCCTGTCCTTTTCTTCTGGTGCAGGGTAGCGCAGCAATGTTACTTGCAGCGCTGTCCATTACCCAAACATCTAATATGTGGACCCATGTGTTTGCACCAATTTTCTGTTCTTAAAAAACTGCCTCTACCTACACTTAGTGGCAGTTTAGGGGGATGATCCCCATATGGGAATTTCATTGAAAATATCGCGAAGTGGGATTAGTGCCAGTTTTTGCACAAGAACGCCCACCTTGCATCTAATTTTCCTTAAGTCCACTAACAGAAGTGGCGGTCTTAAAGATTCACATTTACGCTGGAAAAATGTCACTAACTGCAGTTAACTGTAAATATGGCGACAAAATAAAGCCACGTAACATCAATATATTGACGCTATGGCGGCGTTAAGTTCTTGTACATATGACCCCAAATCCCTTATATGGATTTCTTCCTCAGTACTTGATCTTCTCATGGCCTATTGAGGTAACTTAGTCATCATGGCTCTCCCAAACATCAAAGTTCCAGGACTTTCACCTGTGGTCAAGGGAGGTGCCGAACGGTAAGCTCAAAGAGAAGAACTCAAGATAGTGTTAAGGCAGACCTTTTCTAATGTAGCATGCTGAATAGCTTTCTTGAGAGTGCTCATGGCCATTGGCCAGAACCTAAGAGGTTTTTTTGCTCTTCTGATGCTTCCCATTAAGGTGACCGAGAAAGTCTCTGGGTTCTCAACTGTTGAAAGGTAGACCATTGTCAGATTTTAAGATCGCAGGAACACCTTATATAGCGAAGATGCAGTCTAATCTCTCAATCACTCTTTCTTGAGTGATAGATGAGAGATATTCTATCAATGGAAAATGGGAGTATTCATCAACAATCACCATCAGCGGATGCCCATTGACAAGTGGACCGAAGAAGTCAACTGCAATTCTTTCCCATGCATGCTTTGAAACTCTGGCATGTTTAAGGTGTGTTGAGTGGTTTTCGATGAAAGGCAGTTGCATAGATGACAGCCCTTTAATTCTTCTTCAACTCTCTCATAGAGATGGGGAAACCAGACTCCTTCTCGGAGAGCCCGTTTTGTGGCATTGATTCCACAATGTAGTTAATCATCTATTGTCACGGTTTCTCCAGAAAACCAATACTCGAACCTCTCCCGATAATGCCTTCTTGAGTAACAGGCAGTTCATCTTTGAAATTTGGACTCTTCTGGTATTCTCTCTGATTGGTAAGAGGTTGAGTGTGCTGGTTCCAAGACTGATGTGCAATAATGTCTTTCAATTTTAACATATCACTATCTTTACTCATGGCAGTGACAATTTGTTCCAACGACATGGCAACTGGTGTGCTGGATTTCACAATGAAATTTATGTAGGCTTCAGCTGTCTTAGCAGGGGTACCATGAAACTGTAGAGGCAGTCGTGAGAAGTAGTCGGCAGGGTTTGATATTTCCATGGACGGTGCCCAATTGTATAGTTGTAATCTTGCAATCGTAGACCCCAATGTTCACTGCAAGGAATCATCTTGGGCTTTTGATTTCCAAAGATGGTCAACAGCATCTGATGATCCACCACAAGCATGAAAGGCTTTTCATGTAAAACTATACATGGAAATGTTCACAAGCCCACACCTCGGCTAAACTGTCTTTCTCAAGTTGTGCATAAGCACATTCAGTTCGGGACAAACTTCTGCTTGCACACACCACAATATGCCTTCAAGCATTTGTTAGTCTGCTGGGCCGTGCAAGGATTGTGCCTAACCTGACTAGACTAGCATCAACAACACCCTCTGTATGATGCTTTGGATCAAAGAATGTAATTTCAGTAGCATTCTCAATAGCTTGTTTGATCTTCTTGAAGCTTTGCTTGCATTCATGTAACTAATGAAATTAAATATTCTTTCTCATCAAGTCTCTCAACAAAGCACTTACGGTGGGTGGCAAAGTCTCATATATATATATATATATATATATATATATATATATATATATATATATATATATATATATATATATATATATATATATATATATATATATATATATATATATATATATATATATATATATATATATATATATATATATATATATATATATATATATATAATGTAACAGCAGATGGCCATGCCAATGAATGAATGTAACATAGAAACATCTAGTGGGGTACCTTTAGCTGAGAATGCTTGCGCTTTATCTGGATCGGATGTCAATCCCCATCAGAAATGATATACCAAAGAATTTTAGCTTTGTCTTATGGAAATCACATTTGTCGGTATTTAAATTCAAACCTGCATTCCGCAAGTAAATGACACATTTGCATGAGCGCTTTATCATGCCACTCTGTGTAGCTCCGAAAACCAATATGTCATCACTATAATTAAAAACAGTCATGACAGGCTGTAAGACACACTGAAAACTTTTGTATTGGAATAGACATATGTGTAGAAAAGGTTGTAATATACCTACAACTCTCCTCGAGTTCTAACTGATTATATCCTTTATTCAAACCAAGGTGAGAGAAAACCTTCACACCATTTAATTGGGTTTTCACATCAGCGATGTGTGTACCTCAGTGTTGTTCTCATTCAATTGCCTTGTTTGCTTGCCGCATATCATTGCAGATTCGGACACCTCCTTCACTGTTCTTTTTGGTCACCACCATATTAGTAGAAATCCTGGATGTTGAACCAGTGGATCGTTCAATGATATCATGTTTGAGCTCTCACTTCCGGGACGCTGTAAGGACACGCTACAACACTATTCATCCAAGCAGGAAATGATCATCGAAATATAATCTGACTAGTGCACTTGTTATGCGGTCAGATAGGTAGATTTATACTGATGACTCATTGCCTTTCCTTCAAAGATGGTGACTTTTGGACTACGGGAATTCACTGTATGGTCCAAAGAAGCTTTAGTTATGGTTGATTAACTGTTGCTGGTGACATTAGAAGGTTACTTAATACCTCACCATTGACTGCAGACTACATATCTATCAAAGGGTCGATCATTCTAAACTTAAAATAGTGCATCACAGGCTGACTTACAGAACCCCATAGTAGATGGGTACACTGCCTCACCCATTACATGAGACACTATCATTGTGACAATACCCTTTCTGATCTTATTACCAGCAACTTACCATTTTGCCGGGGCACTTCATCCATGTATTATTTCAACATGAGACAACTCCTTTGTGAGTCTCTTATGGTTACCGGAGTATCTTACCTTTGCTAGTCTTGAAGGAGTCACTGCCTGACGAAACAAGTACCGGCTGTTATTCGCTATCTTTCAGTACGAACACATAGAAGATCACAGCACCTGCAATAAACCACAGAATTGAACCATCTATGAGAATCCGTACTTTATGGATTGACACTAACTTTTGGCCTTATAATTGAGTGCTGTGATATATTTATTTTATGTTATGTACACAGTGGATCTTTTGGTCCAGTAAGTAGGGTGTTGGGTATCAACATAGCACCAACCCACCATGAAATGAGAGTTTGTTTAGATACTATCCACCTATATTTGTATGAAGAGGTACTCTTGCATACCACTTCTACCAACCATATTGTAATATGCTATTGTACTTTCGTAGTCTTGAGTTTTCTTAACCCAAGAAAAAATGAAGGAAACTGACTTACAATTTCATGATGATTATTCATGTTATAGTTTGCTGATATGAATCGCATATCAGCAGATGTGCTGAAACTGAGTAAACAAGAATTTGACACCGTACCTTGAAGTACAGTACTGGGTGCTTGTACTTTAATTGTCTTGTGTTTCATCATTGCTTCACTGAACCTAGACTTTTTAATGTGGTTGGTGCAGGCCAGGCATACACTTTAGTTTTCGATTGCTTAAGTTATGGCAATAGAGATAGTTCATTATGTTTCTCCTCAGCCATTATGTTTATTGACACACCACTGTCAATAATAAAGGTATTGTGCAGATGTTTACGTTTAGTGTAATCTTTGGACAACGTTTGAATGACTTTGGTGCTTTCCCATGTTGACTTTTCTTTATCCTGTATTTTTCTTCATAAGCGACAAGTACAACCTGCACACATTCTTTTGAGGTAAACATCAACATTGCAGAACCATAATCTACACTTTCGCTTCATATAGATATTGAAGAACTCTTTGACTATGATTTTTAGATGATGATCAACTTCTTTTGGTATCGATGTGTCTTAATTGGTGTGGTCACTTGGCTTTGTGGGCATGCGTCAAGCTTCGCTTCTGAAGGGTTCTGGCAGACATTATGTCTTCGCTTCGAGATGCATTTCTTTTTTCCTTTGCCTTGCAAACCTTTGCAAAATGGTTCTCTTTCGCACAACCTTTGCAGACTTATCCAATGGTTGGACATGTACCATCATGTGGAAATGAAAATTCACACCTGAAGCAGAACTTCTTCTGTTGAGAACATAACTCGGTGTCCTTCTGCCATTGTCTGGATTACTTTTTACGTTCATGACTGACTCACTTTGGGCACCTCTGCCTCCATGTTAGCAGTTTGTTGATCAGCACTCGCTTCATCTCTGGTAGCTATGAGAACTCACTCCAGACTAAGAATTTCTCTCAGTGTTTGTCGTCTGAACGAATCTGATAGGCATCTGCCAATAGGCATGTAGCTTCTTCATCATTCAATTAATTTAACTTAGTGTTTGATGAGTGCATCCAGTCTCTCAACACATTTGTCGATTGTTTTATCATCTCTCTGTCGTTCTTGACTGAAAATCTTTTTTGTTGAATTATTTTTATTGATTTTCAGGAGAAAGAAAAAGTACAATGTCACTCCACTGCAACACATTGACAATATTATGTATAGCAATTCTCATATAAGAAGAAAGAGCAAGAGCTGATACAGAATTAATGGGGTGCATAGTTATCATAATAGTGATAATATTTAACCAATATTGACATTCTTTATCTCAAATATATTGTCAGCAACAACAGAGATATCAGTCCCACATGTTCCGTACATGTGCTCTATGGCTATGGTGCATGCTCATCTAGGCCACCACCCACAGATATATGGATGTTAAAATGGGTGCATATATGACAGCAGTATGTGTGTTTTGGAGGGACATCGGTATCTAATATTGTTATACATGTTTTCATCTGTGACGGTCGTGGACATGCAAGCATAAGCAGAGTATATATGTCCCCTGGGCTGCCCGCGCCCCAGGTGTCACTATGTAAGCGCAGTCTAATATGGTGTCTATGATATTGTGTCCAGGAGGGTGTAGTGTAGCTTCAAATCTATGGCAGTTAAGCAATCTTGCCACTGTATGGGACTAGTGGATGGGTGTGTCCCATAGCATTGGATAACTGATTCATCTTTTCAGATACCAGTGATCTACGGAGGTCTAAAAGCCATATGTGCCTGCTCAGGCCCATGGGTGACTTCCAAGATATAGCCAATTTGTGCTTGGACTGTCCTAGTGCCAGATTCAGGAATTAAATAAGGCTCTTTCCTCGAGCATTGCGTTTCTTGATACCGAGAACCAATTGTAGAGCCTGAGGTGCTACCAGGGTACTCATCGCCTCCATTAGAAACTCATCTATAACATTCCAATATGCCCCTAATTGAGGGCATGCCAAGACCATATGGGGAACTGTGGCATCCGCAGAGAAGCATTGGGGCATATGTCTGAGGAGATGGAGTACATATGGGCCAGTCTGTGCGGAGTTAGATAGGTGTGGTGAAGATAATTACATTGTGTGTACTTCAGCCTAGCGTTACTTGATATATACTTAGGGTAGCCTATACACTGTGCCCACTGCTTGTTAGTAATACTAGCTGCCAGGGTAGAGCCCCAGAATACCCACAGAGGTGCCAGCAGGGGTGTTAAATTGGGCCTAAGAGAGTTATACAACGCTGTAATTGCTTTTCTGCCTTGACCATGGGTCAGTAGCATTTGTAGGACCTGAGATGTAATGGGTTCAGTACGTACATTCCCCATACCTGGTGGAGCTGTTGCATCAGCGTTGCATAAAGCAGAAAAGTACCCAGTGGCACTTCACAATCATCTATCAGATGTTCAAACTCGCATAAGTTCATATCTGCAAACAGGTCTCCCCATGTGTCCAGCCCAGCGGTGTGCCACACGTATATCTCTGCTCTTTTGAGGCAAGGGTAGGAGCCGGGCAGCAGCTAAAGGGGAAGGCCGAGAAAGTATGACAAGGGCTATAAGCAGGCAGAACATACCTTGTCTAACTATGCAGCGCCGCCAGTATTAGCAAATTACCCTACGTCCGCTATAGTACTATTTTAGTGCTGGATAACCATTCCAGCAGAGCAGATCTGCAGTGCTGCACTACCCAGGGAACTAGTTCCATGAGGTTGCTACTCGCTAGTCATCTCATTGGCCATTGGAGCTGAGCAGCTGCATACTAATGTTTGCAATTGGGTGCTCCAAGTCCACCTTCTGAAAGGGGGAGGTATAGTTTCTGAAGGGCTACCCTAGCCCTGGCACCACCTCAGACCCGTAACACTTGAAGCGACTCCAGTTCCTGAAAAAAATCTGCCTGGAGGTTTGTAGGGGATGGCAGCAGAGTGATAGAGCAGTCTAGGGAGAAGCAACAGGATCTTAGCGATAGCCACACATTCCATAGGGGTTAAAGGGAGCCTGGTCCAGAATGGTAGCGCGGCCTGAGCTCTGGTGATGACTTTGCTTAAGATACCAACTAATAAATCTGTCAGAGAGTGGTAAATTTGGACCCCTAGGGTCTTAAAGTAGTCAAAAACCCATGTGAATGGAGTAGTGGGCAGATTTCGCCTCTGTGTCATTAAGAGGGGCTTAATTGGGAATACCACCGACTTAGACTAGTTCACTTTGAGGCCGGACACAAAGACGTGTTCATTTAATACCCACACTAGGCCTTGCAGGACCTCATTCTGGCCTTGTAAATATACCAGTTTATGTTCCTGATAAAGCGAAACAATATGCCATTGTGCATATGCCTGGATGCCCCAGTCTAAACTATAACTGCAAAGCACACCTGCCAATGGTTCCATGACAATTGCAAAGATAACGGTCAACAGAGGGCACCCTTGTCTTGTGCCATGCTTGATAGCGAAAGAGGGGGGGATGATACACCCTGTCTAAACTCTGGCCTGTGGGTTAGCATACAGTACCTTTATCAATCAGAGTAAGTTAGGGCCCAAGCAGAATTTGAACAGGACTGCCAGTAAGTACTCCCATCCAACGCTTTCTCAAAATCCAAAGTGGAGATCCAAGGTGCTTCCATCTCTGATCTTGCCCACTCCATTAATTTAAAAAGTCGGCATAGGTTTAAGCCAGTATTTCTTCCCGTTATAAACCCATTTTGATCGCTATGCACTAGCAGCTGCACAGCATCAAACCATCGATCACGGACCGAGTACACGGCAGGAATTACTCTACCCACCAATTTGCAGAAGCACTGATTAATCATTACAAATTCCTCTATGTTCAGACGCTAAGGGGGTGATTACAATGACGGGCAGATCACCAACGCCCGCATTTCACTGGCGATCGGCCCGTCATAAACCACTGTTTATTCCCCCTGCCATATTATAATGTGGCGGGGGGGACCCCAGCGGACGGAAAGGTCCGATGAATCAACAGGGCGGAGAAGGTTTAAATATGGTGGCAGTGTCTTTTAGACACCGCCATC
Organism: Lissotriton vulgaris; assembly: GCF_964263255.1. Lineage (NCBI taxonomy): Eukaryota > Metazoa > Chordata > Amphibia > Caudata > Salamandridae > Lissotriton > Lissotriton vulgaris. The sequence continues at coordinate 404,782,238 of NC_141697.1, read as the reverse complement.
AATATTAGGACACATGCAGGGATTTGCCTTTCCGTGGCGGCAAAGGCATGCAGTCCTTGCCATTGGGGGCCCATAGCGGGCCCCCAGGTATTTTGGTGGGTGGGAGGTGCACATGGGGGTACCATTTGCATGTGCAACGTGGCATGCACTGTGGTGCCTGTCACGAATCGATGTGCATTCAAATGCACAACTTGCCTTTTAAACCTTGCGGTGGGTGCTGCCAGCTGCAATGTTAAAAATGCGGGATGCACCCGCTAGTGTGGCGGGCGCATCCTAATTGTATGTGGGGGACCGCTGCATGCATTGCGGACGGTCCCATTTGTCCTCCCGCCATGCTAATTAGCCCCTAGATGTTTGGACAACTAAAGATTTCTAGAAAGCAATACTCCTTACAGTGATAAAGGATGACATACACTAATGCAATGCCCTGATGAAGTCTTGTTTTAACTCAAACAGACAAAACACATGTTGGCAAGGCTAGGGGTTGTATTAATGGCCTCTATTTATGACAAAGAGCGTTACTGATAAATGGCAATGTGAAAAGAAAGCCTGGATGTTCAAATAAAAGACAGTGGACATTACAATTCAAATATATATTTCTGATTCATTGAGTGCTCGGAGATTCGTATGAAACATTGAGGAGAAGTTCTCTTTTCCAAATTGAGAAAGATTTGGTGGCTCTCCATCCTCCTGAGCACCAACCAAAGTTTATGGACATCGAAACATTGAGAACTTTACTGTGAACCAGTTTTGAGTGTGTGTTGATTTCCACAGCCACTACCACATTTGTAATCAATCAGTATCTTGCCCAGAATGTTATTATCGGCATTCAATAATGGAAAAGGGCAGTATGAACCAATTAATAATGGATCTCTTCCTGGTTTAGGGAGCGCCCCCAATATTGCTTCCCGAAGGTATGAAGGGAGTGTGCCACGATCAAACGCCTCTTGATAAATGTTCCTCAGGCGGGGTGTAAACAAATCAGTGCAGAGACAGAATATTGAGTAAAAAATATTGAGTTGCACAACTATCTAGAAATTAACATCGTGGTTCAGAAATATCGACAGCAAGAATATTGTGGTCATGAATATTGACTTAAGGTAAGTAATACCGTTTGCAAAATACAGTTGTTAAAAATATTGTTTTTTTATTAATGTTATGCATTTTAGTATATATTTTATATGTATGTGATATGTGTTTTGCTTGTATTTTTAATATATGTGTTACATTTTTAGTACTTATTTTTTTTTCATTTCAATGTTGTGTTTTTAGTTCAATAGCAGGTTGTGGGTTTATAGGGGAATAGGGTGGGAAGTAATTTAATTACATTAAATGTATTGATTGTTTTTTATTCATTAATATTTGTTTAATTGAGATGTTATAGTGTTAAATGTGTAAGGTAATTTATTATTAATTATTTATTGGTTGTTAAAAATATTTTAATTAATTAAATTGTAATTTATTATGATAATTGTGAAATTAATTTTAGGTGGGTGTTGTGGTGTTTATACGTGTAAAGGGTGGGAAGTAATTTATTTTTAATTTATGAACTAATAATTGGTTGGTAATGAGTTTTCATTAATTAATTGGTAATTAATTATGGTAGTTGTGTAATTAATGTTAGGTGTGTGTTGTGGTGTTTACAGGTGTAAAAGGTGGGACATTATTTATTTCTAATTTCTTAATTAATAATTGTTTGTTAATTCATTTTAATTAATTATGGTAATTGTGTAATTAATTTTAGGTGAGTGTTGTGTTGTTTATAGATATAAAGGATGGGAAGAATTTATGTTTAATTAATTAATTTATAGTTGTTAATCAATGTTAATTATTTGATAATTACTTAGGGTAATAGTTTTTTGTGTGTGTGTTGTTTTTACTTTTAAAGGGGTAAATGGTGGGTATCAAATACATTTTAATTATTTAATTACTACTTGTTCATAGTAATCATTTTTAATTTAAAAATAAGTTTTAAATGTGTTTTATTATTTTATTGTTTAAATTAGGTGTGTGTTGTGAATAATATAGAGTTAAAGTGTGTGTCGTAAGTTAATATTTATTAGCTTTTTATTATAATTATTTTGTAATTGATTATTAATTATGTTAATTATGAAAACACATTTAATTAAAAATGTTGAAGTGTTTTGTTATTGGTGTGGTGTTATAGGACAGGAAATAAAATAAATATATTCATGTTTTAATTAATGTTTTTCTTTGTAAATATTTTCTAGTTTAAAAGAATTATTTTTTATACATGCATTTTTTATTTTATTTTATATAATATTTGTAGGTTTTTGTTATATGTAATTAATATTGTAATATGTGTTCTTTTTATATTTTTAATATATTTGATTTTTAAATAGTGTTGATTTATTTTGATGATTTTTGTAAAATTTTTATATTTTTTATAAAAATTTTACTGTTTGAGTGAGTGTGAATACTAAATTTTGCTTTGTCGCTATCCAACACTTTCCCTAATGTTGCACTCACTGCAATGGGAAAGTAATGTTTACCTCTCCACTATCCAGCACCTTCCCTACTGTTGCAATCACTGGTGTGGGAATAGTAATTTTTACCCCTTCGCTATCCAACACTTTCCTTACTGTTACACTCACTGGAGTCGGCTATCCGGCACTTTCCTTAATGTTGCACTCAGTGGAGTGGGAATGGTAATTTGTACTTCTTCACTATCCAGCACGTTCCCTACTGTTGTACTCACTGGAGTGGGAATAGTAATTTTTACCCCTTCGCTATCCAATACTTTCCTTACGGTTACACTCTGTGGAGTAGGAATAGGAATTTTTTAACCCTCCGCTATCCAGCACTTTCCTTACTGTTGCACTCTTTGAAGTGGGAATGGGAATAGTAATTGTTTCCCCTCTGGTATCCAACACTTTCCCTTCTAATACTCTTACTGCAGTGGGAATAGGATTTTTTACCCGACCGCTATCCAACATTATCCCAACTGTTGCACTCACTGGAGTTGGAATAGCACATTTAATTCCTCCGCTATCCAACACTTACCCTACTTTTGCACTCACTAGAGTGGGAATAGTTATTTTTACCCCTTTGCTATGCAATATTTTCCCTACTGTTGCACTGAATGAATTGTGAAATTTAAGTTTAAATATTTTTAATAGTTTAATGTTTTCATTTATTATAGAGATTTGTTTTTTATTTTTTAAATCATTAATATATATTTGTATTTTTATTTTTATTTTAAACTTTCAACATAAACTAAAAATAATAATGTATTAATTGTTTTAAAGTAAATATATATGTATAAATTATTATATCTGTGTGTTTCTTTTTTTAAGCTTATATGTTATATTTTATTAAAATGTACTTTAAGGGGCTGATTCCGATTCTGTAAAATCCCCTTACAAATAGCCGCACGGAGCATATTTCCGGTACGAAATGTACCCGTAAACGTCCCCGTACGTACGAGGAAGTGCGATTCGGATCCAAAGCAGATCTCTGTGCGAATCGTACTGAAACCGTACGACTAAAAAATATGTGCAATTTGTATCCGGAACACGCAGCACGCGGCATCCGTACGTAATTAAGCAGCAGTTTCCAGCCCAGCAAGTACAATTCGTCTCTGCGACACTCCGTACGACTTTTTTTCTAATGGAGCTCAAAACGTCTGTAAAAGCAGAGTCCGACCCAAACCGCATCCCCGGTACGCGACGTACACGCCATGAATGCCGGGGTATAGTGCGTACACACACCATGAATGCCGGGGTACGGTGCATACACATGCCATGAATGCCGGGGTATGGTGAGTTACACACCTTCGCCTATGGCTCCATTACAATAGTGTTACGACTTGCTCATACAAGATGTTTTCCGTATGAATCGCATTCTGATTCCCCAGTCTGGATCGTACTTGTTGGGTCGTACAGCATGTTTACGATTCGTACGGTTCACTTTGAGGGTCCGTGTCGTGTGGATTTTCCCTAACTAGTCGTACGGTTCGCAGCGATTCAGTCGTATATTTTTCCTATGAATTGTACTACGGGATTCGGACGGTAATTGGACGAGTCATACTGAAAGGGCTACGGATTCGATTAGGTCGTATGGATTAGTTTACCGAATCGCAATAGGCCCCAAAATGTATTTTATTTTGTTAACATTATATTTAATATTTCATATATATTTAATATATCTTATTTTATTTTATATTGCTATAAAAGTCAATATTTTATACTTCTATTTTTTGTACATTGATATTTTTGTCAATATGTTTGTACTTGTTGTATATATTTTTTAAATGATATTATTAACATCTAAAATTTTTACATTGATATTGTGTCAGTGAACCGTGCGTATGGCCGTGATTTGAGGCTGTGAAGAGCCAGTTATGAGCAACCACGCTAGTTTCCTGCCCACCTTATCGCCATTGGCATGTTGCCGGGCGAGGTATTGTTTGTAGTCTAGGGCACATAACTTGTCTTGTGTCTCTTTATAGGCCAAGCAGGCCTTGCCCAATGAGGGAGTAATATGCATCTCTATAAGGGCAAGGCGTTTGCAGCACTTTACTTCAGACTCTTGGTCCAAAGTACATACAAGAGTGTCATGAGGGAGCCATACACAGCTTTAATCAGCAGGCCGTGCAAAACAACCTTAAATGCATCCCATTCCATATCTGCATATGTGGGTGTGCCTGCGTTTATTTGAAAGTATGTGTTGGTAGATTGCGTTATGAAGATGCATAGTGGTGCATTCTGGAGTGCCTCCAAGGGTAGACACCACCTTGGAATATTAGATCTCTGTGTGCCCCAGGCCAGGTGTGTTTGTCAGGGGCTATGATCGTACAGTGTGGGGGCTAATTATTCTGCTTGGGATACTCTGGATAAGGCAGTCGCTAAGGAAAATATTGTGTTCATTCTAGTGTACAAGTCGTGCATCAGTGAGTAATGTGAGTAGATGCGTGCTGTGGAGTGTTTGCTCCACCAGGCTTCTCATATCTGAATTTCTCTGGCCCAATTCTTCATGTGTAATGTCAGGCCTATAGATTGAGCACCTGGGAGTGGCGGTCCTGATCTATGTAAATTTAGATCTTGCACACAGTTGTAGTCACCCGCCAGTATGTTGGGCCTTCGGGTCACTTAATAATGACAGGGACATAGCTTTTAGAAACATAGCCTGGCCAGAGTTTGGTGCATATAATGAGATGAGTGTTAACTGGGAGCCATCCAGAAGTCCCTTTAGGGTCACATAGCGACCCTGTGTGTCTATCCGTGGCTGTAGTAACTGTAGTGGTTTCCTAGATGCCGCCCATATCAAAGTGCACCTGGCATACCCTGAATATGAGGTCTACACGGTTACGCCCCTCCAGCATTTACACACAGATGAAAGCGTTTGCTGGGGGAGGTGTGTCTCTTAGAGCAAAGCCACTGAAATCTTGTGTCTGTGCAAGTATTGGTATACCTTATACCGCTAATCCTCGGACATTCCAGGAGAGTAGTAGATAGTTATTGTCTGGCATCCTTTCTTTTTTAAAACAGAACCACAAATAGCAGGAGCGTGTACCCCCAAAGGTGATGCAGCCAGTAGTCGCCGGTCTCCCCGACCTCACTGTGCGCAGGTCGGATGATGCCGTGGTAGCATTGTACATATTGAGCATGATGTGTGTCAGAGCAGAACGGACGGTTAATGTCAAGCATTTCCCATACCCAACACCCCACGTTGGCCAGTCAGCCAACGGGCAAAAGGCCATCTGCACTTAATTTCAAAATACCAGAATATCACATAACCAAACAAATTAAAGAATGAAAAATATTGGAAAAGAAATTGTAAGAAAGAGAACAATAAAAGAGCAAAGAGAGAAAAGGGAACCATAGCAATGCTATATCAGCCACTTATCATCACCATGGGAGCGTAGTAGTGCTTCATGGATATTTGCATGGTGGCCGCCATATCTGTGTATACTTGTCATATGCGTGGTGCCAACAAATACTCAGCACTCCAGAGCAGCTTGTGCCGGGACAGGTTACAATAGTGGAAGTTTCATTGAGTACTATGTAAAATCATGGGAGGAAGTGCGAGGGAGTCATCCGAGTTCTTCAGTTTGCAGCATCACTGTAGGGTCCTCACCCAGCAGCGCTGAATGCTGGGACTCCTTGAGCTGATACACATGATCTGGTGCAATGTCTGTTTCAGATCATGATTTAGAGTGCAAGTTCAGGTTACTGTGCTGCTCTGCCTGTCTGATAGCCTGTTTTTTTCCCTCAGCTGCCTGGGCACTGTTGGGGCATTGCAACTGAGATTTATTAAGGCTTGTACGTGCAGTTGCATTATTCTGTTGACTGCGGGTAGCCGCCAATGATGAATTCAGGGTGCTGGCAAACCCATTTTGCTCTACCCAAGGCCAATACTCTTCAGGGGAATGTCAAAGGTATAGTGTTGTCTTTATGACAGATGCGTAGTGTGGCAGGGTATTGCAGCCCATATTGTTGTTGTTGTTGTATTTGCTTTATTTCGACAACTTATATTATAAAAGCTTCAAGAGACTTTAAAGATGAGGTAGAACAGTGCAAATTGCCATAACATACAATAAAATAATCCAAAAGGGTGTACACGGACAACCCATACAAGTGCAGTATTACATCCAGTTGTCGGAAGCTATACAATAAATACTATTACGAATTCATTAATAAAAACATTAGTGGTTTACAATATAAAACAGTTTAAAAAAGTATGAGCAAAGCAATACTCCCTGCCATGGGCCTCGTAAAACATGCAGTGTGGTACCCACAATACATGCCCAATAAAACACACGAGTTGAGCTTACTTTTAAATGACGGGAGAGATAATCTAATCTAATGTAAAGTGCAAGTTCATAAAATATAATTCCAGTATGGGGTTGAACGGCCATCGAGCGCTAGAGTAATTTCTTTGCAAATTCTGGGGTACACTATTAAGCTACACATGGCAGGGCTTTTTGTCTAATTAGCCAGGCATGACTGAGGAACTTGGCTACACTACACACAAAGAGAGATCTTGTGTCAGCCTTTAGGTTGTGCAGAGCAACCCGATGGTCCTGCGTGCCCAATTGTTGGCAGATTGGTTTTAGCCATTTAGACCTAGCTGCTTTATACACAGACAAGCATACATAACTTGTGCAATGCACTCCAACTGGGCTCCGCAACAGGGACAGTCTTCTGATGTCTGTTTCAGTGGGTGTCATTTTGCTGTAAATGCACAGACAGGGAGCGTGCCGAACCTAAAATGAATATACAGCAACCTGTCCCTCTGGACCTGGATTATATCTAAATAGGGCTCTAGGCATCTGGTCTGCTTATGAAGGTAGAATTCTTCCGCCAATCTACCCACATTGGGTTTACAGAGTCCCTGGCTATTCACCCACATCCAATACATCCATTTCAGCTCCTCTTTACTTGGTGGGCCTTTCCTGTCCCAATGTCCTTGCAAGCTCAGAGCTGGCAGTGTTTTCCTAATATATGAGATCCATCTAATTCTGTGGCCAATATCTATATGTATGACCTTAGTGAGTAGTTCAGCATATTTGGAGGGTTCAGGGGTCCGCCTAATGCGAGCGCAAAAGAGCAACGGGCGCAACTTTGCTATGTCACTGATTGACCTCCTGTCCATGTCGAGCATTTATGGTGTTAATGGTATGTTACAGGGAAGCATCACCAGGTCCCTCAAAAACGTATGTTCAGATCTACATATTACCTAAACATTATGAAACACCCATAGCGTGGCTCCATAGAGAGCTGTGCTGACTGCTTTGGCGTCATAAACCGTGAGGGCGAGTGCAACTGGCCTACTTTGTGATGAGCGATATTCTTTGCCTAGTGCTCTGGCCACAGATTGATGGCGCATGAGCATCTTAGCTAGGTGGAGGCTCCATGACATTTTATCAGAGAGTCGGACACCAGGTAATCAATGGTACCAACTCTATCGAGGGCAGCTCCACCCAGCAAAAGATTACTTCTAAACTATTTGTGGGGGTCAAATATCATGAACTTCGTTTTTGCGGTGTTGATAACCAGTCCACGGGAGTCACAGAAGAGTTGGAATCTATTAAGCTTTGTGAGCCTGCTGGGGTCTTGGACACCAGCAGGGTGTTGTCAGGAAATAGGAGGGTAAGTGCCATGACACAACACAGGCAGACTCCCCCGTTAACTGGGATCCCTTCCATCAGCTGACCTTGTGTCCCCCAACTCACCTGGGCATAATTGCTATCATGGACCCGGACCAACAGGTTAAGGATAAAAGGTGGAACACCCATATCTCCCAGTGTATGCCACAGCTTATTCCTTTGTACCAGGTCAAAGGCAGTCTTCAAATCGATAAATACGAGAAAAAGACTGCCCTTGCCAATTATCACTATTTTATGGTATATAAGGAAACCTGGTCGATCGTTCCAGTGCTGACCCTGAAGCCGGCTTGGTATTGAGAGAGGATAGCTTTGTCTCTTGCCAATAGTTGAATCCTCTGTAACAGAACTATACCGAAGACCTTCTGCATTGTGTCTATCAAACTAATTGGTCTGTAGTTCAAAGGGTCTTCTCTGGCACCCTTTTTGTAGTTCGGGACCACCTCGGATCCCTCCTAGGACCTCGGTACAGAGCTACCACTAGCAATAGCGTTGGCGAGGAGAAGGATGTAACATGCCCAGTTTGTGGTATCTGCGAGGAATAGATCTCCAGGCAGACCATCCGATCCAGCTGCTTTGGCAGGGACTATCTTCTTTAGTGCAGCCTCAATCTCAACTAGGGCAAATGGCTCAATATCATCATCAGTGTTAGAAAGGTTGTAAGGGTCACATGGCTCCTCGGGTGGCATAGCCTCTGGTGCTGAATAAAGCTTCCTAGATGGTCATGCATTCATGACTGGAGATTGACTAGGAAGTGAGCATGCATCTTCCTTGTTGCCCCGAGTAACTAGGGTCCAGAATAAATTGGTGTCCTCGTCTAGACTAGCTTCCTTCAATTTCTGCCAAAGTTATGTGTCCCATTCAATTTTGCTTGGTGCAAAGCTGCTCTGTAGTTCTTCCAAGAAACTTTGATCAGAGGGCAGTTTTGTCTCAGATTGCTATGGCTATAAGCTGTTGTTTGTGCCTGCAGTCGGTGGAGTATCAAGAGTGAAGCCGTTTAGAGGGCACATTGGGCCTGCTGCTCTTGCCAGTTGTTTCACTGTGTGAGAATGGACAGTGAGAGCATCTGCCAGTCCGTGTGGGTCAGAGACCGGGGCCTGAAGGTCTGAGTTGCTCAGGGCCAAGACTTGCCGTATACCAGCAATTGTAGATTCTTTTACTGCGACCTTGCGCCTTTTTAGGAATCTTTTGCGATTAGAGGGAACAGTCTCTCTGGTGATAATTGGAGTTGAGGTGCTCTCAAAATGGCAAGGGGCAGCCCACGGAAACTTCATGGTAGCGCAAAGGGGATTATGGTCACTATCGGTGGTGTTGCCCACATGCATATCTACCAGATCTCTCCAGAGCCTTACATCTAGCAAGAAATAATCGATGCGTGACAGGCAGCTAGCTCTATTATAGGTCTATGCTCCCTGACTATCCGATGTAGTTCTTCCATTCCCTGCACTCAAGCCAAACTCTGTGTGAGGGCATTTAGTTGAAGAGCTAGCTGTGTCCATCTTTTAACCGGGGTATATTTAGTGGGGGACTGTCCATTTTTTGTCATAATCCTCAACCCCCAGCAAATTCTCTGTGTCGAGGGACTCAAAAGTGCAATTGTAGTCTCCTGCCACCACGACTCTAGAGTGGGGCGAGCAACTGAATAGATTTTCTTCCAGAGCCTGCCTCCTTTGGTCCCCCTTACGTAGAAGGTAAACAAATCAAGCATGCCCCCCCGGTCCCTCTGACACTGAGTCTCAAAATATCGGGCTGGAGCTTGGTTGTAAGGTGATTCGCAGGCCCATGGCAATGTTCACCCATATGATCAAACCCCCTTTCGGGCACGCTCTCCCTAACATTGTTGCTGGCGAGTAAAAACAAGTATATCCGGATTAATGGAGAGGGGCCAGGCTCAAAGTTTCTTGGAAAATGCATATTTCAAAACTCTCAATAAGTGTGTTCCAATGGGGGATTGACATATTGCTACTTAGCCCAGACATATTCCAAGATAATATCTTCAGCTGATGGTGTGAGGCTGGGCCAGCAAATTGTTTCTGCTTGTGGTGTGTTGGCTAGGTAGGACTAAGGCATTAGATGGTGCCTGCGAGTCTAAAGATACAGGATGTTCCCCGCCTCTTGTCCCCTCTGTAACTAAAGGGGTGTTACTATGGATCTATCTTTCAATAACTCAAAATCAGCACCTAGGACCGGGGTGTTATAGGAAATTGGCTTTCTGTTTGAGAGGGTGATTTATTACCTGGGGTAAAATTGGGGCTCAGTTGGTAATCAATCTATGGCCTCCAGTGAAGTTCCTCCTGCTAAAGGAATGGATTGTTGCATGGCAGATGGCCTACTCCTGTTAGCAAGGGGGAATCGCCTAAACTGTATTGAGGAGGTTTCAGGAGGACAGGAGCGATATTCAAAGGCAAGGAGGTTTTCAGCCAGATCTGCCCTGTTCATGGTAAGCTCAACGCAATCTAAAGGTTGGGCAGGAAACGTTCATCTCCGAGCCCAGATGATGTCATCCTGTTTCACTAAGCGGCAGCCCCTAACATGTCGAATCCAATTGATGGCTTTGTTCATCAAAGAATCTTCACTCTCAAAGCCCCTCACTGGGCCAGGCTTGGAGACAATAACCATGACTATTTTTGGGGCATGGGCCGGATGAGGAGTATCTGAATAGTTCCATTGATTTTGAGCCTTTTGTAGGGGGCAATGTGCCAGGGGTGTGATAGTGGGTCTGGTGCAATTTATAGAATTCTGGGTGACTGCTAAGCTATAAAGATCTTTGTGGGTACTAGCTTCAGAGTTATTTGAATGCTTAACATAGAGTGAGATGGAGTGTGCTTAGAAAGTGATGCAATGGAGGGGGCAAGATGGAATCGTGGCCTGTAGTACCCCTATCATTGATGGCTATCACACGTGCCGTGTGGGATTGTGGGTAGTGTTCATTCGAAAGATTTGTACACTGCTGACTAGGTGGATCCTTTTGTAATATCAGTTTCACCAGAGTGGTGAGATCTTCGATCATAGATCTCATAGTTCCTATCTCGGACCTAAGCATGGTAATGAGCTGGGATGTGTCCTGCAATTCTGGGCTGAGCTGTACATTGGGCCCTGCGATAGGCATGGATGGTTGCTGGGACTAACTTCCCTGCATTCATCTGACGAATCAGCCAGTGGTAAAAACCTATTTACACAGGATATAGTGGTGGTCGTTGGTGCAAGTGGGAGAGGTGGCAGAAGGACAAGCCCTTGCAGAGTCCAATGGTGTCTCTTGTGGAATTGCTATGTTGGATATGAAAGTACCCTTTTGGGGGGGTTTTGAAACATTGCAATGATTGTGGTTGAGTGGGATGGGCTGGTAGATTTGGAGGGGGATTGGCCTGGAGTGCGAAGCTTAGTTGCATCAGCCTCTAAAATACCTTCACATTCTCTAATGAGAGTATCTATTCGATCCAAAACGCAGTTGCTTCCAGTGTGTCTGGAAAATGTCCTTGCTTTTTTCCCCTTGTCAGCTCGACCGTTGACACCACCTCTCCCTCCAGCTCCCTCCACGGACTTCCTTTTACCCATATTTTTAGCCTATGCAACAAAGAGAAAAGAAGAATGGCAATAAACAACCAATTAGCTAGTGCTAGAGTCGCTGACAAGTGCCAAGAGCGAACTTCAAGCTGCAGTGGTGAAGCGTTAGTTCATAAGCCTATGCAGAGAATTCCAGTCAATAGGGTTTCTCTGCTTATCTCAGCACAGGACCTGCTCATGGAGAAACAAAGAAGTTCACACAGTACCTCTAGGAGCAGGTGTCAATCAATGGCACAATCCAAGGGCCCGATGGAAGAGGTGTGGTCCTGCCCTGCCTCTTCCTGTCAATTACAGGCAAGGATGGGCCCACCCACACCTGTCCCGTGCTGCAGGAACCCTCATTGACCTATGAGTGTGATAGCTTCTCCCACCAGGGAAAAGTGCAGCCTGGGACACGTATTCCTCCGGGCGATGTGGTGGCGAGTGGCAACAGCAGTGATGCAAATTTGTGTCCCAGACCGCGGAAAGCTTCATGCACCTATGAACGTGATATCTCCTCCAACCAGGGAGCAGTGCAGCATGGGACAGGGAGTCCCTCTGGGCGATGTGGTGGCGAGCGGAAACAGCAGTGCAGCAAGTTTGTGTCCATTGCCGCAGGGAAGCATTGTGCGCCTATGAGCTTGATAACTCCTCCCACAAGGGAGCAGTGCAGCCTGGGACAGGTAGTCCCTCCGGGTGATGTGGTGGTGAGTGGCAACAGCAGTGAGGCAAGTTTCAACGCTCTGTCCATCATCTCCTTGTGTTTGCCATGTAAGCGGATCTGCAACGTTGTACTGACAATGTGTGGTCCGGGTATATGTGGACTGTAGCAATTTTTGATCTGCCAAGGGCTGCAAGCAGTTGTTATTTGCAGGATATGATCCCTGTTCTGATAGTCGAAGAGGTGTGCAACCACCGGATGCCAAGGATTGCCACGCTGAGGGGAGGCCACCTGGCACTCTATGAGACCGCTCATTTGAGAAGAATTTTGAGTAATTACCTTTAAGTATATCCATGGAGAACCAGGCTCTAGGCATAGCTCCATGCTTTGACCCTTAGGGCCCAATGTAGATTTAATGCCCAGCCCAGCACTGCTACCATTAATTCATCCAACTGGTGTGTGAGGTCTGGGTGTTCTGTGAGTTTCGGGGCCATCATCTCCGCATCCCCCTCTCTGGCAGAGGTCTGATTCGTCACGCCCCCAGTAGAGCATTTGACTTCTCCTATCTGGACTTACCCATTATGATGAAGTGTAGAATTGGAATTCCCCATACAGAATTTGTAGCTTCCATGGCAGCAGTCCAAGCGAGGACCCAATCACCCTGGTCCACTAGCAGCGTGTGTTTGTCAAAGGTGATTGCAGGACACAATTTCCAGTTGTCTATACGTGCACTGTTTTTGGAAGCGCACCAGGTTATATGCGAGCCATAGTGCTGAAGTGATCAGATCATGTTGTCCGGGCGGAAACCTTGTTGGTATTTGCGGTGGAGGTATACTGTATTCCGTAGCTGATCAGGGTGGTAAACTGCTATGACATGGATTGGAGGGCAAAGGAAGGGCCCTGCAGCGTATACAAAGGCAGCATGTGGCTGGAGTACATGCACGTTGCACTGCTAATGGGTGTTAGTGTTGCATGCTATGCCCCTGGGGGGTGTTGCCATTCAGGAAGTTCACTTACTGGATACGGTGGTCATGGCAGCTAGTCTCCAGGTGATGCTCCATATCTTGTCTGGCTTTAAGTTCTGCTCCTGTGTGGGACTTCGTGGCCTAGACCACAGGCCACTCACTCCAAGACCGTGTTAGGACCGATCTGACACTGATATTCATATTTGGGGGGCACACTCCCCTTAGCCAGTTAGGGGGAACAAGGAGGAACCTAGTCCTGAGCGCTCCTGCCCCCATGTACGGTCGCTCAAGGATCCACAATGAAGGCTGCTGTGGTCAGGCTCAGGGCCGGCAGTACATACGCAACACCTGTCCAGGGCCAACCACTGGCGGGTCCACACAGGGGCCCACCTCCAATCACACCTCTGGGTGCCTGTCCTAGCATGGTTATGGCACCCAGATTACACAGAGGCACACATCTCTCTGCAGGTAGAGAGGGGAGGGAGAAAAGCCACCAGGCGATCGGCAGGCCCAGGGTACATAGGACAGACCAACAATACCAATGCAGTGGCACACATCAATTGTGCTGTGCATGACTAGCACTCGACCACTAATCCACACAACCAACACCTGCCACAAAGAGGTATCACCGACCTCAGCCCGGTCTTCGTCTACTATCAGCACAAGCGGCCAAAGCCGATCAACCCCATCCTTGACTCCTGGCTAAGTGCGCAGGGCAGTGTCATTATCTGCAAGGCCATGCAGCGTAGGATCGTCTCCCCTGCCGCTGAGCACCAGTGTGGCTGAATGTGAGCCACCAGATGGGCACCGCGATGTCCGATTGTGCCACATTGCAGTTACACCATTGATCAGCAAGCCTAAGCCAGTGTACACCAAGATTTTTAGAGCGGCATGTTGTGGAGCTCTGAATTACACATCCCCTCTTGCCTCCATCTAGGCCACACCCCTTCTTGACTGAAAATCTGCCTTTCGTAATCTACATTTAGCAGTGGGTTAAACTTGAGATTCAAAGCATCTTTGGTTTGACAGTATGTAATTTCATCACTTGGAGACATTTTCCTAATGACTTCTTTTACACTTTCATCACCTAGATTTGTATTTGAAATCTTCTTTTATCTGTTTCTTCTACTGCATCAATGTAACCATCAAATGTCTCTATTCTAGCAATCCATCTGATGCCAATATTCAGCTTTTTGACAGTATCGAATGGTGGTTTCAGGAAGTCGACAGCATTAAAACTATTTGTGTGATTGGCTGACACAGAGTGGATGTCTCTCCCACATGGTCTGTTGTCCGCTAGGGCCTGCTCCATTCATGCCATCTGTAACGCCCTGTGCTGTTTTGACCTTTGGGCCATCTGGGCCAGTGGGTGGAACTGTGACCTCCCTTGTGGTGTACATGGGAGCCCTTCACTTTTCTCGATACCTCTGGAGTTGTTTCGTGCCGCCACCCAGCAGCTTCAACAGTGTGCCAATTCAGGTAAGGACAGCTCCATAAACACAAATCTGGGAAATTCTTCTGGGGCTACTCTTTCTAACGCTGTGATATGATGACTCTCATTATTCAGTTCTGGTAAGCAGATGGCCATTTCTTATATTTGACTTGCTTTGTTTTTAGGTGTCTCTTTGTACTACCTGATACCTGATTGATCTCTGAGTTGCAGTGCTTGTGATCGCAACGTTGTAAATTTTGTGTCTCTATTTAATGCTTTTTCAAAGCCTGCTTGGGTCCGTGTTTAGCGTTGTTACTCCGTATGACTTATGGCTTTAAATGACATAGTAGCAGAATATCTTTCTTTACGTCCTTCCATACAGGTCTTGGCCAGAGATGTTTAGACTTCTCAGTGAATCATTTGTTATCTTCAAATGCTTTACATAGGCTGTAGTTGTGATTTGACTGCACATATGCCAAGGATAGAATCAGCACTTTACCTGATACACGTGAAAAACACCAACAGTTTGCGGGACCACAGCAAACTCTCTGGGAGAGCACTGTCGATCTTCAGGTTACTTATCCCCTATCCCGTTGCCAGTTGTAGCGTCTTCCCTAGCCTGGGTACCCACTAATAACTGAGCCACACATGTCGCTTCATATAACCGTGAACTTAACATTCTAAACCTGCATTCACTTCACTACACTCTAATGCTTACATTACAGTTCTACAGAGTCCATCAGGAGCAAAAAGGGTTCCGTCATTCCAAACTCACCCAAAACCTCACTGGGCATTATCCAAATGGCCATTTTGCCAGAGGAACAGTAAAACCTCCCCACACCCAAGCCTTTGTCTCTTGCTTTGGGAGCAGTTTCCTCACCTCATTCAGGCCACAGCTGGAGTTTAATGCAAATTAGTTTCCATTGTCTTCAGGCACGGAATAGGTAATTTTCTAAAAGTATCTTTTCCATAATGTTTAATAAAATCTGACTTCACCAGTGATGGGGTGTTTAGCACATATTACATTGAGTACATGAATGAAATGACTAGGTATTTCCTACCTAAAGATAACATTATTAAATGTAGTATTGCTTTCCATTATTTTCCTGAGGGACAGTCAACCTTACTGCAATGAAACTGGCTTTTGGAGTCTTCTCATTGTAAAGAACATTACATTTCTACATGTTCTACTCTTAAATACTATGCCTTAGCTGTAGGCAGTAAAATATACTTAGGAGTGACCTACTAATATTTACAAGGAAGGTTCAGACCTGTCTAAAGGGTTTATTTTGACAGGTCAAATTGCTGTTTAAAAGGTGCCTCGGTTCTGCTATTCCTGTAGTGGATCCTAACTGAAGGCTCAGCTAATGAGTTAGGCTGGGACAAAGCGTGCACAACTATAACAATTATATTTCTAAATCTCGCAATACATACACTAAATTAAACAACAGATGACCACTGATATTTGAAGTTCCAAAGAATCAAAGTCCTCGTGGTGCTTACGAGACTCATATGGCTGAGATACCCGCCACCCCCTCTCAACACAATCCCCGAAAGGAGGAAAACCGGAAACAGTTCTTAAAGTTTTTTGGATGTGGGATGGAGTAACCATCCCGGCCGTATTTATTAAAACAAAAAATTAAAACATTAAACGTTTCATGTTAAGTACAATTTCATTATCACATTGCGATGTTTGGCTAACCTTAACATATTCTCTAATACAGAGGTTCTCCTAGCCGAACTAGCATCCTACAAAAACATTCTCTAGAAACACTGAAATTGTACATCCTAACGTTTAAGGGCCAACGGCAAGGTCATAACCGGTGTCAAGATCCCTAACCAGACTTACCCCTCCCACTTGGGAGGGGCGACAGCACAGAGGCTTACCTCAAGTGCAACTACTAACAATTTCCCTTGACTTGACGGGGGCACTTAAGACTCGACGCCATTTAAAGGTCGTTCGAAGACTTGTGTGTGGTATCTAGAAGGTATCGTGGACCTCCCCCCACCCCACACAACTTACCGCATCTGCCGTCGCAGATGACACTGGCCCCGGGAAATTCCCCAGGAGGGGGCTGTAACCCCTCCTACAAAGGAAGGGGCCTTGACCGCCTTTCCTTTACTTCCGGCGACCCGCCCTTAGACGGGACCGCCTCCCCACTGAGGGGCCAATGGCCACCTCTCCCGAGCGCTCCCATCCGTGTTGGGTGACGCCCACTCATAGGGATCTACCAATTAGTGCTCACCGATCATGACCTTACCGCCTACCAAAAAATAAATACGACAATTCTTACTCAAACCTATGAAAACATTGGTCGCTACGACCGAAAGAACATGCATAAAATGCAACACTACATCAAATCATTTTATTCATAACAACCTACACGATATCCATCATACTTTATTATGATCAACAACAAACTGATACTCTCACAGCCTGTAAACGAAATGGATAGAACAACTTATAAATACACTTTATTTGCACAACAACTTGCTGTCCTCAGGGGCTGGTGGGTGGGTCAAAATTGGCTCTTCGTTCCGTCCCGAGCTCACGTGTAGCGAGGAGGTGCAGCTTCGGAGCACAAGAACAAGAGGACGTCTTCTGGTCTTGCATCTCTTTTTATCCGTCTTCAGGGCGGGCGAAAACCCGCCCCTGCCTGCCCCTAGGGCGGGGCTGGCTACGTCGGTGTCTAGGCCAGCCCACTCTAGGGCGGGAAAAAAGCGCGCCCCGGCTACGCCGCTTCGGGCATACCAGCCGAGACGCGCTTCCCGCCCCAAAATGGCTTCCCGGGGGGATCGAGGCACTCCGCCATACGTTCGGGGGGACCGAGTGGTCGCCCCTTTCCATATGGCTGAGATACCCGCCACCCCCTCTCAACACAATCCCCGAAAGGAGGAAAACCGGAAACAGTTCTTAAAGTTTTTTGGATGTGGGATGGAGTAACCATCCCGGCCGTATTTATTAAAACAAAAAATTAAAACATTAAACGTTTCATGTTATGTACAATTTCATTATCACATTGCGATGTTTGGCTAACCTTAACATATTCTCTAATACAGAGGTTCTCCTAGCCGAACTAGCATCCTACAAAAACATTCTCTAGAAACACTGAAATTGTACATCCTAACGTTTAAGGGCCAACGGCAAGGTCATAACCGGTGTCAAGATCCCTAACCAGACTTACCCCTCCCACTTGGGAGGGGCGACAGCACAGAGGCTTACCTCAAGTGCAACTACTAACAATTTCCCTTGACTTGACGGGGGCACTTAAGACTCGACGCCATTTAAAGGTCGTTCGAAGACTTGTGTGTGGTATCTAGAAGGTATCGTGGACCTCCCCCCACCCCACACAACTTACCGCATCTGCCGTCGCAGATGACACTGGCCCCGGGAAATTCCCCAGGAGGGGGCTGTAACCCCTCCTACAAAGGAAGGGGCCTTGACCGCCTTTCCTTTACTTCCGGCGACCCGCCCTTAGACGGGACCGCCTCCCCACTGAGGGGCCAATGGCCACCTCTCCCGAGCGCTCCCATCCGTGTTGGGTGACGCCCACTCATAGGGATCTACCAATTAGTGCTCACCGATCATGACCTTACCGCCACAGGTCCGGATAGTTGACCGGCTATCCGGACCCCCCACAAAACTCCTACCTAAAGGTCATGATTTAAAGATTTTAACCAAGCTAGGAAGTCTCCTATGAGTAACTCATTCCCCACCCTCGACAAATGCACACCATCCCCCAAATACATACTGTCATCATCAATACAACTATGCGAGATCGAATGCAATGTCTTGGAACGGAACAACCTACTCACTTTGTTATTCAATTTCCTAACGGAATGATTCAAAGCAGGGATCGAGATAGCCCCCCGCCACACTTTTCGTGGGATCATATGAGACCACGCAATTATGCACCCCGGAACCCTCCTTGCTAACCAACTTACCGTGGAAAGCATAGCCTCCAGGAGAAGTCGTCTACCGGTGGTGACCAAATCATTGCCCCCCAAATGCACTATGACTATGGACGGCGGTGACCTCATCCGCTCTAACAAACCCTCAAAAAACTTCTGAAACTGGTCAATACAGAGACCGCCCCTTCCGTAGAAGGACACTCTGTACCCGTATTCCCCAGGTACGTGAATCATGTCACCTGCTTTGAATACGTCTGCGGCCCGTCTCACGTATGAGTGGCCCACGACCCACACCTCCTTCCTCACAGCCGGTGACGTGCGACCGCTGGCCTGGTGTTGGGTCGACTGCACAGTCCGCCCTGCCGCGTAGGCTTGCGCAACTGAAAACAAACAAAAGACAAGAAGCGTGAGAACATGATTACAGCTTCACAACATGTGCAATCGCACGTACCTCTTATAACAATTGGAGGACCAGCGCCCCACACGTTTCACTTGTTCCACATTAAGACCCCTGGCTGTAGCTTCAGTGGCAGCCCCTATTCGAAAGGAATGGGTCCCAAATTCGCCCGGGTCCAAGCCCGCTGCGGCAATGGCCATTGCAAGCACCCGCTGAAACTGAAACCTCGTCAGCGGGGTGGCGTCTGCATGCCTCAACAATGTCCCCCCCCATGATGCCACCCTTCGTGCTAGGTAATCTTCTAAGCACCGTACCGGACACATGGATGACTCGGGGTTCCTGCGAATGATCGTGCAGTCCCCTCTCCCATCTTGGTCAGTCTTGGACCTGAGAAAGGAGACAATCATCGCATCACCCCTGATCTGAACATGTTCCCTGCACAGGCCCCCCGACACATCCTGTTTGTTCCTTGCAACTAGCTCACTAACTCTCATAGCCCCGTGAAACGCCAGCGTAAATGCAGTCCGGAACAAACAAGTCTCGAAAGGGGACGAGCATGTGTTAGGGAGTGTGGCCAGTAACTGGGACAACCTGTCTAGACCTATCGGTCGTCTTACGTCTACTCTGCGACCCTCTAGGCGTTGCCACCCACGCAGCGCTTTCTGTACTGTAAAAGACGCTGTTGGGTCCAGGATGCCATGGGCCCTGGCAACAAAGGAAATGGCGGCACGATGCCTTTGGGCCGTAGCCACCGATTTCCCAGCCCTACGTAAGGACATCAGAAAAAGTACTACCCACTCTTCCTGACCCCAAAGTCCCCCTCTCTCTGCCCCCAAAAAGGCTAAATAGGCCTGGAACGCCCCTTCATATGCCTTCCTTGTCCTGGGTGCTAGACTCTCTCCCACGAGGTGACGAAGTTCGGGGCACCGAGAGACCAGAGAGCTTCGGGGAAGGGTGCCGGCTCCGGGTCCGCTGAAGGGAGGAAACCCGAGAAAGCCTGCATGTGAAAACGAGACAGTGCATCAGCAGCCTGATTCATCACCCCTGGGACATGTTTTGCTCTGAATACCACGTTTAGTTGCATACACAGTAAGACAATTTCTTTGAGCAGCCTCAAAATCAACTTACAACGAGCTGCCTGACTATTGATGCATTCTACCACGGTCATATTGTCGGACCAGAACACAACAGAATGATCTCTGAACCCTTCTGGCCAGGTTCTCAGGGCCACCAGAATGGGAAATAGCTCAAGGAAAGCGATGTTACTCGTCAGCCCCTTCTCGTGCCACCATAGGGGCCACTTTTTTGCCGACCATTTTGTGCCGAAAATGGCGCCAAAACCTACGCTTCCTGCTGAATCTGTCCATAGGCCAAGCTCTTCGGAGGACACGGCTGGCTTGTTCCAGACGACTCGGCCATTGAAGTCCGCCAAGAAAGCTAACCAAATCCGCATGTCCTGGCGGACCTCAGCCGATAACCTTGTGCGATGATGACCCTCCTTTAGGCCAACCGTCGCTTGGGCAATTGAGCGGGAAAAAGGGCGAGCCATTGGTATCACCCTCAAGGCAAAGTTCAACTTTCCCACTAATTGTTGCAACTGATGCAGTGTAACTTTGGATGCATTTAAACATACCTGGAGGGCTGCCCTGAATTTCGACACTTTACTAGCTGGTAAACGGAAGCACCCCTCCCTTGAGTCCAACTCGATCCCCAAAAACTCGAGGCAAGTCGTGGGACCCATAGTTTTACCCGGTGCCAATGGCACGCCAAGATGACCCATCAGCACACAGAATTCAGCCAAGGCCTGGGCACATTCGAGATTACCGGCGGGGCCAAGGAACAAAAAGTCGTCAAGGTAGTGCATTACATTTCGGAAACCCGTTCTCTTAGTGAACACCCATTGCAGGAAAGTACTGAATTGCTCAAAGTAGGCACATGATATAGAGCATCCCATTGGCATACACCTATCCATGTAAAATGACCCCTGGAACCCGAATCCCAGAAGACGTTGATCGTCTGGGTGTACCGGGAGCAACCGGAACGCTGACTCGATATCAGATTTCGCCATCAACGTCCCGTGCCCCAGGCGATTCAAGATGGCTACTGCCTCATCAAAAGATGCGTATCGCACCGAACAAACTTCTGGATCAATTGCGTCGTTCACCGAAAGACCATGTGGAGCAGACAGATTATGGATCAAACGAAACTCACCCGGGTCCTTCTTGGGGACCACCCCTAACGGAGAACAAACGAATTCCGGTACCGGGGGTACACTAAACGGGCCGGCGACCCGTCCCCGGCTAACCTCTTTCTGAATTTTCTCTTGAACTACAGATGTATGTTGTAAAACGGAAAGTTGATTTTTGCACATCCCTACACCCTGAAAGACCCCAACCGGGATGCGGAAACCATGTGTAAAACCGTTCCGCAGCACCCCGGCAGAAGCACGATCCGGGTATTCGCTGAGCCAGGGAATCATTGCCAAGGTATCAATCGGGGTTGGTAAAGGCGCCCCTCGGCCTAGCTTAGACCTGTTTGGCGCCTCCCTTACCCCCATTCTCACTCGTTCTGGCTCTGCACGATGACTCAGGATGGGATGACCCACACGTACTACATTCGTGCTTGAATTTACACGATCCCGGAGGCCTGGTACATTTCCCCTTGTTGAAATTAAAACAGAAACCCTTTCTCCCTGTATTGCCTGCGGGCCTCGACTGGTCGTCGGTGCTCGTACTGTGTCTAAAGGGCGTCCCCACATTTTGGCGGGAGTAATCAACAACATTGCTCCCGACCAATGGCATTCTTAACATTCCCGATTCTTTCATTTTATCCCATGTTAAAGAATCGTAACAATCCCAAGTCAAACTCTTGTTATGTTCCTTTTCTTTCCTGAACAGATTGTCATAACAAAACCAATGGTTACCTTGATACGCTGTCGAGTAACCCATAATTCGTGATTGATAAACGGGAAACTCAGGAAGCAACTCGGGCCTACGTTCCCCCAAAATCGATGTGAAAATACCCCATGCATTGCCCCAGTTGCCAATGTTCTCATTTACCTTAAAGGCGGCCATTTTCGCGCGCCAAACACTCGGATGCATTAGGTCCTTCTGACTCTTCACATGTTCCACATCATAATGATCAACAAGCAAGGAAAACATATTCACGTACTCCCCTGCCCAGATCTTTTCCTTTATAGCTAAAGGCACATGTTGTCCCAATCTCTCTCTACGAGAGGGTGCTGACTCGTCCCTTGCAATCGGCAATGGCCGCTTACCTGAACCGGACGCAGCTTCTGCCGCTTGCGGCTTGTCTATCCCCGCCAACGGCGCAGCCACTCTAGCTGCCTCTCTCTTCTCACGAAGCCCTTTTATCAGCGCCTGTGCCTCGGCAGCCGTGGCGCCATCACTGCTATCCCCCAACCATGCTGCTAGCTGTGCTGCCAGCTCGGGGGGCATGTCTTCCTTGGATGTCGGGGTGACGACAACGGGGATTGGATTCCCCTCCATCGGTACTGGGGTCGGCGCCTCGAGCGGGGCAGAGGGAACCAGGACATCCCCACCGGCTGGAACCCTTCTCGGCCTCTTAGGTCTCCCTCCAGCCGGCGCAGGGCCCGAACCCTCCTCCCCATCTCGCTCGGCCAACCGTTTCTTTATGTCGGACACCTCTTTGCAAAGGGCCCGCACCATCTGGTCGGTCGTCATTCTCTTTGCGCCTTTCTTGGGCATCTCTCCGAGGAAGAATCTAGAAGACAAAGAAAAAGATCAAAACACTCAAAATTGGCTCTTCGTTCCGTCCCGAGCTCACGTGTAGCGAGGAGGTGCAGCTTCGGAGCACAAGAACAAGAGGACGTCTTCTGGTCTTGCATCTCTTTTTATCCGTCTTCAGGGCGGGCGAAAACCCGCCCCTGCCTGCCCCTAGGGCGGGGCTGGCTACGTCGGTGTCTAGGCCAGCCCACTCTAGGGCGGGAAAAAAGCGCGCCCCGGCTACGCCGCTTCGGGCATACCAGCCGAGACGCGCTTCCCGCCCCAAAATGGCTTCCCGGGGGGATCGAGGCACTCCGCCATACGTTCGGGGGGACCGAGTGGTCGCCCCTTTCCATGAGTGCTGCGAGGACTTTGATTCTTTGGCACTCTAGAATTGATGTGGATACTCTGATTTAAAGAACAGCGCGATTGTAGACGTATTGCCAGGTCACAGATATTTTTCCAACTTTTGGGCATTTACGTTGTGTATCAAGATTGACCCCTGAAGAAGGGACTTAACGTCCCTAAATGCATTGGGCATAATGATCATCAATTGACATGAAGATGCATCGAATGCCATAATAGCATATGTTAAAAAGAATGATTGAATATTCAAATTTGTGTTTAAAAAAATTCTGTTTTATTTTACAAGGATTACTCTGTGGGAGATTAGGTTTCATGGAAAATGGATTGTTTCAAAAGATAAATGAATTTGAAATATCACTGGTCTTCTGTTGATTAATTTATTGTATGTATTGCGAGATTTAGAAATATAATTGTTGTAGTTGTGCACACCTTGTCCCAGCCTAACTCATTAGCTGGTCCTTCAGTTGTATCGCATACCAGGCAGACACTTCAGGGCGCAGAACACTAAGCTTCACAAGAATTCACTTTTAAGCGTAACACTTGTTAAAATAGGAGTGCTCAACCCACGCAATTTTCGTTACTGTTGTGGTTGACACAATGCGTGCTTTAATCCACTAACTATATTTAACTTGCAGGCCCTGGTTAAATTTTGTCCCATATACTCGAGATGTATTGGTAAGTAAAATATACCAATTAGGGTTAAACCTATTTCAACATACTGAAAGGGGGAGCACAGGCACTTTACCACAGGTTAGCAGGAGTAAAGTGCAGAGAGTTCTACACCAGGCTAACAGATCCATGGCAAAACTTAGTACTCTTTGATGACTGCAGCCCACATTTTTGTTCTTTGTAGGCAAACTTTTGCCATTTTTTGGAGTTAATTGGCTCCTGCTAGGTTTGAGCGCCATCTTGTAGCGGGTTGGTACCCAATTTTTTTGTTCAATACATTTTTTTTTCATACACAAAAAGTAAAGAAATCAAGAAAAGGTTAACAGTGATGTGCCATGCACTTCTGATGTATTCCATTTGAAAGAAGCAGCAATATTGGTTAGTAGGCTTAAACATGTACAACAGAGAGTTATAACGAAATATGCATCTAAAGGTCTATTAAAAATGTTTCCATGATGTACCAGGTCAGGTATATTTGGAGTGGAAACATGGCCAACTGGAAGGTTCCTAGGAGAAGAGAGTAGGGGAATAGGGTAAGCTAGATAAAGGAGGAAATAAAAAGTGTGAGACAGATAGAAAGAGGTTAGAGGGGATAGAGAGTAAATTAACACTGGATTAACCTGTACCCAGACCCGGGTGAACCGAGGCACATACGTGGAAGTGTCCTATTTTGCTGATTTCCTGTGATTGTTTTCTCACAGTTTTTTTAGCTCATTTTTAATTTGCCAGTATGATCCTTCTTCAGGGGAGCCTGCTAAAGTGTTAAGGGGTTGTTGGACCCCGGTTTTACTATTTTGTTTCACCCATCTGTTTTCTCAAATTCACTCCTCAGAAGATATTTAAATCAGATGCTAGCATGTCCACGCTGCTTTGGTAGCAAAGCTTAATACTCTATGACTCTTTGACAGATACAGCCCACATTTCAGTTCCTTGTAGGCACACTAGCACCATTTTTTGGTGATGCCTGGCTCCTGCTAGGTTTAGTCATCATCTTGTTGAGGGTTTCTTATCCTATTTTATTAAGTTTATAAGTTTATTTCCCCACAGATTTTTTAGCTCATTTTCAATTTGCCAGTATGATCCTTCAGCATGGGAGGCTGCTAAAGGATTATGGGGTTGCTAGACCCCAGATTGACTAGTTTGTTTCACCCACCTTTTTTCTCGTTCCTTAGAGCACAGCCACGCCCCTGGACCATGACCCCTCACTCAGCAGGCTATTTAAATCAGATGCAGTGGGCTCGCCTCTGGTGCGCCGAAGGGCCGTGTAAGGCAAGCCCGTCTGCGACCATCTGCACCCGAAACACACCTAGCACCACAACCCCTGCATGTTTCTCTTCAGAATTGTTACCCATACGGAGATATTCAAGAGAGGAACTCATAGACTGAACCCAAGTTACTGCTTTATATCTTTAGGGCCACAGTGACTGCTGAATGATCTGATAAGTGAACCCCTACATGGGCTATCTGGGTCACGTTGTCCATCAACCTAAGATCTATCAAAATATAATCAATCCGTGATCTGTGACTGTACTTTTTATTATAATAGGTATACCCTAGTGACTGGCCGGACCTCTTTCTCCAAACATCACAAAGCCCTAGCTGGGCCATCAAATCCTTCACTCTGTTCGACATTTTCACATTCACTGACGCCCTGCTGTTGGATGATCGGTCTAACTTATGATCCAACACAGTGTTAAAATCACCAGCAAAAATAATTTTTCCTGAAATTAAAAAAAAAAAAATTAGATTAAAAGTGCTGAAGGATCTAGCAACGGTTTGGTTCAAAATCAGGAGGGCAACAAAAATACCATATTTTAGTTTCATGGCACCCATCTGGGTGCTCCTCTCTGGCCTAAAGCTGTGTTGGCAACGGCACTAAAAACAGATGGACCTCCGAGGTGGGGAGAGTTGTTTATAGAGGGTAACTTGGTACCTTGGGGTTATTGCGAACAAAAGTGGGTCCATACATTTTCAAGGTTTAAATACCTACAGATCCAAAGCTGGGCGGCCGGCAAGGTTAATTTAATCGGCCAGCATAATGGTTTTGAAGAGAAGTTGGGGATGGAGAGACCAATAAAAAAAGAATTTGCGCTGTGGTACTGGTCAATAGTGGAGCTTGAGGATAGACCATTCACACTGCCGGAGACCCTGTGGGGAGAGTGCTTGCCGAGGATCGGGTCAGAAGACCAATGGCAAGTAACTATGTTTACTTTATATAAAGTGGTAAAACCTGCAAACCTAAGGAGAAATCACTTGTTCACCCTCCACAGGGCATATTGGTCCCCCAGAAAACTCTTGAAGTTTAAGGCCGGTGGAATGGTGTTGTGTCCCAAATGTAACAGCTTTAATGAAGATGATCTACACATGTTTGTCACGTGTCCGGCGAAAAAGATATTCTGGGACGCTGTAAGTACATGTTTGTCAGCGGTACACGCCCAGCAGATTGAGGTAAGCCCTGAACTAGTTATGTCGGGAAGACTTGATCTACGAGGTAAGGGCTTGGACGATAAAGCAAAATTTGTTTTTTATGCTATACTGTTGGCCCGGAGAGAGATATGCAGAAACTGGGTGTTGGCAGACCCTCCGACAGAATTGAATTGGTTAGGAGCATTGAGTGCCATTGCTAAGTTGGACATTGTGGATCGGCAAAAGAAAAAATATAGATTTTGGACTCCCTTTCTGTTATATTTTGGGTGAAGGGTTGGGAAATTAGGATAAAGGTGTGTGAAGTCCTATGATTAAGCCTTCTCAGATCTCGGCGGGTATAAGTCTCGAGGAAGACCGGTTAAGGTGGTACACTTCCTCCTAAGAGCTAAGAAACCATACCATATGCGCAAAATCAGGGGCAAGGAGATGGCAAATGAGGACAAAAAAAAAGAGTGGAACTCATAGCGTGCAATACAGCGGATAAGAATAGTAACTGCACAATTTTTGCACCTCATTGTGGCATCACGCAAGTTGCTCTCTGAAACCTTTTCGTCTCTTACGATACCATTCATACGAGTTCCCCTGTACTCCTACTCAAACGAGTTCTTCTGTATGCTCCTGGGACCATAGCAAGCAAACCCATATGGCTCCTTCAGCCCTGTGATTATCAACACATGCTCATTGGTGAAGCATAAACGGGTTCGCGGAGCTAGTTCGCTTGCCTAATTATGGATATTATTTTCGGCACTGAGACCAGGGCGGATCAGTCATTCGAACCGCAGCTGGTCCCAGCACTTCCAGACGGCTATCCCATTCTCAGAGCCGATAGGATAGGAAGGCAGGCGAGGGGCTGGCAATTATTTATAGAGAGAATTTGCCAATTTCAGGTTCTCCAGCAGGTGCAGCCACGGAATCTGAAATGTGTCTTTTCAGATCAAACTCAGCAAATGCTACACATTTATAGGTCTATTCATCTCAAGACCCCCAGGCTCGAGAACTGTATTTTTGGATAATATAAATCCTTTTATGGAGGTCAGCATTGATTCATCAGACTTTTCTATCTTGGGAGATTTTATTTACACTTAGAAAAAAAGTGGATCATTGTGATACTGTTTCTTCAAGTGATACAATGGATAATTTTGATTTAAAGCATATGGTTACGCATTCCACTCAGCCAGAGGGTCTCACACTCAATGGCATTTTTACAAGTAATTCTCTACTGGAAGTTATGGATGCGACCACAAAGCTGTTATGTTAAAGGTTACTACTCCACTTCCACAAATCCGACATAACAATGTTTCCTCTCCTACCAGTGGATGTGCTTGGAATAACTTAGCTTCCCTCGAATTTAAAGTATTTCTTTCCAACACTAAACCAATTATCAACTTGGATGTTAATTAAGCAGCTCACACTAATTCCTCCTGGATTAGTGCAGCAGAAGAATCACTAGCACCATTAAAATCTGATCAAAATCAGCGGAAACCCTCATCAGAGCTGTGGATCACACAAAAACGTAGGCTGCAAAAACAGCTTGGTCGAAGGAAAGAATGACAGTTGAGATCTAACTATGGTCCTCTGGATAAAACGGATTATGCTCACTCTGTATTAGACTATAACAAATTAATCATGGAAGAAAAAAGAACAAAAACTTTTCTTTAAAAATCTCACAGTCTAAGAATTTGTGTAAAGGACTTTTTCATACTGTAAAAAGCTTAGTTAAGTTACCACAACTCAATAACAACAACTGCACTCTGGACTTTTATACATCTCAGGACCTTTGTAACTCTTTTGCCAAATGTTTCCATGGTAAAGTAAAATAAATTTTTAACACCTTTATAAATAATAATCTGAATAGTAGGGCAGCTTGTAGAGCTACTGAAACTTCCTTTTCATCTAAATACGGAACACAGAGCAGGTTAAAAAAACTATTAAGTTTGCAGTATATCCCAGGGCCACAGACCAAAAGATTGTAAAATGTGGGACCCCAATCTAACCGGGCAGGGTGGACGCTATAGTGCGTGCTGACGGTCAGTAGATGGTGCACGATTCACACTTCTGATCTACCCCTTGCTCTGCCAGTTCGGAAACTGCATATCTATGTAATGTATACAGGGCATGGTGCTGACATACTTTACCTGTCCAACCTTTTTGAGTAGAAAAAGGTTTCTTGGTTCTGACGAAATGCCATGATCCTCCTGGACAGTAACAGGCATGAAACGTGTTGATCCTCGACTCACACTAACTGTAGTAAAGACAGACAACTATATCTATTGTAGGCTCAATCCACGTTTTTAACCATGACAAAGGGACCCAATAATTAAAATAGACAGCAGGCCCAGTCCTCTTCTGTTTCTCAACAGGTCCCAAAGTGATCTGAGGAGGGCACTGTGGGTGCAACATTTATGCCCAGTGAGAAACTCATGGCCACACCCAATGGGGTAAAGAATTTCAGGGATATCCCTACCTACTTATACAGCATTTACTGTGTGTTTTACTGTAATTAATCGCAGAACATTTCTTCTCCTGTGACCACCCTAGAGATGAGGCCAGGGAAATGAGGAAACCCTTCCTCTGGTCACTCAAAACCCGTACTGAGGGAGCTCCTCTCCCAGTAGGCCTACTGCCTGATTGGTTAGGCGGAAAAAGGAAGGGACAGGCCCAGTTGTTAGCTACATCTGCCTGTGGCAAATTAGCCCCCTTTGAAGTTAAATAAGCAAAGCCTAGATGACTGTCCTGCAGAGAAACGGAACACCTCCCCACAATCAAGACCCTTGCCTCAGCTCTGGGAGCAAGTTCACTCCTCATCAGGGAGCTATTCAGCTCCTGAGTGACAGTTGGTAGATCACGTCAATGAGCTTCTAGGGGCTTTAGGCAGGCAGGCAACATGTAGTTTTTCTTCAAAGTCCCTGTTAAAAAATATTTATTACAAATCCGACTTTACCAATGAATAGATGTTGTAATAAATATTTTAAAAAGTCCAAATATTTTATTTATTTTATTTTATTTATTTATTTGTAAGGTTTTATATAGCGCTGGCTAGACCCAGGGGTATCAGAGCGCTTTACATGAGTATGAAGATAGTAGAGGCATAATACAATTGTTCAATAGCATAGAATTCCGACAGGTTAACAAAAAAAACTTGAATTGATACAGTTCAAGTTGATAGGCAAAAAAGAGCTATCTACATACACTGGTTGTTTTCAAAGCAAGGATGACAAGCATTACATTTTAAATTGTATCCCAATGCTTCTCTATAGAACATCTACCCCTGTTTCTTGACAATAATTTGCAGGCTTTATCACTGTAAGGACATGTCTTAACATTAAAGCTTCACATGTCCTACTTTTAAATACCCTGCCTTTTGGGTACATAACATCAAAAAACGCTGGGACATACCTTACTTATTATTGTCGTAAGTTGTTGGATTAACCAGCAAAATCATTCATGTAGTCTTGAAACTGTTTCCTTTGCATAGAAAAAATTAACAAGACTGCTTTTTGTATCTAGCTGTTTTCTTCAAAATTCAACTCACTTTTGTGGAGTAGGTGGATTGTGTAAATCACAATTGCCCATGTCTAATGCCTAAGGGGCAATTTCTTGATGTGGTGATTTTTATCAGCATGTAAGGCCAACTTATAGGTGGATTAGTAATATTTAAAAGGAGGGTTTAGGCCTGTCAAAAAATGTCATTTTTATTTTGGCATTCCAAATGCAGTCAGGTCTCTGCTAGCAGGTCTGCAGCCATGTTTACATTGCCAATATGGTGGATAGCACAATGAGTGTTGCAGTTTACTTGTGACCTTTAACTTATAGGCCTTGGGTACGCTATGGTACCATTTGCTAGGGATGTAGAGGTAGGGTTAATAAACCAATTATGGTTATGCCAATATCATCATATGGAAAGGGGGAGCACAGACATTTAACCACTGGTTATCAGGATCAAAGTGCACAGAGTTCTACAGCCAGCAAAAACAGCCAAGGCAAACATATAGGGTGCAGGGGGTACAGCACAGACACGATGGTCATTTCCAATAGAGTCCAACTATTTAACAGAGTCTAGGGCTCTGCTGGAGCCAACACCAAAATCATGCTAAGCACCTGACAAGGGATAGGTGACAGTGGCACCTTCACTTGAAACAAGTCGAGGTCTGCCATGGCGAAATGACAGAACCCTCTACACCAGGCAACAGTTCTCAGATAAAAAGTGCTACTGTTATACAGCAAAACACCATCTAAGAAGGATGAAAGTATGCCTTGGTCTTTAATTGAATCCGTTTCAACCTGCCCATACCTGAAGTTTTATGAGGTGTACGAATGTATGATTCCTTTTTTTTTTTACCTATGTCATGGTGACACTCTAGCAAAATATCGTGTCTGAACCCAAACGTGTAAAAAGTTTTATGTGTCTTGAGATCAACCATTCCGCCTTGTAAATGTTAAACTACAATATAAGCATTCATTACATAGCGATACAGGCAGCCCGGCACGTACGTGTTTGCTCACGAGAGGAACTTGGAAAGCTTATGTGCTGTGGATTATGATGTTCTAGGAGATTTCTAGGAACTGTAGTTAACAACAACTGGTATTGTAATTCCCAGTAAATCAGCCGATCAATCTAGCTTTGTAAAGTGCATTTGATACTTTCATTGCTCAGCCAAAACTCGGATAATGCATTGCCTCCAGGGTTTCCAGGAACATCATTTGAGAATTCCCAGCATTCACCTGTGTTTACATAGATTCCATTAATTAACGCATAGCCTGGGGTTCAATTTCAAAAGCGATTGTTTAAGGCCAACATACAAAACCAAAACCCTCAAACCACTGTATGTCTTTGTGAAACCGTGCCATACCTTTTTCAAGAATCAATCGTGAGCATTGGAATTAGGATATCTGTGTTGGGCCGGCCTGGTTGCCTTGAACTATTATGGATATAGGTAGGTATCCAGCACAGTGAAAAATGGCCCTGTGCCAGCACATTCATAAATCCTCTCTTATTCATATTCCTGAGGCAGGATACATTCGTCGAGGTTTCTGAAAGGCGGCAAATGCAGAGATGAAAACCCAGGAAAGAAAGCATGCACGGGTCTTGTTGCCATTCTCTTAACACCCCTTATCCACGTGCTGAGTTACTCTCCTACATGTCACTCTCACATTCAACCACTCACCCTTTCACACAATCACACATGCAAACTTACCAACCAATGAATAACCACTTTCATTGAAAGACCAGACCTATTGGCTTTTGCAATGCTCTTTTTCTTGCTTCTGGCTGCATTAACAATGTACAGATGTCAGGACGACAATAATGTAAGACTATATCTACTGACACCTGCAGGGGCCAATGTTACATCATAGGCCTTGACTTTGGAACTTGTTTAGACCATGGTGGTCGGTCCACTGGTCCACCAGGGAGGCAGAGATCGTAATCTCAAACATCCCATCAGAGAGGCTGCCATATTTAGAAATCCCTGCTACCTTCCAGAGATTTCTATGCTGTGACGGGAGACGCCCATGCGGCAGCTCCCTCTGCAGCATTGCAGGTGTGCCAAGCTGGCACCATGTACAAAGTACTTGCTTGGCAAACTTTTTTTTCCCGAGAAAACTAACTTTCAAGAAGGAAGTGTTTTTTTTGTGAATAAAAATAACTGACCTTGAAAGGCAGAGAACTGTTTCCCTGTGCGTTAGGGCCATTTCATATTTCCCCTGACCTTTTCCAATTAGATTGGGGGCTAGTTCACCACCACATCAGTTAAAGTTATCTATGGGCATTGGTTGGTCTAATGGCCTATATTCAGAACTCTGAACGGAATGTATTTTCTAGTTGGGTGTGTGATATGTGTGTGTATGTGTGTGGGGGGGGGGGGGGGGTTACATTTCCTGCAGTTGACCTCCAATAAACCTTGGAATGTGAAGTTTAATAAATCTCCCCAATGTAGTTACATCAAATAAACATTATACTCACCAAACTAATCACATAATGCAAGCAGAGTGGACGTGTTTACATGTAAATGCCTACATCAAGCAGGACGGAGCCCTTGTTGCCAACTGTGAAATCATAAAAGAGTAAAAACCCCAACGTGATCACGAGCACTTAAGCCCTAACACTTCTACATAAAGAAACTTACAAACCTAAACCTTGCAAAAGTATCCTTGCCATTTGATGAAACTCCACAACACTTCGCACGTGCTGCTTGCCAACAACACCAACAGAAACATAGAGGACACAAACACAAGACCATATGGAGTAGGCAAAATTATTTGGCCATATCTGGCAAACAACATTTACTTTGACTCAGCTATTTTGCAGGGGAGCATTGTGGATATTTAAATGTTAGATTGAACAGCAACCTGGCAGGAGGTAAAAAATTCACCCAAGTGGTGGACTTTGTCACTTTCTGCGCCCCCTGCATGAATTGAGAGCAAAGGAGGAAACTTTGTTCTACATTGCTAACTTCTTTCAAGAGCAGCGACCGACTCTACGCTCCACAATGTAAACACATCATTCGCCTTCCCTTTTGCCTACTTTAATCACAGACATGCACAAGCTAGGCCGTACTGCTGGTGCTCAATAGCTCCGAAGGTTTCAAACCTTCTGCAATTATCCTTCCTTGGCTCATGACATGAAACCATCATTTATACTAATATTTGTTTATTGTATCTAATGACCAAAATTATGTAGTCACTATCCCTACACTGTGTGGAGATCAGTGAAAGGCAATTTTGAAAGATTTGGGGGGATATTTATCAGCGCTTTGCTTCACTCTTGTGCCACGCAAGGAGACGCAAAACCTATATGAGATTTACAAAGCCACGCAAGGCCACCCTGCAGGGCCCTGGGTGGCTTAATACATCTAGAGTAACGCAAGTCAGCGCTAATCACTGCCTGCAGCAAAGAGGCATTCCATGGATGGAGTGTGGGTGTTCCCACTCATCCACCCATGGATTCTGACACATTCCTAGACTTACCAACATTGGCGTCCGAATTGTATTGCTCCCAACCAGAGGTGCAACGTGGAGAAATGCCTCTGATGATGCAATGCAGGCAACCTTGCAACATGACACAAGGGCGCCTGCATTGGTGCTAAGCTGCTAAAGCTGTGCCAGAACTAGGAACGGATAGGAAAGCGCTGTATAATGGTAACAGTGGTGCATTCCTGCCCTCCCCATTCATGCAGCACAGCAAGGTGTCCTGCTGCTTTGCACTGCATGAGTGTTTTATAAATGTGGCCCTTGGTTTTCAGGAGTGTCTTGAGTGTACATTCCTACACTCAGTCTAGGGTTCAGTACACTTTACAACTTAGAGACCTCAAATTCAGCTTTTGATTCAGTGTTGCCAGTGATTCTAGATGTTTCATTTATAGTGGAGTGGTGTGGCTCACTGATTAGAGGCGGCAGACCCTTAAGCAGAGAATGGACCGGGACCAGGGTTCAATTCCTGACGCGGCAGGGTCGTGGACCAGGGTCAAAATGGACTTGATAATTCTCGCCTCGGTGCCTACTCTAACCAGGGAACACACTCGGCAACTCTGGGCATTAAGCTTGCCTCATCTCTACAACAGCCCCCCACAGACGCCGGGGATGCCTGGTTTCACCTTGGAGATACCCAGAAAGGGACCATCCCACAGGGAAAACCAGGATGGGTTCCCCAGCGGTCTTCAGAGCCAGGATACTCCATGGAGTCGCAGTGCGCTTTACAAGTACACCCACATTTACATAGAGCACAATGCAAAGGACTTTAATTTTGATTCATGCACTACAGGGTATATTGGAATATGTCCAGAGAAGTATTCGTTTTTTTCCTGTTTTTGGAGACTTAGGGGCCAGATGTAGGTCCCCCAATACTGGTCGGTAACGGCCGAAATTACTGAATTTCGGCCATTACCGACCGGCATTGGGCTTTTCAGATGTAGGTGGCAATTCTGTAGGATTCAGTATTTTACCGAATCAGTAATTTAAGGATTCGGTAAAATACCGAATTCTTAACATACCGATTCGGTAAATTACCAAATCCAGGATGTACGAAGCACTCAAGTTAGTGCATTCCTCAGTTAAGGATTCGTTATTTACCACCAACTAGAAGTTGAAAAAGCATTTCCAACAGTGCCATGTTACAGACATACATGCCCTTAGGGCATGTATGTCTGCAACATGTGCACCTATACACAATTGAGGGGTGCAACAGGGTGTCAAAGTAACACCCTGCCACCCTTCAATGGTTCCACTTTTACCGAATCGGTATTTACCGATTCGGTAATTGACATTCATTCCTATGGGCCTACAGGCCCATAGCAATGAATGGCAATTACCAAATCAGTAAATACCGGTTCGGTAATTACCGAAACTTACCGATTCGGTAATTTTTAACGAAAAATTACCTGTTCCTAAATACCGAATCGGTATGATTCGGTTTTTAAGAGTCGGTAAACTGGGATTACCTTCATCTGGCCCATAGGCTCATTTTTGGATGCCTGAGTTTGTAGTCCTTGCAGTCTAACAACGTATTTTATTGATAGTCCTGATATAAGAGGTCACAGCACGGTATGACGTCCGCAACTGAGGCTTGCCTCATCTTTTTCGTGTACCTTATCTGGATTAGTAACAGAAATTCTGAAGTATTAAGAACTGCAGTTTGAAACACATAAACAATACATTGAGTTTGAAGGTGAAGGAGGGCTTGTTATTAAAAAGAATTCCCTAGTTCATACTTTCAGTAAGATGGATGAAGATGTTAAAGGGCCATGCCATAGGGAAAGGATTGTGATATAGGTTCTCAGTACCAGTTTTGCACCTTGACAGCATTTAATGCAAGGAAACACTGTTTCAAAATCTGTTACTTCTTTAAATGTAAAGCTAATAAACAACACCAGTCCTAGTCCTCATGGCAATATTCATTTGCTGGACTGTAAACATCCATGGTCGAAATTCGTTATCCACGGGATCTCTTAAGTCTGAAGAAAATCCTAAGATGTTTCAATCTATTGCCTCTTTAAAATAACAACCTCTCTGATAAATACAAACAAGACAGCACAGACAAAAAATGTGTGAAAAAGCGAGATGGCACCTCACGGGCGCACCACCAATGGGACCCCTGGTTGGTACTCACCAGGATGGCCCTGTTCTCATCATCGGTGCCATCAAGCTAAAACCAAAAAAGTGTCTCGACCCTCAAAAATAAAAGGACAGTGGATGGTGCAGTGGACACAACTTATATGTGACAAAACTAACAACATGTAACATTTAACATATAAGTCACTGAGCAACTGGGGCCATAAACTTTTATTCTCATTCCCTTCTCTGTTGCAAAACAGTGAACACACATATACTAAAAAAGAAGAGAGAAAATACTACCAATCGATTCTCTCTCTACTTACAGCCGACATGTTTCATTGCCTTTGATTTTTCGGCAATTTCTTCAGGGCAATATATTTTAAATGCCACTGCAAGGGACACTGAAGCTTGGGTGCTGTAACATAAACAAACAAAAGTGCGGTCACCTGGTGTCCCTCACTATGTTCTGCATAACAGACTCTCTATCAAACCACCATGCTGTATAGGTAAATAAATGTAAAAATTCCATTATTACCCTGCTTGCAGATTTGTCTCTCATACCAGTGGTGAAATTGTGTTAAAATCGAAATCCAGCTCCATTAAGTGAGCATGGTCCTTACTCCCCGTTTCAAGCAATTTACTGGAAAGTGAAAAACGAAGGATTCAATTATTTGAGCTCACTCCTACCTTGCGCTTAGTTTACAGCCTAAATACAATTAAGGAGGGTGTTACCGGTGTCAGAGTAGCGGTCGGCGTCCTCTCAACCCTCGAGCGCCGACCGAGTGAAAAGATGTTTATTTTACCGGCTTGGAAGACGAGTGCTTTCGCGCTGGGATTGGTCCGCGATGTTTGGTCACATGGGCCAAAGCTGCCGGTATCCCAGGACTTTGATTGGTTCCTGAATTGCATGACACGCATTCCCATTGGTCCCCAGTGTTAGATGACACGGGGCCCGGTTGCCGGTTTTCGGCAAACGTGATTGGACACAGGCTCTCTTAATGCTTAATGCCGGTCTACGGGGGAACTGCACGGCCATTTGTGAACGGGCAAATAAGTATGGAATAGGGTGGAATATAGCCATTAAGTCGATATTTCTTAATCGGAATACGTGAATATTTTTAGCTGATCATACACTTTTAAAATAACTCCACTTTTGAAATAACCCGGTGCAGTTAGATGTGTCCCGTTTAAAACTAGAGTGGAATACAGAGGTTGACAATTTCCACAAGATTGCAGTGTAATTAAGGATTTATAATGGCAGTAAACACCCTGTAGTAGGCGTGGGAAGGTCCATGGGCGAAAAATG
This sequence comes from Lissotriton vulgaris, assembly GCF_964263255.1. NCBI lineage: Eukaryota > Metazoa > Chordata > Amphibia > Caudata > Salamandridae > Lissotriton > Lissotriton vulgaris. The sequence continues at coordinate 404,745,638 of NC_141697.1, read as the reverse complement.
ATTATTAAAGGCTAATGGGGACATATCAGATGTTTTAGCCTAGTCAGATAGGGTATTTGAGGCTAATGAGGGCATATCAAATGTGGTGTAATGGGGGTCACAATTATACTAAGATCGAGGTATTCAGTACTAACAGGTGTTAACTTCTAATGAGGCCTCTCACATATGATATGATGAAACTCACAGTTCTACTGGGATGTAAATATTCAGTCTTCACAGGGTCTCTAATGTAGATGTTATATTATAAGCTGTTAACACCTAATGGTCACTTTAATTTTTGGGGTAAAGGAGTACCACCAGTCAAAGGGACAATAGACCACTGCGCTGGAAGACTACTTTTCAGATGGTTAACGCAACTTGTTCCATTCCAGTAGTTCATTCAGCCCTCTCTGTTCGCTTTGCTCTTGATATATCCAGCGAGCTTCCTTGTTGATCAAACGTCTTTCCACAGACTGCGCATCGCCCATCACTCTCTCCAACACTACCCAGGTGAAGGTGTGTTTATTGCGGTGACAATGTTGCACTAGCTTTGTAGTCAGTTTTCCAATCCTTATTGTACTGACATGCTCCTGGATGCGGAGTTTGATCTTACGTGTGGTGAGTCCGATGTATTCCAGACCACACTCACATTTTAGTCTGTACACCACATTGCTCGTGTTGCAGTTACTAAAATGGTTCAGTGACCAAGTATTTCCAGATTGAAGAATCACGTTAGTGGTTTTCTTTGTCATGGGGCATACCGAACAGCTCCCGCATGGGAAGTGTCCATTAGGGATGGTGGTGTTCTCAGCTTCTCGTCTTCCAATAATCCTGGTGTGGACTAGTTTGTCCTTCAAGTTACTCGCTCTTCGAAAAGCAAATCTTGGTGGTGGCATCTTGAAGTCCGTTGTTGAAAGTAGAGACCAGTGTTTCCTGATCGACTGGCGGATCTTTGTAGCCATGGGGTCATAGGTCATGACTACAGGAAGACAGTCTGACTTTTCTTTGACTTGTGTCTCTAACAAGGCTGCTCTCGGTGTATTCAAAGCTCTTTTCTGAGCTTGCTTGACTACTTTCAGTGGGTAGTCGCGTGCTTCCAGTTTCGAACTTAGGACTCCTGCTTGTTCCTTATATAATTCTGTTGATGAGCAGTTACGCCTGTACCTGAGAAATTGTCCCACAGGGAGATTGTCCCTGAGTGCTCTTGGATGGTATGACCGGTATGACAGTAATGAATTTCTATCGGTCGGCTTTTGATGCACACTTGTGTGAAAACCTCCTTCAGAGGCCTCAATGTCCAGATCAAGGTAGACTGCCTTTGTGTGGTGGTAATTCCAGGTGAAACGCAGACTCCTATCTTGAGTATTTAGCCAATTTAAAAATTGGACCAGGATGGTTTCTTCCCCTGTCCAAAGGAGGAGCACATCATCAATATATCGCCTCCAGAGACGTATGTGGTCTCTGAAGGGATTGACGTCTGATTCGATGATGTGCTCCTCAAATTGGCCTACATAAATGCAGGCAAGGCTAGGTGCCATCGTAGCCCCCATAGACGTTCCCGTCACTTGTAGAAAGAGGTCATCTTTATAGCAGAAGAAGTTTCTTGTCAGAGCGATTTCCACACACTGTAACACAAAGCTTTGTGGAGCGTCGTAAAACCATTCCTGTGTGGCCAAAGCTCTAGATGCGGCCACTAGTGCGGCATCCTGAGGGATACATGAGTACAAAGACTCTATATCTATGGTCACGATGTATTCGTTGGCAGGATCAAATGTTATTTGGTCCAGGACTTTTAAGATGTCCATGGTGTCCTTGACGTATGATTTCTGGGTTACCACAGATTCACGGAGAAAATAATCAGCGAACTGAGATAGGGGCTCCAAAATGGATTGGATACCGGATACAATTGGCCGACCCGGCGGAGGCCGGGCCGGCTTGTGTATCTTCGGCAGGATGTAGAAGGCAGGGGTCCTGGGATTGGTATTAACGAGGAACTCAGCTTCCTTTGCACTTATCCACTTCTTCTCCTTTGCAGTCCCCACTATATCAGTTATTACTTTCATCAGGTCTGGAGTGGGATCTTTGGTGAGAGGTTGGTAGTTTGTTCTCACATTGAGTAGACGGCGAACTTCAGCCTCGTAATCACAGGTGTTTAGTATAACGATGGCTCCGCCTTTGTCGGCGCTTTTTATAGTGATGTTGTCATTCCTCTGGAGGGACTTCATAGCCTCCCAATCACATTTCGTCATGTTTTTAAATCCACCTGGTTTGTTGTTATTTTCTATCCTTCCAATTTCCTCTAGAACTTTGGCCTCGAATACTGCCACTTCAGGGCCTAATGTCCCGGTAGGGGGGCAAAAAGTTGAAGGTTTCTTTAGGTTGGTATTGAAGCCCTTACTCTCTTCAGAAGGTTGTTTCGCGAAGAATTTCTTCAGTTTAATCTTTCTCATGGTCTCATGAAACTCCGTCCGGCATTTGAAAGCATCATGAATCGGGGTGGGAACGAATCCCAGCCCTTTGTTAAGTACACGTTCTTCCTCCATTGTTAATTGATGGTCGGACAAATTGACCACAATGCTTATCACAGTGGCTTCTTTCCCCTGCTCCGTGTCAGTCGTGGGGAGAATGTTTGCCATTGTTGTGGTAGCCGACTGCCGCGTCCTTTTCCTTTCCCTTGTTGTCCCGGTCCCTTGTTGGACGCTTGTCCCTGTTCTAAAAAACTCCGTAGCAAGGTACTCAGGTCAGTGTTGGAGGCTTCCGATTGGTTGAATCTTACTCTGCTGGTGCTGGGTCCTGGCTCAGGCTCATCCTCACTGGATGTATTATCAAAGGTCCAGTTTGCAGGTGTTCGTCTTTGTGGTTGGAATCTGGCTCCTCTGCCTCTTCTCCCTCCTCCGAATTGCTGTGGTTGTTGTTGTTCTTGTGCCGGTTCGTAGTATGAATCGTTAACGTAGGGGAAGGCCCATTCATGTGTGTAGCGTTGTAGATTACGCTGCAATCCCCTTATTTTCTGTGTTATCATGTATTGTTTATACTCTTCCAGATCGTCTTGAATTTTTTGCAGATGGTCTTTTGCGTCAGTAAAACTACTGTCCCGACTGATGGCCTCCTCAAGTTCTACAATCTCCTTAAGCACTTCTTCACTTAATCTCTGAGCTGTACTTATTATCAGTATTAACCAGTCCCTGGTACACTTATTAGCGATAAAACTCCAATCACGTCGAACTGTTTATCGTCAAGGAAGATCCGCGGTTCGATTCTCACTATGAGACTTGCAGGTGAGGCCCCAGCCTGATAGTATTCAGTCATAAGGGCCCCATGCAGGGCAATTCTTATGTGTTTCTTTTTCAAATTACTTAATTTCTCCCATTCTTCTCTGACTTTGTTATTACCAGAGAGGGGATTCCCTTCAAATAATGATGGGCGTGCAAAAATTGCCGCGATCTGACCGGCATTAAGCATTAAGAGAGCCTGTGTCCAATCACGTTTGCCGAAAACCGGCAACCGGGCCCCGTGTCATCTAACACTGGGGACCAATGGGAATGCGTGTCATGCAATTCAGGAACCAATCAAAGTCCTGGGATACCGGCAGCTTTGGCCCATGTGACCAAACATCGCGGACCAATCCCAGCGCGAAAGCACTCGTCTTCCAAGCCGGTAAAATAAACATCTTTTCACTCGGTCGGCGCTCGAGGGTTGAGAGGACGCCGACCGCTACTCTGACACCGGTAACACCCTCCTTAATTGTATTTAGGCTGTAAACTAAGCGCAAGGTAGGAGTGAGCTCAAATAATTGAATCCTTCGTTTTTCACTTTCCAGTAAATTGCTTGAAACGGGGAGTAAGGACCATGCTCACTTAATGGAGCTGGATTTCGATTTTAACACAATTTCACCACTGGTATGAGAGACAAATCTGCAAGCAGGGTAATAATGGAATTTTTACATTTATTTACCTATACAGCATGGTGGTTTGATAGAGAGTCTGTTATGCAGAACATAGTGAGGGACACCAGGTGACCGCACTTTTGTTTGTTTATGTTACAGCACCCAAGCTTCAGTGTCCCTTGCAGTGGCATTTAAAATATATTGCCCTGAAGAAATTGCCGAAAAATCAAAGGCAATGAAACATGTCGGCTGTAAGTAGAGAGAGAATCGATTGGTAGTATTTTCTCTCTTCTTTTTTAGTATATGTGTGTTCACTGTTTTGCAACAGAGAAGGGAATGAGAATAAAAGTTTATGGCCCCAGTTGCTCAGTGACTTATATGTTAAATGTTACATGTTGTTAGTTTTGTCACATATAAGTTGTGTCCACTGCACCATCCACTGTCCTTTTATTTTTGAGGGTCGAGACACTTTTTTGGTTTTAGCTTGATGGCACCGATGATGAGAACAGGGCCATCCTGGTGAGTACCAACCAGGGGTCCCATTGGTGGTGCGCCCGTGAGGTGCCATCTCGCTTTTTCACACATTTTTTGTCTGTGCTGTCTTGTTTGTATTTATCAGAGAGGTTGTTATTTTAAAGAGGCAATAGATTGAAACATCTTAGGATTTTCTTCAGACTTAAGAGATCCCGTGGATAACGAATTTCGACCATGGATGTTTACAGTCCAGCAAATGAATATTGCCATGAGGACTAGGACTGGTGTTGTTTATTAGCTTTCAGAGTGGAGGGCGTCCTAGTTCTGTTTGTCTTCCCTCTAGACTCCCATTTGTGTAGTGACTTCTTTAAATGTACCTGTTGACATATATACTATGAAACAAAAGACAGGAGAGTAGTGACCCTTGTGGTACACACCTTATCACCATCTCTGAGGATAATGCCAATAAGGTATTCTGTACGTGTTGGCTACAGTTAGACAAGACACTTCCCGATACAGCCATCTATTCTATGAGTCTACCAGTATTATGCTATTGTCAAATGTGTCATACATGACTCAGAGATTTAAGAGAATCAAGGTAGTCTTTTTTTGCTCCTGGGGACAAGGAGCTTTTTTCTGAAAAGGCCATGGCATTATCAAGTATCTTTGTGGGCCTAAAACCTCCTTAATGATGATGATGGAGAAGTTTTATTTATAGGTGTTCTCATACGCCTTGGCATAATTTTTCATTTTACCGGAGTAATTTAAAGTAATCCTGGGAACTTTGCATTGCTAGAATTATGTGCAGTTCTTGAGATTATGTCATTATGCTACCTCGCTTAAAAAAATGTCCATTTGAAGAAAAAATCATTGCAAGAGCACAGGAAGAATGCAATCGATGTGCGGTAAGTAAGGGTAGGCATAACTGTGAGATAATGTTGAATTATATGAGATGCATCTTGGACACTTTGTGTCATAAAAATGACACATATTCGGGCCAGAATACCTCATCCTCCAGTCACATTTATATAAAACAAACTCCCCTCACTGAACCTCTTCAGACCCCAGGGACCCCATCCCCGGGGACCATTATCACTTTTAAGGGGAGGGGAGGGGAGGGTGTGGCCCACTCCCCGAACCTTACTGTCCCCAGGAAACCCATCCCCCAGCCTGTATTTTTTGGGGGCACACAATCCCCCTCTTAAATAATTTTCAGGCCTCAGGGATCCCATTCCCAAGCTGCACCTATTTAAAACAGAGAGGTGAGCCATGTTACCCCTCCCCAAACTGATATTGTCAACGTACCCCCGGGCCCAATACTTAACAGTTTGCCAAGCAGCCCACCCCAGCACACTACGGTTTCCAGCTGAGGAGAGAGCGGGCATTCTGTGCCAGCACTGCCCTGGGCCGGAAACAGAACTTGAATCATGCCCGGGCAGGAACAGATAAAAATACTGCTCCTGACTTGGCTGAAGCAAACGAAAGGTGCTGGTAAAGGAGCCGGCAGGGGCCGCGGGGGCTTTGGGGTTCCCCCACTGTCTCTAATGGGCCTACAATTTTGTGTGCCCTGGGAGGACACCGGGGCACCCATTAAAAATACAAACTATGTCCAGCTGTTGTAATAGAGGCCCTAGGACTCCCCCCGTGGCTCCCAACAAAAGTTGAGCTATAGTTGCCTCGGGTGGACACCAGTGAACCCACTTAAGAAACAATGCTGGCTCCCATTGTTACGTACAATGGGCACTGGCTCAAGCTCGTACCCAAAATTGGTGCGAGCTGGGGAGCAGACTTGGACTGCATCTTCCCTGAGGCTCCCCTTACAGTCTATACCCATGGCAGGGGCACCAACAAGCATTTCTTTTACTGTTATGGTAGGCTGCACAGAGTGCAGCAGCCCCCTACCAACATAAAAAACTGTAAGTCTCCTTGGTCAGTAAAACCATGCCCTTAGGAAAACTTATCATATTTGAGAATAACACTCCTAGGTGGAACTCTATGCTCTTCTGCTGCAGTGCAAGGCCTTCATGGGATTGTTTTTATGGTTGCATTTTGTACATTGAACAAATGTCTCTAAGTCTTTCTTTTAACCTTTTCAGCTCCCAAAATGCATCATAAAAAGTATGTTGAAAGAAAGACTCTGAGACATGTTGATCTTATATTATTTTAATTAAAACTTTACTAACATTTTATAGGAATCCCTTTTATTAAACATTGCATTGTGTGAATTAATGAAATATACATTTGATTAAAAGCGTTGGTGAATTTTGAAGAACGACGATAAGTCTGATTTATATATAAAGAAATGATTACCCCTTGATCAAGCCAATATGCCCACTTTTTATATTTTGGTGTTGTGACTCTTTGACAAAGTCAGTAAGTCTGCCTGAATGCAGCCAGGCCATATGAGACCAATCGCACACCGCACATGCCAGAAGGCTGAGTGTTGCAGGAGGAAGGGTGCAGAAAGAGCTAACAGAGGTACAGAAAGAGGCAATAGAGTTGCAGAAACAGGCAGGAAAGGTGCAGAAATAGGAAACAAGGGAGCAGAAAGAGGCAAGAGAGGTGCAGAAAGAGGCAAGAGGGGTGCAGAAACAAGCAAGTGAGGTACACAAAGTAGCAACAGAGGTGCAGAAAGACGCAAGAGAGGTGCAGAAACAAGCAAGAGAAGTGCAGAATGAGGCAAGCGAGGTGCAGAAAGAGGCAAGAGAGGTACAGAAAATGGCAAGAGAACTGCAGAAAGAGGCAATAGGGGTGCAAAGGAGGGTAGAAGGGTGCAGACAGAAGCAGGAGAGGTACAGAAAGAAGCTTTGGAAGTGAAGAAAGAAGCAAGAGGGGTACAGAAAGAGGGAAGACGTGTACAGAAAGAGACAACAGGGGTGCAGAGAGAAGCAAGAGAGGTGCTGAAAGAGGCAAAAGAAGTGCATAAAGAAGCAACAGAGGTGCAGAAGGAGGCAAGAGAACTGCAGAAAGAGGCAAGAAAGTTGCAGACAGGCAAAAGAGGTGCAGAAAGAGGGCCCAGTGGTGCAAACAGAGGCAAGAGAGGTGCAGAAAATCAGACCCTCCAGCTTATCGCGATTTCGCGATTTGCAAAAAAATCGCGAAATCGGCCGATCTGCTAAAATGCCGCGATATTTGGGCAAAAGCCCGCGAAATTTGCCGTTTCCGCCGTCTCCGCCGTTTTCCGCCTGTAATCCAGCCCCATGCGCACCCATTTTCCATTCGCGGCGAGAGAAGGAGCGAGAGGAGGTCGAGGACGGCGGCCGAGAGAGGGAGAAGACCACGGGGGCCGAGAGAGGGAGAAGACCAGCAAGAAGCGGCAGCGACACACACACAAAGACTCTTCCTCTTCTCCAGAGACAAGGGAAGCGGACTCTGAGCAGGATTACAGCCGGCCGGCGAACACAGACAGGAGGTACATCCGTCCCTGCCAGGATCCCGTTAGCAGGGAACAAGAAGCTGTTCTGAAGTCATTTCCGACCCACAGAAATACTAAAATAAAAGATTAATGTCCCCCGAGGCCCGCCGCGTCCCCCGTGTGCGGCGGCCCTTCGGGGGACATTAATCTTTTATTTTTAGTATTTCTGTGGGTCGGAAATGACTTCAGAACAGCTGTTTACCATACCTCTCAACCCTCCGGCGCCGAGAGCAGTGACACCCTTTCCTCTATCAAGGGCAAAATAAAACTCGCCACGGCATGTGCATAGCTGCCAAGGTTTCAGATTGCTGTGTGTGACATTTCCATAATTTCAAAGTAATTATGAGTAACATTTCAGCGACTAAGAGTGACACTTTTCGCGAGCAAAATCAAGCTATAAAGACGAGAGAAACATAAAAATATTCGAAATTACACCCATTTGAGCAACAAGAAATTCTAAAACCTTACAACTGCTGAAAAGCACCAGAAAATGAAGGGCATTAATTTAGGGCTCTTGTAAACGGATTTTACTGTGAAACAAATCAAATCATGATACAGACTGGCAGTCAGTGACTATATTTAATGCAGACGAGATGTAACTTTACTTATGGTACAGGCTGATTGATGACACACTGCGCTCTTCCAAAACAAAACATAAAAAGCAATGTAAATAAAGTTATTCAGCCATAAGGATTATACCCACAATTGCATATCACATCATAATATAATGCACATCCAATATTATTGGAGAATGCTTGGCTGATATAGTTCGCTAAAGGTGACGATGTCCATTATATTATGAAAAAGTATACATGAAAATGTTTCCAATTATAAACTGATTCCTGCTAAGTAAATCAGTGCTATTCTCATCTGTGTTGCTCTGCTCTCTGGCTCTTTCCTGGCCCTTTTCATCTTGCACAGTTTGTCTCTTTCCAGTTGTCAGCGTTTTGCTTACCATGTGCCTACTTCTCCATGTTTGTCCCATATATTTCAGTGCCTGTTTCTCCCCTGCCCCATGTCTCTTCCTCATTCCTGCGCAGCCCCTGCTTTCCCTTGCTCTATCTTCTCTTCCTAGCCTCACCCTTTTCCCTCTCAGCTTCACCCTTTCTCTCTCCGATACCTCTGCATCTTCATCGTACACCACTGCCTTATTATACAATGTTCCTATTGCTTTCCTGACTAGTCTCTCCCTCCCCTTCTCTCTTTGTCTTAGTGTCGTGTCACACCTCTGAAAAAATGATGTAGGGGACATTCTTCTCTCACCCATTCTGTCGTGCTCTGTGGCAGGAAATTCTCAGTTTGCATGAAACACTGGTCTGAATCCCAAAATACTGGAATAAGGTGGGATGTCCCCAGAGACCTATGACTCCCTAGGATGATCGTTTACACAAACGAGTGCGGTCAGAGCAGACAGCAGCATGTGTCTGTCATGTCTAGTGTGGTTTGTCTTTAACTTCAAAGAGAACACACTCCTACCTTCATTCTACTTTTGGTCCAGTCACAAGTAGGGCCTACTGAGGCTGCAGCTACAACAAAAAACAAAACTCCAGAAGTTAACGTGCGTGGCACACACTGCATAAAAGAAATGCGTGACAAATGCATTCAGTGCGGTGATGCGGATCACTGCACTGAAATGCGTGAGTGTCACACCTATTGCGTGACGCTTGGCAGGACTGCATGTGGAAAAATGGGCGAGGCGTGAGGGAAAGCATCCAGTCCCCCCAAAACCCGGACCAGCTTAACGCACGTTTTACTGGAAAATTTTACAGAACCTCGTGTGAGAAAGACATTTAGCTGCACTAAGGTCAATGGGAGAATAACCATTCATGGGTTTGTTTAAAAGAAAGGCAGAACAATACTTTTATTACACGATAGTCACACTCGTCGTCCACCCCAAAAATACTCAAACAGACTTGCTTACACCTCAGGCTGAGCAGTGTTGATCTTGATGGTTGTATCAAGTGAAGTCCCGACTGAACACCCCTTACTTTAGCAAGACGGAATTTGGTTTACCTGTGAGCACTTGCTTTTGTAGATAATAGTGTGCGACAAACTTTCAGGGTGACCATGAGAAGACATTTGCAGAATCTACTTTTTGATGTTTGCGTTATTTACCCGTTTAATCATTCACCCCAGTACAGAGATCTGGGCCAAAATCCATCGTTTTTTTGTTCACCATGCCATTCCAGTTTGAACCCAGCCATATGCAAATCAGTCTTGACCCTGTGCCCCATGGGTACAGTCCAGCCCGAACTGCCAAGCCAAGTCCTCCCTGGACTGGAAACAAGCATCCAAGGACAGGTTTCGGGCTTTCAGCCCTCATGAGCCTGGATAGCTTGATTCCAGTGGCATGGAGAGCACGGGACTCACGTCTGAGCATACCCGTCCCACTCGCTCCGAAACCTGTGGAGGCTCAGAAGAACTGAACGTACATGGCCAAGATTAACATGACTTTTAACTAAAACAAATGGGCTGAATTGTAAATAAACAAAATGTACATAGCTCCATGTTGTCAAATAACTCAAACAGTAAGATATATGTGTTTGGTGTTGCAAAAAACCCAAAATAAAATGCCGCTAAATGCCGCTAAATTTCCATTTTTATGCCGCTAAATTTTCATTTTTGTGCCGCTAAATTTGCCAATCCATGCCGCTATATCCTGGGGGGTCTGGAAAATGGGAAGAGGGGTACAGAAAGAGGCAAGAGGGGTGCAGAAAATTGAAAGAGAGGTGCAGAAAGAAGCAAGAGCAGTGTAAAAGTACCAACAGAAGGGCAGAAAGAGGCAAGATGAGTGCGGAAAGAGGCAAGAGAAGTGCATAAAGAGGCAAGAGGGTGCAGAAAGAGCGAAGAGAGTTGTCGAAAGAGGCAAGAGAGTTGCACGAAGAGGGAAGAAGGGTGCAGAAAGAGGAAGGAAGTGCTCAGAAAGAAGCGTCAGAGGTGCAGAAAGAAGAAAGAGAAGTACAGAAAGGAGCAACAGAGGTGCAGAAAGAGGCAAGAGGGATACAGAAAGAGTTAAAATAAGTACTGGAAGAGGAAAGAATGGTGTATAAAGAGGCAAGAGGGGCACAGAAAGAAGCAAGTGAGGTGCAGAAAGAGGCAAGAGAGGAGCAGAAAGAGGTAAGAGAGGTGCAGAAAGTGGGAGAGATGAGCTGAAAGAGGAAAAAGAAGTACAGAAAAAGAAGTACAGGAAAAGAAAGAAAGGTAAAGAAAGAAGCAACAGAAATACACAAAGAGGCAAGAGAGGTGCAAAAAGAAGCAAGAGTGGTTTGCACACCATTAGTACCAATTTAATACCCACATCTAGCCATAAGTAACAAGTGACCATTCTAGATTTTCAAAGGGCTTTCCACCGCGCTGTAACAGCTGTTGCTGCATTTTTGGTAACGTTTGAGCTAGAAACAAAGTTTATTTTGTTCAAATCTACAGATTATGCAGCAGATGATGGATTATGTTGCAAACAAGGAAAATGTATAATTTTGCGAAGGTCGTGCAGCCAAACAGTGGCATAATTCCAGTGGCCCTGCTCATACCTCTGACTAGGTCCAGAAGTGCGTCTCAGTGGTTCTTTCTTTTTTTTGTCTCATTAAGTGTATAGTTTAGCTTCTTGGAAATGAGGAAGTCTCATCCTGAGGTTACCACTCCACAACACAGACTATCATAGCACACACTTACTCTCCATAACACATGATCCCCCTCTAAATAATTCATATACACTAAATACCATATACTTTCTATCCACATAATTTTAATGCAAATCATAACACATAACTCCACTACACACAACCTAAATCCACTCTACTCCAAGAAACATGAATAAAACACTTTTACATTTACAATGCCCATAGCTCTAACTCGCGCAATACTTCTTTAACTAGTAGACACGTTTGCAGAGAGGTGGAGAAAGGGGGCTGGCATCTGACCACCACTCAGGAATTCTGCTGCATATGACTTACAGGAGGTATCAGGAGGGCTTTGTGGCCCCCAAAGTCCCTCAGGAGAAAAGTGGACTTCATCTCCCAACCCGTAGTCTGCCAGGAGGCACGTTTGCAGAGTGGTAAAGAAAGGAGGGCATGGCCTCCGAAGACCTCTTAGCAATCCCACTGTCTGGGACTTACTGGAGGTAACAGGAGGGGCAGTTGGCCCCCAAGGATAAGCTTGGGGGCCACTACCCTTCCTATTACCACCAGTAAGTCCCACACAGCAGCAATACTAGGTTCTCATAGCAGGCCACGTCCCTCTTGCCCACCAGTTTGCAAACGTGCTCCCTGGTGTGCTCTTAAATGGGGATTAAAATCCCCTTCACTGCTGAGGGTGGTTAGGGGCCAAATAGCCTACTTGTTACCTCCAGTAAGCCTCACACAGTACGATTGCTGAGAGGTGGACGAGGCTGCACCCCCTTTGTCCACCACTCTGCAAATGTGCCTCCTGGCGGGCTCTTGGTTGGTGGAGGAATTTCCCTTGCCTTCTGAGGGTCCCTGGGGGCCAACTAGCCCTCCTGTTACCTCCAGGAAGCCCCACACAGGTGGATCACTGAGAGCGGTCTGAGGCCACACCCCCTTTTAACCCACTCTGCCAACGCGCCGCCTGGTGCACTGCTGATCAGGGGATGAAGTCCTCTTCAGTCCTGAGGTCCTTAGGACACAAGAGGACCTCATCGCCCCACCAGCAGTGCACCAAGAGGTGCATTTGCAGAGTGTTGCAAAAAGGGACATGGCCTCGGACCACCTCTCAGTAATCTCACTGAGTGGGGCTTACTGGAGGTACCTGGTGGGCTAGTTGGCCCCCAAGGACCCTCAGGATTCAAGGGAACTTAATCCCCCAACTTAGATCACACCAGGTGGCGCGTTTGCAGAGTGGTACAGGGAGGGGGCGGGCCTCCAGCGAGACGCTGGCTTCCCCTTTCTTTCTTTTTTTTTAGCAGGGGGACTGTGTGGCACCCTTGTCTTAATTATTTCGGGCCCTAGAGGCCCCATCCCCAGGGCCTGAGCCATTTATTTATTTCTTTTTTAAAAATGGGTCGGCCGCACGTCTCCCCTTCCGAGGTGGATTTTGCCCCCAGGCATGGCCTCCTTTCTGGGTTTTTTTATTTCCACGGGAGGGGGGCCGTGTGGCCCCCCTGACCTGAGCCACTATTGGCCCTAGACACCATCCCCCAGGTCCTGGCCAGCCTTTCGTTTTTTTATTTTAATTTTGGAGGGGGGCCGCTTGGACCCACCCCTGAAGCCAATTATGGGAAACCCAGCCACCAGGGCCTTGCCAACTTTTTGTTTTTTTTGTTTTGTTTGGGAGGGCCACCCTTGTGGCCGCCCTCGTGATGGCAATTATGGCCCCAGGGACCCCATTCCCCAGGGCCTGGCCAGCTTTTTTTTTTTTTCTTGGAGGGGAGCCCAATACCCCCACGGTCCTGGCCAGCGCTCCGCCTCCTGTGGGAGCTGGCATTGCTTTTGACAAGGGGATCGTGTGCCATGCTATGCTTTGCTTTGTGGAAGTGAGACCATAGCTAACTGCAGTACCCAGGGGGTGGGTACCCTGGTACATTGCTGGAGCCGACTCTGGGGGGTGGCAGTCCCCAGGGCTATGGAGGGCTCCAGGTGGGGTGCAGCACAGCCCCCCTCCTATAAGTTTAAAACCCAGAGGAAGTGGTGGTCCCCGGGGCTGGGGGGCCACAATGGGCTACTGTATTAAGATTATTAGTGCCCCAGAGAAGTGGTGGTCCCCGGGGCAGTGTGGGGAGGAGCAGGAGCCCCCCTACACTTCCATAATTTGATTGGAGCCCTGGAGTGGTGGCAGTCCCCACCTGGGCTGCAGGAGAATTGCGTGCCCCCCTCACACTATCATTAACCCCTTCACTGCGGTGCAAATTCCGCCACGGTGCTGGGGAAATAAAGAGTGGGTGGGGTTAGGACGGCCGGGCCATCCTCTGCACATGCCCACCGTGACACATGATGGCAGCAGGCCGTCACCCACAGACAAGGAGTTAAAGCCCCAGGGAGGGGACAGGCCCGGAATATAGATATAAGCTTTTAAATAAGTACATATATATATATATATATATATATATATATATATATATATATATATATTCACTGAAAAAACCATAGGTTTCACACCAGTTATAGTTAGCTGGAAATTTTACTGATATAAAACCATTGAAATTCCCACGTTATAGTTAGTTGGACTCACTATAACTTGCGCGTGCAATGCACTGCTGATGACATCACATATTACATCACTCATGACATGGTCAGTGACATCACTCATGACATCACTGATGACACCATCCTTGTAACACAGTGACAGACCTCCTTTCACTGTAAAGTAACCTTTGAAACACATATTCAAAAATAGAAACTAACATTAACAAAAAAGTGGATATACCCATACCAGTTACAACAACCAATTCAGTAATTTCACCATCTATATACAAATTCGCACATTCACCAACAGTTTTATGTATTCACTCATACATATACTCACTCATCATATGTAGTGATACCCCTATTCATTCTGTTACACACTGACAGTCATCAAAAACTTACTCATACATATACTCACACATGCAAATAAACTAATAAACATCCATTTATTTGCATATACAACTATACACACATTAGCACATTACTTCTAAGGAAACTTACACATACTTACTCTCTTAAACAATCACTTATAGAAACACATACTTATTTAAACAGGAACTCTTTCAATCTCTCACTCTCACATATACTTACTTATATACATCAATTCTCATATATACAAGATTTAAACATATGTAGTTACTCATAAAGACACTAGTGAGAGAGGCATTCACTCTCTAACACACACATATACACACTCATCCACCCATACAATCCTACACAAATGCTGTCTTCAAAACACATACAAACAGTGAGTCAGTCATTGATGCATCTATGTGCTAAGTAACAGCCCCACCAAACCATACAGACACTCATACTGATACTAAAAAAACATGTCATGAGTGATGTAATATGTGATGTCATCAGCAGTGCATTGCACGCGCAAGTTATAGTGAGTCCAACTAACTATAACGTGGGAATTTCAATGGTTTTATATCAGTAAAATTTCCAGCTAACTATAACTGGTGTGAAACCTATGGTTTTTTCAGTGAATTTAATAGGTTTTTTAAATGCTAATTCCTAACTATAACCGGTCTGAAACTTATGGTTTTTTCAGTGAATTTCATAGGTTTTTTAAATGCTAATTCCTAACTATAACTGGTGTGAAACCTATGGTTTTTTCAGTGAATTTCATAGGTTTTTTTTAATGCTAATTCCTAACTATAAGTCTCACTTTATAAATAAGACTGTTAGCACTCTAGTTGTTCTTTAGAACACTCTGGTACATTCTGTCATTGGGCTACAGTTGGGCTACATATAGTTGAAATTTGGGCTACATTTACATTTTTTGTTCTCTGGTGGCCATCTTTGGGCTACATTGGGCTACATTGGACTACATTTGGGTTACATTTTGGCATTTTGGCATATATATATAGCCCAATGTAGCACAATATATATTTTATCAAAGTTAATTTTCGTAAAAACCACTTAAGAATAGGGCTACCAGTCCCTACAATTTTTCCCATTTTTATTTTTTTTTATTTTTTGCTTTGGAGCGCTCCCGGTGCGCTTCCCGGGGAGCGCCCCGAAAAGCGTACTTTTATAAAGCGCCCCCGGGCGCGCTCCGAGGAGCGTCCCGTAAGCGCAAATATCGCGAACGAAAACATGATCATGACGTATTGCGTAGCCGCGTCCGCGTGATACGCACGGCGTAAGCGCACCCGGAAGTACTCGAGCGAATACGATCGCGCAACGTAAACATCCGACGCGCTTACGCTACGCGACCCGAAGCGCCCCCGGGCGCGCCCGGGGGCGCGTAGCGTAAGCGCGTCGGGTCAGGTGACCTGAAAATAACACTTTTCATTGGTTCATAACAGTTTTAGTTTCATAATGATGAAGCCCCTGGTCTTGTGACCTGAAAATAACACTTCTCATTGGTTCAGGACAGTTTTTTTTCTAAATGATGAAAGACCCCACCTTTTTTCCTTATTCTGACTTTGTCCTTTGACTGAGGAAGACCTGTTTGTACATCTCTGTACCTTTTTGATATTAATAATGGCTTCAGTAGCAGCAGCAGCTGGTGCATCTGCCCCACCACCACCACCACAACCACCAAGAGGACCACCTCAAGATTATATTGGTGGTCAAGAACAGGAAGAGGAGGAAGAGGAAGAGGAGGAGGGGAGGAGAAGATGGCTGCCTGAAGAAAATACCCCATACAAACCCAAGCCACACATTGTATGGGAGTTTTTTTCAATCCCAGAGGGCAAGAAAAAAGTGAATGCGTCCAAGGTAACTTGCCTAATCTGCAATGAGGAACTTTCACGGGGCAACCCAAACAAAAAATATTCATTTGGTAACTATACCATGATTCGTCATATGACCAGAAAGCACCCAAACAACTACTCTCGTGCTGAGTTCAGGGAACTGGCCAGTAACCTCCCCCAGTCGTCAAGGACCACCTCCCAAACAAACCAACCCACTTCATCGGGACCAGAAACATCCGAGATGATGCCTTGCATTCAGCCAAGATTTGCTGATTTTAAAATCACTTGTTCTGCATGTGGCAAGCTTATCGCCTATGGTGAAAAAAGCGTTAAGCTCATCGTCGTTGCAGGTGATAATCACAAGTGCCCCAAAAAGAAGTAATTTTTGGGGTTTTTTATTTTTTTGCTCCAGTTGAGCCAGTTTCAATTCCCTTTTTTTGTTTCTCCCCCTAAAAAAATACAAAAAATATATAAAACTGTTTTGAAAAGCCCAAAAAAGTTCAAAAAGTTCAAAAAACACAAAAAAATTACAAAACAACAAAAAGAAGAAAAAAAAATTACTTTTTAGAACTACCTCCAATTTCTAAATAAAAACTTCATTTTTTAAAAACTCTGTCATCTTTTTCCCTCATTTTACGCTCCCCGGTGCGCTACCTGGTGCGCGTACCGGGCGCTTCCCCCGCGCAAAACGAAAAAAAAAAATATTTTAAATGCCCCGCGGGGCCCTTTCATAGCCCCCTCATCAAACCTAGGGGGTCAAGGGGGGTCTACCCTGCCCCCTTATGGTCATTTCCCTCTTTGTTTTGCCCACCTCTCGTGTCTCGATCCTACCGAGACACAAGATGGCGGCCGCTCCGGACTGTTTAGAATGTTTACAGACAACTGAGAGCCAATCAGCTTTCTGCGCGCAAGTCGCGTGGCGCGCCTGGAGCGCACTCCGGTGCGCGCACCGGAGAGCGCCTATAGATATATATATTTTTTTGAACCTAAATTACTCAAAATCCACTGCAGCACATATCTTGAGACATAGCAAAGGCACATCGGGCTACCAGACCCTACAATTTTGCCAAGTTTGGTGAAAATCCATTCAGCCGTTCGGGCTAAAAGTGAAATCGACCGCCCTATGGAAATTAACATGGGGAAAACGCCTTTTGGGACCCCCCTTTTATCTCGGCCCCCGCTTGACGTATCCCCCCCAAACTTTCAAGGAAGAACCGGAGCTCGACGAGGCCATTTTCAGGAAATTTTGAGGCAGATTCGTCAACCGGCGCCAAAGTTATTCCAAATAGAATTTTGAGATTTAACATTGAAAAAAATCCTAACTATAACTACCTACTGGCGACCGCCAGTAGGTAATATGTACTTATTTAAAAGCTTATATATATATATATATATATATTCAATGAAAAAATCACGTTTCAGGAATGTTATAGTTAGAATTTAGCATTTAAAAAATCTTAGATATTTACTGAAAAAAACTACAGGTTTCAGGGACGTTATAGTTAGGCTGACATTTCACTCATACAAAAAAAGAGGAAATCAGCCATTTTAGTTAGCTGAGCTAACTATAACTCGCACCCTCACAATGCAATGCTGATGACGTTATGTCACTCATGACATGGTCAGTGACATCACTGATGACATCACTAATGACATCTCAAATGACATCACTGATGACATCATCCAGTGACTGAATGTTTCTAAAAAGTTTAAGAATGTTAGATATGTATATACGTTGAGGTGTACTGAAGAACGAGTGGGTGTGTGTGTCTGAATAGATGATTTAGTGGGTGCGTGACTGACTGTATAAGTGAGTGATTAAACGTGTCTTAGTGAATGCATGGGTGAATGACTAATCTGTGTGAATGTCTATATCAGTCTGTCAGTTGGTGTGTGAGTGGCTGAATGGGTTTGTGAGTACCTACATGAGTGAGTGAGTGGATGTGTGTAGACCTATAAATCAGTGCATCTATGAGGGACTGGATGGGGGAATAAGTGTGCGTATGGCTGTGTTGGTGAGTGTATGGATATCTCAGTGGTATATGGGTGAGTAACTGCACATCTGAAAGTAGATATATGAGAGTGTTGGAGTAAATAAGTGACTGTATGTGTGAGCGAGTGATTGTGAGAGTGGCTGTATGGGTGAGTGTGTGCTTGTGTCAGTGACTGTATGGAGAGTAGGTATTTGTTAATATCTATGAGTAGAGAGTGTGTGTTTGTGTCTGTATGAGTGAGTAAGTAGCTGTGTGATTGAGTGATTGGGTGAGTGAGTAGGTCTGTGAGTAGCGCTAGGGGTGACTGATGGAATATGAGTGGATGTATGGGTGTATGAGTGGATATCTCAGTGACTGTATTGGTGAGTGACTGGCTGTATGAGTGCCTGTATGGGTGAGTGAGTGGATGTGTATGTAGACCTATGAATCCGTGAATGGATATGTATGAACTGTTAGTGGTGTGTCAATGGTTTCAAGAATAGTAGTCTGAAATTTGGAGTGGGTGTATGATAGGTTATATTGGCGTATAAGTAGGTGCATTAGGGATTTTTCAATGAATATCTAAGGCTTTTTAAATACTAATTCCTACCTATAATGTCCCTGAAATCTGTGTTTTTTTTCAGTGAATTTCTAAGGTTTTTTAAATGTTAATTACTAACTACAACGTCACTGAAACCTGTGGTCTTTTCAGTGAATTTCGAAGGTTTCTCAAATACTAATTTCTAACTATGCCTACATAGGTAGAACATGTACAGAAAGAGGAAGAAAGGTGCAGAAAGTTGCAAGAGAAGTGCAGAACGAGGGAAAAGAGGTGCAGAAAGAGGAAGAAAGGTACAGAAAAAAAGCATGAAAAAAACAAGAAAAATGCAGAAAGAGGCAACAGAAGTCCTGAAAGAGAAAGAAAGGTGTAGAAAAAAGCAAGCAAAGTGCAGAAGGAAGCAACAGAGGTGCAGAAAGAGGCATACTTTGACTGTACCTTTCCACAGACTCATACAATGTAGCCTAATCACTAATCCTTCACCCAAGATGTCTTAAACCTTACTTTTCTCTTGAAGGTTTACCGTTCATCGACTGTTCAGAATGTTAGTCCTACCAAGTGTAAAACAGCAATCCTAACCAATTCATTGTTGTAAGTCTGACCTAGTTTGTGAAGGTATGCATGTGTGTCTGTGCTTTTACCTGGTGACATGTTACATATGAATAAACATCCAAATACTTGAATATCTGTGTTTCAAACTGCAGACTCTGTATATTTGGATACAAAAAGATGTATGTATTTCTTTCTGCTAATAATACAGGGCACATGGATCTTCAATAGTATATTTGAGGGGCTCTATAACACCTATATACTTAAGACATGCCTGCCTGTACAACCGAATGACAGAGCAGAACTCAGAAGATTTGACCACCTATAAGAGAAGCTACCCGCTTTTTAAGCTAACATCTTCAGATGTATAACATATGTGAGAAGGCATGTAGAGGTAAATATATACCTCAGTCATGAGAGCATGCAAACCTTTAAACTTGACAGCTTGTACTTCCCATTTGAATATAGAAACAGGCAAAAGAAGTACAGAAAGAAGCAAGAGAATTGCAGAAAAAATAAGAGAGGTGCAGAAACAGTAAGAAATGTGCGGAAAGAGGAAAGAGAAGTGCAGAAAGAGGCAAGAGAAGTGCAGCAAGAGGCAAGACAGTAGCAGAAACAGGTAAGAAAGGTACAGAAAGAGGCAATAAAAATGCAGAAAGAGGCAAGAGAAGTACAGAAAGAGGCAAGAGAGGTGCAGAAAAAGGAAAGAGAGATGCAGAAAGAGGGAAGAGGGGAGCAAAAAGAGGCAAGAGGGGTGCAGAAAGAAGCAACAGAGGTACAGAAAGAAGCAAGAGATGTACAGAATGAAGCAATAAGGGTGCAGAAAGAGGCAAGAGATGTAAAGAAAAAAGCAACAGAGGTACAGAAAAAGGCAAGAGAAGTTTGGAATGAGAGAAGAGTAAGCATGGGCGAATGTTGCGAATTCGCGGTTCGCAAATTTGCGTATTCACAAATTCGCAATCCGCAAAATCCACGAACTCTCGCGAATTTGCAGATTTTTTCTTTTTTTTGTGTTCGCAAAGGTTTCTGCCAGTTTGCAAGGGTTTTGTACCAGTTCGCATTTGCAAACTTTCTTGTTGGCTCGCAACGTTCGCGACTATGTTGTTTCTACGTCTGGTTCATCATCACAGGTTCGCAGAACCATCTGTTTTACCACTGCCACCCTCTGGTTTACCCATGCCACCCTCTGGTACATCACTGCCACCCTCTGGTTCATCACTGTAGATTATGGGGGGAAAAGCCAGCACACCTGCCCCTGCTTCAACTGACATGAATTAATTTGGGGTTGATTAAGGTGTCACTGAATTTAAACTTCCAGTCTGGCACCTACTTCCTTCTCTGTTACTTGCTTTCTGTTGCAGTGCAACTTTTTTCACAGGACCTTTGTGGCCTACTTGAAGCTATTCTATGAGCCTGCTGTGAGGGTCAGAGCAGGGTCAAAGAATTGTTGCAAGTAGGCAACTGAACTCTGGAGGGGCCCCTCAGGAAGCACTACAGGGAATGGTTACTAATGATGAGTGTGAACTTTTGCACCTGCTGAGTACTTTCAGTTTTGCAAAACTCGTTTTTCTTGCACAAGATCGAATTCAGAAGCCGCGATTTTGTGCGAATATGTGATTTGTTTTTTTGCGGCGTGTTAGTTCGCAATGTTTTGTGCGTTTTAGCTAGCCGCTTGTAGCGCAACGGCGCAAAGTTACCCTCACGGTCGTTCACGGGCGCGGCCATCTTGTTTGCATGACGTATTACCGTTTCCGGGTGCTATGTGTAATCTTGCAAAGTGTGCGGCTCGCTAGTACAAGTTCGCGTGTGATCGCGAGGGAAATCTCAGCGAACTTACCCACGCGGTCGTGAACGGGCGCGGCCATCTTGTTTCTCATTTATTGCTATGGTTCTGGGCATGCTTTCTGTATCCTCTCTGAATCTCTCCCATCCTTTGCTTGTTTGATGTTTTTTTTAAATCTATTTTACCTATTATCTATCCCTCTATTTTTCTAGCTCTATATTTTTGTGTTTTCTGCTACTTTTGGTTCATTTTAAACTACTTTTTTAAACTATTTTCTTTTCTTCTTCCCTATTCTATTTCTTATGTATTATTTACCTTCCTTTCTGCCCAGACCATGGTAAAGGGAGCCAGGAAGCATCCTGAGAAGGGGAAGGATCTTCAGCGAGGAGGAGGTGGGCGCACTAGTTTTTTATGTTCAGCACCGCCTCCCCAAGACCATCATGGCAGGCGGCAAGATCGCTAGCGGGTACGGGTTCCGGGAGCGCCGGAAGTGGTGGGAGAAGGTGTGCCGAGCCATGTACCAACACTCTTGGGTCCGGCGCACCTACAACCAGGTCACCCACCATTGGACGGATCTCCTGGACCAGGAAACGCAACTTGATCTACCTGCTCGGCCTCGAGACCCCCGGGCTTGGTGAGTAGTAGTAGCTATTTCTGCACTACTTTTTTTCTCCTGCTCTGTGTGTTATTATATTGCAAATTTTTGTTTTTTACCAAGAGCAATACTGCTGCTGATTACATTGTAGGTAAATTATATTTCAAAATCTTCTGTGCATTTCAGGTGCACTGCTCTCCTTCTCAGTAGCATTGCTACTATGCTTATTTGTTTTCGAATTTGTGTTCATTTCATTGGCCTGAGAAATTATGTATGAGTGTAGTTCAAAGAACTGCGTAATGCTAGACATTAAGGGTCAGATTTTTAATTACCGGCGCATCCCTGCAAAGTAGCAGGGATGCACCAGTAATTTTGCGCCACGCCACCACCACCCATGGTGCGCCGTATTTACAATGCGGCGCACCATGGGCCCAAAACATCACCGAAGCGTTACGCATCTGTGCCGTAAAGGCGGCGCATTGATGGAGTTGCGTCGCAATGATGGCGCAGCTCCAGCAATGCTCTGGGGTGCCCTTTCTCCCCAATGCTGTGTCAAGCCGTACGTCTGCTTCAAGCAGGCGCAGGGTTTGAGTCATGCATCATTGTCCTAAAAGTGACTGATTGAAATCTAGTAGATTTCCCTCAGCCACTTTTAGTATGCGTTCCTGCGCAGGAACGCCCTCCCTTGCACCGGACCGCCCCCTGATGGCGCAGGGCTTTACAACGTGATGCATCTCCCATATGCGTCACGTTGGTAATATACGCCGCACCATGGCGCCTCTTTTGTTCTGCCGCTGCGTCACAAACGTCACGCAACAATGGAGCAAAAGAGCCGCAAGGGGCTTCTAAATCTGCCCCTACAGACTCCAGTCCAGTCCTTCCTTTGTACACCTGGCAATAAGAAGAAATAGTGGTGGAGGATTGATAGTTTGAGTTTTTTAATGACTGGTTAATGTAGTAGGAAACTTTTTAGTGTTGTCAATTACATTTTTTCAATTAAATTTATTTTATTATGTTTTGGCACTCCGAAGAGGTCCACATAAAACAAGATACATAAATACAAATACACATTCTCTAAGTAAAAGCGACAGCTACAGAATTTCCACTAAACAAGATAATCAGCAACATACATCTCCACATTTCATCAAAAAATGGCTAAAAAACCTTTAAAAAAGTTAAAAATATTGAAGCAAAACATTTCATTTGGAGGAGAATACAAGTCCTGTAAAAAAGAATTCACATTAAGGATACCCAATTGTAAGCATATTGGTCTTAACCACTTCAACCGAAGTGTACGCAATGCAGGACATATAAACAGTACGTGAGAACGATCCTGAGTAGACATGTTACAAAAATTACAAATGGGTGCGGACCCATACCATTTTGCCAAAAGGATGTTTAAAGGCAGCAAGTCCTGCCTTAAGAGGAACCAAAATCTCCGAACACCATGTGGTAGGTTCCAGGCGACATAGGGTTGAGCAAGCTTCATTGTGTATGTGTTAGCAAGGAGGTCACCTCCACTCTTTACTTGTATGGACTTCTTGTCCAACGTGAAGCAGAGATCCCATGAAGCCTGTTTCAAAAGAGATTTTAGCTGGGTAGGGGAGATAGTAAAAAGGGTACTCTCTTCCAATTCAAGAAGTTCCACAGCCTTTCTAAAGTTCTTAACAATTTGAGAGTACTCTTTTAAATTACCCAATAATTCCCCCTTGATAAGGGATCTCAAAGACCCCATCTCTCCTCTAGCCAGGCTAGCAACCCATCGGACTAGAGCTGACAGGCCCTGCGCCCAACTACTGCAGAGGCCGAATTCAAGTCTACAGGCGGTCACAGAACAGGCAGAATTAAGAGAAGTCCTAGACCTTAACAGTTTTCCTTCTATCGTCTGTAAAAAAAAACCACTGCTTTAAATCAACCAATTCCATTCCCTACAGGAGGGATTGATGGGATTTTTGCCCTAAAGACCTCCAGTAGACAAGCAAAATGTCTTCTCCCTGTGGCGGAGTAGAGGGCGCTCAAACTTTTGCCTTGGGATAGGGCTATACGGGAATTATTATCGATATGAGGCTTCTCACTCAGATTAGCAGAAATTATTTTTCCTAAAAAGGTATATGTCTTGACCACCTCCAATTTCTAAACACCGACTGACCAACCAAAATTCTCTGATTTAGATTTTTTGTACCCTGTAATACACATAATTTTGCTTTTTGTGGCATTTATCCTCATGTAGTGGGCCTCTGCAAAAAGATGTAAAGCCTGCAGACCATTAGCCAAACCCTTGGGAGTTAAATCTAGGATAAGGATATCGTCTGCATATAGCAGGCAGGAAATAGAAGATCCCCCCACAACCGGGGCTATGCCATCACAAGATGAAAGCGAAGCTGGAAGATCAGCAATATACAGGGAGAAAAGTATTGGGGCCAGAATACAACCCTGTTTTAATCCATTAATGGAGGGAATAACCCGCGATAAACCCCTTTCTCCACCTTGCAACACTCTGCACCAGGTGTCCGTGTGTAGAGATCGCACCAGATCTAATAGGAGAGGAGGCATACCCAGGTCGAATAGTTTTCTCCACAGCAGGGGACGGTCAGCCTTGTCGAATGCTGTGGAGAAATCAATGAAAGCCGCATACACTCCTCCCCCTCGAACTCTTATATATTTATCCGATATAACCTGAAGGGCTGTGAGATTATCCAATGTACCATGCCCCTTACGGAAGTCAGTTTGTTCAAGGGGTAATATCTGATTCACCTAAACCCAATCAGTAATTAGCGATAGGAGACATTTGGAGAAGACTTTTCCAATGGCATCGAGGAGGGCTATCTGGCGATAATTCATTGGCTTATCCCTCACGCCCTTCTTGAGTAAAGGAACCAATATGCTCCCTTTCCAAGATGAGGGTACAGTTTTACTAATGAAGCAAGATCTAAATAATGGAAAAAGAATCTTGCTCCATGAGACAGGGTCCTGCTTCAATACAGATATGGGAAGTTCATCTGGCCCCATTGCTCCGGAGGAGCGCATGTCCTTAATGGCCATTTCAATGGTTTTCTCCGAGGGGGAGTCAATAGGAAACTCATCTTCTTTAGTAGTCCCCTTACATTCTACTCTTACGCCATTCCCAGCATACAAGTTAGAGATGAAGGTAACCCAAGATAATTCAGCAATGGGAATGGGGAGGGGGCTAACTCTTACTCCACAACCCTCACCAATGAGTGACCAGAATTGTCTAACTTTACCATGAACAGCGGCCTCCCGTAGACTTATCCAGAGTGAGTCTTCTTTTTCTTTTTTAAGTTTCTTCCTGATTCTGCTTCTCCTTCTTTTTTACAGGGATATTTTATTATTTGTTTCAATGGACCTATGCAAAAATTGCTCCCGCACTAATTTATTTATTTCCTTATTTAAGAGGGAAATCGATCTAGAAACATAAATCTTTTTTACTGAGGAACTAGGCCTTTTGGTTACCAAAATGAAATTTTTCATAAAATTCTCAAAGTGGATCAATTCGGAACCCTGCCAATCTTTCAACTCAAGTATTGCTTTAGCTAGAATACACTCCAGGCTCTTCTTGGCCTTAAAATTCCCAAAGCATCTTCCAGAGTCCTTATGAAAGTTAACTATATCACTATTGAGGGACCATGGATCGGAATTAGGAGGTTGTAATGAAAGGCTTATAGTAATCACGTTGTGGTCGCTAAATGATGTTGGAGAGACCACCAGATCATTCACTAGAGAGAAAATACTATAGTCAGTGATTACATAGTCCAGAATTGACTCACTTTGAGAGGATCTATGAGTATACTTTGCAGGGACATCAGAAGGAAGCCTACCGTTCACTATTATCCCCTCCGCCGCTGAAAGTTCTTCCAGCAACAGCTTCCCTCTCTTATTAGTTTTAATTTTATTGGGAAAGAGGGGTTGGGGAATAAGATGGGCTTCTTCTTTAAATTTGTTTCTGAATAGCTCTAAACTAGAGTTAGAAACTTTACAATTAAAATCACCTACTAACAACACATGGGGGGAGGTTCTAACTCTTTAATCTGTTTAATGTATAAAAAGATTTGCTTCAATAAGATGTTAAAACATTCATCGGGGGGATGTAAGCGTTTATTATTACCAGAGAATTATTATTTTCCATGCTGGTTAAACTACAGAGAGTTATCACCTGAAAGAGGTTACTTGGATCAAAATAATGGTTGAAGTTCCACTTTAGTCTATTGGACAGAAGGCAGGCAATTCCCCCTTTTGCATGCCCTTTCTTCGAAGGAGAGGCCATTGCTTCGAGGACAAAATAATCTCTCCCTACACACAATCTACTAGCACACCAAGTCTCTTGGATGCAAATCACATTAGCGTTCAGAGAGAACAAATACTGTAATTTCTCGGGACTATTATTTATCCTGGCGGCATTCCAAGAGAGAACTTTGAAATTACTGCTAAAGATGTTGGAAAAGGTTAGGGTTGTTTGTAGATTTACTAGAGAAAGCCCCGGGCAGCCAATTCCACCGCTGGTTATCTTCTATTGGGAGGCAATTCTGAATTAACGGGGCAGGCATTACATGCGTCACCAGACGTGTGCTTTTCGAAACCCATATCTTTAAATCATTAAAAAAAGGAGGGGGACCATCTTGATCAGTGCCCTGCTGAGAGAATCTATTATGAGGGAAAATGTGTCTTCCAGGAGACAAAATAGGTAAGACATCAATTCCCCTACACTGGAAATTCTCAGCCTGTTGCAATATAAGATTTACTATAAGTTTGGAGTAAAACTTCACCCTGACATAAGGCGCAGCAACTGTTCCTGATATGGAGACTAGATCAATATCGTTTGATTGTATTAGTTTTAAACTCTCTATGTCTTTAAAACATTTGAGTAACCATGCTCTATTTAGAGGCAGATCGAAATCAAATAACGATAGAAAATCCACAGTCAATGTATCTACAAAAGCTTCTGATACTTTTATAGGCAAGTGATGAGGCCATACAACGCCATCACCTGTGGCATGAAAGGCAGGGGCGGAAGGATTAAGAGCCACAGATGCAATAGGAACTGCCCTTGTCATCTCTTCTTCGGGGAATGGGATCGTCAATCCTCCTACATCTAATAGGGATCTTCCACGGGAGGGATAGAGCAATTGGAGGAGATTGTATTACCTGATGCAGAGGGATTCAAATCATTAGGAGGATGAATGACAGCTTCCTGACTCAAGGACCCATTCACAGATTCTCCAGAGATAGGATCATTTGTATCAGGGACTTGGGAACCCTCAAAAATTATTTGTCTCTGCCTTTTTTTCCTGTATCTGCGGATTGGTTTCCTCTTTTTTCCTTTATTCTTTGTGTTTTCCAGATTTTACTTTTTCTCCCCCCCTATCCCCTTGATTTCCGGCATAAAAATTGGAAATAGCTCTTTTTCAGATTTTGGAGCGGTAATATCAATACTTTCTTCTTCAATTTCAATTTCAAGGACAGAATTCCTTACACAATTAAGTGCAGAAAGTGTGGGTACTAAAGATGGCTCATTTTTAAGACTAGCCACAGGTTTATTTTGAACTGAATTAACATTTCCAGCTAGATGATCGCTACTCGTATCAGGCCCATGCAATCCAGCCTTAGGATCTAGGTCAGGAACCTTTTCGGGAAGCTTTTACAATAAAACGTTTAATATCTGAGTCACCGATTCCAAAATACAATCAGAGCTTCCCACGAATTTGCCCAATAACAATAAAATAGATGCCAGCAAATGTTCTAATGCAATAAGGGATTCTGAAATCGGTTTTTCAGATTTATCAAAGCCTGGGGGGCCAATGGGATCAATGCCAGATATATTAAGCAGTGGGCTCTTTGAGATGTTATACTGTGAGGAAATGTCTTGTGATTTCAAGGAGGGGGTACTGCTATAAAGCAAAAGACCAGACAGAGTAGCACCCATCAGGGACTTAATAGCTTCGGATGATTTCAGGGTACCCTCAGCTAAGTATCGGCCACAAAGCTCCAGGTCAATACTCGACAAATGAGAGTCCCCCTTATCATTCTCCTTTGGCAGTAAACCTCCTATGGGAACATTAGATATAAGCATTTTATGGTTTACAGACATATTATTTTGTTGCCCACCCTCAGAATTGGGAACAGAACATTTAATGTCACCAGTCATTTCAAGGGGCACTGGGCAGGGCTCCTCAGTAATCGGTGAGCCGGAATGTTCTTCATTCACAGAAAGAGGGACCTTCTTAACCACCGTAAGGGCTGTGCCAGATGGAGAAGCAATGCCAATGGCTTTGTTTGCATCATTTAACATTTCCTTATCATTGGGTTTTTCCCACAATTGCAGCAGCTGGCATTGGCCTTTTAATAACAAATTATTTGCATCCCTGTTTCTAAGGGGGTTGGATCTTGCCTTCATGCAAGACCTTCCCCCCAATAATCTCCCCAAACGTAACTTTTTAGCTGTCATACTTAAGCGTGGGGAGCAGGAGAGATCGTAACCCCGATGAAAGTAGTTAATCTCAGGTAATCAATAAAAGAATGAATGTATGGAGATAAGTAACGATGAGTTCCTGGTCAGAGAAAAAATGTCTATACCGTCATATTCCAACACAACATATATAATACGGAACAAACAATCATTTCTATATAAATGTAAATAAAAAGGCCCAGCCCAGCCTACTTCAGCCACTGAGGGCCACAGAGGGCCCGCCATTTGCCCGGGCTTCGCTCCGCGTGCGTCCCGCGTACGCAGGAAATATGCTGTTTATATACGTGATTAGCTGAGGGCGTGTCAACAGGGAGAGCGGGCCAGGTGTAAGCTATCGGCCTCGCAGGGACTCCTGGATAATCGAGTCCCTGCCTGCACGCTCGCAGCCCTGGAGTACTCACACGCCCCCACAGAGGAAGTCTATGAAGCAGGACCCGCAGAGCGGGTCCGGCGAACTGTGGAGGTATGCGCCACGCAAATCCAGGCAGGAGATAACACTGCTCGTGTCACCAGTTTTCAAGGTAGGCAAAGAAACAACCGTCGTGATCAGAAGTTGGAGGAAGTTATGCTCAGTCTGTGAGCTGAGGGCGTGTCAACAGGGAGAGTGGGCCAGGTGTAAGCTATCGGCCTCGCAGGGACTCCTGGATAATCGAGTCCCTGCCTGCACGCTTGCAGCCCAGGAGTACTCACACGCCCCCACAGAGGAAGTCTATGAAGCGGGACCCGTGGAGCGGGTCCGGCGAACTGTGGAGGTATGCGCCACGCAACTCCAGGCAGGAGATAACACTGCTCGTGTCACCAGTTTTCAGCAGGCACAGGTAGGTAAAGAAACAACCGCCGTGATCAGAAGTTGGAGGAAGTTATGCTCAGTCCGTGAGCTGAGGGCGTGTCAACAGGGAGAGTGGGCCAGGTGTAAGCTATCGGCCTCGAAGGGACTCCTGGATAATCAAGTCCCTGCCTGCACGCTCGCAGCCCTGGAGTACTCACACGCCCCCACAGAGGAAGTCTATGAAGCGGGTCCGGCGAAAAGTGGAGGTATGCGCCACGCAAAGCCAGGCAGGAGATAACGCTGCTCGTGTCACCAGTTTTCAGCAGGCACAGGTAGGCAAAGAAACAACCGCCGTGATCGGAAGTTGGAGGAAGTTATGCTCAGTCCGTGAGCTGAGGGCGTGTCAACAGGGAGAGCGGGCCAGGTGTAAGCTATCGGCCTCACAGGGACTCCTGAAAAGTCGAGTCCCTGCCTGCACGCTCGCAGCCCTGGAGTACCCACACGCCCCCACAGAGGAAGTCTATGAAGTGGGACCCGCGGAGCAGGTCCGGCGAACTGTGGAGGTATGCGCCACGCAAATCTAGGCAGGAGATAACGCTGCTCGTGTCACCAGTTTTCAGCAGGCACAGGTAGGCAAAGAAACAACCACCGTGATCTGAAGTTGGAGGAAGTTAGGCTCAGTCCGTGAGCTGAGGGCGTGTCAACAGGGAGAGCGGGCCAGGTGTAAGCTATCGGCCTCGCAGGGACTCCTGGATAATCGAGTCCCTGCCTGCACGCTCGCAGCCCTGGAGTACTCACACACCCCCACAGAGGAAGTCTATGAAGCGGGACCCATGGAGCAGGTCCGGCGAACTGTGGAGGTATGCGCCACGCAAATCCAGGCAGGAAATAACGCTGCTCATGTCACCAGTTTTCAGCAGGCACAGGTAGTGTTGTCGCTGATCTGCAATCACGATGGACTTTGTCTGTCACTTCGCGTGCTGCGGACTGCTGCCTGCCAGTCCTAGGCGAACGTTTTTAGTAGTTTGTTTAGTGAGTTACATAACTTTCCAAGTCGACGGTCCGCAAATCAGGCAATACTAATATCGTAGTAGACCACATGAGATAGGTCAATATATCCAGTGGAATAGTTGTCTATTTGCTATTTCGCCAAAATATTTTGTTATTGTTCTTTTGAAATGTTTGATTTGGTTGACAAATATCATCCATGTTTTCTGGTCATTCTTTCTTTCATGTTGTACATTAGCTCCCCCCAGGGGCAAGAGGACTTTGGAGGAGGCTGCTGCTGCTGAACAAGGCCAGGATCGGTCAGGCGAGGGCTCCTTTGCTGACCCCGGTAAGTTTTAATTTTAATGTAGAGTACCTATTTTTTCCTAGCGTTCCTCATTCGATTTTCTCTAAATCGTCTTTGATATTCTTATAGACTGTATCAAAATTCTTATCCTGCCTCGACTATGACTCCCTGTGGTATTACTAGATTATTCTTATTAGTCTGTCTGTGTAGCTAACTAAGATTGCACATTTGGCAAAAGGTGTAAAATGAAACTCCCATTCTAGTCCGCAATAGCTCTATGCACTGAATGCAGTCCTCTGGGATTGTCCATAATGTCTTTTCAGGTCTTCTAAATGTTTATGCTTCTTTGAAAATTACCAAGAATAAAAAGGTCAATGACAACCAAGAAAGAATGAGATACTAGTACTTTACTTTTGCTTTGGATAGGAGGACAATCCATACTACTACTGTTGCAGGGACAAATCTGCACAAACAGAACTATGGACACTAAATAGTGCATTGTTTATCAATTATAATAGGCGCAGGTAGACTTTCCACATACCTCAGTGATATCAGTCTTTGAAGAACACCCAATCTCCTTACTGACTAGATAGTGTGGTAGAGTCATTTAGCTCCCGAATTCATCTGAGGTAATAGAAATTTTCAGGTAGCCAATATGTCCCCCACTCGCACCCTATCCCCATGCACTCATGTTCCATGTATGTCGTGTAACTTCTGTTCTGTACATGCTAGACAGACGCAGATACATTTGCGTCCATCCTTAACATGTAAGCTATCCAACCATACCAAGAAATCTCGTTAAATATGTTCCTAGGTATACGGTGCCACCGTCTTTACATGGTGCACTTCTGAATTCGCACACGTTTTCTCCATGTTTCCTGGCCCAGTCGAGCTAGGCCCTTAAACGAGGCCTCTCTGCCTCATCTCTCCTGTCTCCGAAAGCTGTGCGCATCCCTGACCCCTGCCTTACTTCCTGCCAGCGCAGCGGTGCCCGGCTCGGCCTGGACTGCCTGCCAAATTCATGTTTTGCCTACAGTTATCTGCTCAGCCTCCTCGAAAACACATTCCAGTCTAGTGAAATAGGTAAACATATTCCCAGGTGCAGAGCGAAGGGCCCGGCCCTTTCTGTCCTCCTTGCAAGTGATTTACTGACTCCATTACCATGGTAGGCCCACGGCTCCGCACATTGCACCAAAACACGTATGCACGCACCAGTTTTCATTATTGGATGGCCCCTGCCCGAGAGACCTTTTACTTCAGACACTACATCTTCCAAACATAAGATACCAGATATGCCATAGGTACAGGTTGCCCTGACACTCCAGACATCAGTCTCCTCCACTAGTGCTAAAGTCAAAGCCCCCAGTTTCACGTCTTGCTAGTTGCGCGCGCATCCAGGTTAAGGGTTTCTGCAACTTTTCTCTATGCATCCACCCACATGTGACGTATCTTGTGACGTTTCTCTGACATGTACAGTGCACGCCCATGTGTACGCCTCTTTTTCACGCCTCCTCTTACGCACATGTGTTCTTATCTCTCTCTTTTCACCTGTTACGCCTACTGTATTGGATTCAATTGCAATGTTTTACTATATATAATGTGTAATGTTAATAAAACATTGACTGTCCCTTCCCGAACCCTAGTGGTGACGGAACATGATATCCATCCTCGAGGACCATTGTCCATTAAAGCCCGTATGACTCAGATACCACGGACTCTGCCTCTCATTTGATGAGCTGTCTTGTATTGATAATTATACGGAAAAATTGCATAGGTAAATTAATTTACCACATAATTTGGCGCCCGAATAGGGACCCCCCTTCCCCACTCGCCGGTGAAGTCACGCGGTTTTCGACCCCTTCTACAACCCCGACGGAAACCGTGCACGTTGCGGGTCTTCCTGCTTTCTTCCCTCGGGTCCACGAGGGAGACGGAGATTGCGGTCCGGCGTCCAGACGAGGCGGTGAGGAATGCGGAGGATCCCGACCAGAGCCCTAGTTGAGAGAGCAAGGTCCGAGGTGTCCGGAGGCCCACCTGTTCCGAAGCGCATGCGTGGTAGCGTGATGCGTGTCAGCCAGATGTCGTAGCAGTCCAGTCCAGTCCAGTCCAGTTTCCGAGGCCTTCAGTTTCTTGCTTCCCGGTGAGTACCATTGTTGGGAACGCATCTAGACGGGTTCATTAATTTGTGCCTGGTAAAGACAGAGTTGGGTACACAATTCTGGTCCTGACGTGTTCACTTAGGTGGATACGGTCCGACGTGTCTCTTTATGAGACCGGTCTGTACTGTTTTAGCAGTGCATCCAGTTCAGTGATTTCAGTCTTAATACCGAGAACTATCCAGATTATGAGTTTTTTTGTGTTCCAGGTAATTACAGTCCGACATGTTTTAATGTGTTTCAATGTTGTGGGGTGAATGATTGTTTACTGTTTATTACTGTGTTTATTGTGTTCACGTCTGAATCACTCTAGTCATGCCGCTGTTTTCTAAATTACGTCAGATAGGTACTAGGAAAGGGATACTTGAAGAAGCAGTTCCTGTCCCGCCTAGGGACACTCCAGGATATTTTATGTACCACAAACATGGCTTAGATGCTGTGTTGTATTTAGACTTATGGGTGGACTACACTAAGAATTTGGAAGAGAAGTTTAGATGGCCTGTCTCAGGGACATGGGATGCAGATTGCATCATGAGAGTAGAAGAAGCGTTATGGAAAAAGAAAGCCAGACAATCTCAGAAAGATGCCATAGAATTGTGGCGCAAAGAATCGCATAGAAGAACAGAAAAAGCAATCAGAAAAGCCGAGAGAAGTAGAGAAGAATCCCAAAAAGCCAAAGAAAAAGAGTTACTAGAAGAAGGAGAACAGGTCAGATCAGAACAATTAGACCGCCAAAGAAATGCACTCATTACAGGCATGTATCCAGTTCTTGCCGAGGGCCTGCCCAAAGCGACCTCGGAAGTACCCCGTAACCTGCCGCCACCATTGGTTCCAACTAAACTTCGTCATAAAAAGACTGCAGCAGACATTTTCCTTTCCTCCTATTTAGATGATGTAGCTCCCGCATATACCAATGTACCCGTACAACCCGCTAATAATGTACCGCAGCATGTTCCGGCTGATCAAGCCACGACCCCTCCACGCCAAGACTCACTTCCCGCACCTGTTGTCACTTCCCCTACTAATGCTGCTAAAGGTCCCCCTACTATTGGTCCTCACAATCCTTTTGCATCAGACGCAACCCAGAGTCAGTTCCCGTTACATGTACCTTTCCCACCCGCCATGACGTTAGGTCATGCCCATGGTTCTGCCTCAGGAGGTGCCACAGGAGGTCACTTTCACACCCCGCCACAGTTACATAGAGTGACAATGAGAGAATTAGCCACACAGCGTACTCCGAAAGCAATGACATATGAAACGCTTAAACAGTATCTTACAGATTGTAGATATGATCCGGTACCCGGTAAGAGAGGAGACATGATGTTAGCCTCATTACGTCTACGACGTGTTACAGATTATTTGGTGACATTACCAGAAATGCCAGAACACCTAGACAATATATATCATTTCGTTAGAACTGGAGAGAGACCAGAATGTATTTGTGAAGCCATGGCATATCAGAAAGTGGAGACACAGGGTCTACTATTACAATTCTTAATTAATTGTTTGATAAGGGAACAAGATCAGCCAAGTGTTTTTCAAGAGGAGATGTATGCCTTGATAAAATGGGGTCAGAATATTGCAGATGGCAAACATGATAAACAGAATTGTATAGATGCTATGTCCAGAAAGATCCGTAAGGAAATAGTAGCGATACATACCAGACAGAAAGCCGAAAAAGAAGCCGAGTCAGACAAGAATGACTCCTCGGAGGAGGAGGTGGAAGCAGAGACTCCAGCAGAGATAGAAGATAGAATAGCGTACGTAGGTAGAGTGAAACTCCCTAAACAGTATTCTCTTGATAGACCCTTCGACAGACCCATTCGTTTGAAAAACAAGAAACGTTTCTTTTCCCCGATACCAGAGCAATGTTCTCTTGAACATATATTCCAAGTTACTGATAAAATACTGAAAGAAAGAATAGGATATCATGAGCTTACTACTTTACGTGATCAGGAACTCGCCCGGTCAGCAATCCAATGGGCCGGGGATGACAGTATATATAAAGATGATTTAGTAGTGCAAACATTTTTAAGCCTTTCCCCAGAAGAACAGCCATTAGCTGGTATATACATGACCCAACATCTCATTACACAGTATGAAAACCAACAATCTGATCCAGGTCCATTGTATAATTTATTGCAAGACTTACTCCTGAGAAGATGGAGAGGCCTAGGTACCGATTTCAACGACATCATTCTAGAACAACGTCATAAATACAGAACTTTCCTAACTCCACGTCTTGTTTCCGTTCCACCCCCAGTAAGACAACCATATCACCTAGACAGACAGAACCCCTTACGAGAAGTACATCCAATTCGGAAGCCAGATGATACGCTTGAACGTGTATTCGTATACACTCCCTTGACTAAAATGGAATTATTGGAAATGAAGAAAATTGTACCTTGTCACGATAAAGATCCTGCAGGTTTTCACCGTGAATTAAAAGACATGTTACTCATGGGAGATTACACGTATTCCGACATTCTTAAAATGCTAAAAGTATTGTTGCCAGCAGGGATTTACGAAAAACTGAAAGAAAAGGAATGGGAGGTGGGAGATAAAAAGATTATTTGGGCTGAATTAGAAGACGAAGAAAAAGGACGTACCCCAGGTTTAGGTCTTGGGGAGAAAACTAAAGCATTACCAGGATTATTGGTACAGGTTTTACCTAGATTATTGACAGTTAAAAAGGAAGACTGGGATGCAATCTCGGCCTGCAAACAGAAACAAGATGAAGACACTAGTGATTTTTATTCCCGATTTGAGAAATGTTTTATAATTAATAGTGGCCTGAAAACAAGTAGTGAGTCATTCCCACATCTTTTTGTGACCAAATTAGTTGAGAATTCCTTACCCCAAGTTAAGAACAGAGTATTGAAAGTCGAAAGTACATGGCAAGCTAATACGCCTTCCCAAATGTTACAAATGTTACAGTACCACCAGAATAGCATTAGAGAGGAACACGATCATGAACAGAGACGTATGAAAGACACGAAAATGAAAGTACTAGTTGCCCAGTCTGTTCCAGCAGATGGTCAGAAGAGGGGTAACACGCAGAACACACAGACTAGTCATCCTACAGGTCCTGTTAAAGGAAATTGCAATTATTGCAAGCAGCCAGGTCACTTTATAAATGAATGTGCCGTTCTCAGACACAATATTGCTACAGGCAAAACTAAAGAAAGACCACGTCCACCTAGAACAGAACATGTTCAACAGAATTTTCAACAGAATCCGCAACCTCCACAGAATGCACAGCAACAGACAGTAGCTGTACCCCAACCTCAGCCCATTGCCGCAACACAACACGTCACACAGCAAATGTATCAGTATGCACAATCCGATTACCCAGATTATCAGCAGTACACATGAAACAGCCTAGAGAGGGAGGTTGGCTTGCCCCTTATCGAGGTTCCTGTAGATCAAGATGGTCCCTATGTACATAGTCAGGTGTTAGGGAAAGACAGAAAATTTTTGATTGACACGGGGGCGAGCAGAACTACCATTAGTCATGACGAGGTCCCAGGGGCACCCCTCTCAGGCTCACAGAATGTTTCCCTTGGTTTTTCAGGAAAGCCTATTGTTAACGAAGTATCACAGCCAGTTCCCCTTGCAGTTGGTCCATTGTCCCGTACTACAGATTTATTGCTTACGAAATCGTGTCCTGAAAACTTGCTTGGTATTAAAACACTGAAAGCTCTAGGAGCTGTTATATGTTGTTCCCCGGAAGGAGTGAGATTATTCCTTCGTGATTTCAAGGGCCATTATGTGTTGAGAGATTTTGATGTCAGATTGAAAGATGTTCCACAGCATTTATGGGCGCAAGGTCCAACTGATGTAGGTTGTATGCATATTACTCCTTATCGTGTCACACTCAAGCAAGGTGTTGTTCTGCCCCGAATCCGACAATACAAATTGCCCCCCGAGGCTGTAACAGCCTTATTGAAAATTATTGACGAACTCATTGCCCAAGGAGTGGTTGTAGAAACCGACTCTAATGTATGTAATTCTCCAATCATCCCGATTCTTAAACGAACTGACCCGAATGCCCCTCCAGTATATCGTTTGGTGATCGATCTTCGAGAGCTGAACAAATGCATTGTACCACAGTATCCTGTGGTCCCAGATATCTCATCCCTATTGACTGCCATTGATTCCGAAGCAGCGTTCTTTACTGTAATTGACCTTAAGAACGCCTTCTTTAGCGTCCCCATTCATCCTGACAGCCAATACATATTCGGATTCTGTTTAAATGGCCGAAGCTTTAAATTTGCACGTGCACCTCAAGGGTTCACGGAAAGTCCAAGTATTTACAGCCAAGCACTGAAAAGACAACTAGACAGTATTCACATGCCTACTGACACTGCTCTACTACAGTATGTCGATGATCTACTGATCACAGCACGGACCGAACGTGACTGCGAGCGCGCGTCACTGACAGGCTTGTATTTCCTAGCCGAAAAGGGGCACAAGGTGTCCCCTTCGAAGCTCCAATTCTGTGCCCAGCAAGTGGTATACCTTGGGCACTTGCTGTCCCTGAGGGGTAGACAGTTGACACCAGATCGTATACAGTTAATTGCACATCTGCCACAACCCAAGACACAAAAGGAAGTACGGGCTTTTATTGGCCTCACTTCGTACTGCAGACAATGGATTCCCCAGTATGCATTTCTAGCCAAGCCACTCATACAGTTGACAACACAGGAGGCAGCGACTTCAACTGTCCTCCCTTGGACTCAGGAACATACACAAGCTTTTAATGACTTGAAGAAAGCCTTATGTCAAGCACCAGTTTTAGCGACACCATGTTACAGCAAACCTTTTACACTTTTTGTCACTGAACGCGATGGCACAGCGTTGTCCGTTCTCACACAAGATCAAGCAGGACATCACAAGCCTTGTGCCTATTTTTCTAGTACATTGGATCCAGTAGCCCAGGCTCTGCCTGCGTGCTTGAAATCAGTTGCAGCCACAGCACTAGCTATCAGACAAAGCGATTCAATAGTGTTAGGACATCCCTTGACAGTACAGGTTCCACATTCTGTGGAAGTACTTCTGAACCGTACCCAGACTCAGCACTTGACCATAGCACGACTGACAGGTTATGAATTGACACTGTTCCAACCACACATAGAAATCAGACGCTGCAACATACTCAATCCTGCCACATTGTTACCCTCGAGTACCCCAGATCCAGCACCACACGACTGTGTAGAAGTCATTAATACAGTGACGAAGCCCCGACAAGACTTGACAGACATTGCATTACCCGACCCCGACCTGACACTTTATGTGGATGGTTCATGTATGAGAACAAGTACAGGAGAATTAGTGGCCGCCTATGCAGTGACCACTGAAACTGATGTCATAGAAACACATCGTATAGACACACTATCTGTTCAAGCTGCAGAGCTCATTGCTCTGACCCAACCCTGTATACTAGCCAAGAACAAGAAAGTTAACATATACACAGACTCACAGTATGCATTCGGAGTCGTTCACGACTTCGGAGTTCTTTGGGAAGAGAGAGGTTTTTTAACTTCTCACGGTACCAAGATCCAGCATGGTCCCCTCATTCAAGCTCTGTTAGAAGCAATACATTTGCCGACAGCCATAGCCATTATGAAATGCAAAGCACATACCAAAGTCACCGTCACTATTTCCCAGGGTAACGACCTGGCAGATCGTACAGCCAAATTCACAGCTCAGACAATGAACAAGGAGGGATCCAGACAGATCAGGGATGGATGACGAAGGGACGAGCCACATGGTTCCTCCCCGACTCTATGGTTCAAATCATCATTAACACAGCACATAGTCTAGCACACTTAGGAGAGAAAGCTATGTTAGACAGTTTACAGAATCTCTGGTACAACAAACATTTACTAGCAGCCGCAAAACAGAAAGTGCGTACTTGCATGATCTGTTGTCAGTTCAATCCAGGAAAAGGTGTCCCCGTGGAACAGGGTGGATTTCATCCTCCTGACCATCCTTTTGAAGTCCTCCAGATGGATTATATCCAGATGGACAGATGTCGAGGATTTAAGTATGTCCTCGTAGTCGTATGTGCTCTTTCCCGATGGACAGAAGCATATCCAGTCCCCGATTACACTGCAGCAACCACTGCCAAACAGCTGGTACGTGAGTTTTTCCCGCGGTACGGTTTGCCCCGTGTCGTGTACTCCGATAATGGACAGCCATTCTCGTCCGAGCTTATGAAGCAGGTGTCACTCCTGTTAGGTTACTGGTGGAAGTTCCATTGTGTCCGACATCCTGAAGCCGCAGGTCTCGTAGAGAGACATAATCAGACCCTGAAAACACGCCTAGCCAAAATATGTGCCGAGAAAGGTGTAGATTGGATAGTTGCCTTGCCAGTTGCACTCTTTTACATGTGAATGGTAGCTCATTCTAGGACAGGGCTATCCCCGTATGAGGTGGTCTTCGGTAGACCTCCTAATATGTGGGGGACGCCTATGCCCCGTAAAGTCACAGATATTGACAGTTCTATGCTGACAGATTACTTGGCCGCATTGATGTCTGCACTACAATCTTGTCGTTCACAGGTCGCGGCTGCCTTTCCGGACAACACCCAAGTAAAGCCACATGAAGTCCGCCCAGGAGACCTGGTTCTCGTAAGGAACTTCGACCGGAAGAGTCCGCTGGAACCCAGATGGAAGCAGCCGAAGTTGGTTTTATTATCTACAAGGACTGCAGTTAAAGTAGAGGGGAGGAAAGGATGGCTGCATTCGAGCCATGTTAAAAAAAATCATGGACTGTGTCCAGACATTCAGATTAAGGACAGCCCACTTGCAGAGACTGATACTAAACTCCCCCTACTAGAGAAAACTCCCCAAGAGGAGTATCGTATGAAGTTGAGGTCTAGTAAGTCAGACAACGTTTAATTGTTTAAGTCCCCCCTGGGTGAAGCGGTTAGACAGGTTTCTGACATGTATAGAATAGACCCAAGTAGTCAGAGAGATAGGCATATTGAAAAGAGAAAACAGCATTGTAAAGTTTTGCACAGCGGATGTGTAATTGCCTTGATCTCAATGTTTCTTCTGAGTCTTACGATAATATGCACCAGTCTAATGTTACACATTTTATTTCCTCTTGATTCACTTGCACATGCTTCTTCTAATGACACTGTGGAGCACACTTTTAGTGATCTGCCCCCACATGAGTTATCCTATCGTTTAGCCATGCGCAACAATACATTCATCCGTATGTTACATCATTCACACCAGACCAGCAATGCCACTAATTGCTGGGTATGTGGCCGACTCCCTCCCTATCAGAAGTACAAGGGAGCTCTGCCCCTCTTTCCTTATCCGTTCACACATATTGGTTCGTGTGGTGCATGGTTTACCTTAATGTCTTCCCTAGATAGTAAGTCCCAGGTTTCCCAAGGCAATTGGATATGGGGGAACCTGAATACAGTCATGAATAAGACATGTTTCCCAGACCAAGAAGGTCTTCCCCAAAGGACAGGGACCGATCTAGAAAATGAAGTGTATGGATTAGGAAATTTTACACTTAACCTCATGATTCTGAACGTGCGGTCTGAGACCAATTCGGATTTGCCGTCTATTACAGTTGTACCAGTGAAAGGTGAATTATGCGTCAGGAAGAATGGTTCAGTACATTTAGGACACAGTGATTGTAATACTGTTGTCGAATTCAGTGATAAAGGAAAGTCTACTTTCAGAGCCTCCCGCCATTCTTATTTCATATGTGGTCAGACAGCCTATGTACGTCTGCCTTTGGATTGGGATGGGACATGCTATATTGCGTTCCTATTGCCACCTGTTTTTCTAGCCCCGCCTGATTATCACAGAAATCCAAATCTTGTACATGTAAGACATAGAAGGGAGATCAAGACCCCGATTGTCGACCAGACTGAAACCACATGGGAACAATACACAGATTTCAATAAAGGATTCTTTTTCTTTGTAGGTCCTGTTCAGAATAGTAAACTGATACGCAAGTTAACTAGGACCTTAGAAGCAGTAGTGAACGAAACTACTTCTGCTTTAGGTAACCTGACCGAGGAACAATCCGCTATGAGACTTGTTGTTCTTCAAAATCGCCTTGTCCTTGACGTCATCCTGGCAGATAGGGGCGGGGCTTGTAGAGTCATCGGATCCAGTTGTTGCGTGTTTATTCCAAATAACGCGCCATCCGTGTATAAGGCCATAACTCGGCTTCATGAAATAGCTCACCAGATACACCAGAATCCAGGCTCCTGGACTTGGTCCGGTTGGTTCTGGAGTGTAGTAACTGCCTGGGGATGGAAGTTGTTGTCATTCCTAGAAATAATATTGGTCATAGTATTCAGTTGTTGTCTCTGTCTGCAATGTGGGCCAGCGATTTGCGGCTTGTGCGCCACAGCTTGTATTCCCCATCCAAGCACACGTTCCCGTTCCCGAATAAAGAAAGAAGAACAAATGATGCTTTATGAACAGATAGATGATCTCATGAATATTGATATATCCTAAAGGGTGTAGTAGGGTCCAAGGAGGGAATGAGGTAATAGAAATTTTCAGGTAGCCAATATGTCCCCCACTCGCACCCTATCCCCATGCACTCATGTTCCATGTATGTCGTGTAACTTCTGTTCTGTACATGCTAGACACACGCAGATACATTTGCGTCCATCTTTAACATGTAAGCTATCCAACCATACCAAGAAATCTCGTTAAATATGTCCCTAGGTATACGGTGCCACCGTCTTTACATGGTGCACTTCTGAATTCGCACACGTTTTCTCCATGTTTCCTGGCCCAGTCGAGCTAGGCCCTTAAACGAGGCCTCTCTGCCTCATCTCTCCTGTCTCCGAAAGCTGTGCGCATCCCTGACCCCTGCCTTACTTCCTGCCAGCGCAGCGGTGCCCGGCTCGGCCTGGACTGCCTGCCAAATTCATGTTTTGCCTACAGTTATCTGCTCAGCCTCCTCGAAAACACATTCCAGTCTAGTGAAATAGGTAAACATATTCCCGGCTGCAGAGCAAAGGGCCCGGCCCTTTCTGTCCTCCTTGCAAGTGATTTACTGACTCCGTTACCATGG
Source organism: Lissotriton vulgaris (assembly GCF_964263255.1). Lineage (NCBI taxonomy): Eukaryota > Metazoa > Chordata > Amphibia > Caudata > Salamandridae > Lissotriton > Lissotriton vulgaris. Next base: position 404,704,318 of record NC_141697.1, on the reverse strand, counting down.
TAGGCCCACGGCTCCGCACATTGCACCAAAACACGTATGCACGCACCAGTTTTCAGTATTGGATGGCCCCTGCCCGAGAGACCTTTTACTTCAGACACTACATCCTCCAAACATAAGATACCAGATATGCCATAGGTACAGGTTGCCCTGACACTCCAGACATCAGTCTCCTCCACTAGTGCTAAAGTCAAAGCCCCCAGTTTCACGTCATGCTAGTTGCGCGCGCATCCAGGTTAAGGGTTTCTGCTGATTCTGCAACTTTTCTCTATGCATCCACCCACATGTGACGTATCTTGTGACGTTTCTCTGACATGTACAGTGCACGCCCATGTGTACGCCTCTTTTTCACGCCTCCTCTTACGCACATGTGTTCTTATCTCTCTCTTTTCACCTGTTACGCCTACTGTATTGGATTCAATTGCAATGTTTTACTATATATAATGTGTAATGTTAATAAAACGTTGACTGTCCCTTCCCGAACCCTAGTGGTGACGGAACATGATATCCATCCTCGAGGACCATTGTCCATTAAAGCCCGTATGACTCAGATACCACGGACTCTGCCTCTCATTTGATGAGCTGTCTTGTATTGATAATTATACGGAAAAATTGCATAGGTAAATTAATTTACCACACATCGATGATTGATCCCCAATGATGATTATCCAACGCAAAACTTTTTGCTCATTCAATCTTGACCAAAAACTATTCTATTTAAGTTTTAAAGCTTTATTAAAAGTAAAAATATTTATTAAAATCAAGCTTGTCATAAAACATAAATTACGGTTGATTAAAAATGGAAAAGTGCTTATAGTGATTTATTTCACACATTTATTGTGGGCGAGCCGAGCCCTCACCTGGTTTGAACTTCTTTTTGGTGCTAAATCGTTGGTCCCTCTGTCCTAGAGGTGATGATGATGGTTTCTTCTTAGAAGTGAAGCTTCTGTCTGTTATGAGAAAAATGCTGCGTGTTAAAACGCTAGCATTCATCAGATCTGCCAAAAAGTGCAGCAAGACAACACCCTTCCGAAAAAGGGACATTTTTACTTTAGAGTAGACAGTCACAAATTATTAGATTGGTTTCTGTATTCAGATTTCTTCATTCCTAGACAAAATACTAGTGAGTGGTGTATGTCTATGACATTTAACATTCTTAAATGTAATTTGTAGGTGGAACATCTGGTGCTGGGCCCAGCGCGGAGGTGGAGGAGGAAATCTCTGGCGAGGAGGCGGTGCAAGTGCCGGACCAAACTGCCACGGTAGTGGCGGGCAGTGGTAAGCTCTTATATTCCTTACTTATTGAGACTGCAGACTGCATAGTGTGGTCCCCGTGAGAAAACGTAAGGCTTGTCCAGATGAGAGACATGAAGAAGAATGATTGACATATAGTTTGAATGGATGGATGCCTGGATCATGGTACTTTCTGCTCTTAGATAGCATATGTGTATCTAGAGAGAGTAGACGGTCACTGGATGAACTAAGTGTTACTTTGAAGAGCATGTAACACTGCACCTGCACGTCTGTCCCAGTGTAGGAAAGGCAAGGAAAAGAAGTTGTAATACTAATTTTGTCCGAATACTACCATGAATAGTAGCAGTAGTTTGTATTGCAAGCACAGTATATATCCGGCTATTACGATGGCCACTCACTACCTCTGTTAATAAGTTTAGTAGAACTCGGTCATTCATGTGTGGATGTATCACTGTTCACTCAATAAAAAGCAAAGCACCTAAAGTCATCACATATGTAAGCAAATACATACCATGTACAGTGATAATCAGATTATTTATCTTCTTCATTTTCCTTTTCTAGTATTCATTGGCACTGTAGGGTGAAAGTTACATTAATTAAGCAGTAGCCCTTGTAACAGAGTATTCTCAGTGCCACCTATAATAGAAAAGTAAGAGCATCACCACCTGCATGTACTGGACTGGTACAGTAACGCAAGTCTGTCTCACTCATCATGGCGAACGTCTGTTTTTCTCGGGTGCAAGTTGACTGCGCTGGCATTATGCCGCCTTGCAGAAGTTAACGTACAAATTTTGCTAAACAAGAGAGAAGAAGAAGAATAAGACTGGAGTCAACTCTAATGGAGTGAGTCCATAGTGCTCGTAGATTTGATTCCTTAAACTCCCACTAATGTTAGAGCAAGGATGAAGAAGTGGGAGGTTAGATAGATACTGGCCACAGTAGCTATGTACTGCGCTTACAAGTTGCTAGTTCTACTGTGACACAACTTTCTGCTGAATCATTTTGTGTTAATCTTAAAGAGCATTGGTTACAGACTATGTCTTTTTCTTTCTTCATATAGATGCTCCTTCCAAACCAACATGGAAGGAGCTGGTTAGATGGGCCTGGCAACGGAGGCTGGAGGCCACTGTCGCTGAAAATCGGCGGCTGGTGGCCCAGGAGGAGGAGGACACGCAGAGTACGTCTACAACATCTACGGCAACACCTGCCTCCTCCTCTGCTCTCCCTGGGTCAGCCAGTCAGCGCAGCAGGTCTCCAGTGGTACGGAGCTGGGGTACCGCAGCCACCCGCCACCGCCGAGCAGCAAAGAAACCAGCTGCCCCCCACAGCAGTTACAAAAAAAGTATGCACCGCCTTTCCCTGAGGGTCTCCTACCTCGAGCAGGAGCTCCTCAACTCCAAAACCCTGCTCGAGACCCTCCGCAAGTAGCTTGCCGACCTGGCCCGGAAAGTCAACAGCAGCAGCCAGCAGTTGGAGGAGCCTGTCCCTTGCCCCTTTTTTAAAGACTTCTGGGGGGTGGGAATTGGGAGTTGGGTTTTTTGGACTTTTCACGGACATTCGTTGGGGTTAGGGAGTGGGGGGGTGGGTTGGGTCTTGTGGGAGATTATTTTTGTTATGGATATAAATATACTTTAAACTTTATCTTAGCATACGTGTTTTTTTTACTGCTTTTGAGGCTGGTGGGTGGGGGTTTAACAGTTTGTTTGTTTTCCGGAAACTTAAGTGGCATCTTGATTCAAGTTGTGTAATTAATTGCCCAAATGTTTTCAAAACTAAGTGCCCCTCACAGAGTAAGTAAATTCAGTCAATAGTCCTCGGACTTTACTAGTACTAGCGTCAGTCTCTCTTCTCTCCTAATACTCTATTATACTTCCTCCCCCAAACGCTTATCTTACCTGTAATTTGTGTTTGGAAATAGGGTTAGGCACAGGGCTGGCTGCACGGCAAATGGCGATTAAGGTTGGCAATCCTGGGCGGATGAAATGTCATCATGGTGGTGGTACTAGTGGTGTTACACAGTGGCAGTTGCAGCATCTGAAAAAAAAGAAAATTAAACCTTGTTTGTCCTTACCGTAGCATTAGAACGGTACAACAGAGAATATAGCAGCTGACAGTACACTAGAACAGTGCCACAATGTAGCCTAACAAATGGTAAAGTATTGAAAGTATAACTAGTACTTGCGTTGAATTTCTTTGACATTGGCAACTACTACAAGAAATAGTACCGAAGGTGAAGGACACAGCAGCGTAATAATTTGTCACGTCTAGGAGGAGGATGTTCTTGATGACCAATCAAGTTGATGGCGCACATGAAAATCTGCTTTCATTTGCCAATAGTGACTGAGTGTCAAGCTGAGTAAGAATAGAATATATCCTCGGATTCCTTCACCAGCCTGGTGCTATGACCTTATCCTCCCCAGCAAGTGTGTGGAATTATTGCTGTCATTTAGTCACACATCAATCAAAACCACACAGCCCGGGGGAAGAGAGTTAGGGTTTGGAAAATGGATGGGAATGGGGGATTTGGGAAAGTATTTTTGAGAGAAGAAAAAAAAAGCACAGCATGGACAAACAATAATTGAAGATAAAGAAATCTTTGGGTACAAAGCTAACCATAAATCTTTTGAGTGACATAAAGGAAGTGCATGCACTACTGCATGCATGGTTACTGAAAAGTAAGTAGTACTTTCGACAACCATGACTGAAAGAATGCGACAGTACAGGGCTGCGGCGTTTTCACTTGCCTATCTCTGCACTCAGAGAAACACTTTTTACATTAAATTAGGTTTGCAAAATAGCAGAAGTAAAACCTATAGAATATATAGGATGAATTTAGAAGCAGAGATCAAAGAAATGCAGAGTCACACTCATAGAAGTTCACAGCAATAACATTACTTAAAAGATAATTAGAAAATAATGGATACTGTATCTGTATGTTGTTGTAGTTGTCCTGTTGAATTTGGTAAGTTGCATGCATCAAACCATTCCTCTTATTAGCGGGACGCCTCCATTCCAGCTGACCCTCCGTCCATCAATGTTGGTGACCAGAAGACACCCTGTCCACTGCCTGCCTTGCGGATGTTGAATTGCGGCTCGCTAATGTGAAGCCAGACTTCATCCTTTTTTTCCCATTGCACAGACTGAAACCCGGCCTGTAATTATTGATGGAAAAACAGGAAGTGATATTAGAACACCACTGACAAATAAAAATAAGGTATGTACACTGTGTAGTGCAAGTAGTCACACTTTGAGTTTCCTAATAGACAGTACAATATTTTTGAAAGTGCGTACTCTGTCTGGGTCTCCTTTTGAAGGATAAATAAGTATGGGCGAATTAATTCAGCGGATCTTTCCCCTCAAGCTAGGTGTACTGTAAACTGTGTTTTAGCACAAAATTAGACCTTCCCAGCAGTGCTCCCAGACCCTTACTAAACCCAGTCGCAAAAATGTAGAAGACCCCCAATCAGATCTCAAAAAACGAGGCCTAGTAGAAAAATGGTGACAAAACGTACTTTGAAAGTAAAGTAGGCAAAAATCCCCCCTTACCCACCGTGGATTGTATTCAAACCACTTGCAAGCAAGCAAAAGTATCCATACCCAGCATCGCTCCAAGACTCGCAAACCCCCCACAAACAGCCCCCCACTCAAACACATGCAATACAATACCGCTAACCCTAACGAGCCCTAAGTTAAGAATAGTGGCAAACGCTTTCTTTAACTAGGCCAAATCCCCCCTTTCCCACAATGGATTTTCTTCAAATCACTTGCAACCAAAATTACACATTCCCACGAGTGCTCTAAGACCCCAGAACTCAGATGCAAAAATCTAGAACACCCCGAAACACATGCAATCCTGCTGCTAGTGCTAACCCTAACGAACCCTAAGTTACAAAAAGTGCCAAAAGGCTTTTCAGCATAGTTTTCTCCAAACCACTTTTATCCGGTACTAGGCCTTCCCAGAAATGCTCCAAGACCCGCCAACCAACCCGCAAAAAAGCACAACACTCCCAAACAGGCAAAAAGCAAAAATTAGAAAATCTCATACTTACAATATTTTTCGGCCTTCTGTCCAAACGCGCTGTGCAGCTAGGCCATAACTCCCCTTTTCCATCATGGATTTCCTGAAAAACAAATGCAATCAAAATTAGACTGTGCCAGCAGTGCTCCCAGACCCCAAAACCTACCCAAAAACACCCGGAACCCCCCCAAACAGCACCTCAAAGACAAGCAAGTCAGCAAAAACACAAAAAGATTTTCGCCTCCGATTTTGTCAAAACCACTTTTATCCAGTATTAGACCTTCCCAGCAATGGCCCCAGAGCTGCCAACACAGGCGGAAACTAGTAGAAGACCCCCAAACAGCCAAAAAGCAAAACTTCAAAAATGGCAAATTTCCAGAATCACTCCGCATGCGCTCTGCAGCTAGGCCCTAACTCCCCTCTGCCACCACTGAATAGCTTCAAACCTCTTGCAAACAAATGCATCCATACCCAGCAGTGCTCTCAGACCCCGAAACCCACCCACAAACACCAGGAAGCCCCCCAAACAGTCCCCCGAAAATGCTAAATGGAGCGAAATGTCAGAAAAAGCAAAAACTTTTTCCGCATGGATTTTGTCCTAACCACTTTTATCCTGTATTAGACCTTCCCAGCAATGGCCCCAGAGCCGCCAACCCAGGCAAAAACAAGTAGAAGACCCCCAAACAGGCAAAAAGCAAAAATGGAAAATCTCATACTTACAATATTTTTCGGCCTTCTGTCCAAACGCGCTGTGCAGCTAGGTCATGACTCCACTTTTCCACCATGGATGTCCTAGAAAACAAATGCAATCAACATTAGACTGTGCCAACAGTGCTCCCAGACCCCGAAACCCACCCACAAACACCAGGAAGCCCCCCAAACAGGCCCCCAAAAACATGTTAGTGAGCAAAAAGGCAAAAACTTTTTCAAGTCTGATTTTCGCCAAACGACTTTTATCCGGTATTAGGCCTTCCCAGCAATGGCACCAGAGCCGTCAACTCACCCGCAAAGAAGTAGAACACCCCCACGAGTGCAGAGTCTTTCTTCATTGGGCGTAATCCAGCCCTCTGCTTTGAGGGAAATAGGAGTCTGGAGGAGGAGGATAGAGGAGCATGTTCTTGTGAACTTGTGAACCTGAGGAATGCAGACTGCGGCACCTTCAAATCAATAAGCAAATACGTGAAGACAGTTCTGCTGATGGGCTTGTTCTTGTGATTAGGTGATTAAAGTTTTATTTATATTGACTTTGCAAAACAAAGAAAGACATACACACAGGAATAAAAGTGAATAAGGACGAAAAAGAAAGTTATTGATTTATTGGCTCATTTTCAGGGCTCGGTGTCAGGGAAGAAGACGAGTTCGTCCTCATACTTTGCGAATTCAGGCAGGAGTAGGTCACCTAACAGAGAAGAAATTCCCTCATCTAAGTTGGTGTCCTCCTCGTCTTCTTCCGGCGTGTATTCTCGTACTTTGTAATCTGGTGGTATGAGGTGCTGATTCATCTTGATCATTGTTAACCTCTCCACACTTTTGGGCGAGAGGCGGGTCCTTTTGCAAGTTACAATGCCACCAGCAGCACTGAAAACACATTCAGAAGACACGCTTGTGAGTGGGCAAGATAAGTAGATTATAGCCAGGTTGGAGATCTCTGCCCACAATTCTTTTTTCCCATGCCAATACGACAATGGGTCATCATGAACATAGACCTCTGTTGAGTCATTCAGATAGTCCTGCACCATCGACTCAAGGTTCTCCACGGTTCCTCCACTTTGCTTATTTTTTGCTGGGACCTTTTGAGAAGCAAACCCAAGCTGAGTTAGGCAATCCTCTTCTTCATACAATGTTACTGTTGTGTCTGGTGCAGATGATCCGGTTGCTGGTGTCTTTAACGGCTGAGAGGTCACTTCTGCCACAGCCACAGGTGCAGAAGTGGATTCTTTTGACTCCGGATGGCCTGCTGATGCTGATGTACTGCTTTTTCCTTCAATTTCCTGCCGTTCTCTTTCAAACCTCATGGCTGACACAGCTAGCCAATGTTTGTACTTTAAAACTTCAGCGTCACCAAAAGGAAAGAATGCTCTGCCTGCCAGTGCCTTTTTGTAGCATGGATCCAGAATAGTAGCACAGATGTAATGCTGTTCTGTGTGGATCGTTTGAAGACGTTCATCGCAAAGTAGGCGCTGTAATAATTTCTCCGCCAAATCAAAAGCTTCTTGCTTTTCTTCATCTTTTTTAAACGTATGGGACAGCTTTTCCCAAATTACAGTCCTCCCTGCTGACTGTATGCGTGAAGACCTCAAAAGGACGAAGCATGTCTGTTAGGCTTTTAACTAGCTCCCATTGCTCCGCATGTAACCTCAGGTCCTTCACAGCTGTACCCAGTGTAAGGAAATACTGATCGACTACCGTAAACTGCTCATACAGACGCTCAAGCATGTAGAAGGTTGAGTTCCAATGTGTTGCCACCTCCTGGATGAGTGCTTTCACTGGCAGTCGACGTTCATGTAGCAGGCCCCTCAGATGCATCCGGGCCTTAAAAGAATGGCTGAAATGTGTGCCAATTCTTCGGTAGGTGGTCAGTAACTCGCACGCTGGACTTTCTTCACTCAATAATTTTTTAACAACCAGGTTTATACAGTGCGCCAAACACGGAACTCTGAAATAGTTACCCTTATCCATGGCCTTAATTACATTGGCGCCATTATCCGTGGAAACATAACCAATCTTGCGTTTTATTGGGGACAGCCATTGAAAGACCTTTGTGTTAAACTCCTGCAAAATGTTTTCTGCTGTATGACTTGACTCCATGCCAAACATGGCTAGTGTTACATGTTTCCGAGCAGCTTTAAAAATGTTGTCCGGGTCAACACCTGCCCTTAGCTTATCTGTAACTCCTGAAAAAGAGACCCAGTGTGCAGTGATGCACATGTAATCAGTGCCTGCACCACTGGTCCACATGTCTGTTGTCAGATGTATAGTGTGAACAGCACTCTTCTTCAAAGCTGCCCCAATCGCCTCCAGCACATCTGCATGTAATGCTGGAACCGCAACTCTGGCAAAATAGAACTGGCTAGGAACCTTCCATTTAGGGCAGAGCGTTGCCACTAATTCAAGAAAACCAACCCCTTCCACAAAAGAAAAAGGGAGAAGGTCCAGAGCTAGCATTTTAGCCAGCTTAGTGTTATACTGACGCGCCATTGGGTGGTTGCGTTCAAATGGCGCTTCTGAAAACAACATGCTTCTAATGGTGGGCTGGACCATGATTTTACGGGATGATGATGATGACTTCTTTGACCCAGTTACGCTCAGTGATGATGAACTTTTTCGCATTGGTGTCTCACTCTCTCCCACACTCTTAGTGTGGCTCACAGGGAGTGTGCTGCTGACAGGGGTACTGGGTGTAGGTGAAGAAATGTTTGACTCTTCTTCCTCCTTGTCATCATCAGATGAAACATCAACGGATACAGTTTGTTGACTTCCGATTCGGGCTTCCTTAATCTCCTTTAGGTGCGCATGCCAATGGACAGTGTGCTGTCTCTCAAGATGACCCCTCTGGCCTCCGCTACCATAGTTGGTACCAAGCTTACCACGACTAACTGCAAGCTCACAAATGCTACAAATGGCTATGTTTCCCCTTCTTGCGCAAACACTAAAGAAGTCCCAAACTGCAGACTTCAAATGTCTTTGGGGGGCGGAGGAGGCGATACTGGTCATGCTGCTAATGCCAGATGAAGTGGAGGATGTGTGTTGCCGAACTTTACTACGTTGTGCACTTGCACCACCACTAATTGAGGTTGAGGTGGATGGAGGTCCCTTCTGGCGAGAAAAAATATGGAAGCAGTAGGTGGTGGTGTACTAGTTAACTCCAATGATGGTGGTCCCATTGCCTCCTCGTCGACCAGATCATGCTCAGCAGCTTTTCGGGCTAGGGTAAAAATGTCTGTTTGCTGCATGCCCGCTGAGGCTGGAGTGGCGTGTATGATTACTGCGTCGTCGTGCGAGTCTTCATCAGCAAGAGAAGTATACGCCACTTTTTCAGCATCGTCATCATCCCACCCCATAACTATGAGCCTTTCGGGGACCTTCCTTTTACGCTTAGCTACCTTTGTCAGATCATGGTGCGCCTCACTCTCAGACAGCAGTGGTGGTTCCCAAGTTGGATCCATATCATCAGAAGGAAGGGGGCTTGAAGAAGATGTAGACAACATCCTTGATCTTTTCCTTGCTAGGGATGTGGAAGACAATGAATGATCAGGAGTAGTGGCTTCCTCAAATGATACCTCGGCTTGAATGTCAATTTCCTGATGTGCCCCTACTTCGGGAGGAACAACTAATGTGGGCACTGGTGCCCCTCCATGCACCTCTGCTTGCGCATCTCCTTGTGCTGCCTCTCCTTCCACATGTACTTGGGCTTGTACTGGCACATGTGGTTGTTGTTGCGGATGTGGTTGTTGAACACTCGTCAGATGAGTTGATTGAGGGACATTGCTGCTACTTTCTTGCGATGAGCCAACATCACTGATCAATGGTGATTGAACAACTAGACTAAGTGCCTCTGTAGCAATCAAGGGCTTGGACTTAAGTTGGCATGGTGGTGGTGGCACTGAGCCCAATGGAGTGGGGGTGCTGCTCCCAGCTTGGTCCCCAGCAGCTCCCGCTGCTGCTGCAGGTGTACTTTTTTTTTTATTCCCAAAAAATATGGCGGTCGGCACACCAGTCTCCTTGGTAACTTGCTTCTTCTGCTCCTTACTGGCAATTTTCTTGCTAGAGGAGCTACAGGGAACTTTTTTTGGGGCCATCTTCTTCAGATGTCAGAACAGCAGGCTGCAGTTGCACGAGTTGCAGAGTTGTCTTCTTGCGTGACGTTATGCTGCACACCCACCGCTGCAGGACTTCTTCCTGGCACTGGTGGTTCTCTTGTGCACCTAAAAGCAATGGAAGACAGAGGAACATCAGTTATACTCCCCAAAAAGTCAAAAAACACATAAAAATCAACACAATCCCATGCCATCCATGCGCTCAATGATGTTTAAAATCAAGACACCCCACAGAAAGACTAGGCCCATGCACCACTCACTACCCCTGGGCATAATGGATGGAAGCTAGGCAAAATGGGTGCAGGCCTGAGAACACTGCCTGCATTCAAACTGGCACCTTGCCCCCCAGCACATGGCCAGGGCCTGCCTGTACCAAAACTCAAAATGGCCCCCACCCACATGGCCAGTCCCCATCAACACCCCAAAAAGCTCTCCATGATGTTTACATTAAAGAGACCCCACAGAAAGACTCAGTCCATGCACCACTCACTACCCCTGGGCAAAAGGCCCCAACAGCAGGCCAAAAAATCGAAAAACACACAAAAATCAGCACAATCCCATGCCATCCATGCCCTCCATGATGTTCAAATTCAAGACACCCCACAGAAAGACTATGCCCATGCACCACTCACTACCCCTGGGCAAAAGGCTCCAACAGCAGGTCAAAAAATCGAAAAACACACAAAATCAGCACAATCCCATGCCATCCATGCCGTCCATGATGTTTAAATTCAAGACACCCCACAGAAAGACTAGGCCCATGTACCACTCACTACCCCTGGGCATAATGGATGGAAGCTAGGCAAAATGGGTGCAGGCCTGAGAACACTGCCTGCATTCAAAATGGCCCCTTGCCCCCAAGCACATGGCCAGGGCCTGCCTGTACCAGCACTCAAAATGGCCCCCACCCACATGGCCAGTCCCCATCAACACCCCAAAAAAACGAAAAACACACAAAAATCACCACAATCCAATGCCATCCATGCCCTCCATGATATTTACATTAAAGAGACCCCACAGAAAGACTCAGTCCATGCACCACTCACTACCCCTGGGCAAAAGGCCCCAACAGCAGGCCAAAAAATCGAAAAACACACAAAAATCAGCACAATCCCATGCCATCCATGCCCTCCATGATGTTCAAATTCAAGACACCCCACAGAAAGGCTAGGCCCATGCACCACTCACTACCCCTGGGCATAATGGATGGAAGCTAGGCAAAATGGGTGCAGGCCTGAGAACACTACCTGCATTCAAAATGGCCCCTTGCCCCCAAGCACATGGCCAGGGCCTGCCTGTACCAGCACTCAAAAGGGCCCCCACCCACATGGCCAGTCCCCATCAACACCCCAAAAAATCAGAAAAACACACACAAATCACCACAATCCAATGCCATTCATGCCCTCCATGATGTTTACATTAAAGAGACCCCACAGAAAGTCTCAGTCCATGCACCACTCACTACCCCTGGGCAAAAGGCCCCAACAGCAGGCCAAAAAATCGAAAAACACACAAAAATCAGCACAATCCCATGCCATCCATGCCCTCCATGATGTATAAATTCAAGACACCCCACAGAAAGACTAGGCCCATGCACCACTCACTACCCCATGGCATAATGGATGGAAGCTAGGCAAAATGGGTGCAGGCCTGAGAACACAGCCTGCATTCAAGATGGCCCCTTGCCCCCAAGCACATGGCCAGGGCCAGCCTGTACCAGCACTTAAAATGGCCCCCACCCACATGGCCAGTCCCCATCAACACCCCAAAAAATCAAAAAACACACAAAAATCACCACAATCCCATGCCATCCATGCCCTCCATCATGTTTACATTAAAGAGACCCCACAGAAAGACTCAGTCCATGCACCACTCACTATCCCTGGGCAAAATGCCCCAACAGCAGGCCAAAAAATCGAAAAACACACAAAAATCAGCACAATCCCATGCCATCCATGCCCTCCATGATGTATAAATTCAAGACACCCCACAGAAAGACTAGGCCCATGCACCACTCACTACCCCATGGCATAATAGATGGAAGCTAGGCAAAATGGGTGCAGGCCTGAGAACACTGCCTGCATTCAAAATGGCCCCTTGCCCCCAAGCACATGGCCAGGGTCTGCCTGTACCAGCACTCAAAATGCCCCCCACCCACATGGCCAGTCCCCATCAACACCCCAAAAAATCGAAAAACACACAAAAATCACCACAATCCTATGCTATCCATGCCCTCCGTCATGTTTACATTAAAGAGACCCCACAGAAAGACTCAGTCCATGCACCACTCACTACCACTGGGCAAAAGGCCCTAACAGCAGGCCAAAAAATTGAAAAACACACAAAAATCAGCACAATCCCATGCCATCCATGCCCTCCATGATGTTTAAATTCAAGACACCCCACAGAAAGACTAGGCCCATGCACCACTCACTACCCCTGGGCATAATGGATGGAAGCTAGGCAAAATGGTTGCAGGCCTGAGAACACTGCCTGCATTCAAAATGCCCCCTTGCCCCCAAGCACATGGCCAGGGCCTGCCTGTACCAGCACTCAAAATTGCCCCCACCCACATGGCCAGTCCCCATCAACACCCAAAAAAATCAAAAAACACACAAAAATCACCACAATCCAATGCCATCCATGCCCTCCATGATGTTTACATTAAAGAGACCCAACAGAAAGACTCAGTCCATGTACCACTCACTACCCCTGGGCAAAAGGCCCCAACAGCAGCCCAAAAAAATCGAAAAACACACAAAAATCAGCACAATCCCATGTCATCCATGCCCTCCATGATGTTTACATTAAAGAGACCCCACAGAAAGACTAAGTCCATCCACCACTGAGTACCCCTGGGCAAAAGGCCCCAACAACAGCCCAAAAATCGAAAATTCCGAAATTGTAGTTGCAGCAACTGTAATGCCCCAAACAAACTTACTTGTGAAATTTCTAATCCAAAAGTGATCCACAGAAAGTCTAAAAGGCTTCAAATCCAAATATCCAGCAGCGTCCACAAAAAGTAAACCTTCCAGGTCAAGAATCCAAATGAAAGTGACCAGCACATGAAGAAAGCACTGGGAGGAGCCTGCTGGACAGGAACAGGAAGTGGGAGACAGTGGGGCACTTCCTCCCCCCCCCAATGGACTCCTTGCAAAGGAAAGTGCAGGCAAATGTCAAATGAGGAGTTATTCTGATAAAAATCATAATTTTCAGAAGGTTTATGCTGCTTGCTGGTGGATTTCTTGTGCAGAATTGCAAATTTTGCAATTTTGCGAGTGCGAGATTGTTGCTGCCCGCCGCATCTACGTGTTCGCAATTGCGAGCTCTCGCGATCCGTGCTCTGCGAGGTGGCAAGCCGCGATGACGTAATCGCGGTCGCCAAACTCCTGCGGGTTCCCGCAGCAAGATCCAAAATGGCGCAGCACAAGCAAAATATGGAGAAAAACAACTCTGCAAACGCTGAATGACGGTAAGTGAACAGCGCGCACCGCAATATTGTATCACCAAAGCAAAAAAAATCCGCTGCGTGCAAATTTTCAAATTTTCGGCAAATTCACGAAAGTTCGCGGATTTGCCGAAAATCTGCAAATTCAGCGAGCGGAATGGATTTTACGCCCATGCTTAGAGAAGAGGGCTGCAGAAACTGGCAAAAGAGGTGCAAAAAGAGGGGTGAGGGGTGCAGACAGAGGCATGAGAGGTATAGAAAGAGGGAAGTGGGGCACAGAAAGAGGAAAGAGGGTTGCAGAAATAAACAAGAGAGGTGCAGAAAAAAGAACAGTGTAGAAAGAACCAACAGAGGTGCAGAAAGAGGCAGGAGGGGTGCAGAAAGAGACAAGAGAAGTGCAGAAAGAAGTAAAAGGCCAAAGAGGAACCGAAAGAGGCAAGAGGGGTACACAAAGAGGTAAGAGGGTACAGAAATTTACAAGAGAGATGCGTAAAGAAGCAAGAGAGGTGTAAAGAAAAGAAGCAAGAGAAGTAAAGAAAGAGGCTAGAGCGGTACAGAAAGAGGCAAGAGGAGTGCAGAAAGAGCCAAGAGAAGTACAGAAAGAGATAAGAGAGTTGCAGAAAGAGAAGTGTAGAAAGAAGTAAAAGAGGTGCGGCAAGAGGTAAGAGGGGTGCAGAAAGAGGCAAGAGAGGCGCTGAAAGAGGTAAGAGAGGAGCACACAGAGGGAAAATGGGTGTAAAAAGAGGCATGAGGGGTGCAGAAAAATGCAAGAGAGATGCAGAAAGAAGCAAGAGAAGTGCAGGAACAAGCAACAAAGTTGCAGAAGAGGCAAGAGGGTTCAGAAAGAGGTAAGAGAAGTACAGAAAGAAGGAAGAGAGGTGCAGAAAGAGACAAGAGAAGTGCAGAATGAGGTAAGAGGGTTGCAGAAACAGGCAACAAGAGGTGCAGAAAGAGGGAACAGTGGTACAGAAAGAAGCAAGAGCAGTGCAGAAAGAATCAAAAGAGGTGTGGAAAGAGACAAGAGGAATACAGAAAGAGGAAAGAGAATTATAGACAGAGGCAACAGAGTTGCACAAAGAGGCAAGAGGGTTACAGAAATCTGCAAGAGAGAAGCAGAAAGAAGCAAGAGAGGCGCAGAAAGAAGCAACACAGGTACAGTAATAAGCAACAGGGCAACAGAAAGAGAAAAGAGGGGTGCAGAAAGAGGTTAGAGAAGTACAGAAAGAAGCAAAAGCGGTGCAGAAAGAGGTAAAAGGGGTGTGTAAAGAAGCAAGAGAGGTGCTAAAAGAGGTAAGAGAGGAGCACAAAGAGGGAAAACGGGTTTAAAAAGAGGCAAGAGGGGTGCATAAAGATGCAAGAGAGGTGCAGAAAGAAGTAATAGAAGTGCAGGAACAAGCAACAGAGGTGCAGAAAGAGGCAAGGGGGGCAGAAAGAGGCAACAGAAGTGCAGAAAGAAGCAATAGAGGTACAAAAAGAGACAAGAGAAGTGCCGAATGAGGGAAGAGGGTTGCAGAAACAGGCAAAAAGAGGTGCCGAAAGAGGGAACAGAGATACAGACAGAGGTGAGAGAGGTGCAGAAAGAGGGAACAGGGGCTCAGAAAGAGGGATGAGGGGTGCATACATTTACAAGAGAGGTGCAAATAGAAGCAATTACAGTACAGACAGAATCAAAAGAGGTGCAGAAAGAGGCAAGAGGGATACAGAAATGTGCAATAGAAATGCAGAAAGAAGCAACAGATGTGCAGAAAAAGCAACAGTGGAGCAGAAAGAGAAAAGATTGGTGCAGAAAGAGGGAAGAGAAGTGCAGAAAGAGGCAATGGAGTTGCAGAACCAGTCAAAACAGGTGCAGAAAGAGGAAACAGGGGTGCATACAGAGGCAAGAGGGGTGCAGAAAGAAGCAATAGAGGTGCAGAGAGAATCAAGAGCAGTCAAGGAAGAACCAACAGAGGTGCAGATAGAGGCAAGAAGGGTACAGAAAGAGGCAAGAGAAATGCAGAAAGAAGCAAAAGAGCATCATAAACAGGCAACAGAGGAGCAGAAAGAGAAAAGAGGGTACAGAAAGAGGGAAGAGAAATACAGAAAGAGGCAAAAGAGGTACAGAATCAGGCAAAAGGGGTACAGACAGAGGCAAGAGAGGTGCAGAAAGAAGAAAGAAGGGTACATAAAGAGGCAAGATGGGTGCAGAAATTTGAAAGAGAGGTGCAGAAAGAACCAACAGATGTGCAGAAAGAGGCAAGAGCGGTACAGAAAGAGAGAAGAGAAGTGCAGAAAGAAGCAACAGAGATGCAGAAGGCGGCAAGTGAACTGCAAAAAGAGGCAAGAGAGTTGCAGAAATTGGCAACAGATGTGCAGGAAGAGGGAACAAGGGTGCAGAAAGAGGCAAGAGAGGTGCAGAAAACGGGAACAGGGGTGCAGAAAGTGGGAAGAGACGTGCAAAAAGAGGGAAGAGGGGTGCAGAAAGAGGCAAGAGGGGTGCAGAAAGAGGCAAAAGAGGAGTAGAAAGAAGCAACAGAGGTGCAGAATGAGGCAATAGGGGTGCAGAATCGGGAAAGAGAAGTTCAGAAAGAGGCAAAAGAAGTACTGAAAGAAGCAACAAATGTACAGAAAAAAGCAAGAGAAGTAATGAAAGAGACAAGAGAGTTACAGAAAGAAACAAGAGGTGCAGAAAAAAAGCAAGAGAAGTGCAGAAAGAGGCAAGTGATGTGCAGAAAAAGATGAGAGAGGTCCATAAAGAGTAAAAAGAGGTGCAAAAAGGTGCAAGTGAGGTACATAAACAGACAAGAGGGGTGCAGAAAGAGGCAACAGAGGTGCAGAAGGAGGCAAAAGAACTACAGATGCCTATTTGCTTTATGTAACATTTTCTATACACTGATTTACACATGTATGAATCATTGTCTCTGTATGTGTGCGATGTAAAGTACTTCAACACCCTACAGTGGTATGACAGGTGCTATAAAACAAATGAAATACATGTGACAGTGGGGCTTTGGAGAGATGAGAGGCACTGTTGGAAGTTGATAGTGAGGGAATCATTGAAGATCCCTAACAAAGATTTTTGTATCCTGGTGCAAAGTAAGGTCATCATAAACTATGCTTTAAAATCTAATTCAATTGACAAATATGTTGCAAAATGCAGAATGTTTTCACTAGTTTTCTTGGTGGTGGTTGGGGACTGGTCTGATAACATTTGCCATTACTGCTTTGGGTTTCTAGTCTGGCCTGGCACGGGCTGGCGCCTCCTACTGTGAAATAAAACCAAATGTTGACACTGAGATGCAGCACCAACCTTCCCATTAAAATGTTCTGATTTCTGCAAATTTTTTCAATATAAAATAAAACAATCTTTAGTAATTTAGGTATTTGTTTTGGGTGCACTTGTTTGTGTACTGTTTTGGGAATGACTGTTTAAATATTTTAAATTTAAATAGTACAAATTGCTTGTGGATCCCTGGCTTCCTTAGTGACTCAATGGGGGTCCTCGGTAGTCAAACGTTTGGGAACCACTGCTCTATAAGATTTATCTGAGTTTGCCCCTAAATGGCTTACCAAAGTATCACATAAATGACACCTTCTTTACCTCCATGGGTCACAATTAACTAACAGTGAATTGGATGTAAAGAAAAACAGTGTACTCACGGTTTTTGAGATATCCAACAGTATATAGGATTTGCTGTCTTCTTGAAAAGAACATATTTCACCATATTTCACCAAATATTCTGAAACAATCCCAAACTCAAACATTCCCAAACTGAATTCCAGGATTGCAGGGATAGAACTGTTGTTTTTCCACAACAGTTCTTTACAATACCATCTTAAAATGTTGTCTGTTGCATCATAATTTCTCAGACCATTCGGGCTTACTTTCTTTAATACCTCTCAAGTTGTAGATAACAGCTCAAAAGTTATTTCAAAGAGTGAAGTGGTTAAGGAATGACCTTACTTAGTACTGCTCTGAAAGAAGAAAGCCTCAGAAATGGGATCGCCAACAAGCAACTAATTCTTTCAATGTTTATTTAGTGACAACACTCTATAGCAGACCGTCTATTCATAACACATTTTTGTAAAACTAGCTTCCAAAAAGTCCAGTTAATGTTGTCAGAGCACTCTTTTGCATCAATCAAGATTAGAACTGTGTCACTATCATGATGTTATATTGTCCAACAAATCTCCCCTTTGTAAATCCTATTTGCTCAGAGTCTATAATCTCAATAGTATTCGGAGTACATCAAGACGTCTTTTGTCTTGTTTCTGAGAAAGCAGTTAAGACTTTTATTTATCCTATCACATTTATACATGTGAAATGCTATTACAAGAGACCAAATGCTTTTGTGTTAGTAGTATTACGTAATACGTCTTTACAAAAAAGATCATAATTGATGACATATTGCAAAAAAGCCCTCAGTCGATAACAGCAAAGTAAATATGGAGACAAAGGGATTCTATTGACATTACAGAAGTGATTTCTTTCTTGTATACATACTGTCTCAAGACAGTGTTTCCAAAAATCTTATTCACTTGTCTCTTCTGGAAGTATAAGCTTGCCTTAGACAATTTAAACTAATACTTGGAAGTGTGCGATATTACCAGTACACGTCCTGATCATTTCTAGAAATATCTTTGAAGGTACACAGCAGAACAAAATATTTTCCAGTGCACTTTTGCTGGAGATTTACAAATTACCCCAAAGACTAATGTTGAGGTGCTTGATTTGTTAACAAATTCAGAGCTCTTCCTTGATGTACAAGGAGATTCAACAGCAACATAAAAACGTGTACCATCTTGGCCATTCCGTCAAGAAGCCTCAAATTATTCATGCAGAGAAGTATCTCTCTGCTTTCAAATTAGAACACCTTTTCTGAGATAAATGGTGTTGGCATTCCATTAATGAGCAATCTGGTCTGCAATGCTAACGACTGCTACTCTGATGTCAATCAATCAATCAATAAATAAATCAAGGGTTTATAAAGTGTGGCTACTCACCCGTGAGGGTCTCAAGATGCTGGGGGTTGGGGGGGGGGCTGCTTTTCTGTCTGGGCACTGAGGTTCAGTTGTAGAGCCAGGTCTTCAGATCTTTCCTGAATTGGGTCTGCGACGGGGATTGCCTGAGGTGGAGATGGCGAGTGTTGTAGTTTTTGGTGGTGAGGTAGGAGAAGGATCTTCCTTTAGCTCTGGTCTTGTGAATCCATGGGACAGTGGCCAGTTCCAGTTGCGCGGATCAAAGGTGTCTGCCGGGTATGTGGAATGAGAGGTGGTGGTTCAGATAACCTTGCAGTTTCAAAAGTTGAAAACAGGGTTAAGGTCCATCTCAGATGTAATTCTTGATCATGTTGGTCAATTTCAAGAGTGGTTGTCTTGGGATACCCACTGGGATTATGCCAAATAAGCATTTAAATTGTGGCTTTGTGATCATTTTGATTGTTTGGATGCTGCCCCATAGGAATAGTCACAAGTAGGACCATTTCTGAAAGTCCAGAGCCATGGCACCCAGCAGAAGGTTCATATTTTCACAACCTACACTAAAAATTGTGCCATCCATTAACTGACACTGGGAGTCAGCCAACAGAGATGGGGCTGTATGCCGAGTCAGTGGGAAGGACTTACATATCCCCCAATTAACCTTGAATCCTGAGAAATGGCCAAAGGCAGCTATTAGCTGCATATGAAATGTAAATGAAGTATCTATTCTCGCGAGAAGCATAAGGATATCATTATTGTAGAGCAGTAGTTTATATTCTCCTTTCTGGTTCATATTGGCAGAGATGTGCACATTGATTGCTAGGGCTGTAAAGTAATCCTGGGTGGAGTTTGCAGAGTTTCAGTACGCGGAAAAGCCACATAGTTAAAACAAAACTCAGCTGCACTACGTGGAGCTCCTCTAGCAGCAGAGTTTCTTTAGATAAATGCAGTATGCAGTGATTTTCAGTGCCAGGTGCTTGTCAGCACTGTGCAATCATCGCAAACGGCATCAGGCACAGCGCAAGCAGTAGCTGCTTCCTTTCTGCCGCTCGAGTAGATTTTGACTTGAGCAGCAGCTTTCTCAACGCAAGCGGGCGGTTTCTCAATGCGAGAGGTCACGAGCATATGCGACCACTTGCAATGGGAAATCTGACCGCCCGTCAGGAGGTTGATTTTCTTGATGTTGATGTTGATGATCGCTAACGAGGAAAAATCTCGCCAGGAGGTGGCTTTTCCTCGCTTGTCAACTTGAAATTGATGAACACGAGCGAGGGAAAAAACTCTGGTCTGCTATGCAGAGCAGAGTTTTTCAGAACTCTGCAAGCTCTGTGTAACCGGGAGTGCAGAAAACTGACTGTGGGCAGCCCTGTTGCATCCCTCTAGAGAAAGGAAGCTGTTCTGAGAGGAAGCCATTCCAGAATCCAGGTGAAAGGATAGGTGTAAAAAAGTTTTGTCAATTGGATAAAGTGATGGGGGAAGCCCACCCTCTACAGACAGCGGAACAGGTAGGCCATTGATTAGGTCAAAGGCCTTCTCCATCTTGCTGCTTCTCACTCCTGCATGCTTGCCAGATGACATGGGAAGGCCCCTAATGTGTTTAGTAGAAAATGTTCGAGGCAAACAGCCCACGGCTGAGAGATAAATTTGTGAAGGTGAGTGGTGAGTACCTTCAATAAGATTTTCAATGAGATGGGTCTGTAGCTGCCACAGAGACTGGGGTCATTGTTTGGTTTGGGGAGCAAGATGATGGTTGCTGTGTTGAATTCCGACTGAGGAGAAAAAGTTTTTCCCCATATGTGACAACACCTCAGCCAAAAGGGAAGCCAATTGCGTGGAAAGAATTAAATGGCGGAGCCATCTTCCCCCAGTGATTTACATGTGGGCATCTTTTTGATAGAGTCCAGAATTTCCTCAGGGGAAATAGCCATCTCCAGATCTTTAGCAGCAGTCCTCATGAGCTGAGGTAGATGTAGACCAATAAATAAGTGCATTCTTATGGGAGAGTTCCTGTCCTGTGTGGGCTGTATAGAAATCCTTATAGAAGGTGAGCTATTCCTGTGAGATATTCTGGGAATGGGTGAGGATATCCTAAACTGTTATGATGGCTGAAGTGGCCCCTTTGGAGTGCACCTGTTCAAACTGCTACACCAGCAGTTGTCCATCATGTCATAGTTTGATTTTGGCTATTACTTTTTTAGCAATGGTATACATGGAGTTGAAATCTAGCTTGGACTGTGTCAATTATCAGAGGAGGTCCTGTTTTGGGCATGCCATGTGGGATACTTGCAGAGAAAGTATCTTCTGTTCCAGTTGCTTCTTTGTGGCGACTGATTTGCAGTTTTAAAGGGTAGATTTCCACATGATTTGGCCCTGCATGTACATTTTACAAGCAGCCCAAAGATTTTGAGGAGAGTCCACAGAGCCAGTGTTGGAGTTCAGATAGATCTGTAGATGGGCGTGTAGAGGTTGCTTTGCCTTTGGATCTTTAACTTTCTATATTGGTATCTTCCGGAGGCCACTGGGTAAACAGACAATATTCAGGTCCAGGAGCACTTGGATGAGGGCATAGTCAGAAACTGTGCCTGGAACTATATATATATCACAGGTCTGCAGTTGTGGGATGAGTGCAATAATTCATAGAAAAATGTCTATCTAGATTCTGATGCATGTGGATGGGGGTAAAGGGTGCAGCCACAATTACTAGGATGCAGAATCGCCAAGAGCCCAAAATGAAATGATCAGCAAGCGGCTCAGACAGTCCCTTTTAGTCTCTGTGGAGTCCAAGATCTGGGTAACCTCTGCAGTCTAGATTGGGTTCCTGATAAATGTTCCTGTCTCCTCCTAGAGAGACTGCTGTGCAACCTCGAACCTCAAGTAAATGATGAAGATGGGAAAGGAACAAGAGTTTTGAGTCATTGGGCACGTAAATATTCCCCACAATAGGATGAGAGGGATCATATCGCCAGTTTTGCTACGGCACAGTGCCTGCCCTTGTCTTACCATTTAGTGATAGCCCTAGCAGCCAGCCGTTTGTGTAGCAGTATAGCTGTGCCACTTTTTCTTGATGGAGAACCGCTGGCATATAGTGACATCCTCTCCTAATATCTCTTGAGCTTTGTGATTTAAGTTCTGCCAGGCGGGTTTCCTTAACCAGTGCAATGTCCAGTTTAGAAGTAGTAAGGTATGTGAGCACCTATTTACGTTTTACAGTGGTTTAATCCTTCAACATTAAGCAAAAGCACTGCCCTGAAGGCCGGAGTTGATCGATGGGAGTCCACCTGTTTAGGCTGGTACGAAAGCAGTCAACCAGCTTGCCGTTGTTTGATTCGGGCAAGTGCTTTTTCAGCAATGGCGGTATACATGGAGTTCAATTCTATATTTGCTTGTCCTAATTGTCAGAAGAGGTCCTGTATTGGGCATGTCTGGAATGATGCCTGCCGAGCAAGAATCTTCTTTTCCAGTTGTTTTGTGGTGACTGACTTTCGTTTTTAAAGGTTGATTCTTACATGATTTGGTCTTGCATGTATGCTTTGCAAGCTGCCCAAAGCTTTTCAGGGGAGTCCACAGAGCTAGTGTTGGAGTTGCGGTAGGTTTAGAGATGTGCTTGTAGAGTTTGCCCTGTGTTTGGATCTTTGCACATACACACTGGCATCTTCCAAATGCTTCTGGATGCATGAACAATGCTGAGGTCCATGTGCACTTGGATAAGTGTGTGGTCAGAGCCTGTGGCTGTAACTCTATTGCAGGTGCAGTGCTGCGGAATGAGTGCACTTGTAAGTTGAAAAAAAAGTCTATCATAGATTGTGTGGCTTGCAGATGGGAGTAAAAGCTGTGGTCATGATCCCTAGGATCCAGAAGTTGACAAGGGTCCAAAAGGGAGTGATCAGCAAGCAGACACAAAAGTGTTATCCATCCTTTATTAAGCCTAAGATATGGGGCACCCAGGCAGCCAAGAATGGGGTCCTGATCAGGGTTCCAGTCTCCTCCCAGAAGGACAGCAGCATATTCAGAGTCTGCGATCAAGTGGTGAAGATAGGAAAGGAAAGGAAGATAGGAGTCATTGGGCACGTGACTGCTCCCCACAATAAGATGAGATGATGTTATGGCCAGTTTGGCTACAACATAGCGGATGTACGTGTCTGACCATGTAGAAATATCCCTGGCAGGTAGCTTTTTGTGTAGCAGTATAGCTGTGCCTCCTTTTCTTGATGGAGATCCGCTGGGATCTAGTACAGTCCTCAATCTCTCTTGAGCTTTGGGGATCCACTTCTGACAGGTGTCTTCCTGAATCAGTGATATGTCCAGATTATGAGTAGCCAGAAACGTCATGCAAACAAATGATGGACAGAATGCTGAATAAATCATAAATTCACCCCCAGTCAAGAGATCTGGGTTAAATTCATTGTTCTTTTGCTCACCATGCAACCCCAGTTTAGACCCAGCCATATGCAAATCAGTCTTCTTGACCCTGTGCCTCATGGGAAAAGTCCAAACTGAACTGCCAAGCCAGGTCCTCACTGGACCGGAAACAAGCACCGGTTTCTGGGTATTACCCTTCATCAGCCAGGCTAGCTTGAATCCAGTGGCTCAGTGAGCAAGGGACCCACGTCTGGGCATACCCATCCCACTTACGGTGAAAAGTGTTACGCAAACAAGTGATGGATGTCAGCATCTATTTACATTTTATATAGTGATTCAATCCTTGAAAACCATGAAAAAGCTCTGTCTGGATGTGGGCCAAAATCACTGATCTTGGATGGCAGAAAGGAGGACCGCTTAGAAAGAAGGCTGTCATAAAGTGTTTTTGAATCCTGCCACAAGTAAGTCTCGAAAGAAAAGGTAAGTGAAGGAGGCAATGTAGTATTGTGGCGGAGGATGCAGTTGAATGAGCTGTAGTCGAGAAAGAAAGAAAGTGATGAGGCACTAAAGAATGTACCGAAGTAATCAGGGATCAGTGGCAGAAGCATCTTTTGTAAGTTTCTGCTGGGATTTAGACTTGTCTCTGTCACCAGGGAGATGGCTGCTGCGCCAGTGAGATATAGAGGGGCCATGGATGGTTGTTATCTGATTCTCCCGCTAGGCAGTTGGGATCTTGTATTTTGCCCACTGCGTCACTCATATCAGGTTCTACCTGGGGTGTAAAGGTAGTAACCCTGTCCATCTTTGGATCAGCAAGAGAGTCCAGAAACCGCTCCAGGAGTGTAGGATCAAGGTATTCCTAGGTAACATCATTCTTCTTGATAAGCAAGATTGCTGAATTGAGAAGGCTGTGGCTATTTCTCGGACCTTAAGCTGTGGACGAAGTGACAGAAGCTGCTACCATGAAGCGTCATTTCAGGGGAGTAGTGAGCAGCTGCCGTTATCCACTGGCCATGGTGGAGACAGGGTCTATCACTGCCAAACATTTAAAGAATGCTTCAAGCTTGGTGGTGGCATACAAATATGGCTATAAGTGGATGGAGATAATTCAATGTGATTTTGCGCCATGTTTTTAAGCAATGGGCTCTGTCAATCTCTAAGCGTGAATCAAAGGAGTATTCGATAGAGTAGACAGCCAGGTTACAAGAAATTGGCTAGCTTTGGGTGCTTCTGCTTTTTCTGTGACCCCAAAACTGAAGAGGCTGTGGCTCTTCAGTTAGAGGGCCAGCTGTGGCCCTCTAAATTAGTCAATCTCTGTTGCAAATGCCAGAGTTCGGAGCCCAGATACGGGCATTGGTACAGCCTTGCCTCCAGATCCAACACCCTCTCATCAGTGTAGCTTAGTTGGCCTGAAATGAGAAACCATCTAAGTGAAGGCTTTTGAGGTAAAGAGCATCTGTCACCATATTCTGTTCCGAGGCAGCCATGGAAGTCTTGATGGACTTAAATTCCACCAAAATTGTCTCCAGTGCTGTTGGGTCCAAGACTTAGCCGACTCGTGACAGCCTGTCACCACCTCTGAAAAGTGAAGCTGTAATAGGGCCTTAGAATTTTACTTTGACATGTCCCCCTCAGTGCTCAAGGAGGGGGTGGAGAAGCAACAGGGTCACCACTACTTGTGTGAAAATATCCTGTGCGAGAGGAGAGAGTGGGTGGGATGCTAATGGGCCTGGTAGGCTGCAGTGGAGTCTGGAGTGCTGGATCAAAGCTCATGTAGACACAATAAAAGGAGGGCCCTGTTACATCGGAGGCAGGCCCAGTCTCAGCACCACCGGCTGATATGGCTGAGTCCAAAGCCAGGCACCCCCAAAGTGAGTAAAGGTCTATAAACAGGGAGGCTTGTCCGAGTTAAAAATGGCTGCTAAAATCACTGGAGAATGGAATGTAAAATGAAATGTAGGGAGGTCAACAGGCAGCTTGCCGGAGGGCTGGCTCACCGGCCAGCAGCAGCAGCCCCTGGAGTCCTCAAACGTGGGGGTATGTTGTGCCGAACCAAGAGAAGAAAAGCATTGGTGTGAGTGAAGGCTGCTGGGGGTATTAGCAGACTGGTAGAAAGGCAGTCCTCTAGCATGATGCGGGGACAGCAGAACTGATCAACCTGGTGGCTTGCCAGGGTAGTTCACAGTTAGCAGCATCAGCATATGTCTCTGCCCCAGGGCAGTACTCCTGCTCAGGCATATGGGAGCAGGAGAGGAGCAGCAGGCCGAAAGCGGGTGGGGCCTCTCAGCGGGGCATGCAGTGAGCTGGTTGTGTAATTAAGATTCAGAAAAGGGGGTGGTGATGAACAGAGTGTCTGAATTAGGCAGACCACTCTTACCCAGACAAAGATCAGGGCTTGATCCATCACCGTTATTTAGCTAACTGCACCATCCCAGCTCAGAACCTGGCCATATGCAAATTAGTCTGTCCCCTGCCCAGTGCATCATGGGAACAGGGCAGACCAAACTACCAAGCCAATTCTTCACCAGAATGGAGACAAGCTTCCGGGGACCGGTTTCTGGCATTTCAGCCGTCCTCGGCCCGGCTTGCTTGAATCCTGATGGTGCAGTGAGCAAGGGACTCATGTCTGAGTATACCCTGCCACACCTATAGTGGCCAAAAACGATTCAGAAAAGGGGGTGGTGATGAACAGAGTGTCTGAATTAAGCAGACCACTCTTACCCAGTCCAAAGATCAGGGCTTGATCCATCACCGTTATTTAGCTCACTGCACCATCCCAGCTCAGAACCTGGCCATATGCAAATTAGTCTGTCCCTGGCCCAGTGCATCATGGGAACAGGGCAGACCAAACTACCAAGCCAATTCTTCACCAGAAAGGAGACAAGCTTCCGGGGACCGGTTTCTGGCATTTCAGCCATCCTCGGCCCGGCTTGCTTGAATCCTGATGGTGCAGTGAGCAAGGGACTCATGTCTGAGTATACCCTGCCACACCTATAGTGGCCAAAAACGATTCAGAAAAGGGGGTGGTGATGAACAGAGTGTCTGAATTAGGCAGACCACTCTTACCCAGTCCAAAGATCAGGGCTTGATCCATCACCGTTATTTAGCTAACTGCACCATCCCAGCTCAGAACCTGGCCATATGCAAATTAGTCTGTCCCTGGCCCAGTGCATCATGGGAACAGGGCAGACCAACCTACCAAGCCAATTCTTCACCAGAAAGGAGATAAGCTTCCGGGGACCGGTTTCTGGCATTTCAGCCGTCCTCGGCCCGGCTTGCTTGAATCCTGATGGTGCAGTGAGCAAGGGACTCATGTCTGAGTATACCCTGCCACACCTATAGTGGCCAAAAACGATTCAGAAAAGGGGGTGGTGATGAACAGAGTGTCTGAATTAAGCAGATCACTCTTACCCAGTCCAAAGATCAGGGCTTGATCCATCACCGTTATTTAGCTCACTGCACCATCCCAGCTCAGAACCTGGCCATATGCAAATTAGTCTGTCCCTGGCCCAGTGCATCATGGGAACTGGGCAGACCAAACTACCAAGCCAATTCTTCACCAGAAAGGAGACAAGCTTTCGGGGACCGGTTTCTGGCATTTCAGCCGTCCTCGGCCCTGCTTGCTTGAATCCTGATGGTGCAGTGAGCAAGGGACTCATGTCTGAGTATACCCTGCCACACCTATAGTGGCCAAAAATGATTCAGAAAAGGGGGTGGTGATGAACAGAGTGTCTGAATTAAGCAGACCACTCTTACCCAGTCCAAAGATCAGGGCTTGATCCAACACCGTTATTTAGCTCACTGCACCATCCCAGCTCAGAACCTGGCCATATGCAAATTAGTCTGTCCCTGGCCCAGTGCATCATGGGAACAGGGCAGACCAAACTACCAAGCCGATTCTTCACCAGAAAGGAGACAAGCTTCCGGGGACCGGTTTCTGGCATTTCAGCCGTCCTCGGCTGTGTAATTAAGGGCTGCAGAGAAATGTTCAACCTCATAGGAAGAAAGTCGGTTCCCCAGCGGCAGAGGAGGACAGCAGGGCCAATAGGTGGCTTGCCGGATGTTCGGCCTCCTGACCGACCAAGAGCAGCAGATACAAAGCACAGCCTGCGGCCTCTTAGTGGACCGCGTGGTGTGTCGGTCGGTGTTGCAGTGGCGGAAGCTGCCTGTCGCAGGTCTGTCCCCTGACCAAGAGCATGATCAGGAGCTGTCTACATGTCCACAAGAGCCCCTGGTGGTCAACAAATGCAGAGAGCGGGTCAGCCTCCATCTTCCTCTGGACTGAGCTCTGCCCCGAGACAAAAGTAATTCAGCATCTAGTAGAGATTGTTCTCCAAGAAAAGACAAACAAGTGACTAGACAGTGGCACTGAACCTTTCTCTACCTCAAAGCTGATTTTGCCAGAAGACAAAGGGCCTCCTTTACGAAAAGTGTATTAAGCATTTTCTAAATAGCCACAAATACCAATTAGCAAAATAAGTTTTGCTGAATATGATATATGTACCTTTCCTTTGTGGAGAAGTGTGGCTCACTGGTTAGAGCGGCAGACTCTGAAGCAGAGATCAGGCCTGGGACCAGGGTTCAAGTCCCGACGCGGCAGGGTCTTGGGCTCAATGTCCACGGACTTGATAATTCTCGCCTCGGCGCCTACTCTGATCATGGGTCCAATGCAGCAACTCTGGGCAATAGCTTGCTTAACCTCCACAATGGCCCCTACAACACTGGGATGCCTGGCTTCACCTTGAGGGTGCCCAGGAGAGTCATCTCACAGGGAGAGCCAGGAAGGGTTCCACAGCGTTATACAGCACCGGGACGCCCTGTTGGGGCAGCTGTGCGCTTTGGAAAATACACTACATTTACATACATTTACATTTACATTTACATTCCTATGGGCAATTGAAGATGCATAACCATTCAGTATGTTTAAATACCGAATCGGAAATTATGAATCTTTACATGTTGCAAATTGCACTGTCACACCAGCAGCGAGAGTTGATCTCATCCATTACAAAAAGCATAGAAGAAACAGTGCATCTCTCCCTACAAAGGGCTAGCTCATAGCAGCATGACCAGTCAGGAAAAAGTGGGGAGGACAGGAAAGTACAAATTCAGTAACACAGAGATGGACATGGCAAACTCTTGCAAAATACTAATGTCAATTCCAGAGACAACTAAGAAACAAATTTGTGCAAGAATCCAACAGCGCATAAATGCAGTGGGGCTTACTTACTAACCCGCTGGTGTGTTACTTTTAACAAGGGGAAAAGTGACACGCAGGTGGCACATGGGGCTTGTAAATAAGCCCCAGTGTGTTTTACAAAGGAGTTGAATGAAGAGATCTGAAGGCAGTGGTATGACTTGCGCTCACTCCCCAAGAAGATTGCTAACAAAACAAAAGAAGGCTGAGCTACTGGTGGAGGACCAATGACAGACACTCCTCACCTTATGGAATAATTAATAGGGATGACATTCCAGCCTGAATCTATCTCTAGAATATTGAACATTGCCACCTCATCCCATGGATAAGATGCTCCAAGTTGGCTGTTTAATGTAAAGTTTTATAAATATATCCAGGTTAAACACTAATTTCAGTAATTTCTTCCCCAAAAAATAATACCAGAAGTTTTGATAAAATGTTTTTTTTTTATTTTAAAAATACTCAATCTACAATGGTTTCACAAACATGTAACACTGAGAAAATAGTACATGTCATGCTTTCATTAAGTTGAAAATAATGGAATGTGGGTAATGTATGCCATACACTCAAAATCAATTATCATACAATATTTTTATATTTAAATTTCTAGCTCCGTTGTCTATATAGATATCTTAATAATGAAATTAATATGTTTTAAATAGACTGTAAAATGTAAAAAAAAAACGTGATATAGAACGAGTACAGAGACTGTTTAAACAGGCTTATCATTTAAATTAAATGAATAATGTCACTGTCTTTTTACCTACGAGATCTCAACTTACCTATACAACTCCACCAGAAACTCATCTGAAACTGCTGAAAATGAGATTTCTATTCCTACAGAAAATGAAAGTGCACCAAGCGGCCTAAAGACCATTCCTTCTTTAGGAGACCCACCTAGAACTATTCCTATGTCAAAACTCAATTTTTTTCCCTATTTTAGAAAGAGAAAGAAGGACTGTGTGGCCCACTGTATGGCTCAGGAAAGCTTACCTACTCTTTCATTCCATGCATTCAAACACTCCATGATGAAAATTCAAAGAAAAGAGACTAGGGCCACCTCTGAATTGAGGAGGCAGATAGCAATCATAGATGAAAACATTTCTGAAGGTAACAAAGCCATTAGATCTGGCTTTAAAGTCAACTGTGCCTATAAGGATCTTGCCACGCAAATGGCTCAAGACTCCGTATCACACACGCATCAAACAGAGACACGTTGACATTTGGTTCCAAACATTTGGGCATTTGGCTATAGTCACCTCAGCTACGTATTGGAGAACTTTTAACACACAGGAGAAGTTAGAACACTCCAGTGGTAATGTAGCAAAGAGCCTAGCCCAAATAACAAACACCTTTGAGGAAATGCGAACTGCTAATGCAGGAATCAAGCTAGCAAAGTCTGTTGGGTAAATAGAGGACTCAAGCATGAGCAGTGGTTCTGTTGGTGAGCTAACTACACCAAGGAACACTGGAAGGCAGAGTGGAGAGGGTCAAGGAAGGGCCACACAGAGTTCAACTCAAAGGCCAACAACTAACATCAAAGGCATACATACAATGACACTATTTTCACAAAAAGAAAATAGATATTATTTAGTTTTCTAACTTAAATATAATCTCTAAAGTGGAGTGATATATTCATTATGTATATGTTCTGCATCTTCAAAATAATCTGCGGGAAAAAAAGTTTTGTTTAATACCCATACAATTTGTTTGGCATGTATTTCAAAGCATGTCTGTGAAATGTACCATACAATTAGTTGTTTGTGGTACCATTCCTGTGTGCATGTCCTTCTGCTGCTCTTGTAGAATAAGGTCCTGGAGGTGGCAAACAAGAGAAATGTCCTACATCATGGGTACTCACAAACTTTCTCTCGGGGGCCAAATTTACAGTTTGGTTTGTGTCCGAGGGCCGCATCGGTGGGGCGGGGTCAGTGGGGGAGGGGCGGGGCTAGAGCAACAACATAAAACTGACCATGAGGTTGATCACAGGTCCCTGCAGCGGACGCCTTCATCCACTGAGCTGTCCCGGCATACACACATCTCTCTCTCTCTCTTTCTCTCTCGGTCTCCCTCCCTCTCTCTAGCTCTCTCTCCCTCTCTCCCTCCCTCCCTTTCTCATGTCTTCCTCTGTCTCACTTTGACTGTCTCACTCCCTCTCTCTCACTCCCACTCTCTCTCTACCTCCCTCTCTCTCTCCCTCCCTCTCCGTCTCCCTCCCTCTCACTCTCCGTCTCACTCGCTTTCACTCCCTTTCCCTCCCTCTCCCTCCATTTCCCTCCCTCTCACTCCCTTGCCATCTCCCTCCCTTTCCCTCCCTCTCACTCCCTCTCCCTCCCTTTCAGTCCCTCTCCGTCTCCCTCTCTTTCCCTCCCTCTCACTCCCTCTCCCTTTCCCTCCCTCTCCCTCCCTTTTCCTCCCTCTCCCTCCATTTCCCTCCCTCTCCCTCCATTTCCATCCCTTTCCCTCCATCTCACTCTCCATCAGTCTCCCTCCCTTTCCCTCCATCTCACTCCCTATCAGTCTCCCTCCCTTTCCCTCCCACTCACTCCCTCTCCGTCTCCCTCCCTTTCCCTCCCTCTCCCCCCCTCACTCCCCCTCCCTTTCACTCCCTCTCCGTCTCCTTCCCTTTCCCTCCCTCTCACTCCCTCTCCCTCTCCCTCCATTTCCCTCCCTTTCCCTCCCTCCATTTCCCTCTCTTTCCCTCCATCTCGCTCCCCATCAGTTTCCCTCCCTTTCCCTCCATCTCACTCCCCATCAGTCTCCCTCCCTTTCCCACCCTCTCACTCCCTCTCCGTCTCCCTCCCGTTCCTTCTCCCTCCCTTTCCGTCTCCCTCCCTTTCCCTCCCTCTCCCTCCCTCTCTATCTCCACCTCACTCCCTCCCCCTTCCTGTCCGTCTCACTCCCTGACCGTCTCTCTCACTCCCTCCCACTCACTTCCTCCCACTCACTCCCTCCCACTCACTCCCTCCCACTCACTCCCTCCCTCCCAATCCCTCCCTCCCTCCCACTCCCTCCCTCTCACTCCTTCCCACTCACTAACTCCCTCCCACTCAATCACTTTCTCCCTCCCACTCACTCACTCTCTCACTCCCTCCCTCCCACTCACTCACTCACTCACTCTCTCACTCACTCACTCTCACTCACCCCCTCCCACTCACTCACTCACTCACACTCACTCACTCCCACTCACCCCCTCCCACTCACTCACACTCACTCACTCCCACTCACTCCCACTCACTCACTCCCATTTACTCACTCCCTCCCTCTCACTCACTCCCTCCCTCTCACTCACTCCATCCCTCTCACTCACTCATCCCTCTCACTCACTCCATCCCTCCCACTCACTTCCTCTCACTCACTCACTCCCTCTCACTACCTCCCTCTCACTCACTCCCTCTCACTACCTCCCTCTCACTACCTCCCTCTCACTACCTCCCTCTCACTACCTCCCTCTCACTCCCTCCCTCCCACTCCCTCCCATTCACTCCCTCCCTCTCACTCCCTCCCACTCACTCACTCCCTCCCACTCACTCACTCCCTCCCTCTCACTCACTCCATCCCTCTCACTCACTCCCTCTCCCTCCCTCCCCCTCACTCCCTCCCTCTCACTCCTTCCCTCTCACTCACTCACTCACTCACTCACTCACTCACTCACTCCCTCTCATTCACTCCCTCTCATTCACTCCTCCCTCTCCCTTCCTCCCTCCCTCCCTCCCTCCCTCTCACTCACTCACTCACTCACTCCCTCTCACTCACTCACTCCCTCTCACACACTCACTCCCTCTCCATCCCTCTCACTCACTCCATCCCTCTCGCTCACTCATCCCTCTCACTCTCACTCCCACTCACTCACTCTCACTCACTCCCACTCACTCACTCACTCACTCACTCACTCACTCACTCACTCACTCACTCACTCACTCACTCACTCACTCTCACTCACTCACTCCCTCTCACTCACTCCCTCCCTCTCACTCACTCCCTCTCACTCCCTCCCTCCCACTCCTTCCCTCCCTCCCTCTCACTCCCTCCCTCCCTCTCATTCCCTTTCACTCAATCCCTCCCTTCCTCTCACTCACTCCCTCTTTCCCTCTCACTCACTCCTCCCTCTCACTCCCTCCCTCCCTCCCACTCACTCAATCCCTCTCAGTCCCTCTCTCCCTCTCACTCTCTCCCTCTCCGTCCCCCTCCCCCTCCCTTTCCCTCCCACTACCTCTGTCATCTCACCCTGCCTGTGTGCCAGCCGGGGCGCACACACACTCACAGCCGCACCCGAGCACTTAACAGGTCTTTAAAAGACCATTTGCATGTTAATGTGGCCTTTGTATTTCACCTCTTCTTAGGCCGTTGCAGCTTTACTCTGGCCATTGCTAGGATCGCCCAGCCGGCAGCTCCCACAGAGCAGCAGAGTCTCTCGTGCTGCTGCAGACACTTTAAAACACAGGTATGATGTCTCGGGGGTTCGCGGGCCACCAGGAAAGGCTTGCCGGGCCGCCCCAGGCCCGCGGGCCGTACTATGAATACCCCTGTCCTACATCATCTTCAACAAAATTTTCACTTGCAGGGTCAATTGGGATTGCTAAAATATGCAGCATAGCACAGGTGGCTATTAGTTTGCAGCACATTGCTGGATCATACTCTAGAGCAACCTCCACCCTCCTTCCCCCATTCGTGCAAACTTCAGAATATACCTTAAAGAACCGCAAAAGTCCACTCAGTAATGCTCCTTGTTTGTTTGTGAGCAGCATTGAGGGGGCCTAAATAAGTCAAGTCTTGAGGTTATGATGGGGATTGCCTCAGCCGCAGCAGATAGGAATTCCAGAGTTTAGAAGCAAGAAAGCACGAAAGATCTACCGAAAACGCAAAAAGCAGTGCCTCCGAGGACCTTCTAGAAGAATACGGAGGAAGAAGAGTTTGGAAATACGTCAGCCCAGAGTTCCTGTGGATCCTATAACAGTAGCATACGTCCTTAAAAGTAAAGTGCTTTTCCACTGGGTGCCAGTGCAGTTTCCGAAGTGCCCTACTCAAAGGCACATGCTTGGGGAGTTTAAGCAGCAGGGGGGCATCGAATGCTGCACTCGCTGGAGTCTCTTGATCCTAGCCTGAGAGCTCCCAGGAATAGGATGTTACGATAGTCCACCCAAGAGACAACAAAATCCTGGATCAGAGTTTTCTGGGCCGGAAATGGTAGGAGATGGATACAATGTTTGAGAGATATAATAATGTTTAAACACTTGCCCACTAAGGCTGTGAGCTTACTCTGAAAAGTGAGATAATCATCAAACCAAACACCCACGTTTTTGTCCTTAGGGTTAGGCTGAGAAAAGGGATCCAGGGATTCTGGCCACCAGGCTGAGGACCAGATCAAGGGCTGCTTGCAAAGGACCTTCGTCTTACCTGCATTTAACTTCAGGCAGTTAAGGTCAATCCAGTGGGATACCTCAGAGAAGCAGGCCCTCAAAGCCATGGCAGCAGCAGCTGACTTGAAGGACAAGGTGACAATCAGCTGAGTGTCGTCCGCTTAGGATATTATTTGAAACTCATGTTGCACAATGATATCTGACAGGGGGCGTATGTACAAATCGAAAAGGGTAGGGCTCAGCGAGGAGCACTGTGGAAGACTCTGATGCAAAAGAACCACCTTGGAGCAGAAAGGCTTCTGAAGGACCTGGAGAGTGCGGTTTTCCAGGAAAGACAGCAATCACTTTAGGGCTGTATAGTTCACAGTTTCAAAGATGTAGGAGTTATGGGTTCTCCCAGGGCATTGAGAAATATATCTGTGATCAGTTATGTGGCATTTTAAACTACTTGTACTTGAATGTTGGCTCTTTCTATTGTGGTACACATACTCTGATTCAAAGGGTGGACAAATAAGAACATGTTCACTGTCTACACTTCCAATAACTTGTTGGAAATGTGCTATGATATAGAATTGGATTTTTTGTTGATCCCACCTTAGTATGGGTACTTGGAAATGCAATGTGTGAATTTATTCTGGTCAACACTAAGTCAAGAAAATTATTTAAAATAACCCTGCATGGGGAACTCTGTGATATCACTCCTGGACCTGTGCTTTGGTAGCTAACAGAAGCTAACAGCTAAGAACACAAAATCTGTGAATGTGTGTAGCAATAGCACCACTGTGTTGTGTACGCCTGCTTAATACAGGGCCCAATTCAAAGTTATAATGATTTCTTTGATAAACCTATATCTAGTATCAAGTCAGTTTTTTTCAAATAGACTAGTCCTCGGTATGAAAATCCTCTCTCTCTTCCTCCTCCTCTGTTAAGCTGCAAGAATCTTCATCCTCCTCCTTACAGCATAAAGTGCAACCATTGTGAAACACTGTAATGCATTTTGCGCCCCTTATATACCAGGCACCTGGTTCCCACCTGTTTTCAACTGATAATATTATGCATCTGCAAAATGCTTTGCTTTAACACATTTGCTATTCACGAGTGCTTTTTATATCGAAATAGAAATTTGCTACATGATCAACACATTTAAGAATTGAGTATTTTCTTTGGAAAAATTAAATAAACACCGAATATTTGGTTTGGTGTGCTATTTTAAGAAAAACGCCTTTAGCAAGTCTTTGTAAATCAAACAAACACCCTATTTAGAGGTTGATAATCAGTTTGTGGCTGGTTAGCGTTTCACTATTTTTCAAACATCAGGCCCCAAATGCTTTAGAATGACCTTGAAGAACCATTAAGTGTGATCCACGGGGCCACAAGTAGCACACGACACACATCACCTGGCCTGTTTATATGTGTAAAAAGAAAAATTCCTTTCTGTGTTGTTTACTTCTTAGCAGCAACCAAAAGGCCTACACTCAAATTATCTTAATTTCGTGCTCAATAGTGACACAGAAAATTATTGCTACACAACGGTAAATCTACTTTGTCTCTCAAATTTTATTATTATTAAAAGAATTTTTTGTCATTAAAAACCTTTTTGTGAATCACATATTATATAACATTTGTAATCGTGAACTCTGGTACATCTCTTGGCAATTCATCTAACAATTCCTATTACGTTTTCCAAACAGAGTCACTACTTCATATGCATTAATTAATTCTCCACAAAAGAACAACACGAATCAATATATCATATCACATTAATAATAAAACTTTTAATACAGTCCTTTGTCGACGCGTTTCGGTGGTTTTTGATATTTTGACACCTTCTTTGGGACAGACGTATCTTTAAAAACAATATATCTTCTTTTTAGGTTTATTGTGCCGTGGTTCGTTCACTGAGGAATCTGGACCTCTCAGCAAAAGGTTTCTTGTTGTCTTCTTTGTGGTACTATGGATATTTAAACCACACTTTTTAAAACGGGGAGACTTGTATTGAGGGTGTACTAGTTTCTGCTTGCGACTTTCAATCTACGCAGCATATTGCGAATAATGCCAATGGAGTCCCTGTATATGACTGAACTGTGTATGTAAATTCCTTCCTTCAATTCGCTGGTTGGTCTACTGGGTGTTTGACTCTTTACCCTTGTTCGTGAGGTTCCTTGCTCCTTCTTTTAGTCACCTCGTATCTGATTATGCATGGCATCCAACACCGTCTAGCTTCGGGGAGCTAGACGGTGTTGGATGCCACGCATAATCAGATACGAGGTGACTAAAAGAAGGAGCAAGGAACCTCACGAACAAGGGTAAAGAGTCAAACACCCAGTAGACCAACCAGCGAATTGAAGGAAGAAATTTACATACACAGTTCAGTCATATTCAGGTACTCCATTGGCATTATTCGTAATATGCTGTGCAGATTGAAAGTCACAAGCAGAAACTAGTACACCCTCAATACGAGTCTCCCCGTTTTAAAAAGTGGGTTTAAATATCCATAGTACCACAAAGAAGACAACAAGAAACCTTTTGCTGAGAGGTCCAGATTCCTCAGTGAACGAACCACGGCACAATAAACCTAAAAAGAAGATGTATTGTTTTTAAAGATACGTCTGTCCTGAAGAAGGTGTCAAAATATCAAAAAGCACCGAATCGCGTTGACAAAGGACTGTTTTAAATGTTTTATTATTAATGTGATATGATATATTGATTCGTGTTGTTCTTTTGTGGAGAGTTAATTAATGCA
This sequence comes from Lissotriton vulgaris, assembly GCF_964263255.1. Classification (NCBI taxonomy): domain Eukaryota; kingdom Metazoa; phylum Chordata; class Amphibia; order Caudata; family Salamandridae; genus Lissotriton; species Lissotriton vulgaris. The sequence goes on along the minus strand of NC_141697.1, from coordinate 404,668,169 downwards.
TATGAAGTAGTGACTCTTTTTGGAAACCGTAATAGGAATTGTTAGATGAATTGCCAAGAGATGTACCAGAGCTCATGATTACAAATGTTATATAATATGTGATTTACAAAAAGGTTTTTAATGACAAAAAAATTCTTTTAATAATTAATAAAATTTGAGAGACAAAGTAGATTTACTGTTGTGTAGCAATAATTTTCTGTGTCACTATTGAGCACGAAATTAAGGTAATTCATGTGTAGGCCTTTTGATCACTGCTAAGAAGTAAACAACACAGAAAGGAATTTTTCTTTTTATACTATTGATACCCGGTCCTTTCTGGTCTCTGGGAAACTCTCTTTTTTGGAAAGCTGTTTATATGTGTGACAGCGTATTAGGTAATTTAGGTGCATGCGTGCATTTAGGTCTGTGTGGTGCACCTCAGACTTTCTGTTTGTCTTTGCATGTGGGTGGCTTTACGTAGGTTGCTGCATAACCACTTGGATGTCTGTATGTTTTTTGCTCTATCTGTATAGATGCAGGAAGGCGTGATCTTGGTCAATATGTTGATTGATGTTCTTTGTCTCTGTAGTTCCACTGCAGAAAAGTGAAACAAATTGGTCCTGTTTTTTCCTGTGGTTTTTCAGGATGTTCGGCATAACAATCCTTTGGGATGTACCAACATTACCTTGGAAACTGACATCGCAAGGTAACTTGATCCCTGCTAACAAGTGATTACAAATATCTAATTAGCTATGACACGTGTAGACAAGTCAGCTATGTGACAAGATAATTATTACATATAATTTAGTTATTTAAATTGAAACCATGATCATCCTATTACCATTCTATGGTTAGCACATCAGAAGTTTGAAAAATATGACTTAAGAAACAACTTAAGTAATTTGCTCTGTAATGTCGCCATCTCTGTTGCAACTCACAGACGGGTTTGTAACTCCCACAAAACATTTGCTTTTATTGGAGTCTAATCAATGGACTGTAAATCATTTAGGGTTGGATTTAGAGTTTAATAGATTTGGACACTGCTTTATTCGTAATAGAATAATTGCAGGGGGTCCAATGTTTGCTCAGAAGGTAGTCTCGGGTGCTGCTGAAGGTCTGGGATGCTCAATACCAAGGCTGTCTTGCCTTGGTTCCACCTTATGCCCCTGTCACCCACCATCTATCACTCCATGAACCTTCTCTCTCCCTTGCAGTGGATTTTTCATCTCTGATTTTTCCATTAGTTACTGTTTTCCCATCTTTCTCTTCCTGTTTCTTTTCCCCTTTTTGGTCCTTTTCTCTCTTTTTTTAAATCAAAATGTGATCATGAAAAAGAAAAATAATCCCTGCTTCACTAAAAGGAATGCAGGTAGGCCCGAAACTGCGACAGCTGGCTCAAATGAAACACTGAGGGCCTCATTTACAAGGCCATTGTGCCACATATGCATCACTTTTTTCCATTATGCAGCACGCATAGAAAGAGGAAAATGCCATTAGTTATTGTTTTGTTTGTGTTTAAACATTATGCAAGGGCGCCTGTGCTGGCGCATGACAAGTCAATTGTGCACCAGTGCAGGGTAAAGCACACAGAGGAGTCTTATTGTTGTTAATACTATGCATCCCTGTGCTTTTAAAATCACAAAGCTCGGCGCAGTAAACTGGCTTGCGGCACTGAGCTGCTTAATTTGTTTCGTAAATAAGGCCCCGGATGTGGAATAGTGCCAAAACCAGCCAATATTCCATATGACATATTTACAGTGCATTGATATCCACTCTAAATAGGCGGATGTTTTTTGCTTTTTGGAGGATATCCTTTGTTCACCAAACTATAAATTAGGGCCTAATGTACGTGAAAAAAATTATGACATTTGCGACATTTCTCGTGTGTTCCACAGATGACATTTCACTTTTTTTGCATTTCACCAAAATCACAGTGTTGCTTGCCATCATTCTTAGGCTTGTGATTAATTTGAGACCCTTGTAATGTTGCTATTCCATCGGCAATAACATTACTAATGTATGTTAGTTTATTGTAAATGCTGCCAATAACCTCACCACAGCAGTCAGAGACAGAATCCCAAGTCTAAAGTAAATCCAGAGTGAAAACAATAATGGAAAGCTAAAGGGAACAGGTGTTCTGCTATTTGCAAGCCGAACGCTGTCCTTAAATGCCCTGCCTCGGTTCATTCTTGTTATCGCTTTTATACAAAAACAAATCCCAGCTAGGAGCCACTAACCTCTAGACGCCTGTGGCTCTATGTCAGTGCCAGCTGTGCAGGCTAATTGATTCAGACTTTTATTTTAGTTCAGTATGTTGGAAACAGCTCATACTTTTTAAAGAAAAAGATGCTTCTTTTCTGCTTTTTTTATTCTGAAACGGCTGATTAAATTTTCTGTAAATTTGGCAGGAATTGGGAGCCTGCCATTGCTTTATTTCCTAATGAAATCCAGATTTCTGAAGACCTGCATGCATTTAAAACAACTGAGTACATACCTTCAGTTTAGTACCAGTGTTTCAGGCTAGCACTTTTAATGTTGAACCATTTGTCAGCATTTCTGTAACAATTAAACAATGCCTGAATACAGAGAATTGTCTTTCCAATGCAACTGGATTTTCAGAATCCCAGAAATAAACGTTTAATTTTTCAAACACACAATCTCCCCAATCTCAACACCGCTCCCCAATGCAATACTCAATAAGCCCTCAAAACCATAAAGATGTAGCTTTTAGGGAGACAGATTCCTTTCTCCTACTGAAAATGCGATCAATTTGCATGTAAACGAGTTTCATCCCAAGTAACGTGGACCCACAGCCCCCTCTCACTTTATTGCTATCGAAAAAAGATGGACTGATAATCAAGTTCTAAAATGATGGGCACAACATTTTTCTTCAAGTTGCGGCCATCCAATCAGATTGTTCGTTACTAAGGTTATAATACTGTTCCTTCTGGAATGCAGAAGCCAACAGGAGAAAAAGTTCTCTTAGTGAATCAGAAGCCTTTATTTTTAAAATGTGCAGTGCTGTACAAATCCTGTGGGACTTCCATGGTACCGACCATCTAGATATTGCTAGAATTTGAAGCCCTTCATGGTCACCCGAACACCTCTTTAAAAGTGAGTTTCTGAAAAATGGATAAATGGATTTAGACCAAATAGCTAAAATTATGCTTTCAGAGTAAAGTTCTAAATTTCTTCCAAATAAGGTGTAATACTGTTACCAAAAAGGAGTCAGAATTCCTGACCAACAGGAATCCTGGGATTCCCTACTTCAATACCCTCGCCAAAATTCACAAGGGCACATGGCCTCCACCAAGCAGACCCACAGTGTCAGGGATTGGTTCTCTCCTCGAGCCCTTATCGCAATTCTGTGACCACTTCTTCCAGCTCCTGGTCACTAAGACTCCTTCATTTTGTAAAAGACACCACCGATGTCCTTAACCTATTGGGCACTATTAACGATGACATCAGATTGATTTACTTGTCTCTCTGGATGTGGAGGCACTATACACCAACATACCCAAGGATGTCACACTAGGGGTGATAGAGAATACCCTCTTCCTAGAAGAGTGAACATCACCCACACCAGTGAGCTTTATCTTAGAATGTGCCACCATCACACTCATAGATAACTTTTTAAAGTTCCAGGATCAGTTATGCCACCAGACACAGGGCACTTCTATGGGCAGTACCTTTGCCCTGAGCCTGGTCTGCTTCTACTTGGCAGGATTTGAAGAACTACATATCTGAGGGGGTATACCCCCCTTCTCCAACAATATCCTGATCTGGTGTTGCTACATTGATGATATACTGATCTTGTGGCAAGGTTCTGCAGATACCTGTGAGAGGTTCTACAAATGGGTCCACACCCTCAATCCGAAACCTCAGGTTCACTAAACATATCTCAGTAACACGTTCACCTTTTCTTGACCTGGCCATAACCCTCAAAGATGGCAAATTTTGCACATCTACATACACAATACCCCCTGGCTGCACCAGCCTATTAAGATATGATAGCAACAACCCTAAGCATTTTAGAGATAATCTGCCTTTCAAAGAAATTCCTACGTCTCTGTCACAACTGTAGTTCAGTTAACTATTTCAAAGATCAAGCTGAAACTCTCACTCACTAATCTTGTTGCACAAAAATATCCTCCCCCTGTAGTCATAACCGCTTGTAAAAGACCAAGGAACAATAACATGGCGGCACAACCTAAGCACCTATAGAGCAAGATGTTGACATGTGTCACATCATTTACTCCACAGTATAACTATATACAGAACATCATTAGAAACACAGGTTATCATTAACACTGGCCACCTAATACTACTCCAAAAACGGTTTGCCTTAAAGCACACTAGTAATCTTATAGACACTATTTACCATACCATTACCCATGTGGGTTGTGCAGTGTGTGTACACTCACATAGCCCGCCAACTAAATACATTTAAAAACCTTGAAACCATGGGTACAACGTTCACACACCAACTGCAATACAAAAAACTGTGTTTATATGATTACCTGTCCATGTCACAAACTCTATATAGGTATGACAACTAGGGCAGTTATGATCAGAATGACTGAACACCGCAGTAATGTAAGATGCAAGAGACTCACAACCAAAATGAGTACCCACTATATTGGGAGTGGCCACGCCCCGGAGGATTTACGTTGGACAGTCATTGAGGCATGCACCCACACATATGCAGTGATGACCTTTCCGCAAACAACAACAATGGGTTTTTCGACTCTAGACACACATCAATGGTTTCAACAACTATATACCATGGTGTTAGATTTCATTATAGGGACCCTCTGGTATCACCTTTCTTTGTGTTCCTTGATGGCTATGTCATATACCTCCTATTCATACCTACAACTACTTATGCTGTGAGCCCAGCACATTTTACCTTGAAATGGGTATGTTCCCCCAGGCATCTCGCAGACGGGACATCCATTACCCTGCGACTGCCCCTACTGGACTTGACCTTGGTGCACAGCACTAACCACAATCCTGTCCCACCCTCAAGACCTTTCAGGAGTCTCCCCATTTACCACATGTGCATTGCCGTTCCCAACCAGCCCCAGTGCATGGCGGCTGTGCATGTCCCCCCTTATCTCCCAGCTTCCCATTAGGGTACACATTGGTCACCTGTCACCATTCTCTCCTCATTGCACCCTGACAAACCACCATATCTGGGAGCTCATACAACTGTGGAAATCCTTATTTGTCTCCTTTGTTCCTTCCTCACAGCCAGAACTGCTCCCTTCTTCTTCCAGTGCCCTTTCAGTATGCCCATTGGCGACTTGAGTCCGTTTCCCCACTGGGCTTTCCTACCTCCTTGGACAACTGATTTATTCTCCCTCGCAGCATAACCTGCTTCCCCCTCCCCACTACTCCCCCCCAGCCTCCCTCTGCATGCTACCTCTGCCAAGATGGTGTCCGCCATATGCCGCTCCCAGTTGGCATCCCAGATTTCAGACATCAGACCTAGAATCAATCAATCAATGAAGATATTTGTAGAGCGCGCTACTTACCCATGAGGGTCTCAGGGCGCTGAGAGGGTGGGGGGGGGGGGGTGGTACTTCTCGAAGAGCCAGGTCTTGAGGAGCCTTCTGAAAGCGAGTAAGTCTTTGATCTGCCGTAGCTGGGTAGGTAGGGTGTTCCAGGTCGTGACGGCGAGGTAGGAGAAGGATCTGCCACCGGAGGTTGTTCGTTGGATGCAGGGGACGGTGGCGAGTGCGAGGCTGCAGAGCAGAGCTGGCGGGTGGGGGTGTGGAAGCTGAGTCTGCTGTTCAGGTAGGCAGGTCCGGTGTTGTGGAGTGCTTTGTGTGCATTGGTGAGGAGTTTGAAGGTGATCCTCTTGTCGACGGGGAGCCAGTGTAGGTTTGTAAGGTGGGGGGTGATGTAGCTGCGGCGGAGGACGTTGACGATCAGTCCGGCGGAGGCATTTTGGATGCGCTGTAGTCGTCGTAGGTGTTTGGCTGGGATTCTGGCGTAGAGTGCGTTGCCGTAGTCCAGCCTGCTGCTGACGAGGGCCTGTGACACCGTTCTTCTTGTTTCGGTTGGGACCCACATGTAGATCCTGCGAAGTGTGCAGAGGGTGTTGAAGCAGGAGGAGGAGACGGCATTGACCTGTTTGGAGATGGAGAGGGAGGAGTTGAGGATGAATCCTAGATTGCGTGCGTGGTCGGTGGGTGTCGGTGCTGTCCCGAGAGTGGTCAGCCACCAGGAGTCGTCCCAGGCCAAGGGGTTGGGTCCGAGGATGAGGACCTCTGTCTTGTTCGAGTTCAGTTTCAGCCGGCTGCTCCTCATCCATTCGGCGATGGCCTTCATTCCATCATGGATGTTGGTTTTGGCGGTGTGCGGGTCCTTGGTGAGGGAGAGGATGAGCTGAGTGTCGTCGGCGTAGGAGATGATCTTGAGGTTGTGGTGGCGGGCCACTTGTGCGAGGGGGGCCATGTCGATGTTGAGCAGCGTAGGGCTGAGGGAGGAGCCCTGGGGGACGCCGCAGATAATGTTGGTGGCTTTGGATCTGAAGGGTGGGAGGCGGACGCTCTGGGATTTGCCTGAGAGGAAGGATTTTGGGAACCACCACACTGGTGATTCCACTCCAGCACCAGCAGGGCCTTGGGTAGGTCAATAGCCACACCGTGCTCCGATACGGTAAGCTATCTCTCCTTTTCCTGCCTGGACTTTTCATACCCGGGTGGCCTCCCACCACCAGATATTTTCTTCTGCCCCTTTTGCAGCATTGACGGTACTTTAACATTATACGCCTTGTCAGGGCCAATTGGGGCTGTTCTTTACCAAATTCTCAGGTAAATTCCTTTCATGAGTTTCACCTGGCTGCAAGTCCCTTCCCGATTTACCGGCTACTACTATGCCACTCCATGTTCCTGATGGGGACACTCGCTATGAGGAGGTTTACTTCACCTAAGACCTTCAGGCTGGTTTACTGGTAACAGGAATTCTTAGAATAATTACACAGATGGTGAAATGTGTGATCGATTACACCCGACATCCTGTTCATCTGCCTACCTATGATGAGCATGCATCAACATGCATCACTAGTTTACCTGAAGCCGTATTTCTCAGACTAATTATGCAACTAGTGATGTGTGTGATCGATTACAACCAGCTCATATGCTTATATGTCTGCCTGTGATGAGCATACATAAATACACACAACACTGGTGGTTCTCCCTAACAACTGTATTTATATGTGATCTTGAATACCTGGTTTCAATTTGTACTCCTTTTCTGTACTCTCTTGTTTCTCCCCAATCGAGGTCTACCCCGAGGGGTAGACTGAATGTCTATGTAAAGTTTACTGGGCACATTCTGAATGTCTATGCAAAATACACAGGACGTGATGCATACACTCTTTATTTACCCATCTCTGTGAAGAGTAGAATAAGGTCTTCTTGGGCCTGACGTAATACTACGATCTGCTAGGGACAGTAAAAGGCATGAAACATGTGGACCTTTTTGATTCACATTAATTACAGCTAAATAGAGCATTATATCTGTTCTATACTCAAACCACATTTTCATCCTTGACAAAGGGACCCTAGCATTAAAAGCGTATTTCTTGTTTAGATCCCTTTAGCCATTTTAACACACTTCACCCTCCCCCATTAAACTCACATTTTATCACTCACTCATGCAATACACACCAGTAAAAAGAGAAGATCTCCGGCAAAGAGTCCCCTTGAGGTGCCTGTTGGGCATTGCAGCACCGGCCTAACGAGGAGCTGCCCAATGCTAAAGCATGACACTCCTCGGGTGTGTGAGGGCCCTTACCTCAAAAAGGAGCACTCCCCTCCACTGACTACCCTCCAGACCTAGATGGCCCCATAGGAACAGCACACTTTTTGTTCTCATAATACTGTTAAGTCATGTTTACTATATTGCTTACCGAAATTTCCTACGTGAATTTTTTTCGAGAAAATTATGTTTGGAGTCTCCCCCTGTTTTTTCACCAATGCTTGACGCAGCACCTCAAAAATATATACATATTCTAGGAGTCTGAGGTTAACTCCGCTCTCCAGGCACATGTCATTGGGTTTTGCCTCTCGCGCTCTAATTGGAGTTTGAGTACGGCAAAAACTTTGCCATCCGCCGCGTGGCAGAGTTTAGCGGAGCCCACCTGATTAATACAGAACAATTCATAGCGTTTCTTGCCATTTTAAATGACCAAAGCCAGGCACATGGGGCAAAATTTCGTTCAAATATTACAGAACTCGGGAAATGGAGGGTAGTCTTATGATGAGTATATACATTTACATAGGCTGCAGTAAGTGTGAGTGATTGCAGATCCCCTTTCAACATGGCTGCTGTCTGTTGTAGCTGTCTAGTTGCCAGGTCTGTAATCAAAAAACAAGCATTACTACCATTAAAAGAAGCCCAATGCAAGCAAGTGATTAAGGTCATGAATCATGATGCCGCCGGTCTGTAAAACCATGATCCATCTGTATCGAGCACCCGCCGTCCTCTGCATAGGGGCTACTCAGGCATGCATTCCTGTCTTGCGGCGGCCTGACTGAAGCTCTGAGGCCTGTTAGCAGTGGATGAAGCCATGCTGCTGCACATGGTACAGCTCTGATAAAGTGCACAGAGGCATGCAAGGAAGGAGTGGTGCTGCCGCAGATTGGGCAGTAGTAATAAGGCCGGGGCATGCACGTGTGATGATGGAGATATGTCTGTTGACTGCAGGGGGATGAAACAATCAATTACAGCTGCTATGCAATAAGTGCATAAAAAGGAAGAAAGGGAGGACCGGCAGCACCATGAAATAAACCTAGGTTGCACCAGGAGTGGTGAACAGGAGCTCAGACGAAGGCACCCTTAAAAGTGCATGGCAGAAAAGATGATGGTTTGGCTATCAGTGGCTTTCTCGGAGGGGGTGGCTGCTTGTGCAGAGAGGGAAGGACAACAGTGGCAAATGGTAGAACTGCATCCAGCATGGTCAGTATACCTACACCTTCATCCTGCTGGAGCAGGACTGGGCTTCCAGAAGTGCAGTGCACCACCCTGTGTGGTATTGGGTTCTCCAGGCCTACATACTCCGCAGAATACCCACTACACCGTAAGAACTGTTGGCACGGAAACTAGAAAATGTAAAAGACAAGTTTATTAAGACCCCATGGGGTGGTGGTACATTCCTACAGCACCCTTCGGCAATGCAAGAAGTATCACACCGAACATCGGTGCGAGTCCTTCTTTTATACAGTTTTCAAACATAAGAAAGGTAGGCGGTACATGGTTACAGAGTTTTCGGTACATATATGGTCATTTTTGGAACACAGCCAACTCATGGGAGGAGTTACAACACCACTGGTCAGTTTGGCGAAACATTCCTAACGGGTGACTGGTCAGTCGGAACTGCGCATGTGCGGGCTTGACCGTTACTAAAAATAGCCTGTTGCTGGGCAAACTCGAGTGGTCAGTGGCACGGACAAAGGGCTAAAAGGCATGCTGACCACGAGGCAGCTCATTCTCTTAAATGGCCACCGTAACATTCAAAATGGCGTTTTCAAGTAAGGCCAAGATAAGGGAAATAACGTGTAGCAAAGCTAAGCGCTAACCCAGTCATCGTCAAATTACGACAGACAACCCTTTTAGCGTTTAGCTGAAGCTACCTCATAGTGGACATAATCAGGATACTCATCTTCTATATCGATGGACATAATCTGGGCCACTTCTTTATGAAGCATTAATTCATTTTGGGCAAAAGCTCGCCTAGATGGAATACAAGCTGATAAACACATAGAACATAATGCAGGGCCACATTGTATACATAAGCATAAGAAGAATAATATCCCAACTATGATACATAAGATTGTCAGTAGCTTCCAGCCCCATGTACTAAGCATTGACCAGAACCACCCCAAAAAGGTCCATGTACCATTGTCCGGATGTATCTCAGCAGCAATTTTATGCAATTTGGATATGGCATCATATACAGATGGTGAATTGTCTGGCACATAAACACAGCAGCTACTTCCGATAATTCAGCATGCCCCCCCTCGATCGGCTAGAACTACATCTAGAACCATCCGGTTCTGAAGCGTTACAATTCTAGATATTTGAAGTTCTTCAGTTATATTCCCCAATGCAAAAGCAGTATCATTAGCAACAGCTTCAACAACACGAGTTAATCGTCGTATCTTCCGACTGTTTAGAGCAGCTCCCACAAATGAAAACAAACCCAAGTTAAAATCTACATATTGTTGCAATGCAGGATCGGTTTGATCGATGTCTTCAAGAACTACTGCTCTTTTAACTCTGTTTAGCACAAAATCATGATACAAAACATAATCATTTTGGTACATTGGTGGGGCAATGAATACAGGGGGCAATACAAAAGAAATGTAGCATGTGCCTAACCATCCTAACGGGAGATGATGATAACCTTTAATGCCACATATGAAGTATGCATTTCGGGAGGCTACAAATGAAATGCCATTCAGGCTATCAAAGGTAAGTGTGGTGTTACATTCACTTCTGCCAACCGGGATTGTACCTTTATTACGTATACAGAGATCAGCCTTCGTATCTATGACATTAATAACATGAGAGTTGGACATGTTAATGTTCCGTTGGTTACTGTAAATTCGGGGTGCAGATACGTTGTCGGGGCGGTACTCCTCCCATTCGAACCGAGTACCCTCAGCTTGTGGATAGCCGTCCCGATCATGGTAGCATATCTTATTTAAACGGAAAAGCAACCCCCCCTTTGTTGGCCAGCGCAAAGTGAACAGAAGAGTGTACCAGGCATTGCAAGAACCACTGTGGGAAAAAGGGAGCGGGATAAGCGGTGTGCCTCCTTTCTTCTGATGCCCAGGCAACATCCCACATACCCAACAGTTAGAAGTGTTCGTCATATTGTGAGTATGATGCAAGATTTGAATGAAGCTATTGTTCAAGTAAGTCTGTCGGTGCCGTTCTTCATGATATGGTAAGGTGAAATGAAAATGTTCAGATGGAGCCGGGGTAGTCGGCAGCAAATGTTCTCGTACAGGTACCACAAGTTCTACTACCCAGGCTATCACAGCTATCACCACAATTGTCAATACAAACAATACAGCACCAAGAATTCTTTTGTCTCGTGATGCAGAAGACGCCATAGTTCAAAAGAGTTCACAATGTCTCAAATATACAACTAAAAATAAAAATGTGAGTGCTGAGCTCCGAGGTAGCCGTTGTTTTCTTCTCCGGGGTCAAGACGGGTGTCGCTAATCTTGGCAGAACTGATCCCCCCCTTGAGATTCCCGGCTTCCGTTTCACAAACCTGGAGCGGTAACTCAACCAGTCTTGCACCAAAATCTTCCTCTTATCGTGGTCGCAGATTGTATCGTCGTCGTCCAGAAACAGTGTGGTCCGGGAAGGCTCCCTCCGATTCGGCCGACGTCACAGCTGGGCTCTTTTCCTCGTCCAAGATATCTCTGTAGTCAGATAGCACAGTAGGATTCACCAGGTCCGGAGAGACACGGCGGCAGTGAGTTGAATGCACCCACCGCTCCTTGTTGGTCACTCGCACAGCCGTTCGAGTTGCAAGCAGGACCTGCTCGGGGCCACGCCACCTCGGTTCCAAGCTGTTTGTTCTCTCGAAGGATTTAACCATCACGTAATCCCCAGGACGAAGATTGTGAGCCTCTCTAATAGAGTTGTCAGGGAGCGCTTCTCGAACCTGTTGGTGAATAGAGAGTAAATCATTTGTTAATCGTGCCAAATAATCGTTCATCATTATACAAGGCACATCATGTAACAATCGAGGCTTAGGAACTCCCCATATATTCATCGGCCTTCCAAACACCACTTCATAAGGTGTGAGGCCAGTTCGAGAGTGGGGCACTGATCTAACAGAGAGTAACGCTAACGGCAAAGCATCCGGCCACTTCAAAGACGTGGATGCCACAATCTTAGCCAACTTTAGTTTCAAAGTGGCATTGTACCGTTCGACAAGACCTGCTGACTGACGATGGAACACAGCACGGAACTTTTGCTGAATCCCCAATCCCTTCAACACATATTCCACAATTTTTCCAACAAAATGAGGACCATTATCACTCCACAAAAATTTGCAAACGCCATATCGAGGGAAGTACTCTTTGAGCAAAACCTTAGCTGTTGTCAAAGCTGTATTATCCTTCGTGGGGAAGGCCTCAACCCATTTGCTAAAGGCACACACCACCACTAAAACATACTTAAGGTTATTGCAATGCTCGAGCTGGATATAGTCCATTTGTAGTACCTCGAATGGTGCAGAAGGTGGAACAAACCCTCCTTTCGGAGTATGCGTCCCTTTTGCAGGATTGTGCTGTAAACATATCAGACAGGTTTGCACTACTCTCTTGGCCGTGTTGGCAATCTCAGGATGCTCCCAAACTCGTGTTAACAATCGAGTAATTGCAAGAGCTCCAACATGTGCCAACCAATGTGTCATCTGGACCATCGCTTGCAAGTAAGCTGCAGGCAATTTCCATCGTTCCATGTCTTTGCTCCTCCAACAACCCTCATCATCCAGCACCCCCTCTGCTGCCCATGTTACAAGTTCTGCTTCAGTCGCTGATTTCTGGATGTCTAATATCTCCGCTCTAGCATCATGCCATCGCTCGGCCTGCGACTTCACTACATACATGGGGGAGTCATTTCGTGACATAGCTGTTTGTCTTGCTATACTGTCTGCAAAGGCATTACCTTGTCCCACTTTATCAGTGACCTTCTTATGTGCGCTGCATTTGATTATTGCTACTTTCTTTGGACAAAGTAACGCGTTTAGAAGATCACGCACTAGTTCTCCGTGCATGATGTGTACTCCATGCGAAGTCAAAAACCCACGTTCTCTCCAGAGTAGGCCAAAGTCATGCGCTACTCCGAAGGCATACCGGCTGTCTGTGTAGATGTTCACACATAAGCCAGCACTCAGTTCGCAGGCTCTGGTCAAAGCTATCAGCTCCGCTGCTTGGGCCGATTTCTGTGGTATTCGTGCTGTTTCTACCACCATCTTAAGTGTTGTGATCGCATATGCTGCTGAAGTTGTGCCATCTGGCAGCCTCAAACACGATCCATCAACCCACAGTTCCCCATCCACATCTGGAAGTGGCATATCCTGTAAGTCGACACGACACTTTGTTTGTTCTTCGGACTGGAAAACACAATCATGGTGTTCTTCCTCCTGGCCCTCAGCAACCGCATATGGCAATAAAGTGGCAGGGTTCAGGGTAGCGCATCTTTTCAGTGTGATATGTGGCGCCAGAAGTGTGAGCTCATATCCTGCTAAACGTGCGCTCGTAAGATACTGTGTTTTCGTTTGATTTAACAGGGCATCTACTGCATGGGGAACTAGCACCAACAGTTTGTGCGGCAAAACTATTCCCTCACTCTGCCGTATAGCTACTGCTGTTGCTGCAACCGCTCTGAAACACCCAGGTAACCCTCGCGCTACAGGATCAAGAATGGCTGAGAAATACGCACATGGCCTCTGCTTATCCCTGTGTGTCTGCACTAACACTGACAACGCGCACCCATCTTTCTCGTGCACGTACAACATGAAAATCTTTGTATAATCTGGTGTACCTAACACGGGTGCAGAGCAAAGAGCCTGTCTCAATTGATCAAAAGCATTTTGACATTCATCTGTCCATTCAAGGGGCATTGGTGTAGTTTTGGACAATAACGCTAACAAAGGTTTGATAATGTGCGAAAACCCCATGATCCACTGTCTTCAAAAGGACGTTAGTCCTATGAAGGCGTGTACATCTCTCTGAGTGCGGGGGATTGGTGTATCTAAAATTGCTTGAATTCGATCAGATGTTAATGCACGCCCCTCCTTAGACAAACGATGACCGAGGTAGGTCACCTTTGGTCTACAGTATTGTAGCTTTTTCTTAGAAACGTTATGATTATTCTGAGCTAAAAAGGAGAGCAAGGCAAGTGTACTTTCCTCACATTGTGCATAGGTATCTGCAGCCAACAGGAGGTCATCAACATATTGGATGAGGGCTACTCCAGATTGCAATTCAAATGAATCGAGCTGTCTTTTTAAAGCCTGGCTATAAATGCTAGGACTCTCTGTGTAACCTTGTGGAACACGACAAAATCTATACGATTTATTATTTAACGTGAAGCCAAATAGGTATCTGCTGTCAGGATGGATGGGAATGGAAAAGAACGCATTTTTAAGATCAATAACAGAAAAGGTCGTTGCAGTGGGGGGGACCAAAGTGAGCAATGTGGTGATGTCAGACACCACCGGGTACTGGGGAATGACAATTTTGTTAATTTCTCTCAAATCAATAATAAATCGATAGACTTTGTCGTCAGTGTCTTTCTTAAGGATCTGAAGAATAGGGCTGTTACAGACATTGTAAGGAACTTCCTCCACTACTCCTGCAATAATCAAATCCTGAACGATGTGAGTCAGGGCAATTTCACCTTCTCTGGATATCCTATACTGTGGTACACGTGGCAAAGAAACTCCCTCCTTAACAGTAATTCGAATAGGCGGGATGAGCATCTGTCCCACATCCGTATCTGATGTCGCCCATAACGTGTGTGGGAGAGAGGCTAATGCTTCAATTTCCTGCATGGTACAGAGTCTGCCTGAATCTGGGTAATTGTCATTCAAAATAACCCGCACTCATTCCGGAGCGCAGCTTATCGTTGCTCGAAAATATTTGAGCAAATCAATGCCCATAATGTTGTCCGGAGTATGGGGTGACAACAAAAATGGACAAAAACCAAAAAATATATCAATGCAAAATGCAAGAGGTCGTGAAAATGGGCTTGGAGAGGGTGTGCCATCGAACCCTATACATGTTATCGTTTCGCCAGACAGGGGAGCCCCTGGAACCAAGTTTTTAGACAAAGCACTACGAGTAGCTCCTGTGTCAACTAAAAACTGATCAGTAGAACCCAAAATGCCCGCTGATACATATGGACCTCTTTGATCTACTGGCACTTCAACCGATTCCACACCCCATCCTACGCAATCCTATGCATGCACATAATCCTGACTCTCCACATTCTCACCCTCCGATATCTGATACTGATTTTGCAGATCAAAGGTGTTTCGTTCATCCTGACCACGACCCCTCGCTTCAAACCTACCACGATCACCTCCGCCACCTCTCGCTCCCGAATAACTATTCAGCGACCTTCCACCTCCTCGACCACGCTGACTACGTTGCTCACGAAGCACCGGACAATCTTCAGCCCAATGCCCAAACTCTTTACAATATGCGCATTGATCCTCAGCAATATCGGTACGGCCATACGACGTAGTACCCCCTCCTCGTCTACCTCTGTCATTCCCTCTAGATTGCGTACCACGAACCTGTGTCAACATCACTTTTGTCTTCAATTCCTTCGCCTTCTTATCTACACTTTCCTTAGCCTCTAATTCCTGCCGCTCATAATACTGTGCCATAGTTAACAAAGACGCAGGGGTCGCCGTGGTCCAGGAGCTTTCACTTGTTTTCAATCGCTTTGCAATCTCCAGTAGGAGATTAGCCACATACTTATCAACAAACAGATGCCTACCCGTATCATCTGTTAACGATTGCCCACTGTAATCATGAAACGCTTCTTCGAAACATGTGAAAAAGTCAGAAACCGATTCATCTAATTTCTGTTTGCACGATGCTAACATCGTCCAATCAATATTTTTAGGGGGAACAAGCGTTTTTAATTTATTCAAAATAGCTGTCGGAAGATCTAAAATCAACTGACATGGTTTGCATGCAGGTTCCCTGTCTAAATCAGCCTGGCTGATATCTTTCCAAGTTGCCCCAAACATTGCTTGATCATCGAACTTACGAATCGCTCTCCACATATCAGGGGGGAGAATTAATCCAAAGAAAAGATCTATATCAACGAGCGTCATAACGCAAGAAGAAATAGCCCCCTCTACTCCTTCATAGAAAGCTGCCGGATTTTTACGAGGATCAGGTAAAGCATTTTTCAACGCCATAACATCCGCTCTATTCCAAGGCGTATACACCCAATTATATATAAAATACCCTTTTGCATCTACTGACGTTTTATCATCATCTGTGCCTTGCCCTTTAGGGGTAACATACAAAGGTGCAGCTTCACGCATAGGCATAACATGCACTTTAGAACTCTTATCTGCTCCAAAGATAGAACACTCTTTGGATTGCTCCGTCGACCCTGGCAAGGACTTCCCCGCAGCTTTTTGTGCTTCCCGCAATCTGGACGCCTCATCCCGTAGCTGGACTAATCGTAGGAAAAAGGTATCTGCATCTGAAATAGCAAATAAACCTTTACGCATTTGCTCATGATGGACTGAAAAATCCTTAGGTTCTAAGTCCTCTGAATTCTTACGAAATCGCTATATAACTTAATCCGCAAAGGTATTTAAAAAACACATCTGTTCTCGTTCCGACCACTTATTCCTTTCAGCATTAAGTTCTGACATAGTAATTCTATTCAAATTAAATTTTCTAGCAAACCCTCGTAATTCCGAAGCTCTCTCAGCAGTTAACCTCGTACTCGTCTTATCCTGACTGTCATCACCGGAATCCTCGGACGGGGCCGTAGGCTGAACATACGGAGGCGGAGACCGATCTAATAATGAAAAATCATCAACTTCATTAGTAAGGACAGGATAAAGCAGACATCGAATAGGAAATTGACCGGTCGTTTGCAAATTACGTTCCCGTGCCTCCCTCTCTTTCTTCTCCTGCAACTTCTTCTCCTCCAGCTGTAAAGCTTTATCTCGAGCAGCCTTGCGCTGCTCTTTGTCCGCCAAGGCAATCTCACGCTTCATACGTTCACGCACTGCTTTCTCCCACATTCGCACACAATCAAACATATCCTGTCTAGACCTGCGCTGAAACAAACATTGCTCCACAAACTGAACCTTCCGTAAATCAAACGACCCATGTAGTGGCCTTTGCAACTCGGGATCAGACTTGGTGTATTTGTTCCATAATTTACTGTACAGTATAGGGGGAAGGCCAAATTTCACATACATTTCACGATTAGGGGTCCCCTCTGGGGGAGCCGGCTGAGATTCATTTAACCTATATGTGGTACCATTTCCAAGACAGCACATTCCTCGGAGTGTGCTTAAAACAGGCATGTTCAAAAAGTACCACGAAAACGTGATACCGTAAAAATGGCACTTACGATACTTCACACAAATGTGCCGCTCAGAGTACAAAACAAAGTTAGAGAAACATCTCTACATGCCTGCCTATGTGAAGTGCACTACACATATGTGTTCAAATTAACAAACTCAAATGTTAGCTAACTCAAATCATAGTCACATTCATAGAACTTCAGTAAGCGTCCGCAGACTACCTTACCGATCACAATTCTTACCCAAATCTCAAATATCCAGGTTCCAACTGCCAAGGTCTTTGATCGAATCAGCCAAACAGGCACTGTACAGCAACGCAGACGAGCAGGATCTCAGTCGGGGATCGGCGCCACTTGGAAGGTCAGATCAGAAGGAAGGGAAGAAAACACTGTGGGTGCCAAGACTCGGGTCACTCAGTGGCAGCGTACGCGTCCATGGCGAGTTTCCAATCCTTCGTCACGACCTCTCCTTCGGGCATCCGAGTCGCCGATGAGTCCCTTCGTGGTCGCCAATTTGTGGTATTGGGTTCTCCAGGCCTACATACTCCGCAGAATACCCACTACACCGTAAGAACTGTTGGCACGGAAACTAGAAAATGTAAAAGACAAGTTTATTAAGACCCCATGGGGTGGTGGTACATTCCTACAGCACCCTTCGGCAATGCAAGAAGTATCACACCGAACATCGGTGCGAGTCCTTCTTTTATACAGTTTTCAAACATAAGAAAGGTAGGCGGTACATGGTTACAGAGTTTTCGGTACATATATGGTCATTTTTGGAACACAGCCAACTCATGGGAGGAGTTACAACACCACTGGTCAGTTTGGCGAAACATTCCTAAGGGGTGACTGGTCAGTCGGAACTGCGCATGTGCGGGCTTGACCGTTACTAAAAATAGCCTGTTGCTGGGCAAACTCGAGTGGTCAGTGGCACGGACAAAGGACTAAAGGGCATGCTGACCACGAGGCAGCTCATTCTCTAAAATGGCCGCCGTAACATTCAAAATGGCGTTTTCAAGTAAGGCCAAGATAAGGGAAATAACGTGTAGCAAAGCTAAGCGCTAACCCAGTCATCGTCAAATTGCGACACCTGGAGCACACCACTCCAATCTGCTGCAGTGAAGCTGTCAATGTGTATAGCCAGGGGATGTGTGTCACTACAAACACAGGAGCCGCTATCTGAGGGCAGCAGGGGAAGTGAAGGCCGCAGGCAAGGAGCATATACTGACAATGAAATGAGTGGGAGTTCACTGAAGAGATTGCAGTAAACTGTTACAACACCCACCTTTTCAGAAGCACGACAGTGAGATGCAAATTGCAGTCAGAGATGGGCAAAATGTTCACTTCTCAGCTCGGATGACATTACTCCTAATATATTCACTGAAAGAAGCAAAGGCTAAAGTGGAACTATATGTAGGTCTTCTAATAGTAAATAAATGCTGTTTTAATACCAGACACTCAAAAAAATGTACGAGTTCTATGTAACTGACCTAAGTATAACTTGCACCGCCATAGATTTCATATGTCATCAGTGATGTATGTGATTGAAAAGCAGTGTATTATAGCCATGCAAGTTACAAGGAAAGGCCCTGCTTATGACCCTGCAGATGGGCAAGACTCAATAAGTGAGCAATGGCCCAGAGACCCCCACCTCAGAGTCTATTTTTTTTTACAGTTTTTCCATCCCACAGGAGCAATTGGGAGCTCCACTGTCTCCAACTAGACAACTGCGGGACCAAACAGGGGCCGCGCTGGGCCCCACAGAACTCTAGTGGGAGCTGTCAAAATCTACCACAAGGGTACCGTGAGACCTATGGGCTAATTGTTTTTAGTTCTGTCCCTCTGGGAAAAGCCCATATGGGCCAGGGGGTCAGGGTATCCCTCCTTGCACCCCAGCACAGCTTTGGGCCTAAAATGTGAGACCTCTTGTATATACTTTAGTATATCATTATATGTGTAGGCACTTTGTGAGCTCTGGAGATCAGCCCTTGGACTCGTCTGCTTCAGGACTTTTTTTCTGTTCAAATGCCTCTACTTAACTGTCTCGATAAAAAACGACCAGTAGAGGTCAGTAAAATACAAGAATTGCATTCTGCTTGTTCTACTGCCTCTATTTAACTGTCTTGATTGAAAATGAACAGTAAAAATCAGTAAAATACCGTAATTGATTTCTGCTGAGGAACTTTCTTTTTTTTTCTTCTGGCAACTGCCTCTGTGGAGAAGTGTGGCTCAATGATTAGAGCGGCAGACCCTGACGCCGAGGTGTAGTCTGGGACCAGGGTTCAATTCCCCGCCTCGGCGGTTCTTGAGCTCAAAATTCCACGGACCTGATAAATCTCGCCTCGTGCCTATTCCAATCATGGAGTCCCACTCTGCAACTCTGGGCAATAGCTTGCTTAATCTCCACAATGGCCCCCACAACGCTAAGGATGCCTGGCCTCCACCTTAGGGGTGCCCAGGAGTGGACGCCTCACAGGGAAAGCCAGGATGGGTTCCACAGCGGTATTCGTACAAGCGCCTTGAGACCCTTGTGGGTGAGTAGTGCGCTATACAAGTATCAATTTACATTTACAATTTACATTACATTTAACTTTCTTGATAGAAAATGACCAGCAGAGGTCAGTAAAATACCAGAATCACTTTAGCATTCTCTAGATTCCAGTCCATAGAAATTGTCTATCACGAGCACCCATAGACAATCATATTTTTAGCAAATCTTGTATTTTCAGTGCTATGACCACCGAAGGCCCTGATTTTATATTAAAAACAGAGCTTCGGACTATACCATTACCCACTGGTAGGCAATATTTCTCTCCATGTTCTCCATACCTGGCATGTCACGCATTTTGGTGCATGTTAAAGGTCAGTAGATGTTTCAGCACCCAGGCTAATGTGCTGCATAGCTAAATACATATAAGGTCACAAAGGTGAGACTGATCGCATTGCAAATGCTTGTTTTTTTTACTTTCAAAACATGTGGACAGTTTTCCTGTGTCTTGTAATGGCGGCTGCAACATTTTCGTACTTGTTGTGGCTAGTCAATGAGATGAATTATTAGCCAGTCCCACAGGAATGAACCTGCCAACAACAAATCAAATCAAAAAGTCAGAACTTTACTCAGCACGCTTCTTGTTATTCAGTGTAAATAGGTTGAGCAGTGTTTGAGAAATTTGCATTTAAAGAGGGGTGCGGTTTGGGCATGAAGGAGGTATTCCTCATAAAATGTTAGAGATCTCTGGATGGTTTGTCTTGCAATAATCCCACAATACAGTACCGCAGTACTGCTGCTGTACCAAAATTTAAAAAATACTGGCACATGAGTGGTCCCTGGAGCATTTCTTCTTGATACCAAACTGTTTGATGATCTGATTGGCTGACTGCTGCATTGTAGAACATGTTGTATCCCCATTACAGGACTCTGCTCCACAACAGGTTGGGTGCAGGACCTGGCTACTCCATGGGGTTTTGGGCACAGGCCCTGCAGCCTACCTTAGCTGTGTATATCCAAAGGCTGTGTGCACTGGGGGTTACCCAATTCATGAGAGGCTCAGAGCAGGGCCAGGCCCCATAGCTGATAGATACATAGAAACATGACAAACAAAATCATTTTTTAAATCTATTTTTGACCTTCTATAGATGATTATAAATAGAAATCTATTGACATTTATTTAAGCAAATTTATATTGTTTTTCTAACTTTTGCCTTTGTACGAAATACACTACAAATACCTGAAAAACACAGTGCCTGAGTTTTTAAAGACAAGAACATCATTTTTACAAGTGATCTGGTGAGCCACTACCTGGTTTTTCCTAGAAGTGGTTGCTCAAAGATGGAGAAAACTTTGTCACAGTATGGATAAAAGATTGCAGCTTAGAGAAAGCACGGATCACAGTCCTTCTACTGGCTTACTGGGACATCCTATAGCGTTACTAGGACATCCGGCAGATGTGTGTCTCCAGGAGTCACCAAGTGCTGGAGGGCAGTGTCATATGTATACACCCCAGATCTTCCTGCCTTCAACTTTCCACAGCATCCAACTGTTGGGAATACCATGCATTCAGGTGTTTGTGCTTTCCTGAATCCCGAAGAAGTACTTCTTCCCCATTCCTCTGTTAAACTCCTTCTCACATAGTCTACGTGATGCCTTCTTTACAGAGACCTTCTTCTCTCTTGGTGGAATTGAGAAGAACTCCCAAACTTTTGAATGGGGAGAGCCCCTGCTTTCACCCGCCACCTGTTTAGGGTCTTGAAGTTACTACTTTTAAAAGTGTCTGCATTTGCACCATTTTCAATGTCCTTGAAGGTGTGAGATAGAAGGTCCCTCCCCCCCATTATAAGGTACCAGAATTGGAAACTGAATTGCTGAGTTCTATCACTTCCTGTTGCAACAAGGGATGCTCGTGGCAGCAGGTATGCTACATCCATCAATCTCTTCCCTGCTCTGAGCTCCCATAATCCAGGCAATGAATATAACAGCCTCACTGTGCCCATTTCAGGAACCCTACCATACCTGTGTTTTTGTATTACTACACACAGCCAACAGTCATTGTTTTTGTGGTGGTTGTTGGCCGCAGTTTATTACTCATTACATACGTCATATTTGTACAACTCCCCTGGACACCTACTCGGGCCGGGGTCATAAATCATTATCATACATTATCACACTTCGTTATTAGTCAGTGTCATTTGGACATCATAAAGCATGGGTCATAAATCATCAGTTATCATAAATCATTCTATCATTATTTTGTTGTCATAAATCGCTCTGCCGGAGCATCATAAATCATTGTCATAAATCATGGTCAGCTTAAACTACCAACCAAGGGCAAGTCTTTCCTGGGCAAAGGGAATTGTGCCTGTTCTGAGTGCCCTGGGGTCAAGGAATCACCCCCTTCTAAAATTTGTCAGCTCAGATTTGGAATGAGAGGAATAGTTGTGGTTCATTAATCCCCACAGTTTGTCTTCCCTTTCGGGCATGTGTCTCGTAGCAGGCTCTCCAGCTGGAATCATCGCAGCATTACTTAGCAGTGAGCTTATTCTTACGGACCCATCTGCGTGCCCTCGAGGCCACTCCGTGCTCGCGTGTGGGCCTGTCACAATATCAGACCTAAGGGGTGCTAATGCCAAGCGCCCTGTTGGCCACCCAAGATAAAAGAGATCGTAGCTAGGACATGCTTCACTGTAAAGAATTAGTGGCGAGTTATGCAGCGGAATGTGAATAAAGCACGAGAGAAGTCAAGTGGGGAGGGGTATAGGTCCACAAATGAATACTCTTACAAACCGTCAATACCTTTCCTTAATGGACCATAGGCTCATTGCGACCTGTTAGCTTGGGGATGTAACCACTATTGAAGTTAGTTTCGAGAGAGGTAGGGCTATATTGCATAACATGCTCTCAAACACATGAACAAGACTATAGGTGTGTCTTTTGGTGTATAGAGTTATTAATTAGGGAACACACACCCACTGGTCTATAAACTTCCCCTTTAGACCCCCAATCTACGGTAGTGATATAACTCTTGAAAGCATTGTCAATGTTGTGGCTTTCACATTAAGCAAGGAGACCACATTAATCCTTGCAATTCCTTTTTCTAGATTGCACAAACAAAACAGGGAATAGCTTCTTATGCTTAATCAAATTGCTAAAAGTGTGCGGTGGGCACAGTTAGGACTCTCATTGTAATCAGTGCCTGCCTAGCAAAGCTTAATTTGTAAAACAATAAGGGGCACAATTATCATTGTATTGTATCACCTGTGGCCACGCAAGGTGACGTAATGTGACGTAAAGCCTAGAATCACATTTACCAAGCCACGCAAGGCCACCCTGATTGGCTTGGGGAATTTGGAGTAATGAAAGGCAGCGCAAGTCGATGCCATGCATTACACTGCATGGTGGAGCCATCACATAGGAGGAGCGTTGGTGTTTCCACGCATCCACCCATGCATTTTGACACATTCCCAGATTTACCAACACTTGTTGATCAGAGAATGCCTCAGAATTGTACACCTTCCCACCAGAGGAGCAACAAAGAGAAATATCTTTATTTCTCCTCGTTGTTTGCTCTTAGGCAGGACATTGCTGATTTAATTATAGATCACGCAATAGACATCCTTTTTATAACCGAAACCTGGATGGATGATACATCCGAGCCCGACCTTCAGGTAGCTGTACCGGAGGGTTATAAGGTGCATAGGCAGGACAGACAGGGGAGAAAAAGAGGAGGTGGCCTGGCTATCATCACACGGGTCATCTTCCCAGTTAGACTCTCCCCGGTACCATCGTCGGCATGCGAGGCGCTGCACTTTGCCATTAAATTGAACGCGTCGCACAATTTTAAGGGAGTGCTTATCTACAGGCCACCAGGACCCCGCTCAGAATTTCTTTCCACTTTTTCCTCCTGGTTGGAACCCTTAGCCATTGAGGATTCCTTTATGGCATTAGGAGACTTAAATTTCCATCTGGACAGGACAGATGAGGCGGACACACTAACGTTACTAGGAGATTGTAACACACTGGGCTTAACCCAGTACATAAAAGCCCCAACACACGATGCAGGACATACCCTGGACGCTATTTTTTCTAACATCAGTGATCTGGAGGTATCTAAAATCCTGCCGCTCACATGGACAGATCACCATGCTATTTTCTGTCATTTACCGTTCAAACGACCCAAATCGGAAAAACAGGTCCATCACCAAAACAAATTCAGAGTATGGAAGGACATCGATGACGAAACCTTTAAGACGTCCCTGTCCAACACCTGTCCGAATATCCAGTCTGACCCCACCGAAGCAGTGGAGCAGTACCATAACTGGGTAGACAAGGCGGTAGACATGCACGCTCCTTTAAAAACTATATCAAAAAACAGAAAGGTGCCTTCAGCGCCGTGGTATTCAAAAACCCTTAGACTGCAAAAACAGAGTTGTAGAAATAAGGAAAGAACCTGGCGTAAAACATATGATAACTTAAGCAAAGCTCAGTATAAAGATGAACTCATCATCTATAAAAAAATGATTCAGGAGGTAAAAAAGGACTACTTCGAGCAGCAAATTGAGCAATCAAAAAATTCGAGTCGACAACTGTTTGAAGTAGTTAAGACTCTGGCAGGGAAGGTGGTAGATCTGAACCCTCCACACACTCAGGAATTCTGCAATAATTTAGCAGATTACTTTTTCTCAAAAGTAAACGATATATATGCAGAATTCTCGGTCATTCCATCAAACACCAGCACTTATCCTAAATCACCAAAAAACAGTATGGACTGTTCGTTTTCCCAATTTAGGGATATGACGGAACAGGAAATAGGAGATATTATGAGACTGGTTAAAACAGGTTCAGCCTTAGATCCTTGCCCCCCTAAAATTTTTATTCCAGTAACTGATGTGGTGAGCAAAGTCATAACCCCCATCTGTAACGCCATGTTCCAATCGGGGATCTTTCCGGATAAGTTAAAAAACACTTTGCTGAAACCCTTATTGAAAAAAACTGGTCTTGATAAAACAATTCTCAAAAACTACAGACCCATTGCTAGCCTACCCTACTTGGCTAAAATTGTGGAAAGAGCAATGAATGTTCAACTAGCCGAATATATTGAACAAAACAGTCTCCTGGACGAATCGCAGTTTGGATTCCGGAAACTTCATGGGACGGAGACTGCCCTCATTAAAGCCGCCGATGATATCAGAGCCATTAGAGACCAAGGAGGGACAGCTATACTGGTCCTACTGGATCTCTCGGCGGCCTTCGACACGGTCAATCATACCGTTCTGATTGACCGTGTCGAGGAGATGGGCATTTGCTCAAAGGCCAAAGAGCTTCTGGCATCATTCCTGTCCAATAGAACACAGGCAGTAACATTGGGCGCATTTCAATCCTCTCAGCTCGCCCTCCCATGTGGCGTCCCGCAAGGCTCATCCCTAAGTCCGACACTCTTCAACATCTATGTGTCGGACTTAGCAAGGGTGATTAAGAACCACCGGATGAGCCTTACCTCCTACGCCGACGACACCCAACTGGTGATCGCTATTAAGAACAACGGTGAGGAGGTTGCCGCCAGATTCCAAGAAGGCATGCTTGCCATCAAGGAATGGATGTCGGAAAACTGCCTGCGCCTCAACTCGGAGAAAACCGAAGTAGTGATCTTTGGAAATTTATCACCACAGTGGTCCACTCTTTGGTGGCCGACACCCCTTGGAGCCCCTCCAGAACCAGTAAAAAAGGTCAGGAACTTAGGCATTATGTTTGACGACAATCTTAACTTTTCCAACCATGCCAACCAGGTTGCGTCGTCTGCTTTCTACAAGCTTAAGATAATTAAAAAAATCCTGCCCTATCTTCCGGAGAGTGCTAGGAAAACAGTGGTGAGCTCCTTAGTACTCTCTTCACTCGACTACTGTAACGGACTGTTTGTAAACGCCCAGGCAAGGGTGGTGGCCAAACTCCAGCTTATACAAAATGCGGCCGCAAGGCTACTAGCTGGCATTCCTAAGTTTCAGTCCACCAGGCATGCGATTAGAAATCTCCACTGGCTAACAGTGAGAAATCGCATCAGATTCAAGACCCTGTGTCTCACCTACAAAGCTCTCAAGGGCCTTGGACCAGCCTTTCTCAAACGAAAACTTCAATACTATTCACCAAAAAGATCCTTACGCTCCGAACATAGTCACCTACTGGTAGTGCCTCGCACCAGGACGGTGACATGGGGCGACAGAAGTTTTACCAATGCTGCAGCCAAAATCTGGAACATGCTCCCAAAGGAAATAAAACTGGCACCATCATTATTCCAGTTTAGAAAACTGGTAAAAACTTGGTTATTTGATCAATAATCCGCTCAGAAACAATACGTTTGAAGGAAGATACCACCTTATTCTGGGATTTTCAGCAAATTATAGCGCCAAGACACCCACGGGTATACGCCGCGCTCTATAAATTTTTAAAATAAATTTTTAAAATAAATAAAATAAATTAATATTTACGCTGCATTCTGCACATAGAAAGAGGAAAGGTAGGTGTCCCTTGCTGCACAAATTCAATACTCCCTGCATTACAGGCACCCTTGCACCATGGTGCAAGGGTGCCTGCATTGGCACTAGTCTGCACTGAGCGCACCAGTGCAAGGAGAGAAACAGTAATGCAGCATTTGATGATAAATGTGGCTCATTCCTGTCCTCTCCATTTCACGCAGCATAGCAAGTTGTCTTGCTGTGTTGCATGAAAAGATGAGAAATTTGAGCCTAGGTGCTGATGCCCACTTTTGCTCCAAAGCCCACAGCAGGCGCTACTGAATGAGAGAGATGTCGAATACCAATGCTACTTACTTTTGATCTAATTCTTGCCTCTTCCATTCACCACAAGACACTACTTACGCCTTTATTTCACTCTTCAAGGTTATTTTTCACCCTTGCTTTCTGTTACAAAGATGAAAGATGTGTAGACCAGGTGATGTAGAATAGGATCCCAGCTTTATTAGATGTTAGTCAGATCCTTTAAAGTGCCCCACCAGGAGCAGCCTCCTCACTGCTCATCCCATCAACACCAACTGATTCTCCCTTCCAATACAAACACACTCAACATTCTATCTGACCTCATCATAGGCTGAGCAGCAAGGGAGAGAACTTCTGTGGGGAGAGTGCATTGAGTAAAAGGTACATTACAACACATCTCCCCCCTTATAGTGATGGAAAAAATTCAAAATATGTGAAGGTGATAAAACACACGTTTCAGCAAAAGAGGATGTATTAATTACAAAATTGTACATCATCCACCCTGTTATAATGATCATAACAATTAAATGCATGAAAGTTGTGAAACATACAAATGAGTGTAAAGGAGGATGCATAAAATAACTAAAATTACTACACACATCTCCCCTTAATAATGATCATAAACAACAAGAATGCAAGTTAAATAAAAACATTCTTAACAAACTTAAAAACAGTGGATACTATCCACTATAACTCACACCCCAAACAGTGCTATACTGTCACACTTCGCTGAATACCCAATGCGCCACAAACTAAGGCACAGAACTGCGGCAGATCAGGGATCTACAGCCCTCAACTGCACATACCAATGACAGAAAAGGTCTTCCTCAAAGAAGAGGAGTAAGACTCCACCCATACCAAGACAGGGTAATTATAATCCAAAAACACTCTAATAACTAATATGGGTATCTTCAAATCCTAAGTAAATCCAGGGTATCCTTTAACCCAAAGCAAACATATTATGGGTCTCCTTAAACTCAAAGGCAAACATATTATGGGTTTCTATAAACCTAAAGCAAACATATTTTGGGTATATTTATACCCAACGTGCACAGCCAAAATGCACAATCCAAATTCCTCCATGAGGCAACAACCACATACAGGGTATCAGCAAAACCAATAGGAGAAGCTACACGAGAGGTAAACTTCCCGCGTGCGTACCCGCAATGCACAGTCCAGTACATACTCAAAAGATAACTCTCCAAAACCAGTCTCATAATAAAAGAAAACATTTTGCAAAATGAAATACACAACACTATGAAGCATCATACTAAAAAATACTGAAAAACAAAACACCCCATACAGGCATTTACATTTTAAAACCCAAAGTCATTAATTAGAAAATAACAAAATTCACCACCCTTCAACCACCCCCAGCAAAACAGTATTACAGTCTAAAATGAACGTAAAAAGAAAGTCTCTTACTCCAGTGAGCGATGTCTCACCCGAAGCCCTCACCCATACTGAAAGCTTGTCGACAAACTGCATGTTGCTGCTGCCCTACAACATTCCATTGTGTAGTGTTCAAGATGAATGAAACTCCAAGTCTCACTTTGCCGGTGATGAAAAAGAAAAAATTACAGATTTTTTTTTATGTCACCGATACTCCATTGGTGATGAATATGACACTAGCACACGGGTGCGAGAAGATAACGAAACTCAGTACACTTCTAAGAGTAACGTTGCCAAGGAAACACATTCAGAAACTGCCAGACATGCGTGCTCACGTAATCCAGGAAGTCACAAAATGACGGAAGGTACTAAAGAAGCACCACGTAACATACATTTCTTCAGGCCGTAGAAGGAATTGTGAAAGCCCAACGATGACTTCATACTTCTTGGGTTTGAAAGGGTGAACACGCTGAACCATGCCAGCACTCAAAAAAGGAATCCAAGGAAGATTTGAACGAAGCACTCTTCAAAACAAAAGGTGAGGCTCGCCCTAAGAACATGCGCTGCTGCAGATTAGGAAGTTAGAGGGACTCACACGGCTGCTCTGCCAAGTGTTCCTTAAATATTAGGGAAGTACACTCTGCCCCAAATTGCACGCCCATGGCACAGGAAAAAAAAAATCATAGTTATTAAAGTGCTTTTGATAACGTACAAGTAACTTCAAGGATAACTCACTGCCACTGAATGCGGACACTGTCTCTTCCAAAGCGTCTCCCCAAGGACGAATTCTCAACGTGTTAACATCAAATGACACCGCATCCGTAGTGCTTGTGGAAATACACACCGCTAGCTTTAGTAGGTGGAGCGTGTTAAAATACCAAGCCAGTTTTTTTTTTGATGAAGGGAAAATCAAACGCCCCAGGCAGGCTGTCCAGTTGCCGATCCTTTACATTAAATTAAGAGGGCTCACTTAAAATTTCATTAAGCCAAATCAGTTACATGCTGACACTTTCTTATGAAGAGAGACGGCCAATACGCCAAATAGACTTCAATAAGACAATGTAAATATTCATATGATGCTTGTATCAATTCCATCAATGTAAAGAAGGTCAAACGCCTCAGGCTGCAGGCAGTAAACAGTAGTAATGCTCACCCAATACAGATTACAGCAAGTTAAATAGCCTAATACAGGGAAGGAACTGGCACCTTGCGTTGTGGGTGACCGATGACAGGGTCACTGGTGGGGCATTAGGGGTGCCAAGTATCTTCAAATCCATGAGTTGTAATTGACTTACTTGAAGTTCCTTTAGTTCCTTTAGTTTTCTAATTCCAAAAGTCCATTTCAGAAGCTTGCAGGTTCTTTAAATCGTCGCCAGTATTACAAAGATGAAAGATGCGTAGACCAGGTGATGTAGAATAGGATCACAGCTTTATTAGATGTTAGTCAGATCCTTTAAAGTGCCCCACCAGGAACAGCCTCCTCACTGCTCAGCCCATCTACACCAATTGATTCTTCCTTCCAATACAAAGACACTCAACATTCTATCTGACCTCATCATAGGCTAAGCAGCAAGGGAGAGAACTTCTGTAGGGAGAGTGCATTGACTATAAGGTACATTACAACACTTTCTTTCTAATACGCTGCAATTACGTCAATGTCTTCCTCCTTCTTACCCCCTTTGTGTTTTTCTCTCTATTTCTCTGGGTCAACGTCTGATGAGGACAAACAAGTGAAGGTCTTCCACTTTCAATCACTGGCTCAAATTAAGTACTGCTGCCCTAAAACATGAATAAAAATTGTTCGCACTTATGTTACCACTACTACGACCATCATAGTAGTAATTTGTTTGACTTTTTCTGTTCCCACTTTTGGATTTATGTTATTGTTGGAGTTTTTGCCAGGACAGAAGCTCTTGCCTCGATAAATATGTCTGCAGTTCAGAACAACTGCTTTAAATTCTTTAAAATTTTTGGCATGTTTAATCTACGTGCTTGTAGAGAGCTGGGTCGGGCACGGAACTTCAGCCCCCAGATTGCCCTGCTTTCTAATGCATCATTTGCCAGCGCCTGGAGGCACATTTAAGTGGCTGCAGGGCCTATTGCGAGGGAGACGTGTGGGCAAAGCCAGGGACAAGGGTGGGCCTGTCGGCACCTGTCATAGCCTGGAGGAGGCTGGGTCACCCTTCTTGGTTCTTCTTGGGGAACATCCAGGGCTTTAAGTGGGCCGGGTCTCACCGGGTCTGAGCACCGGAAGTTTTTTTAACCAGGCCTCAAAACATGTCTCTATCGGGCTCTGTTTTATGCCCTAGCACAGGCGGTCAATTTTTTTCCAGACTGCAATGACAGCAGGCACATCGGCACCTCGATGTGCGTGTGGTGAGCTTTGTAGAGGAAGGGAAATCCTTTAAAGGGAGTCATTTTCTCTCTTGATTTCCCTTCTCTTTTTGAATCTCAGAAGCAGCAACATTGTTGTGGTGTCACCAGGGCTTTAAGTAGAACTTTTTTCAATATTATATACAAGCCATAATTGCTGCTTATTTATCTTATGCAACGGGCAACCATTGACAAAGCCAATAGTCCTAACTTGTAGGTTAATATGTGACTTGTTGTATCATATATCTGGATGCAATGATAGGAACAGCAAAATACGAGTCGGGTGGCACACTTTGCTAAAGATTTTTAGCTTACATGTTTTTAAGCCACTCCCTTAATTACATTTACCACGCCCCTTTGAGAGACCCCCCCAGTTTCTTCATCCCACTTAAAGCCCTGGGGACAACACCAAATAGAGGATGATCGATACCAGCTGCACAGCTATGCAACCATGAGCTATTGTAAGCATTTCTTATTCGTGTCTGGCTCTTCCACTTTGCTCAGCTGTTGCTCTGTGCTTTGTGTCACACTTAATAATCATTTCATAGCCCTCAGTTCTGCAATGACCTGTGACTTCCCAACGTTTTTACTTTTAGCTGATTGAAAACTGGTGCATTGGAACCTTGCTGACAATTAATGGACAATTAATGGACAAAGGTCTTGATCCTTTTGCACAAAAACTAGGGGAGGAGTTCACTCTGTAACCAAAAGGTTCACCGGGACTGTAGTCATTTGCTTAATACTTGGTTTTACTTGTGCTCACCGGCATTACTGCACTGTAGTTAGCTCAAGGGGAAGCTATGGGGAAAAGAAAAACCAGTGTGTGTGGGGACGGAGGCAGTAATGAGAACTGGGGTCTGGTTAAAGCCCCTGAAAGCTAAGCATGCCCACAAGTCAACAGCGAATAATTGTGTTTTAGACCGCATTGATGACCTTTTAACAGAATGCAGTGAAATACTTGCACCATAGGCCCATTCTGCCCTTTCTGAATCTCCTACTTCTTCAAACATGATTGTTCCCCTAACTACTCCTAAACCAAAACTAACTGCCACACAGTCCAAAAGGAGAAACAGGGGGAGTGGTCTCCCTAGATGGGTTACCACCAAATGAAATTGAGGTTCATAGGATTATGAATGACCTGAGGATGGAAGTTACCCTACTAAATTCTGCTAAGATCTTACTGAACAGGTCAGGCTTTTAACAGCCAGAGGAGCTCCACTAGTCCTACCTCCAAAACAGATCCCCACCCAGCCATTTAACCTGTTTCCAAGCTGCCAATTGTTTAACTACACCTATGTCAGTGTCCTGCCATTAACCCCTAAGCCTCTCCTTTAGGAAATCCCCCTACCACTTGATACATGTATAGTTGCTGGGTAGGCACAAGAAGCGTGGTCGCAAGTCAGCATCGGCCGTCATATACAGACAGGCCCAAATTTGAACTATGAAGTTTCTCCCTGACCCCCCAATTCAGACACCCAAATGACCATTAACAAAGGATGGCATGGGCATTACCAATTGCCCCTCAAGAGCATCTTTATGATTAATGTGCCCAAAGTTGCTACCCATGCAAAACACAAAGGTGATAACTCCCTAATTAATAACATCATAAACTGGATTTGCCAGGTGAGGGGATGTCACTCAGTGATAAGGGATGACATTTTGGGTTCTAAAAGGATAACCTGCCCCAACACCCAGTCAGACTATATAGAATTACATCTTGCTGATGGGAATATGGCCCATGAGCTGATAGTTTTTGAAGCCAGAACTAGTTCTACTAGTTCCTCTGGCATCCAGCTCAAGTATATACCCCTTCAGTATACATCATTAATTATTCCTCAACACTTGGGCACCCATCTGTGCTCAGATTCACCTCTTACAACTAATGACTGACTCGCACACTGTGTCATCTTTGACCCCCACGAACACACACCTGACGAGCTCAAGCAGCTATTATACCATGTAGGAAATCCCTCATCAATCTATATTCCTATCAGCCATGAGATGACCACCAAGCCCTTGACCCAAACAGCCAGGCAGAAGGAGGGAGCTTTCTCCGCATCAACATCTCATCCAGAAGCGCATAAAGACAGCAGTGTAGAGGACATGCAACATAATCAGACCCCTGGCTACTTATTGTCTAACAGGCTTAACCTGGTAATATGGAATGTGGCGTGTGAGATTGAAAATGGCTCTCCTGCACTGGATCCAATTTATCGAATCTTTCAACATAGGCATCTTCCAGGAGACCTGGAGAACAACCCCCATCCACATGCCAGACTACCTTACCTTTCATCGCCGAGCCAGCACCAACAAACCAGGTCGGCCTGCAGGGGTTTACTGATTTGGGTAAAAACTGCACTAGCATGTACCATACTCAAGCACCACTCTACAAGCCCCGACATTTTAGCAGTTCAACATAGGGGCAGGACCGGTACTGCATTACGCATTTATAATGTCAATGCGCACGGTTCTAGTACAGGAAAGCAATTGTCTACTCTACAAGAATTGGAAGATCTACTTGACAACAGGAACACCCAGCCTCCATTAATCATAGCGGGGGACTTTAATGTCACATTTGAGCCACTAGCAAAGGAGGGCATATGTGGGACCAGGGAGAAGGATGAGCTGTGGCACCCTCCCTTGATGAACCTCCCATCAAAAAATTGTCACAAGTAGCACTACAGCTTAACACCCTGACTCTTGAGTACGGCCTGAGGGCTACCAATGGTTTTAACAAGCCTGACAAAATGGGGGCTTATATCTACAAAAGGACCACCAACATAAGCTGTATTGACTACTTTTTGCTAGATCTAAGACTATGGCCCAGGGTGGATGATATGGTTGTGGGATCCACCATAGATAGTGGCCACAATCCCATAGAGCTTTCCCTGGTACGTCCTGGGCCACGTACTTGAATCAAACCCATGCCACTGTTACGACCAGGGAGGTATGTCCAATTAATCATAATATTGGCTCAATTGGGCCTGCGTATTCCTAGATGCAGAGAAACTAGAAGTAATTAAACTCAGTGGGCTATATGGTACCACCAAGCTACTTAGCTTAGTGACAAACAGGGAAAGCTGGATGAGGTTACAACTTGCCTAGTCACCTTTTTAGTCTGTTGACCACTCTTTTTAGAGAACCACTAAGCCCCCAGGATATCAGTACAAAAACAGGTCATAGTTTGCCTTGTTCAACCAGGAGTGCAGGAGACTCAGACGCAAACTAACTGTCGCTGTTAGGGAAAACAATGTGGCAGAACTGAGAGAAGTATGGAGGGCATATAAGGTAGCTCTGGCCAGAGCAAAGAGGAAATGGGAGGAGAATCGCTGGGCGCTAATCATGGAGGCCTGACACATCTATGACTGTAAGGTAAATTGAAATCTCTGCTCACTGCAATAGGGCTTGAAGGATTGTGGGATGCTATGGACTCTGCATTGGTCACTAGTAGGAACTTAATCAAGAAATAATACTGGAACTGGGTGCCCAGTCTTCACTAATCCATCAGCGTCAGGGCCATCTTACATCGGACTTTCCGGAACTTAAATTGGCAAGCGAACTTGAGCAATACCTGGAGGCTATAATGGTCCCGCAGGATAGGAAACTTTATTGGCAATTCAGATTTGGCTCCATCCCAGTGAATTCCCCAACAGCCTCTTGGAGAAAGTCTTCTACCTCTACTCAGTGTTGTACTGGTTGTCCTTAGCTGTTGAGTCAATAGGCCACACAATTGTTGTTTGCCCATTGAATTGATCCCCAGATCCACATGGCTAGCTCCCCTTTGCAATCCCCTTTGCACCCAATGTCACAGTGAAGCACTGCATATTTTAAAATCTGACACTAGTTTACTGATTTTTAAGGCTAACAAAGGTCCTAGGCCTAAAGTTACTGGAGAAAATAATAAGCACAGGCTTAGAATAAGGACTGTGTGTATTTTGCCTCCAGTGTCCAGCCCGACAAAGAAGTATTTATTTTAAGGATTTGGTAGAAATATACATTTTTTGAAGTGGAGCAAGCCACACAATAATAACTCGGCACAAGCCTGTACCAAGTCAAGGAAAGACAGTACATGGGAGAAAAAATAATAAGAGGGAGAAAATAACAGGCAAACAGGTTGGAGAAAGAGGTGTCTTACAATACAGTAAAATCTTAAGTGAGCTCTAACCCACAGTAACTGCAACACAAATTACAAATTGAAAAGAGAGCAGTACTGTACAAACAGTCGACGAACGTTTCGATCCCTGTCTCCAAAATGTAAGTTGGGATCATCTTCAGAACTACAGTAAAAAGCTTTGCCTGATTGTATTTACACAAGCCTGTGGAGTTGAACAGGAGGGGGGAAAAAAAGGGGAAAGAGAAGATTTAGCTTATAGAAAATTATTTACATTGATAACAGCTAGTCAGTTGCAATTCTATACATTAAGGGGGCAACTAGTGCAAATGCAATTGTGCAGAGAGCATTCGTTATTATTTCCAAAGGGCACGGGTGGCGATGTGCTCATATTTGGAGAGACATGTGCAGATTCATGCTGGTGAGCTAGTGCATGGACGTTAGTGAACGAGTGACTTTTATACCGCGTTGGATGTGGTGCTCTTTTGGGTAGGGACTGGCATTAATAGTGTGCCAAATGAGGATGACGTGTGTGAGAAGAGCAAGGCCAGTGAAGATGCCACCGATTGCGAAAAACGGCAATTGAAGTGTGCCAGGTGAAAAATAACGTGCACTACATGAAGTTGGGCCAGTGACTGGTACGGTCGATTATGGGAGCGGCGGTGATGAGCAGCGTACTGACCGTGGCACTTGGTTGTAGTGCGGTCATGGCATAAAACAAGGAAAGAAAATTTAGGAAAGAAAATTATCCGTGAGCTATTTACCTTTTCAGTAAGTACTGGAGGCTTGTTTGGCAACGTGCTCGATGGCGTGAGCCTGTTCAGAGCGATCCTAGAGCAGTGAAAGGGAAATAAAGTCCATGAGTCTTATGGGTGAATTATTGACCTGTGCAGCGGCCGAGTAATTGGAGGCCCATAAGATTCATGTTTTATGCTGGTTTAAGCAGGTTTTCTCCCATTCTCCGGACATAATTTCCCGAGTTCGGAAACAAATCATAACAATGCCTATGCCAAAATGCCAGGCTCCCGAGGTAACCTATCCCCACGTTTTTACTGCTCACAACGAACCCGGCGGTTCAGCCAACCACTAACGTGTAACCTTTTGTCTGACTCTAGAAGTGACACTTGCTGCAATCCTTCCCACAGAAAGACTAGGCCCATGCACCACTCACTACCCCTGGGCATAATGGATGAAAGCTAGGCAAAAGGGTGCAGACCTAAGAACACAACATGCATTCAAAATGGCCCCTTGCCTCCCAGCACATGGCCAGGGCCTGCCTGTACCAGCACTCAAAATGGCCCCCACCCACATGGCCAGCCCCCGTGAACACCCCAAAAAATCGAAAAACACAAAAAAATCACCACAATCCAATGCAATCCATGCCCTCCATGATGTTTACATTAAAGAGACTCAGCCCATGCACCACTCACTACCCCTGGGCAAAAGGCCCGAACAGCAGCCCAAAAAATCGAAAAACACACAAAAATCAGCACAATCCCATGCCCTCCATGCCCTCCATGATGTTTACATTAAAGAGACCCCACAGAAAGACTCAGTCCATGCACCACTCACTACCCCTGGGCAAAAGGCCCTAACAACAGCCCAAAAATCGAAAATTCCAAAATTGTAGTTGCAGCAACTGTAATGCCCCAAACAAACTTACTTGTGAAATTTCTAATCCAAAAGTGATCCAAAGAAAGTCAAAAAGGCCTCAAATCCAAATATCCAGCAGCATCCACAAAAAGTAATCCTTTCAGGTCAAGATCCGAATGAAAGTGACCAGCGCATGAAGAAAGCACTGGGAGGAGCCTGCTGGACAGGAACAGGAAGTTGGAGACTGTGGAGCACTTCCTTCCTATCACCCCCCCACCAAAATGGACTCCTTGCAAAACAAAGTGCAGGCAAATGTCAACCTGAGGAGTTATTCTGATAAAAATCATAATTTTCAGAAGGTTTATGCTGCTTGCTGGTGGATTTCTTGTGTAGAATTGCAAATTCTGTAATTTCGCGAGTGCGAGATTGTTGCTGCCCGCTGCATCTACGTGTTCACAATTGCGAACTCTCGCGATGCGTGCTCTGCAAGTTGGCAAGCCGTGATTACGTAATCGTGGACGCCAAACTCCCGCGGAATCCCGCAGCAAGATCCAAAATTGCGTAGCACTCACAAAATATCGAGAAAAACCACTCTGCAAACACTGAATGACAGTAAGTGAACACCGCGGGCCGCAATATTGTATCACCAAGCAAAAAAATCCGCCGCGTGCGAATTTGCGGATTTTCGGCAAATTCGTGAGAGTTCGCGGATTGCGAATTTACCGAAAATCCGCGAAATCCGTCAGCGGAACGGATTTTACGCCCATGATTATCTGGTAGTTAAATTAAATCACCGTTTATCTGAACGCAGAGGGGAAAAAGGGAAAACTGAACAAAAGTTGTTTTCCTTCAAAGATAGAGTTAGTTTCAAAACAGAACCTACGACTAAATTAGATTTAGGAGAATCAATGCAGATAGGTACCATAAAAGGTCCTTTGACTAAAGAGGAGAAAGACAAAAGGAGAAAGTTAAATCAATGTCTTTATTGTGGCAAACCAGGACATTTTGTTAAAGAATGTCCAATACGCCCAAATAAGCCTAAAGGAAAAAACACTGATGCAGGTTTAGTCCAGCAGTCGGAAAACTAACATGCTCGACAAAACAAGAGGTCAGTTTGTCGAGTACATTATCTAGCTTGGCCTCCACAACTCAAGATTTAACTTTTCATCGCCTCAGTATTAAAATCTCCTTACATCTCACTCAAGAAAAGAAAAAGTTTGGGCTGTTGACGCTTTAATTGACTTGGGCGCGACAGGCAATTTTATTGATACTCACTTTTTGCAGGAATTGGAATTTAAATCGGAACCTAAACTTCACCCAGAGGTAGTTAGAGCAGTCGACAGTAAGGAATTATCGTCTGGACTCATACAGTATCACACTGAAACTCTTCAAATGACTTGTTTATCCATCCATAAAGAAGACAGTACATTTGACATCATAATTGCCCCTCAATTTCGCTTAATTTTAGGAATTCCATGGCTAGTAAAACATAATCCCAAGATTGATTGGGTGAAGAAAACAGTACTATTCAATTCAGGATTTTGTCATTCTTCTTGTTTTCAACCCCAAAGTTCAGAACTGTTAGTACAAGGTTATGATTTTCCCATGGACTCTAAAAGCGTATTGTTGTTGGAAGGAGTTCCAAAAAAATATTCGGATCTTCATGACGTATTTGATATAAAGAAGGCCAATACTCTACCACCACATAGGGATTTTGATTGTCGAATAGATTTAATGCCTGGGGCTACCTTACCGTGTAGTCGGATATATGCCCTCACTGAAAAAGAAAATGAACACCTGAGGGAATATCTAGATGAGTACCTTGCCAACGGTTTCATTCGACATTCTAAGTCCCTGTATCTTCACCTCTATTTATTATCCCTAAAAAAGGAGGTGAATTGCGTACTTGTATTGACTACCGTGCCCTAAATAATGTGACAATTAAGAATAGATATCCGCTTCCACTAATTCCAACTTTATTAGATCAGTTGAAAGATGCTACTATTTATACCAAATTGGACTTGCGAGGAGCCTACCATTTGGTAAGAGTCCGAAGTGGAGACGAATGGAAGACCGCATTCCGTACCAGATTTGGCTTATATGAGTACCAAGTCATGCCATTCGGACTCTGTAACGCTCCAGCAGCTTTTCAATTTTTTATAAATGAAGTTCTGAGAGAATTTCTGGATATTTGTTGCATAATTTACATAGATGATATTCTCATCCATTCTAAGAACACCACAGAACATGTAAAACAAGTAAGAGCTATTCTTCAAAAACTCCTCGACAATTCTTTATTCATAAAATTAGAAAAAAGTACTTTTCATACTACAAAAGTAGAAATCCTTGGGTATGTTTTAAGTCCCAAAGGAATTGAGATGGATCCAAAGAAAATTCAGGCAGTTCTTGATTGGTCCAGCCCTTCCACAGTAAAACAAATTCAGAGTTTTCTAGGATTCGACAACTTTTACAGGCGATTCATTTCTAATTTTTCTCAAATCTTAACCCCAATAAGTAGGCTATTACGAAAAAATGTAAAATTTGAATGGACAAGTGATGCAGAAAAAGCATTTCAAAATCTAAAACAACAGTTTACTTCTACACCTATTTTAATGCATCCAGATCCATCCATTCCCTTCATAGTCGAAGCAGATGCTTCATAATTTGCCATTGGGGGCATTCTATCTCAAAGGCATAAGGAGACCGGTCAGATGCATCCCATAGCATATTATTCAAGAAAACTTACCCCTACTGAACAAAATTATGCTATTGCTGACAAAGAATTGTTAGCCATCAAAGCAGTTTTTGAAGAATGGCGCCATTATTTGTTAGGTGCTAGACATCCAGTGACAATCTATACGGACCATAGAAATCTACAAAGCTTGCGTTCTGTAAAAGCTCTCACCACAAGGCAGTTACGCTGGCCATTATTCTTTAATGATTACAATTTTACAATCACTTATCTCAGGAAAAGAGAATCAAAAAGCTGATGCTTTGTCACATATTGAAATCTCAGAGGAAAAAGATTGTTTACCTGATAAAATCCAACCTGTATTGTCAGATCACTGTTTTAAGATTGGAGTTACGTATATTGATGTTATTGATATCACCTGATGATATTGAAGAGTTCATAGATCTGGTAGTAAGCATGGGCGAATTTTGCGAATCAGGCGTTCGCTTATTTGCGTATTTGCGTATTCGGGAATTCGCAATCCGCAAAATCCGCGAACTCTCGCGAATTTGCGGATTTTTTTTGTGTTTGCAAGGGATTCTGCCAGTTCGCGAGGGTTTTGTACCAGTTCGCAATTGCGAACTTACTTGTCAGCTCGCAACGGTCGCGACTATGTTGTTTCTACGTCTGGTTCATCATCACAGGTTCACAGCACCCTCTGTTTCACCACTGCCACCCTCTGGTTCACCAATGCCACCCTCTGGTACATCACTGCCACCCTCTGGTTCATCACTGTAGATTATGGGGGGGGGAGCAAGCACACCTACCCTGCTTCAACTGACAAGAATTAATTTGGGGTTGATTTATTAATGTGTCACTGAATTTAAACTTCCAGTCTGGCACCTGCTTCCTTATCTGTAATTTGCTTTCCACGCCACCAAGAAAACCGCATTCAAGGAACGACTGGACAACAATGCACACAACAGCAAGGAACTCTTCAACATCGCCAAAGAGCTCTCCAACCCCAACGCCGGAAACAACAACATCACCCCTTTGCAAGTCCTCTGCAACTCCCTCGCCTCCTACTTCCACAACAAGATCGCGGACATACACAACAGCTTCAGCACTCAACCGACGCATGCCACGACCGAACCATCGCCCCCCACCCTCAGCGCCTGGACTCCCATCACCACCGAAGACACCATCCGCACGATGAACTCCATCCACTCTGGATCTCCGACTGTCTCATGCCCTCACCATGTCTTCAACAAGGCCGACGCTGTCATCGCACCCCACCTGCGGGACATCATCAACACCTCCTTCGACACCGCTACCTTCCCAGCCGACCCCACCGTCCTCAAGAACTACCGCCCCATCTCGCTGCTCCCGTTTCCTGCAAAAGTCATCGAGAAGACCGTCAACAAGCAGCTGGCCACCTTCCTCGAGATGAACGGATCCCTCGACCCCTCGCAGTCTGGCTTCCGGGCCAACCACAGCACCGAGACCGCCCTGATCGCAGCCACCGATGACATCCGAACTCTGCTTGACAACGGAGAAACAGCGGCCCTCATCCTCCTAGACCTCTCCGCGGCCTTCGACACTGTCTGCCACCGTACCCTAGTACAGCGCCTCAGCAACGTCGGAGTCCAGGAGAAGGCACTGGAGTGAATCATCTCCTTCCTCACCGGAAGGACACAGAGAGTCCGCCTCCCTCCGTTCAGATCTGAAGCCACCAAAGTCATCTGCGGCGTTCCTCAAGGCTCCTCGCTCAGCCCAACCCTCTTCAACGTCTACATGAGCCCCCTCGAAGACATCGCACGCCATCACACCCTCAACATCATCTCCTACACCGACGACACCCAGCTGATCCTCTCCCTCACCAACGACCCCGCCACCGCCAGAGCCAACCTTCACGAAGGGATGAAAGAGGTAGCCGAATGGATGAAGAACAGCCGCCTGAAACTGAACTCGGACAAGACGGAAGTCCTCATCCTGGGATCCTCACCCTCCACCTGGGACGACTCCTGGCCCCCCGCCCTAGGCAGCGCACCCAAACCAACAGACCACGCACGCAACCTGGGTTTCATCCTGGACTCCTCCCTCTCCATGACCAGACAAGTCAACGCCGTCTCCTCATCGTGCTTCAACATCCTGCGCATGCTACGTAAGATCTTCCGGTGGATCCCCACCGAGACCTGGAAGACTGTCACCCAGGCCCTCGTCACCAGTCGTCTGGACTACGGCAACTCCCTCTACGCCAGAACAACCGCCAAACTCCAGAAGAGACTCCAGCCGATCCAGAACGCCTCAGCACGACTCATCCTGGACATCCCCCGTTGCAGCCACATCTCCGGACACCTGAGAGACCTGCACTGGCTCCCGGTCAACAAGAGAATCACCTTCCGACTCCTCACCCACACACACAAAGCCCTAGACAACCAAGGCCCAGGATACCTCAACAGCCGCCTCAACTTCTACGCTCCCAAACGCCAGCTCCGATCGACCGGCCACGCCCTTGCCGCCGTCCCCCGCATCCGAAGAGCCACCACAGGGGGGCGGTCCTTCTCCTACCTCGCCGCCAAGACATGGAACTCCCTACCGACCCACCTCCGCCTGACCCAGGACCACCTCGCCTTCAGGAAGCAACTCAAGACCTGGCTGTTCGAGCAGTAGGGGACCCCCCTCCCCTAACGCCTTGAGACCCTCTGGGTGAGTAGTGCGCTATATAAATGATATGATTGATTGATTGCAGTGCAATTTTTTTTCCAGGACCTTTGTGGCCTACTTGTAGCTATTCTATGAGCCT
Source organism: Lissotriton vulgaris (assembly GCF_964263255.1). Lineage (NCBI taxonomy): Eukaryota > Metazoa > Chordata > Amphibia > Caudata > Salamandridae > Lissotriton > Lissotriton vulgaris. The sequence continues at coordinate 404,626,868 of NC_141697.1, read as the reverse complement.
GCTATGAGGGTCAGAGCAGGGTCATAGAATAGTTGCAAGGAGGCAACTGAACTCTGGAGGGGCCCCTCAGGAAGTACTACTGGGAATGGTTACTAATGATGAGTTTGAACTTTTGCACCTGCTGAGTGCTTTCAGTTTTGCAAAACTCGTTTTTCTGCAATTTTGGGTATTCGCGGGGCGCGAATTTGTGCGAGATCGAATTCGGAAGCCGCGAATTCATGCGAATATGCGATTTGTTTTTTTGCGGCGTGTTAATTTGCAACGTTTTGTGCATTTTAGCATCCCAATTGTAGCGCAACGGCACAAAGTTACCCTCGCGGTCGTTCACGGGCGCGGCCATCTTGTTTGCATGACGTATTTCCGTTTCCGGGCGTGATGTGTAATCTCGCAAAGTGTGCAGCTCGCTAGTACAATTTCGCGTATGATCGCGAGGAAAATCTTGCGCAAACTTACCCACGCGGTCGTGAACGGGCACGGCCATCTTGTTTCTCATTCATTGCTATGGTTCTGGGCATGCTTTCTGTATCCTCTCTGAATCTCTGCCATCCTTTGCTTGTTTGAAGTCTTTTTTATCTATTTTACTTATTATCTATCCCTCTATTTTTCTAGCTCTATATTTTTGTGTTTTCTGCTACTTTTGGTTAATTTTAAACTACTTTTTTAAAGTCTTTTCTTTTTTTCTTCCTTATTCTATTTCTTCTTTATTATTTAGCTTCATTTCTGCCCAGACCATGGTAAAGGGAGCCGGTAAGCATCCTGAGATGGGGAAGGGTCCCGCAACCCGTGCCCGGCTCCCGTGCGGGCGTTTGAGGGGAGAGACAGTCACAGCCCGGGAGATCTTTAGCGCGGAGGAGGTGGCCGCACTAGTTTTTTATGTTCAGCGCCGCCTCCCCAGGAACATCATGGCAGGCGGCAAGATCGCTAGCGGGTACGGGATCCGGGAGCGCCGGAAGCGGTGGGAGAAGGTGTGCCGGGCCATGTACCAACACTCCCGGGTCCGGCGCACCTACAACCAGGCCACCCACCGTTAAACGGATCTACATCCCGCTCAGTAGCAGCCTTTCTGGATAGGGTGAGAATGTTGGCATCCATCACCTTTGGAGCGGGAGTGATGTGCGTGATGACTGGCTCGTCTTCATCAACATCATCCCCCTCTTCTACATTTACCTCCATAACTCTAAGTTTTTCTGGAACCTTCCTTTTCAGAAGCATTGTCTTGTGGTGTGCATCACTCTCAGGCTGAGCTGGTGGCTTCCAAGTGGCATCACGATCATCAGAATTGGGGCTTGAAGAAGAAGATGAAAGACTAAGCTTCCTTTTCCTTGCTGGTGGTCTGGAAGACAAGAGATCTTACAAAACAGTGGTTTGCTCCACTTTGTCTGCAGAAAGCTCGATTTCCTGAAATGCCCCTACTTCAGGAACAACAACTACTATTGTGTGCTGTTCTTGCGGCTGCTGCTGTTCTTGCGGCTGCTGATTTTCATGCGGCTGCTGCTGTTCTTGCAGCTGCTGCTGTTGTTCTTGCAGCTGCTGGTGTTCTTGCGGCTGCTGCTGTTATTGCGGCTGCTGCTGTTGTTCTTGCGGCTGCTGCTGTTGTTGTTGCGGCTGCAGCTGTTGTTGTGGCTGCACACTTATCCTCCCAGCTTGGTACCCGGACAACGCTGCTGCAGGCGTAACTTTTTTGGTCCCAAAAAAAACATTGGCCGGCACACCAGTCGTGGTTAATTTCACTTCCTTTTTCTGTTCCTTCTTCTCACCGGCAACTTTCTTGGTACTAGACCTGGTACCTTTCTTTGGGGCCATCTTCTTCAGATGTCAGGCAGGACGCTGATGCACAACAAGTTGTGGTCGCACATGGACGTGATGTGCAGTAGGACTTCTGTCTGGCTGGCAGTACAACGGGTGATAATCACACCTTCTCCTCTGGCTTTTTGTGCACCTAAAAGCAAATAAGCCAGGAGAAGAATATCAGTCAAATGTTGCATGTTGCATTCAGTTACTACTGTACTAGTGCAAACAAAAGATATAGTCTAGCCATTTCTGAGACTTTGTCAACATCGGCTATATTGTACTACTGTGTACACACACTACACTCTCAGGAAGGATAGGAAAGAGAATAAGAACCAGCAAAATAAAAATGTAATGGAAGTGGGGTGGACCCTATTTGCCATTAAATTATTTGAGCATCACATCATTCATGGAGCTGCTGCTGGCAAAGGGGGTAGATGAATGGAAGCAGTAAGCCAATAAGAAAACCATGCAAGCCTATATGGCAAAAGCAGGACACTAATAACTCCCAACCAAGAAAGAGAAGCGTAGAGGTACTGATAGAATCACCCTCCACAGTAAGACTTTTTTAACCACAGAGATTCTATCAAAAAAGTGAAAAAAGTGATGATTTTTTAAATTTTTACCGTTTTCTAAAGGGTGCTAGGCTCTCTCTTATGCATGGAAAGATGGGAGCACAATGTGCTTGTTAAAATACCCCTCACACACTAAAAAACCGTTAGTGTCATGCTTCATCATAGGGGTCTTCCCGCCCCTATAACGGGACGGGGCGTGCTACGACCAGACGAAATACGCGGGAGCACTAAGATGTGACAGAGGATATGTGTAGGTGCATGGGTATCAGTGAAAGTGTAGGGACCTGACACTAGTGAGTGTGCAAAAAGTGAAAAAAAATGAGAAAAGTTAAAAATTCCCTGGCTTAGTAGAAAAAAACAAATTTATTAGCTTCTCTAGCTGGGAACATTAAGAAGGGGTTGTGTGGTAGAGCATTAGCTACTACCTGTCGACATGTTTCGTAAGCAGTCCCCTACTGCTTACTCATCAGGACCATATAGCGATCCCTACTGTTACTGCTCAGTTCTAACAAATAGTGCCTACTGTCCTACAAACAACCAACAAAAATAAGTTGGCTGTTTGGGCTTCGGGGCATGAGCTGGCCCAGGTGAAGCAGAAAAAATTGACCTGATTTGGTCTCTGAAAAAGAAAGGGGAGAGAAAAACCAACATGGATGCATAAATACGCATTGTTTCTGAGTGATAAATACAAACAGACAATGTTGCCCTATTTCTAGGAGCAGACCGCATTGTAAATTATTAAAAGCGGTTCGATTTTCACATGTCAACTGCGCAGAATACCCCTCGCCTGCAAACTCATGGGGTGCTGGAATTTGTTGAGATAAGTATGTCATTGATACCCTGACCACTACTCTAAATGTTACAAAGGAGGTCCTCCTCCCCTCTCATTTGTTTGTCTGTTGTACGTGCATTGAGTCATAAATGTTGTGTGTGTGTGATATGATAATAGTGGACCTTACAATTTGAAACCACTATTGTTTCTAGCGATAAGAAGTGTATATCGAGAGACATATGATAACTACATGTCAATTGACATGTGAAAATCGAACCGCTTTTAATAATTTACAATGCGGTCTGCTCCTAGAAATAGGGCAACATTGTCTGTTTGTATTTATCACTCAGAAACAATGCGTATTTATGCATCCATGTTGGTTTTTCTCTCCCCTTTCTTTTTCAGAGACCAAATCAGGTCAATTTTTTCTGCTTCACCTGGGCCAGCTCATGCCCCGAAGCCCAAACAGCCAACTTATTTTTGTTGGTTGTTTGTAGGACAGTAGGCACTATTTGTTAGAACTGAGCAGTAACAGTAGGGATCGCTATATGGTCCTGATGAGTAAGCAGTAGGGGACTGCTTACGAAACATGTCGACAGGTAGTAGCTAATGCTCTACCACACAACCCCTTCTTAATGTTCCCAGCTAGAGAAGCTAATAAATTTGTTTTTTTCTACTAAGCCAGGGAATTTTTAACTTTTCTCATTTTTTTTCACTTTTTGCACACTCACTAGTGTCAGGTCCCTACACTTTCACTGATACCCATGCACCTACACATAGCCTCTGTCACATCTTAGTGCTCCCGCGTATTTCGTCTGGTCGTAGCACGCCCCGTCCCGTTATAGGGGCGGGAAGACCCCTATGATGAAGCATGACACTAACGGTTTTTTAGTGTGTGAGGGGTATTTTAACAAGCACATTGTGCTCCCATCTTTCCATGCATAAGAGAGAGCCTAGCACCCTTTAGAAAACGGTAAAAATTTAAAAAATCATCACTTTTTTCACTAATAACTCCCACCACAAAAAAAGGCCACCAGCCACATGGACACTCACAAATCACAAGTAACAAGCAGGGGGCCTGGGAAACACCAGGAGCTGACGAAAGGCCTATTAAAGCCAGGCAGATGATGCATGCTAAAGCACACTACTCTAACTTTTTAAAGCAACAAAATGCAAATATGAAAATCCACAGGCCCCAAAAAGGTCTGCAGGGTGCATGCATTTGCACACAAACACACACCAGACACACACAGCAAAGGCATGTCAACATCAGAAAGCCCACCCCCAAAAACACACTTCCCAACTCAATCCAATGGCATCCATGCCCTAAATGATTTCTAAATTCAACAGACCACACAGAAACACTTGATTAACCTCTTGGGCACGGCCACAATTCTGTGCCTGTGCGGCTGTTTTGAAGAGTGGGCGGGTTCATGACGGCACCCAGCTGTCAACAGCACACGCCCACTGTGATGCATGACGGACAGGGGCTGTCATCAGCATGCAAGGGGTTAATAAAGCTGTGGCTACCTGCTCTGAGCCTACTGGATGAAAGCAGGCCTGTTGGCAGACAAAGCCAGACAAGCTTGCAGGCCTAGGCTTCAGAATAGCCACCAGCCACATGACCAGGCCCAACATCAGAAAGCCCACCCCAGAATAACACATTTTCCAACTCAATCCAATGCCATCCATGCCCTAAATGATGTCTAAATTCAACAGACCACACAGAAACACTTGATTAACCTCTTGGGCACGGCCACAATTCTGTGCCTGTGCGGCTGTTTTGAAGAGTGGGCGGGTTCATGACGGCACCCAGCTGTCAACAGCACACGCCCACTGTGATGCATGACGGACAGGGGCTGTCATCAGCATGCAAGGGGTTAATAAAGCTGTGGCTACCTGCTCTGAGCCTACTGGATGAAAGCAGGCCTGTTGGCAGACAAAGCCAGACAAGCTTGCAGGCCTAGGCTTCAGAATAGCCACCAGCCACATGACCAGGCCCAACATCAGAAAGCCCACCCCAGAATAACACATTTCCCAACTCAATCCAATGCCATCCATGCCCTAAATGATGTCTAAATTCAACAGACCACACAGAAAGACTTGGTTAGTGCAGCTGTGACCACCTGCTCTGAGCCTACAGAATGAAAGCAGGCCTGTTGGCAGACAAGGCCAGACAAGCTTGAAGGCCTAGGCTTGAAAATGGCCACCAGCCACATGGCCAGGCCCAACATCAGAAAGCCCACCCCAAAAAACTCATTTCACAACTCAATCCAATGCCATCCATGCCCTAAATAATGTCTAAATTCAACAGACCACGCAGAAAGACGTATTTAATGCAGCTGTGTCTACCTGCTCTGAGCCTACAGGACGAAAGCAGGCCTGTTGGCAGACAAAGCCAGACAAGCTTGCAGACCTAGGCTTCAAAATTGCCACCAGCCGTATGGCCAGGCCCAACAGCAGAAAGCCCACCCCCAGAAAAACATATTTCCCAACTCAATCCAATGCCATCCATGCCCTAAATGATGTCTAAATTCAACAGACCACAACAGAAACACTTGTTTAACGCAGCTGTGGCTATCTGCTCTGAGCCTACTGGATGAAAGCAGGCCTGTTGGCAGACAAGGCCAGACAAGCTTGCAGACCTAGGGTTCAAAATGGCCTCCAGCCACATGGCCAGGCCCAACAACAGAAATCCCACCCCAAAAAAACACATTTCTCAACTCAATCCAATGCCATCCATGCCCTAAATGATGTCTAAATTCAACAGATTACACAGAAAGACTTGTTTAATGCAGCTGTGGCTACCTGCTCTGAGCCTACAGGACGAAAGCAGGCCTGTTGGCAGACAAGGCCAGACAAGCTTGTAGGCCTAGGCTTGAAAATGGCCACCAGCCACATGGCCAGGCCCAACATCAGAAAGCGCACCCCAAAAAACACATTTCCCAACTCAATCCAATGCCATCCATGCCCTAAATAATGTCTAAATTCAACAGACCACACAAAACAATGTATTTAATGCAGCTGTGGCTACCTGCTCTGAGCCTACAGGACGAAAGCTGGCCTGTTGGCAGACAAAGCCAGACAAGCTTGCAGACCTAGGCTTCAAAATTGCCACCAGCCATATGGCCAGGCCCAACAGCAGAAAGCCCACCCCCAGAAAAACACATTTCCCAACTCAATCTAATGCCATCCATGCCCTAAATGATGTCTAAATTCAACAGACCACACAGAAAGACTTGTTTAATGCAGCTGTGGCTACCTGCTCTGAGCCTACAGGACGAAAGCAGGCCTGCTGGCAGAAAAAGCCAGACAAGCTTGCAGACCTAGGCTTCAAAAAGGCCCCCAGCCACATGGCCAGGCCTAACAACAGACAGCCCACCCCCAAGAAAACACATTTCCCAACTCAATCCAATGGCATCCATGCCCTAAATTATGTCTAAATTCAACAGACCACACAAGAACACTTTTTTAATGCAGCTGTGGCTCTCTGCTCTGAGCCCACTGGATGAAAGCAGGCCTGTTGGCAGACAAGGTCAGGCAAGCTTGCAGGCCTAGGCTTCTAAATGGCCACCAGCCACATGGCCAGGCCCAACAACAGAAAGCCCGCCACAAAAATACACATTTCCCAACTCAATCTAATGCCATCCATGCCCTAAAGGATGCTTGAAAATGAACTACATAAAAAAAACACCAAAGGAACAGTTGCTTCATCATGCAGCCACCCATGAGGCCATGACTGGCTCTGGGCCTACTGACTACTACTACTCACAACATTTTAAATAAAAGGAAGGGAGACACGCCCCCGCTCGACCAGGATCAAAAGCGGGACAAACCGGACCTCGGCAGGACACCTAACGCTCTAGTTACCTGGCTGTTTTTGGAGGAGGTTTCATCGTGCAGGCTGCCCTCTATCCCTCTTCTGAGGGATACCACCGCTATACCGCTAAACGCTAAAACTCGCAGCACCCGTTTGCGGGTGCCGCTCCGCGGTTTGCGGTGAGGGGCTAACGCTGCTTGGACCGCAGCGCTGCTGTGCGGGAAGAAGTTTCCAGGAGGCTTAGAGGTGGTGAGTGAGCAGGGACGCTGAAGACCAGGAGTCCCTGCGCTGACCAGGTGCTCTTGGCGGCACCCCCTGGGAGACACGCCCCCGCTCGTCCAGGATCAAAAGCGGGACAAACCGGACCTTGGCGGGACACCTAACGCTCTAGTTACCTGGCTGTTGTTGGAGGAGATTTCATCATGCAGGCTACCCTCTATCCCTCTTCTGAAGGGATACCACCGCTATACCGATAAACGCTACAACTCTCAGCACCCGCTTCGCGGGTGCCGCTTCGCGGTTTGCGGTGGGGGGCTGACGCTGCTTGGATTCCAGCGCTGCTGTACGGTAAGAAGTTTCCAGGAGGCTTAGAGGTGGTGCGTGAGCAGGGACTCTGTAGACCAGGACTCCCTGCGCTGACCAGGTGCTCTTGGCCATGCCCCCTGGGAGACACACCCCCCGCTCGCAACGGCCACTATGTAACGATTAGCACAACGCTTAGCGGGACGCCGAGCGAAGCCCGGGCAAAGGGCGGGCAGTCTGTGGCAGTCAGGGGCTGTCAGAGGCTGGGCTGGGCCACCCATCTTTCACCTACGCCTGCGGACCTTGAAGGTATTTCATCACCGGAGGAGGAAGCAGACATTATCATGTCTACCCGGTCGGGGAAAAGTCTTAGGGGTGGGGGGGGGGAGGAGTTGCTAGGTGTGCAATGATAGGAACAATGAACAAATTTATAACCAGAGTAGCCGCTGTTATAGAGAAGGAGAAAGAGATGACAGAACGCTGTCTATCTCAGGACTATTTACCGACCAGACGTTCCTCTCTTGGTTCTACGGCACAGGCTTTGTCTCCCACCACTGTGCCGGACCCTTCCCCTCTCCTCTTTGATACGTCCGAGCAGCCACGGATGTCTGCTATAAGAGCAAGCATCGTCAGGCTGGAAAGCTTGGTAGTACAAGCGCCATCTCCTGGAAATAGTCGTGCCGTTTTAGGCCCTTGTGTCCTTGATCCCCCTTGCCCTGTTATTGGTCCAGTTTCGAGCCCATTACTTCAAGATCTTTCCGAGGCTCTGCCACTACCATGTAGGACCCAAGATTCCTCAAACCCGAAAAAAAGGTAATGGGCTGTCAGCACGTGGAAAGGCAGCCACACCACACTGTACAAGCGACCCAGGAAGCAAGCAGCAGGGGGTCTGGGTATTAAATTAGGCAACGGCTCAGCTTTAATGATCCCTGACAGGGTAGGAGCAAATTTCTCTCTAGGATTGGCACCTGAGGCCGTGCAAGGTGACTCCAATTCCCCTGACAAATCAGCAGCTTCGCAGGCCTCTGTTCCCCTTAAACAACTCGAGGACCTGATTAAAACCTTATTAGTCCCGCTTATTGACCAAGTGAAGGGCCTGGGGGATAGGTTAGATAAATTTGAGCAGTCCACCCTTGACAACTTTTTTCTCTTAAAACGCTCATTAAATTTCAGTGTAGAGCTAGCGAGGACAACATGGGTGGGATTGGGGGAAAACGGGCACCCACAGATGGAGTACAGGCCCCATCATTGCCAACATCAGTACCTACTGCTGTAGCAAGTATGGACCTGACCGTTACTCCTGAGGTTCCTCTTACGGCTAAACCGGGACCTACTATTCATACTGCTCAGGTCCACGTAAGATCCCCCAAGATCTCTAAAGCTCTGAACAAGAAACCAGGCCATCCTAAGCCACCAGCGGGTGGGGACTCGGCTAAGCCTAAGCGACCAGTTCAGGGAATAGATCATGGCAAGGGAGCTGGGCCGGCTCCCTCAGCCAAACCTGCTACGAGCCATCTAGGAGCCGGTCCTTGTTGGAGGAGATTTCATCGTGCAGGCTGCCCTCTATCGCTCTTCTGAAGGGATACCACCGCTATACCGATGAACGCTACAACTCGCAGCACCCGCTTTGCGGGTGCCGCTTCGCGGGTGCCGCTTCGCGGTTTGGGGTGAGGGGCTGACGCTGCTTGGATCCCAGCGCTGCTGTGCGGGAAGAAGTTTCCAGGAGGCTTAGAGGTGGTGAGTGAGCAGGGACTCTGTAGACCAGGAGTCCCTGCGCTGACCAGGTGCTCTTGGCTGCGCCCCCTAGGAGACACACCCCCCGCTCGCAACGGCCACTATGTAACGATTAGCACAACACTTAGCGGGACGCGAGCGGGACGCGAGCGGGACGCCGAGCGAAGGCCGGGCAAAGGGCGGGCAGTCTGTGGCAGTCAGGGGCTGTCACAGGCCTGGCTGGGCCCCCCATCTTTCACCTACGCCTGCGGACCTTGAAGGTATTTCATCACCGGAGGAGGAAGCAGCCATTATCATGTCTACCCGGTCGGGGAAAAGTCTTAGGTGTGGGGGGGAGGAGTTGCTGGGTGTGCAGTGATAGGAACAATGGACAAATTTATAACCAGAGTAGCCGCTGTTATAGAGAAGGAGATAGCAATGACAGAACGCTGTCTATCTCAGGACTATTTACCGACCAGACGTTCCTCTCTTGGTTCTACGGCACAGGCTTTGTCTCCCACCACTGTGCCGGACCCTTCCCCTCTCCTCTTTGATACGTCCGAGCAGCCACGGATGTCTGCTATAAGAGCAAGCATCGACAGGCTGGAAAGCTTGGTAGTACAAGCGCCATCTCCTGGAAATAGTCCTGCGGTTTTAGGCCCTTGTGTCCTTGATCCCCCTTGCCCTGTTATTGGTCCGGTTTCGAGCCCATTACTTCAAGATCTTTCCGAGGCTCTGCCACTATCATGTAGGACCCAAGATTCCTCAAACCGGGAAAAAAGGAAATGGGCTGTCAGCAAGTGGAAAGGCAGCCACACCACACTGTACAAGCGACCCAGGAAGCAAGCAGCAGGGGGTCTGGGTATTAAATTAGGCAACGGCTCAGCTTTAATGATCCCTGACAGGGTAGGAGCAAATTTCTCTCTAGGATTGGCACCTGAGGCCGTGCAAGGTGACTCCAATTCCCCTGACAAATCAGCAGCTTCGCAGGCCTCTGTTCCCCTTAAACAACTCGAGGACCTGATTAAAACCTTATTAGTCCCGCTTATTGACCAAGTGAAGGGCCTGGGGGATAGGTTAGATAAATTTGAGCAGTCTACCGGTGACAACTTTTTTTCTCTTAAAACGCTCATTAAATTTCAGTGTAGAGCTAGCGAGGACAACATGTGTGGGATTGGGGGAAAACGGGCACCCACAGATAGAGTACAGGCCCCATCATTGCCAACGTCAGTACCTACCGTTACTCCTGAGGTTCCTCTTACGGCTAAACCGTGGAGTTCTGGACTTTTTGGTTCCGTCCAGAGGTGTCAGGGAACAACACCCAAAGACCCCGGAGTTCCACCTGCCTTGGTGCGCAAATGAACAGAAACACGGGCTTCTCGATGGTGGCGTCAAAGACCAAAGGTTTATTACTGCAGGGACACAGAAGTCACAGAAACCACACATGGGCAGATTCTAGGAGCCTGTTCAAATTGTACAAAGAGGGTTGCTCCTTATATACTAAATTTTAAGCTGGGGGCGAATTCTTTACATGTAATACATTCTCAAAACCTTTGTGTCTAAAACAATAAATATTTGGTGTTACACAAGAACCGTTGATAATATCTGATGCCAAACATTACGAAGAGGGGTTCCCACTAGTTCATCACAATCCCTTGTCAATATTGCATTCAAGAGCCGGACCGCCTCATCGTAAATTTCGTTACCTCCCCCTAATAAAGATTCAGAAAGAAAGGAACGGAGCCAGGTGTGGAAGATAGGAAAGCGGGATAAGAGATGTTTGTGGGTTGTATATGGGCAAGGCTACCGGCTTCGGCCGCCTAATCGTGATCAGGACAATGGACACGAAGACCAGTTTAGCAGGACTGGCCTCGGGCAGAGGAGGCAGTCTTTGTCGAGTCATGCAGCTACAGCGTGATCTGGTTTAAGGTGCACGTGTCATGAAAAAGGTGAATCTCCGGCTAAGGCTACGTGTCCTTAATCGAAATGAAGTGATCAGAGGTTATTGCGTATGTGAGGGCAAGAAAGACAAAATGGCTGCCATGATCTAAGATGGATGCCGTGGGTAGATCAGAAATGTGTTCATAGCAGGAGGGCTCTTGCTCGTAGCATAGCGAAAACACCAGGATATGCTAAATGGATCATTTGCGGTTCGCTGATACCAATATTATGTATTTCCGACAATATTGAAAACACGGGTTCAAATCGTCACGGAACCTCAGACCCTCCTTTTGCCCTTACATAGGCAATTACTCAGTCTATGTCAGAGTCTAATTCTATGCTCATCAGGTCAGTGACATGCTGTTGTATCATCATCCTTTCTCGTGCCTTTTCTCCAAACGCAGGTGGTTTCCTAAAACAGGTTGCAGCACAAAGACTACACAGAGCAGGACCACACTGGATAATCAGGCAGCATGAGAATAGGAATACTAAGATGACACCAATGACCATTAGAACCTTCCATCCCCACGCTGATATCAGAGTCCAAAACCACTCCATGAAGGACCAGTTTCCCTTGTCTACGTGTATAGAGTCGGAAATCTTGTGTAGCTTAGAGATCGCCTCATAGATTGTTGGAGCATTATTAGGAATAAAGACACAGCAGCTCGATTGGATCATTCTGCATACCCCACCTCGATCTGCAAGTATAACGTCTAGAACCATACGGTTCTGCAACGTCATGAGTCTATCCGCCTGAAGCTCAGCTGTCAAATTGCTAAGGGCACCAGCAGTTTCGGTAATAGTAGATTCAACTACCCGTGTTAGCTGACGTATATTTATACTATTGGCCATAGGCCCCCAGAACGGAAGGAAGCCTTTAAATAAGTCTCCAGCTTCTTGACCAGCAGTATCTTCCTTGCTGAAGACACCTCTCGCTACTCTGGTCCTGTGATAATCAGATGAAGCAGTATATGTTGGAGGCAACAATCGAGCAATATAACATGAACCTGAAAAGTCGGCAGGCAACCATGTATAAGCTCGGTCTCGACAGATGAAGTAGGTACCCCTAGCAGTAAGAAAGGCAGGGGAAGAGTTAGCCGGAAACACATAAGTCTCTACGCACTCACTCCTCCCTAGCTGAGCTCTCGGATTTCTCCCATTACCTTGCAAACAGACCTGACCTCGGTGAGGTACGACCCAGATTGGAGTTGAGCTTTTACGCTTGCTTTCTCCCAAACTAAGGCGATACTCTGAAGAATTCCAACTCAAATATACTCGCAATGCGTCTCTAGGGTAAGATGGAGTATTATTGACGTCCTTGATCATGTCAATAATTCCCTGGACTAAAGCTTTGTTGGCAGAGTTATATTTAGTGGAACGTGGTGGACGTGGAGGATAGGTTTCAATGGCATAAGCAAAGATGGTTTGGAGGGCCTGAAATGATCCATTGTAGCTGAAAGGCAAAACCAGATAGGGAATACCTTTATCCATAGTGTGGGGTATCAAGCCACACACCCAGCAGTCTGTAGTGTTAACTACCAGTTGGTGTTGATGCAAGAGCTGTACAAAAGTGTTATTAATGAATTCTGAGCGTCGAGCTTGCTCATGTTCAGGAAACGAGTGAAAAGAGTGTATAGAAGAAACAGTGGAAGTAACAGGATCAAGGGGAGGTACTGTAGTTACTGGCACAAAAATCAAACTCATACCGAAAACGATTCCACCCACCAATGTTATCAAAACAATCAAAAATGTAATGGCACATTGTATTAAAAAGCATTTGCTGTGAAGAATTCTGTAAAGTCTGTTTCTGCGAACATAAATCACATTTTCTCGTTGCAGCGCAGGAAGCTCCATCTTCTACAATCCGCTCGCGACCACTGATGATGTGTACGTAGATGAAAATGCCTCTATCAGCCCTGGGAGTTCCCAGAACCAACAGAAAGATCGACCTTGTGTCAGACCCCCGCAGATTCAACTAGGCACACAGCCACGACCCTACGGCTACCCAGACGGCAAGGCAATTTTTAAAAACAATAAACAATAGCAAACTTCCTGGCTGAAGGCAAAAGTTCAAAATTTCAAAATATCACAATGGGCAGTTGCCTGCTTTATTTGTCCATATTACGAGGTCGTAAATTGTATCTTTGCTTCGCAGGTACTGTTTGATCGGCAAATAGTGTATCACTGGTAGCTGTTGCCGTGTTCAGGTTCGCAGATGACAGAGTTTTTTCTGATGCAGGGGACAAATGTTCAGAGTTCAAAGGAGTCTTTTCAGGAGGAGAGTCAGAGTTTGGAGTGTCGGTAATCAATTTGGCATCGCTGAAAGGGATGAACTTTGGCGTGCGTTCAAATTCGGAGGCACCAATTCCCTTCTTCACCCAGTCGTCGTAAGGAAGTGGCAAAGGTACACGCTTAACATGAGATGCGTGCACCCAATGCTTGCGACCAGCTACACGAACTGCTGTTCTCGTTGCAAGCAGGACCTGGAAGGGGCCGACGTATCTGGGCTGAAGGTTCTTTGTCCTCGCGAAGTTTCTGATCACGATTTGATCGCCGGGTTTCAGCTGATGCCCTGGACTCTCCGGAGGCTTTGGCAATGCATCGGAAACCTGTTGGTGAATAAGACTCAATTTAGCAGTCAAGTCGTAAAGGTAGTCTATCAACATAGGGTATTCCAGAGAACAAAATTCCTTAGGCCTCGGCACTCCCCAAATATTTGCCGGGCGGACAAAAACTATTTCATAGGGGCTAAGCCCCACTCTAGAATGTACAGTTGCTCTCGTTGATAGCAAAGCCAAAGGAAGTGCATCTGGCCAGGGTAAACCTGTGGATGCTTGTATTTTAGCTAGTTTCAGCTTGAGGGTGCCATTGTAACCCTCTACTAAACCAGCAGACTGGGGATGATTCGCACTGTGGAACTTCTGTCTTATGCCTAGGCCGGTACATACACTCTGCATAACTTTCCCTATAAACTCACTTCCGTTATCTGACCATACAATCCGTGGCATTCCAAATCTAGGGAAATATTCTTTGAGAAGAATTTTGGCAGTTGATAGGGCAATATTGTCCTTTAGTGGATATGCTTCGATCCACCTGGAAAAAGCACAGACTACCACCAGGACGTATTTCAGATTATTACAGCGATCCATGTGAATGAAGTCTAACTGAATCACTTCAAAGGGGCAGGAAGGAGGAGCGAAGTGACCAGCAGGAGTTGGAGTTCCCTTGCCAGGATTATGCATCAGGCATACCATACAATTTTTCACCACTCTCTCTGCACACTTACTGATTCCATCATTCTTCCAGACTGAAGCCAACATCTTACAGATTCCTTTAGAACTTATATGCGCTACTCCATGCGCCATTGTCACCACTGCAAGCACATACGCATCAGGCAACATCCAACGCTGCTGTTCCGTCAAATCAATCCAACACCCATTCGAATCCAATTTGCCCGTACTTTCTCTCCATACACGTTTTTCCTCCTCAGTTGCCTCTTTCTGAATCTCTTTCACACTTTCCATTGTATCCTCACACATTCCAGACTCAGCAATCCATCTTGCAGACGTAGCAACATACATTCTGCTCATCATGTTTCTAGCTGTCTGTTTAGCGGTTTCATCAGCAAAAGCATTCCCACGACCAACATCATCCGTGATTGCTTTATGAGCACTGCACTTTACAATCGCAACTTCAGTCGGCAAGGTTAGAGATTCCAACAAGTCGTTAACTAGCTGACCATGTTGAATCTTAGTCCCATGGGACGTAATGAAACCTCTTTCTTTCCACAAACGGCCAAAACTATGGGCCACACCGAACGCGTACTGACTATCTGTAAACACATTCACTCTCTTTCCCTTAGCTAAAACACACGCTCTTGTTAAAGCTATTAATTCTGCAGCTTGGGCAGAATTCTGACTCACTCTTGCAGTCTCCACAATCGTCTTCAAAGTCGTTACTGCGTAAGCAGCAGTCACATCACCATTCTCCAATTTAAAGCATGACCCATCCACATACAGCGTGCCATCTGGATCTGATAATGGAGTATCCTTTAAGTCAATACGTCCTTTTGTCTCTTCCTCCGTTCTAAAACAACAATCATGTGGCTCGGAATCACTCGACTCTTGATTAGCCGGCAACAACGTTGCTGGATTCAATACATTACATCTTTTAATCTGAATATGACTCGCTAGTAATGTCAACTCGTAACCAGATAGTCTCGCACTGGTAAGGTGTTGTGTCTTGGTTCGATTCATGAGTGTATCCACCGCATGAGGAACCATGACCACTAGCATGTTGTTCATCACCAAACCAGCAGATTGTCGAATGGAAGCCGCAGCTGCCGCTGTAGCTCTCAAACAACTAGGTAACGCTCTAGCTACCGGATCTAATGTTGATGAAAAATACGCACAAGGGCGTTGTTTATCACCAAATGTCTGTGTCAGAACACTCAATGCGCAACCTTCTCTCTCGTGAACGTAGAGCGTGAATGGCTTACTGTAATCAGGTGTACCCAATACAGGAGCTGAACACAATGCTTTTCGTAATTCAGTAAAACTCTCCTGACATTCATCAGACCATGGCACCGGACTCGGAACATTTTTCCCAGTCAAAGCTACCAACGGTTTTTCTAAAAGAGAAAGATTTGGGATCCACTGCCTACAGTAAGAGGTAATACCTAAAAAGGCACGTACTTCTCTCTGCGTGCGAGGAACACTCATTTGCGTAATTGCTTTTATTCTCTCTGGGGTCAACTTCCTTCCCTCCTTTGACAAGAGATGACCTAGGTAGGTCACTTCTTGGCAGCAGTATTGCATTTTCGAAGGTGACACCTTGTGATTCAAATTAGACAAATGATGTAACAACGAGATCGTAGCTGCCTTGCAAGTTTCCTTATCATCAGCAGCCACTAGAAGATCGTCTACATACTGTACTAGAGCAGAACCTGGAGGAAGGACAAAGGTATCTAACTGACTTTTTAATGCTTGACTGTAAATAGATGGGCTTTCACAATAGCCTTGTGGAGCGCGTTTAAATCTGAAACTTCGACCTCCTAGACAGAAGCCGAAAATATCTCTGCTTTCCTCGGCTATCGGAATGCTGAAAAAGGCATTCTTCAAGTCAATGACTGAAAACCAAGTAGCTGTAGCAGGAATCAATGTTAACAAGGCAGTAATGTCTGGAACCACAGGAAACTGTGGAACCACAATTTTATTAACTTCTCTGAGGTCGATGACAAACCTATACACTGGAGGCTTTGTAGGATCAGTTTGTTTCAAAATCGGTAATACAGGACTGTTACAAACATTTCCTCTAGTTTCTTCAACTACATCTTTCTTAATCAAATCTTGCACAATCAATAAAAGTGCACGCTCACCTTCAGTAGAGATTTTGTATTGAGGAATTCTTGGAAATTTTACATTCGCTTTCAAAGTGACTACATATGGTGGTATTTCTAAAAGGCCTACATCGTTAGGACCAGTCGCCCAAAGAGAATCAGGGAGTGAACGCAGCTCTGGCGGGAGTGCATCCATTGACAAGTACATCGGAGAGGTGATTCTTTTACCCAATGTAAGCTGTACTCCTTCCGGAGAACAGTACAATGTCGCATATAGTCGTTTTAACAAGTCTAAACCAAGCAGATTTTCATTACAACCTGTCGTCAAAATCAGGGGTGCTTTCAATTGACACGGTCCAACAGAAATAGACAAAGGACCAGATATGGGGTTGTAAACAGGGGCGCCTGAAAAACCTACAGAAACATTTGTTGAGCCGGACAAAGGTGCGCCAGGGAGTTTCGCATGAATGATAGAACTTTTTGCTGTACCAGTATCCAACAGAAACGGTTCGACTACACCTGATGTTGCTACTGCGACATAAGGCCCACTCTGATCCACTGGAACTGATACTACTCCCTCTCTCTGTCCATGGCTGTCCTAGTACCCATTTTGCTGAAATCCCTCATCCACTTCACAATAGTCTTCAACAAGATACTGTTGAGATCTATTTTGCTGGGCAGACTGTCCATTTCGTTGATCAAAGTGATTAGAAGGACGATCATTCGTTTGTGGAGGCATAGCACCTCGCCCTCGACCTCTAGAATTTTGCACAAAACCACCACGACCTCTCTGAGCTGCTGCTGCATTATTTTGCGCTAAGATCGGACACTCATTCTTGTAGTGACCCTCTTTCTTACAGTACGCACACTGGTTCCACTGATATTGAGGTCTCGATGAACTATAATCTGTTCTTTGATACGAGTTCTGTTGCGTATTAGTCTGATTCATGCGAGGCGGATACGCCTGTTGCAAAAGAACTTTAGTTTTTAAATCTTTCGTTTTCTTATCTGATTTTTCTTTTTCTTCTTTATCTCTATTTTCATAGTACTGTGCAGTCGCAAGTATTTGCGCAGTTGTAGAAACAGCCCACGCACTCTCGGAATCTTTTAATTTATTGCATAACTCAGGTAACAAATTATGCACAAATTTATCGACAAACAGTCTCTGTCCTCCTTCTGTGCTCATATCCTGACCACTGTGATCTACAAAAGTCTCTTCGAATCTCGTGAAGAAGTCGGAGACACTTTCGTCTTTTTTCTGTCTGCATGCTGACAACTTGTCCCAATTAACACGCAATGCGGTCATCAGAGTCTTCATTAAATCGATTATCCTACCTGGAAGATTAGCAATTAGGGGTTCGGGTTTTGCACCACCTACTTGCTGACCATCCGCTGCAACAATAGCTGCCCAATCACCACCTAGGGCTGGATGATTCTCTCTACGAATTTTAGCCCAAATTGGTTGCGGAACTACATTACCAAATAACATATCAATGTCCGCTAAGTTCATTATACACGCCTCAACTGTCTGTGTTAATTCCTTATAGTATCCAGCAGGATTCTTACGCGGATCTGGCAAGGCCTGCTTCACTGCTAGCACTTCGGCTCGCTTCCACGGAATGTGTATCCACACTCTTTGGAATTGCGCCGGAGCAGCTACAATACCATTGACATTATCAGCTTGTACAGCATCGCGCCAAATTGGAGGAACCTCCCTCATTGGATATTGGCGACTTAACTTCGTCTTGCTTTTCTCTAAATCTCTCGGTGAACGAAGTGATGGATCATTTCTATAACTTAAAATCAGTTCCATCGCTTCTTTTATATGTTGGCCTACTATCATTCCTGCAGCGAACTCTTTCTGAACTTTAATTGGGTCTTCTAAATTTGATTCAACATCATCTTCTTCTATCTCCTCACGTAACAGCGAGCACATATCATCAAAGACATACCGTTGTGTTGGTTCATTCCACTGCATAAATGTATCTAGCACATCTCTCGTACTATATCTCCTACTCTTCGAAATCCATCTGAGAGCCGTGGAATCTAAAATTCCCCGTTCCTCAGTACTTGGAAGCTGACTACGTCTCTGAACAGAGTCAGAAGTAGGAGTCTTGATTAAAGTTTTATATAAAGGAGACAGAATGTTAGAAACAGAATCAGTGATTCTTCGACGAACAGAAAGTGGAGTCAACACACTAGCAGACGTAGAGAACACAGTAGAGGTAGGAACAGATAGCGGAACAGTAGGGGTATCGAAGAAAATAGTCTGTGGAGTAGTAGGTGTAAGCGACACAGATACAGGTATAGAAGTCGGCAATCCAGGAGGAGGAGGAGCCGTAGGAACATTCACATTGACTACAGGAGGTACAGGAGCTTGATTCTGAGGGGCAGGAGCAGGAATACCAGGTTGTCCAGCAACCGGCAATTGAACATTTGGAAAAGGTGGAGCCGTAGCACCTTGTGCATACGGTGGAGGTGACCGTAACAAATAAGACAACAGAGGATCGTTTTCAGAATCCTCTAGTATCTTAGCTGTTTTCGATGGCAAGGCAGGATAGCACTTGTCAATCGCTAAATTATGCTCTCTGATGGCCACCTCTATGGCCTTCTCTGGCTCGTTAACTTGCAGCTGCTTAGCCGCTTGCTCCAGAGTCAACTCTTCTTGCTCTTTCTGTTCTTTCTTTAACCTCTTCATTTCTCTCTGTCTTTTCGCCAGTAACGGAAAGAATCAAACATTGCCAGCCGGGCTTTCTTCCTAAACAATTTCGCTTCTAAATTGTCAAGAATTTCGGGTTCAAAACTACCATGCAGTGGCCAACTAAGGACACCATCTTTCTCAGTGTATCGGACCCACACCTCATTATAAGATATAGGACCCACACCATGTTTACAGTACAAGTCATATAGGGGAGTCCCAATCGGAGGAACCAGACATGAGTCCTCCAATCGTGAGTCACTGTTGCAACCAAAACAAGACAACATACAGTTTCTCCGACTTACCATTTTGTAATCCGGAACACAGAACAAACAAAACAAGAAACAAATATGTGCACCTGAACCAAGGACTTAGGCCTACCAAAACGAACTGATGTATCGATACCCAAACTAAACCAAATAGATTATCGTAACCAGAACAACCAGTGATAATCTTACGAAACCAAACCAAACCAAGAACCAAAAAGGATTTTAACAATCCTCACGAAGTAACCAGCTAGCAACCACTAAATACTTAACTGAGGCACTGAAGACGTCACCAAGGAGAAACCCGTCACGTTTCGCCGTACTAAGGACTGCACCTCGGGTCCAAGACAGGGCGACGGTCAAGGCAACGGCCCACTGCAGCCGTCCTGAACGGGAACCCTCGTGGAAGAGAACTTCGGGCCACTTTTGCGATATGCCGGGATCGATGAAGTGGGGCGCCTCCCTCAGGAATCTTCACACGAAGCTTCTCGAACTCTTCAGGCTTTTGGACCGGTACCGAATGACGTCGCCCCACCTTGGGCGCCAATTGGAGTTCTGGACTTTTTGGTTCCGTCCAGAGGTGTCAGGGAACAACACCCAAAGACCCCGGAGTTCCACCTGCCTTGGTGCGCAAATGAACAGAAACACGGGCTTCTCGATGGTGGCGTCAAAGACCAAAGGTTTATTACTGCAGGGACACAGAAGTCACAGAAACCACACATGGGCAGATTCTAGGAGCCTGTTCAAATTGTACAAAGAGGGTTGCTCCTTATATACTAAATTTTAAGCTGGGGGCGAATTCTTTACATGTAATACATTCTCAAAACCTTTGTGTCTAAAACAATAAATATTTGGTGTTACACAAGAACCGTTGATAATATCTGATGCCAAACATTACGAAGAGGGGTTCCCACTAGTTCATCACAATCCCTTGTCAATATTGCATTCAAGAGCCGGACCGCCTCATCGTAAATTTCATTACCTCCCCCTAATAAAGATTCAGAAAGAAAGGAACGGAGCCAGGTGTGGAAGATAGGAAAGCGGGATAAGAGATGTTTGTGGGTTGTAAATGGGCAAGGCTACCGGCTTCGGCCGCCTAATCGTGATCAGGACAATGGACACGAAGACCAGTTTAGCAGGACTGGCCTCGGGCAGAGGAGGCAGTCTTTGTCGAGTCATGCAGCTACAGCGTGATCTGGTTTAAGGTGCACGTGTCATGAAAAAGGTGAATCTCCGGCTAAGGCTACGTGTCCTTAATCGAAATGAAGTGATCAGAGGTTATTGCGTATGTGAGGGCTAGAAAGACAAAATGGCTGCCATGATCTAAGATGGATGCCGTGGGTAGATCAGAAATGTGTTCATAGCAGGAGTGCTCTTGCTCGTAGCATAGCGAAAACACCAGGATATGCTAAATGGATCATTTGTGGTTCGCTGATACCAATATTATGTATTTCCGACAATATTGAAAACACGGGTTCAAATCGTCACGGAACCTCAACCGGGACCTACTATTCATACTGCTCAGGTCCACGTAAGATCCCCCAAGATCTCTAAAGCTCCGAACAAGAAACCAGGCCATCCTAAGCCACCAGCGGGTGGGGACTCGGCTAAGCCTAAGCGACCGGTTCAGGGAATAGATCATGGCAAGGGAGCTGGGCCGGCTCCCTCAGCCAAACCTGCTACCAGCCATCTAGGAGCCAGTCCTCCAGTAGACATAATTCCAAAAGCTATTCATAAGAGTCCCCCAGTAAATCTCCCCCCGGAGTGCCACCCATATGTTGCTGTTCTTGTCAACGTTCTTGTCAACGTCCCTCCCCTCAAGGATGCATAGTTTGAATTCCACCAGACCCTAAAAAACAAAACTCTGCACTGGTTAAAAACAAACAAACCGTTACCCAGGGGTATGGACGGGCTGATTCTTGGAGTGCGCAGGGTAGGATGGGTAGGACAGGGCAGGAAACGACTGGAAGGAGATTGTGTGGTTGTCAATTTTAAAGACAACATTGTAGCACACACAATCTGTAACCAGAATCATTATGTGGGTGGTCCTGGCATTGGCGTGGTGGACTTGACCTATTTTTACCCACGGTCCTCCACGAATCACATTGGTCCATTATTTGGGGAAACACGCTACAGTACTAGTGATTGTCCATGGTATCCGGCAGCACCCCAGTTTTACCCTCAGGCAGCCTGGACAGGATCTAACTGGGGCAAAATGGGGTATTGACTTGAAGATGCCTGTGGGTTGGTTCTGAGGGTTCGCAATCTGGGAGGGGCTGCCAATTCTACCGAAAGGCTGACCAGCTTCCCCTCCGTAACAGGAAACTCTATAGTAACAATTGCCAGCCGGTAACTTGAGGGAGGACAGGATATTCTCGGAGTGGGTAGCAGTCTTTTCGTCCCGTTAGGGGTTGTTGCCGACTGTGAAGTTGAGTCCAGTTGCGTCCCAGCTGTAACTGATCCAGTTTTGTAGGGTTTTCAGCTGGAACGTGGCTGGAATAGCCAGGAAGCTGGCCTTACCCGATTGGAATGCTCTCGTGGAAGAGCATTAAATCTGTATTTTTCAGGAGACGTGGAGTAGGGAGCCTACCCATAAGGCAGGATACTCTTCTTACTCCACTCCAGCTGTCTATTCAGAAGCAGGGAGGGGACGCCCTTTGGGTGGCCTCCTCGTTTGGGTAGCTACTTCATTAAACTGTAGGGTAGAGGTCCACTAGATCAACAGTCCTGATCTCACCAATATCACCCTAAAAGATGCCCGGGGCTGCGTTATCCTGAAT
This sequence comes from Lissotriton vulgaris, assembly GCF_964263255.1. Taxonomy (NCBI): domain Eukaryota; kingdom Metazoa; phylum Chordata; class Amphibia; order Caudata; family Salamandridae; genus Lissotriton; species Lissotriton vulgaris. Next base: position 404,604,655 of record NC_141697.1, on the reverse strand, counting down.
ATTTATAACATCTATGCATGGGGCACAAAGGGTGGTAGACAGTCGCCCACAATCACTCTCCTTGAGGGCCTGTTAAGGACATCCCCATATAAGTCACGCACCCTGGTTGCAGGCGATCTAAATTGTACGTTCGAGCCTTTGGGCTCGGACGACATTTTAGATCTGGAGGCGGAGGACCTAAGAAGGGGGATTCCGGCCTTAGAGCTAACCCCCATTAAGAGGTGGACTGAAGTGGCACTTCAGATCAACACCCTTAATGTGGAGTTTGACCTGAGGGCACTCAATGGGAGGTCAAGCTCGGATAAGGCGGGTGTCCACACTTATAATAGGCCCAATCACACCTCAAGAATTGATTATATCTTGCTTGACTTGTGTCTATGGAGCTCGGCGAGGGACATGGTAATTATCCCATCCGTTGAGAGCGATCACAACCTGCTCTCTCTTACTCTGACTCCGTAGTGGTCAGACAGCATAGGGGGCCCCTCATCTTGTATCACTGCTAAACCTGGGGATACATCTGTTTCACATTGTGGCAGGTGGTTGAAGTGGCCAAAGCTTAAGCTCTCTTTAGAGAAGGTTGAGGCAATAACGCTACTCCTGGTTGCAGCCCAACGCAATCTGGCCACTTCCGAGGGTGGCCCAGTGGAGGTGTCCGGGAAGTTCTGTGACTTGATCGCGGCCATAAGTAATTTGTTCACTGCTCCAACTAGGCAAAAGGGGGCTAAGACAAGGCCATTCAGAAGAAAGGGCTGGTATACTCATAATTGTAGAGTAAGGAAGAAAATGTTGGTGGAGGCAGTAAAGTCAAAATCCCAAACTAGGATTAGGGAGGCAAGGAAGCTTTACTCCCAGAGTTTACAAATAGCCAAAAAAGAATGGGAGGAAAAGTTCTGGGCGGATCTTTTGGCTGCCAGCCAAGGGAAGGATGCTAGGGGTTTCTGGAACCTGGTGGGTTCTGGGAATCGACCCGATGACACACTGAGGACCTGTACTATCCCGTCCCAGACCTGGCTCAATCATTTCGGGGCCTTATACTCTTCGGTAGAAGGGCCCCTAAATGAGCCAGTTTCACCCCCCATCTTGGCAAGGGATAGTGTCCTTGATTCTTTCACCGTCCGGGAGGTAGTTAATGTAATCAAGTCTGTGGTACCCCTGAAAGCAGCCGGCCCTGACGGACTTCCAGGGGATTTACTCCGAGCATATCCGACTGAATGGGGCACTTTGATTTCCGCCCTTCTGAATGCCATCATGGAGGGTGGACCTGTCCCAGAATCTTGGAGGGGGCGGAGGTTGTCCCCATATTCAAAAAGGGATGTGGGGACAACTCAGGGAATTACAGGCCGATAAGCCTGATTGACTCAACACAAAAAGTGGTGGGAAAGGCGATTTTAGGGAGGATCCTCCATTGGGCGGATGAAAACCATATCCTATCCGATTTCCAGGCAGGATTCCGTTCAGGGACGGGCCCTATTGAACAAGTTTTCAGACTAATGCTTCTGCATTGGAAGGTGGTGGAACTGGGAAAGGGCAGTCTTTACTTGGCCTTCATTGACCTGAAGACTCCCTTCGACCTGGTTCCCAGGGAGGAACTCTGGAGGGTCTTGCAGGGTCTTGGGCTGATTAAACTCCATACTGATAACTATGCCCTGGTGCGGTGGGGACAGAATGGGGAAACGACTGATAGGATCCCGGTTTGTAGGGGTGTCCGACAGGGTTGTGTGCTAGCTCCCACCTTATTTTCCTTGTATGTAAATGGAGTGGTAGAGCACCTGCTTCAAGAACCAGCGGACGCACCCTCCCTGGGGGGCGTACGGATCCCTACACTGTTATTTGCAGACGACACCCTTCTCATCGCCAAGACTTCCCAGGGTCTTCAGAAGCTTTTGACCCGATTCCAGGATTTCTGTTTGGCAAGGGGATTGGTGATTAACGTGGACAAAACAAAATATTTGATTATGCATCCACCCCGAAAACCAGGACGCCCTCCAGTCTTGAACTCGGAAAAGTTTCCGAGTTTGATTACTTGGGAATACGCCTGTGTGACACTATGAGCTGGACGTCACATATCAACAAGATGGTCCTCAGCCATAAAAGGGTAGGGGGTGCGCTGTTAAGGGAGTATCGTGCCTCATCCAAACAGTTTGTGACACCCGCAATTGATATTTACAAAGCAAGAGGAGTCACTTCAGCACTCTATGGGGTGGAGTTAAGGGGCCATTGCAACTTGGATTCCCTATCCAAGTTGGAGAGCAAATTTTTGAAAGGCCTACTTGCTCTCCCTTTGAGCACCCCCACAGTCCCGGTTTGCTTGGATGTGGGCTGCAAGTCGATTAACGACCAGGCTCGTCTCCGGCCGCTGCTTTTATGGGCTCGTTTGTGGAGGGTTCTAGAGTTAAAATCATATGCTGATGGGCTGTCTGAGGTGATGGAAATGGGGGGCTGGCACAAGATCAAGTGGCTGAGGGATATTAAAAACATTTTGGGGGAACTGGGTTTGGGAGACTCTTGGGTTACAAAATCTGCTGCACCCAAGGCTATCCTGAAAAAACTGTATTGGGACTGGGTATCCTCTCAACTTATCGGTAATCCACGCCACTGCAACTCGACCGCAGCATTTCTAAGAATTAAGGACGTGGTGGCCTATGAACCCTATCTGGACTTGATTACCATGCCAGTTGATAGGGCTCTTTACATTAAGTTTAGAGTAGGTACTCTTCCGACAGGGGACCTTCTATCCCGATGGAAATTGCAAGGCGCAGTCATCACCCTTTTGTGCCCTTTGCGCTACAAGGCCCGAGACGGTGGCGCATATCCTCTTTGAGTGCCCTGACTACATTCGCCCAAGGAGGTGCTGGCTTAAACCCCTATTTAGACGCTTGGGGACACGCCAACACTTGGTGGCGCTACGTATTTTGCTAACTGATACCCCCCCCCCCATAGTTTGTGGTGTCTCCAAATTTTTTAGATGGTCATGGTTGATTCGCAAAAATAGACTGTCTATTTCAATTTAATCCAGTTTTAGTTAATTTATTGCATGCATAAATGGCATTTTTATCTGTTCTTAACTTTTTAGACATTTGTATTCTCGATCTGCAGTTTTTACATGTATGTAATGCTTTTAAGATATAATTGCATATCGAAATAAAAGCTTTCAACCAACCAAAATAAAAGGAAGGATAGTTACCAAAATCAAATTGTAGTTCAAACAACTTCAATGCCCCCAATCAAACAGACACAACAACCACTTACTTGTAAAATATCCAATTAAAAAATCCTCAAATCCAATGGCAATGATGCAGCAGACAAAAAGAGTGATCTTTCCAGCTCAAAATCCAAAGGTAGAATGAGCAAATGATGGACAAAGCACTGGGAGGAGCCTGCTGGACAGGAACAGGAAGTTGGAGATTCTGTGGCACTTCCTCCCTCTCCCCCATTTTAAACAAGCATTTACAATGCAACGGTTTCGCCTTTGACAAAGTTAGAGCTATTGGCTTTTAAATGTCAAATTGTTTATTTATGTGTTGGTTTTGAAAACAGATAAATAAATGGCATTGTCATTTACAATGTCAATAGCTTAATCTTTCGCAAATGCGGCAGTATCTCAGACCATGCCCCGGTTTCATGGCGGAGCGGTCTTTAGACGGAGGGTAGCATCAATGCATAGGTTGGTTCAGGTTTTTGCATTCTCTCGAATATAAATTCCCAGGAGCAGGACGAAGCAGTACTTGCGAAGGGTGTCACAGCTTTCCTGTAGCTAATGGTTAGCCGGTGCTGGTGGGGAAAAGGGGTGCATCTCAAAGGCAGGGGTGTCAGTGGGAGCGGACAGAAGTGACAGAGACACGCCACTACCTGGCGCCCCCTACTGAACTGGGGCCCCATGAGATCAGGGTACCTGTAAGGTCCTAGAAAAGTCTGAGGCCAAGTATTGTGCCCTAAGTACCACTCATCTCTATCACGCAGGCATGTCTCAAAAGCGCCTAGATATAGTACGTTGAGCAGTGCGTGCTACATAAACATGAACAACAGTTAAACACAGACTTGAAGGAGCGGTAATTTTTAGTATGGTGTAAAAAGCGCGACCGACGCGCGAGGTGCACAAATACAAGCTAATAGGCCGAAGGTCACAAGGAATCTCCCGCCAGGGCGGGCCTCGGGGTGTCCGGGGTGGCAGAGGAGATCTTTGGGCTCCAGCAGATACCACGTATGGAGGGGTAGGAGGGCCAAGGATGCCATAATCTGTGTCCATGGCCTCCCTAAAGAGCTATAAAGATAATACGGTCTTCATAAAGAGGCTCTGTGACCGACGTTGTATAATGCACCCCACGGGACTGCCGAGGCCCTTCGTGGACCCGAGTGCAGCGGGCGAGGGGTCTCACCGCAGGGTCAGGATGCTTGGCAACTCGGTGCTACGGGGAAGGTCATGAAAGGTCTGGCAAGGACCGTACAAACAAGGAGGTGGGAGGTGTCCTCTTGCCGCAGGAATAACCCAAAGTGGGCACCGACAAACGGGCACGGAACAAAACGCTTTTTTATTTATTTCAAGTTTAGGTATTCGGCCAAGCGCTATCCTTCAGGGCCAGCGAGCGCTTTAAGGAGAATTTTTCTAAATTGTGAAGAGAAGTAGCTCAAGTTAAGCATCGGCCAATGCTCTGTTGACCGGACGCCATTTTTTGATGGGAATTTCGAGTGCCCTGTGTTGCTATGCAGTGTTTTTAGAACAAGGGTACCCCATAAAGCGAACCCGGGGTAAGTATGTACTGTTAAAGAAACAATGGTTCAAGGATGGCCTGGTAAGGTCCTCAAAGGAATAATAATACTGTAGCGAGTAATTACTTAACGCTGGGGAGCTTGGAAAGTAGGTTCATATGAAATATTTTATTTTCTTTCTTTCTTTATATATACAATTCTTATAACATTTTTCAGGTGCTCAAATAAGTGGTAGGGTGCAGAACGTGACATGAGTGAACATACTGAAAAGAGGGACTCTCACACAACAACAAGGCTAAAAAAAACACATGAATATATACAATGGAGTGGGGGTATTTCCTTGGGTAGGTCGACGTTTCGATCTGTATGAATTTCAGATCATCATCAGGACTGAAGAGCCTCCTGAAAGTAGTATTTTAGTTTAGTTGAGTTGAATACTTCAGGAAAAGAGGAGTGGCTGGTTTTTAAGTCGTTTAAAACTATGTTGAAAACGCAGTTATAAGCATGGTCCAAGCAGCGCTCAATCAATCAAGTAGGATTCAAGGAGGGTCCTACATGAACTGATTATTCTTAAAAAACGTAGTTGTTCTATCAATCCAAGTAGCGCTCTACCATTTGGTGAGGGTCCTACTGGAACTGCGATTGAGAAAAGGAACTTTCTTAATGGAGTTCGCTTTGCTCTGTAGTCATTATGTATTGGGGTCTGTAGTCATTATGTATTGGGGTCGCCTGGAGTTAATCTCGGCGTGTTTGCTGTCGTAGGGATTGCGTCCGAGTGCCTGCTGCTTGGCTGCTCTCACCAGAGAGAGCAGCCAAGCAGCAGGCACTCGGACGCAATCCCTACGACAGCAAACACGCCGAGATTAACTCCAGGTGACCCCAATACATAATGACTACAGAGCAACGCGAACTCCATTAAGAAAGTTCCTTTTCTCAATCGCAGTTCCAGTAGGACCCTCACCAAATGGTAGAGCGCTACTTGGATTGATAGAACAACTACGTTTTTTAAGAATAATCAGTTCATTTAGGACCCTCCTTGAATCCTACTTGATTGATTGAGCGCTGCTTGGACCATGCTTATAACTGCGTTTTCAACATAGTTTTAAACGCCTTAAAAACCAGCCACTCCTCTTTTCCTGAAGTATTCAACTCAACTAAACTAAAATACTATTTTCAGGAGGCTCTTCAGTCCTGATGATGATCTGAAATTCATACAGATCGAAATGTCGACCTACCCAAGGAAATACTCCCACTCCATTGTGTATATTCATGTGTTTTTTTTAGCCTTGTTGTTGTGTGAGAGTCCGTCTTTTCACTATGTTCACTCATGTCACGTTCTGCACCCTACCACTTTTTTGAGCACCTGAAAAATGTTATAAGAATTGTATATATAAAGAAAGAAAGAAAATAAAATATTTCATATGAACCTACTTTCCAAGCTCCCCAGCGTTAAGTAATTACTCGCTACAGTATTATTATTCCTTTGAGGACCTTACCAGGCCATCCTTGAACCATTGTTTCTTTAACAGTACTGTGTTGCTATGCACGCACCGCTGATACGAAGAGATCTCATAAGCATTTCTTGCATCCTCTGCAATAGTCCTCTGGCTCTTTTGTTCCGTGATGTGCAAGATTGGAATATGCGTTGAGCCCACAAACTGCGGAGCTTCGCAGGCAAGCTACTGCCTGGCCGCCATCTTTAGAGAAACGACTAAAACAAACCTTGACAACAAAAAAAAACCCCGCCCACCGCCGCAATTACGTGCTAAAAGGGGCTGCATGAGAAAAAAATCGCCGGAACGCCCACGAGTCGCCTTGCAGAATGACGGACGCCTCTCTCTTCCAACGGCTAGCCTCCATTTATGGAGCTAGCCAATGGAAGACAGAGGCGGGACAAAGCCCACATACTGTAAACAAAAGATTTCGCCTGTGCAAAACGCTGCTGCGCAGCTTTTGACAGGCGAAACCTAAAAAGGACTCCTTGCACAAAAAAGGACAGCCAAATGGCAATCTGAGGAGTTTTTTACATCCAAATCATCATTTGCAGAAGGTTTTATGCTGCTAGAGCTGATATTCTTCTCCAAATTGAAAATTTTACATGTTCGAGTTCTCAAGCTTCACATTTCTTCCGCTGGATGTCGATGGCGCACCCAAAATGATGTGTTTGCGTTATTCTCTTGCTCCCTGTCGCATTGGATAGGACTTGTTCTGGTTCTTTCGCTCCTTGTCACGTGTTCGCGTCCTCACGCTCTTGCTCATGGTAGAGAATGATGTATCCGGGTTCTCTCGCTCCTTGTCATATTCGATATGACATGTTTGTGTCCTCACGCTCTTGCTCGCAGTAGAGAACGATGTGTTCGAGATCTCGTGATCGCGGGCACGAACTCTTGCAAGATAGCCCAAAAGGGCTACCAACAATCCAACATCTCGTGGAGCACACGACCGGATCGGGAAAACTTGTCGGCGAATGCGGGAGTTCAGGTAAGGCGATCGCGCACACGAGAACGTATTTTTACAGCGCAAGCATTAAAAGATATTTCCGTATGCTGCGTATCGCGGACATTTGGGCAATTTCACGCTCTCCGCGGAATGCGAAAATGTCATATTATTGCAATTTCCGCAAGCGGAACGGAATTTGACGCCCAGGCCTACTTATTATTGAATGTGGACGCAAAAACCTTTACCGGGACTTTGGCATCTAGACTTGCTCCGTATATGCAAGGGCTTGTGGACTCTGGTCAGACTGGGTTTCTACCTGTAAGAGGCTGCAGTGATAAAACAAGACACATTTGCCACCTTCTTGACAATCCAAAGTGCTCTCATACACTGGCCTTTCTTCTATCCATTGATACAGAGAAGGCCTTTGACCGAGTACACTGGCCATTTCTACTCTCGCTCTTGGCATGGTTTGGTCTTGGTCTCCAATTCAGTCAGAGGTTCCAGTGTAGCTATGTCTCCTTACGGCAATGAATGATTAGAATTAACTGGAGGTTGTCCCAGCCGTTTACCATTCCCAGGGGCTGCCTTCTTTAGCCCTTGTTATTCGCTCTGTACATGGATCCCTTCACTGAGCAGATATGTGTGAACCCTAATATTATGGGTGGGACCATGGGAGGCAGGGAACACAATGCCATGCTCTATGCCAACGATGTACTCCGGATTTTATCAAATCCGTCTGACTTCTTACCTGCTGTGACAGACGAGTTGACAGTCTCAGGCTTTAAAACTAACCTCCAGAAATCCACCATCCTGAATCTTACTTACCAACCCCCAAAGCCAACAAAGGTCAACTCGAGAGTCACTTCCCATTCTCCTGGGTCCCACAAGAAATAGTTTACCTAGGTTTACAGATACATTGAATGTCTGGTCACACGGTGGAACATAATAGCACTTCAATTCTCGCAACTGCCCTCCAACCTATCTAAGTGGAGAGAAAGTTGCTTCTCCTGGCTGGGCCATTTAGAAGCCATCAAGATGCCCCTTTTACTAAAAATCCTCTATATTGTGCAAACTTTGGCTTCCCCCAAAGACATTAGACAAATTACATGGATTTTTATTGGGGTTGGTAAAAAAAGGCAAGCATGATAAAGAAGCAAGCGTACCTTTCTCAAGCGATGGAGGTATGGGTGTCCCCAATATTGTGACAAGGCACTAGCGGGCATTCATATCTGGAAGGTTTTATGGCTTCCGAGACGGCACCAGCCAGTTGAATTCTATATCTCACCAGTACTCCAGGCCACCATGGTTGTCTGGAACAAGGGGAACAAGGCCTATGTCACTGAGCCCACAGAAATGTTTCATTTGTAATCTATGATGAACTGCATATCTTTATGTGACAGGCTATATAAGGAGGCTAATAGCCGACAAGATGTAGAAAGTTACATGCCAACAAGAGGAAGCAACCTGCAGTAGAAGAATACAACTAAATCTTGAAGAGTGGCATTATTCACTGCACCATCTGTTTTCCTCTTCAAGTAAGAGAGTTTAGAAAGATCCTTGATAATGGGGTGGCACTTCAGATGACAACCTACTGAAAGTAAGACATAATGGGTCTTGATACTTCAGATAATCTCCTTTGCCAGGGGAATAAGGCCCTTAAATGTAAGGACATGATAATACATTGACATATACCATTAGCTCGCTACAAACCTGTGCGAGGTGACCTGGAAATATTTGTGTTCATATTTGAATAACTGGATGAATAGAATACTGAAGGTAATATGTTGTTTCAGGAACTAGACTCGGTGACTATGTCCTCCTGCACATAGACTACTTCTTCTTGGGCCATTCAGTGATTTCACTGTCCTCAGCCTCAAAGTATGCTTGGCTTTGGGACAGATTGCATGTTTCTTTCTATATGGTGGCAGGCGGCTTTAGGATTGCAAGCATTCAAATGTCTTATTGTATGTTCCAGTATCCAATGTTTTATCCTACAAAGCAAAGTCCTGTTCACGCACTACATTTCAAAGTAGGTGCCTCCAATATTGAGCAGCACAGCATGAGGGAGAGTGTTGCCAAACTCTCTCCACTCTGATGTCTGAAAATGTCTGGTACCTTAGTGATCACGTGCATTCAGTTTCCACACTCTTTGACACTATAAAAGAAGGCCTGTCACAGATACTGAACATGTCGTTTACCTTCTTTTCAATCTTGTTAGTTCACACTAACATTGTGTGTGCTCCTGCATGAGTTTCAGTACAAAAATAATCTAAAACTCAATCTTCATAACAGGTCATCCCAGTGTAATCATGAATTCCTGTCCTTACCATCCTGTCTATGCCACTGAAGGTAGCCATGCTGCTGTACAAATTTCAGTTGTCTTTCATAGATATCATGGATTATGTATGCACTTTAGCTTTATCAGACCTAATCGTTCATGCAGTACTCACAATGAACCCAGGGGATTAGCTCTTTAATCTAGGGCCTCAGATCTATGTTATCTTAGAGACAGCTCAGATGCCAAAAGCCGGAGCTGATGTGTTTTAGTTACATCAGGGATAATGATAGTATTGCTATGCCTTAAGCCTCCAGGGGCGGCTCCTCCGCTAAGGCGGAGGAACGTAGCCCCACTGCCTTCAAGCAGGAAAAGAAAGGAAACAATCAAATGATAATAATGTAATGTTATCATCATTTTATTTCGTCCTCCTGCTGCGGTAGCTTGTGTGAGGGGGCCGGGCTGCAGAGCAGGGGAGGAGTGGTAGAACCCTCCTTAAGTGCGCAATGACTGTTTCGACGGCCCTCTCAGGCCACCCAAAATAGTACTGCGCACCATTACAGCCTCCAACCCCTGGCTGAGCGCCATGTCGTAGTACCTAGACAAATCACAACTCTGCATTGCAACATTGTAATTGGTCAGGGCAACCTGTGTCCTGGGTGCTTCCTGTTCCTGGTGTCGACGCGAGCAGGAGCAGAGACATGGGACCTGGTGGCCATCTTAGGTGGGAGGCGACAGCAGTGAGAGCGCTCTAGCTCTCCACTACTTAAGGAGCCCCTAGGAAGCAGGCTTGTGATTTAGAAAGCGTTTTGCCAGCATTGCACAGTATTTTACTCGCTCCCTTAGAAACGCTGCTTACTTTAGCTGATACTAGGAATTACCATCGTTTAATATTGCATTTTAATCGCCGATTTTTAAAACTTTTAAAACTTGTCTAAATTGTTATTTCCACACTGTTAGCACTCAGCATACCTCCCCAGCTCCTTGCATTTATTTTACACCGCTTGTAGAAGGTCTCAGCTGACCTTAGGGCAGAAACTCGATCTATAGGGATAACATCCCCTACGGCGGCCATCTTAGGTGGGAGGCGACAGCAGTGAGAGCGCTCTATCTCTCCACTACTTAAGAATACGGTCGCTCTCCGCACTAGCGGACGCGCTTTGCGGAAGCGCCTCGTTCAGCGCCGGAGTCACGCCTGAGTCAGCCCGTCTGCACCCGTCCGCGCCACAGACGTGCAATAGGACCATGGCGTTATCATCACCTATCAGTAAGGAACACTTACAGGTATTGGATGTGGTGGAAGGAACTGCTAATACAAGCACTGCATATACATCTGAATATATGCAAACTCTACGATTTCCCAAGTCACCCCGGTGTACTCTGCTGAATCTAGGTCAAAGTGATGTATGTCAAAACTGCCCCCTTTATTTAAATCCAGTAAGAACAAAAGTGTTTGAAGCCAGATCTAGCAGTCAATCCCCTGGAGACACTCCGACATTCTTTTCTTTTCTAAGTTTGAATTGTCGCTCTCTTCCAGGACATAAGACAGAAATATTTAATCTGCTACTTGACGAGATGCCTGATGCCTTGTTTCTGACAGAGACATGGCTTCAGGACAGTTCGGGACCCGATATTGCAACAGCTCTCCCGGACACATACGCTATTATTAGACAGGATAGGCCAAAAAATTGAGGTGGTGGTATAACTATCATTTTTAAGAAAAATTACAACTGTGAAATTAGCCCGCTCCCATGTTTAGGGTGTGAGGGTGCTATTTTTAAGCTTCTGCTAGCCCCCAATTATACCTTTTCAGGCGCCCTTGTCTACCGTCCGCCAGGGCCAGTATCTAACTGGCAAGCTGCCTTGTTGGATCTGCTTACCCCGCTGGTAATGAAGGCGGCCAACTTTACAATCATTGGTGATCTAAATGTGCACTTGGATAATGACAACTGTACAATCGCAACTGACTTTATCTCTGATTTTGCCTCCCTCAATTTAATCTTGAAAAATACTGGACCCACGCATCGTGCAGGGCACTTATTGGATCCCATTTTCTCCAATATCCTGGATATGACTACATTCCCTGCCCTTCCCATCCCATGGTCTGATCACTTCCTAGTAAAATTTTCCATTCGAACTAATTTAGGTAAAAACGAAAATATATCAACTATTGCTCAATATATTAGGAAGTGGAAAAAGCTGGACATTAATACTTTAAATGCCTTTCTTGAAACTAATGGCCCATGTACAAAATCAGACATTAAAAGCCTTTCTTTTTCAGTACAGAATTGGCTCATGACAGCCATTGATTCTTGCCTACCTAAAACAAAATTAAGAGGCCATACCCGTCATCCTCCTGCCCCTTGGTTTAATGACACTCTAAAGGAAGAAAAAACTAAATGCAAAAGTGCGGAGCGCAATTGGCGGAAAACCTATTCCCTGGAAGCCAAACAAACTTATAAATCTAAATTGACGCACTATCAGATGTTATGTAGAAGAGCAAAAACAGACTATGTCTGTATGACAATTACGGAGGCGTTAAACAAATCAAAAACATTGTTTAATGTTGTAAAAGAGCTTGCAGGATCTAACACTGTTCAAAAACCACCCGATTTAAACAAAAAACAGTGTGATCAGTTAGCTTCCTTCTTTGTCAACAAAGTGGACAAAATTCATAAGGGCATAGAGCTCGCACAAGAAGATCAACACCAGCTTAATACGATCATTCCTGGTGATCCAATTATGGAAGTTGGCGATGCTTCCAAAGAGTTGGACTCTTGTGCCATTGACAAAAGACATGCAACCTTAGAATGTTGGCCACCGCTAAATGCCGACATGGTTGTCAATTTACTAAATACGATCAAATCCGGCTCACCAAAGGACCCCTTACCCTGCTCTGTCCTTAAACAATTGAATAGAAATGTATTGACGTCCATTACAGATCTACTTAATGCCTCTCTTCAGGAAGCATACGTTCCAGCAGAATGGAAGCATGCTATGGTCCACCCATTGTTGAAGAAGGCTGGAGCAGATCCAAATATGCCCTCCAACTTTAGACCAATATCTCTTCTGCCTATCTTTTCAAAAATCTTGGAAAAGCACGTGCATCAGGTGCTGTCGGAATTCATAAAAACACACGATCTCCTTCCTTTACAACAATCTGGATTCCGTGTAGGTTTTTCTACGGAAACGACGTTGCTTGGAGTGACAGAAAACATCTGCGCCATGATAGATAGAGGAGAAACTGTGGCACTCATATTATTAGACCTGAGTGCCGCGTTTGACACTGTTTCACATGTGGTGCTGTTACGAACACTCTCCTCCATAGGTATTCATGGCGCAGCCATAAATTGGATTGAGTCACTGTTAAGCAATCGTACGTCTCAAGTTTTTTCTCAGTCTGCCTTCTCTGAGACTTTACTTCTTAAACATGGAGTACCACAGGGCTCAATTTTAAGTCCACTGCTTTTTAATTTGTATATGAGTCCTCTTGCGAGATTAGTTGAGGAGACAGGTTTGAATATGTTTTCATATGCTGACGACTCACAGCTCCTTTTCTCTCTTTCTTCAGCCGAAAGTAACCATCCTTCCATGCTAAAATTAGGGTTAGGTAAGATCGCTGGATGGATGCAGGATAATTTTCTTAACCTTAACGGCGAGAAAACTGAGCTAATTATTCTTGGAAAAAATAGAGAGGCCTGGGGACCACAACACTGGCCATCTGAAATGGGCCCTCTTCCTATACCTGTTTCACAGGCACGTAACTTGGGAGTCATCATTGACGAATCTTTAGATATGCACCAGCAAGCCGTTAAGACTTCTGCTACATGTTTTGCAGTCTTAAAATGGCTAAAGAAGATCTGCTGGATGCTCCCTGATGGCACCAAAAAAACTGTCATCAATGCCTTGATTACTTCAAGGCTAGATTATAGTAATGTGCTGTACCTAGGGGCAAAGAAAGCTACAATCAGAAGGCTGCAATTAGTACAAAATGCAGCGGCGAGACTTCTTTTCAAAATCCCTATGTCCTGCCCCACTACTAAATACATCCGTGACCTCCATTGGTTGAAAATTGAAAATAGGATTAGGTTCAAATCCTTATGCTTTATGCACAAAATTTCAACTGGAACTGCTCCTAAATATCTGCGGAACCTTGTGCATCCTTACTTACCTTCGAGAGTCCTTAGATCAGCAACCGCTAACAATTTCATTATTCCTAAAATCAAATTATCACGGATGGGGGGAAGATCCTTTGCCTTCTTAGGCCCATCCCTCTGGAACAAGATGCCTCATTCCTTACGTTCGGAAGTCAGCCATGTGAAGTTTAGGAAAGCATTAAAAACATGGCTTTTTAACATCTGATATTGACTGGCAAAATACGCATTTCTGAACTACTAGCGCCGGGAAACCCCTTGGTGGGTAGCTGTAGCGCTATACAAATTAAATAAATAAATAAATAAAATAAAATAATGTAAGTGTTGTTTTTTTTTTACTGTGACCAACACGCCCCACTCCCCCCACACGTGCCCGCTCCCCCACCTATGAGCCGTGAAGGCCGCCACTGTCAGCCTCAACTCCTGAGCTCTCAATCATGGTATATTATAAACATTGTTTAAAACGGACCATGATAAGGAGCTTTAGCTTTGAGCCTAAGGGCACTGCTGTGTTTTTTAATCAGTGTCTGTCAGAGGGTTAAATATTGACCCCACACATTTTATTTGGTGCTGGCTGCCTCTGATCTCAGGCCCGGGTTTGTAATTTCTTTGTAGCTTGAGAGAAAGTGTTTCTATATAATAATGAGCTCTGTAAGGTCTTTGGGAGGTATGGTATATCCCTTTTGTTTAAAGTCAACGCCTGTGAGTGTGGGATAGTGCTGCTGTTTCAAAGCCAAAATGGAGGCCTTATTTAGGTCTTGGAGGATGGCACATAGGGGCTTATTTACAAAGCCCTTGCGCCACTTTTACCTACTTTTCAACATGGGAAAAGAGACGCACAAGTGGCGCAAGGGAGTCGTAAATCTGCACCATTGTCCTTACAGATGGGAGATGGTCAAGGCTTCTGCCACCTGGCAGATGACTACCACTATATTTAGAGATCCACTCCTGCCCGACAGGGATCTCTCTGCCACTGCAGCACCCCTTTAGAGCAGTGAAGTTTGCCAAGCAGGTGCCATGTGTAAGGCACCCACTCGGCAAACATTTTTTGTTCAGAGAAAACAAATTCCCAAAGTAGGAGTTTCATTTTTCTGAACAGAAAGTAAATGGCATTGATGCACATAGATCTTTTTCCCTGTGTATGGGGGCAATTAAATATTTTTCCCACCCATGTCTCTTATGCCTCACAGGATCGACATGGGCTGTTGGGAAAGAGTGACAGTCGTTCCCCTCAATAGGGTGGGGGCAACGGTCATTGTGATCCAGGCGTATTTCACCGGACAGACTGCTGGGTCAAGGGCTATTCATTCAGCAGTTTTCCTGTTCAATAGTTCTCCCAACTCTAATACAGATGAGAAACAGGGGGGATGGCCGGGGTGGACGGGGGAGCAACGGTTTATGGCGTTCCTTCCACTCCGCCAAAACCCTAAATAAGGCCCTAAGTTCTGGGTAATTTGTGAGACAGCTCTATCAAAATTCAAAGATTGAATATACTGTAAAACTGCTGAAAGCCAAAGTCTCTAATTTATCGGTTGCTGGACAATAGCTCTGCTGTCTAAACCCAAAGCCTAGGGTCAGTTTGACCTACTTGATAACTTTTCTTTGTAAGGCCTCGTGGCGCTGTGAGGAATGAGGGTGTAGTGTGCCACAGCAGAAATCAGTAGAGATGTAGAAGGAGCCCCCTTAAAGTACCTGGTAGGGGTGGCTAAGGTTTTGGTACGCTACAGCTCGATTCACAAATACTGTGCTAATGAACTCCATTTTTCTGACCCACGGAGGTCTAAATATTGTTTATCTCAAATGCATACCTTTCCTCGTTGCTCTACCTGGCATGCAAATACAATCAAATGTGAAAGTGAAAGTGAAAATAATAATCTCCTTACTTGTGAGAAAGTGCAGCATGTTTAGCTCTCACTGCTTACCCCTAAGAGCAACCTGCAGTGAGAAATGAACATTCTAAAGCGTTCACTCACCCTATAGACCTACAGAGGCATAATATGCACCAAAATCATGGGGATTGCAGAAGTGACCTCATACACCCTTTAATAATTCACAGGAAGTGACGTCACATGCGCTTTGATGACAGAACGTTGCCTTTTAGTTGTAACAACCTATATGGAAAACCAAATGCAAGGTTATAAACAGTGTTTGACAATGAGCACAATCAACCAACTACTAAAGGCAGAACGATCTAAAGAAATACAACACATGCCTAATTGTGGGCAGTGCAGCAAATACAGTTTGGTCTGTCCCTATTACACACGCAGCTATAATGGTGCACATGGATCTGCCCTGTCTTTTTACCAAGGGATCACAGTCGTCAGATTCGGTAAATAACAGACGTTAGATAGCTGTGAAAGGCATTTACAAGAGCCCTCAGGTTTTCTGGTTCCATAAGTACTTAATCCATCCCAGGTTTCCATGCGAATTCTTATACTCCTAATACTGATTTTATAATAAAATAAACAGGACTGCTATTCCCAGAAGGCAAAGAAGAATTCTTGACTGGATGAATTATACATGCATGAACTTGGAAAAATATGTGTACCAACAGTAACAAGTGTCCTGCAACTACTACTCACCACTAACTTCACTACCATGATTTTCATTTGGTACCATTAATGCCACTGAGGTATCTTATTGTAGCATCAATTCTCCGTCTGCAAGGCTATGTGCAGCCACCTTAGCGGCAGAACGCATTGTACAAAAAAGCATTACTTTTTCATATCCTCAACGATGCCTTGTACATCGTTCTTTTGTTGGAAGGGGCATAAATAAAAAGTACCATCTAATCGCGCTGACTTGTTCATAAACTTTTGCAAAGTATGTATTTAGTCTGGTGCAGTTAGAATGGTGTTCTATTCACACCAAAAAAGAGGCTTCAGCATTTAAATGAAAACACTGTATGACTTTGACGCTTGATTTTTTATGTTGCTAGCAGTTAAGTGGTTAGAAGAGTGCTTTTCAAGGTGGGTGTTTTCTTTTGTTTCCCAGTGAGACAGCAGAGGAAAGTAAAGGCGTATTAGTCCCCACTCATGCTTTTCACATTTGAATGTTGTCTCCTAGCTGGCTATATCAAACAGAACTCATTTATAAATGTACCCGTTGCCAGACTGCTTTAACGAAAGATATAATGGGAAACCATCCACTGATGCAAAGCACAAAAGAAACATCCCCCATTATCTTCTCTCTAGCACAGGGACGTTGTCAGGGTCGGCGGCCAAAGACCAGGCAAACGCGGTTTCTGTACAATATATCAACGAGACGAATTTTCATCAGGACACGAACCATGGCCATGGCTGACTAGACAATGGCGCACAGCTGCTTTCAGGGCACTTGGGTTTTTCATCCACATTTATTCACGTCACAACGAATAAAGTGGGGGCGCACTTGTGCGTAGGGTAAGGAGAACAGGCTGGTTTGTTTGACTAATTCTCCATTTATAGCAGTGATACTCAAAGTACGGCCCTCGTGACCTTTACATACGTCCCCCCCCCCCCCCACAACAGCGTTTCTGCTGTTTACTTGCTGAGCACTAATACTCACAATTGTTTTTAAATAAACGTGCAAGCATTTATTTGCAGGTTAAATGAAGTAATGAAGTTTTGGAATGTTAATGGTGACTGTTTTGGTTTCTAGCTGGTTTGGGAGGCTTATTCCTTTCTCTATCCATGTATAATTGTGCATTGTTGCTCCGTGGTACGTTATCTTTGTGTTGAACCAGATCGACTCCCATGTCGTGCCTCTCAGTTTCTGTGACATACGTTTGTCTATTTTCATCAGTGCCTCCTTGGTGTGTCGCAGTATCGGGTTTATTCTTTGGGGATGTCTGTTCGCAGTAAGGAGCGCTGCGGGGTTTAGCCCCCCTAGGATATTCCTTTCCACCTCTAACCAAACAGGTTCGTGGCTAGTGTTATCTAGCCAGAAGATGCCTTGCCTCGCTAGGCAGCTGTTTGAAAGTTTTTGAAATTCGCTAAGTTGAGTCCTCCAAGGTCTTTCGTTAATCTCAGCTTCTGTAGGTTGATTCTAGGTTTCTTGTTTCTCCAAATGAAGCTGTTTATGAGCTTGTCCAGAGCTCCTCAACCCATCCACATCGTCACTGAATAAGAAAACAGCGAACACATGGGAACAACTCCTGGGAAGGCAGTTAAACGACAGCGAATGACGCAAACTGTGGCGCTCGGCATCGACAAACAAGATAACCCCACAACTAGCCCAGACAAAATTCTGGCTCCTCCACAGAGCCTACTGGACACCATCAAGACTCCACAAAATTGGCATTACAGAATCAAGCAACTGCTGGAACTGCGGGAGAGGAGAAGGAACTCTAGAACACCTCATCTTCAACTGCACTAAGGTCAGGAAGTTTTGGATGAAAGTGAACGACTTCCTCAACGAAATATTCAACAAAGACTTAACAATCAGCTTTGTAAGCCTGGCCACAGAACACATGACAGCAGACCTAAACAGCAAAGAGGAAAGAGACCTACTAGACTTAATGCTCACAGCGGCCCTAAAAATAATCCTAACAAACTGGAAAAACACGGCCAAAGCCAACTTTAAAACGTGGATGAACTGGGTCACCTTTCTCAGAGGAGAGGACAACATAACGGGGAAATACTCAAAGGAACACAACTCAAAAGAAGAGATGTGGGAGCTCCTTGATGCACAACTGACAAGAGCCTAACCAAGGACATACAACAAAGCCCCCCCCTCTCCTTTCTTCTCTTTCTTCCTTTCCTCTCTCTCCTCGGGAGTACATAAAAGCGAAGCGTACCACATTTGTACTGTATATAAGAATGCCAAATGTATATTCTACTTTTTCTCTTTTATATTTTAATAAAAAAGTTTTAAATCAAAAAATGAAGTAATGAAGTAACTAGGGTGGTACCCTGCAAATAGATGCGTGTCCGTTTATTTAAACATTTTTAGACCTCCTTTCACAATCCCAGATCCATCCAGACCCCCAACCCCCACCCTGCTGGTGGCATCAGTGCGGCCATGAATCACACCTCAGACCATACTTTGCGGCCCCTGGCAAGTGTTTGCGAGTATCATGTAAGTATTCTAGGGCTGCTTCTAACATGGCAAAACATTATAACATAATCAAGGGGAAACACAATAGTGACACTCAAAAAAGATTAGAAAAATACAAAATATTTATTTATACAATGATAAGATCTAATTCTTGAATGCAATGTTTGCGAGTACCCATGATTTATAGTATCAATGCTTTAGACCGTTAGTTTGATACTGAAACATGTTTTCTTCCTTCCTGGGAGAATTAACCCAGAAACCACGATAGACTTCATTGGGCTGCTGAGGCAATCCATATGCGGTGGGTAATCGGACACAAAACTTCATGACATTTTACATTTTGCGATCATTCTGCAACTTAGGAGTGGTTCGAACCAGTGGGACTTTGTGAGCTGAAAACAGCAGGGAAATTTCGGGGATATAGGGAGTTACCAGGAAAAGTGTCACAGAACTACTGATGACACAGGTAGTCCCCGGTTTCTGCAGAGAACACTTTACAGTTTCCAGTAATTCATCCAGACCGCCTCATGAACCGGTATTGTTGATTTTGGTATGAGAAGAGTGTTCCTAAATTCAGGACAGTATGATGATCGACACACTCTGTCCTACTAGGTCTCTGCCAGACATTGCTCCTTCGTCCTTGTTTAACAGGTGCCAGTACTTCTTCAGGTGTGTGGTCATGCTCTTTTGGCACAGTATTTTGAATTTAAAAAACAATATTAGAGGGCATTTCACATCCTGATATTTGTAAAATGTAACATGTAACTCAAAGCGCCATCATGACTACAGCATTAAGTAGAATAAAAGGAAAGAGGATGGACACATATGGTGCAGTGAAGAAAATTGGCCCAATAGATGGAAACCGTGTGAGCATGGGGACCCTCCAAGGGGTCTCCAAACCGGTCCTGGAGGGCCGGATCCATGCCAGATTTTTAAAATTACTACATGTATCTCAATGGGGATATCCAGAAAATCTGGCATGGATCCGGCCCTCCAGGACCGGTTTGGGGACCCCTGCTCCAATAAAACAAAGAGAAACGTGTCAACATTTTCTTCAGTGGAGTAAAAAAATACTCAGTATTGATTGACATTGCATCCCATTTAACACACCTTCAAAAACAACAGTTGATGGACAGAATGCAAAACAATGTCATACATTCATCGCTGTACAGAGATCTAGGCCTAAATCCATCGTTTTTTGCTCACCATGCCATTCCAGTTAGAACCCAGCCATATGCAAATCAGTCTTGACACTGTGCCCCATGGGAACAGTCCAGCCCGAACTGCCAAGCCAGGTCCTTCCTGGACTGGAAACAAGCATTCTAGGACCAGTTTCGGGCTTTCAGCCCTCATCAGCCAGGATAGCTTGATTCCCGTGGCATGGAGTGCACAGGACTCACATCTGACACAGTAAAAATCAATTTGCAAATAAACGTCTATCATTTCCTTCAGGAGTATTTTGTGTAGTTACATACCTTTACACCAGAGACTCAGCATACATGAGAATTAGAACAAGACTGGACAACGCCATACCACTGAATGTGGAAAGCAACAGAACTGAATTTTGAATTCTTTCTATTTCTGGAGGAAATGGTACATTCAGAGTACTCTTGTTGCGTGCTTATCTAGGTTCCTGATCGATACTGTGACCTTATGCCCCTATTCAGCTATAACTCCATTTATTCCCTATATTGGCATAACCGTTCAAGTGCGATTTTCTGAAAAGTCATCTCTGGCCTCACACGAACAGAGCCACATTCCAGCATGACTCTCTGCTACTTCCTTTGCGACCAATTAGTGCAATGACAGAGCAGCAGTCACTATCTGATATTCCTAGATAACACTCCGAGTTCTTCAACAAGATAAAAACTCAGCAAACCTGGAAATCCCCGCTTGCTATGTTTTGATTAGTAATGGAACTCTAATGAGCAACTGATAACTGTCACTTCCTAGTGACATCTTTAATTGACGTCTTATGTCCAGCAAACTTGCGTCAAACCCGGCACCTGTCAGGTATAAATATTACCAACGTTGCCTTAAGCAATGTGAGATACGAGCTGCGAGTTCGTTGCCTGTTGCTGGTGCCAGCTGCCTGCATGACCCTGTGTTGGTAAATCTAGCACTCTGTCGCTGCAGCCTGCTATCCTGTGGTGGTGAAGCTGCTGATTACCATTATCGCCGCTACAGCGCGAACTATGGTGCAGTACGCTTGAGGAGCCGAACAGCCGTCCTCTGCGAAGACATCCAGCAGATTCCAGCTGCCCGCGGACGCTGTCACCCCTCCTTCCTCGACGCGCTGAGAGAAGCCGCTGCCTTTCTCGTGCAGAGAAATCCAGTCCCGGCGCTTCCGGTTTACCCTCGCGGGTGACTGGGATATCGAGAGAGACCCCTGAAGGAGATACCAATCCTCCATCATTCTATTCAGAGGTATGGTGTTGACTAAACCCTTAGACGAGAATTCTTGAAACAAACCTTGGCAAAACCAACTTAACTTAAAGCTACTTACTTACTCCCCTTTCACGTGTTAGGCTTAGGTCAGGCACACTGGGGTAGGCGTAGTTAGAAGCACCAGTTGAGTATGTTAGCCTAATGTATATATGACTGTATATATGTTTTATTACTTTTAAACCATTGTATGGCTAAGAAACCATATCAATGCTTTTACAGTTCTATTTCGCAATACTTATCTTACTGTACGTACTTTTTACAATAACAGTTATTGCAATTGTGGCAATACATTTCTCTTGTACGAGAAGAAAGACTGTTCAATAAATGTTAACCCTTTATTGATAAACGCCCGTCTCTCTATTCTCTACATACTGTGAAAGTAAACTGCACTAGACTGACTGAGTGAAATCTATGTCTATTGTTTCGCACGACCCTAGAGATTGACTCTTGATCTGAGGAGCAAAGTTGTCATGTTGCACGGTTGTTGGAAAGCTGAATCCCTTCTTGTCTGTGCCAAGGAAGCTGATCACTTCCTATGCAGAGAAGAAAGTTTCCAGTGACCTCTGAGCTGGTTGGTAACACAACCCAATTAAGTTTAGCATAGTCAGTGGAGGCCTGGAATATCCGCAGTTCCACGTCGATACTACTGTTTATGTTATTCCAATGCGCAGGGCCTAGTGGGAAACTAGGAACTACACTACATGGCGCCCAAACGTTTGGTAAGGCGATAAACTAACGCAAGACTTGTAGAGTAACTCAGTCGTGCATATTTCACACCCCTTTCTCCCGTAAATACTCCAATAGACGTCTGGAGTGGGTGAAAGGTTAAAATCCGCCCGACCTTAGTAGGAAGAGATTCCTATGTAAAGCTCTGGTTTATTCAACGTTGAAGGATACAGTGTTCCAAAATATTGTGCACCTAATCTTTGTCTCCTTGGAGACCTACTCTGCAAAAACTGCATTTATACAATGTCAGTAGAAAACAACGGCACCACTGGGGGCGCAGCAGATGCGACTCAGCGAGGTCCCGAATACACAGACACGGGTGCTATTATCATCCCGGTCCAGTTAAGAAGATCTATAACTTTAAAACTTATAGAACACGGACTGACACCTCAAGGTGGTACAGTGATTTTCGTGATAGAGGCTCACGAGTATCGGCAGACAGAGGTATTCTATTCATGGATAAACTTTCCAGCGGTAAACGCTATAACACAGGAGTTTCACTATTACAAAATAGAGGAACCTCCGGGAGAGTACGCTCCTTTCGAGGAGATTGAAATCCCACTTAAATTTCAAGAGCACCTGCTCTGGTTTAATGGTGCCCTAAAACACAATGATCACATAACTAGGCTCGGTCCACTAGGTAGACCAGGAGCCACGTGGCCGGTTCTAGCCAGCTACACACCACATCCTGACATTGGAAAAATGTCAAAAGAAGATCTCTTAAGTTAACATAGGAGAATTAACAAAAGCTTATAGAGAGTTAGTAAAATTATTTATTAAAAATAATTTAAATACTCCTAAAAAGAGCTGGGATGGAAATAAACAATCCACTCCCAAGGAAAAAGTTTTCCATTCCAGAGGAAGGTCTCCTCGACGGAGAGAAAGAACTCCGACTCGAGAACGCCAGTCTCCCCAGAGGGAGCCCTCTGAGAAAAGATATAACCTTAGAAATAGGGATAATATAAAAAAACCTGATAGATATCAAAGTATTGATACACGTCCCTCTCGATCTTTTCCACAGAATTCGGAAAGAAGAGGACGGTCAGACCCAGGAGAGCACACCAAGTCCAAAGACAAGGAACCTGCTCAAAATAAGAAATCTCAATTTCAGAAAAAGAAGGTAGCCAGTATTAGAGTAATCAACCATGCCGAGAATACTGAGGACACAGTTGAAAAACGGGGAGTGGGCATTGACAATGTTGGACAGTGCAGCAGAAATCAGTATAGCGCGCAAGATCTTGATGAGTCATCTGGAGACAGTGGACACGAATGAATACATTCAGGTTGAAACTGCCGACGCCAGGCTTAGCGAGCCCCATAAAATATACGAAATAACATTGCGTATAGAGGGTGATAAGACTAGGAAAATTAAGGGTCTATTTTGGGATAAGCTCTCAAAAGGCTATGATATTCTGTTAGCTGAAAAAGATTGGCCCCCAGAGTTTGTCAGGGAGTGCCCTCGTGGCGAAGAAGTGATTATGCCTGCCTTCTCGAATCACATACCGATTCACAAAAAATATACATATGCAAGGAAATGGGCAGTAGCCCAGGCACCTGCATTGTATAAAAATCATGTAGGATGGGATGAGGATTCACCTCCTCACAAAATCCAATTAAAAAGTGAACCAACTGCCCAACGGCAGTATCCCATAAAGCAAGAAGCTAAAAAACAGGTCAGGGAGATCTTAGATCAACTTGAATACCAGGGGGTGATTGAAACATGCACCTCTCAAATGAACAATCCTTTGTTTCCTGTCTCCAAGCCAGACAATTCATATCGTCTAGTTTTGGACTACAGACATCTTAATACATGTTGCAAAACCTTTGCAGTACAAAACTCGCATAGTGCAGCCCTAATGAATAACATAGTTAGGAAAAAATATAAAACGACATTAGACATATCTAATGGTTTCTTTTGTCAAAACATTGCACCAGAAAGCAGATATTTGACCGCTTTCTCCGCATTTGGGTCACAGAAAAAATTCTGTCGACTCCCACAGGGGTTCAAGAACAGCCCAGGACTATTCTCAGCTAGGGTAACAGAGTTACTACAAATCTATGATGATGAAGCATTATCTTACGTAGATGATATTTATCTCACAGACGACGACTTGGATACTCACTTGAAAAGAGTGAACACCATTATACTTGGGTTCGCAGCAGAGGGTTACAAATTCAACTTTAAAAAGTCCTGAATTGCCCATCTGACAGTACTATTTTTAGGGTACGAATTATCAAGTGAAGGGAAAAGCCTAGCGGACAACTTCTTAGAGAAGTGCGCTGTACTCCAAGCTCCAAAAACGCTGAAGAATTTACAATCCATACTAGGTTTTCTGAATTTCGGAAGAACTTACATACTAAATTACGCAGAGAGGGTTAAACCTCTCTACGAACTAATAAAACCTGATTTAAAACAAATCAATTGGACTCAAAAACACACAGAAATTTTGAGATCACTGCAAACAGACATGTTAGCAAAAACTAAATTAGATACACGTGACAACACGATCGATCTTGTAATCCGAGTCATCCCAGGAAGATGCGGATTCACGTACCTAACCTCTAATGAGGAAGAAAAGGTACCAATTTCAATTAAATCTCACTTGTACACACAAGCAGAAAAAACATTCAGTCACACAGAAAGAACTGTGAACGCAGTGCAAATCGCATTAGCAAATGAAAGAGAACTAGCACACGTTAAACGGATCAATATCCTTACAGCGGAATCCGCCTTCGAGGCGCTATTCAGCCCAGTAAACCTGCCTACAGTGTCACTGGATCCGAAATGGATACAGTGTATAGATTCTCTAGGAGCGGAAGACGTGAAATACTATTTCGCCCCGCAATTTGAAGAACTGAATGATTTAGAGTATGAAGAAGAATATCCTCTGCCAATCGAAATCCTGCCTCTCCCACAATACGCCTGTTTAATCTATACAGATAGCTTTGTACAGCATTTCAACGTAGAGAGCAAATCCTACGATGCAGCATGTGCGATCATTAAGGGTCGATGGCTGTGCGGTAAATTCAGACCGAAAATAACAAAAACTGAGTCAGTAAAGTACTGTTCGGCTCAAAGAACTGAAATCAGATCTTTAAAGATGGCGCTCGAAAATGCAGAACGCGAATTCCCCACACTTATAGTGTGCGATTCTCATTTTTGCGTCAATTCTTACAATAACAAACTGCAGAGTTGGATCGAAAACGACTACAAAGATGACACAGGTGCCACAATAAAGCATAAAAAGCTCTGGAACGAGGTAGCTCTTTTTCACAAAGAACTACAAAAGACTCACGTGATTCACGCACAGAGTCTTCGACGTGATGGCGTTCACGTTGCAGGGAATTCATTGGCTAATACAGCCACCACGGAAGCAACTAACCCGGCTTCCGTAGCCACAAAAAAGCGTACAGATAAGTACATAGACGGGGAAACCATGCTGGCAGTAAAAACGACCGTAAAAGGCGACTGTGCAGCACTACCCGTAAACTATCCACTCAATTATGCATACATAATCAATGCAAACTCCGTTCCTTTTGCTCGAATCCCTGAGTGGGGGATAGAGTAATTCCAAACATGAACAGGAGAATATTTTTAATAGCAGACGCTCACATGGGTTTGGGTCTACGGCACAGAGAGATCAAGGAATCACTGACTGAATTACAATCAGTATTCTGGTGGCCGGGAATGAGTGTAGAACACCAAATATATGCAAACAACTGTGAAAACTGCAATAGGGATCGCAGTAGCGAACCTTGCTACCGGCTACCAGTCAGAAAGAGCGTAACGCTGCCTACACCCCATCCTGCGTCCTATTAATAGTTAAGACGAAAAACACTTAAAAAATGAGGTCCCCAGCGCTCGGCTGACGCTAGAACGGTTATAAAAGATTTGCGAGTCTATATCGGCACATACGCAATTACCACGTTCCATTCTGACCAGGGTCCTGCTTTCAGCTCTCGAGCCTATAAGGAGGCCATGGCCAGCATGGGAATTGGGTTGCGATATTCTTGTCCGTCGCACCCCGAAGGGAATAGTGTGGTAGAAAGAAAAAACCGGGACATAAAGCAATCTATAACAGCGAAGGTATTAGGTTCAGGCGCTGGGTGGGTCAAACATTTAATAAGTGTCCAGACTAGTCTTAACAACATGCCAAGAAATTCTCTAAAAGGTTTCAGCCCATACGAACTATTGTTCGGAATTAGAATGAACGTTCAGGACCTCGATAGTCAGATGTCAGTGGTACAAGAAGAAAAAACGCAGTTTGATGTAAAAGACCGTTTGGCTGTTTTACAGGAACTGAATGAAACAAGAAAATCATCAAGCAACATAAAGTTAAAGCAACAGCCAAGTACCACTGACGAGGCACCACCCGCAACAGCCCCAGCAAGGCCTGTCTGGATTCCAAAGATTGGGGATCTAGTCAGAGAAAAGATTGCGGTGAAGAAGGAATTTGGGCCTTCTTACAGAAAAGCAGTACCTGTCTTAGCAGTCACCGGAACAAGATCAGTTGTGCTACCGCCCCTTGCTGGTAAAAAGGAGAACAGAGTCGTGTCCATCGATCTGGTAAAACCACAAGCATGTGGCCTATAATCAACAGTAGGCCCAGTGGACTCCCAAGAAACAACAGAATACCCAAACTTGCAACAATCCAAGAGGTTCAAACTGAAAGACTAATCACATTCGATCAGCCTGCAGCGCACAATGAAGGACTATGCAATAATGCCATGGAACTCGTGCCTCTTGAAACACAGATTGAAACAGTTCGTCAAGAAACAACACCAGTCTACAATGATGTGGCATCAGAAAGTGCTACCGATAGACAGATTGAAAGAACAATCCCATCAATTGACAGAACTGCCTCTGGTTATTTCATCAACTTCGACAACTTCTCTGAAGATTTAAATGACCCCGAAGTGATGCCAGAAACAAAAAAGATTTCTAAAGAAAATACAACAGGACTCCTTCAACAAATCAAAGAACTATATCTGGATTCACCGTTGATTGAGCATTGGATTATCTCAGGGGTATTCATACTCCTACTATGCCTAATTTTAGTTTTAATTTTAGGGAAGTTCATTACAATTGAATGGACACAGCAAGTCAGAACATCAACCTAGTCCTGAAACCACACAGATCTTCCCACGTGAAGAAAAGAGAACTGTCAACTGTAAATGTCACAGCAATTCCAATACCTGGTGGGGTAGTATGGGAGAAAACAGACTATGAGATCTATGGTCCGGTCGAAATCCTGAAGTATCCTCATCAACTAAAGGTTTCCTTAAGTGACTTTTTGACACCAAGTACATTCTCTGATGATTGGGACTTTAACAGTATTAATGACATGATGTCTGATTTAGTAATGTCAGCTAGATTCACAGATCATGATTATTTACAAGGTTCGTCTAGTTATGAGCAGTTATTCTATTATACCCACTATGGGGATCATTACTTGCATAAATCTGCACAGCCTAGAAATGTTTTTATGTATAATCAATGGGAACATTGTTCTACACCACCTAAAAGCAGTTCTAAAGCATTTTTTGAGAAATTCAAATACTTCTCAGGGTTTAACACCAGTGATGCAGAAACGTTTTATTACAAACTGTTAGATAAAACAGGAATGAAAGCAATGCTGACAAATTCTAAATTGATATATTCAGAAGCATTTTATGACAAAATGATGACATTTGGTTTTGATTATTGGAAAAATAATATTGAAACGAAAACAATTTGGGGTACAAAAGATGGGCAGGTGCAAGGCATAGAAGCACTATTTAGAACCTGCATGATACCAGAACAAATGTTATTTTTAAATGACACTGTACACCAAACATCTTGTCTTGGCCTAGCTAAGAACAAAGACCTTAAAACACCGTCTATACCAAAGCCAATACCTGAAAATACAACAGCTGATATTGAGTTAGACGTGTCACACATTTTACATTTCAACAGAACACATCCTGATTGGAAAAAGTGGTTAATCTGGCCTACAGACACAAATAGCTGTCAAGATAGGTTCCTGAATAAAACACAGGGTTTAAAAATGACCAGATTAGACCCTAGATACTCACAGAGACAACATCCAGGGATTATAACCACATACAGTGTAGGGAAACTCTGCCTAGAATGGCTAACTACATCCACACTGGCTGAAATTAAGCAACACTTGTCTTTATTAAAAGATGGTGCTGATTTGCGCGATTTCATTCTTGGACCACGCAAACAGCGTCAAAAGCGTTTCATAGCGACCAGTATCTATGCTGCTTACAACGAGGCTTGGAAAGTAAAGCAAATTGAAACTGCTGAAAAAATACGAGAAATTGATCGTATTAATTTGGAGAAATCACTTTCTGTGGTAGACAATGGGTTAATGACTCTGTCTTCCAGAATATATTCTTTGGACAATATTGTATCCTCTGCCTTTGATGTGATAGACAGAGATTTGCTAATGTTACAACATGGCCAGTCTCAATAACGCTCTATTATAGAATTAGGCTGGACGCTGCAAAATCTTCGTTCAGGCTATGTGCCTTGGCGTTTAATCAACACAACGTCATTATTTTCCAGTTTTAACCTTACTGATAAACAGATCAGTTTGGCACAGAAAGGAGCAGACTATACAATCCTGAGCATCGAGAAACTCGAGAGATTACCATTGACAATGTCAGAGAGTCCTGTCATTGAATGGATAATACACGGAATTATCACAATTCCGATAACAACTTTCCGATTTCATAAATGCCTTGAGTACATACCTGCTGGCCAATATGAACAATTGGGTAAAGGATATGTTAAATCTATATGGAAATTACCATACACTCACTCTTGCTATAGTGACAGTGACAAAAATGTATTTCTTAGTGGTGACAACTGTAAACACTCACTAAGTGGTATACTTTTGTGTCAGGGTATTAATTTACACGGAGCATGTGATGGAAATTCAAACAACCTTTCATGCCACCAGCTAGTCACACCTGCAACTCAGATAGAGCCCTTCTTTATGCAACTCGCGAACGGGAGTTACATTCTTAGAACGGATCACAGGTGTTGTGGCCTCGCGCCAGGGAAAAGTTATCTAGTACAAGTAACGTCCATGGTCAAATGTTGTATGCAAGCATTGTTCCCGAGCGGGCCTCCAGACATAGTGACTCCCCTCTGGCCTCGTCTGAATCTCTATTCTATACGAATTGACACATTAAGCAAAATGAAATCTGTGCTTTTACAGACAACAGTGCCTATAACGTCATCTAAAGAGACGTATGATCTTCTAGTCGCAAGGACGGCTACTGAAGTCCATGACCTTTTATCAACAAATTGCCCCGTGCATTTCGTAGAAATGTTCAGCCAACTCCTTAACATGTCTAGTGCAACAAGCATCCCAGGCATATTTAAGACAGTCTTTACGGGACTGCTAACACCCTTCCAGGCAATTTTGGGAATCTTTCCTAATTTTGTGCACTCCATTTTTGGCGGGATACCACTACTTTTGGGACTCATCGCAGGGATTCTATTTTTGACCCTCCTGCTACGTTATGGCAAGCCTCGGCTCAGACATAGCTCCCATGGGAATGGAAGAGACAATCCTAGCAATGCGCTACCGGGACAGGATAACTAATGTCCTCGGATTGGCCAGGCTGAGAGATCTAAACATGACCTGGTTCCTTTCATTCAGACCAATATGGCAAAATTGCATTTTACCTGTGCTACGGTGTATGCTTTGCGGCGATGAATGCGTGTTGGACATCTGTCTTTCACTTCCATCAGCAGTACCAATGGACGTCGATACTTTGCTCAGTCCAATAACGGCTCACGCATTGTGTTGTCCCCAGCGGCTACCAATCCTGATAACGGCATTTGTGGAGACTCCTGTACTACAGCCAAGTGGTAACAGTGGAGCGAGTGACAAAAGCAACATCATCCAGGTACAACGTTCTGTGAGCATTGCTGGTCCTGCCTTCGATGACAGCAATCATTCTCACACCTGCCAAGTTACAGCGCTATCTAATTTGGTTGAACTATCACCTGATTTTGTAGACCAATTCTTTGCGAGCCTGTCTGATACGATGTTCTCACCCATAGAGAAACAATAACTTTTGAAAAGCTTTCCGACACACAGCGTTCCCATGAACTCTGAATTCGGCCTTCAGTTTTTATCAACACAAACTGCCAAGTGCTTTGGAAATCTATTTTTCTTTGAATTGGACACATTTTTTTAAAAATATTGACCCTCTCTTTTTGGCACGAATAATTCTTTGCTTAACGTAAAAACTATTCTTAGAGAACAGAAGCTTCGCACTTCTATTTCTAAACACATCTAGAGACATAACAACATAACACCAGCCTCTAGCACACATGTTATTACAATGCATTTTTATGTGATGATTTATCTCGCATTTCTTCTGTCAGAGATACTTCATGTGTAATTCTTCTTGCATAATCGTTCATTGATTTCATATGCAATACCTTTTGAATGATTACTATGCTTTAAAAAACGTACAGTACCTAAATTCCATGTATTACAAGTACGCCTATTTCGAATGCATTTATGTATTTTGGGGTGGGCAATGTTACACATGCATCTTATTGCTTAGTTTTAGTAATTTTGATGGACATGAAAACGTGGAGTGGGTGTTGCGTGCTTATCTAGGTTCCTGATCGATACTGTGACCTTATGCCCCTATTCGGCTATAACTCCATTTATTCCCTATATTGGCATAACCGTTCAAGTGCGATTTTCTGAAAAGTCATCTCTGGCCTCACAAGAACAGAGCCACATTCCAGCATGACTCTCTGCTACTTCCTTTGCGACCAATTAGTGCAATGACAGAGCAGCAGTCACTATCTGATATTCCTAGATAACACTCCGAGTTCTTCAACAAGATAAAAACTCAGCAAACCTGGAAATCCCCGCTTGCTATGTTTTGATTAGTAATGGAACTCTAATGAGCAACTGATAACTGTCACTTCCTAGTGACATCTTTAATTGACGTCTTATGTCCAGCAAACTTGCGTCAAACCCGGCACCTGTCAGGTATAAATATTACCAACGTTGCCTTAAGCAATGTGAGATACGAGCTGCGAGTTCGTTGCCTGTTGCTGATGCCAGCTGCCTGCATGACCCTGTGTTGGTAAATCTAGCACTCTGTTGCTGCAGCCTGCTATCCTGTGGTGGTGAAGCTGCTGATTACCATTATCGCCGCTACAGCGCGAACTATGGTGCAGTACGCTTGAGGAGCCGAACAGCCGTCCTCTGCGAAGACATCCAGCAGATTCCAGCTGCCCGCGGACGCTGTCACCCCTCCTTCCTCGACGCGCTGAGAGAAGCCGCTGCCTTTCTCGTGCAGAGAAATCCAGTCCCGGCGCTTCCAGTTTACCCTCGCGGGTGACTGGGATATCGAGAGAGACCCCTGAAGGAGATACCAATCCTCCATCATTCTATTCAGAGGTATGGTGTTGACTAAACCCTTAGACGAGAATTCTTGAAACAAACCTTGGCAAAACCAACTTAACTTAAAGCTACTTACTTACTCCCCTTTCACGTGTTAGGCTTAGGTCAGGCACACTGGGGTAGGCGTAGTTAGAAGCACCAGTTGAGTATGTTAGCCTAATGTATATATGACTGTATATATGTTTTATTACTTTTAAACCATTGTATGGCTAAGAAACCATATCAATGCTTTTACAGTTCTATTTCGCAATACTTATCTTACTGTACGTACTTTTTACAATAACAGTTATTGCAATTGTGGCAATAAATTTCTCTTGTACGAGAAGAAAGACTGTTCAATAAATGTTAACCCTTTATTGATAAACGCCCGTCTCTCTATTCTCTACATACTGTGAAAGTAAACTGCACTAGACTGACTGAGTGAAATCTATGTCTATTGTTTCACACGACCCTAGAGATTGACTCTTGATCTGAGGAGCAAAGTTGTCATGTTGCACCGTTGTTGGAAAGCTGAATCCCTTCTTGTCTGTGCCAAGGAAGCTGATCACTTCCTATGCAGAGAAGAAAGTTTCCAGTGACCTCTGAGCTAGTTGGTAACACAACCCAATTAAGTTTAGCATAGTCAGTGGAGGCCTGGAATATCCGCAGTTCCACGTCGATACTACTGTTTATGTTATTCCAATGCGCAGGGCCTAGTGGGAAACTAGGAACTACACTACACACTCAGCAAAGAAATGTCAAAATCCTACTCTCCTTTAGGTGGACGCAGTTTCCCCATATAATGTCCTCTTGAAGTGAACACTTACTAGTGAAATTAGATGACTTTTAGTTACCTCTAAACTCTGTATATGGTC
The DNA here is from genome assembly GCF_964263255.1 of Lissotriton vulgaris. Lineage (NCBI taxonomy): Eukaryota > Metazoa > Chordata > Amphibia > Caudata > Salamandridae > Lissotriton > Lissotriton vulgaris. The sequence goes on along the minus strand of NC_141697.1, from coordinate 404,572,563 downwards.
CAAAGTTTGAGTGCGCTTGGTGGCTGATGCAAAATGTTGTGATGCTCTTGAGACTTAACTGGATTGGCCAGGATGGGTCAATGATACAATCAGCCCCTGTGGGAGCTCAGCCCCTATCGTTAATGCTGAAAGTGGTATGGTCTTGGCTCATGTGGGGCACTTAATAAATACTTCCCGGTAGTAGACGTTGTTAGGGAGATAACCAACGCCCAAGATAAGTTAGCATCACCACAGTCTCCTGGTTGCATTTCAAGGCCCTGCTAGCATGTGTTCCGGACTATGTTATCTGCTACCAGCAGTACAAACACACCATAATGGACGAGGAAAGTGATCACAGGTGGACAGGAGGGTTGTTCAGCACCACAATTGGCGAAAGGACATGCTCTAGATAAAAAGAAGTAATAGTGAGAAACTCAAAGATCTTTATTTTCTCATTACATTGTGCCTGAAACGATACATACTAAAGTGTTCACACAGGTACTTTGATCTGTGATGCAGGTATCTATAATCTAACCACTTTACACAGATGGCTCCAGCTAAATGATTTAAAAATAGAAGTCGAAGGATATGAAGTGGCTCCTGTAAGCAACTGTAGGTGGTCAAATACAGCATTGACAGTTGTTTCAATGGCAGCATGCAGGTTGGAGCGTGTATGACATAGGAATCTAACTTTGCACCTTTGACACAAAACCAGTAAGCATTTTGCTAAATGATGTGATAAGAGTCACTTTTAAAATGTTAGACCCTATCTTTAGTACATTTCTGGCTGTCCACCAGGACACCTGAGTCAAGTACTCTACCAATATAAAATAGACCTAACATATAAAAAAAAATTGATGATGAAGTCCACTAGAAACTCCGCATATACCCTGAGCTTCAATGAGACATGTAAATATCCTGCATAGTTCCAATATCTGTGAGCACATGGGAAGAACTGAGAGATTTGCAGAATGCAGCAGGACTAAAAGAAAAGAGAAGGTGGGAAAAATTTGGTTGTCAGCGAAGGAATGAGGATGGTGTCATTGTTTACATTGATGATATGCCTGTGTGCCTAATCTGAAAGGAGAAGGTCCATTCAGCAGCCATTCTCCCATGGCTGGACTTGGCCTTCTGCCATTTTCTTGGTGGGCTGCAGGTTAATGTGCTGCTTTATGAGCAAGATAGAAAAATAACCCAGCTATGTCCCCATGGCACCATTACAGTGGTAGCCTCACGTGGTGTGGGGCTGCTTGAATATTTTTGGTGTGCACTTCAGCCCTACATATGCCACCTATCCTGCAGGAGAAAATGTTGAAGTGACAGAAGTACCTATTTTTCAATTCAATTGAATAGTCTTGACTCTGTGCCCCATGGGAACAGTCCAACTCCAACTGCTAAGCCAGGTCCTCCCTGGACTGGAAACAAGCATCCTAGGACTGGTTTTGGGCTTTCAGCCCTCATCAGCCAGGATAGCTTGATTCCAGTGGCATGGAGAGTACGGGACTTACGTCTGAACATACCCGTCCCACTCGGGGTGACAAATGCAAAAACAACAGTTGATGGACAGAATGCAGAGCAATGTCATACATTCATCCCAGTACTGAGATCTAGGCCTAAATCCATCGTTTTTTGCTCACCATGCCATTCCAGTTAGCACCCAGCCATATGCAAATCAGTCTTTACCCTGTGCCCCATGGGAACAGTCCAGCCCAAACTGCCAAGCCAGGTCCTTCCTGGACTGGAAACAAGCATTCTAGGACCAGTTTCAGGCTTTCATCCCTCATCAGCCAGGATAGCTGGATTCCAGTGGCATGGAGAGCACAGGACTCACGTCTGACACAGTAAAAATCAATTTGCAAATCAACGTCTATCATTTCCTTCAGGAGTATTTTGTGTAGTTCCATACCTTTACACCAGAGACTCAGCATACATGAGAATTAGAACAAGACTGGACAACGCCATACCACTGAATGTGGAAAGCATCAGAACTGAATTTTGTATACACTCAGCAAAGAAATGTCCAAATCATGCTCTCCTTTAGGTGGACGCAGTTTCCCCATATAATGTCCTCTTGAAGTGAACACTTACCAGTGAAATTAGATGACTTTTAGTTACCTCTAAACTCTATATATTGTCCAAAGTTTGGGTGCGCTTGGTGGCTGATGCAAAATGATGTGATGCTCTTGAGACTTAACTGGATTGGCCAGGACGCGTCAATGATACCATCAGCCCCTGTGGAAGATCAGCCCCTATCGTTAATGCTGAAAGTGGTATGGTCTTGGCTCATGTGGGGCATTTAATAAATACTTCCCGGTAGTAGACGTTGTCAGGGTGATAACCAACGCCCGAGATAAGTTAGCACCACCACAGCCTCCTGGTCGCATTTCAAGGCCCTGCTGGCACGTGTTCCGGACTATGTTATCTGCTACCAGCAGTACAAACACACCACAACGGACGAGGAAAGTGATCCTAGGTGGACAGGAGGGTTGTTCAGCAATATAATTGGAGAAAGGACATGCTCTAGATAAAAAGAAGTAATAGTGAGAAACTCAAAGATCTTTATTTTCTCATTACATCGTGCCTGAAACGATACATACTAAAGTGTTCACACAGGTCCTTTGATCTGTGATGTAGGTATCTATAATCTAACCACTTTAAACAGATGGCTCCAGCTAAATGATTTAAAAATAGAAGTTGAAGGATATGAAGTGGCTCTTGTAAGCAACTGTAGGTGGTCAAATACAGCATTGACAGTTGTTTAAATGGCAGCATGCAGGTTGGAGCGTGTATCATATATGAATCTAACTTTGCACCTTTGACACAAAACCAGTAAGCATTTTGCTAAATGGTGTGATAAGAGTCACTTTTAAAATGTTAGACCCTATCTTTAGTACATTTCTGGCTGTCCACCAGGACACCTGAGTCAAGTACTCTACCAATATAAAATAGACCTAACATTTAAAAAAACATTTGATGATGAAGTCCACTAGAAACTCCGCATATACCCTGAGCTTCAATGAGACATGTAAATATCCTGCATATAAGTTCCAATATCTGTGAGCACATGGGAAGAACTGAGAGATTTGCAGAATGCAGCAAGACCCAAAGAAAAGAGAAGGTGGAGAAAATGTGGTTGTCAGCGAAGGAATGAGGATGGTGTCATTGTTTACATTGATGATATGCCTGTGTGCCTACACTGAAAGGAGAAGGTCCATTCAGCAGCCATTCTCCCATGGCTGGACTTGGCCTTCTGCCATTTTTTTGGTGGGCTGCAGGTTAATGTGCTGCTTTATGAGCAAGATAGAAAAATGACCCAGCTATGTCCCCATGGCACCATTACAGTGGTAGCCTCACGTGGTGTAAGGCTGCTTGAATATTTTTGGTGTGCACTTCAGCCCTACATATGCCACCTATCCTGCAGGAGAAAATGTCGAAGTGACAGAAGTACCTATTTTTCAATTCAATTGAATACTCCTGACGTGGGAGCAGGCAAGATGGCCGCTGACAGGCCGTAAGGAGTAGTCGCACTCTTACCTCTCTCCCAGAAGGTTATAGCTGTCACTGCCTGTTATTGGGAGAATGCCTAGAGAAACTTTCTTTTGAAACGTGTGTGTTACTGCCGTTGCCTGCTACCGATAGAGAAATGTGAGAATGATGGACTTTTCTTTCATTATCTTAAAGAATTGCTATGCTCGAAAATATCTCCGAGAGTTATGCTCTGGATTCCCGATTGGACTTTGTGGTTATCGTGGCGCTCTGCCGAACGGGAATAAGGCAAGCTCATTTACGCATCCTCAATCTTATTAGCGGGGGCAGGTAGTGCTGGTTGAATTCATGGCCCCGAAAACTCAAAAAGCATAAGGGTACAAAAGAACAAAAAGAGCTAAAGGAGCAAAAAGACAAGGACAAGGAGAAGGCTGTCTTTAGCCATCCGGGTGTTCCGGCAGCTAATCTAAAGACAAGGATACAATCCCAGGGACCTGTTGAAAAAAGTCCTGAAAAGAATGCTGAGGAGTCTAAACTAACAGACAGCAGTGGAAAGATAAAAGAAAAAAAGGATAAAGAAAAAGGCACTGGAAGCAAAAAAAGCAGTAAAGCTCCACGTAATGACAATGAGCATGGCATCAAAGAAACTACATTATGCCAGCCTACCTTGCTTGAGTCCTTCGCCCCAATGTTAGCTCTGTGCTCGCCAAGTACACAACCGATTCTGCACCCATCCATCGTAGTGACGACTGGAGGCGCGTGCATTCAGCCAGATTTGAGTAGTGGCGAGTTTCAGCGAGGCGGGGCAGAGCGACTGACGGGGCCGCAGGCCGCAGAGGAAGTTACCGATCATCGGATCGTGGAGGCTGAGGCGTCTGGATTAGAGACAATCAGTGTACATTACCAGGCGACAGAGCAAGTACCTGCGGCGTCTCTGCATGCACCGGCCTACCAGGAGATGCAAGCTCCAGGAATCGCTATGACTCAGCAGGTAGAGGGAGACAGCGTGGCTGTATTACCAGATACAATTGCAAATGAAGTTACAAACAACCCTAAGGAGGTGATAAGACTGGCTCAGGGGGGCAGACCTTGACTTTGTCCTTAAGCACCGATCTGAATTTAAATGAACAAGGGCAGGGAGCTGAATATGGTACGAGGGAGCAGTCATTAGATCCCTCGAGACCCTCATTGGTAAAGAGCCTGAATATACTGCCTCTCAGTACTGGGCCCATTGTAGAAGCTCTAGATATTGTCTCCTTAGTACCTGGCTCCCCAAGTGACGATTGTTTTTTCTCCCTTAACGATGGAGAGGGTGAGGAGGAGGATGAATAAGGCTCAGAATCAGGCTTACTCTCTTCAGAGGCAGAGAGCTGCACAACACCATCAGAACTGGAATCAGATACCTTAGAAGTAGAAAGACGCACAGTACATAAGCCCTCCCCTCGTCGTAAAACTAAGTCCAGCATGAACAGACTGCGAAATAGATCAGAAAAGTCAGCAAGTCCTTTGCACCCAGAAGTAGTGAAAATATTGGACTGGGACTACTCTGCTACATCTCAGCTATACCAGGAGGGAGCAGGAATTAACCCCTTAAAGACACACCCTCAGAATTAATTACAGGCTTTCAGTCTTGACCTTGTATACACAACGTTGAAACAGATGCAGGGGGGGGCCAGGTCAGAGAGCCGTAGAGATAGGCAGGCAAGTAAAAAAAATACAAGGGTCCCTGAGAAAAGTAAATAAATTATACTCAGATCTAGTGGGTAGGGTCACGGTAGTCGAAGAAAGAACTGAGAAGCTGGAGGATGAAATTGTGAAATGGCAAGAATTTAGGCAGGATCAGGCGAAGACAACATCAGATGTTTTATGGAAGCTCGAAGATTTCGAGAATCTCCAAAGAAGAAACAACATAAGACTCTTGGGTGTGGAAGAAGGGAAAGAGGGGCAAGATGTGCGGGCCCATGTTATCGAATTGCTTAGAGGGGCGCTCCCGGAGATAACTGGATGGGTCTGGGTAAATGAGGTTCAGAGTGCTCATAGATTTCCTTTGACTCAGAGAAAGGGCAACACTACAGATAAACCGAGGGTGATTCTGGTCTATGTAGGGAATTGTCTGTTGAGAGAAGAAATCATGAGCAAAGCTAAGCCTGAGGCTAAATGTAACTACAAAGACACACCGTTTTTTGCTAGGCCTGACTTCTGCCACACTGCTGTGGAAAGAAGGTGGCGGATGAGGCAATTAATAACACCATTTCAGAACTTAGGGTGTGAGGCCTATTTAATGTTTCCTAGTCGTCTCAAAGTAGGGAGGAATGGGCAGTTCAGGATATTCCACTCAGAAGTAATTTCTCAAGAATATCTTGCGTGGGTCAAAGAAAATAGAGGCCAGCCCGGCATGGCGGGAGCGGTGATGCAAACAAATCGAAAGTCTCAACAATAGGAGGATTGGTAATGTAAATGGGGGATTGGATTGGATTTGAGATTGGGTACTAGGGGAAAAAAAGCAGTGGCAACAGTATAAGGAGGTAAAAATAGGGAGGGGTCCCAGCTGTCACATATAGGTCAAGATTGACCTATTTGCCAGTAAGGGGGGGGCACATCAGGGGGGCACTCAGGGGAGGGAGGGGGGAAAGGGAGTAGGCACAGGGCACGGCACATGGATACAACACATGGGATTTTTGGGAGTTGGAGCAAGATGGCTGAGCATAAAATGCAATGAACTACAAAGAAGAGAAGTGAGCAGGAAATGTAATAAAGATTTTTTTTAAAAAAATATTGTAGAGCTATGTGGTTAGGACAATCACCGGATGTATTTTAATGGGTATCAGAATTGTGACATGGAATGTGTGTGGGCTAAATGCGCGGCAGAAGAGGTAAAAGGTCCTTATATTATTAAAAAGTATGAAGGTGGACTTTCTGTTGCTACAGGAAACACATATTATGGAGATGCAAGGGTATCTACTGGAGCCACTAGGGTTCCATGTATTGGCATATTCAAGACAGGGTTCTATAAATGGGGGAGTGGCTATATTATCTAGGCGTAGGGACATTGTAACAAGAAAGAAGCTGGAAGATAAATGAGGTAGATGGGCCCTGGTGGAGGGTCTTATTAATGAAGAATGGACCACCATTAGCTCAATTTATGGATCAACCGAAGACGACCCTGAAATTTTAGATTTTTTAGATGTGGAGTTAGCTACCTGGGCCCCCCATATTGTTCTTGCTGGTGGATTTAATATCAATGGGGCGGATGGGCTAGGCAAAAGGCTGCGGCAGGAGAGGTAAGGGAGATTAAAGATAGCTCAGGAAAACTAATTACAGATCCACAAGGGGTTCGTGAAGTATTCAGGCAATTCTTTGCAATGTTATATGATGAGCAACAGGAAAAGGATCCAGAGGAAATAAGAACATGTCTACAGTATATACCGCTGGCAATTTTAGGGGAACAAGAACATGAGAGATTATATACCCCTTTAAAGCCAGAGGAGATAAAAGCAGCTATGATGAGTCTCCCATCTGGAAAGGCAGCGGGCCAGATCAAATTACACTGGAATTCTTTAAGGTATTTTGGAATATACTGGCCAGGATATGATAAGTACGGTACAACAAGCGCAGACAGGGGTTTCCATACCGGGTTCTTGGGCAGGGGCAGATATTGGTATTATTTTAAAGAAGGGGAAGTCACCAAACGATCCTGGCTCATACAAGGCAATCACCTTAATGAACGCCGACACAAAGGTTTATTCCAAGGTACACACAATAAGGTTCGCAAGTATAATAGACACTTTAGTGAGCGGTAACCAGCATGGTTTCATCCCAGGGAGAGGCACCACCCACCACATTCGGAAATTAATTACTTTATTTGATGCCACGGAAGTCACAGGGGACCCGATGGCGGTAATGTTGTTAGATGTTGAGAAGGCGTTTGATCAGGTGTCCTGGGACTACCTGTGGTATATTTTAAGTAGAGCTGAATTTGGGGATGGTTTTGTTAGGGCAATTCGAACGTTATATAAAGCACCGGCAACCTGTATTAGGGTAAATGCAGGTTTAACTTTGCCACTGCAATTTAAGAGGGGAACAAGGCAAGGGTGCCCGTGCTCCCCACTGCTATTCTCTATGTATCGGGATCCATTGATTTGCGAAATGGAGATGAATGAGAGCATCACTCCATTGTCTACACATAGGGGGCAATCATCGGCATATGCCGATGATGTGGCGGTCCTTACACCTAACCCCACGGAGGCTATAGCATATGTGGAGTTGGAGGCTTTGAATTTCGGCAAGGTGTCAGGCTATTCATTAAATACCTCCAAGATGCAAATATTAAAGAATCAGAAGGTAGTATGCCTCAATCAGCGGGTGGTGCAGTCGGTATATATTTAGGGATCACGATCATTTCAGATTTAGACAAGTTGGTGGAAGCAAATATAACTCCCATAATTGCTAAAGTAAGAAAGGACAACTTACATATATATATAGTTGGTCGCACCAATATTGTAAAAATGCTGATATTGCCGAAGTTTTTTTGTATATTTTTATGGCGGCCCCGCTGTTAATTGAGAACACATGGTTTAAGATTATAGAGCATAAGATTAATAGGCTTGTGTGGGCCAAGGGAAAAACTAGAAGGGCACTAAGATTTATGGCACTCCCAAGGGACAGAGGAGGGTGGGCGCTCCCGGACTTAAAACTATACTATTGGGCAGCAGCCCTCCAGTACATGACAGGTTTGTTAGGGGGTGCAGAGGCAGAAGGGGAGGATGAGTTGGGTACCATAGCAATATATGCTTTGCTGATAGGGGATGAGGCAGAAAATGTGCTTATCAAACAGTTTGACTCAAGTTACTTTAAAAGAACCCGATTTAAGAAGATTATGGCAGCGCACAATATCTGGAAGGCTTTTAGGAAGAGATTTGGCCTAGGGAAATATAACCTATACACGAGAATGATTAACAATCCTACATTTCCTCAAGATATCTTTGCTGATTCAGTGTTTAAAGAGTGGGGTAGAAAGGGGATTATAAAGATTGGGGATGTCATGGGTACACATTCAGCTGAAATATGGAGTAGATCCAAGACAATTTTTTAAATATTTACAAGTGAGAAGTTTAATAGCAAATAAAACGGGTGGGCCGGCGGGATTTGAAAAAAACTCAATTATGGAGATTGTTCAGGGGGGGTAGACTGCACAATTAAGAGATTTTATTTTGAATTATTAGAAAGCAAGCAGGATGATTTGGAAAGATGGGGGGATACGTGGGCGCAGAAGTTAGAGGTGGGAAAGGAGTGTTTTAACTTGTCCTTAGATATGGGACAGAACATCCTGTGCTCAGCACTATAAAACACTGTACCGGTTGTATTAATCGCCGGCAAGAATTGCACAATGGGGGCTCAACGGGTATTATTTGTCCATGGTGTGGAAGTATGGAGGCAGATATTGTGCATATATTTGCGACATGTACCCACCTCCGTTCAACAATAAAAGAAATTGAGACGTTTTTTCAAAGATCACTAGCAATACAGATGTCTTTACTGCCTTCAATAATATTGCTGGAAGTGAATGGTGATGATAGGCATATGGAAGATGGGTATTTTATTTTTGTAGCAATGGCAGTATTAAGGCTATGCATCACTAACATGGCTTGATCCATTATCACCGACATATCATCAATGGCTAGCTAAGCTACTTACGATTTATGATTTAGAGAAGGCAATTTATGCAAGAAAAGGAAAGAATGGAAGGAAATTGGGATTGAAAATTTGGGAGCCTATAAGTAGATGGAAGGAGGAGAACAACAATGTCTAGATTTTAATTTTAAGATGCTCAATTTGTACGCTATATATGTAGTAGAACTAACCATGTGAAAACATAAATGTAAATGCAATGTAATTGCTTTATTGTTTTTTTTCTCTTTGATTTCTCTACTATGTTTTTCTTATGTTTTGGCTCTACAGTGCCCTGTGCATATAAATGAGGAAAAAATCTTCAATAAAAAAAAAATAATAATACTCCTGACAATGCTGAGAAGCAAACAACACCAACACGACCAGAAAATTCCATGCTTTATTTTGAGTATGGATTAGAGGAACCCAGGGTCCATGGCTCTCAAACCTTTATCCAGGCGCACACCCATCCTATACCTGCAATACATTAAATGCTTTACTAATTTCAAACTGATGCACAACGTGCAAATTGTATGTGAGGTCTCTATCCTGACTGCTTGGTGTACATACTAAGATATATTTTATTCTCATATAATTTTCCATTTAGTTTAGATGAATGGGAATAATCCTGGAAGGGTGAATGGTGTGTTGAGGGAAAGACAAGAATATTGACGTTATCACCAAAGCAGTCTTAACTTTGTGGATATTCAGCAACATTATGCAATGCAGATCACATTTATATAAAAATGAAACCTACAGTTGATCTCTAAGCACTGTAAAAAGTGAGGAAAATTGCAGAAAAACATGTGCAAATCCCATACAGGGTGTATATAGGGATCCATTTAAGAAAAATATTGGTTTGAAAATCTCAGTGTAAGAAATCTTACAGTCAGGGTCAAGATCTGACAACACTATTGACCGGAAGGCTCCATATAGGCAAGCTAAATGTACCCGTAAAGTATAATTTTAGTGTCCTTCGGAAAAATGTGCCAGACTCAATAGCTACTCTTAGAGGGATCCAGTGAGTACAAGGATCAATGTTTTAAAAGCAATACATTTAAACTAATACAAATACAAAATAATCTACTTTTTAACAATAGTTTCAAAAGTAGGAAAATTGTATTGGCTAAATACCACTACAATTTTTAGAAACGTATAATACAGTTGAAATAGGTATAGGTATAACAATGAGGTTAATGGAAACCAAAATAGTCTTAAGGGCGATGGCAGAAAAGTGAACAGCTTGATGTAGTGAAGACTCCAGGAAGGCTATTGTAGGTTGGCGCAGAACGGGCACCAATGGCGTGGACGTAAAGCTAAATGTGATATATGGGATTCAGTATGTATTTACACTACCCACGTTTATGACAAACTATATGGCTGCCAGGAGCACGATGCTGATGCTGGGTTATAGTTTAAAAGCACTGTAGTGCCACATGCAAAGGAAACGTGCCTTTATCATGAAAGAAAATATGTTTTGATGCACTAATATTTCCTGCTTAAAATGTGCTATGCAAGCATTCAGGTCTGGTGCCTTAGGGTCAGATGTAGGTAACCAAATACGGGTCGGTAACGGCCGAAAATACTGAATTTCGGCCGTTACCGACCGGTATTTGGTATTTGAGATGTAGGGGACAGAAAATCATTCGAATCGGTAAATTTACCGAATGAGTAAATTTACCGAATCGGTAAAGTTTCCGAATCGGTAAATTTACCGAATCGGTAAATATACCGAATTGGAAAAGTTTCCGAAACGGTCATTTTACTGAATCGGTAATTTTACTGATTCGGTAAATAAGAAATGGTAAAAATGAAGTTTGAGATGTAGGTAACCTTTTAAATACCGAATTTGCATGAAATTTGGTATTTAAGAGTCGTTATTTACCATGGATTGATATCAGGTGGTAACCAGGTGCAGGCCATAAAAAAGGGCCCAAAATGCAACCGTTTTACCAGAATGGCAGCATTCTATGTGATTGCGAGGCGGCTACGGATCCAGGCAGAAGGAGAGAGGGAATGGAGAAGAGAGGAGCAGGTGTACAGGTAGAGGGTCACCATATTCCAACAGACTGAGGCAGAGATCCTACAAAGGTACAGGCTAGACCCCCAAACCATCCTGGACCTTATCAGGGACCTCCTCCCACTGTTGGAGCACCCAACCCCAAGGGCACATGCCATCCCAGCCCATGTGCAGGTGCTCTGTAGCCTACACCTGCTTGCCTCTGGGAGCTACCAGAGTGTCATTGCATCGATAGGTGGGGTGTCCCAGAGCTGCCTGTCCCGGTTTTTCAGAAACTTTTTGGACACCATGTTGCAGAGAAGGCATTTGTACATCAGCTTCCCTGCAACGCACGCTTAACTGGTCAGGACCAAGACTGACTTTTATCAGATGGCGCAATTTCCCAATGTCATTGGCTGCATAGATGGTACCCACATCCCAATATGCCCACCTGCTGCCACAGAGTGCATTTATAGAAACAGGAAATCCACACACACCATAAATGTACAGGTAATTTGTGATTCCAAATTTATCATCACGGACATAGTTGCCAAGTTTCCCGGGAGTACCCACGACTCCTACATCTTTCAGAACAGTGGCATCTACTCATGGCTGACAGCGGGGGGATTTGGCGAAGGCTACTTGCTAGGTAATACACTGTGTGAATCTCCCTTGATACATATTGCAGCTGTATGTGGATATGTGCATGTGAGTAATGTATTTCTATTCTTACAAATAGGAGACAGTGCATATGCCCTTCGGTCCTTCATCCTCACACCCTACCTCAACCCTTCAACACCCAGCCAGAGGAGGTACAACAGGGCACACAAATGAACCCGGAACATTGTGGAGCGCACCTTTGGACTGTGGAAGAGCAGGTTTCGGTGCCTGCACAAGAGTGAAGGGGCACGCCAGTACACACCAGTGACCTGCTGCAAAATTATTGCAGCCTGTGCAATGTTGCACAACCTTGCAGTTAAGAAGGGCACTGAAGTGGAATTATCAGAGTTCGAAGATCATGATGATGACCAGGCTCTGCCTGACCCACACGCAGCTGGACATGCAACACCAACAGATGGCAGACACAGACGGGAAGAGATCACACACAACTTTTTTTAAGTAGGTAAAGAGACACAGACAGGTGGAGTATGCACCCAATGTAGTTTAATTTTGTCACTACACAGGTATATAAGGCACAAATATGCAACACAAACATTGAACTTTCAAAATTGTATGTCCAGGTTCATTTACATCCACGCTTAGTACTGCCAGATGTATGTGGCTCACTGTGGTCGACTGCTGCTCCTCCTTGTCTCTGCACCAAGGGGGCTTGCCATGCTGCTCCTACTTGTGCTCCCTTCACTCTCTGGCACTTCAATAGCAGCAGTTTGTGCTGTTTTAGCATTTATTAGCGCCTCAAGAGCACCGGTAAGCTGGCTATGCCCCTTGTCACCTCATTGCTGTTTTGCGTCAAACACTCCCGACTGTTTATGCTTCGCCTGCATAGCAGGGATGTGGCTGTGGCCAGGCGGTGAATTGCTTTGTTGTGTTGTTATGCATGCTGCTTCTCCCTGCGCCTTGATGCTATTTCAGTGTCCAGTTTGGTGCACAGTAGCTGCACCGATTGTGTCATTTCATTTATCCCTGTAGCCATGTTCTTGTTCACTTCCACCAGTTCCCTGATGCCCTTTCCAATTTCTTCCATATTGCTATTCAGGTTGCGCATTTGGCGCTGACATGACATAATAGCCTTTCGCTGCATCCTCTGGATCTTCACCATGCTCCACTCCTCTCTGCGGCGTCTTGTGTTACTACCGTCAACCTCTGCACTGGACTGCAGTGTGGCAGAGATATCATCTCCAGGCAAGGTGTGTGTGTCTTCCACCTCCATTTCACCGGCAGGTGTCTCCATTTCTATCAGTAGGGCAACGGCATGCCTCCGCTTGGTTGTGCTGCAGGTGTTTCAACATTCAGTGATGCTGGCATGTCTGGTAAAGACATTAACATAGGGCACTGTGAACGTCGTGGGGATGCATGCAAATCTTGAGTGATTTCAGAGTCTTGGGAAGGTGGCTGGCTACTCGGTACACCTGTGTCCTGTGATGCACTGGGACCTGGCTCCTGACTTTCATCCCTCTCGGGTGCCGTGCCTTCAGTCTCCTGTGACCGCCTCCTGGATGTGTAACCTGTGGACATATGAGCGTTTATCAGCTAAGCGCAAAAGTCTCACAGCCACTGCAATTAAATCTTTCCACATTGCACAATGTACATGTTGCCTGCCCTTCATTATGTTTGCAATCATTTGCCTAACTTGGTGGTTGCTGTGCTGTATGACATGGTCTTTCATTAACTGACTACATGTACCATGATGCATTGCTACTGTATAGTGCTGCAACACCGGGACTGGGGTCACTTAGCTTCAAGGGGTGAGGGAAGGATGAGGGTGTGAGGGGGATTGCTGTGCATGCATCTTACGTTTTCTGCTTGCAGCTTTGGCTGAGCTGTCCACTTCTCCCAGTCCGCAGACGCTTTCTGGCTCTAAGGTTGTGGCCACCATCTCCTCCAGGTCAGTGAGGGGGGGTTATGTGTTCTTTCCTCCTCCATTTTTCAATGCCTGCTTGTGGTGGTCTGCCAATTTCTTTTTTGTGAGGCTCCTCAGGTCATGAAACCTCTTTTTCAAGTCCTCTGTGTCTCTGGTGGTCACTCCTACAGCATTGACTTTGTCCAGGATATCCAGCCAAATCTTCCTTTTGGCAGATTCAGCCACAGTGAGGGACTGCCTGCCAAACAGTTTGTGGTGCACCTTCACCGCCTCCTCTACAAGGACCTGTAGCTCCATGCTGCTGAATTTCAGCTTTCTCTTCCTCTCTGGCTGCTCTGTGTCTTTGCTGGTTGCCATTTTACATGTTTTAAACTGCACAAACTCTTTCTGCTGCTGCTCCCAGTCTCTCTGCTCCAACTGCCTCTCCAGAAGCTTCTAATTAGTTGCAGCTGCCTGTGTAGCCACTTCCTGGTAGGGAGGGGGAGGGTGGTAGCACCTGATTGGCTGTTTTCTTAAGTTTCACTTTTGCTTGCTTTCCGATTCGGAATTTACCGAAGGCCCATAGGAATGAATGGGAAATACCGATTCGGTAAATACCGATTCGGTAAATTCCGAACGCCCGCCTAGAGACCTGCAGAGCGCCTAGAGACCTGTAGGTGATTGGGCGCGTTACAAATCAAAAATAACAAAAATAACAATAACAATAACAATAATGAAATATATTTTGCATCTCTTCATGTATAAATGATAGCAACATGAATCAAAGTTATTGTAAGACATTGAATTACTGGATTGGGGGGGGACCCTACTCAAGCAGCAACATCAACCCTTGTCAGGGTGAGGCACAAGCAAATTCCAAAATAACCTCTGCTCAACCCCGTGGCAGCTATGCACAGAAAAGTCAGGTACATCTGGAGGCAATGTATAAAGAATTTGTGCAACACTTCAAACAAAGTGAACACACACCACAAAAATGTCTCACAAAAGGATTGCACATCACTTTAGAAAAATAGCTAAATGGTTAATAAATAATAGGAGACCTAAAGGACAAAAATACAATCAGTATACCCAGAGATATTTAATTTGAAAGATGTTAGCACCAAAAAGTACCAAGTGGAAACTGTAAATATCTGGTTGCTACGGACTGAGACAAAGTCACAATGTCAGGACAACTACAATGGAGCACGGGCTGGCTACAGGGACCCAGTTAGGCCAGCTCAACAAAATACCTTCAATCCTGGTTTGGGGAGCATTGTGAGGGTCTACTTACTTTGAAGATGAGTCATGCAGCCGATGTGACTATTTTACCATGCTTTAAGGAGTGAGCACATGCACTTTACCACTGGTTAGCAGTGCTAAAGTGCGCAGAATCCTAAAGCCAGCAAAATGTGATCAGCAAAAAATGGAGGAAGAAGGGAAAACATTTGGGGAAAGGCCCCCCTACCCCAGACTGACAGGTCTAACAGTTGTTTACCCCTGAGCTTTCAATTTTTTTAATTTAAGGGTGAAAACAGATTTTCGATATCATTAATGAAGAAGTCAGTTTCTAAACATGTACTTTGAGATCCCTGAGCCAAACATGACTTTGAACCAGTTCTGCTGCTCATCTCACCTCCATCGGCCAATATACCTTTTTGGCTGACATTAATGACCCTATCCTCGAGAGGACAATAGCCCCATCTCTGAACCCAGGAAAGCCAGGGTCTTGTCAACAACTGGACACATAATAGGGATTAACAATCTGGGAGTAGACAGGATCAGTTGGCAGAGCAAAGGGCAGCCCTAATGCACATTTTGATTTGGATAGGCCAAGTGGAGCTGCTCCAATTCAATCTCAAACCCTCATAGACAGTTTAGCATCAACTCCAGTAGAAGGGAGAAGCAGTTTGTACACTTGCAAAGGAGAGTAGGTGGCATCTAATTGCTAGGGTTGTTGGAAAGTGGGTATTGGTAGGGATAGGTATGCACCTAACACCAGCAATGAAGCCACAAACATAATAAAAGAACCACTAAAGTATTCAATAAATCAGTCACTTGCTCAACCCTTTGAAGCTGGTTGCAAGCAGTCAAGCTTAATTTAGGAGACAGATATGTAAAGCATTAAAAAAACGCCAATACATTAAATAAGTAAGACATCAACACACAATACAAATCCCACACTTATTTATAAAAATAGGGATATTTGTATTTGTAAAATGACCCCAGAATTCAATGTAGGGAACCAAAGATATGAATTTTTGAAGATTAACCACTTTATGGTGCCTAAAAACATATATTGCTCACTTGGGACATCTAGTCAAGCTTGACTGGGACAAAGTCAAAGTTTGTGGCCGACCGCGATGGAGCCCTAGTTGGATACACTAAGCAGTAGGCAATGGTGAGAGGATGTGTCCTTATGGTTAGAGTGGTCTATGGTGGCAAACCAGGTTCGAGTCTCTGCAGGGACGCTCAGCATCCTGTGAATCTGGGCAAATCACTTAATCTCCCCCTGTCTAACAAAAAAAACGAATGTGTTCTTCTGACACCCAACTGGTGCTCATGGAAAGCACTCTGATACCATCGGGTCACGTTTGTGCTATTTATATCTCACCCCTCCAAGCAAAACAGGTAATAATTTTACCTCCACACTTTGAAACTTTTTAGGGAGCTTTTTCTTCTGTTGTCAGCCAAGGCATTTTTGTCAGGCCTAAGCTGTGTGGGTTCACCGGCTTAAGTTTTTTGCAAGGGCCAGGTCAAACCCTGGAAGTCTGGAGCTCCGGAGCTTTCAGCTGGACGAACCTTAAATACGGGCCGGACAGTTGAAGGTGGTTGGCATGACTCTCCACGTCAGGTTGTTCTCCTTATAGAGCTATTTCACAAAAGTTCTCAAAACATCTGGAAGTACTTACAGAAGGTCTTCTTGTAGGTTTGAAGTGTCGAAAACACCAATCCAATGGTCTGGAATCTCCTCGATGGTCTCTACGATGTCTGGACTACAATTACCACAATGCACCTGGCCAAATCTTTAAAAGTTCACTGAACGCATGTCATGCTGGGGATTCTTGGTGTAGATAATGCACGTGGGCTCTGTTTACCTGTAGCTTGTAGGGCGTCCACTCCTTAATCTTTCTTGAAGCAAGGCAAAGTCCTTAGGGATGTAGTACCAGATTGGGTAGCAGGTGTGGTCAGTCAGAGTGCAGCCCTTTGGGTGCAGATCTGGATTCCAGCAGGGCAGTCCTTCTTCTCTTTGTAGTTTCAAGCAGCAGATCTGAGAGGCTCTGAGATATCATATATTTATTCAGTGTTTTGGAGCAACAATCAGGGGGGCACCTATGTCCAATGAAATGCTGGGTGCCACCCAAAAGCACAACAACTTCCTCCACAGTATGGCATCTTCTAATCACATCGATCCAGAATATTCCTGGACATGGGAAACCTAAACCCCAAGAATAAGGCCCTGCTGAAAGAAAGAAAACGTCTAACTCCTGAAGTCTGTCTGGTTCCCAGAATTAGGGGTGGCCTGAGAACTGTGGTAAATAAAATTACCGGACTATTTTTCTATACATTAACTGACAATAAAGGATAGCTCAAATAATGAGAGGCAGAGTCCGTGGTATCTGAGTCATACGGGCTTTAATTAAGGTTCTCGAGAACCGGGACATCGAGTTCCATCACCACTAAGGTTCAGGAAGGGACATTGAACATTTTATTAACATCACACATTATATATAGTAAAACAGTATAATTGAAATGAATACAGTAGGCGTAACAAGTGAAAAGAGAGAGATAAGAACACATGTGCGTAACAGGAGGCGTGTAAGAGGGCGTACACGTAGGCGTGTACCGGAAACGTCACAGAAGTGTCATAGGTGGGTGGATGCATAGTGCAATTCTGCAGGGTCAGCAGAAACCTTTGGCATGGGTGCCTGCGCAACTGAGCATGACGTGGTATAGACGTGTAACTGGGGAGAGCTGGGGGCTTGACTTTTAGCTCTAGTAGAAGAGTCTTGGTGTCTGGGATGTCAGAATGACCTGTACCTATAGCATATCTGGTATCTCATGTTTGGAGATGTATTGTCTGAAGTAAAAGGTCTCTCGGGCAGAGGCCGTTCAATACTGAATGCTAGTGCGTGCATACGTGTCTTGGTGCAATGCGCGGGGCCATGGGCCTACCATGGTAACGGGTTCTGTAAATCACTTGCAAGGAGGACAAGAAGGCCGGGCCCTTTGCTCTGCAGCCGGGAACATGTATACCTATTTCACTAGACTGGAATGTGTTTTCGAGGAGGCTGAGCAGATAACTGTAGGCAAAATACTGTCTTGGCAGGCAGGCCAGGCCGAGCCGGGCACCGCTTCGCTGGGCAGGAAGTAAGGCAGAGGTCAGGGATGCATACCTGAACTGCAGCTTTCAGAGACAGTACATACTCGGAGCCTCAATTAAGGGCCTGGCTCGACTGAGCCAGAAAAACGTGGAAAACGTGTGCTTCGCGTTATTTAAAAGTGCACCATGTAAAGACGTTGGCACCATAGGCCTAAAAGCCAAATTAACGTGGTTTTCTTGGTGGACTGGATAACTGACATGTTAACGTTGGACGCAAATGCATATGCGTCTTCATGGCATGCACGGAAAGGGAATTACACGACATACATGGAACATGGGTGCATGGATAGGGTGCGAGTGGGGGACACATTGGTTGCCTATAAATTTCTATTTCCTCATTCCCTCCTTGGCCCCTACTTCACCCTTTAAGATATGTCTATTTTCATGAGACTATATATCTGTTCGTATAACATCATTTGTTCATCTTTTTTCATTCGGGAACGGGAACGTGAACTTGGACGGGGAATACAAGCTGTGGCGCACAAGCCGCAAATCGCTGGCCCACATTGCAGACAGAGACATCAACTGAATACTATGAGCAGTATTATTCCTAGGAATGACAATATTTTCCATCCCCAGGTGGATATCACACTCCAAAGCCAACCGGACCATGTCCAGGTGTCTGGATTCTGGTGCATCTGGTGAGCTATATTATGGAGCCTTGTAATCGCTTTATACACAGATGGCGCGTTATTAGGAATGAAAATACAACAACTGGATCCGATCACTCTACAAGCCCCGCCCCTATCGGCCAGGATGACGTCAAGGACAAGGCGGTTTTGAAGAACAACAAGTCTCATAGCAGACTGCTCTTCGGTCAAGTTACCTAAAGCAAAAGTAGTTTTGTTCACTACTGCTTCAAGAGTTCTGGTCAATCTTCGTATTATCTTACTATTTTGGACGGGACCTATGAACCAGAAGTATCCTTTAATATAATCCTTATACTGATCCCATGCTGACTCAGAATAATCGATAACGGGAGGAAGGTCTCTCTTATGTCTTACATGTACAAGGTGGGAATTTCGATGATAATCAGGTGGGGCTAGGAAAACAGGTGGCAATAGGAACGCGATATAACACGTTCCATCCCAATCTAATGGCAGACGTACATAAGCTGTCAGACCACATATGAAGTAAGAATGGCGGGAAGCTTTGAAAGTGGACTTTCCTTTATCACTGAATTCGACCACAGTATTACAATCACTGTGTCCTAGATGTACTGAACCATTCTTTCTGACGCATAATTCACCTTTCACTGGTAAAACTGTAATAGACGGCAAGTCCGAATTAGTCTCAGACTGAACATTCAGAATCATGAGGTTAAGCGTAAAATTACCTAATCCATACACTTCATTTTCTAGATCGGTCCCTGTCCTTTGGGGAAGACCTTCCTTGTCTGGGAAACATATTTTATTCCTAACTGTATTAAGGTTCCCCCATATCCAATTGCCTTGGGAAACTGTGGACTTACTGTCTAGGGAGGACATTAAAGTAAACCATGCTCCACACGAACCATTATGTGTAAACCGGTAGGGAAAGAGGGGCAGAGCTCCCTTGTATTTCTGATAGGGAGGGAGTCGGCCGCATACCCAGCAATTCGTGGCATTGCTGATGGTGAGAATGGTGTAACATATGAATAAAAGTATTGTTGCGCATTGCTAATCGATAAGACAGCTCGTGAGGGGGCAGGTCACTGAAAGTGTGCTCTACAGTGTCATTAGAGGAAGTATGTACATGAGACCCAAGAGGAAAGAAAACATGTAGCATTAAACTTATACATATGATCGTAAGACTCAGAAGAAACATAAAAATTAAGGTAATGACGCATCTGCTGTGCAGGTTTTTGCAATATTTTTCTCTCCTTTCAATTCACCTATCTCTCTGACTACTTGGGTCTATCTTATACATGTCAGAAACCTGTCTAACCGCTTCACCCGAGGGGGACTTAAACAATTAAACGCTGTCTGACTTACTAGACCTCAACTTGGCTCGGTACTCCTGTTGTGGAGTTTTCTCTAACAGGGGGAGTTTAGAGTCTGTAGCGGGGCAGTCCTTGGGAAAAGTCTTTGGACACAGTCCATGAAATCTTTTAAAGTGGCTGGAATGGAGCCACCCCTTCCTGCCTTCGATCTTCACAGCGGTCCTCGTTGTCATCAACACCAATTTTGGTTCCTTCCACCTGGGCTCCAGAGGGCTCGATCGGTCAAAGTTGCGGACCAACACCAGGTCTCCTGGAACAATTTCATGCGGTTTCACCTGGGTGTTGTCCGGGAAGGCAGCTGCGACCTGTGAACGACAAGATAGTAGTGCAGACATCAAGGAAGCCAGGTAATCTGTCAGCATGTTACTATCGACATCAGTGATCTTACGAGGCATAGGCGTACCCCACATGTTTGGGGGACGGCCGAAGACTACTTCATACGGGGACAGTCCGGTTCTGGAATGGGCTACCATGCGCATGTAAAAGAGGGCAACCGGCAGGGCTACCATCCAATCTACTCCTTTTTCTGCACAGACCTTCGCTAACCGTGTTTTCAGGGTTTGATTATGTCTCTCAACGAGACCGGCGGCTTCGGGGTGTCGTACACAGTGGAATTTCCACTGGTATCCTAACAGGAGTGATACCTGTTTCATGAGCTCGGACGAGAATGGCTGTCCATTATCTGAGTACACGACACGGGGCAAACCGTATCGCTGGAAGAATTCACGGGCCAACTGTTTGGCAGTGGTTACAGCAGTGTAATCTGGGACTGGGTATGCTTCTGTCCATCGGGAAAGGGCACATACAACTACGAGGACATACTTGAATCCTCGGCATCTGTCCATCTGGATATAATCCATCTGGAGGACTTCAAAAGGATGGTCAGGAGGATGAAATCCACCTTGTTCCACGGGAATGCCTTTGCCTGGATTGAACTGACAACAGATCATACAGGTACATACTTTCTGTTTTGCTGCTGCACGTACATGTTTGTTGAACCAAAGATTCTGAATGCTGTCTAACATGGCTTTCTCTCCTAAGTGTGCTGGACTATTTGCTGTATTAATGATAACTTGAACCATAGAGTCGGTGAGAAACCATGTGGCTCTTCCCTTCGTCATCCATCCCTGATCTGTCTGGATCCCTCCTTGTTCAGTCCATTTCTTGATTTCATCTGGGGTTGCATGTGTCTGTATGTCAAGTACATCTAGTGTGGGATCCTTAACTGTCATACAATGTGTCAGAGAAGTTACTTCAGTCTTTGTCGTGTCAGTCGGACTGTCTGTTTGAGTCTGAGCTGTGAGTTTAGCTGTTCGATCTGCCAGGTCGTTACCCTGGGAAATAGTGTCGGTGACTTTAGTATGTGCTTTGCACTTCATGATTGCAATGGATGTAGGCAAATGTATTGCTTCTAACAGGGCTTGAATGAGGG
The DNA here is from genome assembly GCF_964263255.1 of Lissotriton vulgaris. NCBI lineage: Eukaryota > Metazoa > Chordata > Amphibia > Caudata > Salamandridae > Lissotriton > Lissotriton vulgaris. The sequence continues at coordinate 404,551,117 of NC_141697.1, read as the reverse complement.
GACCGTGTTGTATCTTGGCGCCATGAGAAGTTAAAAAACCTCTTTCTTGCCAGAGGATACCGAAGTCGTGAACGACTCCGAATGCGTACTGTGAATCTGTGTATATGTTTATTTTCAGGTTCTTGGCTCGTATACAGGCTTGGGTCAGAGCGATGAGCTCTGCTGCTTGAGCAGACAGTGTGTCAATACAACGTGTTTCTATGACTTCAGTTTCAGTGGTCACTGCATATGCGGCCACTAACTCTCCTGAGCTTGTTCTCATACATGAACCATCCACGTAAAGTGTCAGGTCTGGATCGGGCAATGCAATGTCTGTCAAGTCTTGTCTGGGCTTTGTCACGGTATTAATGACTTCCACGCAGTCATGTGGTGCTGGATCTGCTGTAATCGAGGGTAACAGTGTAGCAGGGTTTAGTATGTTGCAATGTCTGATCTCTATGTGTGGTTGGAACAGTGTCAGTTCATATCCTGTCAGTCGGGCTATGGTCAAGTGCTGAGTCTGGGTTCGGTTTAGAAGAAATTCCACGGAGTGTGGAACTTGTACTGTCAGAGGATGTCCTAACACTATTGAGTCGCTTTGTCTGATAGCTAGAGCTGTTGCTGCAACTGATTTTAGGCACGCAGGCAGAGCCTGGGCTACTGGATCCAATGTACTAGAAAAATAAGCACAAGGCTTGTGTTTCCCTGCTTGATCCTGTGTGAGAACAGATAATGCTGTGCCATCGCGTTCTGTGACAAAAAGTGTAAAAGGTTTGCTGTAACATGGTGTCGCTAAAACAGGTGCTTGACAGAGGGCTTTCTTCAGTTCATCAAAAGCTAGTGTATGTTCCTGAGTCCAAGGGAGGACAGTCGAAGTCGCTGCCTCCTGTGTTGTCAACTGTATGAGTGGCTTGGCTAGATATGCGTATTGAGGAATCCATTGTCTGCAGTACGAAGTGAGGCCAATGAAGGCCCGTACTTCCTTTTGTGTCTTGGGTTGTGGCAGATGTGCAATTAACTGAATGCGGTCAGGTGTCAACTGTCTACCCCTCTTGGACAGCAAGTGTCCAAGGTATACCACTTGCTGGGCACAGAATTGTAGCTTCGAAGGGGACACTTTATGCCCCTTTTCGGCCAGAAAATACAAGACTGTCAGTGATGCACGTTCGCAATCATGTTCAGTCCGTGCTGTAATTAACAGATCATCAACATATTGGAGTAGGGCAGTGTCAGTAGGCATGTGAATACTGTCTAGTTGTCGTTTCAGTGCTTGGCTGTAAATACTAGCCGCCTGATTCATCAAGCTAAATTGCACTCGCAAAGGGCAAGATTCTCAGAATCTTGCCTTTTGCGAGTGCAATTTTTGCATTTGGGATTCATCATCCCAAATGCAAATTTCGCTATTTAAGAATTTGCACATTTGCGAAGAATTGAATTTAAGGAATCTCTATTTGAGATTCCTTAAATACAATTCATGAAGCATTTTAAAATTGAGAAATGGCAATTTTGGGCCGCTATTTACCGAGAGGTCAGACCTCTCGGTAAATAGCAAAAACTTAGAAAAATGCATTTAAATGCATTTTTCTAAGTTGCATGTAACACACACACATGTCCTTTGGACATGTGTGTGCGCAACACCAATGTAGATTAGTTTCAGGGGCGCTACAGGGTGTCCTTTGGACACCCCTGCACCCTTGAAATCGCATCCTTATTTGCGATTAGCTAATTGCTAATTGCAAATAAGGAATAACTCCCCATGCATTCCTATGGGCCTGTAGGCCCATAGGAATGCATGGGGAGTTATTCCTTATTAGCGATTAGCAATTAGCTAATCGCAAATAAGGAACATGTAGGAATCGCAATAATTATTGCAATTCCTACATGAATCCCGTTTTGCAAGTCCTTAATAGCGATTCGTTTTGAATCGCTATTAGGGGCTCGCAAAACGGGAGAATGATGAATCAGGCTGTAGGACTCTCCGTGAACCCTTGAGAAGCACGAGCAAATTTGAAACTTCGGCCATTTAAACAGAATCCGAAGAGATACTGGCTTTCCGGGTGAATGGGGACACTAAAGAAGGCGTTCTTGAGATCGATAACAGTGAAGAACGCTGCTTCGGAATCAATACCAGTCAATAGGGAAGAAATGTCTGGGACCACTGGGTACTGGGGTATTATGCATTTATTTAACTTTCGAAGGTCGATCACCAGTCTGTAGACCGGTGGTGCATTCGGGTCAGTTCGTTTAAGAATCGGAATGATTGGAGAATTACATACATTGTAGTCAGTTTCTACAACCACTCCTTGAGCAATGAGCTTGTCAATAATTTTTAGTAAGGCTGATACAGCCTCAGGTGGCAGCTTGTATTGTCGGATTCGTGGCAGTACAACTCCTTGTTTGAGAGTAACACGATAAGGTGTAATATGCATGCAACCTACATCAGTTGGACCTTGCGCCCATAAGTGCTGTGGTACATTCTGTAATCGTGGATCAAAATCTCTTAACACATAATGTCCTTTAAAATCACGTAAAAACAATCTCACTCCTTCCGGAGAACAACAAATCACTGCTCCTAGCGCTTTCAATGTTTTAATACCAAGCAAGTTTTCAGGACATGATTTCGTAAGTAACAAGTCTGTAGTACGAGACAATGGACCAACTTCTAGGGAAACTGGCTTTGACACTTCGTTAACAATAGGCTTTCCTGAAAATCCAAGGGAAACATTCTGTGAGTCTGAGATGGGTGCCCCTGGAACCTCGTCATGACTGATGGTAGTTCTGCTCGCCCCTGTGTCAATCAAAAATTTTCTGTCTTTCCCTAATACCTGACTATGTACATAGGGACCCTCTTGATCTACAGGAACCTCGATAAGGGGCAAGCCAACCTCCCTCTCTAGGCTGTTTTTTTGAATACTGTTGATAATCGGGGTAATCTGACTGTGCATACTGAAACATTTGCTGTGTAACGTGTTGTGTGGCAGCAATAGGCTGGGGCTGGGGTACTGCTACTGTCTGTTGTGTATTCTGTGGAGGTTGCGTGTTCTGTGGAATATTCTGGGGAACATGTTCTGGTCTAGGTGGACGCGGTCTTTCTTTCGTCCTGCCTGTAGCAATATTGTATTTTAGAACGGTACATTCGTTTATATAGTGACCTGGCTGGTTACAGTAGTTGCAATTCCCTTTAACAGGAGCTGCAGGATGACTAGTCTGTATCGTACCCCTCTTCTGGCTGTCAGCTGGGACGGACTGAGCAACTAGTACTTTCATTTTCGTGTCTTTAATACGTCTCTGTTCATGTTCGTGTTCCTCTCTGATTCGATTCTGGTGGTACTGTAACATTTGTAACATTTGGGAAGGGGTATTAGCTTGCCATGTACTCTCGACTTTCAGTACTCTGTTTTTAACCTGTGGTAAAGAATTCTCGACTAATTTGGTCACAAAGAGATGTGGATACGATTCACTACTTGTTTTCAGGCAGCTATTAATAATGAAACATTTCTCGAATCTGGAATAAAAATCACTAGTGTCTTCGTCTTGTTTCTGTTTGCAGGCTGAGATTGCATCCCAGTCTTCCTTTTTAACTGTCAATAACCTTGGCAAGACCTGTACTAATAATCCTGGTAATGCTTTAGCTTTTTCCCCAGGACGTCATCATCTGCTTTCTCGGCTTCTCTCGCTGCTTTTTCCCTTGCGTGTATGTCTAGAATTTCTTTACGAATCTTTCTGTACATGGATTCTATACAAGCTTGCTTACTGTGTATACCATCAGCTATGTTGTCACTCCATTTAATCAGAAGTTTCATTTCTTCTTTGTCTTTACCTGGCTGGTCTTGTTCCCTAATCAAACAATTTATCAAAAACTGTAGGATCATATTTTGTGTCTCCACCTTTCTGTGTGCCATTGCCTCGTGAATACTTTCTGGTTTCTCCCCTGTTCTAATAAAGTGATATATGTTGTCTAGATGTTTAGTCATGTCTGGTAAAATAGTCAAATAGTTTGTAACACGTCGTATACGTAATGAATATACTATCATCTCGTCTTCACCTGGTACTGGATCATATCTAAAATCTGTAACGTACTGTCTAAGGGCTGCGTATGTAGCTAATTTTGGTGTGCGTTGTAATGCTGCTTCTCTGAGTGTGGTTTGTTTTATTTGAGGCGGGGTGATAGGGAGACCTCCTACTGCTCCCCCTGAAGCGGGATCGTCAACTATTACTGGCTGTGCTGTCACTGGTGGCAGTGTAGGCGGTAAAGTAGGTGCAGGTAATACAGGTGGGCCCTGAATTGTAGGCGCATTAAAAGGATTGCTAGGACCAGAGACCGGGACATTGGCAGATGAGACAGTGGGGGTGTTCGTGTCATCAACGGGAATGTGAACAGGGTTGGGAGGATGAGCATTTGGAGGAGGATTTCTGTTTGCATATTCTGGGACAGTGTCATCTAAATAAGAAGACAGGAAAATTTCCGCTGCGGTCTGTTTATGACGTAATTTAGTCGGGACCAATGGTGGCGGCAAATTACGGGGTACTTCCGGGGTCGCCCTGGGCAGGCCCTCGGCGAGAACAGGATACATGCCTGTAATAAGGGCATTTCTTTGTCTGTCTAATTGTTCTGCTCTAACTCGTTCACCTTCTTCTAGTAACTCTCTTTCTCTAGCCTTTTCAGATTCTTCTCTACTTTTCTCTGCTTTCCTAATTTCTTTCTCTGTTCTTCTATGCGCTTCTTTATGCCACAATTCTATAGCATCTTTCTGGGATTGTCTGGCTTTCTTTTTCCATAGTGCTTCTTCTACTCTCATGATGCATTCAGCATCCCATGTTCCTGAGACAGGCCATCTATACTTCTCTTCCAGATCCCTAGTATAATCAACCCACAAATCTAAGTACAGTATGGCATCTAAGCCATGTTTATGGTACATAAAATGTCCTGGAGTGTCCCTAGGCGGGACGGGAACTGCTTCTTCGAGTATCCCTTTCCTAGTTCCTATCTGACGTAATTTCGAGAACAGCGGCATTTCTTAACTGACTTGAACGTGAACACAATAAACACAGTAATGGATAGCAAACAATCATTCATACCACGACATTAAACACATTAAAACATTTCAGACTGATATTACCTGGTACATAGAAAACATAAATTCTGAAACAATACTAGAATACTGAATCACTAGATGCACTGCTAAAACAGTACAGACAATACCGGTCCCATAAAGAGGCACGTCATACCGTATTCTCCTAAGTGAACATGTCTGGACCAGGTCTGTGTACCCAGACCCGTCTTGACCGGGCACAAATTAATGAACCCGTCTAGATGCGTTCCCAACAACGGTACTCACCGGGAAGCAAAACTGAAGGCCTCGGAAACTGGACTGGACTGGACTGGACTGCTACGACGTCTACGCTGCTACTTCTACCACGCGTGCGCTTCGGAACAGGTGGGCCTCCGGATACCTCGGACCTTGCTCTCTCAGCTTGGGGCTCTGGTCGGGACTCTCCGCATTCCTCACCGCCTCGTCTGGATGCCGGACCGCAGTCTCCGTCTCCTCCGTGGGCCTGAGGGAGATAGCAGGAAAACCCGCAGGTGTGCACAGGAATCCGTCCCGGCTGTAGAAGGGGTCAGGGGCCTGCGTACATCGCCGGCGCGTGATGAAGGGGAGGGGTCCCTGTTCGGGCGCCAGATTATGTGGTAAATAAAATTACCGGACTATTTTTCTATACATTAACTGACAATAAAGGATAGCTCAAATAATGAGAGGCAGAGTCCGTGGTATCTGAGTCATACGGGCTTTAATTAAGGTTCTCGAGAACCGGGACATCGAGTTCCATCACCACTAAGGTTCAGGAAGGGACATTCAACATTTTATTAACATCACACATTATATATAGTAAAACAGTATAATTGAAATGAATACAGTAGGCGTAACAAGTGAAAAGAGAGAGATAAGAACACATGTGCGTAACAGGAGGCGTGTAAGAGGGCGTACACGTAGGCATGTACCGGAAATGTCACAGAAGTGTCATAGGTGGGTGGATGCATAGTGCAATTCTGCAGGGTCAGCAGAAAGCTTTGGCATGGGTGCGTGCGCAACTGAGCATGACGTGGTATAGACGTGTAACTGGGGAGAGCTGGGGGCTTGACTTTTAGCCCTAGTAGAAGAGTCTTGGTGTCTGGGATGTCAGAATGACCTGTACCTATAGCATATCTGGTATCTCATGTTTGGAGGATGTATTGTCTGAAGTAAAAGGTCTCTCGGGCAGAGGCCGTTCAATACTGAATGCTAGTGCGTGCATACGTGTCTTGGTACAATGCGCGGGGCCATGGGCCTACCATGGTAACGGGTTCTGTAAATCACTTGCAAGGAGGACAGGAAGGCCGGGCCCTTTGCTCTGCAGCCGGGAAAATTTTTACCTATTTCACTAGACTGGAATGTGTTTTCGAGGAGGCTGAGCAGATAACTGTAGGCAAAATACTGTCTTGGCAGGCAGGCCAGGCGGAGCCGGGCACCGCTTCGCTGGGCAGGAAGTAAGGCAGAGGTCAGGGATGCATACCTAAACTGCAGCTTTCAGAGACAGAAGAGACTCGGAGCTTCAATTAAGGGCCTGGCTCGACTGAGCCAGAAAAATGTGGAAAACGTGTGCTTTGCGTTATTTAAAAGTGCACCATGTAAAGACGTTGGCACCATAGGCCTAAAAGCCAAATTAACGTGGTTTTCTTGGTGGACTGGATAACTGACATGTTAACGTTGGACGCAAATGCATATGCGTCTTCATGGCATGCACGGAAAGGGAATTACACGACATACATGGAACATGGGTGCATGGATAGGGTGCGAGTGGGGGACACATTGGTTGCCTATAAATTTCTATTTCCTCAGAACTCTTCTCTGTCGGCAGAGTATGCAATGTTTTTGCGACTCCGTACTTCCCATGGAGTGTGGATTTATGCAAAAACTTGGCCTCCACTATTTAGCAGAGTTTTACCATCGGTAACTTCAGTTTAAACACTGAAAACGAAGTCTCGCTCCAGCTAACAGGTGCTGTGCACATGCGCTAAGAAATTCATCAGCTGCAACTACACATGATGCATGCCTCTCACTCAGTCTTCTTTCTCCAGTCATGCGTACTGCAGCGGAAGAAGCCGCAATGACTGTGCAGTTGCAACCGATAAGCCATGAGGATCCTTGCACAGAATGCTCTGTCCACTTCCACAGTATCTGACCCCTGCAGGAACTTTAGCTTGCACTGCTTCCACTAACTCATCCCCCAGCGCAGTCAGGCTCCACTCGCACATACACTTTTAAATATTACCAAGTCCGGGGTCCCCTCACAGCAGCCATAGTAAAGGAAGCCTGCATCCAGCTGGAAGGACTTATTCTATGTCCCCCGCAGTGGACACTTCCTGGGACATACATCCAGTAGTTGCAGGAGGAGAGGGCTAACTCCGCTGGAGTTGGGTTGTAAAATGTGTTATTGTGATTATTTTACTTCAGTTAATTTGGTGTGCCTGTATGTCTTCCACGGCGCTATTGAGCACCGGGATGGATTTCGGCGTTCTACCACGAACGTGAAGGAGCCCCATTACAGGCTTCTGGATTTCCGCGCTATTTGCTCGACAGGAGTCTGATTCTGACCCCACTGCCTCCGCTGTTTAAGGTATTTCCAATTGACAGCCCTAGGTTAACTCACCCGGTATTGCCCTAAATTACCATCCATTGTTGATCTCGGCTTGGGAACGTGCCCTCGTATTGCAGCTCCTCAACGGGAGCTTGGACCATCAGTCCGCAGGCACCTTGTTACGGCCTCCGGTCCCCGACGATCCTTCGTGGCTCACTTCATCCCCTGGACCTCCCTGTTCTGTTGGCAGATTAATGTCAATCGGGTGATCATACCCTTATCTACACCACCCTCGTGATAGAATTACCGTATTGGAAGTTGGTAATCCCTGGCAGTACTCCTTGAGGCACCACCTCAATGAATTGTTAACTCTGGTCCCTCGGCCGAGGCTCCAGTCCAACGCGCAAGTTCATGCCACAACCAGGCATACTGAGCTTAGGCCTTTTTCATTCAGGCTAACAATGAATGTCCTGATGATGATCCTTTAATGGTAGTAGGATTGAAACGCCGTCGACATGATATGTGGTTAAACAGTAGTGTACTATTATGTGCCTAAATACCTAAATTTCTTATGTTTCCACATATGCGAAGCAAATGTACTTTAAATTTCCTTTTTGCATGTGTAGCATTGTGGATGCAGGACTGTGTCCCACTGTCTAAATGCTGGTTCGTCTAATTTAATATATTCAAATATTGAATTGAATTCAAGTCCGGCTGGACTTTTTTTCATTATAGCGCTTATTGTGGCCTATAATTATTGCTACGTTGATCTTTCTTGTCAAGGACCTTTGTCTTTCAATAGTATGTCTTACTCCTGCACGTGTGGCCACCATCCAGCTGTGCTATAGCACACTCAGCTCTGTCTTTCAATGAGGGCAGCTTCTCTCTTACCACTAATGAGACTGCCCGATCCGCCTGATGGGGACGTCATTGCCAAGCAATACTCCTCCTGGACGCAGAACTCCACCGAACTTTGGCAGAGTTTTTGGGAAACTCTGTGGGATTCCACAGAATGTAACTCTGCAAGTTCCAACGAGGCCTACCCAGAATTCGAAACTGGTGTACATGAGTTAGGTGGCTGACTTTGTGTGCTACAGGGACACATAAAGCAGAACGAGACCTTCCTCCAACAATGCCCTGCATACCGCAATAGATGGAAACCTCACAGATATCCCATTTGGAGAGAGACCAGGTGCATAAAAGTCAGCTATGATGACCGAGGGCTGTAGGAGCAGCCATATAAAACGTTCACAGCAGTTGGTGAAAAGTGGGAAATAGTACTTTTTTACACTTCCTGGGGACTGAGACAAGGGGCTGAGGAATGCCAATGGAGTAAGAACCCACGGCAACCTAGAAAACCTGGATTGTCCTGCTGAGAACTTTTTCCTACTCAGAAAACAGGTTCAGCAAGACTAGGTGGTTCTTACTTCCAAAAAAGAAACACTAGGTCATAACATAACATCTTTGACCAGGACCACCTAAGTCAGGGTCAAATGTAAACTGATATTTTTCAGTGGTGCTTTACTGTACAATGCTTTAATACTTTACAAATTGGTTTTGGACGTTTAGGGTGCTGTGTGCTTAACTTAAAATTTGTTGGTGCTGCTTCACCTTAAAACACTTTTTGGGGTAAATCCTTTCTCTACCTGAGGTTGAGAAGATTTCGGTGAGACTAATGTTAAGACCTAACCCAGCTATGTTTATTAAGCCATTTTCTGAAAATTACACTCCACCCAAGAGTTGAGGCTGAACAGCAACTTGGGTAGAGAAGTTCCTACTCCGGCAAGGTGTCATTATGTCAGCCCACAAATTTGCAGGGGGTGAGGAGAATGTGGGCCCTTGTCCAGATGACCCTCCAACCACCATGTTACCATTAGTCACCATCGTCATTGTAGGTTCCAGATTGCAAGTCATTAGGCTCACAGACCAACACTTTGGATGTTTGTCTCTTTTATGCAGCACTCATTTGCACCCAATCACCCTTTCTTCCGGCACCCAAGTTCTCCATCATCACATGGACAGGCATCCCCAGGTGAGCAGTGTTTCTCAATATCACAAATTCCCAGAAATCACCCCACCATGTCGTATCCAACCTGGTGGATAAGTGTGTTTGGGTTAGCATCGGAAAGGCATGATTCTGGCTAGGGGGGTTCTTTTAAAGCAGGAATCTATGTGGCATTGAGTTGAGAAGTTATAGGAATCTTGGCAATCCATCAGCACTCACAATGGGACCTTGAACAGTCATCTGCCCGGACCAGACCAGGGTGGTGGAGAGGCAAAAACTGTTTCTACATAATCAAAACAGACTACAACATCTTTCAGTTTCACTGGGGATTTTTCAAGGTTTTGATAGAAGAGAATACAAGATGGCATGAGGATAAAATTATCCTATAGAGACACTTTCTGACAAAGGCCTCATTCAACAAGTTGGACAAAATCATGTCACTGGCACATCTGGTGAAAAACAAGCACCAGCAGGACTCCACATCACCCATCACCAGCCTGACACCATTGTACACCAGGGTCCTGGCATCAATCCATGTCCTGTGTAATATAGCCAGGATGTGGAAAGGCCCACCAGGAACACAATAACAACACTTTTTGCCACCATCCTCTCACACCACAAACCTTCATGTATGTCCACCCATCCCAAATATACCCATGGAAGAGGCTAATGCTGGCACTCTCTTATGCAATCAATATAATTGCTTTTAACATTATCTTCTACGTGGTCTCTTTTTCATGTGTACCTAAAGATGAGACCTGGATGAAATTTTAATTACACTGGCAAAATTTGCTAAACAACCAAGTTTCAAGTTATGTGACATTTTCAAAATGTATCAGAGTTGTGCATGATTCTACTTTTTATAAGAACGTCTTGTCGGGAGACTGGTTCGAACAGAACAATTCTTTATAATAAATACATTTTCGGATCACCCTTGACTGGTGGTGTCTCAAAAGGTTTTCCTGTGAAATGTCTGCTTGCTTAAAATGCCACTCAAAACATCACAAAACCACATTTTGCCACCAATTTAGTTTCGCCAATTTTTTTATTGCAATAATCATACATTTTTCACAAAATAATTATGTAATTTCGCGCACACCTTACTAAAGATGTTTTTGACATTACATGTATGTAGTAAAAGTTTACATATGGGGCCACATTTACAGCCGTCAGGGTTTGCGACTCACAAATTGCAATTTTTAGCAATTCACAATTTGCAAATTGCAAAACCTGATGCGCAAAAGTGGCTCAGACACTGCTTGCGAATCTCAAAGGGACCTGCATCATCAATATGCACGAGGCAGGTCGCAATTTGTGACCCATTGGGAACGGCCGACACTCACAGGGATGGTGGCCTGCTAGGGTCAGCAGATCACCATGTCTGTGACTGCTTTTTAAATAGAGCAGCAACTTTTTTTAACTGCATCTCGTTTTCCTTAAATGAAAAATGGATGCCTTTTCAGAAATGAATTTGAAATGTTTTGTTTTCAATTTTTTTAGAGTGGGCATAGGTCTATGGGACCACTGCCTAATCTGAAAAAATGTTGGTGTTACCATTCACAAAAGGGAAGGGGTCTCTTGAGACCCCTTCCTATTTGCGAATAGGTCCCTTGGAGACCACTTCCCATTTGCGCATGGCTTTCCACCAATTTGAAATTGGGGTTAATCTGCAAATGCTTTGTGACTGCATTTCCGGTCAAAAACATTGATGCATACCAGTGCAGCTTGCTTTTAGGAAGGGAAGCCCTTTCCTTAGCAACTAGGGGCCATATGTATGAAGCTAATTAGCATTCGCCAAGACCGAAATTCTGCGATTTTCGGCCTTTGCGAATGCTAATTACCTAAATGGTAAGTAGCAAACATTTTTGCATCAAAATAAGGTATCGCAAAATTTGCTATTCCTTAAATGCAATGTATCAAAGAAAAAATATGGAAAAAATGCCATTAAGGAATCTTTTAATATTGCTTTTAACCAAAAAACCAAAGGTGCATGTATGTGCGCCATATGCCCCCAAATGTCATTTTCAGGGGTGCAGCAGGGTGTTCTTCCAATTGACAGCCCTAGGTTAACTCACCCGGTATTGCCCTAAATTACCATCCATTGTTGATCTCGGCTTGGGAACGTGCCCTCGTATTGCAGCTCCTCAACGGGAGCTTGGACCATCAGTCCGCAGGCACCTTGTTACGGCCCCGGGTCCCCGACGATCCTTCGTGGCTCACTTCATCCCCTGGACCTCCCTGTTCTGTTGGCAGATTAATGTCAATCGGGTGATCATACCCTTATCTACACCACCCTCGTGATAGAATTACCGTATTGGAAGTTGGTAATCCCTGGCAGTACTACTTGAGGCACCACCTCAATGAATTGTTAACTCTGGTCCCTCGGCCGAGGCTCCAGTCCAACGCGCAAGTTCATGCCACAACCAGGCATACTGAGCTTAGGCCTTTTTCATTCAGGCTAACAATGAATGTCCTGATGATGATCCTTTAATGGTAGTAGGATTGAAACGCCGTCGACATGATATGTGGTTAAACAGTAGTGTACTATTATGTGCCTAAATGCCTAAATTTCTTATGTTTCCACATATGCGAAGCAAATGTACTTTAAATTTCCTTTTTGCATGTGTAGCATTGTGGATGCAGGACTGTGTCCCACTGTCTAAATGCTGGTTCGTCTAATTTAATATATTCAAATATTGAATTGAATTCAAGTCCGGCTGGACTTTTTTTCATTATAGCGCTTATTGTGGCCTATAATTATTGCTACGTTGATCTTTCTTGTCAAGGACCTTTGTCTTTCAATAGTATGTCTTACTCCTGCACGTGTGGCCACCATCCAGCTGTGCTATAGCACACTCAGCTCTGTCTTTCAATGAGGGCAGCTTCTCTCTTACCACTAATGAGACTGCCCGACCCGCCTGATGGGGACGTCATTGCCAAGCAATACTCCTCCTGGACGCAGAACTCCACCGAACTTTGGCAGAGTTTTTGGGAAACTCTGTGGGATTCCACAGAATGTAACTCTGCAAGTTCCAACGAGGCCTACCCAGAATTCGAAACTGGTGTACATGAGTTAGGTGGCTGACTTTGTGTGCTACAGGGACACATAAAGCAGAACGAGACCTTCCTCCAACAATGCCCTGCATACCGCAATAGATGGAAACCTCACAGATATCCCATTTGGAGAGAGACCAGGTGCATAAAAGTCAGCTATGATGACCGAGGGCTGTAGGAGCAGCCATATAAAACGTTCACAGCAGTTGGTGAAAAGTGGGAAATAGTACTTTTTTACACTTCCTGGGGACTGAGACAAGGGGCTGAGGAATGCCAATGGAGTAAGAACCCACGGCAACCTAGAAAACCTGGATTGTCCTGCTGAGAACTTTTTCCAACTCAGAAAACAGGTTCAGCAAGACTAGGTGGTTCTTACTTCCAAAAAAGAAACACTAGGTCATAACATAACATCTTTGACCAGGACCACCTAAGTCAGGGTCAAATGTAAACTGATATTTTTCAGTGGTGCTTTACTGTACAATGCTTTAATACTTTACAAATTGGTTTTGGACGTTTAGGGTGCTGTGTGCTTAACTTAAAATTTGTTGGTGCTGCTTCACCTTAACACACTTTTTGGGGTAAATCCTTTCTCTACCTGAGGTTGAGAAGATTTCGGTGAGACTAATGTTAAGACCTAACCCAGCTATGTTTATTAAGCCATTTTCTGAAAATTACACTCCACCCAGGAGTTGAGGCTGAACAGCAACTTGGGTAGAGAAGTTCCTACTCCGGCAAGGTGTCATTATGTCAGCCCACAAATTTGCAGGGGGTGAGGAGAATGTGGGCCCTTGTCCAGATGACCCTCCAACCACCATGTTACCATTAGTCACCATCGTCATTGTAGGTTCCAGATTGCAAGTCATTAGGCTCACAGACCAACACTTTGGATGTTTGTCTCTTTTATGCAGCACTCATTTGCACCCAATCACCCTTTCTTCCGGCACCCAAGTTCTCCATCATCACATGGACAGGCATCCCCAGGTGAGCAGTGTTTCTCAATATCACAAATTCCCAGAAATCACCCCACCATGTCGTATCCAACCTGGTGGATAAGTGTGTTTGGGTTAGCATCGGAAAGGCATGATTCTGGCTAGGGGGGGTTCTTTTAAAGCAGGAATCTATGTGGCATTGAGTTGAGAAGTTATAGGAATCTTGACAATCCATCAGCACTCACAATGGGACCTTGAACAGTCATCTGCCCGGACCAGACCAGGGTGGTGGAGAGGCAAAAACTGTTTCTACATAATCAAAACAGACTACAACATCTTTCAGTTTCACTGGGGATTTTTCAAGGTTTTGATAGAAGAGAATACAAGATGGCATGAGGATAAAATTATCCTATAGAGACACTTTCTGACAAAGGCCTCATTCAACAAGTTGGACAAAATCATGTCACTGGCACATCTGGTGAAAAACAAGCACCAGCAGGACTCCACATCACCCATCAACAGCCTGACACCATTGTACACCATGGTCCTGGCATCAATCCATGTCCTGTGTAATATAGCCAGGATGTGGAAAGGCCCACCAGGAACACAATAACAACACTTTTTGCCACCATCCTCTCACACCACAAACCTTCATGTATGTCCGCCCATCCCAAATATACCCATGGAAGAGGCTAATGCTGGCACTCTCTTATGCAATCAATATAATTGCTTTTAACATTATCTTCTACGTGGTCTCTTTTTCATGTGTACCTAAAGATGAGACCTGGATGAAATTTTAATTACACTGGCAAAATTTGCTAAACAACCAAGTTTCAAGTTATGTGACATTTTCAAAATGTATCAGAGTTGTGCATGATTCTACTTTTTATAAGAACGTCTTGTCGGGAGACTGGTTCGAACAGAACAATTCTTTATAATAAATACATTTTCGGATCACCCTTGACTGGTGGTGTCTCCAAAGGTTTTCCTGTGAAATGTCTGCTTGCTTAAAATGCCACTCAAAACATCACAAAACCACATTTTGCCACCAATTTAGTTTCGCCAATTTTTTTATTGGAATAATCATACATTTTTCACAAAATAATTATGTAATTTCGCACACACCTTACTAAAGATGTTTTTGACATTACATGTATGTAGTAAAAGTTGACATATGGGGCCACATTTACAGCCGTCAGGGTTTGCGACTCACAAATTGCAATTTTTAGCAATTCACAATTTGCAAATTGCAAAACCTGATGCGCAAAAGTGGCTCAGACACTGCTTGCGAATCTCAAAGGGACCTGCATCATCAATATGCACGAGGCAGGTCGCAATTTGTGACCCATTGGGAACGGCCGACACTCACAGGGATGGTGGCCTGCTGGGGTCAGCAGATCACCATGTCTGTGACTGCTTTTTTAATAGAGCAGCAACTTTTTTTAACTGCATCTCGTTTTCCTTAAATGAAAAATGGATGCCTTTTCAGAAATGAATTTGAAATGTTTTGTTTTCAATTTTTTTAGAGTGGGCATAGGTCTATGGGACCACTGCCTAATCTGAAAAAATGTTGGTGTTACCATTCACAAAAGGGAAGGGGTCTCTTGAGACCCCTTCCTATTTGCGAAT
Organism: Lissotriton vulgaris; assembly: GCF_964263255.1. Lineage (NCBI taxonomy): Eukaryota > Metazoa > Chordata > Amphibia > Caudata > Salamandridae > Lissotriton > Lissotriton vulgaris. The sequence continues at coordinate 404,535,904 of NC_141697.1, read as the reverse complement.
AGGTCCCTTGGAGACCACTTTCCATTTGCGCATGGCTTTCCACCAATTTGAAATTGGGGTTAATCTGCAAATGCTTTGTGACTGCATTTCCGGTCAAAAACATTGATGCATACCAGTGCAGCTTGCTTTTAAGAAGGGAAGCCCTTTCCTTAGCAACTAGGGGCCATATGTATGAAGCTAATTAGCATTCGCCAAGACCGAAATTCTGCGATTTTCGGCCTTTGCGAATGCTAATTACCTAAATGGTAAGTAGCAAACATTTTTGCATCAAAATAAGGTATCGCAAAATTTGCTATTCCTTAAATGCAATGTATCAAAGAAAAAATATGGAAAAAATGCCATTAAGGAATCTTTTAATAATGCTTTTTACCAAAAAACCAAAGGTGCATGTATGTGCGCCATATGCCCCCAAATGTCATTTTCAGGGGTGCAGCAGGGTGTTCTTGAGACACCCCTGCACCCTTGAAAAAATTCCTAATTTGCGATTAGCAAATTGCGAATCGCAAATTGCCCCTTCATACCTATGGGCCTCCTGGCCCATAGAAATGAATGGGTAATTTGCGATTAGCAATTTGCTAATCGCAAATTAGGAATGGTAAGGAATCGCTATAAAAAAGCGATTTTGTTCATACATACCATTTTGCATTTCCTAAATAGCGATTCCTTAAAATTCGCTATTTAGGAAATGCAAATTGGTTTGATGATACATATGGCCCTTAGTCACAAACCCGATTTTGCGAGTCTGTAATAGGTTACAGAATTGCAAAATAGGGTTGGTATATAGGAAAATTGCTTTTACCCGAATCAAACAGCCCGATGGGCCATTTGCGACCGGTAAAATGCATTGTATGTCTGGCCCATGCTAACTACAATTGTGATATCAAGTATTTTGTAACATCAACAGGCATACGTACATAGGAGGAACACAAGGAAGACATACTCCCGGATGAGTGGGTCATGACAAAAAACGTGCGAAATAAATAATGGCTGAGGGTGAAAATTGGGTAATCTGGGAAAATGTAAAAATGCGAGGAATCAAAATACTGCTTCAGTTTTCGAATGGTGTTGAAACGTGGAAAGAGTAAGGCAAAGGTAGTAGCTTAACCAATGAAGAAAATGTGATGGACATATCGAAATGAAAGTCTCAGAACTAAAGTTCATTGCAAATTGAGATATCCAAGATCATCAAGTCCAAAATAAAATTCCATAGTCAAATCAAAAAGTAAATGTCCAAATAAATCCAAATTAGCACCCGCCCGTCTGAAAGTAAGCGTCCCTCCTCCAAACCAACCATAGAGATGTTATTGGTCTACCGGTTTGGGGAAAAAACTCAGTGAAATGGTGTTGCCTCCATAGCACATACTAGATTAATGTTTTTATATGTCACTCAAAAGCTAAAATATTTCTAATTGAACAGGAAGTGTGCATAATTTAGATGGCTTGTTTTGACCAAGACATGAAAGATTACATTTCCAGTCAGGTATTGCTACTTTGGACTTGTCTGTTATATCTGCCAGCTTTTTGTCTGCTCAATAATTTCCTTATATAAAAGTACAGTACCATCACTGTATGGTAGAACTGAAACACACTGCCCCCTAGTTTGGGTAAAAAATCTAAATATATCCAATTTGCCACCTAAAATCATGCTAATATGATTGTGCGCATAGGTGCAGGCTGAGGGAGGAAGACAGTTGTCTGATTCAACCTGCATACATGTAGCACTTATTGAAAGTGCCGCATAAAATCCTGCCGATATGCATGTGCGTGTAGGTTAAGGCTGCGGGATGTAGATAGCTGTCTATCTCAATCTGGTCTCTGCACACATGTAGCACTGTCATGGATTAGACCCATCATAAATTTATTGTGGCCTACTAAGACTTTATATTTCAATTGGGATTCTTAAAAGAAATGCTCTTACTTTGTGGCTGAAATGCAAGACTGTCATCTTTAAACTCGTTTGCACTTCGGGTAAAGTGTCCTAAACGTTTACTGCTGCTAAGAAGATCCCAGGTCTGGGGACCACCATGGCTGGACAGCAGGGAAAGTTCAAGCCAGCATAGCCAGTGCATAAAATGGTTTAAGAAGAATATTGCCAGAGGCTTTGGAATGGCTCTTGCAATCACATCTATACATATTGAGGGCTCGGAGGCAACTTAACAATTCCTGATTGCTGGAGCAGAGTACAAGAGTAGAAAACCTTACCAGAGTTGGCCCAAATAGGTTCCAAGATAATATGAACCTAAGCTTCTGCTTCTGAGCAGCCCTGCGTGTGTGCCCTGAAGTTTTGTGCAGCTTGCAGGCCTAAATCACAGGAGCCACACAAACAATTCTTACCTGTACAAGCACATGTATGTTGGGCCTCCTCGGTTGACGTGACACTGTCATGTTCTGTTGAAAAAGCTGTGCAACACCAAGATCACCTTAATTCTAATCATCTCCTGCATGACTCCTAGTCTGGCTTTGGATCATGCTGCGGCATGGAGAATGCTACAGTACAGTTTATAGAAAATTAATTCCTGACCACATATTATGATGACTCCTGTCTTTCTTTTCTTGCTAGATCACTCAGCAGCCTTCGCCACAGTTGACCTTACAAACTGCATACACTCGATGGAGTCTCAAAGTGAATCCACAGTGTCTGGGAAACAGGAGAGGCTTTTACCCAGCCCCGATGGAGCCCTTGCTCAGTGGAGCCTGGCCCTTGTCCAAGGAGGGCAAGTGGGGAACCAGGAAGCCAGTGGTACTGAAAGTATCCTTTTCCTCAGTTCCCGTCTCTGGGATTATCTAGTGTGCAGGTGGAAGAAGTAGGGACATTTGACTCAGCCTCCTGGTTCCAAGGAAAGAAGTGCAGAGGCGGGCATGACAGTCAGCATGATTGAGCAGCACATGATGTTTACTGTGTGGTCCCTGACAAGTATGCTGGTGCCCCTCAAGAATGGGGCCACCTAATTTGAGAAGGCCTACTAAGGCAGGCACAGCAAACGTTAAAAAGAAGAAATAAAAGAAAATACTTATTGGAGCTTAGCCCCTAAATAAAAAGAAAACCCTCGAGGGAAGAAGCACCCATAAAGACAACAGAGCTTAAAAAATTAGTTGTTTTCATTTTCATGGGAGAAGTTGCTGTTTATTTCATGGTTTGCCTGAGCTTAGCTTTTTTGTTGCTTTGGGAGTGTGGGAGCTTTCGTTTGTTGGGTCCTGAAACATTGTTAGGCAACCAAAACCTTGTAAGAAAACAGGTATTTTTGCAGTTGACCCCACTTTTTGCCACCATCTGGACTACTAGATGCTGGGTTTTGACTCTGACAGTGCTCTGAATCCTGCTAATTAGGCTCCAGTGCCAGTTTTCTTTCCCTAAAACTGGAGTTCATAATTGGTATTACAATTGAAAGAGACCATACCCCCTTGAAGTAGCTAGTAAGTGCTACATGTGGTACCTAGGGCATGGTTGGTAAAGGCCCCCCAAGCATGCAGCATTATTTGTCCCACCCTGAGTGACCCAGGTAAACTAATTTTAATGGCAGAATGGCAGCAGGCCTATCATTGCAGACTGCACGAACAGTGTCAACTGCTCCATTTCGACTTGGTCCTCTCCATGTGTGACAATGTAACTGCATTTCTTTCAGAATATGCCAGTCACCACTAGAGAAGGCCTCCTGAGCCCAGGAGGCAGGGTTCAGTTTATAAAAAGTGTAGACCTGAAAGTGCAAGCTTATATGTCTCTATGGTGGCTTAATTATTAAAGTACACTATAAGCGATAGATGGTCCATAGAATAAGATAGGCTTGCATCAGGACAGACCAAGGGTCGCTAGCTCTGTGATGGAACCATCTAAATATGTCAAGTTTGGTGTCAAACAAGATGCCTTTTCTTCCCTGTCACAAATCTTGTGTCAAAGGAAGACTGGCATGCACCCAGATGGCAACGTTAGAGGTTGAACATGGTGTGCCCCCCTGTCAGCATGCACCTCCTTTCCTGCATGGCATGGACTGCACAGTCCATGCTGTGCAGGTTCGGGCTATGGCATTCCCATTGTGGTGCCTTTTTAATAAGCACTGCATGGGAACACAAAAGGACTGCCCACCAGATCACAAGAAAACTCGTAATCTGGCGAGTGGCTGGCGGTGAGTTTGGTGGTGTGGGAGCGGGGCAGTAACGTGTAGCTCTGCTCTCACACCGCCAAACTCATAATCAGTTCTGTCTCAATGTAGAGGTTGAAGATGACAGAAGACAATCGAGACCCTGGGGGACTCTGCAAACAATAGGGATAATTTAGGACTTGCAGATGCCCATGTGAACAACTTAGGGGTCGATTCCGATCCCGGATGAAAGGGCTCCAAATTGGATTTGGAATTAACTACACCGATCCGGAGCCCTGTTTCCGACCAAATCATTAACAGCTCTGAAAAGCCTTAGCGCTGACTGAATTGGTTCCAAAAGGCATTCAGAGAGATGGAGTTTTCCGGGGCCAATTCCTACAACTCTATGGATTAGGTTTTCCGAGTGAGCAAGTACGATGAACGATTCAGACAGCCTTTCTGATTCGGTTTGCCTGGATCGAAAAAAGGCTTCAGGAATCAATCTTTGGGCCCCGTAACAGGCCCCCCTTCACCTGAGGCCCTCCAGATTAGGCCCATAGGGGTACCCATGTGTTATTTCTTCCCAACCAGGCACAGTGTGGCAGGCACCATGGGCCGCCCACCGAAGGGTGCACGATTATCTCCAACCACCCCTTATGTCAAAAGCAAGCCTGTGTACACATTTGGTACACAGGCTCCCATTGAAATCAATGGGAGTCCATCCAAATCGTATCTGTATGCATTCAAAAGCATCATACTCTTTTGGTCGGACTCTCCAGATCCGAGTGGTATGGAAAGCATTCCGGACCACAGTCGTTCCTTATGCTTTCTGAACGAGATCGGAATCAGGCCCTTAGTGTTGGTTGAAAAAGTAGGAGTATATGAAGTTAAGGACATAGCAGGTGAATCCCATTTTCAAACGCCAGGGTCCATTTGAGGGTTGGATTGACACCTATGTCGAAAGGAGCTGAGAGGTCTATCAATATCAGAAGGGACCATCCCTCTTCTTGTGTGGTCAGGAGGGCATTGTCTACAATATGTTTCTTCGTACTGCAGCATAATCTGAAGCCAAATTAATAGTTGTGCAAGAGATGATTACATTTTGGTCATCTTTGTGTTGGACTGCTTTTTCAACTAAATGAAATGCAATTTTAGTAAATCATTATTTTAATTGTATACATTTTACTGACACTCATGATTTTAAATAATCGTTTCATGATCAATGCCGCTTTAAGAGGCCACTCCACAATACCTGCAGCCAACGTTGGCTAAGACCCCACTCTTGTACTTTTGCATCTTCTTTCCAGCAGCAGCAGCATCCCTGCTGTTCCCATTCATCACTGAAGACTGCCAGGACCACTCTGAACCCAGGCTGTACAGGACAGGTAAAAGTGAACTGACTGTCGTAGCCTGGTCCGGAGACCTGCACCACCTTTATCCTGTGAGGGTACAATGCAACTTGACCTCTAAATGACGATTGTCACTAGTAGTTTTTGCCATCAACTGCAATGATAAAGTCTCACTGGATTTAGCTGCTCTGATTGTATATTGCTTCTAAAATACATAACTCCAGGTTTATGTAGTCTATTTTGTTCATTTTGGTGTCTAAATTAAGATAAAAGACACACTTTATTGTTATAAATTGGGATCAGGTTTTTATCAAGTCGTGATAATTGCTTTTCGTCCATGTTGCTATTGTGAAATACTTAACACATGTTCCTCCAGGAAACCCTGACTGCCCTTTGCCAAACTACCAGGTCTGAGCTAAAGTTTTAATATTGTGAATCCAAGGGCCATCCTTGGGTTATTGTGATAATACTGCATGGTGAGCCTCACCGGCTTCACCAGATAATATTCTACTTTTCTACACGTGGAAAAGTAGAAAAATTATGAATTTAATATTGCATAAATACTAAAGAAATGACATCTAAGTTAAGCCTGTCTGCACTTTGCCATAGCTACCAGTGTGCCACACAAAAAAGGATGGACAGCATGCTTAATAAATCATACATTCACTCCCAGTCAAGAGATCTGGGTTAAATCCATTGTTCTTTTGCTCACCATGCCACCCCAGTTTGGACCAAGCCATATGCAAATCAGTCTTGACCCTGTGCCTCATGGGAACAGTCCAGACTGAACTGCCAAGCCAGGTCCTCCCTGGACCGGAAACAAGCATCTGGGACCGGTTTCAGGGTATGTCACCCTTCTTCAGTCAGACTAGCAGGAATTCAGTGGCACAGTGAGCAAGGGACCCATGCCTGTGCATACCCATCACACTTAGGGTGAAAAGTGCTATGCAAACAAATGATAGACCGAATGCTGAATAAATCATACATTCACTCCCAGTCAAGAGATCTGGGTTAAATCCATCGTTCTCTTGCTCACCATGCCGCCCCAGTTTCGACCCAGCCATATGCAAATCAGTCTTGACCCTGTGCCTCATGGGAAAGGTCCAGACCGGACTGCCAAGTCAGGACTTCCCTGGGCCTGAAGCAAGCATCCAGGTTTCTTTAGTGGTTCACCCTTACAAGAGCTCTGAATATTAATTAAGGTGGATACTTACACGCTAAACTAATAACTCAATTTCTTACAACAACCAACATGAAAAAGTACAAATAGCAGATCAAAAGACTCTGAGAGTGGTAGAAAGGGATTGTAGGGAGAAAACTAGATATGGAGTATAAAGAGCACCCCAAACTTATATGTCTAGGCTTTTTAGTTATCCATTTCAAATTTTCAAATGGACAAAACTAACTGTGCCAAAATCTGCCTTTTATGTTGAAACAAGACACTACTGAAAATTCTCCACTAGGAGGGAGTATTGCACTACCTTCCAAGAGTTTTCCCAATTAACCTTTAGTACAATAAATATTCCATCAAAATATCTACTCCAGAATATCATGGTCAAAATAGTGATTGTTAGACCTGGCATCTTTGGTGTGGTTTCCCCTGTCTTTTTGCTTCTGCCTCCTGTATTTCTGACGCTGTGCTGGATTTCGTTTTTGCTGGTATAGATGCTTTGGGCACTTTGCCACTGCTGATCAGTGTCAAAGTGCAAGTGCTCCCTGTGTAAATTATGATTGTAATTGGTTATCCATGATTGGCATATTTGTATCACCAAGAAGTGTGCCAGGGCTGGTGATACAAATGCTACTAGTGGGCCTGCCGCACTGATTGTGCCACCCACATGAGTTGCCCTAAAATGGTGTCTCAGGCCTGCCGCTGCAGTGCCTGTGTGCAGTCTGTGAACTGCCATGTCCTCCTGGTCAGTGTCGCCACTGGAAAGGCCCAACCCTTCCCTTTCTGTACACATTGGTCACCCCTATGGAAGGCCCAAGGTACCCCCTTGGGCAGAGTGCAGTGTATTTGAAAGGTAGAGCATGTACTAGTGCAGGTGACATGCTCTCGTAGTGAATGACAGCCATGTGCATTTTTCACTATTGTAAGGCTACCTTGCCCCTAGGCTATCATGGGGAATGCTGGCTACAGTGACTACCAGCATATCTTCCCATAGGAGCAAGGTAGGACCTAAAAGTCTGGTATCCCTGAACTCAGAATTTAATAACACTTATTTTAGGAAAGGTTGTTTTTAAATCCTGTGTTTGTCTAAAAGTTGCTCTTCTCTTGTCTGACCTTTCTGTGTGCCTTGGCCTGTTTGTGAATTAACTGTCTGGTTTGTGAGTGACAGGGGCTGAGTGGCTCCCAGATGCTTAATGGGCCATTCCTGGGCTGAATAGCCCCATCTGCATCTAGAGTGGTGGGAAGGGGTAGCACCTGGGCCTGAATAGGGCTGGGCCTGACTTCCACAATGCTGGCTCCACCTCCTGCTTGGTGGCTGACGACCCTGCCCCTCTCCTTGAATGGAAAGGAGAGGCCAGGAAAGCAAAGTGCTCAAGGTACACCCAGAACTGGTTCAGACCAGGCTTAGAGCCCTCCTGCACAAACGGAACAAAGACTTTTAGGGGTATAAGTACTGGGCCCATGACTACAGAAAATTAGATCATCCTGGAATCAAGAAGGAATCTCTGCCAAGGAGAAAGCTGGAAGACTGAAGAAGGAAGACTGTCCTGCTGTGTGCTGGTGGACTGATCTGCAGTTGCTTTGCTGCCAAGGAGAGGGGAAGGACTTTGTTTTGTACTGTGTCCCCTTGCTTGAAGGAATCTCCAAGGGCCTGAGAAGTGCTGGGTCCCTGTTAAGAAGTCCCAGGAACAAAAGGACTTCACCCCCAGCTTCCCTGAACTCTGCTGAGAGAGTTCTGTCCTTCCTAGAGTGCTTGGGCCAGTTGTGGTGACTCTGGAAGTTGTATCTGTGTTGGAAAGCTGGAAACCAAGATTTGAAAGACTACCTGAAAAGTTTCACGCATCGCTCGTTTGCGGAGCACATCTCCGTCAGTGCGAGGATATTGCCGCCGCCACGAAGGGCGAGATCGTCGCAGCGCCTGTTGCCGCTGCCAGACTCATCGCATCCTTTGCTTGCGGAACGCCCCAGTCTGGTGGGGGAAGATTACCATTGCAGCGAGTATCGTCGCAGAGCCTGTCGTCACTGGGTCACATTGTCGCACTGCTTGCTTGCGGACAACATCACATCACTGCGAGAGTCGTCGCAGAGCCATCGTATCGAGGGGCAGCGAGAGGAGAAGATAGATGCTGAGCAGCGCATCGTCGCCGCACTGGAGATCGCCGCCGCCCCGAAGATCGTCGCATAGTGCCTTTGCGAGACGATTCCTACGAAACCTACTCACCGGAATCCATACAAGGTATCGCATCCCTCCCCATACAGACCGGAGTCACTGCAAAACGCCCCCTTCATCCAGTGGGGTTGTCACATCGCCTCCCCAGGGTCTCAGGACTGCAGCTTTTACTTGGAACTTTTGTCGCATCTAAAGGTACTGTTGGCTAAAAACGTGACGCAACTGTGGATTATTTTAACACAACCTTAAGAACACCTTTGAAACCATATTCTTGAACTGTGTATGTTTGATTTTTGTCGTTTTGGTCTTGTTTAGTTTAGATTAAATACCTTTATTTTTCTAAATTGTTATGGAGTCCATTTGTGGTGTTTTCACTGGGTTACTAAGAGTGTTGATACACATACTTTACACGTTGCCTTCGATAAGCTGGACTACTCGTGCCAAGCTACCAAGGGGGTGAGCAGGGATTATCTGAAGAGTGTTTCCTCCTTAACCTGACTCGAAGCAAGGGTCCCTATTTGGACAGTGGTACCTACCACTGCCAACTAGAGACCCCCAGATCTAACAGTGATTAATATCATACGTTTGCAACCAAATTGTATTGTTAATAATTTGTTTACATGTACTATTATTTTATTTTACTTTTTTTGTGGTTGTGGGGTTTATTGAAGTGTTGAATGGGTAGTATTTTTAATGTATTGTTATATTATATGATATATATTATATATATATATCATATGGTTGTATAATTACTTTAGCATTTCTCTAACTGTTTTCAACTGTAGGATGAGTCGGAAAAAGTTGTAAGGTTGCGTCTACCCCGGTAGTTACCACGTCCTCTGTTGGTGAATCGTCCTTGTGTATCTTGACGATAGTAGTCCTCCTGAAGATATGGGTGTGTTTTTTTCTTGTCGTATAGCCTGATGTCTCTGGCAAGTTTCTCAAGTTTGCGGTTTTGGGTAGTTAGATCGAAGTCTTTCAGAGATGCCTCCAAATTACTAAGGGTTTCCTTTGCACTGGCGAAGTTGGCATCAGCTGCAATTTCTGCTTTGAGTGTCTTGATTTCGGAGGTAATAATTTGGATTTGTTCAGCGGCGGTTTCCACCCCCAACACCATCCAGTGGTGTGAGCAGTTGTTCGCCACGTGGCTGAATGCTTCCTTAAACTTGGGTACCTCGACGAAGATGGCTGGTTCAATTTTGATCTGTAGACCTATAGGGATGATTTTTTCTTTAAGGTATCTCGTGAGCAGATGACCGTGCCAGCGGGTGTGAACCAGTTTCTTTTCCAGCCGTTCTAAACGCGATATTTTATCTTTAAGAGAAAAGTCTATAGTTGGAACATTGGTAGAAAGAAAGATATTGTCCGGATTTTCCAAGAGTTTCTCAATGTACTCCTCCGAGTAAGAGAGTAGATCTCGTAAACCATAGTGTGCTGTTCCTGAATTAATCAGCAAAAAGGAGAAGAAACCTCGCAGACCACCCTTCAGACCCAGGGTGTAGCGATGGGGGCTCCCTTCGCTCCGGATGTAGCTATTCTTTATATGGCAGCTTTTAAAGACACCACTGTCCTGTGCGCACATAACCCATTCAGAGATCACATCTATCTCTGGATGAGGTACATCGACAACATTTTACTAATCTGGAATGGTGACCCAACAGACCTGACAACGTTTCATACATCGCTTAACGGCCAGTTACCTCACCTTCAATTTACTATCCAGTCAGATAACCAAACTGTGAACTTCCTGGATATTACTATTTATGAAGACGCAGGCCACTTGCTAACTACACTATTTCGCAAAGCAACAGAGAGAAATTCGCTTTTACAGTATAATAGCCATCACCCTCGAGCTCTACATGACAATCTGCCATTTGGACAGTTTTTACGCATCCACAGAAACTGCTCCGTCAAGGAGCATTATTTCGAACAATCTGATGACTTGTCTAAACGTCTCCAACAACGTGGATATCCTAGGCAATTGGTCACTAAAGCATGCAAAAGAGCTTGGTTTTACCCCCGGGAACACCTCTTGGCTCAAAAAGATCATGCCATCCAAGAAAATGATCGATTAGTCCGTGTCACCACCTTCTCCACCAAGAGTAACAAAATCAAGCATATCATAAATCACCACTGGAAACTGATCTCAGATGACATCAATCAAGCATGTACTCCTTTGCATGCTTTCAAAAAAGCTAAAAGTGTGAAAGACTATGTGGTACGCTCTCTTCTATCTACTCCTGACCAACCCACTCTAACATCACTATGGAATCTCCCACCAATAATAGGTCATTTCAGGCGCGGCCACTGCAAGGCCTGTGACTCCACGATTCAGACGAAAGAATTCCAACACAACCATGTGAAGGTGCAGCTTAAGTCACATTGCAACACAATGAACATTATCTATGCAATAGTCTGCCCATGTGACTTAATCTACATTGGCCAGACACAACAAAGGGCTAAAATGCGTATCCTCCAACACATGAGTAGGATACGTTGTGAGGTTCTAGGCGCACCCCTGGTGGACCATTTTAGATCAGCCTCCCATTCACCTGAAAGCCTCAAGTGGGTGATACTTGAAAAAGTGACATTAGGACCCCGTGGTGGGAACATTGCAACCATTCTTAACACCTGTGAACTCAAGTGGATGTTCTTATTTGACTCGATCCAATCAGGTCTCAATGAACATGATAGTTCATTTTCACAACTAGCCACTCTTCCTTAACACTCCCCTAAAGTATTATCATAACTAACTGATATCTGCTGATTTTTTGATAATACAATTGTGGGGATTTACCTATTTGCCTTGTGAGGTCTGACCCTGTATATGTCCAATTTCACTTGATAGTCCTTATTATATTTGTAATGACACGGATCCCTCAATGATCTGGTCACCAACAGTGCTACGTATTCAAATTTGACTAGGATATACTTCCTTGTTATTTAATCAGAAGGTTTTTACCGCATTTGACAGATACACCTGGGATTAGATACTGAAAGTGCATATATTTTCGACATATTTATACTGAATATATACATTGCATGGACATTACTACTATGAGTCCTTTTGCCATCTATGATAATGTAATATGGCCTTACCATCCTGTGATAGGTACGCCTTCTATGTTCAAATATTAATTTGCCTCCATCTAAATACCATTTGGGATCAGTTGCTGTAATTATACATTTCAGCCCTTGTATACTAAACACAACCATGCTTTATTGATTATTGTTTTTTGTACTCTACGGCACTGTATTATGGCCCTACCATCTTGTGATAGGTACGCCAGTGACATACATGTAATATTTTGTTCCCACCTAATTACCAGTCAATTATCGATATATCCACTTACTCTGGATACCCTTTGATTAGACTTGACTCCTAATACAATTTAACCACCTATCACTGTTGGCCCTTGCACATTTGCATCCCATCCCTTAATATCGGTTTTACTAATCTTCCGATCTTCTCTAAAATATTTATTTTAGTAAATTGCCACTACCTTCCCTATAAACGTCTAGTGCAGAGTCTTTTCACCCTGTCTACACGGAACCCGGCATTACGTGGCTCCGTTCCCATAGTTACCTAGCAATAATAGGAAGTGAAGTTGCCATTACACTCTCAGCTGTGAACACGCCGGTTTGACTCTGACGCCGGTTCGACTTTGAATCCGGTAAGTCTTCCGGATGCCACGGCGCATTCTTCACCTCGCAAAGCTCTTGTCTGTAATATCCCTACGAGCACGCTATTAATTGATCCCATGTTCCATTCTATTTCTAGCGGGCGACTTCGGAATCAAATTACAGCGCCTCACCTTCAACTTGGGGACGACCGTCATATAATTCCTTTTCCCGGGTAAGCCCGCACGGGTATATTTTATAACAGAAACCATTTTCGGTCCCAACGTTTACGATTGACGTAGTCCTTTATAATTTCTAGAGAACTCGCCTAATCACCAATTGCCCAGCGTCCCCGGGCCAGCTGACGATTTCATCCCTAACGCATCAAGATGTAAGTCCTTTATTCTATTATATTGGCCAACCATGAGTTCTTGCTGTTAATATATCCTACCCCTCATTATACAGAAATCTAATATTTGGTACTTTTGTAAACTCCTTAGGTTTGCAACCTCTTGACAGCGAGTTTTCCTCGAATATTAATCTACAGATGAGCACCGATTCATTTAGGTATGCTCTCCACCAATTGTGTGCCTACTTAAATTATCTAACTTTGGTTTGTATTATACGGGTTTAGTGATTTATACCCAATTATTGATACTAATAGGTTGCTAGCCCCCTACCAGTCCTGATGAAGACCCCGCCGCAAGGTTTCAACTAATTCCTGCAATCCAGTGGGTCGAAACGTCGACAACCGTCCTCAATACCCCAGCCCCACACTTGAGACTATTACATTAATGTATTACATGGGGCATGTGTTTGTTTAAGTGATTCATTTGGATTTATTATTGTCCTTATACCACAATTGATTCACAATTGTTCAAGATTTTTGTCTGTTTTTATTGTCACCATCCCCTACCTGCACTATCCTCACCTTATCACTCCTCCCGTACTCCCAGGGGCACTATTCAACCTTTCAAAAATGAGTAATGTTGGATACTATATCCTGGTTTCATCTACATTGTGATTAAAACATTGTAGACTCATTAAGTGCATTATTACCTTTATTTAATTCTGTTGAAATGTATGCTTTTTCGCTGGGACCCCTTCCCTCTCAGTAACATTGTGACCCAGGTCCCAGTGACTTGTCTTGGGTAAACCCCCCCTTTGTTAACTTACATCGAGTTAATGTGGTCTCACATGTTCAGGTTACAGTCAAGGATTATGTCCAAAGATTTGGCAGAGTCCACGATGGTCAGCGGGCTGTTTAAGGCTGCGATGGCCTTGATCCACATCTGAATTTCCTGGTTGGCTTTTGAGGGGGAGATCAGGAGAAATTCTGTTTTCTTTGTGTTGAGTTTCAGTTGGTTAGCGGCTAGCCATTGGAAAGTTAGTTTCAGGGTCTCGTTCAGGGAGAGGATCTCCTCGAGTGATGCAATATTGATGTATATTTGGGTGTCATCCGCGTACATATGGTAGATGATGTTGGCGGTACGAAGAACTTCAGTGAGTGGCTCTAAGTAAAGATTAAAGAGGGTGTGTTGGACCTGGGGATACCAGTCCACATGGGGTAGCTTAGCAAAGAGCAGATAAGGCTAACTCCTAGGTATCTTGTGTTGTGTTAGCATCTCACTTACAGTACCTCAGTGTTCCAACCACTAAAATAAATGACACCACACCTGTTTAGAAAAATATTGGTTCCTTTTATAAAAGCTCTGTAATGTATCTTTCACTGTAGCAGTTTTCAAATTCAGCACAGTACATTGTTTATGCAATTAGTAGATTTCACACAACCTTAAGTACATTAATTGTTGCTTTTTGTCTTCTCCTGCAAAAAGAGTTACAATAGGGACTTCTGCCCCCTCTTTGTACATTTAACACAGTGTAAACAGTGTACCAACAGGATCTGTTCCTTCTGGATTGAAATTAAATAGTGCCTTACCCTCAGGGTCACAGCGATAATAATAGTTAGAGGTTGCGGCTACTCGTTACACCTCTCCACAAGTTCTACTCGGGTACATTTACTCCATACATCCAAATCACTAGATAGAAACAAGCAGGTTCAGTTATTCAGTACATTTAGTTTGTTAGCTTTCTCTATAGTACCCTTATTTGGTTGGTTTCCCACAGTAATTCCACTGGCCTAGGCAGAACAGAGTAAACACAGGCCTCCCCTCCCCTTTTGAGAGGTTTTATCTCTGATCAAACTTCACTATTCCGTTTCCCCTCTTTTGGGTTCTATGAGGTGCTTGGTAGATTCTCGACCCTGTCCTAGGACAGTCTCCACCCAGAAGAGGAACACCCTAGATCAGTTAGTTCAGCCAGAGAGGCACGCCGATTGAAGTAAGTTCAGCTGGTTTGGTGTCCGCCGGTGCGTTACTCTATCTAGGCCCAAGAAACTGACACCACTGCAGGCTGGTTGACGATCCTCCCCACCCACCAATTCAGTGCCCAGCTTATTTTGTTCTAACAGGGACTCAGGCAGTTCGTACGCGTGTCCACTCAGTTCTCAGACAGAAGACAGTCTCCTTTAGTTCTCGGCACCTCCGACAGCTGGTCACCAGACACGCTTGCCAATGCTTCCGCTTCTCCTCCCACGACGGCTTTCCTCAGCGGAGTCTCCGTCCAGGCCCGACCTCCTCCGGCGGCTCTCCTCCCCTTCTCCGACGTAACCACGTACTTGTCAGGAAGAAGACGCCTCAGCCTCTGCCTTCACCGCGGAGAGCTCCCGTCTCCTAGGCTCACCCCAGGCAACGATGTCGACAACTCGCCAAACACCTCGGTCGACTAGCTCTCACCAGCCCTCGCCTCGCTCTTGCAGCGGGGTACTCACGTCACAGGCCCTCACTCCAGGATGAATCAACCGTGCTCCGCCAGTCACCTCAGCACACTCCAGGTGAGTTCCGCCTTAGGTTCTGTTAAGTACTTTACTGCGCTCCACAATGTAGAACTTCTCTCCTCAGGTCAAGGGTGCGTCAGGTTTTCCGACAGTTACTAGATGCCCCTTCCACTTGACTACCTGACAATTGCCCACAACTTAAGAAGGGCAATGTAGGGTCATCTGACCAGAAGTTCTTCTCAGGTCGTCGGACATCCACGACCAAATCACTCCCGGGTTCGGTCCACAGGCAGGGGGACACGTCAGTAGGTTAGAACAGCCGGCCCAAGGGACAGTCAATCCCCAACCAATGCGTCTACCTCCCCACACTATAGCCTCATTCCGTGTCAGTTCCTAACCAGCCTTCTGGTCACTCCAAACTCCACCAAAATGGCCACCCTGCTTCTGGCCTTATATAGCCCAGGCTCTGGCTACCAGAACCAGCCAGAAGGTTCTAGAATCACCCCCATGCAATCCTATGGCCTCAACTCCTGAGGTAAAGATTATGGCAGTTACAAGCCACCATTTCGTGATTCTGTAACCAACATTGTGATGAGGGAAATGAGGCCTAACTAAAATAAATACTCAAAGGGAAATAGCAGCACCTAACCCCCCCTGGACAACATCAACAATTTCCAGTGGACATAAAAAAATGACAAGGGTTAGGAGGCAGAAAGGGGAAAAAAATATTTAATAGGAGGGACCACCCAAAGGGCTGACAGGTCTAACAGGGTGGGTGACAGGGTTGAACCTACGATACTACACGATACTCAGTCCGGTTTTAGAACCGGCTACAGCACCAAGACTGCGCTGCTGGAGGTATCTGAGACTATTAGGGAATCAGTGGACAGGGGCGAGGAGGCCATGTTGGTTCTCCTCGACCTGTCCGCTGCATTTGATACTGTATCACATGATATTCTTACTGCCCGTCTACACCAACTGGGGATTGGTGGCACAGTCCTAGCTTGGATCAAATCTTTTCTATCCGGTCGTACCCAAAGGGTACTGATGCACCCATTTGAATCAGAGGATAAACCCCTCATGTGTGGTGTACCTCAAGGCTCCGCCTTGAGCCCTCTATTATTTAACGCTTATCTGGCCCCGCTTGCCAGGGTAGTTGAGTCTTGGGGGGTCAGGGTGGTCTCATATGCTGATGATACTCAGCTTGTTTTTTCATTCAGAGACCATTCTGACTCCCTCTTCTCCAACTTCAGAAACTGCCTTGGCAACATCTGCACTTGGATGGCTGCCAATCATTTGGCGCTAAATACGGATAAGACCGAGGTCCTCTTTTTTAGCCAGAAGTCTACTCCCCCTGCTAACATATGGTGGCCCACCGTCCTAAACCCCCCTCCTACACCTGTGCAGTCTGCCCGCAATCTGGGCTTTTTATTCGACAATACTTTGTCCTGTAAAGCCCAGGTTAATAAAGTTTCAACGGCCTGTTTTAATAAACTACGCATGATAAGGAAGATTTTTCCCTATCTTCCCCAGTCCTCCCGCAAAACGATTGTCCAGGCACTTATCATGGCACATCTTGATTACGCCAATAGCTTATATGCAGGTGCCCCTCTATATCTCATAGACAGACTGCAAATCGTTCAGAACGCGGCAGCAAGGCTTATTGGCAACATCCCCACTCGCAACTCGGTCAGAGGCTATCGAGATGAGCTACACTGGCTGCCTATAGCCAGACGCATTGACTTCAAAATCCTGATCCTTGCCTTCCGGGCAATCCATGGAACTGGCCCGGCCTATCTGAGCAAAAGACTCAAGATATCTTCTTCAGTTAGGCATTTGAGATCTGACAGCCTCCGTTTACTGAATGTCCCCAGATTCAGACTGGCCCGTAGTGGTGGCAGAACTTTCAACGTTATCGCAGCCAAGCTCTGGAACAGCCTTCCTCTGGACCTTAGGTTCATTGAATCGGAGCAAGTCTTTCGACGCAAACTAAAAACCTTGCTGTTTTCCAAACGTTGACATAATTAAGGCTTCCCTGTTGGTCTTTTGGATGGTACTGAACCTGGCAACCTCTCCTGTGATATACATGTAATCTTAGCGCCGGGACACCCCCGTCGGAGGTAGCCGCGCGATTTATAAGCGTCTTAATAAATAATAAATAAATAAACCTTGGGGGGCTCCAACCGTGACCAGGGTGGGAGCTGATAGGTTGCCGTTAATGAGGAACCTCTGAGATCGGTTGTGGAGTCTGTATAATCCCTGTGGTATATCCCATGGAATGTTAGTATGGAACCTTGGGTGGGATCGAGCAGGGTAATTGTTTTAACAGCATTTGCGAAATGAGCCTCTTAAAACTGAGACTTGCCTGTTTTCTCCTGAAAACTATTCTACACTTACTGTGTGCCCTTTCATCAATTCAACAGTCACCTAAATCAGTGCCATCACTGCCTCATGCTTCCACATCCATAAGATCCTGAGGGAGATTTCCAAATGACTCTTAATCAATACCCATAAAACCATGACACACAATCTCATCACCAACACGTTGTGAAATGGAAACACCCTCTAGACTACGATCAACAAGCATATCAACAAGAGGCTACAGACCATTTAGAACTTAGCAGTCATAACCACTCTCAACATGCCGCAATGGTATCACATCTCACCTAACCTCAAGGAGCAACAAAAAACGATGAAGGACAGAATGCCTAACATTGTCAATCACCCCAGTTTGGATCCAGCCATGTGAAAATCAGTCTTGACTCTGCTGCCTATGGGTGCAGTCCAGGCCGAACTGTCAGGCCAGGTCTTCCCTGGACCGGTAAACAAGCATCCTGGGACCGTTTTTGAGGTTTCAACCCTCTTCAGTTAGGCTAGGTTGAATCCAGTGGCATAGTAGGCACCGGAACCTACATCTGGGCATACCCTTCCCATTTAAGGTGACTAAAGCAACACAAAAAGATGACGGCAGAATGCTGAACATGCAACAGAACATCGGGGCATATTAACTATATTTTCACTCAACACTGGGCAGAAAACACAGTTTTGTGAAATAGAGAGAGCAGAAATGCTCAATATATACAAAGATATGGAGCATTCCTGCTCTCTTCTTGCACTGTGTGCAATCTAGAAGTGCAGTCTGGGGTGTAAAAAAGGATGGATTTATGCCCAGATCTCTGTACTGGGGTGAATGTATGACATTGTTCTGCATTCTGTCCATCACCTGTGGTTTTTGCATAGAACCAACACAAGCACTCTTGCACCTTAGTGCTACGGCGCCTGCACTGTAGGCAGAATTTGTTTTGTGCAGGAAGAGAATACTTATAGGGAGAAATAAAGATATTGCTCCTCTTTACACATGGTTTGGGAGGCGTAATGTTTTGGCTCAATCTCAGCTTTACTCAACTTCGTAAATCTAGGATTGAGTCAAAAAACAATGGCGGATGCATGGGAACGGCCATGCTCCACCCATGGAACAAGTTCCCATGACACAAAGTAATGCAATGCAGGAGTAAAATCACATGCCAAGTCATGCATATCTGACTAGCGTGGCTTTGTAAATCCCAACTAACATTTTGCATTGTGGCTGCGCGGAAAAATGGCTCAACCACAACAAAAGGTTTTAGTGAATCTGTGCCCTTGCGTCACTTTTGCCACTCTGGTGCATATTGAAACCATTCCTTTGCTGTTTTTGTGTGGCTAGCTGCTACCTGACTATATTGAACTTCTAGTTGATGCTTTAGATTGACTACTTTGACTTCAGATACCGAAGCACAAGCAACACTGTGACCATCAAAAGTAGTTGAAACAACAAATGTATAATATGAGCTTGAGTCTTCAACTGTGTTGCAACTACAGCAGACCGCTTAGTACTTTTTAGGTGCACATACCTTGCCATGACACCAATAGGGTTGTGTAGGAAAGACCCATTTTGACACTGTTTATTTTAAGTTTTTTAGAAACCAAAACTTTTTTACAAAGGGTTTTGTTTAGGACACCTGTGATTTCATGCGGTCTTAATTGACTGCTTAGCTGTAGAGGAGATTTCTTCCTTAAATGTGAATCCATTATATTGATCACATGGTAACTGTGTTTCATGTCATGGTGCAGATCTTGGGTAACAGCCTAGGGCATTTTAAGGTACCAACTACTTACATTTGTCTTGGCGGGGGAATATAAGCATTAAACATGGTGTATGGATTTTTAACTTACATTTTTTCTGAAGCTAGAAATCTCATTTCCAGCCACATGAACGATGAAACATCCTGTGATTAGAAATGGTGTCTGAGGAATGACATGTATGCCACAGGGTAAAGAGTGGGGGCTAGGAACTTGGAGACGAGGGGGATAGAACTCTTTGGACAGTGGAGAGGGGCTCTGCCAAACGGAACTTGATGCAGGAGGATGAGGAGCAGCCGGATCAGGAACAATAGGAGCAGTAGGGTACAGGATGTCCTATGCCAGGGATTCTTTTGGAGATCCCTCTCCACTTGGCTTTAGTGTAAGTGGAAGAATTTTCCACCCTCATGAATTGCTGATGAAGCTGTCCTTTTTAGTTTTTGCCTAAATATGGCTTGCTTTATGTTTGGGAAATCTCTTGTAAAAAATGTAAAAATTAAATCTTAAAAGGGGCTTAGATACTGCTCATTAGTTACCTTTACTTGCCATTGGTTGACTCACATGTCACTCTCGTTTCTTTCTTTTCTATCAGTCAGCACTCCTCCTGGCCTCCAGCTTCCTCTTCCTAGTCTGGGAGTCTTCATCCATGCTGTGGAGCTTGGACAAAGTACTGCTTCCTGTGGCCAGTTTCATTCCACTGGTCAACTTCTGCATGTATTCTTTTTTATTTTATTTCTGAGCATACAAAAAAAAGTACATGTGTTTGCAGTCCCTCTCCTACATCCTTGCCCTCCTTCCTCATTACGTAGTTTCCCACCTCTATGTGGTCTAACCCTCCCCCATGTGACCTTCCCCTGGCTGTTTCCAGATCTACCCCACCCCGCTCCTGCTCCCAGTGATTACACCCAACCGCCTTTAGCCCTTACCGCCACCTGTCTGATGTCTTACCCACACTCCTCCCTCTTGTTGTTATCTTCGCTGGGACTGACATTTTTTAGGAGTAGAAATAGAGCTTTCACTTGCCCCTGCTTCTGCCGTGCTCTGTTAGCAAACCCTATAGAGGGAATTCACACACCAGATTCCTTTGTGTTTCCTGTGTGAGAAATTGGCCTGGCATATGCTGTCCACTATTCCAGTGGGCACCTTGCACCAGTAGTAACGACCCTTATTGATGGTAGGTTAAAGACAACCTTAATAGAAAGCTATCCTAGAGGTAGCTGTGGAGAGCAGCCTTCAGGCTAAGTCTTGAAGGAATGTAAAGCAGTTTGTTTTCCCAGTCTATAATCTCGTGAATGACCAAATGAAAGGAGAACCATACCAAGTATATATAAAAAATATATGTATTTATTTTAAACAGTTGGCGCTGGCTAAGCTGCAGCTACCTAGTGCAGCAGGGGCATAGGGGCACCTAATTTTAAGACGTATTGTATAGTGGGACAACTACAGTGGATGGCAGATTGGTTGGCGGGTAAGAACTTTTTTTAAATTGGGTAACTCCCTGGAATTTTTAAAACATGGGCTTCTTCAGTCGCAGCTCTGTCCGGGTGCACAGAAGTTGCGCGATGCTCCTTACTTGTTTCATGTTGCATTACATTATTGGGCACAGGCGAAAAGGCTGGCTAGGTTGCCATTTCCGTACAGCCCGAATATCCCCCTATGTGGACTGTCTACTAGGCGTGGGGTTCTAATAATGATCCAAATACAGGGGTGGATACGGGAGGGGTGGGGACAGTCGGGGATTTATTTCTAGAGGGCTAACTGATGCCTCATGACGAATTTGCACGTGCTAACTCAGTGCCTGACACCTTGTTTCTCACTCATGCCGCTGTAGTGCGTTTCATTCGAACTTATTAGAACATGGATCAAACAGAACCCCCAACTTTCCATTTGCTAAATTCACTACACATTATGGGACATGGCCAACACTTGGTGAACTGGCTTTACCAAGGCTTGAGAGAACATTTGCATGTTCCACTGATACATCTTAGGCAGAAGTGGGACTTGATCTTGGGGCGGGAATTGGAAGATAGGGAATGGGCTCAAATGCTAGAACACCCTCGGCGAGACTCACGGAATTTCTGTTTATAAACGACAAAGTTATTTATACTACATAAAGCATACCTTGCCCCGGCAATGATACGAAAGATGTTTCCCATGGTGTCCGCGGCATGTCCGCAGTGCAAGACCCCTGAAGCTGATTTCCTTCATATGATATGGTACTGTCCGTTGCTGCAGGGGTTTTGGTCAGAGGTTGTCCGGTGGTTGAAGGTGTTGACGGAGCGCACACCATGGGACACAATTGAGGCCTGCCTTCTAGGACTATTCCCCCTCCCGAAGAAGGCAAAATTGCCACGCAGATTTACAGGGTTGGCTTTGATGTTGGCAAAACGTATGCTAACACAATGCTGGAAGTCTGCTCTAGCGCCGCGAGTGGGCGCTTGGGGCGAAGAAGTGGGCAGGTGGGCAGTTGCTGAAAGGGAGGCTTTACACCGCAAAGAATACAGAGGACTGTGAAAGCAACTGATTTCACTGGACTGGGCACACCTAGTGGAACAATTCAAGGCCATGGAGGGAGTTGAGCCCGTGATATCGCAATATGGTATGCGGGAAAGTGGTACAGTTGTCTAGGAGCTAACAAACTCATGCCTGCCCACACTCTACCTGAGTGCCTCCCTTTCTCTCCTTTATCTCTTTCTTTATCCCTCCCCCTTTTGTCTCTCCTTCTTCTTGTTCCCCCCTTGTTTCCCTTCCTCTCCTTACCCACCTCAGTGCACACCCTTTTCTGGTGCTCTCAGACCTGACACGCACCGGACGCAGGAACATCAGCGTGATGTACAGTCTATGTAGCAGCACGTATGTTACTTGTTTCGTTGGGGTATTGTTTGGGGTGGGTTATTTTGGGTGGGGGGATGTAATGGGTACTGCACCGGATACTACTTATTAGAATCGTTATTTGCTTTATAAATATACAGTTTGTACACTTATGCTGCAAATATTGCTGTACTTTCTGTAAAGTCTTTTCGCTCCATGTATGCTTTGTTTCAGCACGCGGACAAGATCCATGCCGAATTGCTCTTTTGCAATGTTCTCAAAATGCTTATGATTTATTGTGTACACGTGTATAGTATTTGCAGTGCTCAATAAAAATATATTTTTTTAAAAACAACAACCCAAAAATTATTCATTCTAAACACATCCCTCTAGTCTCTTTATGATGCTAGAGGCAAAAGTACATTCAGTAAACTTAATATCACACAGTAAATTAGCACAATATACGTTGAGCCCTAGGGGTGTACCAAACCATATATTAAGAAAGCTGTATAAGAACCACGACCAGCATAGACACAAGGCCTAGAGCCTTTAGAACCACTGGGACCACCAGGAACCACCCACGGTAGTGACACAGGGACCCATGGGGGATGCCTGCAGTGTGTGAATACAGCCGCGAAGCACCATTAACTTCTATGGGGAACGTTGCAGTTGGAATTTTAAAGTTAAAGGACATTTAGAAGAGGACTTTAAGCAAACCCCTTTAGAAGTAGGGGGTTCTAGAGCCAAATACCACGGGAGCACTGGAGTACTCGAGTTACCTCACCCAGAGAAGCTGGGTGCATAGGTGTCTTTTGGCGTCGGGTTTCGTCGTCGTTTTCAATGGCGATCTGCTGCAAAGTACTGCTGGCGTCCAAGTGGAAAGTGTCCGGTGTGATCCAAGCCTGGATTGGAGATGAGAAGGACCTGAAAGCAGAGGGGACAGTGTCTGGGTCACTTGCCAGTGACCAGGAGGACGATAGGCGGATGCCCACCGATGTCAGGTGATTACAGGTGATTTCAGGTGAAGATTGACTCTTCAGCCACGAGGACCAGGAGGTGTCGACGATGACCAGGTTCTGGAATCGAGCTGTATCACAAAGGATGTCGAGTGCTGCAGTCTCGGTTTCTGTATTGGACCCAACAAGCCTTGGCAACGGCAACCCACGCAGAAAGCAGAGATAGGCTTTGGTGCAGACCAGGAAGGTCTGAGGGACTCACCACTTGGTAGGGAGTCAGGACACATCTGGAACAAGCAGAGAAGCCCAAGGAAAAGCAGAGTTACCTTCAAGGTGACCCACCAGTCGACGGACCAGGGATTGGGAAGGAGCCTCAAGCTGAAATGCAAGAAGCAGACTCACGGAACACTCGTGGAGTGTAGGCCTTCAATCTTCGGTGCAGATGGTGCTCGGGCTTGGGCTACAAGCAACTCAAAGCAGAACTTCGGGAAATCTTGAGAAGTCAATGTACTAGCAAATGTGCATGGTGTTCAGGAGTTCTGGTTCCACATCAATCGTGAGGGCTGCGGGTCTCAGCTTTGGTGGGGACTCGTGTCGGCCTCTGACAATTCTGGAAATCCTCTTCCTGTTTATTTATTTATTTGTTAAGTTTGTAAGGCACTCAGCTACCCAAAAAGGGTTTCCCAGCGCCAGGACGGAGACTTGGTAGTAACGCAGGACCTTCAGCAGATGTTACTGATCAAACAGCCAGGTTTTGAAGTTTTTTCGAAACAGCATGTAATTGGTTTCTTTACGGATGGCGGTAAGGAGAGTATTCCAGATGGATAGGCCTAGATAGGAGAATGATCTTCCTCCCATTCTGGAAAGTTTAACTCTGGGCACACAGAAGTTTCCCAAGGTTTCAGATCTTAAATGGCGGGCAGGTACTTAAGGACGTACTAGTGCTTGGAGATATTTGGGAGCTGTACCTGCTTTTATCCTAAACATATAGCTCAGTGCTTTGAACTTAATATGGTTCTCCACCCTGAGCCAATGTAGGTCATGTAGATATCCAGAAAGGCTGGAGGTCTCAGGGATCCTGCAAAGCAACCTGGCAGCAGAATTCAGGATTAGCTGCAGTCTGCGGACCACGGCTTTGTCTGACCCAAGATAGAGAATGTTGCCGTAGTCAAGTCTTGATGTAATAAGAGCGTTGTCTATGGTCTTCTGAGTGGAAACGGGCAACATCCATGGAATCTTCTTGAGCCATTTTAGAATCGTGAAACATAGTGTAGCTACCTTAACAGATTGTTGGTGCATGGACAGTGTGTTGTCCACAATGATGCCCAAGTTCCGAACATGGCTGGAAGGTTCAGGGAGATTACCCATTTGAGTAGGCCAATGGGAAAGTTTCCAAAGGTCTTTCTGTTTACCCAAGATGAGAACCTCAGTTTATCACCATTTAGTTTTAACTGGTTTTTGGTCATCCAATTGGAAATGTCGGTGAGGCCTTGTTTGAGATGGGAAGGAGCAAGTGGATTAGAGTTAGAGAGGGAAAAGATGATTTGGGGATTGTCTGCATAGGTAAACAGAGTCAGTCCAGCTTGGTCTGCTATGTCCGCTAAAGGTCTAACATAAAGGTTAAATAGCAGTGGACTCAGAATTGAGCCCTGGGGTACTCCGTGAGGTGAGGCATAGATTTTAGAGCAGGCTGTGGTTGACATGATTTGCAACGTACGACTTCCTAGAAAGGAAATGATCCACTTCAGTGCCGCACCACATATGCCGGCGTTTTTAAGCGTATGTATTAGCTGTTTGTGCGAGATGGTAACAAAAGCCGCACTAAGGTCTAATAAAATAAGTGCGACTGTTTGACCTTCATCCGGAAGTTTACGGAGCTTTTCGGAGACACCCAGTAATGCTGTCTCTTTGGAGTAACCGGCCCGAAAACCGGATTGAGAAGGATGGAGAGAGTTATTGTTTGTCGTGAAGCATGTTAGAAGTGAATGAACATGTCTTTCTCTTCGAAAAGACAGGTAAGAGAGAAATGGGTCTATAATTGGACAGTACCTCAGAGTCAGTCATAGGTTTTTTCAGGAGGGGGGTTACAATTGCATGTTTCCAGGGAGTTGGTACAATGGATTGTAGAAATGAGGTATTAGGAGTATTGAGAATCACCTTCAAATGAGGGTTATCAAGTAGTTTCAGAATGTTGATGGGGACGGGATTATTGGGTGAACCTGATTTAATGCTTTCGAGGGTGGTTTTAAATTCGTCCATACCAACTGTCTAGGATGCCCGTAGAGACAGGGGAAGTTGCATTATCCTCTTCATTAGTGGGAATTGTGGTGTCGGGGTTGGAATTATTCATTTCCAAAATTATATTTTCAGTTTTCCCATTGAAAAATTTAGCGAGATTATCGTGTTGCAGCTACTTCGGAGTCTGTCGGGAGCTTCAGAAATGCAGACCAGCAAGATGCTTCATTGGTGCCTGCTTAAGCAGGGGAGCCACTCCTTGACCCCAAGGGAGATTCTTCCATCCTTTAGTCTTTAGTAGCGCATCAAAGTTCCAGGATTCAGTGTCAGAGTTTCGTCCAGGTATAATCTAAAATCCTGTTGCCAGGGGTCCCTTACTTATATTAAGAAAAGGGGTTGGACATACTCTGGGGACCCACTTTTGGGAGGGTCTGGAAAGAGGGGTGGTTACACCCATTTCCTTTGTCCAGTTTCATGCCAGAGCAGGGGCTGATAGCCCCTGTAACCAGTTAGAACTGGGCTATGCACAGGGACAAGAAATGTGCCCCTAGTTCTGATTTCAAAGCACTCTCAGAGGGCACCCACCCAGCCCCAATACACAAAAGCCTTTGTGGGATGTGGTTACACCTCCCTGTGACAGGAAACCTATTGTCCAGGCCTCCCCTGCCAGAGTTTCGTCCAGCAGCAGGAGGCCAGACTCTCGTCTGTGACTGCAGCATCCATTTTGTGATGCCAGGGCTCTTTTAAACTATTACCCGTTAGACCAGTGTGTACATGTCTCTCCCTATAAAAGGGTGAAATTCTACCCCCACCACCAGGACTGGCAGGGGGTAGTATTCCAAGGTGTTTGACACCAAACACAATATGTTTCCATGCAGCCATTCCAAAGTTAGCATTTACCGCGAGGTTATAATGCACTTAAGTGTATATGATCTGGCTGCATTTAAGAACACCCTCAGAGAATAGGCTCTGAAAGCTGCAGAGGGGCCCAGCTCATCCATGGGCACCCTCTCACCAAAAACCAAGCACTTTGCCTTCAGGATGGATAAGGCCTGTCATAAGAGTGACTGATAGGTTTATATGTGTCAGTGATTAAAGGTAGATATAGGTTACCTATATCCTAGTAAGGGGTGCATGCACCACCTTACCCAGGCTGCAGTAGCTGTCCTGTGGTGTCATTTTGGAAGGCTTCCCAGGGGTGGCATAATACATGCTTCAGCCCCTGGTAGGCCTATGGGGTACCTATGCCCTTGCCTAAGGTACAATATACTAGGGACTCACAAGGGTACCCCAGTAACCAAACTGGAGTGCACCTAAAGTACATACAATCATTTTAAAGAGGAAGCAGCTAGGTTGTGGTCCTGGATAGCAGGGCCCCAGCCAGACTAAAGTTGAAAAACAGTGAAACACCAGCAAAAAGTGGGGGTAACCATAGGAAGCAGATCCTACTCTCCTACACAACCCCCTGCCCCCCTCAACACAGGGACATTAAACTATCCTTGACCAGTTGAGTCTTCATGTTCTAAGTGGAAATATCTGGAGAGTCCATCCGCATTGGCATGGTTACTCCCAGGTCTATGTTCCACTGTATAGTCCATCCCCTGTAGGGAAATGGACCACCTCAAAAGCTTGGGGTTTTCAACCTTCATCTGTTTTAGCCATAAGAGGGGCTTATGGTCAGTCTGAACAGTGAAGTGAGTGCTAAACAGCTTCTTCAGAGCCCAAACCACAGCAAAGGCCTTCCTCTCAATAGCTGACCAATGTATCTCTGTCAACAAAAACTACTGGCTGTTCCTGACCTTCATCATTCAATTGTGACAGCACAGCTCCTACCCTCAACTCAGATGCATCTGTTTAGACAATGAATTCTTTGGAGTAGTTAGGACTTTGCAGAATTGGTGCAGTGCACATGACCTGCTTCAGGTCATCAAATGCCTTTTGACAGCTGGCTGTCCACTGAACTTTATTAGGCATTCTTTTAGAAGTTAAGTCATTCAGGGGTGTCACAATGGATCCATACCCCTTGACAAATCCTCCGTAATACCCCATCAGGCACAAGAAAGCTCTGACCTGAGTCTGGGTAGTTGGAGCAACCCATTCTATCATGGTCTGGATTTTGCTCTGTAATGGTTGAACCTGGCCTGCACCTACAAGGTGGGCCAGGTACACAACCTGACTCTGCCTTTTCAGGCACTTAGTAGCCTTGATAGTTAGGCCTGTCTTCTGCAGGGCCTCCAAAACATTTATCAGGTGGACCAGGTGAACCTCCCAGGTGGAGCTAAAGACAGCACTATCATCTAGATATGCTGCACTATAATCTTCCAGGCCTGTTAGGACTTTGTTCACCAACCTTTAAAAGTGGCAGGTGCATTCGTCAAACCAAAGGGCATTACCACAAATTGATAGTGCTCACTGGGGGTAGAAAATACTGTCTTTGACTTTGCATTATCAGCGAATCTGATCTGCCACTAGCCAGCTGTAAGATCAAATGTGCTCAGAAACTTGGCTGAGGCCAAAGTATCTATAAGCTCATATGCTCTTGGGGTTAGATGGGTATCAGTCCTAGTGACTGCATTGAGACCCCTGTAGTCTACACAAAACCTAATCTCTCTTTTCTTTTTTGTATCCCCCCTCCTGCCTTCCAGCTGCTCCTCCCTCCCACTTGGCCATTTATGGAGGTCGCCGCACGGTGGTAAGCTGTGACCTGTCCCTGCTTGCAGGACCTGTCGCTCCACACACCGCGCGGCTCCCCCCGTGAGTGCCAGGAACCCTGACCCCTCCGCTGCTGCCTCGCTACAGCCATGTGCCTGGAGTGCTGCTGCCCGTATCTTTAGCCTGCGCCTTAGCCTGTGCCCCTGTATTGCCAGTCTACTGTTCTATTTTTTTGCTGTCTCCGTGCACCTTTCTGCTACTTCTCCCCCTCTCCGCTCCCCGCCACTGCTCCCCTGTAGCCCCCCCACTTTTCTTTTTTGTATCCCGCCCATTGGTTACCCCGCTCCCGCCTCCCAGCGGCTCCTCCCTCCCACTTGGCCATTTATGGAGGTCGCCGCACGGTGGTAAGCTGTGACCTGTCCCTGCTTGCAGGACCTGTCGCTCCACACACCGCGCGGCTCCCCCCGTGGGTGCCAGGAACCCTGACCCCTCCGCTGCTACCTCGCTACAGCCATGTGCCTGGAGTGCTGCTGCCCGTATCTTTAGCCTGCGCCTTAGCCTGTGCCCCTGTGTTTAGTTTCTGTATTTTGTATGTATTTGTGCCATAGCCTGTGCCCCTGTATTGCCAGTCTACTGTTCTGTTTTTTTGCCGTCTCCGTGCACCTTTCTGCCACTTCTCCCCCCTCTCCGCTCCCCGCCACTGCTCCCCTGCAGCCCCGCCCACTTTTCTTTTTGTATCCCGCCCATTGGTTACCCCGCTCCCGCCTCCCAGCGGCTCCTCCCTCCCACTTGGCCATATATGGAGGTCTCCGCACGGTGGTAAGCTGTGACCTGTCCCTGCTTGCAGGACCTGTCGCTCCACACACCTCCGCAGCTTCCCCCCGTGAGTGCCAGGACCCCTGACCCCTCCGCTGCTGCCTCGCTACAGCCGTGTGCCTGGAGTGCTGCTGCCAGTATCTTTAGCCTGTGCCTTAGTCTGTGCCCCTGTGTTTAGTTTTTGTATTTTGTATTTATTTGTGCCATAGCCTGTGCCCCTGTATTGCCAGTCTACTGTTCTGTTTTTTGCCGTCTCCGTGCACCTTCCCGCCGCTTCTCTCCCTCCCGCTCCCCGCCGCTGCTCCCCTGCAGCCCGCCCACTTTTCTTTTTTGTATCCCGCCCATTGGTCATCCCGCTCCCGCCTCCCAGCTGCTCCACCCTCCCACTTCTCCATTTATGGAGGACGCCGCACGGGAGCACAGCGGAAGGGCACAGCGGGCGTGCCGATTGTGCGCCGAAGGAGTGCCAAAGGCAAGCCCGTCTACGCCCGTCCGCGACTGGAACGCGCCCAGTGCCAGGACCCCTGGTCCTCAATGCTGCCACCGCACCCGAAGATCCTACGACGCCGCCACCCTCCACACACTCAACGCCGGCAAAAACACCGCCTGCAACCAAGCCACCCCGAGGCGCACACACGGTCCCTTCACCTGCCAAGCCTGCCGATTCACCTGCCTCCGACCCTGCACCGCACCCGCCAAGCCGAGCACCAGCAACAACCACCTGAAGTGCATCCTGCTAAACACCCGCTCCGTCCACAGGCACGCCGTCGAACTCTGGAACCTCCTCGACACCACATCACCGGACATCGCCTTCCTCACGGAAACCTGGATGAATGCCTCCTCAGCCCCGACATCGCCATAGCCATCCCTGATGGCTACAAGATCACCCGGAGGGACCGCGAGGAGGCATCACAATCGTCCACAGAAACACCATCCGCATCACGACCAACTCCGACGACACCCTCACCGCCGCCGAACACCTTCACTTCCAGATCCACACAGACCACAAGACCACCCTTAGAGGCACCCTCATCTACAGATCCCCGGACCACGCACACAATTCAGCTGAGCCATCGCAGACTTCGTCAGCCCACACGCCCTCACCTCCACAGACTACATCCTCCTAGGAGACCTCAACTTCCACCTGGAGAACAACAAGGACTGCAACACCGCCTCCCTGCTGGACAACCTCGCCAACCTCTGACTCAAGCAACTGGTGAACACCCCCACCCACTACGCCGGCCAGACGCTTGACCCCGTCTTCACCTCCAGCAAGCACATCTCCTTCAGCCACTCCACCGGACTACACTGGACAGACCACAGCTGCATACACTTCGACTTCAGGAAAACCACGAACCACCATCACCCGCAACGGGTTCCCCGCAGAAGCTGGAGCAAGATCACCGCCGACCAGCTCGCCACCACCCTCAGCCAGAACCCGCCCACCTACATGACGGACCCCGACGAAGCAGCCCGCAACCTCACACAGTGGCTCACCGACTGTGCCGACAAACTCGCACCACTGAAGAACCCTCCTTGCAGACCCAGCAGCAGCAAAGCTTTGTGGTTTACCAACAACCTCATAAACTCCAACAAAAACTGCTGCACCCTCGAGAAAGCCTGGCACCACGACCAGACAGCAGAACACATGACTGCCCTCAAGAACGCCACCCGGAAACACCACCAGCTGCTCCTCACCACCAAGAAGACAGCATTCAAAGAAAGACTGGACAACAACACCCACAACAGCAAGGAACTCTTCAGCATCATCAAAGAGCTCTCAAATACCAGCGCCTGCAACAACGACATCATCCCCTCGCAAGACCTCTGCGACTCACTTGCCTCGATTTTCCACCGCAAGATCGCCGACATACACAACAGCTTCGGCACACAAACCACGCACCCTACCACCGAACCAGCACCCCCCACCACCACCCTCTGCACTTGGACCCCTGTCAGCACCGAAGACACCACCCACATGATGAACACCATCCACTCCGGCTCCCCTACTGTTCTGACCGACTTTTTCGGCCCTTCCTTGAGGGAAGGTGATTGGAGGTGACTTCAGTCTACTATCATTCTAGTGAAAGGATTGGAACCGTAAATAGAGCCTATTCACAAGGCGTGCCGATTAGTTCTGTACCCTTTTCCTTAGATCAGGGCTTATAAACTTATATGAGGGGATAGATTCATTAATACTAGTGATAATCTGTCCTTCTGTAAGAGTGTTAGTATGCCTTCCATGGAGTTATGCTTATTTCGGGCCTTGTAGGCCTCAAACGGGAGAGACTCCATCTTTCTTTTTGCCCCGGCAGCTTGAGATGCTTCTAGGTCAAATGTAATGTTTTAGTTGTGAAGTGTTGTTCGCTTGGAGAGAACCGGCTCAGGCTGGCCCTTATCGAAAGACTGTATTTTTCTCCATTCCGAAGACACAACATCAGGCCGGCCGGCTGGGAACGTGTCCTTGGTACGGGGAGGTACAATAATTTGGTGGGCGGCAGGTTACTGACCGTAACTTTCCATGAAGGGACAAGCTTCCATATTAGTGAAAGCATGAGGCAGTGAGTTAGTCAGTCTGTAGGCGGCAGCTAGCCGTTAGCATCAATGCCATTAATTATTTCAGGGCAGACAGTCGCCATTTTAAAGTCCGAGACAGATCGAGAAGCTGATACTCTCTTAGAAAGATTGAAGTTATTTTAGCTGGAGCAGCTGGCGAGCTTTGGCCTTTAAGATCAGAGCATTCCGAGTGAAGCAGTTAGTTAAGAGAACGAATACCAGAGCGGTTGAAACTGAATTATAGGATTGAAGCTGAGAAGTGAAGATGGTCCGTGATTGAGAGGAGAGAGGAGTAGTGCAGAACAGCTAGAGAGAAAGAGGCTGAGGAGAGGAAGGTTCTAGTGACTTGGAGGGAGGCGAAGGAGACAGAGCATAGCGGTGCAGACGTGTATCCGTGACTGCAGAGGTGTGACCCTAATGACGAGCCAAGACACAAACGAGAAGGGAACCCAGATGACTGCTGAGTCCAGACTTCCTATTACTAAGGTGACATCAACCCTTTTCTTTGTAACGTGCACATTCTAACCTTTCATTTTCCTTTGCAGGCTATATGTTATAGTATAGTGTTATGTTGATATTATTATTGCTATGTTAAATAAAGTAGCCCAGTTCTTAGTGAACCGGCATGTGCCTCTTATGAAAAGGTAACCTGTTCTTCTAGTCAGTTACTATTACGCGAACGGATGCAACTCCCGAATAATGAGGGAGAGAGGAGCCCTTGAAGTAGAGGATAAATCGCATAATATCTAATTTGGTTATCGTTGTGACTCATAATATCGTAGTATTCTACCCTTAGTAAATAGTAAGAGATTCCCCAATGAGAGCTAATGGTATTCATAGGAAAGCGATCGTCGTTGGGATGCGGCGTTATACCCACAGGATTGTGGCTTGTTTAGCGAGTACCAGGGAGGACACTGGTATGTATACCCACAGGATTGTGGCTTGTTAAGCGAGTACCAGGGAGGATACTGGTATCTATACCCACCGGATTGTGGCTTGAGAGAGCACTGGTTGTGGCCAGTGTGTAATGGTATATAATCAGGACTGCCCCAGGGTAGAATGGTCTGGGCCTGAGTTGCCGCGAGACTAATTGGTATATCGTAGAGAACTTAGGCATGTACATTGCTAATTCCCCATCCTTGGGTAGGAGACATAGATACCTGTTGTAAATAGGTACCAAGGAGGGAGGTGATTACGTTCCGGCTGGGTTGGCGGTGCTCTGATGAGCTGATTCTATCTGGTCCGAGAATCCGGTCGTTACATCTGGCGTCACAAACTGTTTACGAAGCCTGTGTGCGCTGTATTGTTTTTATCTTGTTGGTTTGCGCTCGGCTCGTACGTGGTTTATTTTGTATATTGTTTGTTAATAGTTGTATATATCTTTTTTGTTTGTCAAAATGTTTTTACGAATATCGAAATCCACTTTCAAATTGCCTGTTAAAATTCCCGGCTGGGAATCAACGCCTTATGAGGCCTTGGCCCATGAGTGGGCCGATTCTACTGGTTTGAGTGAGAATTGGAGTTCTTGTTTGGAGCTGGCGGAGCCAGCTACTGTGATCTCTTGTTTGCAAAAAGCGCCAGTAGTGAAGGGTGAGGAGCTTCCTATTTCAGGACGCAGAGGTGGATTGTTTTAACTGCGTACAGGATTGTACATGAGAAGCTTTTGAAATTGCAGAAGCAATATGTGGATATGGAGGAAAAGTTTGTTGAAGTGCAGAATGCTCATACTCTTTTGCGATGTCAAAATAAATTGCTTGCCGACAAACTTGAAACTTATCAGACAATAGCTGAAAGGGCTGCGGTTCGAATTGCGAAATACAAATATAAGAATCGTCGTGGTCGTGTTTCTAAACGGAAGGTGTGTCTAGTCGTGGCAAAAGCCGGTCTGGACTGGAACCCTGATGAATGGGATGGTAATATCTGGGACTCGAATGATTCTGGTTCCTCGGCTGAGAAGTCTGACAGGCGCGAGTCTTCTCGCTCCGGACGTGACTGTAAATCTGCTACTTGTGATAAACATCATGATCCCGGTGACCATGGTCACTCTTCCCGTTCTGATGACGTTTTACATTCTGATTCTTCTTTTCAATCTATGGATCGGGCTTCTTCGGATGCTCGTCCGGAGGTTTCTGCGCATCCGGTCTTTCGTCGTAAATTACAACAAGCTCCTGGTAATCCAAATGGTATTCCTTTGGATAGTTTAGAGGATTTTACACAACAGGAAGTAAGTGACATTTTGCAACGATTTCGACAACGGCCTGGTGAGGCCTTGCTTACGTGGATGGTGCGCCTTTATGAGCTAGGCGCTGCAGGTATCATGTTAGATGCAGGAGATGCCTTGAAATTTTGCTCTTTGAGTTCCGATTCTACTGTACAAGATCATTTTCGAAATTATAATGTTGGTGGCCAAATTAGTCTGCTCCAGTTAGCGACTGATGGCTGTAATCACAAGTACCCTACTGAATCTGATTGGCCTGTAAATCACAAGCCGTGGTACACCTTGCGCGATGCGGCGCAGCGGCTGAAAGAGGAGGTGATGAAAACTGTGTTTTTTCTGAGTACAGCTGATAGGCTGTTGGATGGTTTGTTAACTTCTTCGGTGCGTAATCACATCATCCGTTCTTCCCCTGTTGCTTATAAACAGGTTATGATGACTTTGTTAATCAATCAAACTGGCAATGCTTTGTCTATGGTGCTTGAATCTGTTCGTCAACTTGGTGAGTTGGGTGACTGGTTTAAACCTGAGAGGCAGTCCAGACCCGAAGTTCGTACTCCTGGTGAGAATAAATTCTCTAGACGTGATATGTTTCTTGCACTATTGGCTGATGGTGTGAAACAGGAAGACATTGATGGTGAGCCTAATAATCGCTTGTGGGACCTGTTTCGCAAGCGTGGTTTGGATCGGAAGGAGGGTGCCCGACGTGTGCGTAAGAATGATTGTGATCGTGGATATTCTGATGACAGTGGGGATGAAAGACATCGTGATGATTCTGATCGTCGTGGTGAACGACGACGTGAGCGTGATGTGTCCCCTCACCGTGAAAAAGAGAGAGGGCGTGAGGGGGAAAGAGAAAGGGGGAGGGATGATCGTGTTAACAGCAGATATAGAGAGGAAAAGGATCAGTCCCCTGAGTTGAGGAGAAGGGAGGATCGACACAGACTTTCCGATCGAAATTCACAATATCATGCAGATGACAGGAATCCATTTCGTAATGGAGATGGATATGAACATGATGTTTTGACACCCAAGAAATATGAGAGTCTTTATCCTGATTTGTCCTGGTTGACAGAACGCGGTAAAAATGACTAGGAAATAGGTCAAGCTCCCGTACGCAGGTGGGCTCACAAAGACAATAGACCCTATGTAGATATTGAAATTTTCTGGAAACATCGTAATATCCAAAGGGCCCGAGCATTGGTAGATACGGGAGCGGAGGCCACTCTTATTCATGGAAAATCAAAGAAATTTAAAGGCCAATTTTTCACAATTACTGGTTTAGGTGGAAAGGAAACCCCCGCAGTGCAAACTGCACTTGAAATGAGAATAGGTAGAATTCCCCGAAAAGAATATTCTGTATTAGTTGTGCCACTTTTGAAATACATAATTGGAATTGACATTTTAAAAGGAATGACTTTGCATTTAGATGACGGCTGTTATCAATTTGGAACTAAACATTATTTATCGTCCAGACCTGTACGGGTTGGTCGTTTAAGAATGCCCTCCATAAAAATTCCCCAGGCTACAAAAATTGTTTCTCAGAAACAGTACCGTATTCAAGGTGGTCATGAAGAAATTAGTGCTACAATTCAAGATTTGGTGGATGCAGGAGTTATAACTCCGGTTACTTCTGCTTGGAATAATCCCGTTTGGCCCGTACGCAAGAGTGATAATTCTTGGCGCATGACTGTTGATTACCGCAAATTGAACAAATATACACCCTCTCTGACTGTTGCAGTACCAGACATCATTACTTTAATTGAACGAATTCAAAAACATTCAGGTACATGTTATGCGTCCATTGATATTGCCAATGCTTTCTTTTCAATTCCGATTGCCCCTGAGTGTCAGGAACAATTGAGTTTTACATGGAATGGACGTCAAATGACGTTTAGAAGTCTTCCCCAAGGCTATGTACACAGTCCTACGATCTGTCACCGGATGGTGGCGGAACATTTGTCCGAAGTACCTGTATACCCACAAATTCAGATATGTCATTATATTGATGACATTTTAATCCAAGGTGAGACACAAGATCAAGTTCAGACCCAGTTAGATCAAATTATTGATTGTTTGCGTGAAAAAAGTTGGGAAATTAATCCCGACAAATTGCAAGGTCCATCTCAAAATGTGAAATTTTTAGGCATTAATTGGCACGAGGGTCACAGAGAAGTGATTCCAGAAGTGAAACAGAAAATTCTTGATTTTGCAGTCCCAAGAAACAGGAAAGAAGCTCAACGCTTCATTGGCTTATTTGGCTTTTGGCGTCAGCATATTCCACATTTGAGTCAGATATTGGCCCCTTTATATCGAGTCACTCGCAAAAAGAATGTATTTGAATGGGGTGAACTACAACAAGATGTATTTAATTTGGCAAAAGAAGCGATTCAGTATGCTTTGGATTTATAGCCTGTGTGCGAGGGTGATGTGGATTTGAATGTGTCCGTGCAAGGTCCTTATGCGAATTGGAGTTTGTGGCAAAAACAGGGCAAATGTGAAGTACCATTAGGTTTTTGGACTAAAAAGTTACCCGATGCTGGTGAGCGTTATACACCTTTTGAGAAACAGTTGCTTGCATGTTATTGGGCTCTGGTGGATACCGAGCAATTGACTTTGGGACATGATGTGATTTTAAGACCTGAAATACCTATTATGCAGTGGGTTTTGAGTTCGCCGAAAACTCATCGAATTGGACATGCTCAAGAGGCGAGTGTGATTAAGTGGAAATGGTACATACAAGACAGGGCACGTGTGGGACCGAAAGGTGTAGCATCCTTACATGAGCAAGTGGCGTGGGCGCCATCGATTGAGACTGGGAGTGATTGCTCCGTACCTGTAGTACAGGAATCTCCTGTTAAATGGGGTAAGCCATTTGATGATTTGTCCGCGGAGGACAGAAACCATGTGTGGTTTACGGATGGTTCAGCGAGGTACATAGGAGAGAAACGGCATTGGAAGGCAGTGTCCTATAATCCCATCACACAAAAATTGCTGAGTACAACAGGTGAGGGAAAGAGTAGTCAATTTGCTGAATTATATGCTGTTTATCAAGTTCTGAAACAAGAGTTACCTGGCACATGTCATATTTTTACTGACTCCTGGTCCACTGCTAATGGACTGGCGGTCTGGTTACCGATTTGGCATTCTCATAATTGGGAATTGCATTCAAAAGAACTGTGGGGAAAAGAATTATGGAAAGAAATTTGGGAAATGCTCCCACAGAGTACTGTCACAATCTTTCATGTGGATGCTCATACCCCGATAGACTCCCTTGACAAATTCTTTCATAACATTGCAGATGAGAAATCTAAAATTGCTGAGGTAGTGGTGGACATGCAAGATTCTGATTTGGCGGGATTGGCGAAGTGGGCCCACCAGAAAGCAGGACATTTTGGAGAGAGAGCCACTAGCAGGTGGGCCGCCGATCGAGGAATTTATATTCCTTTAAATTTGATCAAAGATACCATTTTGCATTGTCCTATTTGTCAACATTCCAGGCAGCGACAAGTGCCTCAAATTGTTAAAGGTCATTTACATCAAGGAAAATTGCCCGCTCAAATTTGGCAGATTGATTATATCAGTCCACTCCCTATGAGTAAAAACTGCCAATACGTTTGCACAATTGTTGATATATACAGTGGCCTTTTAGTGGCCTTTCCCTGTAAACAAGCCACCCAAGTGAATACCATTAAAACATTAGAATTGATTATGCTCTATTATGGTGTTCCATTTCAAATTCAATCTGATAATGCATCCCATTTTCGTGGAAGATTGGTGCAGGAATTTTGTGTGGAAAATAACATCGAATGGGTGTTTCATATACCATATTATCCACAGGCATCAGGCCTTATTGAAAGAATGAATGGTTTGCTGAAAGATCAATTGCGAAAATTAACTGACAATAAATATTAGAATTGGAAAGATTATTTGTTTCAGGCACTGTTAATTCTAAATAATCGTACCTTTTTAAATGCTGAATCTCCATTAATGCGTTTATTTCCTCCAGCTGTTGATATGAAACCCAACACCGTTGGCAATACTGTAATGTACTGGGAAATTTCCCCCGGAGCACTGGCTCCAAGTAGAGCAATCCCAGGTTCCGCAGGCTTGGACCTGCATGCCATGCTTGACACCACCATCAAAGGCAAAGATCGAGTTATTATTGAAACTGGTGTTGGTGTCTGTATACCAACTGGAAATTTTGGACTGATTGCCCCTAGATCGGGCCTGGCCTTAAAAGGCATTCAAGTACTCGGAGGAGTCATTGACAGTGATTATCAGGGAGAGATTAAGGTGCTCCTGCTGAACAGCAGTGAGGTTGATTTATCGATTCACAAAACAGACCGAGTTGCTCAGTTGCTAATCATGCCTGTTTTCAGTGGTGAGATCCAGAAACGCACTGCCCCAACATTGCTAACTGTACGAGGACAAAAAGGTTTTGGCTCTTCGGATAACCCGGGAGCTAGAGTATGGGTGCAATCGCCTAAAAATCCCCCTGAACAAGCTGAAATTATTGCAACCGGTCATGATAACACACTTCTTGTAATGAGACTAGGGAAAGATAGCTGGGAAGCTGTCCCAGCTGACAAATGTTATTTACGAGAATGAATAATGCCTGTATTTGATTTTCTTTCAGATCACTCTCTGGACTGTTGCTGCAGGATGTGTCGGCGCTGGACTCCTTTTGGCCTGCTACGTCGGGAAAGGAGGGAACCCACAGACTTTGGTTGATTCGATAACCTGAGTACCGCGTTCCTTCGCTGCGTGGGATTCATCATCTAATTTTTGGACTACTCTAGCTAAACGAGTTACCAATTCTCCACATTTTTGCTTGACACCGATGCGTTCGGTGACTGACATTCTAGCGACCTGTTTGGTTGCTGTCCCTGCTTCGTTGGAGACTTTAACCCATATCTTTAATGTATCAAATGCCCGTCCCAACATTATCCTTGGTGATTTTGCGACCCATGAATATTGTCCTTTATGTACTGTACTTTTAGATCCAATTCCACCGATTCATTCCCAAATAACAACTTATAATATTACTGAGGGTAACCTGTGCTTCTTTCTCACATGCGATCCTAATGCAATTACTGAATGTCTGCATTTGAAACTCAAAGCAGCCACTTCTTTTTCAACTCATGAACGAACTTTGTGCTCCCGAAGACCTCCGAAATCATGTATTTCTGTTAAAAATAATATGACCTGTAAAAGTTTAGTAGTTGCCCCTAGCCATTATCGTACAATGTTGTTACCTTCTGGATGGCTTTTCTCTTGTGGTAATACCTCCTGGCCCTACATTCCTGCAAACATTTCCGGAGGCCCGTGTGCCATCACTAGATTAGGCTTATTGATGTTTTCTTCACACCCTAATACATATTCCTGTGTTGTTCGTGATGCTATGATGTTACATGAGGACTGTGATTCTTCCTTACATCTATATTCCAAATCTGAATACCTTAGTTTAGCTATTTCAATTATTGGTGTTCCAGCCTTGGCTGTCTACAATGCTAAGTCCATCAGAAAGATGGCTTGTTGGATGGTCAAGTCCATCAATAATACTTCTACAATTTTGTCTGACATGTTACTAGATGCCCAGGGTGAACGCAGAGCTATTTTGCAAAACCGGGCTGCCATTGATTATCTTTTACTCAAACATGGACATGACTGTTCTGACTTTGAGGGCCTTTGCTGTTTTAATTTGTCGGACCATACTAGATCCATTCAGGCTCATATTGACAAACTTCATGACTTAACTGAAGAGGTTAGAAAACACATTGACCAGGGCTGGTTTGACTGGCTCTTCAATTGGTTACCTGACTTACATTCTCTACGACAGATATTAGGGGGTATTATGATTACTATTAGCGTTTTAGTAGCTATTTGCTGCTTTATTCAGTGCATTCCTTCTTTACTCCAGTACTGTAGATTTGGTACACGACATAGATCTGTTAGTTTCGTTTCATATTATTCCTCTACAGATGTTAGTTCCATTTAGCGAATGATTATTAGCCTAAAATCAAGGGTGAAATGTTCTGACCGACTTTTTCGGCCCTTCCTTGAGGGAAGGTGATTGGAGGTGACTTCAGTCTACTATCATTCTAGTGAAAAGATTAGAACCGTAAATAGAGCCTATTCACAAGGTGTGCTGATTAGTTCTGTACCCTTTTCCTTAGATCAGGGCATATAAACTTATATTAGGGGATAGATTCATTAATACTAGTGATAATCCGTACTTCTGTAAGAGTGTTAGTATGCCTTCCATGGAGTTATGCTTATTTCGGGCCTTGTAGGCCTCAAACGGGAGAGACTCCATCTTTCTTTCTGCCCCGGCAGCTTGAGATGCTTCTAGGTCAAATGTAATGTTTTAGTTATGAAGTGTTGTTCGCTTGGAGAGAACCGGCTCAGGCTGGCCCTTATCGAAAGACTGTATTTTTCTCCATTCCGAAGACACAACATCAGGCCGGCCGTCTGGGAACGTGTCCTTGGTACGGAGAGGTACAAGAATTTGGTGGGTGGCAGGTTACTGACCGTAACTTTCCATGAAGGGACAAGCTTCCATATTAGTGAAAGCGTAAGGCAGTGAGTTAGTCAGTCTGTAGGCGGCAGCTAGCCGTTAGCATCAATGCCATTAATTATTTCAGGGCAGACAGTCGCCATTTTAAAGTCTGCGACAGATCGAGAAGCTGATACTCTCTTAGAAAGATTGAAGTTATTTTAGCTGGAGCAGCTGGCGAGCTTTGACCTTTAAGATCAGAGCATTCCGAGTGAAGCAGTTAGTTAAGAGAACGAATACCAGAGCAGTTGAAACTGAATTATAAGATTGAAGCTGAGAAGTGAAGATTGTCCATGATTGAGAGGAGAGAGGAGTAGTGCAGAACAGCTAGAGAGAAAGCAGCTGAGGAGAGGAAGGTTCTAGTGACTTGGAGGGAGGCGAAGGAGACAGAGAACAGCGGTGCAGACGTGTATCCGTGACTGCAGAGGTGTGACCCCTAAAGACGAGCCAAGACACAGACGAGAAGGGAACCCAGATGACTGCTGAGTCCAGACTTCCTATTACTAAGGTGACGTTGACCCTTTTCTTTGTAACGTGCACATTCTAACCTTTCATTTTCCTTTGCAGGCTGTATGTTATAGTATAGTGTTATGTTGATATTATTATTGCTATGTTAAATAAAGTAGCCCAGTTCTTAGTGAACCGGCATGTGCCTCTTATTCTTATATGAAAAGGTAACCTGTTCTTCTAGTCAGTTACTATTACGCGAACTGATGCAACTCCCGATCAGGTAAGCAGTGACCGAATAATGAGGAGAGAGGAGCCCTTGAAGTAAAGGATAAATCGCATATCATCTAATTTGGTTATCGTTGTGACTCATAATATTGTAGTATTCTACCCTTAGTAAATAGTAAGAGATTCCCCAATGATTATGGTATTCATAGGAAAGCGATCGTCGTTGGGATGCGGCGTTATACCCACAGGATTGTGGCTTGTTTAGCGAGTACCAGGGAGGACACTGGTATGTATACCCACATGTTTGTGGCTTGTTAAGCGAGTACCAGGGAGGATACTGGTATCTATACCCACTGGATTGTGGCTTGAGAGAGCACTGGTTGTGGCCAGTGTGTAATGGTATATAATCAGGACTGCCCCAGGGTAGAATGGTCTGGGCCTGAGTTGCTGCAAGACTAATTGGTATATCGTAGAGAACTTAGGCATGTACATTGCTAATTCCCCATCCTTGGGTAGGAGACATAGATACCTCTTGTAAATAGGTACCAAGGAGGGAGGTGATTACGTTCTGGCTGGGTTGGTGGTGCTCTGATGAGCTGATTCTATCTGGTCCGAGAATCCGGTCGTTACACCTACGACCCCTGCCCACACCACATCTTCAACAAAGCCGACTCCATCATCGCACCCCAACTCCGGGACATCATCAAGAGCTCCTTCGCATCCGTCACCTTCCCGGAGAGCTGGAAACATGCCGAGCTGAGCGCCCTCCTCAAGAAACCCACTGCGGACCCCACGGAACTCAAGAACTTCCGCCATCTCGCTCCTCCCCTTTCCAGCCAAAGTCATCGAGAAGACCGTCAACAGACAACTCTCCGCCTTCCTCGAGACCAAAGGATCCCTCGACCCCTTACAGCCCGGCTTCCGAGCAAACCACAGCACCGAGACCACCCTCATTGCAGCCACCGATGACATCAGCTCCCTGCTCGACAACGGGGAAACGGCTGCCCTCATCGTCCTGGACCTCTCAGCAGCCTTCGACACCGTCTGCCACCGCACCCTGATACAGCGCCTCAGCAACGCCGTAATCCAAGGAGCGGCCCTGGAGTATATATCCTAGGAGAAACCTGACTTAAAATAAGAAGCAGAATCAGAAATTATCAGTGCTACATAATTCCTGCTGAAACCTCCTTTATATTAAACACTACTGAATCTCCATTATATGAAATAACTGGAATCTACTCTACAGGATAACAAATTAAAGAATTTGTTGTACACCTGTCTCTGTGTAAAAAACGAATGACGGTCACCTGATGAAGGCCTCAGGCCGAAACGCGTTGTGTTCTGTTCTACCGCATTTGCCTTCATAAATTTTCCATCGACCAAACATATCGTACAGCACCTTTTGGTATTTAGATGTATATTGTCTTGTTTCTGTTTACAATGAGTATCGCATGTTATTTATTGTCACTGTTATGAATTATAAGTGTTTTTCTATGAACTAAATCAATATAGTTTTTAAAAAAGAAATATAAAATCTTTCTGTCTAAAATGGAAAAAAAGACATAAAAAGTAAATAAATAACAAGAAAAATAAAATAATCATATATTTTTCATACGTTCCTGTCTAAGCGAATTATTACTGTCTATGTAAATAATATGTAAAATGAGGTTGTAACAAGGGCACTAATATTATCAATGGTTTGCTATTTTTCTTCTCAACCCATGTCTGTATATTCCCTACGATTAGCAAGCCACTAGTTTGTAGGGGTCCCCTTTCTTTCCAAAATGGTGGATCATCTCATTCCTCGCCGGAAGAACCCAGAGAGTCCGCCTCCCCCCGTTCCGATCCGCGGC
Source organism: Lissotriton vulgaris (assembly GCF_964263255.1). Taxonomy (NCBI): domain Eukaryota; kingdom Metazoa; phylum Chordata; class Amphibia; order Caudata; family Salamandridae; genus Lissotriton; species Lissotriton vulgaris. The sequence goes on along the minus strand of NC_141697.1, from coordinate 404,493,234 downwards.
CACTGAAGTCATCTGTGGCGTCCCAAAAGGATCCTCACTCAGCCCCACCCTCTTCAACGTCTACATGAGCCCCCTCGCTGCCATCCCCCGCCAAACACAACCTCAACATCATCTCCTACGCCGACGACACCCAGCTGCTCCTCTCCCTCACCAAGGACCCGACACCGCCAAAGCCAACCTCCAGGAAGGAATGAGAGACGTAGCAGAATGGATGAAGATCAGCCGTTGGAAACTGAACTCAGACAAGACGGAAGTCCTCATCCTCTGACCATCTCCCTCCACCCGGGACGACTCCTGGTGGCCCCCTGCCTCATCATCCTGCTGCAACACCCTGCCCATGCTTGGAAAGATCTTCCGATGGATCCCCACCGAAACCAGGAAGACTGTCACCCAGGCCCTCGTCACCAGCTGTCTGGACTACAGGAACACCCTCTAAGCTGAAACCACAGCCAAACTCCAGAAAAGACTCCAGCGCATTCAGAACGCCTCAGCACGACTCATCCTGAGAAGTGTGGCTCAATTATTAGAGCGGCAGACCCTGATGCAGAGGTCTAGCCCGGGACCAGGGTTCAATTCCCCGCCTCGGCGGGTCTTGGGCTCAAAAATTCCATGGACCCGATAATTCTCTCGCCTCGGTGCCTATTCCAATCATGGAGTCCCACTCTGCAACTCTGGGCAATAGCTTGCTTAATCTCCACAACGGCCCCCACAACGCTAAGGATGCCTGGCCTCCACCTTGGGGGTGCCCAGGAGTGGGTGCTTCACAGGGAAAGCCAGGATGGGTTCCACAGCGGTATTCGTACAAGCGCCTTGAGACCCTTGCGGGTGAGTAGTGCGCTATACAAGTATCAATTTACATTTACATCCTGGACATCCCTCTCCGCAGCCACATCTCCGCCCACCTGAAAGACCTGCACTGGCTCTCCGTCAACAAGAGGATCACGTTCAGACTCCTCACCCACGCACACAAGGCTCTCCACAACATGGGCCCGAAGTACCTCAACAGCCGCCTCACCTTTTACACACCCACCCGCCAGCTCCGATCCGCCAGCCTCGCCCTCGCCACCGTCCCACGATTCCGGAAATCCACCATCGGAGGAAGATCCTTCTCCTACCTGGCAGCCAAGACATGGAACTCCCTCCCCACTCACCTACGGCTGACCCTGGATCCTCTCTCCTTCAGGAAACAACTCAAGACCTGGCTGTTCGAGCAGTAGCGACCCCCCCCCACCCCTCCCCCTCAGCGCCTGGAGACCTTTACGGGTGAGTAACGCACTATACAAATTCTGTGATTGATTGATTGATTGAGAGGACTAAATTCAAACAAGTCGGATTGCGTGCGAATCCTTGCTCCATCACAGGCAATGTCGTGCATCAGGCACACTCTTCCACACCCTCTGGCTCTGTCCAGAGATTGCTCATTACTAGTAGCAGAATATGCGTACAATCTCGCAAGTTACGACGGTTACGGTTCTCCCAGAACCAAAAAGATGCCTCCTTAATGTGTGGGAATCTACGGATCTCAACCATACGACTCAGGACTGGGTGACACTAGGCATGATGTTGGCTAAGGGAAATATTGCTCAATGCTGGGGATCCCGACAAACTCCTACCCTCCACCAGTGGTGTAGAGACATGGACAATGCAATGATAGGGGAGAAATCAGTATATGTTCACAGAGGGTGCCCCAAAAAATGGACACGGGTATGGAGAGGGTGGAGTACCTACCGAGGGAATATATGTGAACCCCCGCATGAGAACTCATTGTCAGAAATAAGTGAGGGACGAGACCAAAATAGAAAGACGATGAGGGGTATTATGAGTCTTGATTGCCCACTAGATAGTACATGCACAGGACATTTATTAGTACAATTTGTTCGCTGTTGAATTCATGAAAAGAGTCACCCAAAGGCATGCGAAAAATACATTGTGAGTCAAAGTGCTACCATTTTAAATATCAAACTGAAACCGCCGCATATGAGCTAAATTGCAACATCTAGGACGTTATTGATAAAGATACACAAAATATGTGGTGACTGCTTAGTACCCCAAAAATTCGGTGCAGTTTATTTTAAACTGCAATGACTGCTGTGCGTATAATTCGAGCATAGTTAATCTGGTCACAATTTGAATCTGAAGATGTGCTGACATTGGAAGAGCAGCAGTATGAAAACAGTATTTTGCCTCTGTGCGCCTGTGAAAGTGATGTACACTGACGCCGGTGGCATATTTGTCTGAGCAACTATTGATACGTTCCGCTGGCAACAAAATCGCTTTGGCCATAGTATATCACTTTTTTAACCTTGGTACTGATTATCTTGAGGGGGCACCTGAGGTAGCACTGATTTCAAATGTATTATAGGATATGAAACAGCTGGGATCTCTGACCGAGGTCCTGTGAGCTTTTTTTTTCGTTCGGCACTAAAAGACGTGCGTTGTTCCGTAATACGTGTCAGGCAGGAACTGGCTGTCATTACAGTTGTTATTTTCCATGGGAACAATGTCTTCCAATTGTCATTGCCAAGTGCTGGTGCCACTTGGCATGCACAGTTCCACACCGCGTTCCACTGGCGCACAAAGCAGGTCCCATCAACACCATGGCCAAGCCAAATGTTTAACAAGGGTGAGGTGACCGCCTGACGCTTCCCTTTGAATGTTTTCTAGGGAGTCTTCGGACACACAGCTGTTATACGTTCCTTGGCTACCAGGACACTGAATGTTTCAGGATATGTGTACTCTGTGTACTTCGCTGCCGTTTGATGGTAGTACACAACGTGCAATGTGGTCTCACAATAAAATACATCTCCATTTGAGCAATTACTTCTAAATCAAGAGCAGGTCTGTAGTTACGTCAGACCGCTTTTACGATGTTAAAAATGGGTCCTTAATTTTTTTGTATTGTGCCAATGAAATGTTGTGACTAACGCGTTCCTCTGTTTGCAATTATGTGAAGGGTTGTACCAGCTCAATGCCGCACAAAGAAGGACATGATGCCCGAACCTCAACCAAGTTCATTCAGCAGTCAACTTGGGCGAAAGTAATCTGTTTTTAAGTACAATAAGGAACTCACTCAACAGCACCACCAACCCTAGCGATGGGTTCTATTGGTTTCACAAGCAATTGGTTGAATTAGACATTTGTATGTAAGAATACCAGGTTTAAAATATCGCCCTGGAAAAATATCCTGGCCAAAATAACGACCACGTCCATATCATTAAGGTTAGTATATATAAGAATATATGTACTATAGTCAACTCCATATCTATGTACTTTATGGATGCCACATCTATATCTATGTCTATATCTATAGCTATATGACCACCTAAAATTCACATTGAAATTCAAATGTTATAGTTTGTACTTCAATCCGAGCGGTACGGAAGAGGTGTGGCGCCGCCGCTAGGGCGAAAAACTATGAAATGTGGGGATCACGGTTCGATCCCAGGCACCGGCGGCATATTAGTCCAGCACCATGTGACTCTGGGCAATAGCTTGCTTAATCTTCCCGAAGGCACCTAGAGACCCTTACGGGTGATCTTAAACTTTACAAATGTGGATTATTAATCTGTAACTCCTACAACAGCCATGAACACTGTTGTGAAGTTAGCACACCAGTAGTTGGGAGTGGGCGGAGCTAGGGGGCCAGAGGAAGAGGAGGAGTGGACACAGGAAAGGGTTAGTTAGAGTAGGGACAGGGCAGGAGTAAGAAGCACTAAATAAAGCTCCAAGTTATACAGCAAGAAGTGTCTGTGTTTATTGTAGCAGGATGCTACAACTGACGACGAGGGTGGGATAGAGCAAGCCCCACTGTGCACAGAGCCCCACAAGGACGCCCTGTCCCGAGCAGCTTCGAAAACGCTGCTGAATGGAACCACGCTGCCGCCTGGAGGTCGAGGCCAGCAGCCGTCAAGAGTGACCCCCAAAGTCTGTGAGGGAGCAGAGGGGCCGAAGAAACGAGCGCTAAACTGCTCGAAAGCAAAGCAGTCCGTCGCGCTGAAAAGCGCCTCACGCTGGAAGCGTGTGCCCGGGGTGAAGAGCCTGTGTGCAGGGATCGGGAGCCCACTCCGACCCTGTGGAGTGCCCAGAGAGGTAGAAAAAGGGCCCCAGAGTTGTGGACGGTGTCCACAACGTGCCGCCAGCAAGCGCTGCTGAGAGCGCTGCAATTCGAACCCGGGCGACATCGGACATCGGAAAACCTCACGCCTGATGCGTGAGGTTTGGGAGGTCATCGGCGAAGAAAAAGCGGGAACTGCGGAGGTGAGCCGGGAGCCCACCCCGATCTCACCTGATGTCCATGGTGGCTGAGGAGGAGTGAATCCTGGCGTGGACTGCCCCAGAAGCCGACCGCCGGTGAGTCCTGAGTGCCCCCGAGTGAATGAGCCTGGAGAGCCAGCCTCGTGTGTGCCTGCAGTGACGGCGGCCATCTTAAAGTCAGGCGTCTGGGAAGGACAACTCTGTACAGAGCAACGGCGGCCATTTTGAAGTCAGGCACTGGGAAAGTAAACAAGCATTGGTCAAGTAAACAAGCATTGGCGACTGAAGGAAAACAAGCATTGGCAAATAAACAAGCATTGGAGATAGAAATAAAACAAGCACTGGCAAATAAACAAGCATTGGCGACTGAAATAAAACAAGCATTGGCAAACAAACAAGCATTGGCGACAGAAATAAAATGAGCACTGGCAAATAAACAAGCATTGGCGAGAGAAACAAACCAAGCATTGGCAAGGAAACAAGCAGTGGCGAAACCAAGTGAGATTGCTGCAAAATGTCCGACGAAGAGAACGCTCAGCCTCCACCAAGTGGGTCGCTCCTGCGGGCACCCGCACCTATCAAGGTGACAACTGGAGGGAGCATGGGTCCCAAATGGCAAGAGTGGCTGGAAGAGTTTGAAGATTACACTGAAGGTTCGGACATCGTAGAAGACAAAAAGAAATTGATTGCTCTGCGCAACCTGGCGGGGCGAGAGATAGTTAAAATACTCAAAGACCTTCCTGCTACCGACGTGGATACTTATGTTAAAGCACGTGAGGTTTTGAATAAAAAGTTTCTTCACAAGCGAAATGTAGATTACGAGCGCCACACATTCCACTCCGCTCGGCAAGGGAAGGATGAGCCCATGAGTGCCTTCATGATGCGTCTGCGGAGACTAGCCAAGTACTGTGAATTTGATAATTTCTCTACAGATGACGCCATCAAATCTCAAATAATAGACGGATGTTATTCGGATCAACTCAGGAGGCGCTTGCTGAGAAAAGCACATGGACTGGATAAAATAGAGGAAATGACATGAGTTTATGATCAGGCGGAGAAGTACGCAGCCGTCATTGAAACGGAACACAAAGGGAGTCATGAACAAGTGCGACGTGTGCACGCCAAAAGTGACAGTCGAAGAAGCTCAAGAGACAAACAATGGAGGTCGCACACGTCTTCCCGTCAAGAGCAATCAAGATATCAACGACGAGAACCATGGAAGAAGGAGAAAAGATCGGAAAGAGTAAGAAAATTTTACCGATGTGGGTATGATTACCCTCATGTGGACAGCTGCCCGGCCATGGGCCAGAGATGTCGGAAGTGTGGCCGAACTAACCACTTCGAAGTAATGTGTGGGGACTACAATAAAGAGAAACGAAGTGGTACCACAGGGACAACACGGTCTGACACACGAAGCAGAGCCCCAAGAATGTCTCGGTCCGACACTCGAAGACACCACGCGCGAGCTGTCCAAGATCAGACGGAACAGTCCTCTGGATCGTCACATTCTAGCAGAGAGTCACGTCAGTCCAGGTGGGAGCAGAGGTCACCTTCCAGAGAATCCAGACATCGTCGTCCCGAGACTCGGCATACACCATTGAATATCTGAACTTGGCAGCAGTTTCGGACCAGCTTAAGAGATACCCTCGGCTGGATATCAAAGTTGGAAATCACGACACAAAGTTTGTGCTAGACTCTGGTGCATCCTTAAACTACATTCCAGTCACCGAATACGAAAGAATGAGTCCACGACCTCCTCTGACATTCGCACCCGTGAGGGTTTTCACGTGGATGGCCAAGAAGCCACTTCCCTGCCTGAGGAAGTTCTCAACGACCCTTACACACGACAACACAACTATATCAGCGGTCATCCATGTCATCAAGGGCCCCGAAGCAGACTGTCTTTTGAGCCTACCAACCGCTGAACGGCTCCACCTGGTAGAAATTCTTTTCAAGGTCAGCGACAACCAAGATGTGACTCGCCAGTTTCCCGGATTGTTTCAGGGATTGGGCAAATTGAAAGACTGTCAGGTGCGATTGCATATCAATGAACAAGTCAGGCCCGTCGCCCAACACCCTCGACGGGTACCATTTCATCTACAGACTGCTGTTGAGGAAGAAATCCAGGATTTGTTAGCTGCGGACATCATCGAGCGCACTGATGGCCCAACACTGCAATAGAAAGAGAACGACACCCGGGGGCCACATTTGAGCGACATGATCGCAGCTCTTAATGGGGCCACTGTGTTTTCCAAGTTGGATTTGAATAAAGGTTACCATCAATTGGAACTTTAAGTGGGGTCCAGATATATCACCACCTTTGCAACCCACCTGGGGTTATTTAGATATAAAAGACTGAGCTTCGGAGTTTCCTCAGCGGCCGAAATATTTCAAGAAACAATTCGGCAAGTCATTCAAAACATTCCTAACACGCTCAACTATAGCGATGACATCCTTGTCTATGGTTCTGACGTCCGAGAACACAACATCGCACTCAATCGTGTCTGCCATGCCCTATTGGCGGCAAACCTGACTCTGAACAAAGAAAAATGCGAGTTTCACCAGGCCACGCTGAAGTTCTTTGGTCATATCTTTTCTGGAGCCGGCATGAAGCCTGACCCTGACAAAATTGTGACCTTAAATAACACCAAGAGTCCCCAAGATGTCAGCGAACTCAGGTCATTCCTTGGAATGGCCAGCTATTGTGCTCGTTATATTAGGGACTACGCAAGGATCAGCCATCCCCTCCGCATGCTGACCAAACAGGGTCAGCCATTTGAATGGACTCCCCAGTGTGAGCAGTCATTCAAGGAAATTAAGAAAGCGGTGGAATCAGCGGATCACTTGTCATACTTCAACCCGAAGCGAAAGACTGAAATAACTGTGGATGCCAGCCCCGTGGGGCTTGGAGCAATCCTGGCACAATATGAGAATGATTCAGATCAACGCCGCATCATTGCCTACGCGAGTCGTAGTCTGAATGACCCGGAACGGGCCTACTCCCAGCCCGAAAAGGAGAGCCTAGACGTAGTGTGGGCATGTGAACATTTTCATGTTTTCATTTATGGCAAACATTTCACTTTAATTACAGACCATCAAGCTCTCATCACCATTTATGGAAACCCAAGATCCAAGATGTCCCCGAGGATTGAAAGGTGGGGCCTACGGTTACAGGAATATACTTTCACCATAATCCACAAACCAGGGAAGTCTGAAAATCCAGCGGACTACATGTCCCGGCACCCACTTCCATCGTCAGCTTCCAAGTCATCCATTGCAGAAGAGTACATTCATTTCGTAACAGACCAAGCTCTACCTCCAGCTATCCCTATGGAGACCATTCGAGAAAGTACAGCACAGGACGTCATCCTGCAGAAAGTCCTTCACAGAGTCCGCAAGAATCGATGGAGACACGATCCTCAGGACGATAATGCCGACTCCTCGATCCAACATGAAATGCAGGCCTTCCGGCACGTGAGTGGCGAGCTGTCGGTCACCACTGATGGCATACTGTTGCGAGACCAGAGGATTGTAATCCCCACTCAACTGAGACAAGGAGTGGTTGCTCTTGCACATGAAGGGCATCGGGGAATTGTGTCAACCAAACGAGCACTAAGGGAACGAGTGTGGTTTCCATTCCTCGATCAACTGGTGGGAGCCACCTTGAAGGATTGTCATCTCTGTCAACTCACTAGCAAGAGCGATCCTCCGGCACCATTACACATGACAACCCTACCCAGTGGTGTGTGGCAAGAGATCGCCATAGATTTTTATGGACCCCTGTCATCGGGCAAATATGTACTGGCCATCATCGATGACTATTCCAGATACCCCATTGCATGCTTTGTGCCGTCCACGAACACTTCCAGTACTCTTAAAGTACTTGATGAAGTCTTTGCAACGTGGGGGGTTCCCAAGACAGTTAAATCAGACAATGGGCCCCCTTTCAATGGAAATGACTTTGCAGCCTTTGCGAAACACCTAGACTTTCATCACCGCAGGATTACACCCCTCTGGCCACAGGCAAATGGGACAATTGAGAGATTCATGGCCACGCTCAAAAAGACCTTCCAACATGCTACCGCGGAAGGGAGGGACCTGCAAGCAGCACTCAATGAAGTCCTTCGAGCTTATCGCACAACTCCTCACGCAACGACTGACCAGTGCCCAGCGACCCTTATGCTGGGACGTCCCATGAGGAATCGCATTCCAACGTGGGATGGAGCCTTGAAAGCATCATCATCTGCAAAAGACCCGCGTGAAATAAGAGCAACTGACGAACGCAACAAAGGAAAAATGAAGACCTACGCAGACCACCGGAGAAGAGCGAGGTCATTATCATTACATGAAGGGCGACCATGTTATCGTCAAGCAGGAGACGCAGAAAAAGACCGACTGTCCATTCAAGGACGAACCATTGGTGGTCACAAGAAGGAAAGGAACCATGGTGACAGCGGAGTCCGAGCAGCGGCGAGTCACGAGAAATATCTTGCACTTTAAGAAACTGCCACAAGATACCTCAAGAACCATGATGAGTGAAATGGGCAATCCCAGATCGGAAGAACTGCATTCAGATGATCATGAGAGCATTGCTCCGATCATTGAGACACTGAGTACTAATAGTCCGAGAGCCAGGTCGCCACGACCTCATCGTGACGTACGTCAACCCAAGAGACTGATCGAGGAGATGGACTGAGAAGTCAGTATGTTTTGTTTGTTTTGTCACAAAAGGGGGAGATGTTGTGAAGTTAGCACACCAGTAGTTGGGAGTGGGCGGAGATAGGGGGCCAGAGGAAGAGGAGGAGTGGACACAGGAAAGGGTTAGTTAGAGTAGGGACAGGGCAGGAGTAAGAAGCACTAAATAAAGCTCCAAGTTATACAGCAAGAAGTGTCTGTGTTTATTGTAGCAGGATGCTACAAACACCATCACCCACACACAAAATCCAATGCTTACTACCTCACCCTTTATGAAACATATGCAATTACAAATGTATAATTTTAAATAAACAGAAACCACCTAATGATAGGATAATCACAGTTTTAGCAGTTCACAGGGAGGGTTGGCTGCAGGGCAAGGCCTTTGGTAAGGTACCCACCATGTTATGGGTTTTTATATCTTGTTCAAACAGCGCACCTTTTTAATTGCTAATTTCTCAACAAATACTGAATAGATTTACACCTAACAAAAAAAAGCAGAACCTTTAGGTAAAGTTCTACCTTCATGCCAAATTTGGTGCAATTCTACTTAGCTGTTTTTTTCTGTATCAAAGAGAAAAGCATGGCATGAGAGTTACAGTAGGAAACACGTTTTTCGTTTGGACCTCGCTTGACAGATTTGCATGAAACTTTCCATGAAGAACACAATATCGATGTACTTTTTAAAGTATTTCATACATGTTTATTGAACAGCGCTAAAGCTATTAAATCAAAACACACCTTTCTTAAGCAAACTCTGACTCAGCCAGAATTATATTGCACTATCACCACCAGTCAGTCAGTCAGTCAGTCAGTCAGTCTGTCTGTCTGTCTGTCTGTCTGTCTGTCTGTTCTGCCGAAACTGGCTTTTAAAAAAACATTTTTCCATATGGGCCGGGATGCCCGCCACCCCTCTCAACACCAATTCCCCATGGGAGGAGACAGACACAGATTTGAACTTTTGGAAGGTGGGGGGGGGGGCTCACGACCCCCCCGGACGTATTTATTAAAATATGAAACAAAATTTAAAACTTTAAATTAAAACGTTTCATGAATCATGTACAAATTCAACTTTAATTACATCTTGATGAAGACAGGTTTTCCAGGCTAACCTTAACAAATCTCTAATACAAAGGTTTCCTAACCGAGTCTAGCATCCTGATAAATACATTACATTTTTGAATTTGTACAACCTAACATTAGGGGCCAACGGCAAGGTCTTAACCGGTGTCAGATCCCTATCACCAACTTCCCGCCCTTACGGTGTGAGTGGCGCATGCGCAGAGGACTTTACCTTCGCAGCCAACTGTAACTTCCCTTGTCGTGGGGGCCCCCTTTCACTCGACGCCATCTTAAGGTCGTCTGAGTTTGTGTGCGAGGTATCCGTAAGAAGGACAGCGTGGACTCCCCCCTTCCCCACACTCTCTTCCGCCGGAGCGGATATCCGGCCCCCGGGAAATTCGTGGGAGGGGCATATAGCCGACTCCCCCTGGGAGGGGCCTATGGTAGTCTCCCCCTGGTTGACCCATCCGTAGTGGGTACTGCCCCCCCGTGGGAGGGGCCAATGGCCGCCTCCCCCCGGGCGCTCCCATCCATACTGGGTGGCGCCCCTCCTAGGGACCTTGAAATCACTGCTCACCGATCATGACCTTACCGCCCGACCAAGTATAAATACGACAATTGTTTTACCTACTAAGGAAAGAAAAACTATGCCTAAATGTGCAACAGTTTGATAATTCACCGACTTCACTTTGCTACAAAGGGAGAAAGGTCCTAAAGCAAAACACACACTATATTGAATCCATTCCTTTACGTCTCTACAAAGGAAAAAATGTCCTATAAGCAAGTATTCAATTACATGCATACCTCGTCATACATTCATAATGCAAGAAATGACTGTCATACATTTTTATTACATCAAATAACACCATCGATATTTCTATTATTTTACAACTCTGCAACAAGGGGCTGGTGGGTGGGTCAAAAAAGTGCAGCTTGTTCCCTTGAGGGCCCAGGAGCGACGAGTGGTGCAGCCTTCAGAGCACAAGAACAAGAGGAAGCTTCGTTGGATTCCCGCACTATTTATCCATCTGCGGGAGGGCGGGGCCCCGCCTCAAGCATGCCCATCAGTGCACGGACTTCCGGGCAGGTGTTTAGGACAACCCTTTTTGAGCGGGGGGAGCGTCTTCCGGCCACGCCGCTTCAGGCATACCAGCCGGGACTCGCCCCCCGCCCACAATGGTTTCCCGGCAGATTGGGGCACCCATCCATACGTTCGGGGGGACCGAGTGGTCTCCCCTTTCCATTTTGGCCCGGATACCCGCCACCCCTCTCAACACCAATTCCCCATGGGAGGAGACAGACACAGATTTGAACTTTTGGAAGGCGGGGGGGCCTCACAACCCCCCCGGCCGTATTTATTAAAATATGAAACAAAAATTTAAAACTTTAAATTAAAACGTTTCATGAATCATGTACAAATTCAACTTTAATTACATCTTGATGAAGACAGGTTTTCCAGGCTAACCTTAACAAATCTCTAATACAAAGGTTTCCTAACCGAGTCTAGCATCCTGATAAATACATTACTTTTTTGAATTTGTACAACCTAACATTAAAGGCCAACGGCAAGGTCTTAACCGGTGTCAGATCCCTATCACCAACTTCCCGCCCTCACGGTGTGAGTGGCGTATGCGCAGAGGACTTTACCCTCGCAACCAACTGTAACTTCCCTTGTCGTGGGGGCCCCCTTTCACTCAATGCCATCTTAAGGTCATCTGAGTTCGTGTGCGAGGTATCCGTAAAAAGGACAGCGTGGACTCCCCCCTTCCCCACACTCTCTTCCACCGAAGCGGATATCCGCCCCCCGGGAAATTCGTGGGAGTGGCATATAGCCGACTCCCCCTGGGAGGGGGCCTATGGCCGTCTCCCCCTGGGCAACACATCCGTAGTGGGTGCCGCCCCCCCATGGGAGGGGCCAATGGCCGCTTCCCCCCGGGCGCTCCCATCCATACTGGGTGGCGCCCCCCCTAGGGACCTTGAAATCACTGCTCACCGATCATGACCTTACCGCCACAGGCCAGATAGTTGACCGACTATCTGGCCCCCCCCCACCTCCTATAGGTCATGTCTCCTCAAACCCACTAGCCAAGCTACGAAGTCTCCTATCAGTAAGTCATTCCCAGCCCTGGACAGATGCACCCCATCATTCAAATAACAGTGATCGCCCCTGATACATCCATGCGAAATGCTTTGGAGATGAGCTGAGCGAAACAGTTTCTCTATTTTGTTGTTGACCCTCTTTACCGAGTGGTTCAACGCTGTCATAGACAAACCCCCCCGCCATATTCTCCTGGGAATCATGTGGGACCAGGCTATCGTACACCCCGGGAGCCTTTTGGCTAACCAGCTAACTACAAACAGTATGTGCGCAACTAGCACCCGTCTTCCCAGTCTCACCAAGTCATTGCCCCCCACGTGCACTATGACTACAGATGGCGGTGACCCGTGCCGCCCTAAGAGTTCCTCTACAAAATTTTGCAATCGGTCAATACAGAGGCCGCCTTTCCCATGGAAGGTCACTCTGAACCCATATTCCTCAGATGTGTGGATCGCATCACCTGCTTTGAATATGTCCCCGACACGCCTCACGTATGAGTGGCCCACGACCCGACCACTTGATCTCCAGTCGATGATCCCTTCCCGCCGGTCAGCTGATGCTGGGCTGGTCTCAATTTCCACCCCGGGTCACAGGCTCGCGAAACTGTAATCCAAACAAAAGACAACAAGCGTGAGTGCATTTTCATCAGTCTTTTACAACATGTGCAGTCGCACATATCTCTTAAAACAATCCGAGGACCAACGGCCTAATTGTTTCACCTCGTCCGCCTGCAGACCCCGAGCTGAAGCTTCCGTAGCGGCCCCTATTCTAAATGAATGGGTCCCAAAATCACACGGGTTCAAGCCCGCTGCGGCAATTGTAATTGCCAGCACCCTCTGAAACTGAAATCTTGTCAAAGGGGTGCCGTCCATATGTCTAAGCAGGCCCCCCCCCAAGTTGTCAACCTCTGTTTCAGGTAGGCCTCCACATGCCTCACTGGACAACCGGGATTCCCCCGAGTGCGCTGCAATACAACACTATTCCCCATGGCCTCCTGGTCCGTCTTTGACCTGGCTATCGAGATCAGCAGAGAATCCCCCCTTATTTGGACGTGATCCCTGCGTAGACCCCCCTCGACATCTTTCCTATTCCCTGCCACAAGTTCACTCACCCGCAGGGCCCCATGGAATGCCAATGCGAATGCTGCTCGGATTAGTATTACCTCACTGGGCGAGGAGCATGTCTCGTCCAGTTTCGCCAGTAAGGTGGTCAATTTATCAAACCCAATCGGGTGCCTGTTATCCTGTCTGCGACCCTCCAGGCACCGCCAGCCGCGGAGAGCCTTCCTAACTAAGAAGGAGTTCGTCGGATCCCTTATCCCGTGGAGCTGTGCCATAAATGATATGGCGGCCTTGTACCTACCGGCCTTCCTTATGAAGAGCCACAAAAAATTGGAGCAAGGACTCCTCCTGCCCCCACCTATGTTCCCCTGCCGGCCCCAGAAAGGCGCAGTATGAACGGAACGCCCCTTCATACGCTCTCCTTGTCCTAGGCGCTAAACTGGCTGCCACAAGGTTTTGTAGTCCGGGGCACCGATCTGCCACAGTGCTTCGGGGAAAGATGCCGCCACTAGCTCCGCTGAGGGTAGACAATCCCTGAAAGCCTGCGTTTTGGAACGAGAGAGTGCATCAGCTGCATTAATCAGTACTCCCGGCACATGTTTTGCCCTGAACTGCACGTTCAATCTCATGCATCGCAGTACGATCTCTTTCAACAATCGCAAGATCCATTTGCAGCATGCTGCCTGCTGATTAATGCACTCAACCACTGTCATGTTGTCTGACCAAAACACCACTGAGCGGTCCCTAAAGTCCTCCGGCCATGCCAACAGGGCCTCCCAGATGGGGAATAATTCCAGGAAACCAATGTTATTCGTTAGGCCGCTTGTTCGCCACCACGCCGGCCATGTTTGTGCCGACCACCGGTTTCCGAAGATTACTCCAAACCCCACACTGCCCGCCGAGTCGGTCCATAAGCCGAATTCCACCGACGAAGCAGGGGGTCTGTTCCATACTACTCGGCCATTGAAGTCCGCCAAGAATGCCAGCCAAATACGCATGTCCTGGCGAACCTCAGCCGACAGTCTTGTGCGGTGGTGCCCTTCCCTAAGGCCCACCATGGATTGAGCAATGGATCGAGAGAAAGGGCGAGCCATCGGCATCACTCTTAATGCAAAGTTAAGCTGACCCACTGTCTGTTGTAACTGGTGTAGGGTCACCTCCTCCGTCCGGAGACACTGTACCAGGGAAGCCCTAAACTTGGCCACCTTCCCAGTCGGCAGACGGAAACACCCCTCCTCTGAGTCTAGTTCTATACCCAGAAACTCGAGGGAGGTAGACAGCCCCACCGTCTTACCTGGCGCCAATGGGACCCCAAAACCCCGCATGAGCATGCAGAAGTCCTGCAATGCCTGCTCGCAGTCCTGAGTGCCCGCTGAGCCCAGAAAGAGGAAATCATCCAGATAGTGCATCACATGTCTATGCCCTGTGGCCTCTGTGAACACCCATTCTAAAAAAGAGCTAAACATTTCAAAATAGGCACAGGAAATTGAACAACCCATGGGCATGCACTTATCCAAGTAGTATTTCCCCTGAAACGTGAATCCCAGCAGGCGCTGTTCTTGAGGGTGTACTGGGAACAACCTGAATGCGGATTCAATGTCTGATTTAGCTATCAATGCACCGGGGCCCAGGCGATTCAACAGTAACTGCATCATCGAACAATGCATACTTCACTGAACATACCTCGGGGTCAATCGCTTCATTTACTGAGGCCCCCCTCGGGGCCGATAGATTGTGAATGAGTCTATACTCCCCCGGGTCTTTCTTCGGAACCACTCCTAACGGGGAACATACAAAATCCACTACTGGTGGGCCGCCAAATGGTCCTGCCACTCGCCCCAAGCTAACTTCTTTCGCTATCTTTTTGGCGGCCACTGTTGGGTTGTGTTGAATAGACAACTGGTTTTTACAGGAAGAGTTCCCCTGAAAATTGCCCGCCGGGATCCTGAAGCCATATGAAAAGCCATCCCTCAGAGTCCCGACGGACGCATGATCAGGGTATCCGTTCAGCCAAAAGGTCAAAGCCAAGATATCTACGGGCGTAGATGTTTGCTTCCGAGGCACCGCATCAATCTTGCTTGGGACCCCCCTTTCCCCCTCTACCATTGGCCTTAGATCGGCAACTGGTTTCCGGGTGTGAGGAATTCCCACAGCCCGAGCACGCGTGCCAGAACCTACACGTTCCCTGAGGCCTGTTACAAGTTCCTTTGTTAAAGCCCCAACACACCCCTCGCTTGCCTTCGTTCCCGCTCTACCTGGGCTGGGACTCCCTCCCCGAGCTCGCCTGAAAAGGCTGTGACTGTCTCTGATGGAATCCCCCGGAGCCGTTCGTGCTTGACCCTGAAGCACTCGCCGGTCCTGGCAAGAGCTGTGCATGCCATGACACTGTATCCAAACAATCCCATGTCAAGGCCTGGTTAAATTCCTTTGCTTTTCTAAAGGCCATATCATAGCCCTTCCATTCATTTCCCCCATACATCGCATGGAAATTCATGATCCTGTTCTGATAACATGCCAGGTCACTCCACACCTCTGGTTTACGTTCTCCGATAATCGCCACAAAGATAGAAAAGGCCTGATCCAGTTCACCATTGTCTCTTCGACCCTGAATTCTGCCATCTTTGCCCGCCATACACTGGGGTGCCACAGATCTTTCTGGGTCTTTGCATATTCTAACTCGCAATGGTCAGTCAACAGTGAAAACATGTTAATGTACTTGTCTCCCCACACCATCTCTTTCGTAACCATGGGAATATATTGAGCTAAACTTTCTCGCCTTGAGGGTACCGGGCCTTCCCCCACCATTGGCAACGATCTCTTACCTGCTTCAGCCATGCTCCCAGCCGTGTCCGTTGTCTTCTTCCGGTTGTCTGCCGTGACCACCTTCGCCACCTGCGGGGAAATAGAAGGCACATTCGCTGTTCCCTGCCGTAACTGCTCAATAATTACTCTGGCTTCTTCGGCCGGGTCTCCCGCAGCCGTAGATCCCCCCGCTCCCTTCTTTAGCCATGGTAATACTGCTGCTAACTGAAGCGCCAATTCCGGGGGCTTCTGGTCCTCCACCAGCGGCGTGATAACCACGGGGATAGGCATCCCCCCGTCCGGTCCCGGTACCGGGCTGGTCGCTGGCGCTACTGGAACTGGTGGAATTTCTACCGGCACTGGGGCCTTGCTGGGGTGACGTTCTGCAAAGCCGGTCCAATGACCCTCTTAGGTCGTCCCGAGGGGGCATTCTGGGCCTCCACGTGTTTCCTCAGGGCAGCCAAGCCGCGATCAAGCCGGTCTACCTTACCGAATTTTCGGTCCATCACCGCCACTTGGTTCACCAACGTGCGCAGCATCCTTTCCATCTCGGAGCTCTTTCTAGGCATCTTGCCAGGCATAACTGTAATCGATCCGCACAACCTGTCCTCCGGAAGCGACTCGATCTTCAACTACGCCTTGATGACTGAAAGAGAAAAACAAATATTACAAGTTCTCAAGAAAGTGCAGCTTGTTCCCTTGAGGGCTCAGGAGCGACGAGTGGTGCAGCCTTCAGAGCACAGGAACAAGAGGAAGCTTCGTTGGATTCCCGCACTATTTATCCAGCTGCGGGAGGGCGGGGCTCCGCCTCAAGCACGCCCATCAGTGCACGGACTTCCGAGCAGGTGTTTAGGACAACCCCTTTTGAGCGGGAGGAGCGTGTTCCGGTCACGCCGCTTCGGGCATACCAGCCGGGACACGCCCCCCGCCTACAATGGTTTCCCGGGGGATCGGGGCACCCATCCATACGTTCGGGGGGACCAAGTGGTCTCCCCTTTCCACCATGCATCATAGCACATGTGCATGCACATATCATAAAGTACAGGTTTGCACGTCACAATACATTCATCACACCACCCATCTGCGCATGTCACAACATATGCGTGACCTGTTGTGGCCGTTTTATAATGGGTTTCTTTCATAAAAAGCCCACTGGTTGACTGCAAACCAAGCATGTGCATGTGTCTTGTCACATGCTTTTTCATGCAATTTGTAAAACATATTGGCAAGGCTGGTAGCTCAGACTTTCATTGGTGAGAAATATTGGCTTTCAGAAAGCCTACTAATTGTTTATTTCCTTTCTCTCAAGAGTTTGGGTTGATTAATCCCCACCAATGAATATTCTGGAAAGAAAAGTCACCAGAATATTTTACAATATATTGTCTAAATATCGGAGAGTTAAAAAAGACCTGGGTATGAAATTTTCAAAGGTGTCATCATATTTTCACTACATGCATAGCAGTTATCCACACATCAACCTCTCCATTCCTTACACTTAAACATGCTCCTTCTTCCAAGTGAACAATAGACTTTATGATAAAATTTAAAAAGTGGCAAGCTGAGAAAAGTAAAAGTTCTGAACATTTAGTTTCCAAACATCAGCTTGGCACTTTCAGCAGATTCACAAAGAATGCCCCATTCTGCAACATTTAATTTCTTTTATCTGCTGGCACATTGCTTTTCAATACAAACATTAAATGATTCCCGAACATCAGTTTAAAGTCAAAGTAATATTTGTTTGGTTTCAAACATTAAAACCATAAAAGCATACAGTAGCATATCATGGAATGATAAAATATACTAAAAAACAGTCTTATTGAGAACAAACCAAATAGGCGATGACTTCAACTAAGCTAAGATCCATATATACAGGGGCCGATAACTTACAGAATATGTCAGATGCGAAAAACACACAAAATTAGCACAATAAATCACTACTCATGCGATATAAAATAGTCAAATGGATTGGGCATCCCAATATTTAAAGTGCCATGAGAGGTAAAAAGAAAGACTGGTTAATCACAAGTAGACCTAAGCCTTATTGCAGATTTAAAAAAGGTAAGCACATACAGTGCTATCCAAAAGCATTCTTCAGAAAGTAAAAGCAGGGCGCACTTGTCTAAAATTCGCCTTTTTCAAAATTGGGATTAAAAAAGGACTTTTTGGGGGTAGTATAAAAACTACAAAACATCATAAAATGGGCCATATCCTGGGGAAATTAACCATCACAGCTACAGGACAGCAGACTTTGACCCTTACTCTGGCCCCTATGATGTGCGAGGTGAAGATGGAAAAGGTCGAACAGAAACCTGGTCAGTAAAAATCTATCATATGTATTTATGACCCCAAGTAAGTACGGCTCAACCACCAGAGTGGTTTTTAGCACAATGAAACACCATACACTGGGCTTCAAGAGTTCCTTCTCTTCTCTTGGTGATTCAAAACGCTGCAGTACGCTTGCTTTTCTCTCTCCCCAGGAGGTCGAGTGTGCGGAGTCACCTACGAAGTTTGCACTGGCTACCTGTACCGCATCGAATCTTGTTTAAAATTCTTGTGTTGGCATTTAGAGCAGTCCATGGCTAGGGACCGTCGTATTTGCAGAAACGGTTTTCATTTTACACTCCTAACCGTGCCCTTCGATCAGCAAATCAATGCCTACTGGCCACTCCCAAATTCAAATATGCTCGTTTGGGAGGCCAATCTATCTCAGTTAAGGCAGCTTCTGCTTGGAATGCTCTCCCCCTGTTCCTTAGAGCTGCGCCGACCATCACTGTTTTTAAGAAGGAACTCAAGACTCATCTGTTCAATGCCCCCCTTTAATAGCTCGTTTAGGCTCTGATCCAGCACTCTTGTTGTCCAATCACTCACCGCGCCAGGATACCCCGTGGTAATAGAGCGCGCTATAAAAGTTTTAATAAACATAAACATCTTGCCATAGTATGTTGAGCAAAGAAGGCCGCCTTTACTAGGTTCAAATCCCCCTTGTATATTTGATCAGGGTTGGTAAAAAGATCTCCTCTCCCCAGACTTGTTAAACTTCTCTCAATATATTTGAGCCATGGACCCTAGGGGCATAATCGAGGGTCAGGCAGTCCTTTAAGTTCACCTTGTTTAAAGTTATTCCCTTCAACCCAGGTCTTCAAACAAAAAGACACAGGGCGAAATGTTATTGGTTCGGTGATGTATGTCATACCAAGCTCCTCAAGAAAAGTGATTGAGGGGGTACCCTGAAGAGCGGATAGAAGTCGTCTCCCAAACTTGTTTTCCTCGATTTGAAGGTCATCTAGGATGGTGTTCCCCCAGATGTCATTGCATATAGTGTTTTTGAAATACTTTTAGACGAATAAAGCATTAATAAGGCTCCAACCGATCTTTTCCCCAATCCAGCAGCATAGTTAAAAATAACTGCGGACTCCCTGATTAGGTCATTTTTTTCCAAAGAAGTTGAGGCCCTCATTTAATTTTCTCATCTATCAATATCCCCAGGTATGAGAAAGCACTGGCCCTTGGGATCGAGGTAGACCCTAACTTGAAGGTGTATGGCCTGCTTGAACGGGCTCCTACTTGCATGATGAAGGATTTAGAGTCATTACCTTCTGGTCCCTCTCCCCCATACATTGAGCAAAAGAGTTTAAGAGTGTTGCAGACCCCGTTCAGTCCTGGCCATCAGAACAGCATAATCTGCGTACAGCAGGATTGGGAGACCACACCGTCCGCCTGGGGAAAATCTGCCATGGTCTCCAAAAGGGTCCTCTCCAAGTCATTAATGTATAAATTAAATAGGAAAGGGGCCAAAATGCATCCCTGGCAGACCCCTCTCTTAATGCGGAACTGGTGTGAGACCTTCTGATCACCCGCATATCATGCTGCCGCCTTAGTATCTCGATGGAGATCTTGAAGAATGAGGACTACGGGCCTGATGTACGACCCATTTTTGCATGCGCAAACGGGTTTGCGAGTCGTTTGCGCATGTAACAATCTCATGGGCCATGTACAAAGCCTATTTAGCGAGTCGCAATTTATTTGTGACTCGCTAAATAGGTTTTGCAACTCGCTAATACCACAAAGGTATGTCCCAATGTTTTGCAACCACAATTGCATTTGCAAAACACTCGCAAATTACCACCCTCTTCAAGAGGGTGGTAATATAGTTACAATTTGGAAGGGGTCCCGGTATGCACCTGTTACAACGCATTTTTTACTCCGCACTACCACTACAACGCAGGCATTACAACGCATACCATTACAACGCATTGCGCTGGGGGGCGCTCTAGGATAAGAGGTAAGTTTAATTTACTATCCAACACCTTCCCTAGGGTCCACGGGGACTGGAGTTAGAATAGTAAATTATACTTACCACTATCCAGCACCCCAAAGCGCTATGCGTTGTAACGGTATGCGTTGTAAATACCGCGTTGTAATGGTATGCGGAGTAAAAGTATGCGTTGTAACATCATATATCCAGGGGTCCCAGGGGACCCCTTCCATTTTGTGACTGTCTCTAAAAATATTTTTCAAGGGCAGGCAGTGGTCCCAGGGATCACTACCTGTCCCTAAAGAATGAAACAAAAACGTTTCTTAAAAAATGCATCCCGTTTTTCTTTACTGGCTACATTTAAAACAAAAAAACTGCTTTATTTAAAAGCAGTTCCAGGCATGGTGGTCTGCTGAGCCCAGCAGGCCACTATACCTCGGAGGACCTGTCATTCCCAATGGGCCCGCAAACTGCGAGAGGCTTATTAATATCAATGAGCCTCGCAATTTGTGACTCCATTGGGAATTGCAGGGTTAAAAACACTGTTGTACATGGCAAATTGCACCTCGCAAATGAGTCTCAATATGAGAGGCGCAATTTTGCTGGTAGTAAATCTGACCCTATATCCCTATCCACCCCCTAGAAAAACAAGGTCTGCCACAACCTAGATCTGTTAACTCAATCAAAAGTGGAAGAGTGATCCATGAATGCCAGAAAGATGGGGCCAGAACGGGCAACTGCATACTTATTCATAATCATAAAAAGATTCAGGCATTGATCTATCGTTGAGCGACCGGGGCGAAAACCATAATGAAAATCTGACAAGATGTTATTCTCAGTGGCCCAATTGGATAACCTCTCTAGCAAAATCTGTCCAACCACTTTAACCACGGAGTCCAACAGGGAGATGGGTCTGTAGCAATGGACGCTATCTCTGTTCCCCTTTTTAAAAACTGGGACAATGATGACAGTAGCCCATGAAGCTGGGAGGTCAACCTAGCAGCCACATTGATAACAGCAGTAAGCAGCGGTGCTCAGTACTCCATGTCGGATAAAAAAAGGTCAGGTGGAATTCCATCTGGTCCAGGGGCCTTGTTACGTGTCATACTAGCTATTCCCTTTCTCACTTCTCCCACCGTGACTGTTAGGACTAGATTTTCAGTATCCCTGCCCCAGACACGCTCCGATTCAATACACCCCAAACATTCTCTCAAAGTGGCTGACCCACTCATTCTCTGTGATATGCGCGTCCAAGATATTTCCTGTTTCTACACCCAGGAGTGGGCTATTAACGATGCTCCAGAAATTGGAGCTCCTTCTCATAGTGCTAGCTTCCATGAACTTGCTCCAAGCATCCTCCTTCAAAGCTTACTTACGTTTTCTAAGGGCTACTTTGCATTGAATTCTTCGGGTTCTAACAAGCCCTCTATCTCTAGGGATAGCATGCAGTGCTTCCTTTAACCTTTTAGCCGCACAAGAGGAAGCGGTGTTAAACCACCTTGATGTCTGTAGTCAGACAGATCCGAATCTCTTTCTGACAGTTGACTACAAAAGTATCATGAAAGGGGCCTGAAATAATCTGCACCCATTGGAGCCTTCTACCCCCGTTGGTCGGCAGTGACACACCTCCGCCCCTGCTTCAAGATCAATACCGGCCAATTAGCTTTGAGACATAGGGGATTATGATCACTGAAAATACTTGCTTGGATGGAATAATCAGAGATCAGAGGAAAAAGAGGTGTAGAGACTAGAATGAAATCAATAAAAATGTCACTACTAGGCCCTATAAAGGTAGGAGCAAGATCTCTCTGGACTGGGTCCAGTTTACCCATCGCTAATTGGAGGTCAAAATCACATACCAATGTATTTGTGTTATCCCCTTCACCGCTATGCAGGGACATGAAGAAAAAAACCTATACCATGTATTATTGGGTCGACACAAAGATGGACATTGAAGTCCCCCGCTAAGACAGTATTTGGGGTATATTGAAGCGAAGCATTAAAACTAGTAATGCAGGTGCCCAACTACGATATATTACAAACCTCAGGGAGGGATGAAAAAGCGTTCTAAAAGTTCAACAACAATAGCTTCTAGACCCTTGAGAAAAAAGCAAAGCCTGCAGGCAAGGACTATCTGTACTCAATTCAACAATACCCCTTTTTAGCTTAATTGAAACTTAAACCGCAAGTCCCCCCCCTTGGGTGGTCAGCTCTCAAGGTAATGGCAGGCACAATGAAGGACTTGTACCCTTCCAAAAGGAATGAGTTATGAGTGGCCCATGTCTCCTGCAAACAGACAATATCATACCTTTGAACAAAACATCGCCACTCAAATATTAAGATATTTTTTGCCAAAACGGCTATGCTCCAGGAACTAAAGTTGCAAGAATGACTATCCCTTGGGTAAAGCTCTGCATAGCCTAAGGCCAAGAGATGCATAGGGTCCTGCTGTGACGAAAGGGCCATGGTCATTGTGGATGCTTGCCATTCCAGTCATTCACAATTATCAAGGAGCTCCAAAGGTGCAAAGGCATTAAAGACTAGGACTGGTGATGGAACCTGATACCAATCATTAGAAGCCTTGTGGGATGGTCTCCTAGAGTTCCATGTGCCAGGGGGTGGAGGCAGGGACAGGGGTTTACAAAACAAATTCACACACAGTAGATGAGGGGTAGGAGGAGATTCCCCACTTTGCACTCCTTTTAACATGACTCTACACACATAGAAATGGGGCTATACGAAGTATGTCGCTATTACGAAGAGGTAAGTTGACAAGACACACAGGTTCTAAAATCTGTTGCTGCTTCATCATAGGGCTGCTAACACACCTCCACGCAAGCCAACGACAGAGGTGGAGCAATAGGGAGGGGGAGGCAAGACAAACATAAAGAAAACCTTTGCGGGATCAAAGGAAAAGTGCAGAGAAGATAATGTTAAAACTAAAGCAGGGATCTCCTAACTACCCTTTATTGGTGGACTGCCTGGTCAGATTAAAATGGTTCTAAGCAACCAGTGGATGGTGGTATACTGGTCTATGATGGACCCACTACCCCTCCACTCTGCAAACTGTCAACATGTTTCAGCCAGCTACTGCGTTGTCCCTGGCTTTCATCAGGACTAAAAGCGTAGATCCCTAAGACTATCTCCTTACCTCCTACCTTCAGCAGTAGAGCGTAGTCACAGCCTGTGTAAATGCTCAGGTCATATGGGTTGCATAACTTACTCCAAGAGAATAATCAGTTTTCATTGATACTTGTGTTCAAGCTGTCAGGGGAGTGAGGACGGCTCCCTGTGGTCACACTTGTATCCAGGTGAGCTCATCACTGACATTTTGTCCCTCCCTGCGCCATAGACAACATGTGTGTCTTGTCAATTTACCTCTTCGTAATATCGACATACTTTGTATTGCCGCATTTTTATGTGTGTGTAGTAGAGTTTATAAAACAAGCCTTGGGGAAGAGCTGTGGTGGTGGTGACTGGGCCATGGAAGTGGAAGAGCAGATGTTGGCCACATGAAGAATTCTCTCCGCCAGATGTGGCTTGTTAAAGTTAATTATTACACAGTCACCACCACTGCTCCTGTTAGACCCTCCAATCCAGGCCACCCTCCGGACCATGATAATGTGCCTTTCTACTCTATATCCCAGGGCTGTATTATTATTCAGCCAATCCAACGCTGTTTTTTAATTGATAAAAATCTTCGGTAGAGCCAGGCTTTAAGACTGTACATTGCTGAAAAACCACTACATAAAGTGTTGCTTCTGGAGGTAAGTTAATGGTGGTTGGTTCCAGGGACTGGGCACCTGAGACCCCAGCTACCAAGATAGGGGTTCCTCCTCCGGGCTCTTTCCTAATGGACAAGTGCTGCCTCGACTTTCCGTTGCTCTAATGAACTCCATAGCTGAAGCCCCCACCTGTACAACTTCCTTTTGAGGTGGGGAGGGGGATGCCCAGGCACAGGCACACAGGGTAGAAAAATACTCTCAGATGAGTGACTACTAGATGTATGAATCTCCCCATTTACAGGTACCACAACAGACTTCTTTTGGCCCAAATGTCCACCACTAGATGCTAAAATCATTTGGTTGGTGTTGACTATATTACTGGTCTTCTTGTAATATTCAGACGAAAGGGAGAGTTCCCTCTTGATTGGGACCAGACATTACCTAATGGGATCCAATCTGGTATCCAGTCCATCCAAGAGGGAACACACACAAGCTTCTAGTATGGCTGTTACTTCATCCTTCAAGGGGGGGCTGCACCCTGGTTGATAGGAGATGCAATATCTGCTTTTGATTGTTTGGCTCTGGCCCCTAACTTGGTACTCTTGTGCTTGGCCACTGATCCAGTCCAGCTACTAGTCCCCACTGCCTGGACATCCAGTTACACTACTGCAACAGAGCTAGTAGTTCCATGGCCGAGGTCAGACATTAGGATTGGAAGGTCCATACTTGTAACCCATGCAATCTTGCTTTCAATCCGCCTGCCTTGATCTGGGTCTTGACCAGACGGTGAACATAAATATCCCCTAACTCCACCATTTCCGGGTTACACAAAAAAGGGTCTGGCCACCTGCTGAGCTAGGAGAGTGAAGATGTATCTGGTTAACAAGGGGAATGTGAAAGCCGGTGAGCCACCAGCTCAATTTACTTTTATAGAACCCCTGCTACTCTCTGCAAAAAGTAGTCCATGGTTGAAATTACTGGTGCAACGTGCACTATGGCAGCAGTCTTGCATTTCCCCATTAGGCTACAGCTGGGTATAAGATGTGTCTTACAGGAGCAAGACAATGTGATAACACAGAGAAGGCCTGTGAAACAAAGCAGACGTGACTTGGTTACATTTACCCAAGGCAAGTTGAAGCAAGGAGCAATATGATCAGTATATTCTGGCACGCCGACTTGCAAAAAAGGGTAGAAAACCACAGACACTTACACCCCCAGACCCCCCATGATGCTGTGTTCACAGTAATACTGTAGGGCTTCCCCAGCAGGCTTACCTTGTTCCTTGTTCCTAAAGTGGAAATTACAACAAGCACAGTTCTAAGTGCACCGAAGATTTTTTTCTCTGCTCTCCTCTCTCTGCTTGGAGATGGACAGGGGTATATGGGGGAGATGAAAGACCCTCAAAGCTCAGGGCCAAGAGTGGGGGTCCAGCCCAGCCTTCACTGGCCCTCATGTAGGCTGACCAACTGGCATTGGTGCAAAATCAGGGGACAATGAGTGTATAAATTCAGGACAAAGGGTCAAAATTCAGGACACAAATTCAGGACAGGAGGTCAAAATTCAGGATAATTGGATACGTTTTACAGACACATCAGAGTTCCCGCAATAGTATATAAGTAAGCCCAGCCATATCCAAACATATTCAACCATTTGCAAACCTATCCATCATGTATCCTTCCATCTATCATTTCACTCATCCATTCCTTCATTTATCCTTTCACTCATCCAACCATTATCCATCCATCCACCCTTTCACCCTATCCATCTGTACACTCATCCATCCACTCTTCTACCCACCCATCCATTCACTCATCCATGCAGCCATTTACCCTTTCGACCACCCATCCAGCCATCCTTTCACCTACTCAATTATCCACCCAGTCACTCATCCTTACACCCATCCACCCTTTCAGTCATCCATCCATCTTCCCTTTCTTTCTCCATCGACCCTTTCATTTAGCAATCCTTCCTTCCTTCCATCCATCCACCCACCCATCCATCTACTCATCCACTCATGAATCTATCCATTGACCCTATCACTAATCCATCCTTTCTCTCATCCATTTGTCCTTTCACTCATTTGGTCATCTATTCATCCTTTTGTCCATCTACCCTCCCTTTCACTCAATCATCCATCCTTACATCCACCCTTTCACTAATCCGTCCATCCATTCACTCTTGCACTTATCAATTCATCAATCTATCCCTCATTTCACTCATCCATCCATCCACCCACTCACTCATCATCCACATTTTCACTCATCCATCCTTTCACTCATCCATCCACCCTTTTACCCGTTCAGCTACCCTTCCACCCATACATCCAGCTATTTACCTTTTCTCTCTTCCATCCTTCCACTCACTCATCAATCCATCCATCCTCTCTCATTATCCATCTATTCAATCTTTCATTCATCCATTCACCCTTTAACTAATTCATCCAGCCATCCACCCATCCCTTCAGTTACTCACTCGCCCACCTTTTCACATTAATTTTGAGCTGAGCCTTTTTGAGAAGAGGCCCATCAAGAACTTCACCCTCGCTGCATGAGCCATTCCAGGACTGGGACAGAAGCCACCCAGGGCAAAGACAGGATCCACCACAAGGGCGACAGATGCCATCATAGGCGGGGGGGAACAGGAGCCATCACTGGGGGAGGGGTGGCAGGAGCCATCACAGGAGGGGGAACAGTATCCACCAGGGTGGGCACAGGGGTGGGCATGCAGTATTCTAATATCATCCTGGTCTCTTCCAGGGTGGGGTAGGGCTCCTCACTCCCTCCTGGACAAGACAACGAGAAGAAAGGCTCCCTTTCCAAAATGTTAGTTTTGCCGTCCCCCACTGTGATGTACAGTACTTAAAGGAGATATTCCAAGAGAACTGATTTAACTGATTGTCCTCCATACTTTGTAAATCAGTGTGGGTGCGATTGTGCCATTTCTTCATTTTATTACATTATAGACCGCATGTTTGAAGAACTGAGGTTTGTTTTCAATTTAGTGACAGTAATTTAGCTCTATGAAGAGAACCACGTGCTGCCTCGTTGTAATCAGGGCTGGTTCTAGGATGTTTGGGGCCCTGCGCAGAAATGGAATGTGTGAGGCCCCTCTAAATTGAGACATGACGCATTCAGGGCTGTTTGCATCTGAATAGATGTCCCTTCTCCTGAAGCTGCAGCCCCTCCCTCTCAGTCACCTTCAAGCACCTCTTAACAGGTCATCAAGGACTGGAGGTGTGAGGGTTGCCATCCCGCTGTGCCTCTCCAATGCTGCTGGGTATCTGAGCTTTGGTACTGCATCAGAGTCTGTTACATCCGACCTCAACAGCATTGGAGTCCAGAAGGGAGGTGGGTGGAAGCTGTGCCAGCTTTAGGGTGGCGCGACCAGTGCCGGTTAAAATTACGGACAAATGGCGTCCGTTAAAGAATCTTTCATGGACAACGGACAGACGGCCGAAATTACGGACTGTCCGTGAAATTTACGGACGGTTGGTCACCCTATCCACATGCGTCCCGTGCTGTGGGAGTCCTTATGGGCAGAAATGCGGGTTGTGGCCCCTCCTCCTGGGCACAGCTTTCTGGGACTGGAAATCCCTATGCCCAGCAGCAAAAGGCAGCAAGTGCAAAAACAACAGTCCACTGTTCAGCAACGCATCCCGCGCTGCAGAAGTCCTCGCGGGCAGAAATGCGGGTTGTGGCCCCTCCTCCTGGGCACGGCTTTCTGGGACTGGAAGAACCTATGCCCTGCAGCATAAAGCAGCAAGGGTAAAAACAACTGTCTACTGCCCAACAACGCGTCCTGACCCGCGGGAGCCCTCGTGGGCAGAAATGTGGGTTGTGGCTTCTCCTAGGCACCTGCTTTCTGGGACCGGAAGTCTTATCCCCGAGCAGCAAAAGGCAGCAAGGGCAAAAATCAACAGTCAACTGCCCAGCAACAGTTCAAATAAACCTGAATTAGAAGTGTTGAAAGGCCTAATCATTTTTTGCTACATGCATAGCATTTATTTACACATCGACCTCTCCATTCCATACACTTAAACATGCTCTCTCTTCAAAGTGAATAATGAGCTTTATGATAAACTTGTAAAAGTGGCAAGTTGAGAAAAGTAAAAGTTCTGAACATTTAGTTTCCAGACATCAGCTTGGCACTTTCAGCAGATTCACAAAGAACACCCCATTCTGCAACATTTAATTTCGTTTATCTGCTGGCACAGTGCTATTCAATACAAACATTAAATGATTCCCGAACATCAGTTTTTGTTACTTCTGAAAATACACCCACGTTGTCCCCAGATACCAGATTTTCATTTTTTTGGCATACCGTTGCTGCATCATCAAATATACAGTTGTCATTCTCTAACAAAAATGTTGTCTCCAAACTCACTTTTAGTAAATAGTTTAACTTTGCACCCATATGCCAGCTTTATCTTTTTCGACAAATACACGTTTCCCTAACATAATTTTTCAATTGTCTGAAAAAAACAGTATCTTGTTCTCTAAATAAGAGATCTTAATTTGAAAAAATTATGATAAATTTGAGCTTAAATATTGAGTTAGTTTGCTGAGTCAGCACTCCCACACTCTCATTTTTTAAAATCTCTTTATTTTCATTTTCTGTTATCTTCATAAAAATACAGAATGCGCATACCCACATTACAGCAGAACAATTACCAGGATAACCTTTGTCAGAACATGGTACATTGGATAGGGAAATCTGCTTACAACAGCTCACCACCATTCTGGAGATGAAAGAAGGAAGGCAGGAGGTAGCAACAGGGGTGGGTACCCTCCGCCAACTTCCAGTCTTTTAGTGCTGTGGTCAGGCGGACCGTGCTCAGTTTTCATTCCTGGGTCAGCTAGGAACCCTCCACCTCCAGGTCATAGAACTCCCTCCATCATCCCCATATCTAACATATAACAGAGGGGACAGCAGACAGCCCAGGCAGACTTGGCTGGTTCACCACCTCAGTGGGAATGATGTTGAGGTCACCCCACTGATCCTCATTGCTGCCATATGTTCTAAATACTGGAAGGCCACCCTGCTACAAAAGCTGGGTCTGGGGCCAAAGCTGAAACAACATAGGGGTGTATTCACAAGAACGTGTAATAACTACCGCAAGAGTAGTGTAACGCAACTTTTAACATTACAGCCTATTGTGGGAAAATAACCCTGTGTCAAAGTGGAATTCACAAAAAGGCAGTAGCATGCAATAGTAATGAAACAGAGGGAGAAAGAGGATAAACAAAACTAGGCCGGCCTCCAAATAAATGTAGCAAAAGATTAGGAACCCAGAGTGATGGATTCAGAGACCTAGTTTGTATGTTATGGTCACTGCATGAGTTATGTCAGTGTATACCAGAAGAAGAAAGAAAAATTTCTTTCTAGAGTCCCCTCACTCACCGGGGTTTCCCCACGGTGACATGCTTCATCATTGGGGCCATCCCAGTTCTCTACGAAAAGGGGCGTGCTGCGACTAGCGAACTACGCAGGAGCACTTTTTTTGTGAAAAGACTATGTGAGGTGCAAAGTGATGAGGTGGTGGAGTGAGTGTAAGTGAATTAAAAATACCATGCTAGTGGGCCTCAACAAATTTATTCTGCTCCTAGTTTGGTATAATAAAATGGGGGTGACACTGCTATTTGACCTTAAGTAGGGTCAAATCAGTGTTTCTGGTCAACATGTTTCAGGCTCCCCAGGCTTTTCGTCAGGACCATACAGGGTCCAGCCCTGTATATACCACTCCTATATCCTAATGAATAGGATTGATGAAAACACTAAATCTAACGCTGTTAACTTTAAAACATGCGTGTTATACATACGATTTGTACTTTGTCTATGTATTGGTGCTTAATAGCACTTCATGGTCTCTGGTGGGGCCGGGATCACCTCATGGAAGCATTGTTCCTTATCGGCGAAACCGCACGGTGTTACCTACTCGTTCCCCTCCGGACTGCTGCGGTCAATCCAGGAGGCCAATAACCGCCAGCATGTCGTGACTACCTAAACCAGGCACCCCCCCCCCGCTGCCAACAGGAAGGCAGCAACGGCGACAGGAGGTGGCAGTCCAGCAGCCCCAGAGGAGTTGGAGGAAACCCAGGCCACAGTCATCAGTGTGGAGATGGTGCAAGGAGTAGGGAGTACTGACACAGCTTGAGAGGACCTGACACAGTATCAACAGGGAGTGCTACGAACAGGGATTGGGTGGACGGGGAGAGATGGGCACAATGCCATACATTCACAACGAGGCGTAGCATACTGCACACCCACTGCACACCCAGAATCATGTTCCAGATCCCCTTGGCACACTGCAGCACACACACATAGCACTAACAGCACACCCACATTGACGACAACGTGGCACAATGCGCCTATCCGACACTGCAGAACAGAGGACACAACTGGCTTCACACAGGCACAGAAAACTGCCCACTACATCTGACAGCAAGAAACAACTGGGGGCTGGCTCTAATCAGTAAGGCTGAGCAGGATAATTATCTAACAAAACAACAATGCCAATACTGATATAGATAATTCAAATAAACACATATCCATCCAAATCAAGAAAACGAATTCAAGAATGGGGATTGTTACTTAATAGCATTTTATTCAAATTTTACAAAGAATGTTACACAATTTAGAAACAATTGTTTCTAAATTGTGTAACATCATTCTCCCCCCCGAGTGTGTGAATGTGATATGGTTGTTTGTGATATGCTTGAAACCTTGAATGAAAATTGAGTGTATGGTTAATGCCTAAAATGTCCCACGTGTTTGTCATAAAAAAAAATGTTGTACTATGTATTACATTTTGAAATAACTTCTTTGTAAAATTTGAACAAAATGCTATTAAGTAGCAATCCCAATTCTT
Source organism: Lissotriton vulgaris (assembly GCF_964263255.1). Taxonomy (NCBI): domain Eukaryota; kingdom Metazoa; phylum Chordata; class Amphibia; order Caudata; family Salamandridae; genus Lissotriton; species Lissotriton vulgaris. The sequence continues at coordinate 404,462,414 of NC_141697.1, read as the reverse complement.
GAATTTGTTTCCTTGATTTGGATGGATATTTGTTTATTTGAATTATCTATAACAGTATTGGCATTGTTGTTTTGTTAGATCACTACATCTGACAGAGCAAGAAACAGTGAAATGAAAATGTACACGTACGACCTCACATCCGTCATGTAGTCCAAATCTACACTTACCTGCAGGAGAATCCAGCACCCTCCAAACAGTCACAATGTACATTGCCATACAGCCTGCATGCAAACTAGCACAATGCGCCAACATATATGTCAGCACAAAGTCAAAAAGCACCTCCCCTTCACATCACAGAGGTGCACACAACACCTTCAGCAGAGCACAGAACACAACTCATCCGTGAAGCTGGAGCAGACCACCACACCGTTGACATTGCTGCCCTACAACCGCCAATGGATATCCCACGCAACCCCCCACCAGGACCCAGCCAGCCAAGATACTCAGAGGAGAACACCAAGCCTGCAACAGACCACACAGCAGGAAGTACCCACAAGCACAGCTGGCTCACAACACTTCACCCACCCACACATGGCACCCCAATGCCATGTGTCAACACGCCAAAAGGAGGTGGTCCAACAGCTGTGGGTGGGGTCCGAACCTATGGAATGCGAACATGGACACATAAGTAGGGGTCTATCACCCTTCAGGGCCCACCCACACCCCACTAAGGAGACCCACACTGCTATAGAGACACATGCAGATGCACATGCACAGCACAGAACCACGCCCAGGGGCACTCAAATAGCAGTCACACACCCATGTTGGCTATGCGTATGACGGCCCTGGCCACTCCCCTTACAAATTGAGTGGGTGACGACAAAGCTATATGTCCAAGCTCAAAACCGCTGCCTGGGGTAATATCTCTGCATCCGATGTACACTGCAAAATGGAATGTCGGCGGGCCCAGCGCCCACATGCATACCACAAGACCACAGGGACACACGCAGATATCATGTTGAACTAGCTATAGGCACTTGCGCCCGGCCCCTTTATTGCCAGGGCCACATGTACTGTGCTGGATGTGTGTGGGGTGAGTGTAGGCCATTCCGGACAGAATGTCTAGTGCTGGCAAACACTTGAACATTGGACACCAGTACAAAGTTTACAGAAAACACATGCAGTACAGAGTTAATTGCTGAGGAACAGGGAGTGAGCCGGAGAAAGTCCAGAGGACAGCCAACATGCAAACAGTAGTGTCCGTGAGTTGCAGTGCACTGGGGTTTGGACACTAAAGATTAGCGCGCTCATCTGAAGAAAAACAACCCTCCTATACCTGGGCAGAGGACATCAAATAGATGAATAACAAGGTAGTATGGAGAGATGCATGTCCAATTTATTTTCAGTAAGGGCACAATTAATCACCTTGACGATACTGTATGATTTTACAACAAACAATGTTCAATTTAATTTCACACACATACATGCCATTGGACCAGTCTCTGACCCAGATATCACTTCAAAAACATAAATTGAGGAAAAAACATAAAACAATGTATATACAATAACCAACACAAGACCTACACAAATGTATATATATATATATACAAAACACAGTATCTCCAACACTCAAGCAATCAATTTAAAAAACTAGTGTTCACCCATAATATCTGGGTGATACACTTAGAGGTAGTCCTTCTAGCACATGAGTTACAACACCTCTATATTTTCAAAAATGTGCTTCTAAACAGTTCAACATGTTTGCATTAATGGTGACTCCTCTATATACAAGCTGTCAACGCAGACGCATTTCAGCTGTCAATTTCTTCTGACCTCCTCAGGACAAGGGTAAAGCAAAATCTATGCCATTGCATCACGTAATTAAGACGGCTCTCTATCTCCAAACAGGTAATAATCCTTGTATCCAGGCATCCACAGTGCTCCGGGGCTGGCCCCCTCTGTGGTGCGACCTGTATCTTACACGGTGCTCGCCATCTGATTCACCCGGACCTCCATTTCCCATATGTTACTAATAATTTGTGGTCTGTTCACCTAAAATCAAGAAATACGCAGCCTCACTTAATTCCGTAAGCTCCTTGACTCAAAATCCACGTATTCATCCCTCCGTACTTCCCAGTTATTCATCCATCTGAAGAAAAAGTCTTGGATTATGTCCCTTCAATATATTCCTGATGCAGATGCAGTGGTGTGTGTTAGACATGCATCATCTTCCCCATCAACGTCTCAGGGCCCCCACACTGTTGGAGGTGATATACCTACGCAGCCGCTCCACAGCCCAAAACACAATTAGCAACGGACAATGGCCTGTGGTGCACTGAGTCATTGGCACCTGGAGTGCTGAGCAGGGCATCAGGCCGATGATGGCATCCACAACAGGCCCTAAACAACTCCCTAATTCTTTCAGGACCACCGTTTCAACTCTGGCAGATGGTGGTTGGAGGTGGTCCTTTGCGGTGGTGGCGTGTGCCTCCTGCGGTGATGCGTCGTCCGGCCCCTCTGGACTTGCTTTGGTGTGTGAGCCCTAGTGGGATGCTTCCGGGCCCGGAGGCTGCGTACAGCGCAAGGCCACAGAGAAATGGTGTTGATAAGCCCAAGCCCTACACTTCAGGGCACATCCAATGTCTCCGGAGAAGGTGTCCCAGACTTGAAAAGTACAGAGTTAGTGGCCCCGGATGCACTGCCGCTGGCACAAGCACCGAGCCACGGGACAGTGACTTGCGGTGCAGTTAGATGGGCCATCCGACCTGAGCCTGTCACCATCAATGTCCGAGGTGTATGTTGTGGAGGGTTTCAGGGAACAGTGGAAGGTGTCCTCCAGGGCAAGACGCCGAAAGGTTTGATTTTATCCGGAAGCAGCAAATGGAGGAGTGGAGTGCGACAGCCTCGTTGCCACCACCAATTCGGTATCAGTTACATGAGGATGAAAACTGCCCCCTAGTCCATAGACCCAGACGCCACCAAAGTTCGACCAGAGAGTGTACATGAATGTCGGGGGGACAGACTTAGTTGCATCGGGGCTAAGTGGGGATGCAGTCTGTGATGATGCCGGTACACTGATATGAACTCCGCCATTACTGAATCATGGCTCTTTGACCTACTGGACCACAGTGTAGGCGGAGGCAGCGGTCAGCAGTAGCCCACAGCCACGTGTCATTGGCTTGCGATGGACAGCACTAGTGACACTAGGGCAGTTGTCAGTAGTTACAACACCTCCATAATGATGATCCTTTTCTCTCCACCAAGATACAAGTCGTCAACCTCTTATGCCTCTTCTTGCGTGCAATGATATGTAATCTGCCTTTTCATTCTCGATGTTCAGTTCCGAATCTGTGAACTACTTGAGCGCAGCCTAGGCCAAGAGCAGTGTAGGCCGAAGGCAGCGGTCAGCACGGGCCATTCACTGAGTGTCGCCGGCATAGGTTGGTGGCTCCACCGGCCTGCGTAGTTCAGGTTCAGTGGAACTGATGGAGCAAGGATTCGCACGTAACGCGACTTGCTCTCTTTCATGAACCTCGCCTAAATCATAACTTTACTAACTCCGATTGTTTGTCATTTTATTTGTATTTCCCCAACACACGGGTGTCCCTAGGAGGCTTGCCTATGTGTTTTTTCATCATAATCACGCTTGCACATTAATAAAATGGCCGCTTTGCAGAAATCCAGTCTGCGCATGCGTCGGTCATACCCATGTGATGTGACGCACTCGCAATCTGGAGGGAAAAGTTCGCTCATGCGCATTGTTGCTAAAATGGCCGCTTGTCTTTAATCATGCTTCATGCTATCTTAAGCCGCCTTTGTATATGCATCTTTTCTGCACTAACTCTTAATGCTATAAGTATTATAAAATAAGGGATTAAGAGTAGTTGGTCATGGTGTACAGTGTATTCATTGTATTCTGTGTTATTAATTTGTTTTCGCTTACTTTTCATGTACCGCGTAAATGAGGGCCTGGAAGTAGGGATGGGAACCATATTGAAGCTGACGTTACCCCACTCACGTGACCTGAGAACTGGGACGTGCAGCAATGGAACCTGGCCAGTTGGCTATTGAAAATGGGACTGTCCTTTCCAAGCGCACCTTCGCCCTTGAAGACATGCTATTTTTACTCTGAATGTGCAACAATGTTGCAAACCTTTACTTTACTATTGTACTTTCCCACACGTATGCCTGGGAACCCAGATGCTAGGGGGAGGGTAATGTCACGTGAAATACGTAATAGAAATATAGGTGGTGACAAATGTCTTAAACCACCTCCCTTGACCAATCAGAAGATGGGACTTTGTCATTTTGCAACATTTATGGGTGGTCTTGGGGACTTAAAACTGTATATATAGCCTAGCTTAGCTTGGAGAAATTGTCCGACTTGTCCGAGTAGCAGACCTGTCACTGACCCTACGAACTCTATAGGTGCCTGATACAGAGTGCTGCGGAGCATTCTGCCTGAAACTTTCCACAAACTCCAAGGGGTGGAAATTAGTCCTAAGTGCTAAGCGAAGCACTTTGCTGGGAGATTCGAAAACCCAATCGGGGTTATTGGCGGATTCCGTGCAGAAGAGGGGGTAACGCTGGCGTTGCATCCGAAGCTGTGAGGGGTTGGTCGTGCCTTGGTGAACCCAGTCCTGACCCAGACCTGAGGGGTATCCTGTCCTGACTGTCCATGAGCTGTACTTGCTCACCTTCTGGTATTCCTGAATCCTTGAGGGTCCTTGTCCCGTTCTTTCCCAACTGACCCGTGGCCAGGGTTGGTCCTCATTCTCACTTAGGTAAATATTGGCATAGGTGTCGGTCTATACTATACCCTTAATTTTCCTCTTCTAATTAAAGCAATCTTGCCTGTGATATTCTCCATATCTCCTTTGAATGTAATTTCATGCAATTGATTATTAGTAAATGTTCCACTTTTACCCTTCCCATAGGACATTGTTAAACCCAACTGTTTATCTAGATTGTTCCACTTATTCCCTTTCCCTTAGTATGGTTGCCGTGAAGTTAGTAAAGATAGCATAAGGTTTAGGGATTAGTATAAAATTATTAGGTCACACATTAGGTCCTCCTCACGTCTTTGCCCTAGATTAAACCATATTAGTTAATATGTTTATTATGATTCATGCCCTATAGTGTTCACTTTTACTCTATGATACTCACACTTATTCATAGTTATATCCTGGTTCTGATTTTAATCATTGATGTATTACTGTGCATTTGCCTCCTTGTAATGGCATTTTCATTTTAAACTTATACTATATAAAACCCTTAAAACCATCAAGGTGTCTGTGGTCATTATACATTAAAGTGATATTAAAGGTATTAAATGTGTAAAGTAGAATTTCTCCCTTTTAGGAAACCCTTATCACCTGTCCACTGCTAGCTCCTGATCCGTCAGGAGTAATGTGCCTGTGGTAAGTCAGGTACATGAATAGTAAGTGGTGTAAGAGTCACCCAATCGATTACTCATAGGAGCGCGCATATTGGAAAATCACCTGGTTCACCCCAGTAAAAACGTGATCATTGAAATTGAATAAACATTTTTACACGCCAGGGCCCAGTGCGTGGAAAGAAATTCGGTGATGCGGGTGACCTGCGCGCTCTATCAGTAATTTCTGGTAAGCAGAGGAATGGTTAGGACTAGTAAGATAGGTAGATAAGATAGTTAGAAAATAAACCGTGAAAAATAAATGTGCTGCTAAAATTTTAAAATTGATTATGTTACTTAATATTTTATTGCGCAACTGTTTTTAAAATATTTTAATTGTTTTGAGATAATTTTATATATATGTATTGCTGCTAAATATTATATGTTTTATTAACCAATTATGTGTGACTGTTGAGTGTCGGCTGAAATCCCCGGGGAATTGTATAACGGATGGTGAGTAGAATCCATCGCGTTCTGAAGTCATTTGTAGGGAGGAAAGGTTAGTGCATGGTTCAAGTGGAACTGGAAGCGCTAATTAGGTCTTTTTCGGAAAACTGTGTGAATGAAAGTAACGGGACTGCTGATAGAAACCTTGGTCTGATATCACCTAGTAAGGGTCACACTAAGGGAGTAATAGAGTCATCGGAGCTTGCGTGTTAGCAGAGGGAAAAGCTGTCGAAACCTTAGGCTTAGTATATATCCCGGAAAGAAGTGGATGAGTCTGGGAAGTAGCAGGTTTTCTAATGCTTGCGTGATAGGGTAGGCAAGAGAAGTCTATCCGAAGTGTATGAAAAGTAGACAGAAGTGGTTTACTTGCAGTAAAAGAAGAACTTTCTATCTCTTTAGAACACTCCTACACAATGGCGAATGTTACACGTTGTTGACTAAAATTAACATTAGCACCTTAGAGAAAATACAAAGTTTCCGTTACCTTGTAAAGGAGGGAGTCAGTCGAAGGGCTGCTCTAACGTCACTCCGTGCCGCGCTGGGATTGGTTAAACCAGCGGGGTGTGTAGTGAAGCTGAAATTGTAAGGGAGGGGTGAGTGCCTGAGCGTGAGAACGCGTCTCGCGAAAAGGCCGCGCACCCATTGGTCTAGAACGTCTGCAACCTTTGCACTGATTGGTTGTTGAGAAATTGGAGTCGCGCTAGCATTGGAAGCACAAACGAAGTAAAAATTTTCCGCACCGAGCTTATAGATTGTTACGAGCGGTGTATGTGCTACCCTGATTTTCTGCCTGATCCACGAAATCTAGGGTGTCATAAAGAGTTGATGAGCAGAGGCAGACCTCACAACATGTACGGAGGAAAGAGAAAAATGTCATTTGCCAGCAAAATAAAGAATTTCTTCAAAACTGACAAACCCGTACGAACTAGGGAGGGTGTGATCATTCCTCCGCCAGATACTCCCGCCTCTTTCATGATGTTAGAAAAAGGGTATTATACCTGTGTATGGTTAGAGAACTGGGTAAAATACACTGCGGAGGATGGAGTTTTAGCCTTTCCCATTGATGGTACTTTTAACGGGAGAGTCCTATTTAACCTAAGGACCCGAATGAATGAATTACATCCCAGACCTAGATTAACTCAGTATGAAGCTTTAGAGGAATGGGAAATTGAGGCTCTAGAGCGAGACAGACCCCGGATGGACAAGGGAGTGACCCGATGGTATCCAAAATTGGTAAAGGAAACCAAGGAGCAGAAATTGAAACAGTGGAGACAAAATATGATGGTAGAAGGGTTATTCCCCATGTTCGGAGCTAATGAAATGATGGGAGGGAAGAAATGTACTGAGAAAACCCGACACATGATGCCCCTGGGTGAATCGGAAGATGAATTTTTAGAGGACTTATTTATGAAAGGTCCCCCGCCTTATAATGAAGAAACCAGATCTCAAAGCTTAACTACTCCATTGAGACCTTCAGGAAGAAGAAGTACTAGTGAAGCCGATTCCACAGGGATAGAACAGAGAAGAGCGGGAGGAGAGGGATTTGGTAGACCCGACCCCGTGGTCCCGAATTATAACCCCTTTGGTGAGGAAAGACCAGTCCTGTCAACTCCATCAGCTCCGAATATTTATCCTTCTCTAGTACCCCAAATGATACAGGACCCCCCCATAAATAGGGTGTTACACGAGCAGGAAAGGGAGGCCCTGAGAGGACAGCGAAACGATCTCATACATGCCATAGCCCAGATTAATCCAAATCCTGAAGCCCTGACGATTCCAGTAACCATTGGTCCAGTTTTTCCTCTATATGGGGACAGGATGAATACTCCCAAAACTCCAGTCATAACCCCGATGATGCCCCCGCCCAGAAGGGAACCACTCATTATTGATGACCAAGCAAGTGAATGCGAGTCCATGGTTTCTTTGATGGATCTGCCTAATAAGGAACAGGGAAGTAGTATATCTCGAACTGGAACTCAAACTAGGAACAAAGACGTACTAATAGAGTCTTCATCAGGGACTCGAAGTGCTAGGGTAGTAACTCCTGAGGAAATAGAGAGATGGACCCGAGAATTAGAAGGAGGAGACTCTCATCCGAAACCTTTAGATATCTGTAAATTAAGAATAGAATTAGAGGAATTGACAGCAGGAAATGTGGGATTAGACCGATTGAATGTCCGGGATGAAGAGGAGTTGTTGTTCATGTGCAAGAATCTCACCCGGAATGCAAAAATATTTTTCGAAAAATTAATGGACACGGCAGCATGCATGGGAATCGATGTTAGCAGATCCAAAGTACTACAAAAATCCTACAGAGTAGATTTTTCAGATAAAGATTTAGAAAACCTAAATACAGTGGGGAAGAAGATGCAGATTAAGGAACTGATAAACGTAGTACAGAAATGGGGAGATCTAGATAAGTGGAAAGCCAGGTGGGCAAAGAAAAAGGAGGATAGCAAGGAGAGACCACGGACTGCTGAGTACGTCCTACAAGAGGTGGACAAACCAGAAAAATTATGTCCCATGAGAGAAGTCCCAGGGGGAAAATATGTCCATGTCCCTTGGTCCAGACAAGATATCGTATCATTTACCAATGACTTCCCTAAATTGAGGGAGAAACCGGTTGAGTGGTACAGACAGGTTGAACGCTTCATAAAGGTTCAGAAATGTCTCCTGAAAGACCTGGATGGGTTTTTTCGACATTGTAGTACCTGTAGACCTATGGACCGAATGTAAAATTGAAATCGATTGGCCCAATGAGGAGTACGAGAGAGACTCTGTAACTGGAGCTCCCTCACCTGACGTAATGAGAAAATATAACCAAGTCATACAATACCTAAAGAAAAAGGTACCTGCAAAGGAAACTGATTGGACCCATATAGATAGAACTACCCAAGAGCGTGATGAATCAGTCCACTCCTTTTATGAAAGGTTACTACAGGTGTTCAAAACTTACAGTGGAATCGATAATGTGGACATGAAGGATATGACCCATTTCAGTTATCGATTCGTGTTGGGATTGAGACCTGAAATATCCCAGTGGATTAGAGATAACAAAATCAGTTGGCAAGGGAAACCCATTGATGATGTTCTCAAATATGCCAAATACTGCGAAGATGAGATCCCCTAAAGGAGAAGGTGATGTGGGCTCAGGTGAAATTAGCTGAACAACAAGAAAAACAGTTAAGTAAAATGACTAACAGTAATAATGCTCCAAATCCGACTGCGGGGGGTGGAGGCAGGCCCCGGGTAAAAATGAGTAGAGAGGAGGCTATGGGAAAATTCCCCTGTCACGGATGTGGTCAGATGGGGCATTGGAGAGATAAATGTCCGCACTTGCAGGCTGATAATGCCCCCGTAAATGGTTTAAATCCACAGGTGCAGAAAGAGGGGATCCGAAAGACCCAACAGCAGGTAAATCAACCCCCGTTGCCACGCGCTCCTAGACAAAATTATAGGAATCAGGGTCAACAGAATGAAAGGGTCGAAGTGTGGGAAGGAGAGAATGAAAGAAATGCACCCATTCCACAGTACCTGTTAAACGATACTTTTCTCTGTGATGATCAATACTGACAGGGCCTGAGAGGGGAGGACAAGTAGTGCGTGCTTGGCGCCTCCTTACCGGTAGACCAGACTGGACCATACATTGAAGGAAAGGTTGAAGGGACAGATGTCACCTTTCTGTTGGACACTGGTGCTACCCGTTCCACTGTGAGAACAGCGGACGTTCCTAACCTACCCCTCTCGGGAGAAGCTATCCAAGTAGTGGGAGTTTCAAATCAGATAATCAGTACTCCGGTAACAGAACCTATGGAAATTTCCATAGGAAATTTCAAGGAAATGCACAGATTTGTGGTCTGTGATTCCAGTCCCGTAAACCTATTAGGACGAGATTTGTTGTGCAAAATGCGTTGCACCATCTTTTGCTCACCAAATGGTGTTGAAATCCAGACCCCAGATGAAGATGGCTTATATAAATTGATGTTACTGAGGCCCGACACAGAAATTAAGCCCATGTCCATTGAAAGTCTACCTGAAGAACTCCAATCGAGCGTAATACCTGAAGTTTGGGATTTTACTGGAAAAGATGTAGGCTTAATGGCAAATGTAGACCCAGTTAAAATAGCTATAAAAGCAAATGCTGTATACCCAAATACCAAACAGTATAAAATGAGTGCAGAAGTGAAAGAAGGAGTCGCAAAGGAATTAAACAGATTGCTCGAAGCAAATATCATTCAGGAAGTGATGAGCAGTCCCTGTAATTCACCTATACTTGGAATTAAGAAGCCTAGCGGAAAGTATAGGGTAGTGCAGGACCTGCGCAAGGTAAACCAAATTGTAGTACCTTGCTGTCCCATAGTACCAAACCCCGCAGTAATACTGTATCAGATTCCTTGGAATGCGGAATGGTTCACTGTCATAGACCTGTGCCATGCATTCTTTTCCATCCCATTGCATCCAGAAAGCAAATTCCTTTTCAGTTTTGAATTCAACAGCCAGATCTATGTCTGGAATCGTGTCCCCCAGGGGTACACCGAAAGTCCATCGATTTTCAACCAGATTCTAAAGAAATGCCTTGAATCTCTAGTACTGCCTAAAGAGTCTGTCCTGGTGCAGTACATAGATGACCTGCTGGTAGCGTCTAGAAGTCAAGACGACTGTGTCACTGATACCATTGCCTTGCTGAATCACCTAGGAAAGGGAGGACATAAGGTTTCACCAGACAAGCTGCAGTTCTGCAAAACCTCAGTAAAATATCTAGGGCACCAGATAGAGAAAGGGATCCGGAAAGTCACTACAGAAAGAATTAACATAATTTGAGAAATGTCACTACCAGTAACCCAGAAAGAAGTAAGAATGTTCCTAGGAGTTGTTGGGTACTGCAGACAGTGGATCGTGGGTTTCGCGGCTATAGCTAAACCTTTGATTAACATGACAAAGAAAGGAGCAGAAGACCCAGTTTGTTGGAATGATGAATGCATGACTGCTTGGGTAACATTGCGAAATTGTCTGTGCACAGCTCCTGCATTAGGAATGCCCGACTATTCCAAGAACTTTGAACTGTTCTGTGACACGAGAGACAATTGTGCGCTCTCGGTCTTAACCCAGGAACATGGTCTGATTAGACGTCCCGTGGCCTACTTTTCGGCCGCCCTAGATCCAGTGGCTGCTGGATTACCTGGGTGCTTGAAAGCAGTAGCTGCTACCTGTACTAGTCTAGAGCAAAGTGAGAACATTGTGATGGGACATCCTGTCACTGTATTTGTTCCACATTCAGTTGTGATCTTACTTACCCGAACAAAGACACAGTATCTCACCCCTAGTCGGCTGACTAAGTATGAGAGGATTCTCATTGGTGCAGAAAATGTAATAATTTCCCGATGTAACATTCTAAACCCTGCAACTCTATTGCCCCTTCCCATTGATGTAGAGGCAGGAGATGAAATTGAACATAGCTGCATAGACTTAACTGAATTTAGCACAAAACCCCGTCCTGATATCAGAGAAGTGGCCTTGGTTGAGGAAGACCTCAAAATGTTTGTGGATGGTTCATGTTTGAGACATGAGGATGGAGGTTTGAGTGCTGCCTATGCTGTAGTCACTTTGGGAAAGACCCTGGAAGCTTCCTATCTTTGCGAAGTTAAATCTGCTCAAGTAGCGGAGCTCATCACCCTAACAAGAGCTTGTAAAATTGGGAAAAACAAAAGAGTAACTGTTTATACTGACAGTCAGTACTGTTATGGGGTTGTTCATGACTTCGGCCAGCTATGGTTGCAAAGAGAATTCATGACTTCCTCAGGTTCTCCCATCCGAAATGGGAAACCAGTACAAAACTTACTGGAAGCCATCCAATTGCCCAAAGAATTGGCTGTGGTCAAATGTGCGGCTCACCGATCTGGAAATGACGAGGTGACAGCCGGAAACAGATATGCTGACCAAATTGCCCAGTACTGCGCCCGACACAAAATGTCCCTCCTAATTAAACTGTGGGGAGGTGGAAGCAGCTGCCAACTGATGTTGTTTGAAAGGCTGGGAACATGGGATGAATTTAGAGAACTACAACAGATGACAGACAGGGAAGAAAGGAACAGGTGGAGGCAGGATGAATGTCGACCAAGGGAAAAGGATGGTGTTGTGGTCCATGTAACTGGTATGCCTGTACTCCCCGAACGACTGGTTACCGCAATGGCCCGGATAATACATGAACCCACACATATTGGGAGGGATGCCATGTGCCGAATGTTTGAAAAGGTGTTCTACAGTCCAAAATTCAGGAGCACAGCAGACAAACTTTGCCAGAGGTGCTTAGTGTGTCAACAATTCAATGCAGGAAAGAAGACAGTAGTGGAGCAAAGTACCATTGGGAGAGCAGAAGCTCCCTTCATTAGGATGCAGGCAGACTTCATAACAATGCCCTTGTGCAAAGGATATAGATATGTCCTGGTCATAGTTTGCTTGTTTTCCCGGTGGGTGGAGGCTTACCCAGCAAAGAAGAATGATGCCCTGACGGTAGCTACATTGTTACTTAGGGAACTGATACCCCGCTTTGGAATTCCAGAGACAATTGAAACAGACCAAGGTGGACATTTTTCAAACGAGGTCCTAAAGGAACTCTGCAGAGCATTTAAAATGGAGCAAAGGCTGCACTGTGCCTATCATCCAGAGGCTTCTGGGATAGTCGAGCAAATAAACGGCACTCTCAAGTCCAGGCTGGCGAAATTGTGTGACTCCACAAAAATGAACTGGATAGAAGCTTTGCCCATGGTGCTGATGAGCTTAAGGAGTATTCCAAACAAAAAGACAGGCCTGAGCCCCCATGAAGTGCTGATGGGAAGAGTGATGCGACAGGCATGGGTACCTGGACACAAACTGCTAAGTATTACTGGTGATATGGTGCTAGAATACTGCAGGCAGTTGGGTGACCAAGTGCGTTCTATCTCTCACCAGATTGGAGAGACTGCTGTCGAATGGCCTACAACTCCAGCACACAAACTGAGACCAGGTGATTGGGTGGTGTTAAAGAAACACACCCGGAAGAGTTGCCTTGGACCGAAGTGGGGCAAGCCTCGACAAGTGATCCTTGTCACCACAACTGCTGTGAAGTGTGCTGGCGTACCAAAGTGGATCCATGCAAGTCACACGAAGCGGGTAACCGGAGAAAACGCGACTGAAGCTGAAGGTAGCCCAGCTGAGGAGACTCCAGAAGAGGGTCCGGATCTCGCTGATGGCGAACTACCGAGCACAAGTCAAGACGTTGAATGGTTTCCTGCCGACGACCAAGTTCTTGATCCAATAAGAACCAGAAAATACTCTTACCTAGGTAGTGAGTGGGACAGTGCAGGTGAGTCAGAACAAGAAGGAGAAGGTCAGATCATCAAAGCCATCATAAAATCTGATCAGGGAATAGGCCAAGTAGGGACAGAACAAGTCATCGACACTCCTTCTGAGACAGAGGAGACTGGAAAAGGACAGATAGTAGTCAAAGCAGAAGTTCATGCGGAAGAAAATCAAGAGATCGAAGAGCATGAACAGGGCCAGTTAGAAATAGATGAACGTGTTCAGGAAGAAGAGTCTAGTGAATCACTCACAAACCAAGATCATATACAATCTAAACCTGAACTAGGTCAGATTAAGGACCAGGCAGAAGAAATAGATGAAAGACCTGGAACTAGTCAGACAGGAAGGGAAAAAGACACTGCTGAAGCAATAGTGCGGCCAAGAAGAGAAAATAAAAGAGCTCACGAAGAAGGTCAAGTTTCCTCGACCACTAAAAGGATCGAAAAGAAGGGTGAACCCCGGTACGTGAAGAAACTAAGGCTAAGAATAAAAATAGTCGAAGAAAAACTAAAGGACCGAAAAAAGGCTGAAAGTGAAGGAAAAGAAGCCCGAGGAAAGTCCATCCGAAAGGGCGGCAGAGTAAAGAAACAGAACAAACTGTATCGGAGCCCTGAATGGACTTATTTGGTGTTGGAAGAAATTGATGAGCCTGAAGCCAGTGGCAAAAGCGACGAAGAGTCCATTGCTGATCGGAGTTCTGACGAAGACCCTCCTTGAGGTGAAGCGAAGTAAAACCTTGGCTGAAAAGAAACAAAGAGGGGTTGAGAAAGCCACCTGTAAGATAAAATGTCTGATTCAAATGTCACTGGAAGGTCCAGATTTAGCTGTTGCAGAACTTGCTGTAAAATATGCATCTGTAATATAGTACTAATGATAGTGATATGGATAGGATTAACAGTGTTTATACCTTTTATGATAAGCAAAGACCCTAACATATATCCTACGGACTCGATGACGCCAGACGCAGAAGTTGTACATACTGAAGAAACACCACGAAGAGTAGAAAGACGTGACAATTCAGTGAGTCTGAGACATACACGACCTGACTTAGAAGCATCAGATGAGGGTGAACTACATTATCACCAAATGAAGAACAGGACACACTTAAATGTTTTCGCTAATCTTTTAGTGCACTATGTAGAAGCTATGGAAATAGAAGATTGCTATGTCTGCATGATGCTACCTACTTCAGTGGCTGAAGGCGTGACATACCACCATTTACCCCTGACCTATGGAATCTCCTGTAGTATTTTAGCTAGCTTGTTCTATAGAAGCACTTTACAGTACTATTACTCAAACACTGACGTTATCTTTTCAGAACTTCCTATTAGAGGGAATCTGAACCTTGTACATACACTTGGTGGAGTGACTCGCTACATGGGGGAATATTTCCTGACTATAGGTGACATAGACTTAAATGAAGCTAGAAAAGCTAACTTGACTTGTTCTTTACATGCACAAGAGAAAATGTTCTTGAAAATGGCAGAGAAGAGAAGGGAAAAGTTTCAGAAAAAGGCAAATGACGAGAAGGACAGAACACCTAGATGGGCAGAAAACATGGATAACACCTCACAAAGCGAAGTTACTCCTGCTCTGTTGCTGGATTTTGAACGGAAAGGGAAACTCTGTCTTCATAGAGAAAAGACTAGTTATTATAACAATGTATTCATTGGTTCCAGCGAGTGTGAACATAAATTACAAGGTAAACTGACTAGTCCTTCTCTACACTTTGTTATATTTCATGCAACAGATTGCCTGTGAATGCCTACCCCATCTTGAATCAGTTTCCTACCTAGATCACCGGCACCCTGAAGACTGCGAGATATAGCATAAGAACTACCACTGGACGCACCAAGTTGTATCCAGTTGACTATACCTTCTCTATATAAATGAAGGTAAATATTTGTCATGGTTCTTTCCATATAAACCCCTTTGCTTCTCCATGAGGCATACTAAGTGACTAGGACGTTAGGGAACATGCCAGAGATGGTACCCTTTGGAGTCACTATATATGAGTCCAACTCTCTTTGTGCTTCTTTACTCTGCTTACAATATTCTAATTTTACTGTATTATAGCCCTCATGACTAAAGTGGATATTCTATTATACCTTTAAAATAACGTGACCACTACTATGGATTATCAAATGTGTTGATACATTCACTTTTTAGCCTTTTTCCCGTTTATCATTCACCCTAAAAACATGTTCAAACCCTTCGCCAAAACCCTTGGGGCCTAACCAAAGGAGCACTAATGATCGTTTTTTGAATATATGTGATGTAGCATCTTGTTCTGATCCTCTTCTTCACTACATAAGGATTTATAGCAATTTCTATTCTCCATCTCAGGTTACATGCCTTTGAATACCTGGAAGCTACTATTTTGCGATCCACTAGGGGGGTCTGTATAGATCCCAATTTCAATACTGAATCAATTCGGTAAGTGCTCTTCTTTCCTTTTTAATTGTCTGGTTTCTTACTTACAACCGGCTCAACTATGACTTGTCTTCGATGAGTAAACTTGGCAATGTGTCTATCCTATTTTCAGACTATCCCTTCGTTCCAATAGTGCTGTTTCCAAATCCCCTTTCTACAAATAGATCTGATTTAACTACTCTTAAGTATTCCAAGGGGTTTGACTGGATATAATCCCCAGTATCAATGTAGTGGTGCCTAAATGGATGATGTCACTTGTAAATATTATGTGCTATACAGGTGTTTTTCTGTAAAAAAAAAATTTTGTACATATTTAGTTGATTTTAAAAGTGTAACCGCATGGAAATTTGAATATTGCCACAGAGATGATGGCATACAAATATCTCACAAAACAACGGGTGTTTTTAAATTCTGGATGTACATAAATGTAAATAATATTCTTTTATGGGTATTGTTTTGCACAACTGTTTGTACATATTAGGTTTATTTTTAAAGGTGTAACCCTGAGGTAATTTGAATATTGCCACCCAGACGGTGGCATGCAATTATCTCACATAACAACGGGTGTTTTCAAATTCTAGATGTACATAAACGGACTTTCTTTATAATTTTGTCTTGTAGATAAAATATCGAAACAATATGTGTGTCTTGGGTCATGATCGTTTGTCTAATGTTGTGTTCTTTTGGTACTTGTAAGACTTTTTAATGTATATTTATGTATATATATGTTTGTCGCTTTTTACAGCCCTGACGAAGTTCCACAAGGTTAATGGAACGAAACGCGTTGGCTGTGCCTGTAATTGAAAAAAACTGCTAATAAAGAAGAAGATAAACAATATACTTTCTTTCCTTTGGACTCTCATTGAGTGCACCTTCCATTTTTTGCATTTGGATCTTTTGACCTAAACACCTACTGGTAGCAGGTGTAGGAAGAAGTATTGCACCGACCTAAAACTTAGAAACACAGAACTTGTAGTGCTTGACCCGGTCTGCTGCCTTGACCCTTTCTGTTTTTCATAAATTACAAGGTAATTGGAGGTTGGGGTTTCAAAAATGGGTCAGAACCTGTGTTTCCAGGAATTTATTATATATGTGGAAACAAGGCGTATTTCAAATTGCCGGATCACTGGTATGGAAGCTGCTACTTTGGCATTGTCTTTCCGAAAATATACCATGTGAACAATGCAGCTGGAAGCAATGAGATTACTAATGGCTTAGTGCGTAGCAAACGTGAAAGTGTAGGAGAAATTGTAGGTGATATTTTTAGTGCACTGATACCTGGAATGGGGGTAGTTCTGAATACTCATAGAATCTGCAAATTATCTACAGTAGTGGATCGGTTATCTACTGACACTGCTGCTGGATTCCTGATGATCAATACCGAAATGGTTGCGATCAGATCAATGGTTTTACAGAATCGCCTTGCTCTTGATACCTTATTGGCAAAAGAGGGCGGAGTCTGCAGGATGCTGAGGGCACAACATTGTTGCACTTACATTCCTGATAAAAGCGTCGAAATTAAAAGGTATGTAAGAAATATTACTAATTTGGAAAAAGAACTCAAACCATTAGAGGTTGACAGTGCCTGGAAGAGACTGACTGATGGTCTCTCCTCTGTAGGTAGTTGGTTTTCTAACTTAGGTAGAAGTCTTCTGTGGAAAATACTGATGCCAATAGTTGGAATAGGTGTGATTGTTCTGATCATATTCATCTGTTGCAAATGCCAGAAATGCAGAAAATATATAGTGAATAAAAGAGGAAAGCGAAAGGCTGAAGACTTAGAATTAGAAGAATTAAGAAACCAGATATATAAGAAAGCAAAGAACAATCATTCTCACAGAGAGGCGGAGAGAAAGCTCAACAATAAGTTCATCGAGATTGACATGGATGAAATGGAAGAATGAAGTTGGCATCTGTTTTCATGTGTAGTGATGATAGTAAATATCATCAAAGAGGGGATTGATGGAGCAAGGATTCGCACGTAACGCGACTTGCTCTCTTTCATGAACCTCGCCTAAATCATAACTGTACTAACTCCGATTGTTTGTCATTTTATTTGTATTTCCCCAACACACGGGTGTCCCTAGGAGGCTTGCCTATGTGTTTTTTCATCATAATCACGCTTGCACATTAATAAAATGGCCGCTTTGCAGAAATCCAGTCTGCGCATGCGTCGGTCATACCCATGTGATGTGACACACTCGCAATCTGGAGGGAAAAGTTCGCTCATGCGCATTGTTGCTAAAATGGCCGCTTGTCTTTAATCATGCTTCATGCTATCATAAGCCGCCTTTGTATATGCATCTTTTCTGCACTAACTCTTAATGCTATAAGTATTATAAAATAAGGGATTAAGAGTAGTTGGTCATGGTGTACAGTGTATTCATTTTATTCTGTGTTATTAATTTGGTTTCGCTTACTTTTCATGTACCGCGTAAATGAGGGCCTGGAAGTAGGGATGGGAACCATATTGAAGCTGACGTTACCCCACTCACGTGACCTGAGAACTGGGACGTGCAGCAATGGAACCTGGCCAGTTGGCTATTGAAAATGGGACTGTCCTTTCCAAGCGCACCTTCGCCCTTGAAGACATGCTATTTTTACTCTGAATGTGCAACAATGTTGCAAACCTTTACTTTACTATTGTACTTTACCACACGTATGCCTGGGAACCCAGATGCTAGGGGGAGGGTAATGTCACGTGAAATACGTAATAGATATATAGGTGGTGACAAATGTCTTAAACCACCTCCCTTGACCAATCAGAAGATGGGACTTTGTCATTTTGCAACATTTATGGGTGGTCTTGGGGACTTAAAACTGTATATATAGCCTAGCTTAGCTTGGAGAAATTGTCCGACTTGTCCGAGTAGCAGACCTGTCACTGACCCTACGAACTCTATAGGTGCCTGATACAGAGTGCTGCGGAGCATTCTGCCTGAAACTTTCCACAAACTCCAAGGGGTGGAAATTAGTCCTAAGTGCTAAGCGAAGCACTTTGCTGGGAGATTCGAAAACCCAATCGGGGTTATTGGCGGATTCCGTGCAGAAGAGGGGGTAACGCTGGCGTTGCATCCGAAGCTGTGAGGGGTTGGTCGTGCCTTGGTGAACCCAGTCCTGACCCAGACCTGAGGGGTATCCTGTCCTGACTGTCCATGAGCTGTACTTGCTCACCTTCTGGTATTCCTGAATCCTTGAGGGTCCTTGTCCCGTTCTTTCCCAACTGACCCGTGGCCAGGGTTGGTCCTCATTCTCACTTAGGTAAATATTGGCATAGGTGTCTGTCTGTACTATACCCTTAATTTTCCTCTTCTAATTAAAGCAATCTTGCCTGTGATATTCTCCATATCTCCTTTGAATGTAATTTCATGCAATTGATTATTAGTAAATGTTCCACTTTTACCCTTCCCATAGGACATTGTTAAACCCAACTGTTTATCTAGATTGTTCCACTTATTCCCTTTCCCTTAGTATGGTTGCCGTGAAGTTAGTAAAGATAGCATAAGGTTTAGGGATTAGTATAAAATTATTAGGTCACACATTAGGTCCTCCTCACGTCTTTGCCCTAGATTAAACCATATTAGTTAATATGTTTATTATGATTCATGCCCTATAGTGTTCACTTTTACTCTATGATACTCACACTTATTCATAGTTATATCCTGGTTCTGATTTTAATCATTGATGTATTGCTGTGCATTTGCCTCCTTGTAATGGCATTTTCATTTTAAACTTATACTATATAAAACCCTTAAAACCATCAAGGTGTCTGTGGTCATTATACATTAAAGTGATATTAAAGGTATTAAATGTGTAAAGTAGAATTTCTCCCTTTTAGGAAACCCTTATCACCTGTCCACTGCTAGCTCCTGATCCGTCAGGAGTAATGTGCCTGTGGTAAGTCAGGTACATGAATAGTAAGTGGTGTAAGAGTCACCCAATCGATTACTCATAGGAGCGCGCATATTGGAAAATCACCTGGTTCACCCCAGTAAAAACGTGATCATTGAAATTGAATAAACATTTTTACACGCCAGGGCCCAGTGCGTGGAAAGAAATTCGGTGAGCCGGGTGACCTGCGCGCTCTATCAGAACCACCTGTTCGGTCACCTCTGAACTGTGACCCGGCTTTCGTCCAGACTAAGCAGCATCATCCTCTTACTTCTCTCCATGCGACCACTGGTGTGGACTCTGCCTTTTGTGTATCGCGACTAGGTGCTGGATGTGAGACCTACTGGTCCACAGGGTAATCCTGGTCCCTCAGCCACCTGTCGCTGACTGGCGTTGAACAGGGTTTGTGGCAGCACCAGTCGCCGGCAGGTGTTGAACAGGGTTTGTGGCAGCACGTGTTGCCGTATGGTGTTGAACAGGGTTTGTGGCAGCACGGCTCACCAGCTGGTGTTGAACAGGGTTAGTGGCAGCATGTGGCACCAGATGGCGTTGAACAGGGATAGTGGCACCACGTGTTGCCAGATGCCCATATGGAACTATGCCTCACAGATGGGGGGGATCTGGTGCTGTGGCCGCTGGCCTGGATTTTGGGTCATTGCTATTCATGAGCCAGGACACCGTTTCACTTATGGGACCCACTGTGCCGCAGAGGACGCCGGTAGAATATGTCAACGAGGAAGGAGTAATGTGGGCCAACGTCGGGGGGACAGCAGTTGTCTGAAAGGTTGGCCGGGTCGCGGGCCTCAGGCTTGGAGCTTACACTGGCACGTGGTGGGCCCTCCGTGACACACGCCGGTGTTTTCTGCTGATCAGTGTGACCTGCCTGCGCAGGGTCAGCCCTGACCGGTTTGTGCTCCAGTGGGCTGGGGTACTGTAGGTGCACAGGATCTCAGGCAACTCTACTAATGAGGATGGCATCAGCCTCGTGGTGGGCTGGGAGGCGCCACCCTGGCAGACATGTTGGGCTTTCAGGAAGAGGACCACACCAAGGGCTACATGTTTTTTATTCACACCCCTATGCTGGCCTGGCATACGCCGGCCCATCCCACTCTGCTCAGGCTTACGAGGGGGGGCATAACAGGCAACATTCACGCGAGGACCCACACTGGCTGGGGTGACATGGTTGCGTCCACTGTCCACTACACTCCATACACCAGAGGTGTATGTCGGTGTGTATATGGGTGTGTTCTGCATACTGAGGTCTGTCCAGCACTTCGCCGCTACTCTTGGCATTGTGTATTTTCACAGTCATGGTTCTACTGCATCCTTCACACATTACTAGTTGCCACCTCTCCCCACATTCGTCTATTGTATGGCTGAGGTGCCATGCCATTGATTGGTCATGTTCACGGCATGCCAAGGTTACTATTGTTAGTTGTTCTATCATGTCTGTTGGGTGGGTATGTGTTGTACATGTTGGTTGTGAATTTATGACGTGTGCATTGCCAGAGTTGTGGTTTGCATGGTTGTGGAGTTGAGGTGAGTGGGGTGTTGATTAGCAACTTGCCATTGGGCTGTGCATTTCCCTTGGTGCCATCATGGGAAGACTGGTTGCTGATGGACTGTCGGAAAGTGAAGGGATCATGCACACTGGCTGTGTATTTTGATGTGACATTGGTGAAGGTACCACAGTGTTCTGATCTTGACTGCGTATAGTTGTGTGACGTGTGCTTCCTGTTGTCCTGATTGTGTGCTGTGTCACCAGGGGGCACATGTGTGCAGTGGATTGCCCCCAACACGTGCGTACATCTGGCTATGGCGTATGGTCCTTGCTTGGTCTCCAGTGGTTCCTGCGCATTGTGTTGGCCGTACAGGACCTGCGTGCCAGGGTGATGGTGATGTCCAGGACAGGTGTGCGAGACTCCGCCAACTCTGGTGGCTGTTGGTTGGAGTGTGCCAGGGACCAACAGGTGCAGCACGGCCAGCATCTTGGTGTGGGGTGGGATGTTGGTTGTCCGCTGTGTTGGTGCCATTGACCTGTTCGGTGATGTCGGCCAGGATGCGTAGGATGGTTGTCCCTTTCAGCCTTTAGTGGATAGTCACATTGTCAGGTGTTGTGCCTGTGAGGCAGGTGTGGTTTCTGGGGGGCCGCTGTCTTTGTCAGCGTTGCCTATGTGGTGGTCCGGGGGTGGGGTGCCGGTTGGGTGTTGTGGCTCTCTTGTCTGTCGGTGCTGCATGTTCAGTGGCTCCTTGGCATCTGTTGCCCTTCCGATGATGCCCTGGGCTGGTCTCCCTATTGTGGTGCAGGCTGCCATCCGACAATACACCAGGTGAGAGCAGGTGTACATTTCCTGCTGCTATTGTGCCTTATTGCATGGTTTGTGTTCTTATCGCCGATCTGTCTGGTCGTTGTGAATGTTGAGGTGTGGTGTTGTCGTGGCTTTGTGCACGGGAACACCTCTTCTGCATCTCATTAGCGATAGTTGCGAGGGTCCTCTGTGGCGATGTTTTTTGCAGCTGCTATCGCAGGAATACTGGTGCTGTAGGCTGTTAGCACCAGCTTGTGAATGGTGGGGTAAATTTATCATGACTTTGGATGCGATAAAAAGCAATTAATTTGACGATAGCTCCTTTTGAATATGCTCCTTAGTACCTCAAATAGATAAGGCTAGTGGATCGAATCAAATGCCTTCTCCGCATCGGTGAAGATGACTGGCATAGTATGGGGGGCATCTCTCACCACGTTCAGTCAATTATGTCTGATGTTCTCTCAAATTGAATAGCATAGTCTGAATCCTGTTTTGTCATTGTAGATCAAAGTGGTTATCACCCTGCTCAACCTACGAAGCGTAGTCTCATCATTCAGAAAGGAGATGGTGCGGTACAGACTTCAGCTTCCCTTCCTTATAGATTACCGTTATCAGGGCATGTTGTGATCTGGGGAGAGCCCTTTTGTTTTTTGTACATATTATATATATAGGCAGCATAAGCAGTCCAGGTTAGTGGAACGTGCTTTATAAAACCTCTTAGGACATGTATTTTATGCAAATGCCATGCTTTTCTGGAAAATATTAAGCACTAGCCTCATATTTGAATATTATCACTATTCAATATTATCATCATATGCCAGTATTTGCCATCATCTGTCATATCAACATAATAATTTGCTATATATTGCCATCACATGCCAGGCATATGCTCGTTTCAGTTCGGCTGATGTATATCCATCTGCTGTAAAGCACAAATAAGTACCTGATTCTAAGTAGAGGGTATGAGAAGGCATACAAATTGTGAATGCCGTCTAGAGGAATGATGGCCAGAGCGCTTCCTTAAAAAGGAAAAACGCACTCACACACTTAGGTGCTGGTCCCCTCTTTACAGCAGACCCATTGGGTGGATATGGTAGGCTCAACCTGGAGATTTTAAGAGGGTTGTTTCAGACCTTCTCACAAGTATGTTAAGCCGCTACATTAGGAATAGAATTAAAACTGCTTTTGGGGACAATTTTTTTGTGGGGAGCCAGGGCTTGTGTGTAATACTCATCTTTCATATAAGGATGAGTGAACTCGTGTGAGAATATGTTTCTGTCTTTTCTTAGTTTTGTAACTGTGGAGTTAGTCAGGAATACTTAGAACTGTAGGGCAATGTATTTTCTAGTATCCTTTTTATAATATCTTCCCTGTGTGTTTTCCTATCCTATTCTTACATTGTATATTCCTCTTCAGTGTTCTGTATGGAATGTTTACGTTTCTATTAGGAGACTTTGGTAGTCAGGTATCAGGATTACTCTGACAGTTATGGCTGGAGAGTCTTCTTCTGAATTGATTAACCTACTTCGAACATTAATTACACAACGCCCTAGGAGTGCTTTATTAATTACCATCGCTACAAACTGGTTTATTTTCTGATAAATCTCCTCTAATCTTTCTTTGATTACAGCTCAGGTTACTGTTGTTTTAAAGCTCCCTTCTTTTTCTGTTATTTTTACTAGCATGACATCTAAGAGACATTCAGCTGTATTAATCATTAGAATGAGTCCGTAGTGCATTTCCATGCAATATGGGACCAGTTGCTAGTAAATATATATATGAAACAAACTTCCGTCCAGAGAAAAGAGCTGCCCTCACGATGTGGAAAAAAAATCACGTTTTATTTTCTCCATCAGCAGCTGCAGAAATCTTGATGCGTTTCAGTCCTATGAGACCTTGTTCACAGGTGACAGCAATCTCTGTTGGCAATCACAGTTCCTTTGCCTGTTTAAGTAGTGCTCGCCCCCTCGTGATCACCCGAGTGGGATCGTAGTGCAAGCTGGATCTTGAAGTCTTCCCAAACAGTTCAATAAAGCTCCAGTGGGCAGTCTTAGTCCAATGTCAATGCAGCTGAATATTGCTCAATTTATAAATAGCAAGCCAATCATTCTGTTTTGCAGTCACATTCCATAAGTCTGCAATGACCCATTCCGCAGAGCATTCCGCAATGCTTCTTAGCAGACCTTCAAAATGGCCCTCATGGATAACACGCACACTTACTGGTGGTGCGGGCTTGAGACAGGACCACACTGCTTAACACGAAACAAACTTTTCTCCAGAGAAAGGAGCCACACTCCCAATATGGGCAACATTCTTGATTTAGTTTCTCCCTCAGCACCTGCAGAAATCCTGACACATTTCTGTCATATGAGACCTTGTTGACAGGTGACAGCAATCTCTGTTGGTAGTACCACAGTTTACCTGTTTAAGTAGTGCTCACCCACTCGTGGTCACCCTAGTGAGGTCATAGTGCAAGCTGGAACTTTTAGTTTTCCATATATTTCAATCAATCAATCAAATCATCTTTATTCGATTCAAATGGTAGCGGCTTATGAGGCAATTTGTGGCCAGGTGGCTAAGGACCTTTTAGCCAAACCAAAAAAAGGATTTTCTGGAACAAAGCGTTGGTTTGACTCTGCATGTTCAAAAGCCCACAGAGCATTGTTGACAGCATTAAAAATCTCCCCCAGGGTCGGGGATGACATTGTCAGATTAAGGAAAAACTATAAGGCAGCCATTAAGAATCGCAAGGAAACTATCAAACCCGAATCGTGGGAAAATCTCCTTTCAGCGGCAGTGTTGAAGGACAGTAGGAGATTTTGGGAGATTATCAGACAACCGTTATTTTCCGATGACAATAATGCTCCTATGGACTGTGTGATCACTGATGAAAAATGGCTAAATCACTTCAAAAATGTCTATGAGGGCGGGGTCGAAGGAACGGTAGATGCCCCATTGCCTGCGATAGCTGTACACCCTATTCTTTTTAACCCAGAAGAAGTGGAAAAAGCTTTGATGGCCACAACAAGACATAAGGCACCTGGCCCTGACAGTGTCCCTGCCGACTTCTTTATGTATTCACCTAAACTGTGGGCGGAGGTCTTGTCTAAAGTGTTTAACGCAGCCAATGATAATCAAGCCCCTAGTTCCTGGTCCACATCCACCATCGTCCCTATTTATAAAAATAAAGGTCAGCGAGATGATCCCGCCTCCTATAGGCCCATATCTCTTTTGGACTCAACCATAAAAATATTAGGTAGACTCCTTCTGGCCAGACTTAATGAAAATGTTGAGAGCTGTGGCGGGCTGTCTGAATTACAATATGGATTCAGAGAAAGAAAAGGGACAATCGAACAATGCATAAATCTGCACCTATTGATCTCTAAATATACAGTGGCAAAGGGGGGTTCCATGTTTCTTGCATTCATGGACCTCTCCTCTGCCTTTGACCTGGTGAATAGGACGAAATTGTGGCAGATATTGTTGGAGATGGGTATCGATGAGTCTTTGGTTGTGTTTATGGCTAACCTGCATCAGGAGCTTTTTGCAGCTGTTCGAGTTACAAATGATGGTAGACGCACCCCCTTGTTTAAATCCCTAAAGGGGGTGCGCCAAGGCTGCATTTTAGTCCCTTTACCATTTACCATCTATATTAATGGGTTGGGCAGTCACCTGCGGGGACAGGCAGCCGACGTTCCGCATGCAGGAGGCGTTAAAATCCCAGCACTCCTGTATGCGGACGATGCAGTGTTGATAGCACGTACTGGTGTAGGCTTACAGCATCTCCTGGACGCATTTGGTAGTTTTATGCAAACTCTGGACCCTGAGGTTAACGCCTCTAAATCACACACGATGGTAATGGGATGCGAGTGTAACAAAAAAAGACATAAAACATTTTTTTGTAGGGGAGTTCCCGTCACCAATGTAACCAGATTCCCATATTTGGGGGTAATGTTTGACCAGAAAGGAACTTGGGGCCCTCAGATAAGAGCAAAAAGGCTGGCTGTAATAAGATCTTCATCAGCGGTATTGGGCTTTGCTGGGAAGTTATGGGCTAGGCCCATGCAAGCTCTCTTGAAAATCTACAAGAGTAAACCGGTGGCCATAGCGGCTTACGGTTCCCAGCTGTGGGGGTATGTAAATCTCGACCCAATTCAGAGAGCAGAAAATAGATTCATTAGATCTATGCTCTCAGTTCCGCAATCCACCCCAACGTATTCGATCCATAAAGAGGTGGGCTTGCCCTATCTGTCTGATACCCTGAGCCTTGCACCGCTAACTTTGTGGCTGAAAATGTGGACAAACGAAGACCTACCTTTGAACCACAAAATTATGCATGACGTCTTATCCTTGGATAAGCATAACAGCATCCCATGGCTGGCTTATGTAGCGAAAACTTTTGCAGATCTTGGTCGCCCAGAACTTTTTTTTATCCCCGGAAAAAATTAGGAGACAGGACATAGTTATTATTAAAAAGTTATTTAGGGACAGGCAGGAAGCACGGCGGGAGGAATACGAATTGCTGAAACCTGCGGTAAGGTCCCATAACCTCTTGGTTTGTACATTCTCACTCGCCCCTTACTTGAACTTTGTCACATTCCCATACCACAGGTTTTTACTAACAAAGTTTTGATTTAATTTGATACATTTTTATTTGGGTTCTTTTAAGAGCTGGCAGAAGCCTGAGCTGGCCCCACCGTGCTGCTGTGATAACTTTTCGGTGCAGGATACCCTGCACTTTGTCATGTTTTGTAGTTTGTACCATGAGCAGAGAAAGAAATATTTGCTTCCTATTATGAAAAAAGCTGGTTTCGTTCAAGTAAGACCAGCTTTGCTCTTTTTACAACTTCTACCTAACACACATATTACTTTTTGCATGGCAAACTTTTTGGTAGCTGCAATGAGGGCGAAATCTGTCGGTCAAATCTTACCTTAAAATTATTAGCTTTTTAGGATGTTTTTTGTGCAGGATTTGTATAAATTATTGCATCCATGTTTAAAAATTTTTTTTTGTTTAACTGGACCTTCTTTTTGAAAAATGTAGATAGATGTATAGTATGTATTGTATTGTAATGTAATTGTTTCCATTATTATCTGTTCTTTGTATGACTTGTAAAAAGTCGAATAAAGATATTCTGACTGACTGATTCAAATGGTAACTCATAAAAGTATACATAAAAATACATTAAAAATTGAGGAATAATTTAAGAATTCAAGAATAGATACAGGTAAAAAGAGGCACAAATTAGCATACAGCAGTTAATGACTTCCTTGTGAAAATAGCAGCCCTCAAGAATCTTGCTAAAACCACGCATATATACAAGTTTGGAAGTATTTGTAAAAATTGATACACTGGTCTACATTGCCTAAAATCTAAGGATTTCAATAAGGGGTTAAAAAAAGGATCCTTAGATTTGACATTTTTTACAAAAAAGCAGTACATGCATGGTCGATTGTTTAGACATCTTGTTTCAGGGACAGTACATTAATTGACGTGACCAATTATTGGAATTTGGGATGCTTGTCAGATTGTGAAAGATGTAAATCCTGAAATGCGTCAAACCAAACCTATTTTGGGCATTAAGAACATTAATTAAATATGGTTGCATCGAGAAACTGGTCAAAACCATTTGATTATGCTGTACAGTTGGCTTGACCAGTTCCAGTGATAATCTTGCATCCTCCAGAAGCTTTAGACATTCAATCTTTAGAGCTTTCCTCATGATGTACTTCAGGGTTTCAGCGTTATCATAATATTCGGGGTGGCTAATATCAAACATAATTTTATTGATACATTTTAGCCATGGAATTTTCAGGGCAAACTCCAAACCACAATTATTTATTTATTTATTTAAAATATTTATAGAGCGCATCTGTCACCTGGCAGGTATCCTGGCGCTGGTAGCTACTCCTGGGGTTTATTGACGGGGGGATGGACTATGGCTGACTGGTTTAAAGGGGTGGAGGAAAGAGCCAGTCCTCTACAATAGCACAATTAAAATCCATATCGTCCGAAGTCCAAATCTTGTGCCAGAGAAGAACTGGCTGCACCTTTATCAGATCTGCTAAATAGGTTGCTCCCAATTCTGAGTGGCATACAAAGTTAGAACAGCTGATTGGGAGTCCAAGGAGGTTTTTAAAGAACACATTTTCTAACAGCTGTAATGAGTCCACATTTACATGCCCCCACAGCTCAGAACCATACATCGTAATTGACCGACATTTGGCCTTGTAAATGTTTAACATTTCTTTAGGATGTTTGCAACCCAATTTCCTTGAACTATTTCACAGGCCCGTGATTGATCAAATAAATTGTATCCTTCTCGAGCTTACTGCACCTCTCCAGTTCTCTTCACCATCAAATAAAATTCCCAAGTACAAAAAAAAGGATGTTTATGGTAAAATTGCATTTCCTTTTAGAATATTACACCTCTTACATGTTTTCTGGCCTTCTTTCATGACAAAGGTTTTACTTATATTGATTAATAATCTATGAGCACCGCATTGTCCGCATATTGCAGAACCGGTATGGACCGTGTCCAATTTGGGGCAGATCGGTGCATGTGTTCACGAGGGTGCTACCCAGACTGTTGATGTATAAATTAAATTAAAAAAGGTGTGAGTACACACCCTTGATGAACCCTTTTTTTGATGTCAAACGATCGTGAGCATTCACCTCTTGTCCCAATGCAGATCTTTGCAGAGCTACTTGAGTACAGATACCTGAGAAAGTTGACAATAACAATGTCTATACCCATTGAAGTCATGACAGACCAAAGTTTGTCATGAACGACACAGTCAAATAAGAAGGACAGATCCACAAAGACTAAAAATAAATCACCACATTTTATATATGTGTATTTGGCCACCAGTAAGTTCAGATTGATGGCCTGCTCAGTGGTCCTAATTCCATGGCAAAAACCATATTGAAAATCTGAAATAATGTTGTTACAATCCACCTGTTCTTGTAGTCTACATAGAAGTATACGACCTACCAACTTCACTAGAGAATACAGCAAAGAGATGGGTGTGTAGTATGCTGGACAGTTACGATCGCCCTTCTTGAATATTGGGACAATATGAGATTCAGAGCAGCCATTTGGGGATCCAACACTTTGGCAGGATCTAAAACCCAGAGTCAAAAGGGGGCCCCAGAGATCAATGTTATTTTAAATAATATCAATCGGGATCCCATCCGGGCCAGGTGCTTTTCCTCCCTTACTTGATCCCAAGGCCCGATTCACCTCATCCAATGTAAAGTTAAGATCAAAGTATTCCAGCAGAAATGTGGCCCAGAGGAATCAACTGGCCCATATATAATTTAGAAAAGTGAGCTACCCAATCTTCTTCATTTGTTGCACCCTCAATTTTGGGCTTATCATCATCACTGAAAAAAGGACAGTTTATAACACGCCTAAATGACTTGGTGTCCTTGTTAAGGCTTACCGCATGCAGATTTTCCTGCGCCTCCTTTTTAACTGCCGTCCTACGTCGCGCTGGGCATGTGTTCAGGACCGCCGGTCACCGTCCGAATGCCACTGATTCCTGAGCGTGGTGCAAATTCCCCGCCTGTGCGGAAGAATTAATTAGTGGGCGGAGATCAGATGAGCACACAGCCAGCATGACATAGGACGGTCGGGGGCCATTCGGAGCACGCACGGGGTTATGCCTTGATAACCCTTTGATGATTCAGAAAAGGGGGTGGTGATGAACAGAGTGTCTGAATTAAGCAGACCACTCTTACCCAGTCCAAAGATCAGGGCTTGATCCATCACCGTTTTTCAGCTCACTGCACCATCCCAGCTCAGAACTTGGCTATATGCAAATTAGTCTGACCCTGGCCGAGTGCATCATGGGAACAGGGCAGACCAAACTACCAAGCCAATTCTTATACTGGGAAGGAAACAAGCTACCGAGGACCGGTTTCTGGCATTTCAGCCGTCTTCGGCCCGGCTTGCTTGAATCCTGATGGTGCAATGAGCTAGGGACTCACATCTGAGTATACCCTTCCACGCTTATGGTGGACAAAAATGATTCAGAAAAGGGGGTGGTGATGAACAGATAACCCTTTGATCACCCTTTGATAAAGAGATTACCTCGAAACGCATCAGGGCAGCGGCACATCGTTATTGAACTGGAAAGAATGGCTGTTCATACCAAATAAAAGCTGATTTGGGGAAAAGATGTTGTGTGTCTGAGTGGGGCTTACTAGTTGGACCTCCCCAGCGAGCATGATGTTGAAGCGCCCGTCCTGCCGCTAAGCCCGCACCACCTCGGAAGTGAGGGTTGCTGAGTTCCCGATTCATGGGGCTCTATATACAATAGACAGGACTGGATAAGGACAGCCATGCATCCCGGGGCTCATGGAGAGCCTTGAATCTGCATGCTATTATAAGTGCATCCATCTTATGAGATATCAGGGACTACACCTCCCAGCAAGCAACGTACTGCCAATTCTTGGCGTACAATATCTCATAAATACAGAAGGTAATACCAGCATGCACTTTGGACTGCTTCACCCTTTGATAAAGAGTTTACCTCGAAATGCATCAGGGCAGCGGTGCATCGTTATTGAACTGGAAAGAATGGCTGTTCATACCAAATAAAAGCTTATTTGGGGAAAAGCTGTTGTGTGTCTGAGTGCGGCTTACTAGTTGGACCTCCCCAGCGAGCATAATGTTAAAGCGGCCGTCCTGCCGCTAAGCCAGCACCACCTCAGAAGTGAGGGTTGCTGAGTTTGTGATTCACGGGGCTCTGTATGCAATACACAGGACTGGATAAGATCAGCCAGGCTTCCGTGGCTCATGGAGAGCCTTGAATATGCATGCTATTATAAGCGCATCCTTCTGAGGAGATATCAGGGCCTCCACCTCCCAGCAAGCAACGTACTGCCAATTCATGGCGCATGATACCACATAAATACGGAAGGATACGCCCAGCATGCACTTTGGATGGCTTCACCCTTTGATAAAGAGATTACCTCGAAACACGTCAGGCCAGTGGCGCACCATTATTGAACTGGAAAGAATGGCTGTTCATACCAAACAAAAGCTGATGTGGGGAAAAGCTGTTGTGTGTCTGAGTGCAGCTTACTAGTTGGACCTCCCCGGGGAGCATGATATATATATATATATATATATATATATATATATATATATATATATTACCTACTGGCTATCGCCAGTAGGTATATATAGTTAGGATTTTTTCCCTATGGGATTTTTGAAAATTCTATGTCAAATAACTTTGGCGTTTGTGGACGGAATCGGCTGAAATTTTCAGGAAAATGGCACATTTTGTTTCTGAGCAGCCCCTTAAAATTTGGTGGGGTTTCGTCAAGGGGGGGCCGAGAAAAAAGGGGGGTCCCAAAATGCGTTTTTCCCATTCATTTTTCCATAGGGCGGTTGGACTCACTTTTAGCTCGAACGGCTGAATGGATTTGCACGAAACTTGGCAAAATTGTAGGGACTGTTAGCCCGATGTGCCTTTGCTAGGTCTCAATATATGTGCTCCAGTAGTTTTTGAGAAATTAACGTTCAAAACAAGATATATATCTGTAACAGCGCTCCGGGCAGCGATCCGGTCCGCTTACTTTTCGCGAAACGGAACTTTGCGCGCAGAAAGCTGATTGGCTCTCCGGTGTCTGTCAACATTCTAAACAGTCCGGAGCGGCCGCCATCTTATCTCTCGGTAAGATCGAGAGAGAAGAAGAGGTGAAAAACGAAGGGGGAATTTAATGAAAGGGGGCAAGGTATACCCCTCTTGACCCCCTAGGATTGTTGTTGGAGTTATTAAAGGGTCCCGTGGGGAAAATAAAAAAAAAATGATTTTTCACGGTAGAAGCGCTTCACGGGCCGCGAACTGGGCCGCAAACTGGTAGCGAAACGGGAATTCGCCATTTTGTGCTTCGTTTTAATTGTTTAGAGACAAAAATTATCGCCGCACATCGGCCACAATGCATGAATATCGCTGAAAAGTCAGCGATATTCATGCATTATCCAGCAAATGCTCTTAGCCATGTTATCCACCTTCCATTGGATAACAGAAAGCTGATTGGCTCTCCGGTGTCTGTCAACATTCTAAACAGTCCGGAGCGGCCGCCATCTTATCTCTCGGTAGGATCGAGAGAGAAGAAGAGGTGAAAAACGAAGGGGGAATTTATTGAAAGGGGGCAAGGTATACCCCTCTTGACCCCCTAGGATTGTTGTTGGGGTTATTAAAGGGTCCCGTGGGGAAAATAAAAAAAAAATGATTTTTCA
Organism: Lissotriton vulgaris; assembly: GCF_964263255.1. NCBI lineage: Eukaryota > Metazoa > Chordata > Amphibia > Caudata > Salamandridae > Lissotriton > Lissotriton vulgaris. The sequence continues at coordinate 404,430,363 of NC_141697.1, read as the reverse complement.
CGGTAGAAGCGCTTCACGGGCCACGAACTGGGCCGCAAACTGGTAGCGAAACGGGAATTCGCCATTTTGTGCTTTGTTTTAATTGTTTAGAGACAAAAATTATCGCCGCACATCGGCCACAATGCATGAATATCGCTGAAAAGTCAGCGATATTCATGCATTATCCAGCAAATGCTCTTAGCCAAGTTATCCACCTTCCATTGGATAACATGGCTAAAAACTGCTCTGTGCGTGAGCTTTTTTTTTTTTTTTTTGCTGCGTGACGTTTGTTAACGTTTGATTCGATGGAAATCAGGAAGTGTTGACCACCATTTTGTCACTGCGAGTAAATATTTTGTTATAAATGAATCCTTATTGATAAACATTGTCTGCGCCATCTTGCGTTTTTGTCCAATGCCACAATTTTGTCGTGCACGGCAGCCATTTTAGATGCCTTGACCAGGGCCACTCTCTGCACGCCGCCGATCCTCAGCATGGCTCCCCACCCTCGCAAGCATCTCCCCCACGCACTGGTCACCCCCGCTGTTTCTCTCATGCATGGGCCATATACTTCCCCCCATCTGCGCTGCTCTTCTCTGAGAATCACACCCTGTGCCCGCCCGACACCTCCCTTTCACCCTATTCACTACCGCACCCTCTGACACTCCTCTTCCTCTGTGTCCGATTGTCCAGGCCGGACCTAGGCTATCACCTAGCCCTGCGGATGTAGTTTATGGCCCCAGCTGTAGAGTATCCAGACATGCCAACCCTCCCGATTCAGGCGTGAGACTACTGATTTCAGTGCTAGTCTCCCGCCTCCCGATTCCTGCAAGCAAAAACCCGGGGGCATATTACCAACAACTAGCGATAATTTTTGTCTCTAACTTGTTTAGAGACAAAAATTATCGCCGCACATCGGCGAATTTTATCGCACATAAACCTTGCTATTAGCAAGGTTTATCGCAAATGCGATAAAAAACGGCCGCAATGCATGAATATCGTTGAAAAGTCAGCGATATTCATGCATTATCCAGCAAATGCTCTTAGCCATGTTATCCACTTCCCATTGGATAACATGGCTAAAACTGCTCAGGGCAGGTGTTAGGTTTTGGAGATATTCGCGCTTAGCGCGAATATCTCCAAAAGTTTGTAATAGGAGATAGCGATGGTTAGGGACTGTTTCCAGTCGCTAAAATCTTGGCACGCCCACTTTGCATGCCATTAGTGATAAATATCACTGATATGCAAAGCGGGGCCCAAGATGGTCGCTATCACCTTTTAGCTGTCACTAACTGGTGTTAGCGACAGCTTGGTAATAGGGAGATAATTTTATCTCTTTTTTTTGGCTTTTAAAGCCCAAAAAGCGGAAATAAACCCCCTTGATAATATGCCCCATGATTTCTCGGGGGTTTCAGCTGACAGGGCTTGGTATTGTGTTACGTGCTAATTCTTCCAGGAAACGTCAGAGGGTCGATGCAGGGGTTCTAGAAGGGGTGATAAACCATTTAAGCCTCATGAACAAGCGCATGGTCTTTTAAAGATTTGTGAAGTACTCGGGGCGGCGGTGTGTGTGTGCCCTCTTTCAGGAGCGGGCCGGGGGGGCACTGCCAGCAACTTGCCAGGCCAGGCAGTGTTCAACACGTGCATCACCCTTACTCTGCCTGCTATTGCGCTCCATGCTTCGGAAAGGTAAGAAAAAGAACGTGCATTTGAGTTTGAAATGTCCGATCTTGTAGCAGTACACTTGCAAAGCCCACACATGACAATAACCCGATTCAAGGCCCCATTCACTCGATTTTTTAAACATATATAGCACTCCAACAAAGTTAGATTTTAAAACTTTATTAACATTTAACTATAATGAACGGAACAAAAACTGTAAAAACATTTAAAATTTTTCACCCAAAAAAGCAACAATGGTCAGAAGCTGTCTTTTGTGCGAATAGTCCCAAGGCAGCACAACGTGCAGAGTTCTGGACGGCACCCAGGTGATGTCGCCTGGGTGCCGCACTGGTTTTGGGATCCTACAATGCTGCTCCAAAAATTGGCGTGGGGCGTCCCGGGTGGGGCGGGGGGAGGCCTCGTCAGTAGCGGTCTGTTGTGCGAATAGTCCCAAGGCAGCAGAACGCGCTGAGATGTTGATGGCACCCAGGTGATGTCCAGTAAACTGCCGCACTGGTTTTGGTATCCTACAATGCTGCTCCGAAAATGTGCGTGCGGCGGCCCGGGGGGGGGGGGGGCGTGGGGGAGGCGGCGTGAACGGGCCTCCCCAGGTGGCGGCCATCCAGCTGAGTTGCGCCCGCTCTTGCGGCTACAGCGTCTCGCTCACCATGTTGTTGAGTTGCTCCCACTCTTGCAGTGCAGCGATAGGCGCCTGCCACATGACTCTTAAAATGGCGGACGGCTCTTCGGTTTTGGGCCTGGTCCACTGAAATGGCCCTGGGACACCTTGGAACTCGGACGCTTGCCTGCTAGGGCTTGGGATCCATTCTCGAAAAGCGTCCACTCCCGTGAAGATTCTACAAAAGTCTTGGGGGCCCCCGACTCCCGCAGGCTTCCGGTGGGGAGCGGCTGCCATTATTGCTCGCGGAATGACCACGACGGAGCCACGAGATGGTGGTGCTCTCATGCTGACGCCAGCTTCAGTCTGAATGATCCAGAAACAAGGTGGGGCTTTCATCGTTTGGGAAAAAAAAATGTTCTAAACCAATGAAAAGTGTTATTTTTAGGTCATATGACCAAGCCTTCCATCTTTAGGAAACCAAAAGTAAAATGATCCAATGAAAAGTTTTATAAACAAGTCACATGACCTGTTATGCGGCATAGGGCTACAAAAAGCGTAGAAAATCCGTTGGCACGTGAGGCGGCGTCAGTAGCGGACCGATGTGCGAATAGGCCGAAGGCAGCACAACGCGCCGAGATCCGGATGGCACCGAGTTAGTGTCCAGCAAGTTGCTGCACTGGTGTGGCTATCCTACAATGCTGCGCCGAAAGACGGCGTGTCCAGCTGAGTTGCGGTCACTCTTGCGGTACAGTGACTCGAACGCGCCGAGATCCGGATGGCACCGAGGTGGTGTCCAGCAAATTGCCGCACTGGTGTGGCCATCCTACAATGCTGCGCCGAAAGACGGCGTGTCCAGCTGAGTTGCGGTCACTCTTGCGGTACAGTGACTCGAACGCGCCGAGATCCGGATGGCACCGAGGTGGTGTCCAGCAAATTGCCGCACTGGTGTGGCCATCCTACAATGCTGCGCCGAAAGACGGCGTGTCCAGCTGAGTTGCGGTCACTCTTGCGGTACAGTGAGTCGAACGCGCTGAGATCCGGATGGCACCGAGGTTGTGTCCAGCAAGTTGCCGCACTGGTGTGGCCATCCTACAATGCTGCGCCGAAAGTCGGCGTGGGGTGCCCCGTTGGCTTATGAGGTGATGTCAGTAGTGGACCGATGTGTGAATAGGTCGGAACCAGCACAAGGCGCCAAGATTCGAATGGCAAGTCCTGGATGTTGAGTGCCTCAGTTGAGATTTCTGAGCAGTGCTTGTAAGACTGTCTGAAGCTTATTTGCACCTGCTGCAGCTTCACTATTGCCCTGGTGTGGCCAAAGGTCGCACATGACATAGGCGGCCGGCTCCCGAGGTCCGGCGGAACTTTTTTCCTTTTCCTTTCTGCTTCTTTTCCTACAATCCGTTTCATCTGAAGACACGACCAGGTCCCTGAATGTGTGCAGGGGGACGCTATTGATTGAATGAAAATGGCGGCTTGACACAAAGCTGACTCAAGCGTTGCTGTTGATGCTATACAGACAAAAATTGGTTTTCAGTTTGTACATTCTTCAGGATTTTTTTTTCTATCCAAGTCTGATTGAGAGTTTGTAGAAAAATGGCTTCAGATTTTCCACATACTACTCTTCAACATTCTTCCTAAATGTAACAATGTGAAACTCACTAGGAGAACGGCTGTTTCTGTTTCCTTTCAAAATGCTGCCAACAATATTTTCTGAATGGAAGACACCATCTTGTAGTATAAAGGGCCGAAAGGGGTTCTGGTCTGGCCGATGGTTGGTGGAGACATTTTGACTATATCTTGGACCTGCCCGGCCTCGCCCAAAATGGCGCCGGTATAAATGGGACTCGTAACTCCTTGCCCGCAAATGTATATCTAGAAAATGTTATTGTAAGTGGCCCTGTCGTATTTTAATTACAAAATGTACGTCCACCGATTCCGCAACTGTTAGACACCTTAGTTCTTGCAACCTAATGGCCCGCCCGTTACGTTCCTCTACAGTGTAAATGTCTCCTCATCATATACGATTTCAGTTTGCTCCGTGGCCGGCCCACGTGGTTATAGGCCCGTATTTGTATACTGACATTTTCACAATAAAGGTTTTTAAAACAAAACACGGTAGTAGTATTTACATTGGTAAAGTTTTTACTTTTAGTCACTGTTTTCGAATCAGTAAAAGGCAAGTGAAATAAAGCAGTCCAATTACATGACGGATAAAAGGTATAATATGTAGGAACGCAGTAAAGATAAATGGTCAAGGCAGTTGTGTTTTTCATTTCTGCAACATAAAGTGATCGATAAGAATCTGATAATCAGGCGTATCGGCGACTAAGACAGCAGGCCGAGTGTCTTTTACTCAACGGCTCCGTCATGGAACGAAGAAACGCCCTTTTTCTCGAAAAAGGAATATATTTTACTTGCAGGACAGTTGTAAATTTTCCGGGAAAGTACATTAGCCTGGAATATTATAACATATATGTTTTAAAAAAAATAATGTTCGAAAACAATAAAAAGCGTAATTTTTAGGTCATATGACCAAGCTTTTCATCATTAAAATAACAAAAGCAAAATGAACCAATGAAAAGTTTTATTAACAAGTCACATGACCTGTTATGCTTACGTTACGCGCTGCGCGCCGCGCCTCGGATCACTTCCGGGTGCGCTAACGCGGCGTGTCATATAACGCATTACGCGACAACGTAGGTCAAGAATATAGTCAAAATGTCTCCACCAACCAGCGTTCGGAACACAACCCCTTTCAGCAGTCCAAAAAGTTCTGTTAAATGACAACAGAGGGGACAGGCAACAAGAACCATCAGTCAAAGAGGGGAGGGCAAGTTCTTCTCTTCCGGGTCATGTTGGGGCGCTACCGGAACTGATCGAATTGGTAGTCTACAGTGTTTCTGGATGTTTCAGACTAAAGCTGGCGTCAGCATGAGAGCACTACCATCTCGTAGCTCTGTCGTGGCCATTCCACGAGCAATCATGGCAGCCGCTCCCCACCAGAAGCCTGCGGGAGTCGGGGGCCCCCAAGACTTTTGTAGAATCTTCACGGCTGAGGGGACGCTTTTCGAGAATGGATCCCAAGCCCTAGCAGGCAAGCGTCCGAGTTCCAAGGTGTCCCAGGGCCATTTCAGTGGACCAGGCCCAAAACCGAAGAGCCGTCCGCCATTTTAAGAGTCCTGTGGCAGCCGCCTATCGCTGCACCGCAAGAGCGGGAGCAACTCAACTACATGATGAGCGAGACGCTGTAGTCGCAAGAGCGGGCGGTAAACAGCAGAATGGCGGAAAAGGCACAGTGTAGCAAAAGCGGGCGGAATGGCAACTGAAACGGTAAAGGGGCGCCCCACTACAGCGTGTCTTCAGGTCAAACGGATTGTGGGACAAGGTCCAGAATTGAAGAGTCATCAAAAGGCAAAAAGTTCCGCCGGACCCCGGGAGCCGGCCGCTTATGTCGGGGGCGATCTCAGGCTACACCAGTGCTATAAGACTTGGGGAGAGTGTCGGAGGCAAGCGTCTTCTCCGAGTCCATGGCCATCACACCGCCCCTCAGGGGCCTCCGTCAAGCTGTTTAGGAAGGTAACATATCACATTGTTTTCTAATGCAGTCAGGTCCACAAACGACACTCACTTACTTTGAGAATAGTGAAGCTGCAGTAGGTGGAAATAAGCTTCAGACAGTGTTACAAGCACTGCTCAGAACTCTTAACTATGGCACCCAACATCCAGAACTTATGCCATTTGAGAATGGCAGTGACATTGAAGCAACTCAGGGACCAAAACCATTAACGTACTTTCACGTATGAAAAACTTACTTGGGGAGGGGGCAGGAGCGAAGCGCCCCCTCCCAGTCCGCGCCACCACACCGTATGTTGAAAATCTGAAGCCATCGTTCTACAAAGTCAACCAACCTTGGATTGAAAAATCTAGAAAAATGTACAAACTGAAAACCAGTTTTGGTCTGCATAGCATCAGTAGCAACGCTTGCTATCAGAGTGCATGAGTTTCATGCTCGATCGATTGAGCTAGCCGGATCGGGCAATAAAAAGTATAAAATAGTTATGTAAATAGTTATTTAATAAAATGTTTTACCCTGTTTCTTTGCTGGTGTGTTGTCTATATTTTTAATATTTGCATAGGGTTTGTCGTTATTTTGGGCGGGGTGGGTGACGGAGTCGAGCTGTCTTGCAGCCCTCATGGTGTGGAGCTCAGTTCATCTCACTATTTTCGTATTTCTCATGAAGGGTTGTTCCTAATATTTCTATTTTAGCGAGGTCAAAAAGAGATCCAATTAGTGGCCTACTGATTTTGCTCGATTACTTTTATTTTTTTACACGATTTTTCACTATCTGCAAAGACTAAACAGAGTATTGCGACTTTGTGCTTGTTTGTAAATAGAGAATGATCCAAAGAGAACCAATTCTAAAACAGTAAATGCTTGGATAACAATCAATCAAATGGAGAGACAAGCAGGCACGACGGATTACAACGGGGGCAAAGGCCTGCGTTAACTACCGTTCACTATCAGCAAAGAGAGAGTACTACTAAGAGAAAAGAGGGGAGTGGGGGGGGGGCATTCAAAGCACATCAGCGTGCATAAATACGAAACTGTTTTTATCTATCACGTACTTGACATTTTAAAGCTTTTCATATTTGCTATTAAAAAACCAATGAAATTCACAGAAAAAACCATAGGTTATAGTGGATATATAGTTAGGAATTTGCATTTACAAAACCTTGAAAATTCAATGAAAAAACCATTGGTTTTAGGCCATATATAGTTAGGGATTTGCATTTACAAAACCTTATTTTACTCGCATAAAACCATTGAAATTCCATATATAGTTATAAGCGCTAACTATATATCGCGCACCCGCAATCCACTGCTGATGATGTCACATATTACATCATTCATGACATGGTTAGTGACATCACTGATGACATCACTGATGACATCTCAAATGACATCACTGATGACATCACTGAAAACATCTCATTTGACATGACTGATAACATCACTGATGATATCATTCATGTGATAATACCATGAACCTCTTCAGACTCTAATATAACCTTAGATACAATCAGTGTAAACAGACAGTCACAGACTGTCACTCATCCATGGAGTTACTCACACACCTAGTCAGTTATGCCAAAAATCAATCACACCTCCATTTTCTCAACTATACAGTTATACACACCTTACTTATTCAAACATATACTAACACATATTTACTTTACTCTCTTATACAATCTCTGATACATGTTCACAATGATCCATACAGCCACTCACACATTCACTGGCTCTTATGCACAGTTATTTATAGATGTCAACTCTCACATGTACTGTGTTTTACATATGTACTTAATTTGACATGTAGCACTGAGATATCCATTCACTCACTAATACACTCATGCACAGTCAACCGCCCATACAGCTGTTTCCACATACACTTTTGAATCCATACATATAGTGAATCAACTACTCACACATCTATGTACAGTCACACACCTCCCAGCCACCCATACACACACACTCAGTTTCCCATACAAATACTTGGACAACCAATGAATAACCCATACAGTTACTCATATAGCTACTGATCAACATATGCAGCAGTTTGTAGAACAACAGATATAATGATGCACAAATTAAAACAGTTTAGTCACTAACCCATGCACTCAGTGAGACACATTTAATCACTCACTCATACAGTCAGTCATGCACCTACTAAATCCTTCATCCAGACACTTATACATCCACTCATTCTTCAATATGTAAGACATATTTTAACTTTACAGAAACATACAGTCACTGGATGTTGTCATCAGTGATGTCATCAGTGATGTCATTTGAGATGTCATCAGTGATGTCATCAGTGATGTCACTAACCATGTCATGAATGATGTAATATGTGACATCATCAGCAGTGGATTGCGGGTGCGCGATATATAGTTAGCGATTATAACTATATATGGAATTTCAATGGTTTTATGCGAGTAAAATAAGGTTTTGTAAATGCAAATCCCTAACTATATATGGCCTAAAACCAATGGTTTTTTCATTGAATATATATATGTATATATATATATATATATCCTCAAACAAAGCTCCTGCTGGACTCAGCGAGACCCATGGAAAGTGGTGCGCACGCCGATGGAGCAACCGGCAATCCAATATTTCACATAGACCAAAAGTCAAGCGTGCTCTTTCCTGATAGAGCACTTAACTTTTGGTCTATGTGAAATATGTATATATCACGCGCTGAAACCTGTTATGTTAAGTGCCCTGCGAGTGCTGCAATAAAAAGGACTGCTAAATGACTGTATGTGGCACCTTCACTGTTGGGAGCAATTTTGTTTTGGATGTATTAGCAGCCCGCTCTAGCCGCGAAGGCTGCCCCACCGCTATCCATGTGGGTCCCGTCGGAAGTCTAACGGCGCATCAGGAACGTTGTGTCCAATTTGCAGGGACTAAAAGAGCCAGAGCCGTGACCTGACATGTTGTCAGCAACCCACCATGGGCAATATCGTTTCAATACGGAGAACTTGCGGCATCCACTATGGCATAAATCTAACTACAAATACCAAGATGCAAATGGTGAGCAGGCCCACATGGGCGGGACTATAAAACCACCGCGAGTGCGGTGTGAACTCTTGCTGCCTCATCTCCTTAGAAGCCACAATCATTGATAAAGGGTGCAAGGTCACCCGAAACGTGTTTGGAACTGCTGACTTAAATCACAAGCTGAAACCTGTTATGTTACGTGCCCTGCGAGTGCTGCAATAAAAAGGACTGCTAAACGACTGTGTTTGGCGCCTTCACTGTTGGGAGCAACTTTGTTTTGAATATATATATATATATATATATATATATATATATATATATATATATATATATATATATATATATATATATATATATACATATATATATATATTCACTGAAAAAACCATAGGTTATAGACCATATATAGTTAGGAATTCACATTTACAAAACCTTATTTTACTCACACAAAACCATTGAAATTCCATATATAGTTAGTTGCACTAACTATATATCGCGCACCCGCAATCCACTGCTGATGATGTCACATATTACATCATTCATGACATGGTCAGTGACATCACTGATGACATCACTGATGACATCTCAAATGACATCACTGATGACATCTCAAATGACATCACTGATGACATCACTGATGACATCTCATTTGACATTACTAATCACATCACTGATGATATCATTCATGTGATAATACGATGAACCTCTTCAGACTCTAATATAACCTTAGATACAATCAGTGTAAACAGACACTCACAGACTGTCACTCATCCATGGAGTTACTCACACACCTAGTCAGTCATGCAAAGAATCAATCACACCTCCATTTCCTCAACTGTACAGTTATACAAACTTTACTTATTCAAACATATACTAACACATATTTACTCTCTTATACAATCCCTGATACAAGTTCACAATGATCCATACAGGCACTCACACATTCACTGGCTCTTATTCACAGTTATTTAAATATGTCAACTCTCACATGTACTGTGTTTTACATATGTACTTACTTTGACATGTAGCACTGAGATATCCATTCACTCACCAATACACTCATGCACACAGTCAACCGCCCATACAGCTGTTTCCACATGCACTTTTGAAACCATACATCTAGTGAATCAACTGCTCACACATCTATGCACAGAGTCATACACCTCCCAGCCACCCACACACACACTCAGTCTCCCATACAAATACTTGGGCAACCAATCAATAACCCATATAGTTACTCATATAGCTACTTATCAACACATGCAACAGTTTACAGAACAACAGACATAATGATGCACAAATTAAGACAGTTTAGTCACTAACCCATGCACTCAGTGAGACACATTTAATCACTCACTCATACAGTCAGTCATGCACCTACTAAATCCTTCATCCAGACACTTATACATCCACTCATTCTTCAATATGTAAGACATATTTTAACTTTACAGAAACATACAGTCACTGGATGTTGTCATCAGTGATGTCATCAGTGATGTCATTTGAGATGTCATCAGTGATGTCATCAGTGATGTCACTGACCATGTCATGAATGATGTAATATGTGACATCATCAGCAGTGGATTGCGGGTGCGCGATATATAGTTAGTGCAACTAACTATATATGGAATTTCAATGGTTTTGTGTGAGTAAAATAAGGTTTTGTAAATGTGAATTCCTAACTATATATGGTCTATAACCTATGGTTTTTTCAGTGAATTTTCAAGGTTTTGTAAATGCTAATTCCTAACTATATATGGTCTATAACCTATGGTTTTTTCAGTGAATTTTCAAGGTTTTGTAAATGCTAATTCCTAACTATATATGGTCTATAGCCTATGGTTTTTTCAGTAAATATATATATATACATACATGTATAAACATATATCATCTGTATATCTATATAAATACAAACATAAATGCATGCATACATATACTTATATGCATACAGATGCATGTTATTTACATGAAAGTTGAAAAAACACTAATAAAAGCAAAGCTAAAAAGCCACCTCATTACAAACAGAATGGCTGTAACTTAAACGAGGGCGAGATCTATTGCATTTTCAATGCTTGTTTACTTTGGTTCCATCAAGAAGGCATTCAGATGTGTCACACATTTGCCATAAATTCTGAATGTTAGCACTCTAGTTGCACATTAGATCACTGTAGTAAAGCTACTGCTCACCAGGGACGTCTGCTGCTGGTATTCAAAGTGCATGTTTCAGTCTGCATGTCAGAATTTTTTTAATGAAATAGAAGAGGATTTGAGAAGTCACTCAAAATGATCCCTAATTTTTCTTTCTGAAGCACTAATCATACTTTCTATGGCAAAATTAACCCCCTCATGTTGTTCCTTTTTAAATTGAGTGTTTTCAGACTTACCACTTCATTCCAATCAAGATGGCTTCTGGTGTGCCGTACTTTTGTCATAAGTAAGACTGTTAGCGCTCTAGTTGTTCTTTAGAACACTCTGGGACATTCTGTCATTGGCCTATACTTGGGGTACATCTGGGTGATATTTGGGCTACATTTAGGCTCTTTTGTCTCTGGTGGCCATCTTGGGAGACTGTATGTCAGAATTTTTTAATGAAATTGAAGAGGGTTTAAGAAGTCACTCAAAATGTGCCCTAATTTTTCTTTCTGCAGCACTAATCATAATTCATATGGCAAAATATACCCCCTCATTTTGTTCCTTTTTAAATTAAATGTTTTAAGAGTTACCACTTTATTCCAATCAAGATGGCTTCAGGTGTGCCATACCTTTGTAATAAGTAGGACTGTTAGCGCTCTAGTTGTTCTTTAGAACACTCTGGTACATTCTGTCATTGGGCTATACTTGGGCTACATCTGGGTGATATTTGGGCTACATTTGGGCTCTTTTGTCTCTGGTGGCCATTTTGGGAGACTGCATGTCAGAATTTTTCAATGAAATAGAAGAGGATTTGAAAAGTCACTCAAAATGTGACCTAATTTTTCTTTCTGCAGCACTAATAATACCTTCTATTGCATAATATACCCCCTCATTTTGTTCCTTTTTAAATTAAATGTTTTAAGAGTTACCACTTTATTCCCATCACGATGGCTCCAGGTGTGCTATACCTTTGTAATAAGTAGGACTGTTAGCGCTCTAGTTGTTCTTTAGAACACTCTGGGACATTCTGTCATTGGGCTATACTTGGGCTACATCTGGGTGATATTTGGGCTACATTTGGGCTCTTTTGTCTCTGGTGGCCATTTTGGGAGACTGCATGTCAGAATGTTTTAATGAAATAGAAAAGGATTTGAGAAGTCACTCAAAATGTGCCCTCATTTTTCATTCTGCAGCACTAATCATACTTTCTATGGCAAAATATACCCCCTCATGTTGTTTCTTTTTAAATTAAATGTTTTAAGAGTTACCACTTTATTCCAATCAAGATGGCTTCAGGTGTGCCATACCTTTGTAATAAGTAGGACTGTTAGCGCTCTAGTTGTTCTTTAGAACACTCTGGGACATTCTGTCATTGGGCTATACTTGGGCTACATCTGGGTGATATTTGGGCTACATTTGGGCTCTTTTGTCTCTGGTGGCCATTTTGGGAGACTGCATGTCAGAATGTTTTAATGAAATAGAAATGGATTTGAGAAGTCACTCAAAATGTGCCCTAATTTTTCATTCTGCAGCACTAATCATACTTTCTATGGCAAAATATACCCCCTCATGTTGTTTCTTTTTAAATTAAATGTTTTAAGAGTTACCACTTTATTCCAATCAAGATGGCTTCAGGTGTGCCATACCTTTGTAATAAGTAGGACTGTTAGCGCTCTAGTTGTTCTTTAGAACACTCTAGGAGGCTGCAGTAGAACACAAAGGAATCAACTGACAGTCTCTGTCCTTGTTGGATGTACATGTTTTACTGAGAATGTCAGACTTCATTTTCACATGACTGAGAAAGATAATGTGAATTTACAGAAAATATGCTTTCAGTTTAGCTTATAGATCCCCTTCCAAACCACTGTGGGAAAATCATGAGATATTAGTTTTCTTTCAAACAATATTCATGATATCACAGCAGAAGGTTTTTTCACATGGTAAAATCACCTTAGAACCCACCACAATTCCTAAAACGAGTATGGTACCATCAACAAATGATTTATAATGTAACTAAAGTCCTAAAACCCTCTATTAACTACAATGCTTTTTAATGAGGTGCTATCATGTATATTGGTCCCAAGATGGCTGCCAACACTTCTTGGATGAAGTGCTGACAGCCAATCAGATCAGATGTGTGGTTAGGCTCCGCCCAGATATATATATTTTTTTGAACCTAAATTACTCAAAATCCACTGGAGCACATATATTGAGACCTAGCAAAGGCACATCGGGCTAACAGTCCCTACAATTTTGCCAAGTTTCGTGCAAATCCATTCAGCCGTTCGAGCTAAAAGTGAGGCCAACCGCCCTATGGAAATTAACATGGGAAAACGCGTTTTGGGACCCCCCTTTTTTCTCGGCCCCCCCTTGATGAAACCCCCCCAAATTGTCAGGGGCTGCTCAGAAACAAAATGTTCCATTTTCCTGAAGATTTCAGCCAATTCCGTCCACAAACGCCAAAGTTATTAGACATAGAATTTTCAAAAATCCCATAGAGAAAAAATCCTAACTATATATACCTACTGGCGACCGCCAGTAGGTAATATATATATATATATATATATATATATATATATATATATATATATATATATATATATATATATATATATATATATATATATATATGTGCCATAAATTAACAATCGAACATTGAACGGTCGAGGTGAAGTGAGCTGCCTCTCACTATGAGCTGCGGAAGCGTCGTCTCTGAGGAAGGTCGTGGAAATGACTGAAATGCATTAGACAGAAAGACAGCATGCTGAGTGAAAAATAAATTTTAAACCGGGAGGAGTAGCGGCTCATTTTCTCTTGTGTTGAGAAGTTGTTGCAATCTATATGTGGCTGGTCTTGCCGAAGAGCCACGCACTGCCCATCAAGAGCGCCATCAAGAACCCGAAAGCGGACCAAATCGTAGGAAGTGGAAACACAACAGGGGGCTTGGGTGCCGCCATAGACTGGACTGTGGTTAGGGTCCCGGGAGAAGTGAAAAGGACTTTATCCCTGGTTCCCGGAACGGCAATAAAATCATCCCGGATAACATATTAGAGTGGACTGTTCACTACACAGACCAGCATGCAGTGGAACCGCCTGACTCGGCATCCACCAGGTGGCATAAATTAACAACCGAACATTGAAGCTACGGTAGAGGTGAAGTGAGCTGCCTCTCACTATGAGCTGCGGAAGAGTCGTCTCTGAGGAAGGTTGTGGAAATTACCGAAATGCATTAGACAGAAAGCATGCCGACTGAAAAATAAATTTTAAGCCGGGAGGAGTTGGGGCTCATTTTCTCTTTTGTTGAGAAGTTGTTGCAATATATATATATATATATATATATATATATATATATATATATATATATATATATATATATATATATATATTACATATATATATATTACCTACTGGCGGTCGCCAGTAGGTAGTTATAGTTGGAATTATTTTGTATAGGGAATTCGCAACATTCTATTGGGAATAACTTTGGCGCCGGTTGAGAAATCTGCCTGAAATTTTCCTCAAATTTGCCTTGCGGCGCTCCGCTCCTTCCCTGAAAGTTTGGGGGGGATTCGTCAAGTAGGGGCCGAGATAAAAGGGGGGTCCCAAAACGTTTTTTCCCCATGTTAATTTCCATAGGGCAGTCGAACTCACTTTTAGCCCGAACGGCTGAATGGATTTCCACCAAACTTGGCAAAATTGTAGGGACTGGTAGCCCGATGTGCCTTTGCTATGTCTCAAGATATGTGCTCCATTGGATTTTGAGTAATTTAGGTTCAAAAGAATATATATATCTATAAGCGTGCCCCGGTACGCGCACCGGGGCGCGCACCAGCGCGCTACGAGAGTTCGCGCGCGAAAAGCTGATTGGCTCTCGGGTGTCTGTCAACATTCCAAACAGTCCGGCGCGGCCGCCATCTTGTGTCTCGGTAGGATCGAGACACAAGAGGTGGCAAAAACAAAGGGGGAAATTACCAAAAGGGGGCAGGGTAGACCCCCCATGACCCCGTAGGTTTGATGTGGGGGCCATAAAAAGGTCCCGCGGGGCAAAAAAAAAAATATATTTTTTTTTCAGTTTGTGCTGGGGAGCGCCCGGTACGTGCACCAGGGAGCGTACCGGGGAGCGTACCATAAGGAATAAAGAATGACAGATTTTTTTTTAAATCAAGCATTTTTTTTATAAACTGGAGATAGTTCTAAAAAGAACTGTTTTTTTATTCTTTTTGTTGTTTTATATATTTTTTTTGTTTTTTTGATTTTTTTTAACTTTTTTTGGCTTTTATGAACAGTTTTATATTTTGTTTGTAATTTTTATAGGGAGAAACAAAAAACAGGGAATTGTAAACGGCTCATCTGGAGCAAAAAAAAGTCAGGAAAAAAATTAAGGTTTTTTTCTGCAGATATGGTTATCTCCTGCAAGATTGATTAGGTTTATACTTTTTTAGCCATATGTAATTGTAGTCCC
The DNA here is from genome assembly GCF_964263255.1 of Lissotriton vulgaris. Classification (NCBI taxonomy): domain Eukaryota; kingdom Metazoa; phylum Chordata; class Amphibia; order Caudata; family Salamandridae; genus Lissotriton; species Lissotriton vulgaris. Next base: position 404,414,940 of record NC_141697.1, on the reverse strand, counting down.
ACAATAGATACAAACAATTTTAAAACATCCAAACTTGGTTTGGATGTTTGGGACCATCTCCCTTGCCTCTGGACCCGATGGAGTGGGTTCTTTGCTTGTTGAGGTTCTGGAAGAAGATTGGGGAAGGTTTCTGGACAGTTCTCTCACCTCTGCCGCAGAATAGTTGTTAGGATGCTTGCGTTGCATGTGGCGAATCATGGTGTGATTACCAAAAGAATATTGTTTTATAGGGTTCCCCCTTGAAAGTTCACAGCCACAGATCAGACAAGTCACTTTTGCTGCTGCATTGACATTCTTCTGGCCTCTTGGGAATTTAAAAAACTCCCACACAATGTGCTCTCTCGGTTTGTAAGGGGGATTGTCTTCAGGAAGGAACATCCTGTCGTCGTACTCCTCCTCCTCCTCCTCTTCTTCACCACCAATGTGGTGTTGTGGTGGTCCTTGTGGTGGTCCTTGTGGTGGTGGTAGTGCAGATGCTCCTGCTGCTGTTGCTACTGTAGCCATTTCTCTATGAATGAAAACAGCTCTTCCTCACTCAAAGAACAAAGTGAGAATGAGGAAAAAAGGTGGGGCTTTCATCATTAGGAAAAAGAAACTGTCCTGAACCAATGAAAAGTGTTATTTTCAGGTCACATCACCAGGGCTTTCATCATTTGGAAACCAAAACTGTCCTGAACCAATAAAAATGTTATTTTTAGGTCACATGACCCGACGCGCTTACGCTACGTGCCCCGGGGCGCGCCCCGGGCGCCCCGCGTAAGCGCGTCGGATGGTTACGTAGCGCGATCGTATGTGCTCGAGTGCTTACGCCGTGCGTGTCACGCGGATGCGGCTACACGATACGTCACAATGATGTTTTCGTTCGCGGCAAAAACGCTAACGGGACGCTCACCGGTACGCGGTAGTCTGTCACAAGGATGGTGTCATCAGTGATGTCATGAGGGATGTCACTGACCATGTCATGAGTGATGTAATATGTGACGTCATCAGCAGTGCATTGCAGGCGCACAAGTTATAGTCAAGTCTAGTCAGGTCAAATAATTTATATAGCGCACTACATACCCAGAGGGTGTCAAGGCGCTTGGTGGGGTGGGGAATTATTTGTCCAATATCCAAGTTTTCAGTTGCTTTCTGAATGCTAGATGGTTCTGAGTGAGGCGAAGGTGAGTGGGAAGTGAGTTCCAGGTTTTAGCTGCCAGGTAGGAGAAGGATCTTCCTCCCATATTAGTCTTGTTGATGCGAGGTACAGTGACAAGGACTTGGCTTGAGGAGCGTAGCTGGCGGGGGTAGGGTGTAGAAGGAAAGTCGAGTGTTGAGGCATTCGGGTCCAAGTTCGTAGAGTGCTTTGTGTGCGTGGGTTAGGAGGCGGAATGTTATCCTCTTATTGACGGGGAGCCAGTGGAGGTCTTTCAGGTGACCAGATATGTGGTCGTTACGCGGGATGTCTAGTATGAGTCTGGCTGATGCGTTCTGGATGCGTTGGAGTTTTTTCTGAAGTTTTGCGGTGGTGCCGGTGTATAGGGTGTTCCCGTAGTCTAGGCGGCTCGTGACCAGTTCGTGGGTGACCGTTTTTCTGGTTTCGGTGGGGATCCAGCGAAATGTTTTTTTGAGCATGCGAAGAATGTTGAAGCAAGATGATGAAACGGCGTTGACTTGTCTGTTCATCGAGAGAGAGGAGTCCAGGATGACGCCTTAGGTTCCGTGCATGGTCCGTCGGGATGGGTGCTTTTCCAAGGGCCTCTGGCCACCAAGAGTCGTCCCAGGCGGAGTTAGATGTACCTAAGGTAAGGACTTCTGTTTTGTCTGAGTTCAGTTTCAGACGGCTGTGCTTCATCCACTCGGCAACTTCTTTCATTCCTTCATGTAGGTTGGTTTTGGCGGTGGTCGGGTCTTTGGTGAGTGAGAGGATCAGTTGAGTGTCATCAGCGTAGGAGATGATGTTGAGGTTGTGTTGGCGTGCGATGGTCGCAAGGGAGCTCATGTATAGGTTGAAGAGGGTGGGGCTGAGTGAGGATCCTTGTGGAACTCCGCAAGAGACTTCAATGGCCTCTGACTTGAATGGTGTGAGGCGAACTCTTTGAGTTCTTCCGGCAAGGAACGAGGAGATCCATTCCAGTGCTTTTTCTTGGATTCCGATGTTTCTGAGGCGTTGTATGAGGGTGCTATGGCAGACTGTGTCGAAGGCTTCGGAGAGGTCAAGGAAGATGAGGGCGACTGTGTCTCCATTGTCCAGTACGAATGTCGTCTGTTGCTGCGATGAGGGCGGTCTCAGTGCTGTGTTTGGCTCGGAAGCCGGACTGTGAGGAGTCGAGGGATTTGTTGGTTTCGAGGAAGGCGGCAAGCTGGTTGTTGACAGCTTTCTCAATGACTTTGGCCGGGAAAGGTAGGAGCGAGATGGGGCGGTAGTTTTTGAGTTCGGTGGGGTCGGCTGTGGGTTTTTTCAGAAGGGCGCTGAGTTTGGCGTGTTTCCAGCTTTCCGGGAAGGTGGCGGAGTTGATGACGTCCCGGAGGTGAGGTGCTATGATGGAGTCAGCTTTGTTGAAGATGTGGTGAGGGCATGGGTCTGTAGGGGAGCCAGAGTGAGTGGTGTTCATCAGGCGGATGGTGTCCTCGGTGAAGATAGGGTTCCAGTCGTTGAGGATGTTCGAGGGGGGTGAGGGTACGGCAGAAGGTTGTGAGGGTTGGTCTCTGGGTTGGTTGTCGGAGCTGTTGTGGATGTCTGCGATTTTGTCGTGGAAGAACGAGGCTAGGGAGTCGCAAAGGGTTTGAGAGGGAGTGATGTCGTTGGAGTTGGCAGAGGGGTTGGTAAATTCTTTGATGATGTTGAATAATTCCTTGCTGTTGTGGGCGTTGTTGTCTAGTCGGTCTTTAAGTGCAGCTTTCTTGGCAGTCCGGATCAGTTGGTGGTGTGTGCGGGTGGCGTTTTTGAAGGCGTCCTTGGTGCTGGTGTTCGGGTCTTTATTCCAGGCCTTCTCGAGGGAGCGACAGAGTTTCTTGGATTTCTTAAGATCATCGTTGAACCAGGGAGCGTTTTTGCGGTCTAGTTTGTGTTGACGTTTTTTCAAAGGTGCTAAGTTGTCGGCGCTGTTGGTTAGCCATTGAGTGAAGTTAATGGCTGCTTGCTTGGGGTTTGAAGAGCGGGCAGGGGGGTTTTGAAGAAGCGAAGAGGAGATCTGGTCAATGGTGATTTTGTTCCAGTTTCTTCGTAGAGTGGGTTGAGGATGGTTGTGGGTTGTGGTCTTTTTGTAGTCAAAGTGAATGCAGCTGTGGTCCGTCCAATGGAGAACTGTGGTGTGACTGAAGGAGATATGTTTGCTGGAGGTGAAGATGGGGTCGAGTGTGTGGCCTGCGTGAAGAGTGGGGGTGTTAGCAAGTTGTTTGAGTCCAAGGTTGGCGAGGTTGTCCAGTAAGGTGGTGGCGTTGCTGTAGTTGCTCTTTTCCAGATGAAAATTGAGGTCTCCCAGTAGAATGTAGTCCTCGGAGGGGAGGGCGTGAGGAGTGATAAAGTCAGTGATGTCTTCACTGAATTGTGCATGGGGTCCTGGTGGCCTGTAGAGGAGGGTGCCTCTGAGAGTGGTCTTGGGGTCGGTGTGGATCTGGAAGTGAAGGTGTTCGGCGCTAGTGAGGTTGACGTCTGAGCTGGTTGAGATTCGGAAGGAATTCTTATGGACGATGGCGATGCCTCCTCCTGTTTGCTTGGTGCGGTCTTTATGAATAATCTTGTATCCTTCCGGGATGGCAATGGTGATGTCTGGGGCTGAGGAGGCGTTCATCCATGTTTCTGTTAGGAAGGCGACGTCCGGAGAAATGGTGTCTAGTAGATTCCAAATTTCGATTGCGTGTCTGTGGGCCGAGCGGGTGTTGAGCAGGATGCGTTTTAGGTGGTTGGTGTCAGATCTCTTTTTGGTGTTCGTGGATGTGGAGTTGGTCTTGGTGCCGTCATATTTGCAGGAGTTGCATGTGAAGGGTCCATGGGTGTGTCCAGGGGCGGCTTGGACACAGGTGGGGAGACGGCCGGGATTAAGGGCTAAGAGGGTGGTGGCGTCGTATGTAATGCGGGTGGGGAGGGTAGGACGGGGGCCAGGGGGTCTGGCGCTGGGCGCGGACTTGGCGCGGACGGGCGTAGACGGGCTTACCTTTGGAGCACCTTCGGCACGACTGGGGCACGAACGCTGCGCGTGGACGCTGCGCGTAAAATCATCTGTCATATATGGATGGTGGGGGGGAGGGGCGAGGGAGGAGCAGCCGGGAGGCGGGTGCGGGGCTGGTAGGCGAGGCAAAACAACAACAACAGCAAAAGCACAAAATGGCACTGATACAAACAGCGCAGGACGAGCTGGGGCACGGCGCTACAATAAATAAATCAATACACAGTGAAAACCAAGTCTGCTAAGAGGCGCTGCAGATAGCGGAGCGTGCACAGCAAGGGGAAAACGATACCACCAGAATCACCAGAAGCAGGCTGATGTGTAGGGAGTAGCGAGGGGAGCGACCTCTTCGCCGAGGATCAGGACGGTCACAGCGCTATTTCCGGCTGTGAGGGGATTTAATCTCTGTGGGAGGGAGGAGCAGCCGGGAGGCGGGTGCGGGGCTGGTAGGCGAGGCAAAACAACAACAACAGCAAAAGCACAAAATGGCACTGATACAAACAGTGCAGGACGAGCTGGGGCACGGCGCTACAATAAATAAATCAATAAACAGTGAAAACCAAGTCTGCTAAGAGGCGCTGCAGATAGCGGAGCGTGCACAGCAAGGTGAAAAAGATACCAACTAACTATAACGTGGGAATTTCAATGGTTTTATGTCAGTAAAATTTCCAGCTAACTATAACTGGTGTTAAACCTCTGGTTTTTTCAGTGAATTTCATAGGTTTTTCAAATGCTAATTCCTAACTATAACTGGTGTGAAACTTATGGTTTTTTCAGTGAATATATATATATCAATGAAAAAACCATTGGTTTTAGGCCATATATAGTTAGGGATTTGCATTTACAAAACCTTATTTTACTCGCATAAAACCATTGAAATTCCATATATAGTTATAAGCGCTAACTATATATCGCGCACCCGCAATCCACTGCTGATGATGTCACATATTACATCATTCATGACATGGTTAGTGACATCACTGATGACATCACTGATGACATCTCAAATGACATCATCCAGTGACTGTATGTTTCTGTAAAGTTAAAATATCTCTTACATATTGAAGAATGAGTTGATATATAAGTGTCTGGATGAAGGATTTAGTAGGTGCATGACTGACTATATGAGTGAGTGATTAAATGTGTCTCACTGAGTGCATGGGTTAATGACTAAACTGTCTCAATTTGTGCATCATTATGTCTGTTGTTCTGTAAACTGTTCCATGTGTTGATAAGTAGCTATATGAGTAACTATATGGGTTATTGATTGGTTGCCCAAGTATTTGTATGGGATACTGAGTGAGTGTGTGTGGGTAGCTGGGAGGTGTGTGACTCTGTGCATAGATGTGTGAGCAGTTGATTCACTAGATGTATGGTTTCAAAAGTGCATGTGGAAACAGCTGTATGGGCGGTTGACTGTGTGCATGAGTGTATTGGTGAGTGAATGGATATCTCAGTGCTACATGTCAAAGTAAGTACATATGTAAAACACAGTACATGTGAGAGTTGACATATATAAATAACTGTGCATAAGAGCCAGTGAATGTGTGAGTGGCTGTATGGATCATTGTGAACTTGTATCAGGGATTGTATAAGAGAGTAAGTATGTGTTAGTATATGTTTGAATAAGTAAAGTTTGTATAACTGTATATTTGAGGAAATGGAGGTGTGATTGATTCTTTGCATGACTGACTAGGTGTGTGAGTAACTCCATGGATGAGTGACAGTCTGTGAGTGCCTGTTTACACTGATTGTATCTAAGGTTATATTAGAGTCTGAAGAGGTTCATCGTATTATCACATGAATGATATCATCAGTGATGTTATCAGTCATGTCAAATGAGATGTTTTCAGTGATGTCATCAGTGATGTCATTTGAGATGTCATCAGTGATGTCATCAGTGATGTCACTAACCATGTCATGAATGATGTAATATGTGACATCATCAGCAGTGGATTGCGGGTGCGCGATATATAGTTAGCGCTTATAACTATATATGGAATTTCAATGGTTTTATGCGAGTAAAATAAGGTTTTGTAAATGCAAATCCCTAACTATATATGGCCTAAAACCAATGGTTTTTTCATTGAATTTTCAAGGTTTTGTAAATGCAAATTCCTAACTATATATCCACTATAACCTATGGTTTTTTCTGTGAATTTCATTGGTTTTTTAATAGCAAATATGAAAAGCTTAAAAATGTCAAGTACGTGATAAATAAAAACATTTTCGTATTTATGCACGCTGATGTGCTTTGAACGCTGCACCCCCCCCCCCTCCCCTCTTTTGTCTTAGTAGTACTCTCTCTTTGCAGATACTGAAGGGTAGTTAACGCAGGCCTTTACCCCCGTTGTAATCCGTCGTGGCTGCTTGTCTCTCCATTTGATTGATTGTTGTCCAAGCATTTTCTGTTTTAGAATTGGTTCTCTTTGGATCATTCTCTATTTACAAACAAGCACAAAGTCGCAATACTCTGTTTAGTCTTTGCAGATAGTGAAAAATCGTGTAAAAAAAATAGAAGTAATCGAGCAAAATCAGTAGGCCACTAATTGGATCTCTTTTTGACCTCGCTAAAATAGAAATATTAGGAACAACCCTTCATGAGAAATACAAAAATAGTGAGATGAACTGAGCTCCACACCATGAGGGCTGCAAGACAGCTCGGCTCCATCACCCATCCCGCACAAAATAACGACAAACCGTATGCAAATATTAAAAATATAGACAACACACCAGCAAAGAAACAGGGTAAAACATTTTATTAAAAAACTATTTACATAACGTTGGTTTATAAGATGATGTCAGTAGTGGACCGATGTGTGAATAGATCGAAAGCAGCACAAGGCTCCAAGATCCGGATGGCAAGCTCCTGGATGTTGGGTGCCATAGTTTAGAGTTCTGAATTTGAGCCTTTTTGAATGTCTGTGCTTTGTTGAATCAAATTTGCGGCTTGACACAAAGCTGACTCAAGCGTTGCTACTGATGCTATGCAGACCAAAACTGGTTTTCAGTTTGTACATTTTTCTAGATTTTTAATCCAAGTTTGGTTGACTTTGTAGAACGATGGCTTCAAATTTTCAACATACGGTGTGGTGGCGCTGACTGGGAGGGGGCGCTTCGCTCCTGCCCCCTCCCCAAGTAAGATTTTCATACGTGAAAGTACGTTAATGGTTTTGGTCCCTGAGATGCTTCGATGTCACTGCCATTCTCAAATAGCATAAGTTCTGGATGTTGGGTGCCATAGTTAAGAGTTCTGAGCAGCGCTTGTAACACTGTCTGAAGCTTATTTCCACCTACTGCAGCTTCACTATTCTCAAAGTAAGTGAGTGTCGTTTGTGGACCTGACTGCATTAGAAAACAATGTGATATGTTACCTTCCTAAACAGCTTGACGGAGGCCCCTGAGGGGCGGTGTGATGGCCATGGACTCGGAGAAGACGCTTGGCTCCGACACCCTCCCCAGGTCTTATAGCACTGGTGTAGCCTGAGATTGCCCCCGACATAGGCAGCCGGCTCCCGGGATCCGGCGGAACTTTTTGCCTTTTGATGACTCTTCAATTCTGAACCTTGTCCCATCCAGCTGAGTTGCGCCCACTCTTGCGGCTACAGCGTCTTGCCCACCATCCAGCTGAATTGCGCCCACTCTTGCGGTGCAGCGATAGGCGACTGCCACAGGACTCTCAAAATGGCGGCCGGCTCTTCGGTTTTGGGCCTGGTCCACTGAAATGGCCCTGGGACACCTTGGAACTCGGACGCTTGCCTGCTAGGGCTTGGGCTCCATTCTCGAAAAGCGTCCCCTCAGCCGTGAAGATTCTACAAAAGTCTTGGGGGCCCCCGACTCCCGCAGGCTTCCGGTGGGGAGCGGCTGCCATGATTGCTCGCGGAATGACCATGACGGAGCCACGAGATGGTGGTGCTCTCATGCTGACGCCAGCTTCAGTCTGAATGATCCAGAGACAAGGTGTTCTAAACCAATGAAAAGTGTTATTTTTAGGTCATATGACCAAGCCTTCCATCTTTAGGAAACCAAAAGTAAAATGAACCAATGAAAAGTTTTATTAACCAGTCACATGACCTGTTATGCGGCATAGGGCTACAAAAAGCGTAGAAAATCCGTTGGCACGTGAGGCGGCGTCAGTAGCGGACCGATGTGCGATCGCACAACAGACCGCTACTGACGAGGCCTCCCCCCGCACCACCCGGGACGCCCCACGCTGTTTTTCTGTGCTGCATTGTAGGATCCCAAAACCAGTGCGGCACCCAGGCGACATCACCTGGGTGCCGTCCAGAACTCTGCACGTTGTGCTGCCTTGGGACTATTCGCACAAAAGACAGCTTCTAACCATTGTTGCTTTTTGTGTTGAAAAATGTTTAAATGTTTTTAGTTTTTGTTCCGTTCGTTATAGTTAATAGTTAATAAAGTTTTATAATCTTACTTTGTTGGAGTGTTATCTATTTTTTTAAAAACGGGTGAATGGGGCCTTGAATCGGGTTATTGTCATGTGTGGGCTTTGGAAGTGTGCTGCTGCAGGATCGGACATTTCAAACTCAAATGCACGTTCTTTTTCTTACCTTTCCGAAGCATGGAGCGCAATAGCAGGCAGAGAAAGGGTGATGCACGTGTTGAACACTACCTGACCTGGCAAGTTGCTGGCAGTGCCCCCCCGCCCACTCCTAAAAGAGGGCACACACACACCGCCGCCCCGAGTACTTCACAAATCTTTAAAAGACCATGCGCTTGTTCATGAGGCTTAAATGGTTTATCACCTCTTCTAGAACCCCTGCATCGACCCTCTGACGTTTCCTGGAAAAATTACCATGTAACACAATACCAAGCCCTGTCAGCTGAAACCCCCAAGGAATCGTGGGGCATATTATCAAGGGGGTTTATCTCCGCTTTTTTGGCTTTAAAAGCCATGAAAGCGGAGATAAAATTATCTCCCTATTACCAAGCTGTCGCTAACACCAGTTAGTGACAGCTAAAAGGAGATAGCGACCATCTTGGGCCCCGCTTTGCATGTCAGTGATACTTATCACTAATGACATGCAAAGTGGCGTACCAAGATGTTAGCGACTGAAAACAGTCCCTAACATCGCTATCTTCTATTACCAACTTTTGGAGATATTCGCGCTAAGCGCGAATATCTCCAAAATCTAACACCTGCCCTGAGCAGTTCTTAGCCATGTTATCCAATGGGAGGTGGATAACATGGCTAAGAGCATTTGCTCGATAATACATGAATATCGCTGACTTTTCTGCGATAATAGCAAGGTTTATCTGCGATAAAAATCGCCGATGTGCGGCGATAATTTTTGTCTCTAAACAAGTTAGAGACAAAAATTATCGCTAGTTGTTCGTAATATGCCCCCGGGTTTTTGCTTGCAGAAATCGGGAGGCGGGAGACTAGCACTGAAATCAGTAGTCACACGCCTGAATCAGGAGGGTTGGCATGTCTGAATTCTCTACAGCTGGGGCCATAAACTACATCCGCAGGGGTAGGTGATAGCCTGGGACCAGCCTGGCATCTAAAATGGCTGCCGTGCACGACAAAATTGTGGCATTGGAAAAAAGGCAAGATGGCGCAGCCGCTGGAAGAGATGTATCAACATATATGAGCCTCCTCAGCCACCCTCAGGAAACATAGGGGATTAGGATACGTCTCCCGCACCCCCTTATACCTAGTAATTTAATTAACGAAGCACAAAATGGCGAATTCCCGTTTCGCTACCAGTTTGCGGCCCAGTTCGCGGCCCGTGAAGCGCTTCTACCGTGAAAAATCATTTTTTTTTCTTTTCCCCACGGGACCCTTTAATAACCCCAACAACATTCCTAGGGGGTCAAGAGGGGGATACCTTGCCCCCTTTCATTAAATTCCCCCTTAGTTTTTCACCTCTTCTTCTCTCTCGATCCTACCGAGAGACAAGATGGCGGCCGCTCCGGACTGTCACGCAGCAAAATAAAAAAAAGCTCACGCACAGCGGCTGGAAGAGATGTATCAACATATATCAGCCTCCTCAGCCACCCTCAGGAAACATAGGGGATTAGGATACGTCTCCCGCACCCCCTTATACCTAGTAATTTAATTACCGAAGCACAAAATGGCGAATTCCCGTTTCGCTACCAGTTTGCGGCCCAGTTCGCGGCCCGTGAAGCGCTTCTACCGTGAAAAATCATTTTTTTTTCCTTTTCCCCACGGGACCCTTTAATAACCCCAACAACATTCCTAGGGGGTCAAGAGGGGGATACCTTGCCCCCTTTCATTAAATTCCCCTTTCGTTTTTCACCTCTTCTTCTCTCTCGATCCTACCGAGAGACAAGATGGCGGCCGCTCCGGACTGTTTAGAATGTTGACAGACACCGGAGAGCCAATCAGCTTTCTGCGCGCAAAGTTCCGAAACGCGAAAAGTAAGCGGACCGGATCGCTGCCCGGAGCGCTGTTACAGATATATATCTTGATTTAAACGTTAATTTCTCAAAATCCACTGAAGCACATATATTGAGACCTAGCAAAGGCACATCGGGCTACCAGTCCCTACAATTTTGCCAAGTTTCGTGCAAATCCATTCAGCCGTTCGAGCTAAAAGTGAGGCCAACCGCCCTATGGAAAACTCAATGTAAAAAACGCGTTTTGGGACCCCCCTTTTTTCTCAGCCCCCCCTTGACGAAACCCCACCAAATTTCCAGGGGCTGCTTAGAAACAAAATGTGCCATTTTCCTGAACATTTCAGCCGATTCCGTCCACAAACGCCAAAGTTATTAGACATAGAATTTTCAGAAATCCCATAGGGAATAAATCCTAACTATATATACCTACTGGCGATAGCCAGTAGGTAATATATATATATATATATATATATATATATATATATATATATATATATATATATATATATATATATATTAAGGCTCCACAGTCAAAAGGGTTTGACAAAATCAGCACTCGCAGTAGGTAAAACCCGCTAAAGTTTATTGCACAAAATGTAAAACAAACGCGTTTCAGCTCTTGCTTTCGTCAGTGTCAACTGGCGACGGCGAGGCGGAAGTTCTTAAAGACAATCATATATAAACAGAAAACGGACCAAAGTGCAAATCATGAGCGCCATCTTGCAATGGTGAAATGAACTCAAAACAATTTTTACAAAGTCAAATTAAGGCAATATCAATTACTGTTGGAAACAATAATTATGATATTATATATCACAATGCATCCAGCGTTGTAAAAGTTGCGTTGTAACAGAAGTCCGTTGTAAAAGTTGCGATGTAACGGTGCAATACCAAATAATCTTGTGTTGTGTATTCCGCCCTGAATGGGAAAATAAAGCAAGATTATGAAATTTATATTAAAAAAACCTCTTCCCCTGCATTTAGACCTCCTGGGGATTTTGTTTGGAGGTCTATAATATATCTTGACTCCAATTGTCTTAACTTTCGCTTGAAGTCCCCCCCTCTTACATCTTGTGGGATACAATCTAAGCTGAAGAAGCTAAGTAAGGTTCTGTCGCTATTATGATGAGAGGCAAAATGCCGGGTCATCGGATAGTTCTCATCCTTGTTTGCGATGGCCCGTTGGTGTTCTAAGATTCTTAACTTGACTGCCTTCAAGGCGTAAGTTGTGTAACTCTGTTTAGCCAAATTTCGCAGCATTACCTACAAATTTTGTGAGATTCTGTAGAATTACACTAGAAGAGTAATTCCACATTTAGTGCTATTTTCTTCATGCAGAAATTGCCCTTTCTGTCCAAAATGGATCCAAAATGTATTTTGCTTCAAGAAATAGAATTAAATGCAATAGAACATGAATAACACATTCACTAAGTGTACTCTTCAGTTGAGCATTTAAAGCTAGTTTCTAGGTGCAAAATTCACCCTCATATCCAAAAATTCAGAAATTTGTATGGAAGTGATGTAAATATTTGAGCAAAAGCTCATCCTCCTTTAAAATGTTAGGTAAACACATATGTAGCACCCGAAAATGTTGAAAAGTAATAAAAAATTAAAGGTAGACAACATATGTAGGCCCGTAGGCCAACATTTCATGCTAAAATGGTCTGTATTCTGCCATGTTGTCTGCTCAGTCATACAATTCAGGGTACTTTCCCAGTAGAACAATTTGATAATAGCAAAGGAGTGCCAAATCAGTGGTTGCAAGGCAAATAAACCTTTAAAGGAGCATTAGTGAGCATGGTGATATGACAGAATTCTGAAGGCAGACATTAGTCAGCAAACAGTGTTCTTCTGTCAGTCCAACAGTGAGTCAATCACTGCTGATGCTTCTCCACCAGATTGGGAATTGATCTTCATTCACAAAAACATCTTCACCAATTGTAGACGAGGACGTCAACCTCTATTGTTATCCCGTAATATAGCTACAGAAAATGCCTGCCATTATAGCGAATAGAAAATATATCATTAATAGATATAGCTGGTATGTGCAGCCATGTTGGACTGTCTTGTTCATCACATTCCTATGCAGCTACAACATTTAAATACATCAGAAAAAATGCCAGAATCATCATTGTGGATTATTGAAGGGTACATAATTATTGGCAGCTGCTAAATTCAAATATTGAAAAAAAGACTATTAAAAAATCATTGATACATCCAACCTACACCAGCACTCCATTACATTGTCTGCCAAGTCTGTGCATTAAAAGCAAATTTAATAGCTAATATAAAATGCATTGTTACATTCAATGATGTTTTATAGGATTTTAAATTGTTTTACAATTATGAACATATTATAGAAAAAAAATTCAAAATAAAAATTATATTTTACTATTTGATACATTAACATGAAGTAGTTTTTGTAACTTAATGGATATGCTATTAAGGTGAGTGTAATTAATAATAAAACACTTATAATCATTTAATAATAGTGTTATACTTTCTTGATAATAATGAATAATGTATAGTGTTATATTTTTCAAAGCATGTAAACTGTTTTAGCACAATTATAATATATTGATGTTTTCATCAAACATAAATTAAATATAGTTATATCATGTATATTATATACATTTCTAATGTACATCTTAAAAAAAGTATTTTTAAAGTATTTTTTATACAAATACAGCTTCTTCTTCACCAACAGCGTTGAACAGTAATTTAGATTTGTCAGGACTGTGTCTACAAGCCTAGTCTTAAATATACCCCATCCAAGAAATAACTTAATATTGACCTTGGAAAACATCTTGAATACAGAACACATTTCGGTTATTGAATAGATCAACTGCAATCTGACCACGTGTTTAGATCATGGCAATATTACAATTGTGTGCAACCGGATCATGTCAAAGATACTGAATCTAAAAGAATGTCCCAACCAACATTTTTTTCTAGCCACACACACTTCTGGTAGGGTATGCTTGTGTATTTTAAGAATATATGTACTTCCCTATGATACTGCTAAAAATAACAGCATTACGGGGGGAGTTATATGATTTAGGTAAATTCCATGCAAGGTTGGGGATACTGACTACAAATGCAGCAATGGTTCCACCTCACAACTGGCAGCAGTGGTACGGAAAGCAACATTATTTTTCAAACCATGTGCAGGGTTTGCTCTTCAGACATCTTCATTAACTCCATCTGCAAAGGGTTTCATGGATCAATCCATGACTTGATGGCGTTTTCCAACAGCAGAGTACCACAACAGTGGGTAGCCCTATCACCAAGGAGAGCCTGGATTGTTAGTAAGTTAAGAAACACTTTTTCTAATACTAATTTTAAGATTTTGAAATGTGTTTTAGATTAAATTGATCATTAGAGGTGTTTATAATTGCCTAAGATTTGGAATAGCCAATTCAAAATTATGTTTTAACACCTTTAAGGTACCTAGCCACACCAGTAAAGTCCCATTATAATGGCACACATCTATTGACACATACATGAACATCAGTAGCCTGCAGAACATACATTTGACCTCCTAAAAGCCCACTTCCAGATGTTTTGATAAGACCGGCAGTGATTTAATTTACTCCCCTGTGAAGGGCTGTAAAATTGTGGTGCAGTGTAATATGCATTTTCTTTTTTTCATTAGGTCAGTTTATTGAAAGTTGACAGGATACCGTGCAATTTACACAGAACCATCTCCAATATCATATACATGATTTGCATTCATGAGTGCACCACCATTCCTCATCTAGCTTTTTATCTTTTTGCCTTTACCCTGTGGTTTCATGGGGCATCGTCCAGAAGGCCCATCCCCCGCTGCAGTTCCCCACACGGGTTCACACATTGGTTCCCACAGTAAGTATTCCACATGTTCCAGATCTGTTCCTACTTCCTGGGACACCCCCTGCTTTCATACACATTTTTGTCTGCTAATATACACCAATCAAAGTCCCTCATCTATTCTCACAAATGTGGTGTAGCTGGCGCCCCAGTTTTTAGCTATGTTATGCTTTGCATTATCAGTCCCATTGTTACCCAGATTTTCCCCTTCTCACTAAGTTCTGTGGGTTTCCATATATTTAGGAGACACCAACTCGGGGCGGGGGTCATTTCCATCCCTGTGACCTCACTCGTTTTTCAACATTGGTCTTCCAGTCTTGTTGTATGTGGGGGCTGTCCCGCAGTATGTGGTATTATTTTCCCTCTTGGCCACACCACCTCCTGCAATTAGAGTCTTCTACTCTACCCATTTTAATCAAACTGCTGCACGGGTAGTATATTCTATGGAGTATTTTTAGTTGCATTCATCTGAATTTGCTCGATAATGCTACTTCTTTTGGGGATGACAAACCATCATGGTATTCCTCATCCTCCAGTTCTCCTATGTATGCCTGCCACCATCCTCTGAGATTAGTGAGGGGGTCTGGGAAATTATTAACCAGTTTCTGGTATGTCAGGGACATGGCTTTCCGGTTTATGCGGTCTACTAGGATTCTGTCCTCTAGTGGGAAAGACTCTGGGAGTACGTACCCTTGGAGTTGCTGCTTGTAGTGCTTGTTTAATCTGCAGATAGTGCAACGCTTCAGGATTGGACAAATCGTATTCTTGCTGGAGTGCTGTAAAAGATCTCACGCCTCTCCTTGCCCATAGATCACCCATGTGGGATATACCTATCAGGTCTCATTTGTTGAAGCCTTGAAATTTGCCCATGGCATCATTTGTTTCTGCATCCAACAGTGGCGTGTGTTGTGTTATTTTGTTGTCCCATCCCATCTGTTTTTGAAACTTATGCCACAGTTGGACCGTGATTTTGGTTGGGCCCATTAGGTGTAGGTGTCCGGGTGAAGTGTAAATTGCTTTAGTGCATCCCCTCATGCCTAATACATATCTATCCATTCGATACGCAGGATCCCCTGGTGATTGGTAAATAGATTGGTTGATGTTTACCAGTTGCGGCGCCCAGTAGTATTTACGTGTGTCGGGCAGTGAGATAACCCCATAATACCATTTCCAGGACTAGTTTCTCGTGTGCGATTCTCTGAGACTTTCCCTCCCTTAATAGTAACCTTTGTTCACTTTCTATTGTTTGGAAACCCTGGGGGGCACAGTGTAGGACATATTCTGAAGGATATAGAGGAACCAGGGGAGTGCTAATATTTTGATCTGAGATGGTGAAGTGAGCTAGATAACAATGATGGATTCAACCCAGATCTGTGACTAGAGGTGAGTTTCAGCACTCCATAAATCATCTCCTTGTCTTTGCTTTGTTTTCCATAAGTTGGCAGGGTATGCCCAGTCGTGGGTCCCTTGCTCACTTTGTGCCAGGTTTTAAGAAAACCTAGCTGATATGGGGTGTTACCCCCAAACCAGTCCCAGGATCGTTGTTTCAAGTCCAGGGAAGACCTGGCTTGGCAGTTTGGGCTGGACTGTTCCCATGAGTCACAGGGTCAAGACTGATTTGCAAATAGCTGGTCTGAACCAGGGTGGCGAAGTGAGCTAAAGAACGAGGATGGATTCAACCTAGATACGTGACTCAGGTGAGTGTCTGCAAAGTTTCAGTACTCCGTCCATCGTCTCCTTTTGTTTGCCCTAAATTGGCAGGGTATGCCCAGATGTGGGGTCCCTTGCTCACTTTGCCACTGGATTCAAGCTAGCAGGTGTTATTCCGAAACTGGTCCCAGGATGCTTCTTTCTGGTCCAGGGAAGACCTGGCTTGGTAGTTTGGGCTGGAGTGTTCCCATGAGGCACAGGGTCAAGATGATTTGCTTTTAGCTGGCTCTGAAATGGGGTGGCGAAGTTAGCTAAAGAAGGATGATTGATTCAACCCAGATCTGTGACTGGGGGTGAGTGTCTGAAAAGTTTCAGCATTCCGTCCATCAACTCCTTGTGTTTGCATCATTTTAAAGAGGGCAGCTCTCCCTAGCATGGAGTGAGGCAGTATCCTCCAGTGACATGCATCTCCATGTAGGGACTGTAGGGGGAGGCAACAGGTTGCCTCTATAGAAGAGATATGGGCCTACAGTTATGAAAACCCCCAGATAGCTGAACCCCTCCACTACCACCCCCACTGCACATTCCCTGGGAAGTGTGGGAGACACTCCATGCAGTACGTAGATGGTGGACTTAGTCCAATTGATGTTGTAGCTGGAGTAATTGCCAAAGTTGGTGAATATATTCAACGCCCTATGAATTTAGGTTTTGGGGGATGCTAAATAAAGAAGAATATCATCCACGTATTGAGATACTCTATCTTCCTAGCCATCAGTCATTCGTAAGCCCCTAATCAATGGATCCCTCCTGACCCAGAAAGCCAATTGTTCCAACATTAGGGCAAAAAGTTGTGGCGATAGGAGGCAGCCCTGCCCTGCCTTGCCCCTCCCCTCAGGGGAAATCTGTGAGATGTTTTATTATTAACCACAACTTGTGGTACGCGGTCAGTAAAGAGAAGTCTGAGTCATGCCATACATTTGGGGCTAAATCCCATTTTTACTAATACTGCAGACATGTATGGCCATTCCACAGTGTCGAAGGCCATACTGGCATCAAGTGACATGAATTCTGCGTCCTCTCGCAGTGTGTTTACCCTCCCCAATACTCCGTGGATTCTTTGTAGCTTCAGAGCTGTATTTCATCCAGGCATAAAGCCTGATTGGCCGGAGTAAAGGAATTGCGGAATGATTTGGACCAAGCGATCAGTGAGTAGTTTGGCTAGGATTTTGGCTTCAGCATTAATTAGTGAAATGTAATGATAGGATGCACAGTTGTCTTTTGTTTTTCCCTCCTTGTGAATCACTATTATGGAAGCAAGCAAATATAGCTCGATTGGAAGGCCGTTTGGCAACAATGCTTTCCCTGATCGTGTATTTCGGATCACTTATGCTATATCTTCCTCTGTAATTTCACCCTCTGTTAGTGCTGAGGCCTCTGTTGTCACGATCCGACAAGCTTCTCCTGGGGGCTGTGTTGAAATACCTAAACCCACTTTCACGCAACCAACCCGTGACCCGATATAAAGCACAGACCAGTAGGAAGGTTCCGCGATCGCGGTAAAGGAAGGGGACAGCGGGGAGGGAGATCTGAAACGATAAAAGACAAGGGATTTAGCTTCACACCCCTCCCTATCTGCACAAGAATACAGAGACACCCTATTGATACAGTAGACTCTTCCCTCACTCTACTTTCTCAGCCTACCTGAAAAGGAAAATTCTAAGTCTGTATATGCAGGGGAGTGGAGGAAGGTCCTATCAGTGGTAGTAATCTGGGAAGGAAGGAACACAAATAGGTACATCAATACACAACAGTTTCACCATGTACACTTAAGCTTCTTTTCACCCCTCACATACCACAGCTTGCCGTGATAATGCCTGGTTCCACTTTTCCTTAGAACTAGGTACCCCCCTGGTTCCTCTCCTGCAGTGTAAAAACAAAGCACAAACAAGTTGTTGCAAAAGTACATGAAAAAACCAAAGAGCTGAAGGTTAACTGCACCTTCTATAAATTTCTTCCCGTGTATAAGTAAAAAATGTAATAGTCTTTGATGTCTGACTTGCACTGGATTCGCAAGTCCAAGTCGCTTATTTCTCACTCCTATGCCTACGTGTTGATGATCCCACTAGGACCACAATCACTGATAGTTCCAAAATCCTTCCTTTCAATGTTTGTATTGTTTTGTCCCAAGTACTGTCCCAAGTTTGAAACGCCTCCGCGTTTCACTGTCACTCAGGATACCAGCTCCAAGACTTATGAAGGTATCGGAAGGAAGGGGGAAAAAACGGACTAACACAGCCGTGTCAGTCTATCCCCGACTAAGACACAAACACAGATACGGATTCGACCGTTCTCCAACTCCAAGCGTTCCCAGCCGGAAACCACTCAGAAACTCCTACTCACGGTACTCCAGGAATGCCCGACCTCTCGACTCTCCGGCTCACCAAAATTATCGGCTCCGTCTCTACTGCCGGTTTGGTTTTTGTTTCCTGTTTCTTGCGCGACTGACATCTCGCGTGACTTTGCCCTGGGCATTCTGGGGATTGTGGTTCAATTGAGGCCACGCATTGTTTCCCCACGCATTGCGCGGACAGCGTACCCTACGGGCTGATTCTGACATCTGTACTGAGGGTGGGGAGGGGAATATCTGCCAACAGTTCCTTGGCCTCCTCTGTTGTCGATTTTCCAGAGGGTGAATATACGTCATGATAATGTGCGGCACATGCATCTGCAATCTGTTGTGTGTCCCTGAGCATCTCTCCTTCCCTTAAGGCTACTGAAGTAACTATTCTACTGGCTTGTTCATGCCGGTCAGGTCAAGCATGCAGTTTCCCTGTCTTGTCTCCCACGTTGTTTAATTTGTGCCTGATTGCTGTATAGTGGACCTTTGCTGCATCTGTGACCAGCTTCTGGTAGTCTTTTTAAAACAACCACCATCAGTGGCAATACAATGGATATCGCAAACAGTCAAAGTTAAAAAAGTTGACGCAGCGTTTCTGTGCTTTTTTCGTTCTTGACACCTTCTTCAGGACATTAAAACATTTGACTCCGTATCTATAAGTTAAAAAAGTATTTTCAGTGTTTTATGCAATTTTTTCTCAGTTCATCACACTTGCCTTGCTAATACTTTTCATAATTACAATCCTAAATAAAACAGATTGAAAATCATTTGAAATGCATCAAAAAATTTCCGTGAAAATCACAGGTACGAGTCCTATCCTACATCTGAACTTGGAAGGGCGATAACAAGGTAGATAATGCATGTGTAGTAATGTGTCATTGAAAGAATCTCCAAAAAAATCTCAAGTATTGTTTCTAAATGAGCTCTTTATTATTAAATTGTCTAAGCTTTAGGTGTTTGGAATTAAGGGTTGGTAGCATAGCTCGACACATTTAGGATTGTAATTATGAAAAGTATTAGCGAGGCAAGTGTGATGAACTGAGAAAAAATTGCGTAAAACACTGAAAATACTTTTTTAACTTATAGATACGGAGTCAAATGTTTTAATGCCTGAAGAAGGTGTCAAGAACGAAAAAAGCACCGAAACGCCGCGTCGACTGTTTTAACTTTGACTGTTTGCGATATCCATTGTATTGCCACTGATGGTGGTTGTTTTAAACCTTTTTAATTTGTGTTATTGATTATGATTTAGATTGTAACCCGGTTGGGAGGTACGAATAAATTCATCAATTCTTTTTTATATAAAAATTGTTTACTTGGTATATTTACTTAAGGTTTCAATCTATTAGTTGGTTTAGTTGTCCACTTTGCCTATAGTGTGTCTCTAATTTACATTGGTGTAGAAAGTTTGACCCTACTTAAGCTAGACCCTTTCTATCAATGACAAACTTAGCAAGTCAAATCTGCTATTTATAAAACAGGGACAAAAACCTTTTTCTGATGCAACTATCCCCCTCCCTGCGATAAACTACAGGGGAACCTCCTTTTGTTATTACTTACACCATCCAATCACTACATCATTAGTGAACAAGTTCATAACAATCTTACTAGTTACATGTCTATGTCCCTGTGTGTCTGTCTTAATATTTCTTCTTGTTGCGACGGCAGGCTCACCTGATATCAGCATATTCAGCATTGTCCATATCATCTTTCTAAACAATGTAGGCTATATTTAATGTTACTCTTCTGCAGTCTCATCACTCCTGATGGCCTGCTGCATCTGGTCCCTAGGCACCTGCAGTGGTTGTCTTTGTTTCTCCTGCCGGAATTTCAGGCTCCTGCCTCCCACCACCCTCCACCCCTCCACTCACTTTCTTGCCAGTTCTGGTTTCTCGAAGAACCCTGCCTTGCCTTCTGCCTCAATTCTCAATTTGTCCGGGAATATCATGGAACACTTCATTCCTCGACTGCGCAGTTCCTGCTTGAACTTTTTTTAAAGACCGTTGCTTTCTTTGGACTCTGAAGGTAAAGTCGGGGAAGAAGGTGATCATGCTATTTTTAAGGTGCACCAGCGGTCCACTACTTGCTTCCTGCAAGGTTACTTCCCTGTCTCGGAAGTTGAACAGGTGAGCCAGGATAGGTCTAGATTGGGCTCCAGGTTTGGGACCCGGTGTGTCTTTTCTACCAAGAAGAATTTGGAGAGGCCTTGTGGTTGCAGTTGTTTAGTTATTATGTCTTCCACACATAGGTCTGTTGCTGACCCTTCTGCACTCTCTGGTACTCCAATTAGCCAAACATTTTTGCCTGCAACCTTCCCTCGTAGCTGTCCAACTTCACTTCTAGGTCACGACAGGTAGTTTGGAGTTTTTTTAACTTTCTGCTGTTTAGTTTTCGAGTTGCTCTGGAGCCCTGGTCACCGTGGGCTCGACCGTGGCTACATTGTCTCTCATTTTTTCCAGGTCTGCTTTAAGTATTGAAACCTCCGTCATTATGGTGTCTATTCTTTGCTCTAGGGATGTGTGTACTGTCATAATCACTTTCATAATGTCCTTGAGTGTGGGTTCGTCAGTTTACAAATGTGGCTGCATAGCTGAAGTAGGTGGAGGTGATGTCTTAATTTCCACCGTGTGACTTTTATTTGTCATAAATTTGTCAAGTTTTGTCTAGCGCCCTTGTTTTGGCCCTCTCCCCCCATTATCTCACGTAAATGGGTGGAGATTGTTGACTCAAAGGGTTTTAGGAATGTGGAGGATATTCCATGTCGTCTGCCTGTGGGGAGTCCTCCCCAGGTGACCAGTTGGATTTCTCCTCACCTTAAATTCCACGTTCTATGTTAGCATTTCACTTAGGCAAGTCTTCCTTGAATTAATGTAAGTTCCCTTGGACCTGGACGTATTGTTGCATTATATTGACCAGTGGGACCTATTTCCCTGGTCACTGGTTGTTTTAAGTTGTGAATTTAGGGTGGGGCATCCTGTGCACTGTGCTTGTGGGTTTGCTCACCTTCGACCTCTTATGGTCAATATGTAGCGGAAACCTTGTTGTTCCTAACTCTTTCAGGAGTTCTCTTCCTTGCTGTACATCACTGCCTCTGATATTTCCCTTTACTTGTTGTGTTCCCTTACTTGCTTGGTATATCAAACCACTGAGTTGCCTCCGTTTATGTCAGTGTTCTCCCCTGGGGGTTATTCTATGAATCGAGACCCTTATTCTCATTCCGGCTACAGGGGTGTGATCTTCTCTAACATTTCACCCAGTATTTTCCTTCTGTTCTTTGTAGCCAGTGGGGTATTCCCCAGACCCTCCCTGGTTTATTTGGGGTAAGCCGGTGTGTTTTGAACTCCTGAACGCAATAGTTGGTGTGTGTCTGGGCAGGGTTGCAGTGTTCTGTGCGCCCAGTCATGAGTTTGGTAGCGGTATTGTAGCCTCTTGTCTTACTGGCCTCCGGTGTATCTCTGCACTGCACGGCGGTTGCGGTTGCAGTTTCTGGGCTCACGTAGTGTGATCTCTGCGGCCGTGTCTCCTCAATTCCATGGTCTGCTCCGGGGGCCTTCCGGCTCTCTTAGGGCTTCCTTAGTTTACTTTGCTGTCTGGGGAGATTATGGAGGAGGACGAGGCGTTGCGCCCAGCGAGCCGCTCTCCATTTGCTTCGTGACTCACCTCTCACTTAAACCGGCGCACCGCCTCAAATCATTCACACTAGTCCCCAGCTCATCGTGCTACGCAGGCTGCTGCCCTCTGCTGTTCCTGTTACAGTAATTGGATTGGAGATGAGGCTTCTCAGCGGTTGTGACTCCAGCGAGGAAGTTCAGCTGCTAATTCTGGTAACCCGTAACCAGATCAGTTGGTTGGATTTTAGGTATTCCTGGTTGATGTCTCGGCGGAGCCGCTCTAACTTGTGGCCATCTTCCTCTGTGCTTAACCACGCCCCCTAATTTGCATTTTCATTATATATTTACAAAATTATATGCATTTCTTGCATGGATGGTGTTCGAAGAACACAGTGGCATATATACAGCCTGCAACAATAGAATATAACCTCGGACTCTTTGTTGATAAAGGTGCTGGTTTTCATTGTTCTTCATTTAAAATATGAATTCAAAAAGAAAATCATTTTATGACATTTAAATGTCTTTAACTCCTTCGACGCTCATGACGAGCTCAGCTCGTCATGGTGTACACCTCCATACACTCATGACGAGCTGAGCTCGTCATGAACAATGGGAATCAACATAACTCAGCACAGGAGGAAAATAACACTAGCATCGATGGTGTTAAGAATATTATATACTTACTGTAGACAAATAGGTTTTAATGATAGCTTCAATAGTATAAGTATAGTTAAAAATGATTTTGCTACTGTAAATACTTTTGAAATATAATATGATGCAACCAATCTTTGATCGACATCTCACATACACCTTTGGCTGAGTCGCCGTAAGCAGAGTTTAATAAAAAACACATTGTGTGAATAAATACTATAAACAATTAAGCCGTGTTTATGTAAAAAATAACATGCGTGGTTTAATTTTTTGCAAAATATTAATTAGTTTATTTTTTCAATTACTTCACAGTAAGTATAGATATTGCAATAAAATCAGTGATAAGGAAATAAAAGGCAAACACAATGTTATTACTAGTTTTTAGATTTGTACATGGTAAAGCCTTTTCAGAGATTGAGGTAATGGTAATGGTGGTGGGTATATGAAGATTGTCTGGAGCTCATGAAACGCAGGGTGCCGAAAGCAAAGTCTTGAAGGGTATGGAAAATTGGAAATGTTCCCCTATCAAGTGAAAAGGATGGCATAAAAGTCAATAGAATAATATTAGCTATTTTTCTGGATTGTTTTTTTTCTCAGTGTTTGCATCAGCTGGATCTGCAGAACAACCCATATGCACTGGCTATTGAGGGGCATGATCTTGAACAGGTGGGGTAGTAATGTGTGGTACTGTTGTGCTCTTCAAGACCATGTCGCTTTCAATGTTGCAAAGGAGGAGGCCACAGAATAATGACATAAGAGTTATAACACCTGACAGTTCCTTAAAGCTTCAAATCAAATACCACTCTATTGCATTGTGGGCTGGCACTGATATTCCTCTCTAGGAGATCATTCTGTCTCTGAAGTTGTGCAGTCATTTTAACCAGCTGTTCTTCTTGCGGTGGTGCTACGGCAATTAGGTTTTCTGTTATGATTGACATTTTCATAGTCAGCGAGGACTTCCACCTCAACAGTCAAGCCTGCCTCACCTGGTTTGTATATCTACCTTGCCTTGTCCAGAACGAGGTAGTGGTTTGCTTTTCTAGGAAACAAGGCAAGATGGCGTTAGCTGCAGTGCACCTGGGGATGGCCATAGCCTGGGAGTAGTGCACTGGTCCAATGGTGGTGGTTGGAGTAGAAGGTAGGATATTCCTAGATGCAGCAGCATTGGTCAAACTTGTGAGAGTGATTGTTGGAAGGCCAGACAAACCTTATGGTCCTGGAGTATCATCATGGATTTTCTCATCAATTAAACCTGTCCCATCCGTCATAGGCTCTCTGAAACATCACCTGCCACCTAATCAGTAAAGGTATTTCTAGTACGCAACATGTATGCTTTGCTAAACAGGGTGTGCCTATTACTTTGCTAAAATCCTCTTAGTGTCTGTGTCTACAAGTGTTCCTATTACCCTTTCTATTCTAAAGGTGTTGTAAAAAAGTGTGTGCAAGGTCGGAAGGGACCTCACGGGAGCAACCACCAAGGAACTGCTGACTGGCATTCGTCAGTATGTTCCACTTATCATCATTGGATTCTTCCTACCACAAAGAAAATTGTTGTAAATAAATGTGTAGGTGAAGTGTAAGAACTCAAATATGAACCTAACTGCTTGCACCTACAGTTACCCAACCCCCTGGGTTAGAGAACCGCTAATCACTGTTCCAAACCGTTAAAACTGAGCTAGACACCATTAGCTATATGATACACTTTATTCGCTGCTGGGTATCTGCTCAACTTAAAACCAACAAGCTACTGTTGTGCCTCGTTTTAATCTATATGAAGCCAACATGTTTCGTTGCCTGTCATTCTTGGTCGGCAAATTCTTCAGGGCTAGGGGTCAGTGCCACACACTGCTGGTGCTATACAGCACTCAGACCTGTTGGAACAAAGACACAGACACAACATATAAAAAAACACATACAGAGTGACACTAATTAGTGAGAGCCCATATAATTTGTTGTTCAGTTATCATGTGATTGTTCAGTGGACATTCAATTTTACCTGGTGGTTGCCACTCGTTGGCATACCTGTACCCACCAATGTAACGGGTGTGTATATATCCAGGTCTAGTAGTCTCAATTGCATTCCGTTGACCTGTAAGGGTATATACATATACTCTGCCAATGTACAAATCCATCGGGTACCTATTGATTCTTCCTTCTTGTCTTTTTGCTTTTCAGGGAATTCTCATTTTACCCCATAAGTACCCCAGTTCTGGGTGCTCACTTCTCCTCATTATACCTATTCAGGGATCATGTACTTTCTACCCATAAGGCCCTTTATCACAGCATGCATGTCCCTGTATTTAATCTCCACCTATCTGTGGTATTTGTCTCATCAGCGTTTGCTATTGCAATGGTCAAACCTATGCTTCAAATACTCTGATGTTGCAACCGATAACCCAGCCGGGATACCTTAAGTGTGGCAAACTATGTGTCGCATATGGTGTCTACCATGTCACTCCTTATCAGTCCTCCCCTCTGTATTCAATCCCTCTTACCAGACCTTCTCCTAGCACGATTCGTCTAGGGCTCCCCACTCCATTCTACTCCTGATGCGGGTTGTTTTTAAAGAAAGGCAAACTCGCTCCAGGCGTGTTGTGACGTCTGTGCGCAAGGTGCGTATGTCGATCATGTGATGCCCGAGCGTGGCGGCCATTTTGGAGTGGGAACACACATATGTTATCCTAATCGTGTTAACACAATTCTAAGGTAAAATGCATATTTTGCAGCTTAATATTTAATACAGCCGACATGAAACTTTATATTACACTCTATTAAAAAGGCTCACACAGGGAGGAAAACCTTTTTAGAAAGCATTTGTTTTTTTTTTAAACACACGGGAAGCTCCAAATTTAATGGGTGTCAATCCCAGTTGTCAACAGATACCACCCACTTGGTTACTTTTCCTGTGGCCAAAGCAATTATTAGTGCTCCAGATCAATTTAATGTACACAGTTCTTACAATTCATTTGCAGGGTGCCCAGCCGGGCATCCTGCCCCCTGATGCTCCGAGAGCCCAGTTCCCTCGGGATATCAAAGGATGTAAAGATATGCGTGGACTTAATCTGGTTTCTTGAAACCAAAGTAGTTTTGCTCTTACTTCAAGGAGAAGTCCATACGGATCGACACCATCCATCACTCATAATGCTGGGGATATTGTACTGATTGTGACTATGTGCGTGTTATTACTTTGTTCCACTCAATCACATCATTCAGTCCAGTCTTGTCAGCCCTCTCCTGGTATATCCAATGCGCCTCTTTGTAAATGAGCCTATTCACAATGTTAGATGGATCACCCCAAACCTTCTCGAGCACTACCCATCTGATGTCTCTTAAGTCATGTTTGCATTCACAATAGTGCACTACTATATGAGTTGTCAGTTTACTAGCTTTAATATTGCTCAGGTGCTCCTGTATACAGATTTTCATCTTCCTAGTAGTTAGACCAATGTAGTACAGCCCGCAAGGGCAAGTCAGTCGGTAGATAACATTGACTGTGTTGCAATTGGTGAATTTATTCAGATTCCACGTTTTTCCGTCCACCAATTGCACACACTTTGCTCGTTCAGTTAATTCGCACACTGAGCAACTACCACAGGGATGGTGCACTGCTACGGTGTCCAAGGTACTTGGCAGTTGTCTGGTGCGAGAATGTACCAATCTGTCCCAAAGGTTTTGAGATCTTTTAAACGCAAACCTTGTGGGAGGCATCTTGAAGCTGCTGGTACTTAGAAGGTGCCAGTGTCTCCTAATGATTTGGTGAATTTTGTCGTTCGAGGGTCAAAAGTGGTTACTACCGGGAGACATTCTGCTTGCTCCCTTCTGTTTCTTTCCAGTAAGGCTATTCTTGGTGTATTTAATGCCCTCTTCCACGCAGTCCTCACAATCTTCTTCGGATATGCGCAGTGGCTGAGCCTCTCACCCCGCTCATTTACTTGATCCACACATTTTTCTGTGGTACCCCAATTCCTCCGGTATCAGAGGAATTGGATAACCGGTAAGTTGTCCCAAAGGGCACGCGGATGGAATGACCTATAGTGGAGGAGGGAGTTCTTGTCCGACGGTTTTTTGTGGACATTAGTAACCAGCTGATTGTCAGCTGCCGGGATGTCCAGGTCCAAGTATGTTGCTGTATCCCTACTGACCATCCAGATGAACTTGAGGCATTCATCTAGGCCATTGAGCCACACAAAAAAATCTTGTAGTTCCGCTTCAGTGCCTGTCCAGGTGCATAGCACAACATCTATAAATCTCTACCAGAGACAGATGTTCTTCTGGATGGGATTAGATGAATGATGGATATAGTGTGCCTCAAATTGGCCTACGTATATGCACCCTAAGCTGGGGACAAATGTAGCCCCCATTGAAGTCCCAGTCACCTGGAGGTACAGCTGCTCTTTATATTGAAAATAATTGTGGGTGAGGGCTAACTCCACACACTGGAGTATAAATGATTGGGGCTTGTCATAAAACCACTCACATGCCTCCAGGGCACGCGCTACTGCGACCAGTGTGGCATCCTGGGGTATGCTTGTGTATAACGATTCGATGTCGATTGTTACCAGGAACGGTTGACTGGGATCATATTCCAATGTCTCTAAGATATTTAAAATATCTGTGGTGTCTTGTAAATATGAAGGTTGGTTCACAACACACTCCCTAAGAAAAATATCTGAAAATTGTGATAACGGTTCCAACACCAACTGGATCCCCGATACTAAGGTGCGACCTAGCGGCGGCATTTGAGCTTTGAGGATCTTTGGCACAATATAGAACGCCGGAGTTCTTGGTGTGGTGTTGATCAAAAAGTCAACTTCCTTCGCAGTGATCCACTTTTTCTCCTTAGCCCCTGTCACTAATCCGGTTATAAGGTCTTGGAGCTCACCTGTGGGGTTGCGGACCAATGGTTTGTAGCTTTGGCGTGCGCCCAGTAATCGCAGTACTTCTGTCTCATAGTCCACGGTGTTCATTACGACCACCGCCCCGCCTTTGTCGGCTGGTTTGATGGTCAATGAACTGTTGTTTTGTAATGATCTAACTGCCAACCATTCAGACTCGCTCATATTACAGAAGCTACGTTTGTGATCAACTTTCTCTAATTGTTCAATCTCATGGAGAACTTTCTCTTCAAATACTGATACTTCAGGTCCGACAGAGCTTGTAGGTGGACAGAATGTTGATGGGTGGTGCAAGTTGGAACCAAACATTGAAGGGGGGTCAAATGTTTTGTCTGAAAATAATTTTTTGAGTTTGATTTTTCTCACCACTTCAAATAATCCACTCCTGCATTTAAAGCTGTCATAAACAGGAGTTGGCACAAACCCAAGTCCTTTGTTGAGAACCTGTTACTCCTCTTTTGTCAGAATGTGGTTGGACAGGTTCACTACTATCTCATTGGTCTGTGTTGTTAGAACTGTGGTGTTTTTTTCTTTCCCTTGCTCCGTGTAACCCTGGGGGAATGAGTTTGCCATGTTTGGTTCTGCCGGGCCCGGCCCCTCCCTCTCTGGGCCTGACCTCCCCCTATACCTCGGTCTGTCTGATGCTGACCTAAAGAACGACCCCAACAGGGCCCCTAGATCCTCGTCTGATCTATCCTGGCAAATAAACCTCACTCCTCCCTGATTGGAGGTGGAAGGTTGGGCACTAATGTCGTCGTCCTCACTGCTGGTGTTCTCGAATGTCCAGTTCTGAGGTGTCCTCCTACCCTGTCGTCTCCCACCTCTCCAGCCCGTCGGTTGGTATCCCTGCTCAGAGTTGGATTAATAGTATTTATCCTCCTTGTATGGGAACGCCCACTCCTGTGTATATCTCTCGAGGTTCCGTTTAAGTTCGTTATTTTTTGGTTGACCATGTAGGTCTTACACTCTCCTAGATCACTTTGGATCCTGGCTAGTTTTTCCTTTGTGTCTAGGATGGTGGTGTCAATCCTTATGGTCTCCTCCAATTTGAGAATCTCCTTCAGGAGTTCTTCACTTAGACGCTTGGCCGTATTAATAATGAGGATTAGCCAGTCCCGGGTGCACCTATTTGCGATGTAACTCCAGTCCACCCGGAACCTCCTATCCTCAAGAAAGATATTCAGCTCTAAACGCACCAAAAGACTGGCTGGTGCTGCCCCTGCCTGGAGGTACTCCGTCATAAGCAGCCTATGGAGGGCAACCCTGATTTGGCGTTTTTTGAGATTACTAAGTTTATCCCACTCTTCCTGGGCTGTTGTTGTCCCTATCAGAGGTGCATCTGGTAGGAGGGATGGGCCTGAAAGGATAGATGCTATCTGGTCCTCTGTGAAGGCCAGACAGTTCCTATCCATAGTATGTACCTATGTCCACTGAAACAATTGCAAGGCCTCTGTTAAAACTCTGTGTTGGTTGAGGCAGCAGTACAGTTGACACTCAATTAAAACATGTATTTGCAATTGGGGCTTTTATGCAAGACCTGGGTCTATTAATAAATACAGAGAAATCACATGTTATGGCAGTGGGCAAACGCAAGAATAACATTAAAACCCTCTCTTGTAATGGCTCCGTGCTTTCCAAAGTCAAAGTTATCACCTATCTAGGAGTGGTGTTTGATGAGAAATAGACGTGGGCACCACAAATCCTGAGTAAAGCAGCGGCAGTGAAAGGATCGTTTGCCGCTATCCTGAATTTCGCAAAACGACTTGGTGGCAAACCGGCCGAGGCTATTTTGTCCATCTATAGAGCCAAAACCCTGGCCATAGCCAGGTACGGGGCCTCGATATGGGGTTTTAAAAACATGTCCCGTATCCAAAGAGAGGAGAACATATTTTTGCGATCCCTTATGGGTCTTCCCCAATCTACTCCTGCTTTTTCAATCCATATGGAATTGGGGATTGGATATATTGAAGACACGTTGTCCTTGGCCCCACTTTTGTCATGGATCAAAACATGGCTTAACCCCGATTTAAATCTAAATCATAAGATCATTAGGGATTGTATGGGGCGGGACAGAGTGGCTGAGATCGAGTGGCTAACACATATTAAAACAATAGCAGGATATCTGGGCCGCCCTGATCTATATACTAAACCCGAAGGTCTAATAAGAGAAGACATTAGTTGGGCCAAGTCCCACTTTATAAAGAAAAGGGAAGCAGAAAGAGAGTCATGTGAAATAATGAAGTCAACTGTAAGGTCTCACTACATGATGATTACAACACTAGCTATCCAACCATATCTGTCGATAGTAAATAAACCATACCACCGGTGGCTCCTTACAAAATTTCGTTTTAATCCAGCTCACTTTCTGCTGGGTGAATACGATTAGTGGTGTAAGCCCCACGAGAATGCTCCCTGCAGTTGTGATGATTTTTCTGACCAGGATTTATTGCATTTTGTGTTTTTTTGTCCTTTTTTTAAAAGTGGCAGGGAGAAGTTTATCAAGCCTATATTGAAAGATCAAGAGTTTATGCAAGTTAAACCGGCTTTATTGTTCCTGCAGCTTATCGAATCACCATTAGTAATGTACGGGGTAGCTAATTTCCTGACAATGTCAAGTCGGGCCAGGCAAAAAAGACTTCGACCATCTCTTGCCTTATAGTATGGAAATTGGCTTTTGACCGAAATATTTCTAGGCTAGTAACATCTGACCTACTTTTTGAATCTCGCAAAGTTTGCACACCTCTCCTGGTTGTAATATGGTTGTAAATTGATTGTAAATAGAACTGTAAAAAGAACTGTAAATAGATCTGTAGTAAATTCAATGTATAAACTTTGTAAATCTTTTGAAAGATTTGAACAATTCACAGTGGTCCCAAAAATCATGTAGTTGTAAATAATGTTTTGAATAGTTATCTTGATCACCGTCGAAGATGTGTATATAATGTATCCCTGTTTTTAAAAATGTTTTATAATTTCTTTTTTTTAAAATTTGTGTTTGCTGTGATCAGAAATGAATGTATAGCATACTTTTATGATTTTAAAATAATCGAATAAAGTGTATTTGACTCTGACTCTTGTATATGGCTCTCACGGCTGCTCCGCCATTCTCAAAAATCATAACACAATAGGGGCCGAGAGGAAGAAAGGGACACAGGTTACCCTCCACTCACAATATTCTCATCAAAGAAACCTGTCCCATCTGTCATAGGCTCTCTGAAACATCACCTGCATCCTAATCAGTGAAGGTATTTCTAGTACGCAACATGTTTGAGTTGCTAAACAGGGTGTGCCTATTTCTTTACTAAAATCCTCCTAGTGTCTGTGTCTAGAAGTGTTCCTATTTCCCTTTCAATTCTGAAGGTGTAGTAAAAAAGTGTGTGCAAGGTAGGAAGGGACCTCACGCGAGCAACCACAGAGGAACTGCTGACTGGTACTAGTCAGTGTGTTCCACTTATCATCATTGGTTCCTTCCTACCACAAAGAAAATTGTTGTGAATAAATGTGTAGATGAAGTGTAAGAACTCAAATGTTAACCTATGTAAACCGCAAGGTCAAGTCAGTCGGTAGTTAACATTGGCCGTGTTGCAATTGGTGAATTTATTCAGATGCCACGTTTTTCTATTCGAAAAAACTTGGCATCTGAATTAAATCACCAATTGCAACACCGCCTATGTTATCTACCGACAGACTTGCCCTTGCAGGCTGTACTACATTGGTCTAACTACTCGGAAGATCAAAATCTGCATAAAGTCCTTGGAAAAAAATAAATGACAGCCATCTTCAATAAGCACACGCAGTGTGCATTCCCTTCTCAGGCTCAAACAGTTGAGGAAATGTGCCTGATTTATTTTTTGCAATTCAAGGAATACCATAAAGTACTAATGTGGACATTGTAGCTAGGGAAATGTTGTTAGTTGGACTAGCCCCTTCACATTTCTTCTGTCTTTTAACATAATTGTATAGAAAAAATAATATATATATATATATTATATTTTCAGATAAATGTAAAGTGATACAAACTCCAACTGCAAGCAATAACTGCACATCCAGTATTGTGGGTTTAGTTGTGCTTAAGTATTTTTTACAATAGTAATGTGAATTGCAGCATGTCACTGCACCACCATTTTCTACCCTCTCCTGGTGAACCAATTCTCAAGTAGGGTAAACGGAAGAAAGTATTTGGAAATTATTCTCATGCTTGTGGAACAAATCTCAGTGCTGAAAGAAAGCAATCCCTTTTGTTAAATTTTGGGGCATTATGGGCAAGAAGTATTGGAAAATGTACCTCAGCTAACTTCAAATGAGATGAGAGACTTAAATGAGTACGAAATTGTTATCACTAAACTTGACTTACATTACTTGACATGAGTAACCACCATACATGCAAGGTGTCATTTTGGGTGAAAAGTCAAGGAACAGATGAATCAATGGAGGAGTTTGTCACTTGTATTAGAAAATTAGTCTTGAGCTTTAAATTGTAGGAAAGCTAGAAGAGAGGATCAGAGACCAATTTGTACTGCGTTGCAACAGTTCAAGATCTGGGAGCAACTCTGAATAAAAGGAGTACTTTGATAGTGAAACGTTGGCACACATGTTGAAATGTGGAGAGGAACTCAGTGCTGAAAAGGGAGGGAAATCAAATGTAGTAAAAGACAACCCAGATGAGTATGTGATTGTAAAAACAAATGTTCCCCAAAGAGAAGTGATTTTGAGTGTAAAGTGACTTGAGTTAGGTGTGGATTAGAAGTGCGTAGAGCTAATAATAAGTCATTTCTATTGTGGGTTCAAACATGCAATGCTTGTAGTAGTAAGGGCCATTTCAGCAAGTCCTGTAGAGCAAAGGAAAAAAAATTGCCCAAAGTAACATTTCTGAAGACTATCAAGAAGTGGTGTTACATGTTTAGGGAGTGACCAAGGGTTACTCAACAGAGGTAGTGGTCATGGATGGAGCACCTGTTTGTATATGAAGTTTGACTCATGCTCACTACCATAATTTTAAAGGACACATTAGAGAAATGTTTGCCTGATGGGAAAAAGTTTATGAAAATGGATGACAATCCTTGTGGGAATAATGTTTGGTGAATAAAATTCTAGGATATTTTTTAGAATGCACTGAAATAAAAAACAAGAACACACATGGGAAGGTTTATGTATCATATGAAGGAGATGACTTGTTGTGATGGGTTCACCAAGGTAGCTTACGGTAAGCTTAAACCCCTACAAAGTGCTGCAGGTTCAATTTGAGGATATTACATCTGGGGATGACAAGTTTATTGAGAAATTTAAAATTCGATTTTAGAGCTAACTTTGGAGACTGGATAGGTACAAACACAAGATAAAATTAAGGGAGAGTGTAGTTCATGTGTTAGCAAATGCAAGGTGTATTCTGCTGAGCATACATGAGGCAGTAACAAACGAATTACAGAAATTGTGTGATACAGAGGTAATTGAACCAGTGGAAGCCACAGAGTGTTTTGCTCCGATTGTTGTTGCACGCAAGGGTAATGGTAACATTTGACTCAGTGTTGACCTGCGTGCACTCAACAAGGAGGTGATTGTAGAAAGATTTCAGTTGCCTAATATTGAGGAAATTATTTCAGCTTTCAACTCAAAAGATCTGGTATCAGCATACCATCAGATAGAGCTTGATGAGTCTTCACAGCTTTTGTGACACCCTTTGTAGTGTATCAGTTCCAAATAATGCCTTTTGGCTCAATCTCAGTCGCAGCTATTTTTCAAAGGGTGAGGATGATGACTTTAAATGGTATTTTTATGGTCAAATGTTACCAGAATGTTGTTTTGTTTTTTGCATCAACCGTAGTAGAACATGATGAAAGAGTTTGAGAAGTATTTTGAAAATTGCACAGTGCATGGGGTACTTTAAAGGGTGGAAAGTGGTTGTTTGGTGGGAGTGAGGTGCACTATCTTGGCTATAAGATCTCAGGTGAGGATATTTATGCTCGTAAACAGTTGGTGGGCACAATAATGTTGTTGAAGGAACAAAAGTCTAAAAAAAAAGTTGCCATCATTCCTTGAAATGGTTTAATTTTACAACAAGTCTGTAAGAGATTTTGCTAGTAAAACGTACAACATGAGAAAACCATTGAGGAAAAAGGTTGAGTTTCTGCGGGGAGATGAAAGTACCAATGAATTTAAGTAGGTTAAAGACGAAGAGTCATGCTCCATGGTTACATGCATATAATCTAAGAAGAGATACAAAGGTGGTTTATGAAGCGAGTGCAGGACTTATGGGCCCTTCTGATTCAGTTGAAAAGTAGACAGAAAAAACTTATCACATGAATTTCCCGAGCCTTAAGAGATGGTAAATGTAATCATTCGATTAATGAAAGTGTGTTAATGGTAGCTTTTAGAGCTGCAAACAGACTGAAACATTTTTGTGGAGAATGACATTTATAGTATAAACAGATCACAAACAGCTGGTGGAGGTTTTTAACCGTAAGGGTCTTGATTGCATCTCTGCTTGTATTCAATAGGGGGTTGTGAGTTCACAGGAATACTATTTCATACTATAGTGCAGTATATTCCTTGAGCAGGCAAATGGTTGATGTGTGTGATTCGATTGAGTTGATATCAGAGACACTGTGGAGGAGGATGTCAGTGCATGCGAGGTCACCCAAGGGAGGCTTAAAGAAGGAGAATGATCACAAGAGCTAGAGAGAGATGAGGAATCAAAGAGGGTGACTGACCTGCTGTCTGCTGAGAATCTTAATGAGAGGAAATTGAAAAAGTGTTGTTTAAGTTGGTGGATTCTAAGGCCATTGCTAAAAGGTTTCTTCTGAGACCACCACCAAGTTTGTGCCAGAAATTACTACAATTGGCACATGAAGGTCATTTTGGAAATGTAAAAATAAAGGGGAGACTTTGCAGAGATGTCTGGTAGCCAGCGCTTGATCATGATGTAGAGTGTATGGTTAGGGAATGTGTTTAATGTTATGAATGTATTAAAGGTTTGAGGACCAACCATACTCCTATGTTTTGCAGGAAGCTACTGTGTTATCCATGGGTGAAAGTCACCATGGATATTTTGGAGCCAGTGCGGGGAGAACATGCTACTCCCTATGTAATAGTGCTCATGGATTTATATTCAAGGCAGGTGGAGGTGTCATGTTTACTAAATATTTCCACTTCAGCAGTGATAATGTTTCTAGAGAATATTTTCAAGCC
The DNA here is from genome assembly GCF_964263255.1 of Lissotriton vulgaris. NCBI lineage: Eukaryota > Metazoa > Chordata > Amphibia > Caudata > Salamandridae > Lissotriton > Lissotriton vulgaris. The sequence continues at coordinate 404,380,169 of NC_141697.1, read as the reverse complement.
AGAATGTTATCCCCGATATCTACTCACAGATAATGGAGTTCAGTTCTGTTCCAGAGAAATTGAGAACTATTTAAAAGAGTGTGCAATAGAACACAAAACATCAGCTTTATTTTACCCAGAGACAAATAGTACAATTGAAAGGGTGATAGAAACATTGAAGTAGGAGATACAATTGACCAAAGGGAATGTTTTTTTTTTAGTATGAAGTTGTCCAGGAAGATAGCTGGATATCGCACGTCTTCAAACTCCACAACAGGTAATGTATCTAGGGGTGGATGTTTTGGAGTACATGTGTAAGTATTGTGGCAAGTGGAGGGAATAGGAAAATATCTGCAAATAAGGAGAAAGGAGAGTTATGACAAGCTAAGGAATGTGAAGAATGTTGTAATCAAGAAAGGAGCACCTAAAGGCTTTACTGATTGGTCTAAGTTTACAAGGAAGTTGGAAGTAGTCAAAATCTTTACAAATGCAGTGAAAGCCCATCATGGCAGGATCTGGAATAAAAAAGAGTGTCTCTTATTCACCATGTTTCTGAGAATTTATTTTTCAATAAATCAAAATATTATTGGGGAGTAACCAGAGATTTCAGGTATCAGTAGACCTTCTCTACTGGTACCTGATGCAAGATCAGAGTCAGCTGCATCACATTCATGGACACATCATCCTCCAACCTGGATCACATGTGCAGTTGAAGCTCCAAGTTACAGTCAACTTCATCCTAAGGGGCACTCTCATTTATAGACCACCTGAACCATGCACCAACTTCAACCACACCATCACGGACTTCATCCCAACACTTGCCCTCGAAACTAGCAATTACATCCTACTCAGAGACCTGAACTTCCACCTGGAAGATGGTGTCGGGCCCAAATCAGGAACACTCATTGAAGATCTTGAAAGCCTGACCCTCAGCGAATGAGTAAACGGACATGTCCAAATAACCAACACCTCCCCAACCTTATATTTACCAAGTTCAGCAAAGTCTGAGACTATGAGCCCACACCAGTCCCATGGACAATACCATGCCCTTGTCAAGTTCAGCATCCCCTTCCCCGCCCAACACACAGGAACCACTGCCAGACCTGCCCACCAAAGGTGGAACAGCATTGCTGATAGGTTTTGAAGCACAACTCCCAACACCCACCAACGCAAGCACACCAATAGCCTCTCCGAATCCATCATGAATGCAACAATTTGATCACTTCCTGTGCCAGCTCCCTGACCCTCCTCAAACACAGCAATGCAACAAGATCCAGATGCCAGGCCAGTTGGTGCACAGAAGAACTCAGAATCATGAAATGCTATGGCAAACAAACAACTGGAGATCAAATGGAGAACTAGGCAGGACAATGCAGACAGGATAATATTGAAATCTGACCTAAAACACCAATACCAAAAGATCTGGACCACGAAGCACACCTCTCTGTCAGACCATATTGAGGCCTGACTCAACAGGAGCAAAGATATTGACATTCTGAAAGATTTCACCTCACCATCCGCAACCTCTAACTAAATCACCCCCTTGCAGGACCTCTGAAACAACCCCTCTCAATTCTTCAGCAACAAAATCACCACAATTTGTAGCAATTTCAGCCCACAAACAGGTGAGATAAACATCACCAAACCCTTCCTGATCTTCTCCAATGAACCAATGCTAACCACATGGCCTGTCATCAACCCAGAAGAATCCCCTGCCACCATGAAGTCCATCTACTTCGGATCCCCGTCGGGCCCTTACCCCCACCACACCTACTCCAGAGGACTGCAACCCATTTGCTCCATGCTCACACCCATTCCAAATGCTTTCAATGATTCTGGGACCTTCCCATACGCATGGAAACAAGCAACTGTCCTCCAATTGTTGAAGAAGCCCTTTGTTGGTCCTTCAATGCTTTCCAGCTACAGAATCACCTGCCTGCTACCATTCCTAGCCAAGATCTTAGAGAGAATGATCATTTTCAGGGCTGCTAATTTATAGACTGCCAGGCCCTCAGGCTGAATTTTAGATGGATTTATATACACAGTATTCAGTCTCTTGATGAAGAAAGTGCACACCACTGTCCTAGGGCACCTCAACCTGCATTTTGGTGATCAGTAAATCCCAAACGTCAAGAGGTTGGAGCAGGAACTGGAGAGTTTAGCACTATCCCAACTAATAACAACCGCTACAAACACTAAAAAGTCACATACTCAACCCTTTGATCACTATTAACACTAATATTTCAATACACCTTGAAGCCCCCGTTCCATGGTCTGAATACCATTTAGTTTCTTTTGTACTAGGCAAGAGGGAAGTAGCAATATATTAATCCCCGACCCATCAAGTCTGCCTCAGACCCCCACTTGAGAAATGGGGCTAAGCTTAATTTAAAATAAGCATGGGCAAATTTTGCGAATCTGGCGTTCGCAAATTTTGCGAATTTGCGAACTCGCAATCCGCAAAATCCGCGAATTCTCGCGAATTTGCAGATTTTTTTTTTGTGTTTGCAAGGATTACTGCCAGTTCGCAAGGATTTCTGACAGTTCGCGATGGTTTTGTACCAGTTCGCAATTGCGAACTTACATGTCGGCTCGCAACGGTCACGATTATGTTGTTTCTACATCTGGTTCATCATCACAGGTTCCCAGCACCCTCTGTTTCACCCCTGCCACCCTCTGTTTCACCCATGCCACCCTCTGGTACATCAATGCCACCCTCTGGTTCATCATCACTGTAGATTATGGGGGGAAAAAGCAAGCACACCTGCCTGCTTCAACTGACATGAATTAATTTGGGGTTGATTTATTAATGTGTCACTGTTTTAAAATTCCAGTCTGGCACCTGCTTCCTTATCTGTAATTTGCTTTCTGTTGCAGTGCAATTTTTTTTTCTAGGACCTTTGTGGCCTACTTGTAGTTATTCTATGAGCCTGCTGTGAGGGTCAGAGCAGGGTCATACAATTGTTGCAACTAGCAACTGAACTCTGGAGGGGCCCTTGTCAGGAAGCACTACAGGGAACGGTTACTAATGATGAGTTTGAACTTTTGAACCTGCTTTCACTTTTGCAAAACTCGTTTTTTCTGCAGAACAGCATTACAGCAACTGTAATGCCCCACCAAGCTTATATGAGAAAGTTGATTTCTAATCCAAAAGTTATCCAAAGAAAATCAAAAGGCCTCAAATCCAAAAAAGTGCAGGCAAATGTCAACCTGAGGAGTTATTCTGATAAAAATCATCATTTTCAGAAGGTCTATGCTGCTTGCTGTAATTTCGCGAGTGCGAGATTGTTGCTGCCCGCCGCACCTACATGTTCGCAATTGCGAACTTACACCGCACGCCGCAAAATTGTATCACCAAGAAAAAAAAATCCGCTGCGTGCGAATTTGCGGATTTTCGGTAAATTTGCGAGCGTTCGCGGATTGCGAATTTACCAAAAAATCCGCAAAATCCATGAGCGTAACGGATTTTCCGCCCATGCTTAATTTAAAAGAGTGGGTTGAATCCCGGCTGTCTTCAGGCTTTAACACAGGTGGAAGCATTGCTGAAGCGTATGCTAATTGGGAGAGGTGGATTCTTCAGTCACTGGTGAAAGCAGTCCCCATAATGAACCCTAAATCAACCAAAATCACCAAAAAGGCACCCTGGTTTAACATTCAGCTAATATCAATAAAGAAAGGTTGTAAAAAGTTGGAAAGGGAATGGAGAATCCCAAATCAATTCAAGGTATGAGATGGCGATTAGAATATATCATACCAAAATCAAAGAGGGTCAGGCAGGGTTCATCGAGGAAAAGACCTGGCTCAGAATTCTTCTAAAGAGCACTTTAGAGTGGTGAAATCTTTACCCACAATAGCACAAGACAACTCCCCATGCCAAGCCTTAAAGGAAAAATACAACACATTAGCCATCTACTTCCATACAATTTTAGCACATATCTATAGCGTCCTTCCTGCGATGTTGAACACCACGACAAACCAAGATAGAGATTAACTGTTGTCCTCCTCAACTCCTGCATTAACTAATTTTCCTCTGCTGGATAAGGATACGGCTCGAATACTTATGGGGAAGATCAGATCAGGCTCTCCTTTAGACACCGCCACCCACACATATTTGCAAAGGCCACTGAGGCTTTTTTGCGGTCAATAGTGGACACTCTGAATCTCTCCTTACAGACAGGCACAGTTCCCACTGCATTGAAACAGGCAATAATAAAACCTCTACTAAAGAAACCAAATCTAGATTCTGCTCTACCAGAGAACTTTCAACCAATATCACTTCTCCCATTTAATAGCAAAGTACTGGAGAAATATGATATTAGGATCCTGTCACAATTTTAGGAAGAACACCATCGGCTACACCCTACACAGATGGGATTCCGCCCGCAGCACAGCAAAGAATCTGCGCTACTGGCAGTATCCGAAGAACTAAAATTTACCCTTGATCAAGGTGGATAAGCCGTGATACTACTTCTGGCATTTGATACGGTCGACTACGCAATGCTGACTAACAGACTCAGAGAAATCGGCATCCAGGGTAAAGCACTGGAATGGTAGGGTCCTTCTTGGAGGAGAGATCCTTTCAAGTCATGGAAGGTAACCTTTTCTCAGACAAAAAGCTGCTGGTATGTGGTGTGCCATAGGGCTCATCGCTAAGCCCCACATTGTTTAACATTTATATTCAGGAATAAGGCATTTCCATGATTTCATATGCTGATGACACCCAGTTGGGGGTGTCACTTGATTCCTGGACCAATGGTGAATCAGGCCAGTTGGCGTCTTGTCTTGAAAACATGGTTAAATTAATGACAGGGAGCTGTCTGAAACTGAACCGGGACAAAATGGAACTGATGGTCCTCGGAAATTCAGGAGTACCCAGGCCTCTATCCAGTTGGCCAAGCTGTCTAGGGATCATCCTAGTCCCGAGCTCTGCTATTAAGAATCTTGGATTCTGGATGGATAGGGAGCTGACCATGCAGACCCAGGCAAGTAAAGTGGCAGGTACTTGCTTTGGGTTGTTAAGAATTCTCTGCAAGATCCTAGAGCTGATTACACTAAAGCTAAGAAAAATGGTTATACATGCCCTGGTCACATCACGTTTGGATTATGGCAACTCGCTCTTTCTAGGCGCACCTAAATATTTTATCAAGACGTTATAGAAGGCAGCAGTCAGACTTCAGTGTCAAATCCCAATTCAGGAATCAGCAAGAAAATATTGTGGAAATGTACATTGGCTCCCGATTCAGGCGAGAGAATTTCAAAGCACTTTGCATTATACACAGAACTATAAATAATAAGGGGCCTAGCAAGATGAGAAATCTGGTAGGCTTATACCTCCCCAATAGATGCTTAAGGTCAGGCACAGAGCACCTCCTAAAAACTACAAGAAAAAAGAGGGCCAGGTGGGGTGGAAGAGCCTTTTTCCACTCGGCTCCCAAGCTATGGAATTCACTTCCGCAGGAGCTCAGATTCATAGCTTCATAAGGGACCTTCAGGAAAAAATGAAAACATGGCGGTTCCATGAGTTTGGTCAATTTCCCTGCCTTTCGATTTCTCCATGTTTTATGCCTAGCACTGGGAAGTCTATGGGCAGCTATGCGCTCTACAAATCCCCTACAACATAACATTTAACATAAACAGACACATCACTGATTACTTCAATGACCAACAACTTTTTGACACCACTCAGACTTATTTCAGGCCCACCTACAGCACAGAAACGGCTCTCATCACCTCAATAAATGGCATCCACATAACTCTGAACAGGCAGGAAAACGGTTTCACAACTTCTGGGGTGGGGGCATGGTCATACCCCTGGTGGGCAACCCCCACCCTTATATTATTTTTAGCAAAATGTCCCTGCTGTCTAGTGAACTTTCTGCCCCCTGGGGGGCGGTAGCTGAATGTAATGACCCCAATCCATCCCCGGTGGAGGCAGATTTGGGTGAACCATGAATCTGTCCCCCAGAGAGATTGTTTCACCCATTTCTTGGTTGAACCAGGCTGGGCGGCCCCATTCTATGTTTTAAAAAAAAGCTCCCTTGTGTCAAGTTGGCTTTCTGCACCGATGAGGCACATTGGGGGTAAACACCCCCATCCACACCCCAGGGAGCAAAAAGACTGCTGAGCCTTTTTTTGGGGTGTGGTCATGGCAGCTCCAACATCTTTTTTCTAACCCCTAAATCTCTCTGGTGTCTAGTGGGCTTTCTACTACCTCTGGGGGAAGAAGATTTAGGCAAACCTCCAATCTGTCCCCTAGTGGGGCAGAAAGACTATTACATCCCTTTATTGGATGGGGGGCATAGTCAAGCCTTGGGTTGGCAGCCCCACCTTGATGTTATTGTTTAGCAAAATATTCCTGGTGTCCCAGGATGGCAGATAGGTAGTAATGATTTCCATCTGGCCCCCAGTAGCAGAAAGAGGTACATTTTTGGAGGGGCCAGGGGCGGACAAGCCCTCTAAGTGGCCACTCCTGATATCATTTCCCATATCCCTGGTGCCTAAACGGTGTATCCCTGTTTGGAGATCACTCTCCTGTGGTGATCGCCCAAGCAGAGTTCCGCTGGGTTGAGATACCCTTAGAAAGAGGATATTCTTCCCTTTCTAATGATACTGCCCGACCTCCATAAGTGCTTGAGGGGTTGAGATATGGCCGCAGAGCACTGATACAATGACATGACTATTAGCTTGTTTTACTTTCACTTTACCAGTAATGAAGTCAGTGTGCCCTGCGTGCTAATAGTCATTAAAGATAAAATCCTAGGGCTGCTTAGAAAGTTCTTACTGAACAGCTGAGTTAATAGATGGATAAAGGAATCCCTTGGATGCAAAGCACCAGGGGGCCCTTTATACCCTTTTCACATGTTGACCAATGGCCGACTGGCGCACTTAAGGGATTAAGGGATTAAGAATGGAATTATCAACGGACATCTAAACAATAGTTTGTTGATAGTAATTGTATAGTTTAAACTCTTGGTGTTTTTTCAAGTTTGTCACCTAATTTTTTAATTCGAAAGATTACATAATATATTAACTAAATTACATTTGTGGGAGACAAATAGCACCTGTCTGCAAAAGATTATGTTGGTTTTGCACGAAGCTCTGCCATGGCAAGACCTGAGAAGGGAAAATAAATGACAAGAAAAGGCACTGAAAAACCCCAGCCACAGAGTGTTGACCCAGCATGTGTGAACATAATACTGATTGTCTATATTAATCTTTACCTACCTGTCTAAAACCTGTTCATTGTTTATTTTATAGATATTTAATTTTGAGTTTCTGAAAGGCCCTCAAATGGAAAAGGGAAAGGGAAAGTGAGGGAGCGCAGGATTACCAGCTCAATAAATCATACTCACCTGGGCCCATAAACATTCACACCTTTGAACCGGTAATCCTGTTTCTGTTTCCTAACCATCAGAATTTTATATTTTCAGGACTTATACCTATACACCATGACTTACCAATCCTTGTCACCAATATTATAAGTCCTAGGGATCGAAAAGGGTGTTAGAATAATGGGCAATTAGTCTAAATATTTACCTTTTCTGAAAATAACCACAGACTCGGGATGAGTTTTAAACACTTTATCTATTCAAGGTTTTCTGAGTCAAAGGCCACAAAAATGTGACCATAAATTTTACAAGCAAGAATATAATCAATAGGACATAAAGTTTGCAAGAAATCACAGTAACACCTTTAGACATTTGTACCTGGGAAGGGGAGAAAAGGAAATAGCACAAGGACATACCACATGGATTATATTTACCTAGAATGGTGAAAGGACCAATCCTGGCCGAGGGCTAGGGCAAAGAAAATGCTCCCGACTAATCAGGTGCCCACGGGACAGGACAGGTGCAGATCAGGACAGGTAGCCTCCACTAGTGCAGCGCCAGTGTCACACCCCTCTCTTAGCCAAATTAGGTACCCTGACTGGGTAATCGATAAATCTCCCTTAGCAACACTTCAATTCTTCTGACAGAGTACTCCGCCAGCACCTCTGCTCTCGATCTCCTATAGCATACGTTGGATCAGTGACAGGTCAGCTACTCGGACAAGTCGGACAATTTGTCTAACTAAGCCCACCTTAGTTATACCATTTCCAGGGAAATGTCCCACCCCTAAATGTTGAAAATCTATGTGTTCCCCTTCAATGATTGGTCAGAAAGACGAGGAGAGGTAATCACACCATACTCAGATGAGATAATTTCATATTCAATGCAATTGATCAATGTTCCTGCCCATAATTTATTTTCTCACGTTTTTATTCCACACAGCAATATTATTTCATTTTAATATACAAAGTTTAATAAAGTAGCAATTCTTCTTCCTTTCCCAGGTTGGTAGGTCGTGGTTCCCATGCGCGTTGCCGGAAAGACAGTTCACTGGCATCAGTTCAATGCCATTGCTTGAGGTCTCTCAAAGCTCTTGGCATAGGCGCAGTACAAATTCAATATGGCTGATCATGTCACCCTTCCGGCCCAAATACGAGCTAGTAACAAAGTCAAAGAAAAACATATTAGAATACAAAAATAAATGAATGTATACCACTTATCTCTACTCTAGCCCCATTACTTTATTTATAATATAGGGTTAAGAGTTAAGCAGAACGAACAATGTTTAGTACAAGCGGCAACATGTGCGTTAGTATGAGTAAGCATGAAGCGGCCATTTTGGCACTAGTGCGCAGAAGCAAGAAATTCCCACCAAAGCAGAGATACGTCACACTACGTAGATGTGGTGGACGCATGTGCAGTAAAGTTCCCGCGTTCTCGGCCGCCATTTTAAGACACTGGAGTTACTGTTAGTAAAAGCACATAGACAAGGTTCCCCTAGATACTAAATATGTTGCGTAATACAAATATTAGTAAACAAAACATGTTGATTAATTAATTACAAGTTATTTCGAGAGGACTGAGTCCAAGCAAGTTTCTGTACATATGAAACCTTGCTCCATCAAAAGGACTCTTGCCTGAAAATCTTTACACCTCTTGCTGACGTCATCCTGTGAGTTTCACCTACAGAACGCATCATGCACACACATCACACACATCATGTACACTAGTCAGGCCTACATTTCCCTATGATGAGCAATGGTTGTTCTATGCCTGGTCTTCAGACAACTATGGCTATACCCATACAATTTCATCCACCAATACAGTTAGCTTATTGTCAGACAAATGAGTCTCTCCTGCCTGAGATGATAGTGGCTTCTATTGTGGAAAAGCGTAGTACCTGGCTGTGAGTGGTAAATTATTTGGTTTGATTGCAGACCTGGTTTGTAGGGGAGGCAGCAGATGGATGTAACTGGCAGAGGTTCACCATGTGTATGTTAATTGATTGTCTGATTAAATTGTATGCACATTCACCACACATTTCACTTTACTTTCCACCATTGCCATCCTCTTCTACAAAGGCTTACCCGTCAAACCATTATAGAAGACACCTCCAAATATTGTGAACAGTGTTCCACTACACCTATGGTGATCGACATCGGCTATCAATTGAAGGAGGTTCTAGTGGAAGAGAGAAGGACCATCCAATCAGATGGACAATATTTCGCTGTGGTAGCTTGTACACCAAGCTCTACATAACACTTTAGGGTTCATGGACTTATAATCTTGGTTGGGCAAAAGAATATATTTAAAAAGACAGTATAATAAAAAAATAGGCTTGGGAAACTTGGGTACAATAGTGTGTGATAGAATTAATACACCTGGCATTCCCACACTGGTTAGAAGTACACCAAGGCTCAAATTTCTATACATTGGGTACTTCTTAGTTATAGAAGTTGTATGTAGTTTACAGAAAAAAAGTATGTTTTGCTAAATCCAAGTCATTTCGTGGGTTGTTACTAGTTAGTGCTGCAATCGAATTATTAGTGGGGATGATTTATTTAGAGTGCATCGGATTGAAAGGCAGTACATTTTAGAGAATTTGGGGTAAAACAATGTTAAACGATTTAATAAAAGGCCTTCTAAAATCAAATTAGAGACAAAATAATCAAACAGAAACTAAATATCTAGAGAAATGGTTTAGAAAAAGCATTTTAAAAGTAAATTGTGAAAGGTAATTGCGACAGAAATGGAAACGAGTGACATGTGAAATAGATGAGGATGAATAGAATGTTTTACGGATGTATTTGCAGTTCGAATTAACCATGACTACGAGATAATGGCTTAATAAAAGCAATTGTGATGTAAGTCCAGTTGTTCAAATTCATTGCTTTCTAATAGTTTGATTCTAAAGAAGTGTTTTTTAGTTAAATGGTTAGATAGATTTACATAAAATTATAATGAGAGCAAATTTATATCAATAAATGAATACTCTGAATGTGAATTATGTAACTGTAAACTCTGCATGTTTTAAGTCTATCAAATAGACGTATTCTGAGAAGTTCGACGAATGTTCTTAGGACGTTGTGTATTTCCCAGATTCCAGATTCGAATAACAGTGGATTGGTAAGAGTATGTTAAATATGTGATGTCACTCTGCACCTCAGACTGTCTCCCTCATCGGTGCAATTCAGAGAATGTCTCAAAAACCACCTCTTCACCTTCCACCATTCTAAACTGTACAACTTCCCTTCCCCAAGAGCTCCATGAATGGTGTGACTAAGTCCACATGGTGTATGGAAGTCAGAAAACCTCAACATTTGACATTTGGGGCAGCTTGTCTTTGTGAAGCCATTGATGACGGTGGGAATAAGCTCCAAGGGCAAAAAGCTGCATTTTCAGGCTGAGGAGGTTGTCATTGTCGACGAGATGAAGGTTGTCATTAAGCCTGTTCAAAATTTCTACCTTCAGACTTGATTTGATTTGATTTGCGTGTTTATATAGCGCTAGAATCACTCCCGGGGGAGTATCTCCACGCTTCGACCGCTGCGAAACCCTTCCTGGCTTCCCTGAGAGATGGTCCCTTAATGGGTATCTCCAGGGTGAGACCAGGCCTCCCCGGCGGTCTGGTGGGGCCGTTAGTGAAGATGAGGCAAGCTAATGGCCAGAGTTGCTGAGTGTGATCGCTGATCAGAGTAGGCACCGAGGCGAGAGAATTATCGAGTCCGCTGACCCTGGTCCAGAAACCTGCCGCGCCGGGAATCGAACCCTGGTCCCGGGCCGTCCTCTGCTCTCGGGTCTGCCGCCTCTAACCAGTGAGCCACACTACCTCACTTAGAAGTTTTTTGAATCTTGGATTCACACAGTAGGTTGAGGCTGCAGGCTGTAGCCAAAGAGGGCTTCACTAGGCCGGATGCTGCTACCAGAAGGTCCCACTGAAGAAGATTTGCTGCTACGGAGAAGAACATAGTAGGAGCTCCCATGAAGTGAGGCTGTTGGCAATGCCACATGGGTTGATAAGCAAGCAGGTAGGGCACAGTCTTCTGTTGGTTCTCCAGGCAGTTTTAGGTGATGAACTTTCTAAGTTGCAGAATTTGGATTCTGGTAGGAGAAGGTCACTCCAGCACCACACCTTGGTTCCAGGACCTGTGGGCCTCCACTTAGGAGGTTACGGGTCATGCCAGCAGAAGACAGCATCAGGGCTTTAGGCCTCAGGAGCATGTTATTAGGGGAGGGCATAACTGGTGTAATTTTCTATAGTGTAATTACTGCCAACGTATTTTTATTTTTTACGTAATTAGATGAGAAGTGTGATTTAGACTTTAGGGCTATTTTCTTAGTGCAAAATTCACCCTTCTGATCAAAATGAGCCTGAGGACACATTAAGTGCTATTGTCTTAGTGCAAAATGCTGTGGGTAACAGCAGTTACCCTCAGCAGCTTGCTCTACAGCAGTAGCCCACAGGCGCTCGCTCTCTCTTAGTTCATTGTTCCTGTACCCCTGATGTAGGATTTTTACTTCAAATTACTCTTACTTACCTTAGATGGCATACTTGCATAATTTCTGTAATTTCGCATCACAAGAGTAATGCGTAATTACTGAAATTACTTTGATTTCTTTGGTGTAAATAAACATTCCCCCAGGCCTACTTGCTACTTCCCTGTGGCTCACACAGGCGGCTAGGCAACTAGCCCTTGGACACACTCTGGTAGTCCTGTGTGCAAGGCGCAGGTCCAGTTATCCTTCTCCAGAGAATAGGGCAGCAGGGCAGTCCTTATTCTGAATCTTACACAGGTCCAGAAATGTACTGAAAAGTTGTTCTGATGGTCCAATATTCATACGCAGTGCAAGTCTTTGTGTGTCCTACTCTTCTGTCTGGTTCTGAAAGGTTTTTATCTTACCTTGATGAGACTGCAAGCTGTCTGGACTGACAGCAGGCTGATGTTAGGTTCTTTTGTATATCTGGAGGCAAGCCCTTTGAAGTGTAAGTGAAACAGGGCACAGCTGCTCCCCCAGCTGTCCCGGCAGGATTGTCCACCCTATCCACAGCTAGTCCCCTTCGTGTCACTGTCTGGGAGGAATACACAAACCACAAAGCAGAGCCAATCAAAGACATGTGACACAGAACATTGGTAGAAGGCAATCATTGTTAAGATATGAAAATGATAACTTTATAAAAATTATGCTAACAACACGATTGCCAATACTGGACTTACTTGGGTACTAATCGCCAAAGATCTGGTATGAATAAAGCATATCAGTCTGACATGACATTTATTACTACTTTATTTCAATGTTTTTCAAAGAAGATTTCTTATTTTTTCAAGCGAAATTTCTTGTGCATATCACAACTATATACAAAATATACAAAAAGATACAAATATTTACAATATAAATCACTATACAGTACATCCACACTAAAGCTTTCACACCACAAACATACCATTCATATTCCTATAGACAAAAAAACTCTGAGGTACAGGTCTGTGTCACAATAAACTTTTCATTCCCCTTTGGGTCTAGTGTCAATTGTAAATAGTTTCAAGTACTAAGACAAGCACAATACGATTTGGTCTGATTAATTTTTGTTGTCTTCAACATTATAAATGATATTATACACTGCATTACATGATTTAATTAAATGTTTATTGTGACACAGACCTGTACCTCAGAGTTTTTTTGTCTATAGGAATATGAATGGTATGTTTGTGGTGTGAAAGCTTTAGTGTGGATGTACTGTATAGTGATTTATATTGTAAATATTTGTATCTTTTTGTATATAGTTGTGATATGCACAAGAAATTTCACTTGAAAAAATAAGAAATCTTCTTTGAAAAACATTGAAATAAAGTAGTAATAAATGGCATGTCAGACTGATATGCTTTATTCATACCAGATCTTTCGCGATTGGTACCCAAGTAAGTCCAGTATTGGTAATCGTGTTGTTAGCATAGTTCAGTTTTGACTTAGCCTTGCTGGTCAGGAGTCAAGACCCTGTTTTGTTCTCTTAACTTTATAAAAATGTTATTTTCAAATTTGGGACTTTAAATTCATCTTTACCATCGAAGAGGACTTTAAATTACAGTTAATTCGAGTCTAAACAGCATATCTCTACCTGCTCCCAATACAACAGTAGTACATATTATCTGAAATAAGGTTGCTCAGTGTTAGCTTATTTGAGAGATTGGTCTTACAGTAAGTATGTAAATCTTTATTCAGATTTATAAACACATTCAAAATATTCATAAAAGCTGCATAACTATAAAAAGTGTGAAACACTTCCAAACTTCATACAAAAGGCATATGCAATACATTTCCCACAATAAAATGACGACACAGTATAAATATTTAAAATCCTAAAATCCTAAAATGTAATATTTTTGTAATACAAATATGGAGGAATCCCAGCTAAAATTATAGTTCCACTATCTATTAATTTTCATATTATCTGAGATGATCTTGGAAAATTAATGACACACAGTAGTGAAAAACAACTTTGGGATTGTTTCACTACCAGGACATATAATACCTAATCCTACATGTACTTCTTTTAAATACCATTTATCCTGCCCTATGATCCTTCGGGCCTACCTTAGGAGTACCTCACAAGTATTAAAAGGGAAGATTTAAGCTATGTCAAACTGGCAGTTTATAAGTGCACTATCGGCTTCAATGGCACAAATGGGACATGTTTTAAAGTGCTACTTTAGTGTGTGGCCCAATGAGTGCTGGAAGCCCACAGTAGTATTTAATGTAAAGGCCCTAGGTACATGTAGTACCATATACTACATACTTAGAAGTAGCCAATCAGGTGCAAGTCAATTTTACCTTGTTCTGGGGAGCCAGCACAAGCACTTTAGCATTGGTTAGAAGTGGTAAAGTGCACAGAGTCCTACAGCCAACAAAAACTAATTCAGCAAAACAGGAGGGGGAAGTAAAAATGTTTGGAGGAATACCACACCAAGGAGGTCAGATCTGAAACCTCTTGTGCTCTTGGTAATTGTCTGAAGAGGAAAAACAGGTGCTGGTCCCCAAAAATGAGTGCCAATGGGCCCCTTTGGCAAACACCAGGTGAAATGTATTAACGTTGCCGAAGTTTGAGGAGGCAAGGTTGTATTTTGTTCCCTCCAGCCGTAAGCTACAACCTGAAAAGGACATGAAGTCAGGGTGCAGGGTACTTGCTCCCAGTTTTCCTCACTGGCCTTAATTTTAAGAGGCTGTGTTGGAATGATGTAGCACAATCTAGTTCTGGCCTACCAGAGATGTGGGCCTAATTAATGTGAATTCCAGGTGTCAAAGAATGCTGGTGGACAGGGGCCTGCTAGGGAAAAATTAGGTGAGTAGTAATTGAGCTGCTGTGGATGACTACGTGCCATGAACGGAAGCAGGAACATGCTCCCGGTGTTGCTCAAGGCTGTGTTTTATAAGCAGGTTTTCTAAACATCCTTAGTTTCTTATTTTGCAAAGTTAACATTTAAAACAAATATATACATAAGAATATGCAAAGCGTTGCGCCTTGTAACTTTGACCCCCTCTAACCCCGGGCACCCTTCACCTCATTGTAAGGTGTTTCTGGTCTATTTTGTACTTGTACCTAGCTGTGGTCCTAATTAACACTGTAAGCATACATGCAAGTCTCCGTATCCTATTATTATTTGTCTCTGCTGTTTGCCTGAAGGTTGAAAAAGAGCAGAAACAACAAGAAATACAAAACCGTCAAATGCATTAAAAAATCATAAACTGAAACCCAAGTACAGACAATATCTTTTCAAACAGGAATTTATTCAACTTATATGGAAGTTGTTCTGGTGCAACACTCAATGTCATGGAATCAGATTTCCATATTCATACATGTTGGCTGTGGACTCCGTTGCTATTCAGAAAACACTGTTTTTCTTTGTGCTTAGGTTTGTGCTTTATAAATACCACTATTAAAGGAAACGAATAAAAATATATGCGGATAAAAGCATATGATATAAAGGTATAACTGTACATGTATGCACTGAGAAATAACTACATCTCCTAACACAAAAGGAAAACCTTTCAACTCTTGGAGCAATAGCATAGTACTCGTGCTGCATTAACATGATCTCCATCCTCTTAACATTTTTGAAAGAGTTAATTAAGTGAAAATGGCTCTAGGTCATGCATACCTCATCCTGTGGGATCTGTGGAGACCTTGGAGTGAATTATGGAGTGAAATGCCCATGTGACATCTATGTGTGAACTGTTCAGCCCACTTTGACAATGCTGAGATATCTTTGTATCAAAATGTCTTTATAGTACGCGAGTGATATAAAGGACATATAAGTAACTATATGCATTATTCTTGTGCAGAGATGGAGCAATTAGAATGTTATGTTCCAGACAACTTCATGTAAAGCGGGGAGGTTACGACAGACAACAAACCCTATACTTTTAATTAATTTCCAAAGTAATGAGGTATTTCAGTCCATGATGACTGCCAATGTGAAGTTCCAGCAAACGACCACCTGTGATGCCCAACTGGATCTTTGCGCTACTGCACTGGCTTTCTACGATGCCATGCTTGCTCTTTGTGCAACAGCAAAGACCATCTATAACGCTCTCCCTGCTCCTCGTAGCCTCAGCTACCAAGCATTGAACTCTTCAAGCCGGGCATTGAGAGGGTAACTCTTTCAGATGGACTAACCTGGTGCTGTATCCGGGCTGCACTTCATCATGGTCTGTCTGAACTTGGGATTTTTCCCCGGTCTAGCAGGACCAGATTACTGCAAGTCGCATTTTGTTTTTTTAGGTGCTATATTTACCTAAAACTTTGAAACTGTGGGCCATATTATCAAGAAAGGGCGATAAATTATCGCCGCTTTTATCGGCAGGAAACTGCTGCTAAAGCGCCGATAATGGGCTTGATAATATACCCTTGTGAATTCCCATAGAAGTCCAGGTTCTAGTGTTAACCTGAGTTCTATGGGATGTTCACAAGGGTATATTATCAAGTCCATTATCTCCGCTTTAGCTGCAGTTTCCTGCCGATAAAAGCGGCGATAATGTATCGCCCTTTCTTGATAATATGGCCCTGCATGTCTCCAGTTCTGCTGATTGTATGTTTGTCATTCTGGTATCATCTGATTTATCAAAATGTACTTTAGTTTTCAAAATTGGCTTAGGATTTTTCTTGTGTTGCATTTTCCCCTTATTCCTGTTTGTGTGATGCATAAATACTTTACACATGTCTTCTAAAGTAAGACTTAGGGAATTATTGTTGTGGTTCCCCCTGACAAGGGTTGTGTTTATTGCCTGAGTGGGGCTTCCACCACCCTCAACCAATAACACACTTCCTTATACTCCTTAATCCATTTTTTCCAGAATTGCTGTGAATTCAGTCATTCATTAGCCTCTATCTAGTGTTGACTGAAGGGTGTTGATGCATGCCCTCTCTTTTGTCCACCCAGTTATTCCAAAAAGTATTTTTCCTTTGAAGCCGCTGCTAAGTGCGGCCAAATGAGCTTAAGTGAAACCTGCCTTGTAGGCCAACTCCCTTCGATCTTTCCAAGAACTACAGGAATCAACAATTAAAATTGTTACTTTGAGGAGTGATCTATAATACCCCTAATCTGCCTCATTGTTTCTTTTTCAAAAGGATGCCTTATTTCTAAAGGGAAGTGAAGCGAAGGATTAAATATGGTAGCAGCTAGGAAAAGTAAGCGTTCTTAACTGCTGTGTAATATCCAGATGTGAAAAAGGCAACCTATTTTAGTGTGGGCCAAACAGGGTAATTTCCAATCACCATCTTTGATTAATGGGAAATAAAATCAGCACTCGCTGTGACTGAGCGTTCTACTCGGTGGTACACATCTGTGAACATAGGAAGTGTTCTCCAAGTATATTTCACTGTCAGAATGTGACATTAAAGACTCGTGTAGGCTAATGAAGCCTGAACACAGGAGTCGTTTATTTGATTAATATACTATTTAGCCTTTCTTCACTGCTGAGGCACATTGGAGACTTTGTGAATAAAAACATTTTAGACGCTACCGTGACGTTAAGTGCTTGCAGTAGTTTGGCTTAAATATCTGACTTGAAAATGATTAATTGCAGATTCCAAGCGCACATCTGTAGCTAGAGATATGGCATGCTTGAAAAGGATAAATTTATATTAGTTTCTCTATTAGACCTTTCCAAAATGCCTGATTTCTACTTTCTAAGTTTTTTTCTTTATCCGTTTGCTCTTTGATACCGTCTCCTTCAGTATCGTTTTCTATTATAGATGAAAACACAACTAGGCAAGCAAATCGCACATATTGTCTACGTGTTTATTTAATGGCTTAGCAATATCAGCAGGAGAACCACATGTATGAAATGTAATCTATATTTGTACTGCATTACTCGCTTGCAACAAGGCCAGAGTCCTCTTTTGAATTCCTAAGTGTTAGATTGGATACATTCTTGGATGTGACAGCAGATTTTGCACCTAATTTTAAAGCAGGCAGGATAACAACTTTCAATCTTGTAGGAATTCACAATGTGAAGCCCTCCTTTTTTGCTTTGTCTCTTTGTCATGAGCACAGTGGCGGTTGGTGACCGGAAAAAATTGTGAGGTGATTGTTGTATATGTAGTTCACACACATGACGCTAATCAACACATTACATTCGTACATTCATGCACACAACGTCATAAACAAAATACGAAAATAGATACAAATAAAGGAAATTTAAAAATTAAAAAAGAAACTTTCCTTAGTCTGCAGCACATCCAGTTCTCAGCTCCAGACTCCTCTGAACGCGAAGTAGGGTGACCAACGGGCATGGGAGCAAATTCAGGACGTGAGTGTAAAAATTCAGGCCAAAGGGTCAAAATTCTGGACACAAATTTAGGACTGAAGGTCAAAATTCAGGACAAAACTTCGGGACAAAAGTTACGTTTTACAAACACGACAGAGGAGGTCACGCAATAGTATATAATCAAGTAAATAGACAACCACTTAAGTACAAGTCAATATAAGTTTATATTTGGTTGAGACAATCGTGCACTTCACAGTTTTTCAGTATGCCCGCAGCTTGCTACCATAGACCATTCAAAACTGGCATCTCGCTCCAGCAGGTACATTAGTCACCAGACAATGGTGAACCACGCCTGAATACAATTTAGGCCGCTTTTATTGTTGATTGAAAATTACTGGATATACAAGGAACTTTGCAGTGTCAGCCCCCAGTAACAAAACCACACCCCCCTTTCCTGCCTCCCTTGCTGCCACCCTCCAATGGTGCCCCTCATCTTCACATAGACCGTGTCTCCTGTGTATTTCATTTCTTTTATAGTGTTACTCATCCCAAGTATGTAGGGCAGGGTGACAGAGTCCGTTACACCACACACATATTATAGAGAGACAATGACTCATATATATGTGAAAGTCAATGTATAGGAAATGTTACTTAAGATAACGGGTGATACAAGGTGTAAATCATTCTTTTATGTCATCCAGTCTTCACCATTCATTCTGTCCTTCCATTTGTGTGCCCATCTATATACAAACATATTCAACCATATGCAAACCTATCCACCATGTATCCTTCCATCCATCATTTCACTCATCCATCCCTCTATCTACCTTTTACTCATCCATCCATCATTCATCAATCCACCTTTTCGCCCCATCCATCCGTACACTCATCCATCCACTCTTCCACCCATCCATCTATTCACTTATCCATCCAGCTATTTACCCTTTCACACATACAGCCATCCTTTCACATACTCATCCGCCCTCCCAGTTACTTATCTTTCCATCCATTTACCCTTTCAGTCATTCATCCTCCCTTTCTCTCGCCATCCCCCTTTCACTTATCCATCCATCCTTCCACCCACCCACCCTTTCACTTCTTCACTCATCTACCCACCCTTTTGTCCACCTAACCCCCCTTTCACTTACCAGTCCTTACATCCACCCTTTCACTCATCCATCCATCTATTCACGCTTTCACTTATCAATTCATCAATCCATATATCCTTTCACTCATCCATCCACCCACTCACTCGCCTATCATCTACCCTCTCACTTATCCATCCATCCTTTCACTAACCCATCCACCCTTTTACCTGTCCATCTACCCTTCCACCCATACATACATCTATTTACCTTTTCTCTCATTCATCCTTCCACTCACTCACTCACTCACTCATCCATCCATCCTTTCTTTCATTATCTATCCATTCACCCTTTCATTCATCCATTCATCCTTTCACTAATCCATTCACACTTTCCTTCACTTATTTACTCACCCACTTTTCACATTATGAGCTGAGCCTTTGACTGCAGAGTTGCAGACTGAATAGGCCTATCAAGAACTTCACCTCGCTGTAGTTCCTAAAGCATGGGGTGGGGTTAGGAGAGGGTTCACTATGCCCCTGCACATAGGCAATCTGAAAACTTAGAAGTCATGCATGATGCACAGTGCCAGGACCTGAGGTGACTGTGACATGGTGGTGTTTCCAGGGCTTTAAATGGGGGAATAACTTGGGGGGGTCTCTTCAAGGGGGGTGTTCGATGTAATTAAGGGCTTGGCTTAAAACACGTAGGCTAAAAATCTGTGCTTAGCTTAGTGTTCTGCCCAACTGGTATTATGTTGTTTCTGTCATTGCATCCAGATATATGATACAGCAAGTATCATTACACCAACAACAAGCCAGGATTATTGGCTTTGCCAATGGTTGTCAGTTGCTTAAAATAAAAAAGCAGCAACCATGGCTTTGTTGAATATAATATTGAAAATGCGTCAGTTCTAAAATGGGAAAGTGAAAGAACTATAACCCGTTCTTTTTAACTTGTTTCACAGGCTTTTTTATATAAACTATATTCTCGCTTTGCAGCATGGGAGTTTTACCTTTTATCCACCTAACAGAATGCCCTGCTGTACACTGAGGCAGGAGGAGGCCACCACATGCTTTAACAGCCCAGACTTCCCCATTGTCATTCAGTATGCAGCAATTAGCCGGAATACATGATGACAATGGGAGGGGTGGGGCTGCTCTTGTGCTCAAGGAGGAGTGCAAGGCTGCCCCATCAGGGGGCTAAGGCTTCCCGCAGGGGAGCAGTGCTGCTCCCTGTAATGGCCATAATTACAGACAAAAGGTGTCTGTAATAGGGATCCTCATGAACAACGGACGTGAGGTCTGAATTACGGATGGTCTGTTAAATTTACTGACGGTTGGTACCCTAGCGAGGTTCCCCAGCTCCCACAGGCCCTTATCCAATCCACCCACTGCTTTCAGGTTTTTAAATAATATTTATTTTAAAATGTTTTATGACACCCCCCAACGCAAGTGGAAATTCATGTTACAATTAATTCAAATCCAGCAGAGCGTAAACTACAATTCCGATAATTACAAAGAATTGCATTATTCACATAAAAGACAGTAAATAAAAAGCAATTAATCCGACAAAGTGCATTAGATTTAAGATTTTACCCCTTCCACCTGTTTCCAGTTCTTCCTACTCCTGTCCCTCTACCATTGATAAAATCACTTCTGTAAAAGGGGCCCGCACCCTGAGACCTTTTTTCCTACCACCTTTACCTTTTCGTGCACAAACGGACATCTGTGTATGATACATATCTACAAGGCAGCATAGCCATTGATGAAACGAAGGTGGGGATTGATCCAGCCAGGCAGTCACTACACACAATCTTAAACCATTATAGCTATAAACATGAATGTCTGCGGCAGTCTTGGAATTATGTCATTATAAACCCCTTATATTATGAGTTGAGGAGTAATTTCTACATTTAAACCCAGCTTTTCCTCCAGTAAGTCAGTTATGTCCCCAATAAGACCCCCCTAAAGCTGGGCAACCTGCAAAAATATGTGTCTAATCAGCGCCGTATAGTTGACAGCGAGGGCAATGCACACTTTTAGACCGGCCCCATTTAGCAATTTTTGCCAGGGTATAGAATACCTTAAGGATGGTTTTAAAGTGCTGAATTAGCAGATTACCCAAGACAAAAATAGATTTGGCAAGATCCAGAAAAGCGAAGAATATGTCTTCACAAATACCATAAATTAGTGAAATTGGAAAAAAGCTGCCACCTCAAAAATAGAATTGCCTCAGCGGATAATCCTACTAAAGAATTATTCTCAATCTATAGAGAACTTACCATTCCTACTAGACTGGAAGCTCAGGATACATATTCGAAGGAGATATGTGACTCCATTGCTGATTTTTTTGTCAACTAGATTGACAAAATTCATGCCACCTTTACAAAAGAGGAGTCCAGATCTAGCGAATCGACAGAAGTTAACAATTGCAACACGAGGACCTGTGATCTTACGTGTTTTATCACCCCGGAGAAACAAGAACTACTCAGCATTGTTAACAGCATACAATCTGGTTCCCCGAGTGACGTATGCCCACTGACTCGCTGCAGAGGAGTCATGGAGTCTACAGTCATCAACTACATCCACCAAATTGTATCCCTGTCCTTCGAGGAATGTAAGGTACTAGATACCTGGAAAATCGCCCAAGTTATCCCCTTAAAAAAAAGGCTAACATTCATATCTCCCAACTCCAGAATCTTCGCCCCATATCCCTCCTCCCTTTCTGTACCAAGATTGTGGAGAAAGTAGTGAACATACAGCTCATGAGCTATCTTAAAGATCACTTGCTCTTACACCCTACTCAATCTGGGTTTAGAGCCGGATACTCTACTGAGTCAGCCCTACTTTTCTCCACAGAGAGTCTTAGGCGCATAGCGGATGAGGGAGAGACAGCAGCGTTGATATTATTAGATCTAAGTGCAGCCTTTGATACCGTGCTGCACTCAACGCTGCTGTCTCGGCTGTCTGGAATGGGAGTTAAGGGGCCAGCCCTTGCGTGGCTGGAGTCTTTCCTGACCAACAGAAACTTTCAGCTAAACTGCCCCCCCTTCAAGTCTTCTCTGAGAAATGTGAGCCATGGGGTCCCTCAGGGCTCAAGTTTGAGCCCTACCCTATTTAATATGTATATGAAGCCCCTGGCTCGCATAGTAGAGACTTATGGGGTGGGCATTGTTAGCTACGCTGATGACACCCAGCTGATGTTCAAACTCACACCCAACCACAGGGAGGATGCCACCAATTTCTCCAACTGCCTCTCTTCCGTGGCAGCTTGGATGAACAATAACTGCCTCCGCCTCAATGGCGACAAAACTGAGCTGATGGTGGTGGGAAAATCCTCCTCCGCATGGTCCCACATGTGGTGGCCAACGGAACTAGGCAGTCTACCCTGCCCTGTGGCTTCGGTGTGGAACTTGGGCATAACGTTGTCATACAAATCTCATGTGAACAAAGTCACAGCAAGATGCTTTAGCATACTGAGGGTTCTTCGGAAGGTCCTTGATCTTCTTCCCTTGGACTCAAGAAAGACAATTGTGCATGCCCTAGTCACCCTCCATCTGGACAATGGGAACGCCTTGTTACTGGGTCTGAGCAAGAAGAGCATACACCAGCTCCAATGTGCATAAAACGCCGCTGCACGCCATGTGCTCAAGCTACCTCGTAGAGCTTCAGGGAAAATGGCCTTAACTAGACTCCATTGGCTCCCCATCAAGGAGCGAATTAAATTCAAGGCCCTGTGCTTCGCCCACCGCATGGCCCATGGAACTGGCCCAGACTATCTACACAGTCTACTTACAATACATCGCCCTACCCGGAATCTCAGATCTTCGGGTACGATGATGTTTAAAATTCCTAAAATAACCAGAGCCAAGATGGGTGGCTCCTCGTTCAGATACTTGGCTGCTAAAGGTTGGAACGAACTCCCCATCGAGATGCGGATGGAACCTTCTGAAACAAGATTCTGAGGAAAATTGAAAACGCTCCTCTTACCCCGCATCTGATCCCCCTCTCTCCCCCCTGGCCCTGTACTTCTTCCCCCGTATTCACTCCTCCAGGTTCCTTTGCAGTTTTCAGCGCGGGGACACTCTGTTTTGAGTAACCAGGTGCTCTACAAATTGCTTCTATTCTATTCTATTCTATTTTCCTACTAGCACCTTCTCTTGCCACCACCTATTGTGCTTATCTATATCATCTTGCATTTAATCCGTTCAATAGCTGGTAAAATTACCCAATAGGTTTTCTCGTCTCCAAGACCCTTTCCACCAACTCAGTCCTAGAGAACCCATCTACCCCACCCCCTTACATCTCAAGAAATTATGGATCTGCAAGTATTAAAAAAATTGATTGTGTCCCAGATAGAAATTACGCCAAATCAATCAGGAATTTTAGAGCACACTACTACCCTGTGAGGGTCTCAAGGCGCAGGGGGTGGGTGTGAGCAGATCCGTTGGGGTCATTTGAAGAGCCTGGTCTTCATGTCCTTCCTGAATTGATGCTCTGTCAGAGGCGAAGAGGGAGTTTGTTCCAGTATCAGTCTGGAGTTTGCTCAGGAGTTTTTTGATGATTCTGGTGTGGAGGGCATTGCCGTAGTGTTGATGAGTGCATGAGTAATGTTTTTCTAGGAGTTGAGGGGGACCCACTTGAACATCTTGAATAGTAGGTGGAGGGTGTTTAAGCATGCAGAAGAGACAGCCTTGATCTAGCAATTCAAGGTGAGTGATAAGTATAGAATGATGCCAAGGTTGCATACATGGTCCGTAGGGGTGGGTGGGTTGCCAAGGGTGGTGGGCCCCCCGGTGTCATCCCATGCAGAGGGGTGGAGCTGAGGATGAGGACTTCTGTTTTCTTTGAGTTGAGTTTCAGGCAGCTGTTCCTCATCCATGCCTTAACGGCTTTTATCCCTTCTTGGAAATTGTGCCTGGTGATGTCGGGTTCCTTGGTGAGGGAGAGGATGAGCTGGGTGTCATCAGTATAGGAGAGGATGTTGAGCCCAGGGTTTGTGACAATGGTTGCAAGGGGGGCCAGGTAGACGTTGAAGTGTGAGGGGCTCGCATCTGATCTCTGTCGGTTCTGAGAGAAAAGGCAGGAGTTTTATTCTCTGTGTTCTGCCTGAAAGGAATAATCATAGCCAGTCTAAGGCCTTTTCTTGGATGCCGGCGTCATGGAGCCTGGTGGATCGTGTGTGGTGGGAGACGGTGTCAAAGGCTGCTGTTAGGTCCAAGAGGATGATGGCTGCTGTGTGGCCTCAGTCGAGGCAGGGCGGATGTCTTCGTTGGCGGCAAGGAGGGTATCTCGGTGCTGCGGTTGTGCAGAATCCAGATTGAGAAGTGTCTAGGATGTTGTTGGTTTCCATGAAGTGTGTTAGCTGGGTGTTGACTGTCTTTTCGATGACATTGGCTGCAAATGGAAGCAGTGAAATGGGCCTGAAGTTCTGGAGGTCCATCGGGTCTGCAGTGGGTTTCTTTAGAAGTGGGTTGACTTCTGCATGCTTCCATGCGGTTGGGCCGAAGGGTCTCAAACGTGAATATTTATTCTCCTCATAAACATCTCCCAGCCTGAAGGGGCGACACTCTTCCCATTGACTCACGTGAGAGTCCCAAAAGAAATCTGGCAGAATAGCATTCTTTTGTAAGAGAGTATAAAAGTTGAACCGACCCAAGCCTACTTTTCTCTGAACCACTGACCAGATCTTATAGGCACAGTGCAGGCTCTTGAATCTCACTCTTTTTAATACCCAAACTCTAGCTGCTGTAAAAGAACCCCCCTTGCCTTTTCCCCAATCAACATGTCATACGGGGTTGGAGAATGAGTGGCATCGGTCACCACCGCCTCTTGAATCCTAATTAAGTCTAAAATTAGGGACGGACAACCCCCCACAATCTCTTCTGAGGAACAGATATTTAAGATCCCATCTGGACCTAGCATATGCCCATAAAAATCTTGAGATCATGCCGCCATTTTCCTTGAACCACTGATTCCCTATCTCAAGTGGCAAAAAGATCATTTTCACACATTGCTTCTTCCTATCAGGGATAGCCATAGATTGGTCATTCTTCCAAAGTCAAGTTTGGTTTTCCTAATCAACGGATCTAGATTAGTCTCAACAGTTCCCTCCACTTACGCTATTATATTAACTCCCAAATAAATATAGCCCTCTCTACCACCCACCTATCCTCAAATATCACCCCACCATTATAATAATTTGAGTTTTATCTTGATTTAATTAGTATCCAGAGAACTTGCCAAACCTGTTAGCCTCCTTCTTTATTTCTCTCCGTGCCATCCCTGGACCTGAGGTAACAACTGCTAGATCGTCGGCATATGCTAGAATTTTTGTTTCCCAACCCTGAGACCTCACTGGTGAGATTATTTTATTAATTTCTATCCTTCTTATCAATGGCTCAATATAAAGGGCAAATAATAGAGGGGACCATGGGCATTCCTCTCTTGTACCTCGTTGTGTCATTCTCGACTCTGTCTGCCCCCATTAGCGACATTTTAGCTCTCGACTTCCGATACAGTACTTTAAAGTTGAGGCAAACCTAGCTCCTAAGCCCTTTTTTCCATCACTGCCCAGAAATATGGCTAGGAGACCCCATTGAAGACTTCCTCTGCATTAAAGAGTATTAAGGCCATAAGGCATCCCGTTACCACAGCTGCCTCAAAAATGCTTATAACTAGTCAAATATGGTCCGTTGTTCCCCGCCCTGGAAAAAAAACATGCTGCCTGGGAGGACAAAATCTTACTGATTATCCCAGATAGCCTCAATGCCAGAATTTGTGAATAGATTTTAAAATCACTATTCATAAAATTAATGGGCTGCTAAGAAACTAATTCTTGCAGAGGTGTCCCTTTTTTATTGGAAGCACTGCAACATTTGCAAAGGCCCAAGACTCGGTTGGATCCATCCCTCCTTGCACTTTTTGAAAGAGTTCCAACATATATATATTTTTTTTACGGAGTTTTATATAGCGCAAACTTGACCCGAATCGGGTATCAGAGCGCTCAACATAGCACAAGTTGCGTTACTTGAGGACACATTCATTTAAAAAAAAAAATAAGTATGTTAGGCACAGGTAGATTAAGTGATTTGCCCAGAATCACAGTATGTTAAGCGTTGTTGCCGGGGCTCGAACCCAGTTCCCCAGATTCGCAGACTACCGCCCTAGCCCTTAGGCCAACTCCTCTTTAAGACTAGTAGACA
Source organism: Lissotriton vulgaris (assembly GCF_964263255.1). Lineage (NCBI taxonomy): Eukaryota > Metazoa > Chordata > Amphibia > Caudata > Salamandridae > Lissotriton > Lissotriton vulgaris. The sequence continues at coordinate 404,353,806 of NC_141697.1, read as the reverse complement.
AAATCTTATAGAACACCCCAGGGATTAGATCTGTCCCGACTGCTATACCCGATGAAAGGCAAGAGATTGCTGTCGTGATTTCCTCAAACAAAATAGGTTTGCCAAAACACTGCTGGTCTTCCTCATCTATTTTTAATATAACGGACAGCAAATATCCTGTCACAGAAACAGCCATTACATTGCATGCGTAACAACGCATGCGATTACAACACAGTTGTTACAACCGCCACGTTGTTATGTCGAAGTAACATTACAATGAAAGTCATTACACGACTTGCTGTAGGGGGCACTCTAAGCTAGGGAATAGTATAAATTACTATCCCAACACTGTTAGACCTGGCACCTTGGCGTGAGTCTCCCTTCCACTTTTTGCTGATGTGCCTCCAATGTTTTGCTGGTTTTCCGATACTCAGGGCACTGCGCCATGGCTGACCCGTGCCGCAGTGCAAGTGCTCCCTACTGTAAATTGTACATGCGATTGGTATCCATGATTGGTTCGTTGGATTTACTGTTAGTCCCTAGTAAAGTGCACTAAGAGTGCCGGGGCTTGTAGATGCCAATACTGCTGGTGGGCCTGCAGCGCTGGTTGCGCCACCCACCGAAGCAGCCGTAAAGATGTGTCTGGGAACTGCGACCGCAGAACCCGCGTGCGGTCTCGTACTGTCACGATAGCTGGGCAAGTGCACCCACTTGCCAGCCCCCGAACCTTCCCTTGACTACATATTAGTCACCCCTATGGTAGGCCTGCGGGCAGGGTGCGTTGTAGGTGTAAGGTAGGACAAGCCCTGATGTGTGTGGCATGTCCTAGTAGTGACTTACAACCAAAACCGTATTTCACTATTGAAGGCTACCTGCTCCATTAGGCCAGACTGAGCTGCTGGAATTATTACACCCTATAATCCCCACAGGCTCAAGGAGCATGGTAGCGCATCGTGTTTAGTATGCCTGAACTCAGGATGATAAAATATTTCTTTTAGTAAAGTTTATTTTAGTATCCTGGGTTTGCAAATGCTACTTTTAGAAAGTTAGCATTTGCTTGCCTAACCATTTCAGCCCGCCTCTGCTGGTATGTGTATCTGACTGTCTGGGACGTGTGAGTGACAGGGCTGGGAGGAGGACAGGTGGTGAATGCGCAGATTACACCTTAGTGGGAGGTAGGAGTGCCTCTTGACTCGAACTGTAGCTGTGCTCTGCCACCACAATGCTGGCTCCACCCTCCTGGGGAGCAACTGATGACTCAGCTGGCACCTGGCCTAGGAAGGGCGAAGCCCCCATCAACAAGGTACTCTGGCCGCCCCTGTCCACACAATGCTGGCTCCACCTCCTGTGGGGCGTCTGATGCGCCTGCCCCTCACACTGAAGGCAGAAGCCGGAGTACACCCACCAGGGTACTCAAGGACTGAGAGTGGCTATGCAAAGGCCCCCCTGGCCGGCGAGAAAAAAAGAAATGCCATATAAAAGAAGGAGCCCTGCTCCTTGAAAATTAGATCCTGTTTGGGCTACAGAAGGAACTCTGCCCGACGAGAAGGACCGGGAAGGACAAGGAAAAGTGCTGTCTCTTGCCTGTGTCTGGTGCCTTGCTGCCGAAGGAGAGGAAAAAGGAAAGACTACGAGAAGACTTTTGCTTTACAAGACTTTGTGCCAAACTCTGCTAAAAGATCTCCGAGGGCTTGCAACTGAACTTGCCCCCTGACCAGCGCCCCAGGACCAGTGGGCGCTACACCCTGAAGAAAGCGACTGCGTGTGCTGCTTATCGCTGCAGTACCGACGGAGGAATCTCCTCCAAGGCAACGACATCCACCTGACCACCGTGACCGGGACCCAAAGCAACAGCGAAAGCAAAGTGAGGACCAGCCGCCGCTGGCCCGAACACCGTGACCGCAACTGCACCGGGAGCCCGAGAGCAAAGCGAAGGGGGACCCGTCCGGTCCGAGCTCTCGAGTTGACTGCGCCACGAGCAGCCAATCCACTTGCAAAGACGGACAGTTGCCCTGTGAGAGTCCCCTAGGTCGGTACCTTGCCCGACAGCCCAGCTGTGAACGCACAGCTGCACCGGCACTTGGCTTGGTACGTCCTGCACTTGAGGACTGTACTGCCACTTGCCGCCACCACGCAGCTGCCACCTCCAAGGTCGGAGCGGACGACGAGGAGAGGACCCTGCCGCCACAGAACACCGCTGCCCCGGATGACCCGTGAACTGCTCGGCTGAGAGCCGCAACGAACGGCGACCCCGGGAAGGCAACGCGACGTGGGACAGATCCCCTGGAAGCCGCCTGCTCCACAAGAACTTTGTTGAACTGGGCAGAAGGCCCTAAAGAACTCTTATTGCTAGAACGAACTGTGGCAACCTGAACTAAGTAACTTGGAACCGCTATTTGAAAGTCTGATAACTGTATTCACCAGCCTGCTTAAAATCTATATAAAGATATATATTTTTACAGAATACAGTCTGGTCTTATTGTGTGGTGGGTTGGTTGTGACGGTGTAATATTGCAAGTGTTTAACCCTATGTGCCCCAAAGATTAGCCTACGACTGCTTAAGCCACACTACCTAGAGAGTAAGCAGAGGTTGTCTGGAAGGTAACCCTCAGCCCTGACGAGGAAGCGGGAGTCCCTGCTTGTCGCTAGTGTTCCACTGCACCAACTAGAGTCTCCCCCTTCCTACATTGGACGCAGCGGTGAGGATTTTCGAATTTACGCTTGCAGTATCTATACCTTAACTTCTGACCATTGCACAGTGATTACAGTCCAGTTACGTAGCCACAGACTTTGCTTTCTGAATTTTGCCGAAAGAAGATTCCGAGTGTGAGAACCATGCCGGGCACGAAGAGCCTGGATGGTGCGGAGTCCACGACCTCTGAGGTGTTGGAGGTCGAGTGGGACGCCGCAAAGCTGGACAAATACTCAAAGACTGAGCTGAAGTTTTTCTGTAAGAAACTCAAGGATCCGCACGCTGGTTGCAAGAATAAGCCAGAATTCTACAAGGCCCTGAAAGCCTGGGTAGAGTCCAGAAAGGCCCCGGAGGATCAAGACGCCCTCGCGGAACAAGATGCAACGGAGGAGCAGAATGCACTTGGGGATCTGGTGGATCTCGAAAGGCAAGACAGTGTGCACAGCTTTGGTAAAGGCCTGTCGCCAGAGGAGCTGGCAGACAGGAAAGAAACAAGGAATCACGAAAGAAAGCTGGCAGAATTGAAAATCCAACTGGAGCTTGAAACCAAAAGAATGGCGCTGGAAGAGCGAAAGCACCAAATGGATTATGAAGTGAAAATGAGGGAGATAAGTCTCAAGGAGAGAGACTTGGATTGTCCTCCCTCTGGTGGCAGCACATCGCCAGTGCAGGTAGAGTCAAGAGTGCACATCCCGAAGGACGTAGTTAAAGAGTTCTTTAAGGGGGATGACATAGAACAGTGGTTTAGGGCATACGAGGTAGCCATGTCCTCCCACCGGGTCCCTGACAAGGATTGGGGAGCGGGGTTGTGGGGAAGGTTCCTTAGCGAAGGGCGAGATACCTTGCTAGATTTGCCCGTTGAAAATCAGAGATCCTATTCCCACATGAAAGAAGCTTTAATGAACAGGTACGGGCTTACCCCTGAAATGTATAGACAGAAGTTTAGGGGATGTACTAAGCGGCCTCGGAATACGTATGTGGAGTATGTGACTTATTTTTGCAGAGCACTGGATGGTTGGGTGAAGGGTAGCAAAGTGGATGATTTTCAAGGTCTCTTTGATTTAATTGCATGGGAGCACTTGTCTGATCATTGTTTTCCTGAGTTACGCCAACACCTGATCGATAGCAAGCTGTCCAACCCGAGGAAGCTTGCTGAGGAGGCGGACCGCTGGCTCAGCACCAGGGTCCACAAGGGTCCCGTGGGAGACTCCGCCAAGAGTGGGCAGGGTCCCCAGCAGAAGAGTGGGGGGGACAAGGGGGGAAAACAGAAAGGGTTCCAAAAAGGCCCCCAAAGTAGTTCCCAGGGGAACCCGCAGCAAGGTTCTCAGCCTCCCCCACCCCCAAAGCAGAATGGGGCCCGACAGGTAAGCCTGTTCCAAAGGGGCCCTTCAATTGTTACAAATGTGGCGAGCCTGGGCACATATCCAGTGACCCCAAGTGTCGCCTGTTTGGAAAACCCGCACCCACTGGTGCTCCGCCCCGTCAAGTGACTAGTGTTCACTTAGGAGAAGAAGTGATGGTCCCGGGGGGTGGAGATCCCGTTCACATGACCCTGGTCTCGCTAGGAGACAGTGAGATGATCCCTACGAACTACCTGCCCTCTAACACTAAGAAATATGGGCAGGTGGTGATCATCAATGGCAAGGAAGCTGAGGCTCTTCGAGACACAGGAGCCAGTGTGACTGCAGTGAGGCAGCACCTGGTGTCTCAAGAGCAGTTTGTACCCCATGCCTACTGTAGGGTTATCAACGCTGATAATTCTGAGAGTCAGTGTCCGATGGCTCAAGTTCCCTTCGAGTGGGGGGGGGGGGTCTCTGGTACTCTGCAGGTCTGTGTAAGGAAAACCATGCCTGTTGACTGTTTGCTAGGGAATGACTTGGAGCACTCCCCTTGGGAAAAGGTGGAGAAGACGACTCACCTGCGGATGGTGGGTCTGCCTGACTGGGCGTGCGTGACCACCCGGTCCATGGCAGCCAGTAGGGGTGATCAAGAGGTCCTGGGGCCTGAAGGAGAGGCCCAGGAACCGGCCTTAGGGAGAAGGCGCAGGGGGCGCGGGAAACCGGCCCCTGAAGTTCCCACGGTCCAGGAGGAAGCAGACCTTGAGGGGGATGCCCTGGAGCCTACAGGGGAACAGATCGCCGAACTGGGGGACCTGCCTGAGCTGACCCATTGGCAGCAAGAAGGAGGACCCTCCAGGGAGGAATTCTGCAAGGAGCAGAAAGAATGCCCTTCTCTCGTGGGTATGCGGCAGCAGGCTGCAGACCAGGCCAATTGTGTTCAGGCCAAAACACATTACGTGTACTGGGAGAACGACCTCCTGTATTCAGAGCCTAAGGCTGCTGAACCTGGGTCAGCCCGTGTGCTGGTGGTACCCCAGAAGTTCAGAGCCTTCCTACTGGGTCTGGCTCATGATGTGCCTTTAGCAGGACATTTGGGGATGGACAAGACCTATGACAGGCTTGTCACCCACTTTTACTGGCCCCAAATGCATAAGAGTTCAGACGCTCATTGCAGAACCTGTCCGACTTGCCAGGCAAGTGGGAAGACCGGAAGGAAGAACAAGGCTCCCCTCCAACCCTTCCCTGTGGTCGGTACGCCATTCCAGCGAGTGGGTATTGACATCGTTGGGCCTCTGGACCCCAAGACAGCCATGGGCAACAGGTTCATCCTGGTCTTGGTGGATCATGCCACCCGGTACCCTGAAGCCATCCCTCTGAGGACAGTGACGGCCCCCGTGGTGGGACGTGCACTGATGGGAATTTTCTCACGAGTAGGATTCCCTCTAGAGGTGGTGAGCGACAGGGGGACCAACTTCATATCCAAGTATATGAAGTCCCTTTGGCAAGAGTGTGGCGTAACGTATAAGTTCACCACGCCTTACCATCCCCAAGGTAACGGGTTGGTTGAAAGATTCAACCAAACCCTGAAGGGCATGATCATGGGCCTAGAAGGTCCGATGAGGCGTAAGTGGGACGTCCTCTTACCATGCCTACTCTTTGCATATCGCGAGGTACCACAGAAGTCCCTAGGGTTCAGCCCCTTTGAGCTACTGTACGGTCACCCCGTGAGAGGACCACTGAGTTTGGTAAAGGAAGGCTGGGAGCAATCTCCCAGGAAACCTCCCCAGAATATATATAGCTACATGCTGGCCTTCAGAAACCAGACCAGACGCTTCAGACAACTTGCCGAGGCAAATCTGGAAGAGAGCCAGGAGGAGATGAAGCGGTGGTACGACCAGAATGCCACTCTGGTCGAGCTTTAGCATGGACAAGAGGTGTATGTCCTGGCCCCAGTGGAGCCCTGTGCCCTTCAGGATAAGTGGACAGGCCCATTTGAGGTTGTGGAGCGCAAGAGCCCAGTGACATACTTGGTGGACATGAAGACGCCCAGGAACCCTTTGAGGGTCCTACATGTCAACCGCCTCAAGCCCCACTTGCGAAGGTCCGAAGTGGGCATGTTGTTGGCAACTGATGACGGAATGGAGGAGGAGTCGGAACCTCTCCCTGACCTCTTAGTGGCCTGTGAGAAGGACGGGTCAGTGGATGGAGTTAACCTCTCACCCACCCTGACCCCCGAACAACAGGAAGACTGCTGCCAGTTGCTGGGGCAGTTTCCAGATCTGTTCTCCCTGGTTCCGAGTGTCACAGATTGGTGCGTCCATGATGTGGACACTGGAGACAGCTTACCTGTGAAGCATAAGGCTTACAGAGTGACTGACAGGGTCCGGGCCTGCATCAAGGAGGAGGTCTCCAAAATGCTTGCCCTGGGGGTGGTTGAGTCTTCCAGCAGTCCTTGGTCCAGCCCCGTGGTCTTGGTTCCGAAGGCTGCTGCGCCGGGAGCCACACCCGAACTCCGGTTCTGTGTGGACTACAGAGGACTCAATTCAGTCACGAAGACTGACGCGCACCCCATCCCCAGAGCTGATGAGCTCATTGATCGGCTAGGGGCTGCCCGGTTCCTCAGTACGTTTGATTTGACGTCTGGGTACTGGCAGATCGCCTTGACCGATGGGGCAAAGGAGAGGTCAGCATTCTCTACACCAGATGGGCATTTCCAGTTCCGGGTTATGCCATTTGGGATGAAGAATGCCCCTGCCACCTTTCAGAGATTGGTCAAGCAGGTGTTGGCTGGGCTGGACGAGTTCAGTGCCGCCTACCTGGATGACATCGCGGTGTTCAGTGGCACCTGGCCAGAACACCTGCGACACCTCTGGGAAGTGTTGATGGCCCTGCGCAGAGCAGGCCTCACAATCAAGGCAAGCAAGTGCCAGATTGGGCAGGGTTCAGTGGTGTACTTGGGACACCAAGTTGGGAGTGGCAAGGTAGCACCCTTGCAACCCAAGATTGAGACCATCCTGGCTTGGGAACCCCCCAAAACCCAGACTGCAGTACGAGCCTTCCTGGGGCTCACTGGGTATTACAGGAGGTTTGTCAAGGGCTATGGCACGATCGTGACCCCCTTGACAGAGCTGACTTCGAAGAAGCAGCCCAGGAATGTGATTTGGACTGACACCTGTCAGAAGGCTTTTGACACCCTGAAGACTGCCATGTGCACGGCGCCCGTGCTCCTGGCTCCCGATTTCTCCAAGGAATTCATAGTGCAAACAGACGCTTCAGAGCATGGTGTAGGGGCTGTTCTTTCACAGATGACTGAGGAGGGCTTTGACCAACCCGTAGCCTTCATAAGTAGGAGGTTACTTCCACGGGAAAGTAGGTGGAGTGCAATAGAGCGTGAAGCATTTGCTGTGGTCTGGGCGCTGAAGAAGCTAAGACCCTACCTGTTTGGGTCTCACTTCCGAGTTCAGACGGACCACAGGCCCCTCAGATGGTTAATGCAAATGAGGGGTGAGAACCCGAAACTGTTGAGGTGGTCCATTTCTCTACAGAGTATGGACTTTACGGTGGAACACCGCCCTGGCACCGATCACGCCAACGCTGATGGTCTGTCCAGGTTTTTCCGCCTTAGTGATGTGGAACTCCCTGGGGAAGGGTAGTTCCCTCCACATTTCAGCTGGAGGGGACACATGTTAGACCTGGCACCTTTGTAGTGTAGTTCCTAGTTTCCCACTAGGCCCTGCGCATTGGAATAACATAAACAGTAGTATCGACGTGGAACTGCTTATATTCCAGGCCTCCACTGACTATGCTAAACTTAATTGGGTTGTGTTACCAACTAGCTCAGAGGTCACTGGAAACTTTCTTCTCTGCATAGGAAGTGATCAGCTTCCTTGGCACAGACAAGAAGGGATTCAGTTTTCCAACAACCGTGCAACATGACAACTTTGCTCCTCAGATCAAGAGTCGATCTCTAGGGTCGTGTGAAACAATAGACACAGATTTCACTCAGTCAGTTTAGTGCAGTTTACTTTCACAGTATGTAGAGAATAGAGAGACGGGCGTTTATCAATAAAGGGTTAACATTTATTGAACAGTCTTTCTTCTCGTACAAGAGAAATGTATTGCCACAATTGCAATAATTGTTATTATAAAAAGTACGTACAGTAAGATAAGGATTGCGAAATAGAACTGTAAAAGCATTGATATGGTTTCTTAGCCATATAATGGTTTAAAAGTAATAAAACATATATACAGTCATATATACATTAGGCTAACATACTCAACTGGTGCTTCTAACTAAGCCTACCCCAGTGTGCCTGACCTAAGCCTAACACGTGAGAAGGGGGAGTAAGTAAGTAGCTTAAGTTAAGTTGGTTTTGCCAAGGTTTGCTTCAAGAATTCTCGTCTAAGGGTTTAGTCAACACCATACCTCTGAATAGAATGATGGAGGATTGGTATCTCCTTCAGGGGTCTCTCTCGATATCCCAGTCACCCGCGAGGGTAAACCGGAAGCGCCGGGACTGGATTTCTCTGCACGAGAAATGCAGCGGCTTCTCTCAGCGCGTCGAGGAAGGAGGGGTGACAGCGTCCGCGGGCAGCTGGGCTGGATGTCTTCGCAGAGGACGGCTGCACGGCTCCTCAAGCGTACTGCACCATAGGTCGCGCTGTAGCGGCGATAATGGTAATCAGCAGCTTCACCACCACAGGATAGCAGGCTGCAGCGACAGAGTGCTAGTTTTTACCAACACAGGGTCATGCAGGCAGCTGGCATCAGCAACAGGCAACGAACTCGCAGTTCGTATCTCTCACATTGCTTAAGGCAACGTTGGTAATATTTATACCTGACCGGTGCCGGGTTTGACGCAAGTTTGCTGGACATAAGACGTCAATTAAAGATGTCACTAGGAAGTGACAGTTATCAGTTGCTCATTAGAGTTCCATTACTAATCAAAACATAGCAAGCGGGGATTTCCAGGTTTGCTAAGTTTTTATCTTGTTGAAGAACTCGGAGTGTTATCTAGGAATATCAGATAGTGACTGCTGCTCTGTCATTGCACTAATTGGTCGCAAAGGAAGTAGCAGAGAGTCATGCTGGAATGTGGCTCTGTTCGTGTGAGGCCAGAGATGACTTTTCAGAAAATCGTACTTGAACGGTTATGCCAATATAGGGAATAAATGGATTTATAGCCGAATAGGGGCATAAGGTCACAGTATCGATCAGGAACCTAGATAAGCACGCAACACCCACTCCACGTTTTCATGTCCATCAAAATTACAAAAACTAAGCAATAAGATGCATGTGTAACATTGCCCACCCCAAAATACATAAATGCATTCGAAATAGGCGTACTTGTAATACATGGAATTTAGGTACTGTACGTTTTTTAAAGCATAGTAATCATTCAAAAAATTATTGCATATGAAGTCAATGAACGATTATGCAAAAGGAATTACACATGAAGTATCTCTGACAGAAGAAATGCGAGATAAATCATCACATAAAAATGCATTGTAATAACATGTGTGCTAGAGGCTGGTGTTATGTTGTTATGTCTCTAGATGTGCTTAGAAATAGAAGTGTGAAGCTTCTGTTCTCTAAGAATAGTTTTTACGTTAAGCAAAGAATTATTCGTGCCAAAAAGAGAGGGTCAATATTTTTAAAAAAATTGTCCAATTCAAAGAAAATAGATTTTCCAAAGCACTTGGCAGTTTTTGTTGATCAAAACTGAAGGCCGAATTCAGAGTTCATGGGAACGCTGTGTGTCGGAAAGCTTCTCAAAAGTTATTGTTTCTCTATGGGTGAGAACATCGTATCAGACAGGCTCGCAAAGAATTGGTCTACAAAATCAGGTGATAGTTCAACCAAATTAGATAGCGCTGTAACTTGGCAGGTGTGAGAATGATTGCTGTCATCGAAGGCAGGACCAGCAATGCTCACAGAACGTTGTACCTGGATGATGTTGCTTTTGTCACTCGCTCCACTGTTACCACTTGGCTGTAGTACAGGAGTCTCCACGAATGCCGTCATCAGGATTGGTAGCCGCTGGGGACAACACAATGCGTGAGCCGTTATTGGACTGAGCAAAGTATCGACGTCCATTGGTACTGCTGATGGAAGTGAAAGACAGATGTCCAACACGCATTCATCGTCGCAAAGCATACACCGTAGCACAGGTAAAATGCAATTTTGCCATATCGGTCTGAATGAAAGGAACCAGGTCATGTTTAGATCTCTCAGCCTGGCCAATCCGAGGACGTTAGTTATCCTGTCCCTGTAGCGCATTGCTAGGATTGTCTCTTCCATTCCCATGGGAGCTATGTCTGAGCCGAGGCTTGCCATAACGTAGCAGGATGGTCAAAAATAGAATCCCTGCGATGAGTCCCAAAAATAGTGGTATGCCGCCAAAGATGGAGTGCACAAAATTAGGAAAGATTCCCAAAATTGCCTGGAAGGGTGTTAGCAGTCCCGTAAAGACTGTCTTAAATATGCCTGGGATGCTTGTTGCACTAGACATGTTAAGGAGTTGGCTGAACATTTCTACGAAATGCACGGGGCAATTTGTTGATAAAAGGTCATGGACTTCAGTAGCCGTCCTTGCGACTAGAAGATCATACGTCTCTTTAGATGACGTTATAGGCACTGTTGTCTGTAAAAGCACAGATTTCATTTTGCTTAATGTATCAATTCGTATAGAATAGAGATTCAGACGAGGCCAGAGAGGAGTCACTATGTCTGGAGGCCCGCTCGGGAACAATGCTTGCATACAACATTTGACCATGGACGTTACTTGTATTAGATAACTTTTCCCTGGCGCGAGGCCACAGCACCTGTGATCCGTTCTAAGAATGTAACTCCCGTTTGCGAGTTGCATAAAGAAGGGCTCTATCTGAGTTGCAGGTGTGACTAGCTGGTGGCATGAGAGGTTGTTTGAATTTCCATCACATGCTCCGTGTAAATTAATACCCTGACACAAAAGTATACCGCTTAGTGAGTGTTTACAGTTGTTACCACTAAGAAATACATTTTTGTCGCTGTCACTATAGCAAGAATGAGTGTATGGTAATTTCCATTCGGATTTTACATATCCCTTACCCAATTGTTCATATTGGCCAGCAGGTATGTACTCAAGGCATTTATGAAATCGGAAAGTTGTTATCGGAATTGTGATAATTCCGTGTATTATCCATTCAATGACAGGGCTCTCTGACATTGTCAACGGTAATCTCTCGAGTTTCTCGATGCTCAAGATTGTATAAGCTGCTCCTTTCTGTGCCAAACTGATCTGTTTATCAGTAAGGTTAAAAATGGAAAATAATGACGTTGTGTTGATTAAACGCCAAGGCACATAGCCTGAACGAAGATTTTGCAGCGTCCAGCCTAATTCTATAATAGAGCGTAATTGAGACTGGCCATGTTGTAACATTAGCAAATCTCTGTCTATCACATCAAAGGCAGAGGATACAATATTGTCCAAAGAATATATTCTGGAAGACAGAGTCATTAACCCATTATCTACCACAGAAAGTGATTTCTCCAAATTAATACGATCAATTTCTCGTATTTTTTCAGCAGTTTCAATTTGCTTTACTTTCCAAGCCTCGTTGTAAGCAGCATAGATACTGGTCGCTATGAAACGCTTTTGACGCTGTTTGCGTGGTCCAAGAATGAAATCGCGCAAATCAGCACCATCTTTTAATAAAGACAAGTGTTGCTTAATTTCAGCCAGTGTGGATGTAGCTAGCCATTCTAGGCAGAGTTTCCCTACACTGTATGTTGTTATAATCCCTGGATGTTGTCTCTGGGAGTATCTAGGGTCTAATCTGGTCATTTTTAAACCCTGTGTTTTATTCAGGAACCTATCTTGACAGCTATTTGTGTCTGTAGGCCAGATTAACCACTTTTTCCAATCAGGATTTGTTCTGTTGAAATGTAAAATTTGTGACACGTCTAACTCATTATCAGCGGTTGCATTTTCTGGTATTGGCTTTGGTATAGACGGTGTTTTAAGGTCTTTGATCTTAGCTAGGCCAAGACAAGATGTTTGGTGTACAGTGTCATTTAAAAATAACATTTGTTCTGGTATCATGCAGGTTCTAAACAGTGCTTCTATGCCTTGCACCTGCCAATCTTTTGTACCCCAAATTGTTTTCGTTTCAATATTATTTTTCCAATAATCAAAACCAAATGTCATCATTTTGTCATAAAATGCTTCTGAATATATCAATTTAGAATTTGTCAGCATTGTTTTCATTCCTGTTTTATCTAACAGTTTGTAATAAAACGTTTCTGCATCACTGGTGTTAAACCCTGAGAAGTATTTGAATTTCTCAAAAAATGCTTTAGAACTGCTTTTAGGTGGTGTAGATTTATGCAAGTAATGATCCCCATAGTGGGTGTAACAGAATAACTGCTCATAACTAGATGAACCTTGTAAATAATCATGATCTGTGAATCTAGCTGACATTACTAAATCAGACATCATGTCATTAATACTGTTAAAGTCCCAATCATCAGAGAATGTACTAGGTGTCACAAAGTCACTTAAGGAAACCTTTAGTTGATGAGGATACTTCAGGATTTCGACCGGACCATAGATCTCATAGTCTGTTTTCTCCCATACTACCCCACCAGGTATTGGAATTGCTGTGACATTTACTGTTGACAGTTCTCTTTTCTTCACGTGGGATGATCTGTGTGGTTTCAGGACTAGGTTGATGTTCTGACTTGCTGTGTCCATTGTAATATATTTTCCTTCAATGAATTTTCCCAAACACAGTACCATGATGAGCCAAAGCAGGAGGAAAAATACACCTAGACCGAACCAGAACTCTAGCCAAGGGGAAATTAGGTAGATTTCCTTCAGTTGATGAAAGAGTTCCGTTGCTTTTTCTTTAAAAGACTTTTTTGTTTCTGGCATCACTTCGGGGACGTTTAAATCTTCAGAGAAGTTGTCGAAGTTGATGAAATAACCAGAGGCAGTTCTGTCAATTGATGGGATTGTTCTTTCAATCTGTCTCTCGGTAGCACTTTCTGATGCCACATCATTGTAGACTGGTGTTGTTTCTTGACGAACTGTTTCAATCTGTGTTTCAAGAGGCACGAGTTCCATGGCATTATTGCATAGTCCTTCATTGTGCACTGCAGGCTGATCGAATGTGATTAGTCTTTCAGTTTGAACCTCTTGGATTGTTGCAAGTTTGGGTATTCTGTTGTTTCTTGGGAGTCCACTGGGCCTACTGTTGATTATAGGCCACATGCTTGTGGTTTTACCAGATCGATGGACACGACTCTGTTCTCCTTTTTACCAGCAAGGGGCGGTAGCACAACTGATCTTGTTCCGGTGACTGCTAAGACAGGTACTGCTTTTCTGTAAGAAGGCCCAAATTCCTTCTTCACCGCGATCTTTTCTCTGACTAGATCCCCAATCTTTGGAATCCAGACAGGCCTTGCTGGGGCTGTTGCGGGTGGTGCCTCGTCAGTGGTACTTGGCTGTTGCTTTAACTTTATGTTGCTTAATGATTTTCTTGTTTCATTCAGTTCCTGTAAAACAGCCAAACGGTCTTTTACTTCAAACTGCTTTGTTTCTTCTTGTACCACTGACATCTGACTATCGAGGTCCTGAACGTTCATTCTAATTCCGAACAATAGTTCGTATGGGCTGAAACCTTTTAGAGAATTTCTTGGCATGTTGTTAAGACTAGTCTGGACACTTATTAAATGTTTGACCCACCCAGTGCCTGAACCTAATACCTTCGCTGTTATAGATTGCTTTATATCCCGGTTTTTTCTTTCTACCACACTGTTCCCTTCCGGGGTGCGATGGACAAGAATACCGCAACCCAATTCCCATGCTGGCCATGGCCTCCTTATAGGCTCGAGAGCTGAAAGCAGGACCCTGGTCAGAATGGAACGTGGTAATTGCGTATATGCCGATATGGACTCGCTAATCTTTTATAACCGTTCTAGCGTCAGCCGCGCGCTGGTGGCCTCATTTTTAAGTGCTTTTCGTCTTAACTGTGTACACTGGGACGCGCTTCACTTCTTTGATTGCGCAGATAGACCGCCTTATGCTGTCTAGAAGGGATCCTGAAACTACACTTACCTGTTCATTACTGCGATCTCTATTGCAGTCTTCACAATTTTGAGCAAAACATTGAATATCTATACTCATTCCTGGCCACCAGTACTCTGATTGCAATTCTTTCAGAGAGGCTTTTATTGTTTGGTGTTTCAGACCCAACCCCATGTGTGCTTCCAGTAGGAGGAAGCCCCTCCTGCTCCTGTTTGGAATTACTCTATCCCCCACTCCAGGGATTCGAGCAAAAGGAACGGAGTTTGCATCGATTATGTATGCATAATTGAGTGGATAGTTTACGGGTAGTGCTGCACAGTCGCCTTTTACGGTCGTTTTTACATGGTTTCCCCGTCTATGTACTTATCTGTACGCTTTTTTGTGGCTACGGAAGCCGGGTTAGTTGCTTCCGCTGTGGCTGTATTAGCCAATGAATTCCCTGCAACGTGAACGCCATCACGTTGAAGACTCTGTGCGTGAATCACGTGAGTCTTTTGTAGTTCTTTGTGTAAAAGAGCTACCTCGTTCCAGAGCTTTTTATGCTTTATTGTGGCACCTGTGTCATCTTTGTAGTCGTTTTCGATCCAACTCTGCAGTTTATTGTTGTAAGAGTTGACGCAAAAATGAGAATCGCACACTATAAGTGTGGGGAATTCGCGTTCTGTATTTTCGAGCGCCATCTTTAAAGATCTGATTTCAGTTCTCTGAACCGAACAGTTTCTTACAGATTCAGTTTTTGTTACTTTCGGTCTGAATTTACCGCACAGCCAACGACCTTTAATGATCGCACATGCTGCATTGTAGGATTTGCTCTCTACGTTGAAATGCTGTACAAAGCTATCTGTATAGATTATACAGGCGTATTGTGGGAGAGGCAGGATTTCGATTGGCAGAGGATATTCTTCTTCATATTCTAAATCATTCAGTTCTTCAAATTGCGGGGCGAAATAGTATTTCACATCTTCCGCTCCTAGAGAATCTATGCACTGTATCCATTTCGGATCCAGTGACACTGTAGGCAGGTTTACTGGGCTGAATAGCGCCTCGAAGGCGGATTCCGCTGTAAGGATATTAATCCGTTTTCCGTGTGCTAGTTCTCGTTCATTTGCTAATGCGATTTGCACTGCGTTCACAGTTCTTTCTGTGTGACTGAATGTTTTTTCTGCTTGTGTGTACAAGTGAGATTTAATTGAAATTGGTACCTTTTCTCCCTCATTAGAGGTTAGGTACGTGAATCCGCATCTTCCTGGGATGACTCGGATTACAAGATCACGTGTGTTGTCACGTGTATCTAATTTAGTTTTTGCTAACATGTCTGTTTGCAGTGATCTCAAAATTTCTGTGTGTTTTTGAGTCCAATTGATTTGTTTTAAATCAGGTTTTATTAGTTCGTAGAGAGGTTTAACCCTCTCTGCGTAATTTAGTATGTAAGTTCTTCCGAAATTCAGAAAACCTAGTATTGATTGTAAATTCTTCAGCGTTTTTGGAGCTTGGAGTACAGCGCACTTCTCTAAGAAGTTGTCCGCTAGGCTTTTCCCTTCGCTTGATAATTCGTACCCTAAAAACAGTACTGTCAGATGGGCAATTCGGGACTTTTTAAAGTTGAATTTGTAACCCTCTGCTGCGAACCCAAGTATAATGGTGTTCACTCTTTTCAAGTGAGTATCCAAGTCGTCGTCTGTGAGATAAATATCATCTACGTAAGACAATGCTTCATCATCATAGATTTGTAGTAACTCTGTTACCCTAGCTGAGAATAGTCCTGGGCTGTTCTTGAACCCCTGTGGGAGTCGACAGAATTTTTTCTGTGACCCAAATGCAGAGAAAGCGGTCAAGTATCTGCTTTCTGGTGCAATGTTTTGACAAAAGAAACCATTAGAAATGTCTAATGTCGTTTTATATTTTTTCCTAACTATGTTATTCATTAGGGCTGCACTATGCGAGTTTTGTACTGCAAAAGTTTTGCAACATGTATTAAGGTGTCTGTAGTCCAAAACTAGACGATATGAATTGTCTGGCTTGGAGACAGGAAACAAAGGATTGTTCATTTGAGAGGTGCATGTTTCAATCACCCCCTGGTACTCAAGTTGATCTAAGATCTCCCTGACCTGTTTTTTAGCTTCTTGCTTTATGGGATACTGCCGTTGGGCAGTTGGTTCACTTTTTAGTTGGATTTTGTGAGGCGGTGAATCCTCATCCCATCCTACATGATTTTTATACAATGCAGGTGCCTGGGCCACTGCCCATTTCCTTGCATATGTGTATTTTTTGTGAATCGGTATGTGATTCGAGAAGGCAGGCATAATTACCTCTTCGCCACGAGGGCACTCCCTGACAAACTCCGGGGGCCAATCTTTTTCAGCTAACAGAATATCATAGCCTTTTGAGAGCTTATCCCAAAACAGACCCTTAATTTTCCTAGTCTTATCACCCTCCATACGCAATGTTATTTCGTATATTTTATGGGGCTCGCTAAGTCTGGCGTCGGCAGTTTCAACCTGAATGTATTCATTCGTGTCCACTGTCTCCAGATGACTCATCAAGATCTTGCGCGCTATACTGATTTCTGCTGCACTGTCCAACATTGTCAATGCCCACTCCCCGTTTTTCAACTGTGTCCTCAGTATTCTCGGCATTGTTGATTACTCTAATACTGGCTACCTTCTTTTTCTGAAATTGAGATTTCTTATTTTGAGCAGGTTCCTTGTCTTTGGACTTGGTGTGCTCTCCTGGGTCTGACCGTCCTCTTCTTTCCGAATTCTGTGGAAAAGATCGAGAGGGACGTGTATCAATACTTTGATATCTATCAGGTTTTTTTATATTATCCCTATTTCTAAGGTTATATCTTTTCTCAGAGGGCTCCCGTTGGGGAGACTGGCGTTCTCGAGTCGGAGTTCTTTCCCTCCGTCGAGGAGACCTTCCTCTGGACTGGAAAACTTTTTCCTTGGGAGTGGATTGTTTATTTCCATCCCAGCTCTTTTTAGGAGTGTTTGAATTATTTTTAATAAATAATTTTTCAGGATTTTCGAGCAGTTGGGGCTTAACTGGTTTTCCACCCAAGCTGTCTCTACCTAATTCTTCATAGCATTTCTCTATGATTTTTGCTAGCTCAACAGGATCTTTTATATCTGTTTCCTTCAACTTCTGGCGAATCGCCACAGACGCTGCTTCCCCTCTAATGTTGGCTAATAATATAGCCGTGACCTGCTTGAAGTCTTTCAGTAATTTCATACCTAGATTTAAAGCGGGTTCTGGACCGAATTCATTTTGAATCTGTTTTAGCACTTCTGGTATTACCGCCATAGACGGAACACCGTGTGTTTTTGTGTAGATGGAAGCAAAGACTGTACCCCAAGTGTCGCAGTCCTCCACGTGTGGTGCGATTCCCATAGGAAGGCAGATGGTCAAGATTCTGTGTTTCTCAATAGGGGTAGTATCAGGAAATACTGCCTCTATTTGAGTGATTTTCTGTGCTAACCAGAAAGGAATTTGTTCCCGTTTTACGGGTGTTTTACCAAGACATGACTGTATGTTCTGTGGTGTAATTTTATTTGTGTTCCCCTGATGAGGGGTCAGCTGTGGTACATTAACAGCTGGCTGGACTGTTGCAGTCCGCATTACATATTGGACTAATTGCCTATGTATTTTTATTAATGTGTTTAGCTGTGCTAACAGCTCTTCTCTAGACATTCTTGCAATGTCAGGATGTGGTGTGTAGCTGGCTAGAACCGGCCACGTGGCTCCTGGTCTACCTAGTGGACCGAGCCTGGTTATGTGATCATTGTGTTTTAGGGCGCCATTAAACCAGAGCAGGTGCTCTTGAAATTTAAGTGGGATTTCAATCTCCTCGAAAGGAGCGTACTCTCCCGGAGGTTCCTCTATTTTATAATAGTGAAACTCTTTTGTTATAGCGTTTACCGCTGGAAAGTTTATCCATGAATAGAATACCTCTGTCTGCCGATACTCGTGAGCCTCTATCACGAAAATTACTGTACCACCCTGAGGTGTCAGTCCGCTTTCTATAAGTTTTGACGTTATAGATTTTCTTGAATGTGCCGGGATGATTATTGCATCCGGGTCTGTGTATTCGGGACCTTGCTGAGTCGCATCTGCTGCGGCCCCAGGGGCTCCGTTTTCTGGCATTGTAAAAATGCGAGGTTTGCAGAGTAGGTCTCCAAGGAGACAAAGATTAGGTGCACAATATTTTGGAACACTGTATCCTTCAACGTTGAATAAACCAGAGCTTTACATAGGAATCTCTTCCTACTAAGGTCGGGCGGATTTTAACCTTTCACCCACTCCAGACGTCTATTGGAGTATTTACGGGAGAAAGGGGTGTGAAATATGCACGACTGAGTTACTCTTTAAGTCTTGCGTTAGTTTATCGCCTTACCAAACGTTAGGGCGCCATGTAGTGTAGTTCCTAGTTTCCCACTAGGCCCTGCGCATTGGAATAACATAAACAGTAGTATCGACGTGGAACTGCTTATATTCCAGGCCTCCACTGACTATGCTAAACTTAATTGGGTTGTGTTACCAACTAGCTCAGAGGTCACTGGAAACTTTCTTCTCTGCATAGGAAGTGATCAGCTTCCTTGGCACAGACAAGAAGGGATTCAGTTTTCCAACAACCGTGCAACATGACAACTTTGCTCCTCAGATCAAGAGTCGATCTCTAGGGTCGTGTGAAACAATAGACACAGATTTCACTCAGTCAGTCTAGTGCAGTTTACTTTCACAGTATGTAGAGAATAGAGAGACGGGCGTTTATCAATAAAGGGTTAACATTTATTGAACAGTCTTTCTTCTCGTACAAGAGAAATGTATTGCCACAATTGCAATAATTGTTATTATAAAAAGTACGTACAGTAAGATAAGGATTGCGAAATAGAACTGTAAAAGCATTGATATGGTTTCTTAGCCATATAATGGTTTAAAAGTAATAAAACATATATACAGTCATATATACATTAGGCTAACATACTCAACTGGTGCTTCTAACTAAGCCTACCCCAGTGTGCCTGACCTAAGCCTAACACGTGAGAAGGGGGAGTAAGTAAGTAGCTTAAGTTAAGTTGGTTTTGCCAAGGTTTGCTTCAAGAATTCTCGTCTAAGGGTTTAGTCAACACCATACCTCTGAATAGAATGATGGAGGATTGGTATCTCCTTCAGGGGTCTCTCTCGATATCCCAGTCACCCGCGAGGGTAAACCGGAAGCGCCGGGACTGGATTTCTCTGCACGAGAAATGCAGCGGCTTCTCTCAGCGCGTCGAGGAAGGAGGGGTGACAGCGTCCGCGGGCAGCTGGGCTGGATGTCTTCGCAGAGGACGGCTGCACGGCTCCTCAAGCGTACTGCACCATAGGTCGCGCTGTAGCGGCGATAATGGTAATCAGCAGCTTCACCACCACAGGATAGCAGGCTGCAGCGACAGAGTGCTAGTTTTTACCAACACAGGGTCATGCAGGCAGCTGGCATCAGCAACAGGCAATGAACTCGCAGTTCGTATCTCTCACATTGCTTAAGGCAACGTTGGTAATATTTATACCTGACAGGTGCCGGGTTTGACGCAAGTTTGCTGGACATAAGACGTCAATTAAAGATGTCACTAGGAAGTGACAGTTATCAGTTGCTCATTAGAGTTCCATTACTAATCAAAACATAGCAAGCGGGGATTTCCAGGTTTGCTAAGTTTTTATCTTGTTGAAGAACTCGGAGTGTTATCTAGGAATATCAGATAGTGACTGCTGCTCTGTCATTGCACTAATTGGTCGCAAAGGAAGTAGCAGAGAGTCATGCTGGAATGTGGCTCTGTTCGTGTGAGGCCAGAGATGACTTTTCAGAAAATCGTACTTGAACGGTTATGCCAATATAGGGAATAAATGGATTTATAGCCGAATAGGGGCATAAGGTCACAGTATCGATCAGGAACCTAGATAAGCACGCAACACCTTGGCGTGAGTCTCCCTTCCACTTTTTGCTGATGTGCCTCCGATGTTTTGCTGGTTTTCCGATACTCAGGGCACTGCGCCACGGCTGACCCGTGCCGCAGTGCAAGTGCTCCCTACTGTAAATTGTACATGCGATTGGTATCCATGATTGGTTCGTTGGATTTACTGTTAGTCCCTAGTAAAGTGCACTAGGAGTGCCGGGGCTTGTAGATGCCAATACTGCTGGTGGGCCTGCAGCGCTGGTTGCGCCACCCACCGAAGCAGCCGTAAAGATGTGTCTGGGAACTGCGACCGCAGAACCCGCGTGCGGTCTCGTACTGTCACGATAGCTGGGCAAGTGCACCCACTTGCCAGCCCCTGAACCTTCCCTTGACTACATATTAGTCACCCCTATGGTAGGCCTGCGGGCAGGGTGCGTTGTAGGTGTAAGGTAGGACAAGCCCTGATGTGTGTGGCATGTCCTAGTAGTGACTTACAACCAAAACCGTATTTCACTATTGAAGGCTACCTGCTCCATTAGGCCAGACTGAGCTGCTGGAATTATTACACCCTATAATCCCCACAGGCTCAAGGAGCATGGTAGCGCGTCGTGTTTAGTATGCCTGAACTCAGGATGATAAAATATTTCTTTTAGTAAAGTTTATTTTAGTATCCTGGGTTTGCAAATGCTACTTTTAGAAAGTTAGCATTTGCTTGCCTAACCATTTCAGCCCGCCTCTGCTGGTATGTGTATCTGACTGTCTGGGACGTGTGAGTGACAGGGCTGGGAGGAGGACAGGTGGTGAATGCGCAGATTACACCTTAGTGGGAGGTAGGAGTGCCTCTTGACTCGAACTGTAGCTGTGCTCTGCCACCACAATGCTGGCTCCACCCTCCTGGGGAGCGACTGATGACTCAGCCGGCACCTGGCCTAGGAAGGGCGAAGCCCCCATCAACAAGGTACTCTGGCCGCCCCTGTCCACACAATGCTGGCTCCACCTCCTGTGGGGCGTCTGATGTGCCTGCCCCTCACACTGAAGGCAGAAGCCGGAGTACACCCACCAGGGTACTCAAGGACTGAGAGTGGCTATGCGAAGGCCCCCCTGGCCGGCGAGAACAAAAGAAATGCCATATAAAAGAAGGAGCCCTGCTCCTTGAAAATTAGATCCTGTTTGGGCTACAGAAGGAACTCTGCCCGACGAGAAGGACCGGGAAGGACAAGGAAGAGTGCTGTCTCTTGCCTGTGTCTGGTGCCTTGCTGCCAAAGGAGAGGAAAAAGGAAAGACTACGAGAATTTTTTTTTCTTTACAAGACTTTGTGCCAAACTCTGCTAAAAGATCTCCGAGGGCTTGCAACTGAACTTGCCCCCTGACCAGCGCCCCAGGACCAGTGGGCGCTACACCCTGAAGAAAGCGACTGCGTGTGCTGCTTATCGCTGCAGTACCGACGGAGGAATCTCCTCCAAGGCAACGACATCCACCTGACCACCGTGACCGGGACCCAAAGCAACAGCGAAAGCAAAGTGAGGACCAGCCGCCGCTGGCCCGAACACCGTGACTGCAACTGCACCGGGAGCCCGAGAGCAAAGCGAAGGGGGACCCGTCCGGTCCGAGCTCTCGAGTTGACTGCGCCACAAGCAGCCAATCCACTTGCAAAGATGGACAGTTGCCCTGTGAGAGTCCCCTAGGTCGGTACCTTGCCCGACAGCCCAGCTGTGAACGCACAGCTGCACCGGCACTTGGCTGGGTACGTCCTGCACTTGAGGACCGTACTGCCACTTGCCGCCACCACGCAGCCGCCGCCTCCAAGGTCGGAGCGGACGACGAGGAGAGGACCCTGCCGCCACAGAACACCGCTGCCCCGGATGACCCGTGAACTGCTCGGCTGAGAGCCGCAACGAACAGCGACCCCGGGAAGGCAACGCGACGTGGGACAGATCCCCTGGAAGCCGCCTGCTCCACAAGAACTTTGTTGAACTGGGCAGAAGGCCCTAAAGAACTCTTATTGCTAGAACAAACTGTGGCAACCTGAACTAAGTAACTTGGAACCGCTATTTGAAAGTCTGATAACTGTATTCACCAGCCTGCTTAAAATCTATATAAAGATATATATTTTTACAGAATACAGTCTGGTCTCATTGTGTGGTGGGTTGGTTGTGACGGTGTAATATTGCAAGTGTTTAACCCTATGTGCCCCAAAGATTAGCCTACGACTGCTTAAGCCACACTACCTAGAGGGTAAGCAGAGGTTGTCTGGAAGGTAACCCTCAGCCCTGACGAGGAAGCGGGAGTCCCTGCTTGTCGCTAGTGTTCCACTGCGCCAACTAGAGTCTCCCCCTTCCTACAAACACCTTCCCTACTGTTGCACACACTGGAGTTGGAATAGTAAATTACACGATTCCAACATCATGCACCCCCTACAGCAAGTCGTTGTAACGCCGACCAGACATCCACTAAACCATTTACTGCTCTTAAATCTACCAGAGACCTAAAAACTTTAGGCTGTCGACCTTGATAATGTTTGATTTCAGCATCCATAGAATCCCTATTTAGATTGATATTAAAATCTCCATTACCCGGATCTCATCAACTGGACGTACGGACCTGTTGCGTTCTCCATCATTTACTGCCCTAGGTTACCTCGGAAAGTCTGTGGATGTACCCACCTACCACTTTCGTTCCCCTTCTGAGGCACAGGGTGCCTAGGTCTCATCCCTTGCTCTTTACCACGTGACTGACTACTGATTTGGCAGTCGCCACCACGACCCTGCTTACCCAATTAGCCTTACAGCCCTGATGAGTCACATCGCCTTCGTGGTGTGACGAAACACGTGTCGGCTGGCTATTATTTTCTGTACTGACCAACAATTGACTTATAAAAGACATCTTCACCCACATGAACCTTAGTGTCTAATCTTTTGAACTCTTGACGTATTTTCCATTATCTTGCCATTTTGCGTCCTGACTGTAGGACCATCGATTTAATCAGCGTGTGCACAGGAGCTGTTCTTCAGCCAAACTTGTCTGCCCTGGCACGAGTAAACGTACTGGCTACAATGAACAGGGTTTTATTGAACAGGAAGTAGTGGCGCTCAGCTCGTATTTCCGTAAGATATTAGAGTGGACACAGATTTGGTATGGTGCTGACAGGGAAGGGGAGACCCTCAAAACCCCTTAATCTGTGCAGGAGAACACAAACACAAGTAACAATAGCAGCTGACCTGCGCACTCATACAATATAGAAAAACACGAATGTGCATATATTCAAAAGCAAAACAACTAATCCAACAATTAAATCTTTATTCTTTTTCTAATTGGTCATCAAGCTCAACACACAGCCAGCCGACACGTGTTTCATCAGAGAAACAGTGTTCTCCGACTCTTTAGGGCTGGAAAATAATACAAGAGATGACCTGAGAACAAGGTATCAAATGACAAGGTCTATCAAGCATATGTCTCCCAGTAGGGGAAAGTCAGACATCACCCAGCACACATGGAAACCATTAAAAATAAATACACAAACCCACTACATTTGGTGCAGTTCAAATGCAAAATTTGTATGAGTCAAATAAATAATTAACACATTTGGACAAATACAGGAATTCAAAATATATACACAAAGGGCAAAGGATGATCAACATTCTAGGAGGGAATTACTACCATTAAAATCCCATGAGTGTATTAGCGACCAGAAATCTAAGTATCAATCGTACTGTGAAACCCGCAAGGCCCTGAAAGTAGTAAGCACTACATATCTAATGACGAGTGAGAAGAAACAAGGATAAGGCAATGAAGTAAAACACTAAGGGGGTACCTCTTTGGCTGAATTCGAGATCAGTGGAATCTAATGTAAATTAGACATGAAGACAAATGGGGTAATTAAAATTATTATTCAATCAGATAATGGGGATAATTGCAACAAGGAAGTCCCCGTCTGAAAGATGGCGACTGGAGCAAAGGTGCCAGTACTTACCGCAAAGTTGGTGATAATTCCAACCCGGTAAGGGTATTTTATTTTGGGTGGAACAGTAATAGGTCCAAAATCAGGGTAACACAGTGGTCAATCCAAAATCAAGTACGGGTTAAAGGGAAAAAAACACAAATGTGGCCTTTTCTCTATCTCCTCGAGCTCTACCTCTTTGAGCGCTCGAGCCTCTAGTGATAGCGAGGTGGAGAGTGGCACTAACCCATTAGTTTCCTCTTTTTTACGGGAGGTACGTACTGTCCGCAGGGGGAACAGAACCCAAGGCATACGGGTAGGGGCAGATCCAAAACCTGCAGAGGCCAAAGGGGTAGACAAAGAAGACTACAGGAAAAAGCTCAGATCAGGCAACGAGAGGAACAAGTAGGAACTTTGGGTAATAATCTACAAGTGATTAATCTCTTGACCAAGGAACTGAACACTGACATGATCTCCCTATTGGGTAAGGGGCTGAGTTACAACCCACGAGAATCGGGTGATTTGTGCAAATTGAAGGTGGACCTGTTTAAATTTGTAAGGGAGCTGAAGTTAAAAAAGTGTTTTGCATGTAATCCTACTGTGAATCAAAGAGTCTCCAATACAGTATTGGGTAATATGTGTGTCCCAAGCATACAAGATATACAGGCTACTAGACTCTTGCTTTCAATCACTGAGGTAGAAGATTCTCCATACACCATGACCCGCCTTCTGGGTGAACTTGACATTGATATTGATTTTTCTATATGTAGTGGTCTTAAGAACAAATCCAAATGGACGTCCACGCGTCCGGGTGGTAATGCCATAGATACGTTTTATAAAAGAGTTCTCCAAGACCTGAATTACCTAGATTGTAATCATAGAAGGTATAGGAATAATATATTTTTTAATGACAACCTTAAAGTAGGGGAACGACAGGCTCTGAGAACTTTGTGCACTGGCAATGACATATTGATTAGAGAGGCGGACAAGGGAGGAAATGTCATAATGAATCAAATGTCAGCGGGCTCGATAAATCTCGCCTCAGTGCCTCTCTAACCATGGGTCCCACGCTGCAACTCTGGGCAATAGCTTGCTTAATCTCCACAACAGCCCTCTCGCTGCCGGGGATGCCTGGCTTCACCTTGGGGATGCCCAATAGGGACCATCTCACAGGGAAAGCCAGGACGGGTTCCCCAGCGGCACACAGCACCAAGAAACCCTGGGGTGAACGTGCGCTCTACAAATTCATACTAACATAACATAAAATAACAAATAAGGCAGACTATAGCAATGAGGCCATATCTCAATTAAATGACTGTACCTGCTATGAAAGGATAGCCCATAATCCAATGGGGTCTCTGTGTACTCTGATTAACAAACACCTGGCAGATTGGCACAAAGAGGGCCTTTTAGATGTTGACGAACTGGCTTACCTCAAACGCTTTAGACCTACTTATCCTTGCCTGTACACTTTGCCAAAAGTTCATAAGCAACAGGATTTCCCACCAGGCCGACCGATTGTATCGGGCATGGGTGACCCAACCGAGAAACTTTCAGAATATGTTGATCTCTTCCTGGGACCATTGGTAGGCAACATGCCCAGCTACTAACAAGACTCGAAACACATATTGAGCCTTCTTGCAGACCTAGATTGGCAGCCAGGAATGTTTTTAGCAACCCTTGACGTGGTGTCACTGTATACCAACATCCAACCAATAGAAGCCATAACACGGATGCTGAATAATAGGCCAGCTGCACAATTGCTACATAATGAAATGCTAATCAAGATGATGCATCTTATTCTGCACAATAATTTCTTTTTGTTTGACAACAAGTGAGATCAGGGGCGTCATAATGGGGTCAAACTTTTAACCCACTCTTGTGCCTGTCTATTTATGGGTTGCCTGGAATATGACTGGATCTGGGGCGACAGGGGAGCACCATGGATTGACCACATAATTTTTGGGGGAAGGTATATTGATGATTGCCTTTTACTGTGGTCTGGCACCCACCTGGAATTAGAACAATTCAGTCACTACCTCTATAGCAATAACTGCGGCATGCAGTTCACCATGGAGTCCAGCAATACGAATATCAATTTTCTAGATATTGAACTATATATCGAAAATGACAAGCTCAACAGCCGTTTATACAGGAAGAGTACGTCCTGCAACTCTATTTTACATGCTGACAGCTGCCTACCAAGCATCAAATACGCTCCATTCCTTATGGCGAGTACGTCAGGGCCAGGCGCAATTGCAGTGATGAGACTGAATTCCAAAAATGCATCAAAGACATGAACACAAGATTTCAAAAAACAGGATATTCAACAACTCAATTGAATCAATCAATTAATCAAAGTACTTGTAAAGCGTGCTACTTACCCGTGAGGGTCTCAAGGCGCTGAAGGGAGGGGGTGCCACTACTGCTCGAAGAGCCAGGTCTTGAGGAGTCTTCTGAAGGCGAGCAGGTCCTGGGTCTGCCCTAGGTGGGAAGGGAGGGTGTTCTAGGTCTTGGCGGCGAGGTAGGAGAAGGATATGCCACCGGAGGTTGTTCGTTGGATGCGGGGGACAGCGGCGAGGGTGAGGCTGGCAGAGCGGAGTTGGCAGGTGGGGGTGTGGAAGCTGAGTCTGCTGTTAAGGTAGGCTGGTCCGGCGTTGTGGAGTGCTTTGTGTGCGTGCGTGAGGAGCTTGAAGGTGTTCCTCTTGTCAACGGGGAGCCAGTGTAGGTCTCTCAGGTGGGAGGTGATGTGGCTGCGGCGGGGGACGTTGACGATCAGTCGAGCGGACTGCAAGTGGATCCCGACGCATGCTGGGTGATGTCTGACTTTCCCCTACTGGGGGACATATGCTTGACAGACCTTGTCATTTGATACCTTGTCCTCAGGTCATCTTTTGTGTCATTTTCCAGTACTGAAGAGTCGGAGAAAACTGTTTCTCTGATGAAACACGTGTCGGCTTGCTGTGTGTTGCGCTTGATGACCAATTAAAGAAAGAAAAATATTTCATCGTTGGATTGGTTGTTTTGCTTTTGAATATATGCACATTTGTGTTTATCTATATTGTATGAGTGCGCAGGTTAGCTGCTACGAGTAAAGGTACTGCCTTCCTTCTGAGCCAATATTGTCACCTCCGTGTACGTGCCCCTTGTGAAGTACAACACACAACCTGATACGTCAATGAGTCTAAAACCTAACGTCTTGGCCCCTCAATATGCATCTCCTGTAGACAAATTATGTCAGCTTTAAGGAATTGCATATCAAGGGCCACCCTGTGTCTTTTAAGCCAAATGTTTAAGCCACAAATATTGATTGTCACAAAACACAGTTAACCTATTATTTATAACTAAAAGGAGATCCAATAGCACATTTAATGTTAATGAAACTTGTTGAGACCACGAATACTCAGGGGTGTCTTGGCGCTATTGACTGCCATAAATTCCTCCTGGTTACTAAGTTCTGAAAAGGCCAGGTTTTCAAACTTCTCCTAAAAATGGTAAGGGAAGCAGCTCCTCTCAGCTCGGCTGTAAGTGTGTTTCACAGCTTTGCAGTACCATAAGAGAGACTCCGGCCGCCCCAACACAATGTGCATATTCTAGGTACCTTCATCAGTCTTATCCCTGAGGACCGCAACAGTCTGTCCGGCTGGTACCAAACAAATAGTTTGAGTGACAGAGGTTCTGTGTCGTTCAAAGCCAGGAACGCTAAACAGAGGGCCTTCAACTCAACTCGTTTGGCCACTGGGAGCCAATGGAATCAGCACATTTCCTTGGTGATGGAATAGTATTTGGGGATATTGCTCAACATTCGTGGAGCTGTATTTTGAATGCATTGAAGCTTTTTAAGAAAATGTTTACACATACCCAAATAGAGACTATTACAATATCTAGTGTATCTTATACTTATCTTCCCACACTCATGCTGTACAACTTGGGTTGTCCACCTCATCCACAACTAAACACCCCCCACTGCAGCCCAACCCCCTCAGACTACCCCCTCCTGAGGTTCCGTGACGGTTCCGTGACTATTTGAACCCGTGTTTTCAATATTGTCGGAAATATCAGCGAACCGCAAATGATCCATTTAGCATATCCTGGTGTTTTCGCTATGCTACGAGCAAGAGCACTCCTGTTATGAACACATTTCTGATCTACCCACGGCATCCATCTTAGATCATGGCCGCCATTTTGTGTTTCCTTGCCCTCACATATGCAATAGCCTCTGATCACTCCACTTTGATTAAGGACACGTAGCCTTAGCCGGAGATTCACCTCTTACATGACACGTGCACCTTAAACCAGATCACGCTGTGGCTGCATGACTCGACAAAGGCTGCCTCCTCTGCCCGAGGCCAGTCCTGCCAAACTGGTCTTCGTGTCCATTGTACCTGATCATGATTAGGCGGCCGAAGCCGGTAGCCTTGCCCATTTACAACCCACAAGCATCCCTTATCCCGCATTCCTATCTTCCACACCTGGCTCTGTTTCTTTCTTTCTGAATCTTTATTAGGGGGAGGTAACGAACTTTACGATGAGGCGGTCCAGGTCCTGAATGCAATATTGACAGGGAATTGTGACAAACTAGTGGGAACCCCTCTTTTCGCAATGTTTGGCCTCAGATATTATCGACGGTTCCTGTGTAACGCCAAATATTTATTGTTTTAGACACAAAGGTTTTGGGAATGTATTACATGTAAAGAATTTGCCCCTAGCATAAAAAACAGTATATAAGGAGCAGCCCTCTTTGTACAAATCGAACAGGCTCCTGGTTACTGCCCGTGTGTAGTATCTATGACTTCTGTGTCCCTGCAGTAATAAATCTTTGGTCTTTGACGCCACCATCGAGAAGCCCGTGTTTCTGTTCATTTGTGCACCAAGGCAGGTGGAACTCCGGGGTCTTTGGGTGTTGTACCCTGACACCTCTGGACGGAACCAAAAAGTCCAGAACTCCAATTGGCGCCCAACGTGGGGCGACGTCATTCGGTACCGGTCCAAAAGCCTGAAGAGTTCGAGAAGCTTCGTGTGAAGATTCCTGAGGGAAGCGCCCCACTTCATCGATCCCGGCATATCGCAAAAGTGGCCCGAAGTTCTCTTCCACGAGGGTTTCCCGTTCAGGACAGCTGCAGTGGGCCGTTGCCTTGACCGTCGCCCTGTCTTGGACCCGAAGAGGTGCAGTCCTTAGTACGGCGAAACGTGACGGGTTTCTCCTTGGTGACGTCTTCAGTGACTCAGTTAAGTATTTAGTGATAGCTAGCTGGTTACTTTTGTGAGGATTGTTAAAAATCCTTGATCGGTTCTTGGTTTGGTTTGGTTTTGTCAGATTATCATTAGTTGTTCTAATTACGATAATCTATTTGGTTTAGTTTGGATATCGATACATCAGTTCGTTTTGGTAGGCCTAAGTTCTTGGTTCTAGTGCACATATTTGTTCCGTGTTTGTTTGTTTTGTGTTCCGGACTGAAAATGGTAAGTCGGAAAATGTTGTCTTGTTTTAGTTGCAACAGTGACTCACGATTGGAGGACTCTTGTCTGGTTCCTCCGATTGGGACTCCCCTATATGATTTATATTGCAAGTATGGCGTGGGTCCTATATCTTATAATGAGATATGGGTCCGTTATTGTAAGAAGGATGGTGTCCTTAGTTGGCCACTGCATGGTAGTTTTGAACCAGAGATTCTCGACAACTTAGAAGCGAAATTGTTTAAGAAGAAAGCCCGGCCGGCAATGTTTGATTCTTTCCGTTATTGGCGAAAAGAATCCAAACAGAGAGAAATGAGAAGGTTGAAGAAAGAACAGAAAGAACAAGAAGAGTTAACTCTAGAGCAAGCGACTAAACAGTTGCAGGCTAACGAGTGTGAGAAGGCTATAGATGTAGCCATTAGAGAGCATAATCTAGCGATTGACAAGTGCTATCCTGCCTTGCCATCGAAAATGGCTAAGATATTGGAGGATTCCGAAAACGATCCTCTGTTATCTTATCTGTTACGGTCACCTCCACCGTATGCACAAGGTGCTACGGCTCCACTCGTCCCGAATGTTCAATTGCCGGTTGCTGGACAACCTGGTGCTCCTGTCCCTCAGAATCAAGTTCCTGTACTTCCTGTGGTGAATGTAAATGTCCCTACAGCTCCTCCTCTTCCTACACTGCCAGCCTCTATACCTACTTCTGTGCCCACTGTTCCTCAAACTATTTTTCTCGATACTCCTACTGTTCCGTTATCTATTCCTACCTCTACTGCATTTTCTACGTCTGCGAGTGTACTAACTCCACTTTCTGTTCGTCGAAGAATCACTGATTCTGTTACTAATATGCTGTCTCCTATATATAAAACTTTGATTAAGACTCCTACTCCTGATTCTGTACAGAGACGGAGTCAGCTTCCAAGTGCTGAGGAACGGGGAGTTTTAGATTCCACGGCTCTCAGATGGATTTCGAAGGGTAGAAGATATAGTACGAGAGATGTGCTAGACACATTTATGCAGTGGGGGGAACCAACACAACGGTACGTCTTTGATGAGATGTGCTCATTGTTACGTGAAGAGATAGAAGAAGACGATGTTGAATCAGATTTGGAAGATTTAATTAGGGTTCAAAAGGAGTTTGCTGCTGGAATGATAGTGGGCGAGAAAATAAAGGAAGCGATGGAACTCATTTTAAGTTTTAGGAATGATCCATCTCTTCGTTCACCGAGAGATTTAGAAAAAGGTAAAATGAAGCTAAGTCGCCAATATCCTATGAGGGAGGTTCCTCCAATTTGGCGCGAAGCAATA
This sequence comes from Lissotriton vulgaris, assembly GCF_964263255.1. NCBI lineage: Eukaryota > Metazoa > Chordata > Amphibia > Caudata > Salamandridae > Lissotriton > Lissotriton vulgaris. The sequence continues at coordinate 404,323,090 of NC_141697.1, read as the reverse complement.
CAACGTGATGATAATGCAGGAATTGCAGCTGCTCCAGCACAGTTCCAACGAGTGTGGATACACATTCCATGGAAGCGAGCAGAAGTGTTAGCGGTGAAACAGGCCTTGCCAGATCCACGTAAGAATCCAGCCGGATATTACAAGGAATTAACACAGACAGTTGAGGCTTGTATAATGAACCTAGCCGACATCGATATGTTGTTTGGTAACGTAGTCCCGCAACCAGTGTGGGCTAAAATTCGTAGAGAGGATCATCAAGCTGCTTTAGGTGGTGATTGGGCAGCTATCACTGCAGCAAATGGTCAACAAATAGGTGGTGCGAAACCCGAACCTTTAATTGCTAATCTGCCAGGTAGAATAATTGATCTAATGAAGACTCTGATGCCAGCACTACGTGTAAATTGGGACAAGTTGTCAGCATGCAGACAGAAGAAAGACGAAAGTGTCTCCGACTTCTTCACGAGGTTCGAAGAGACTTTTGTGGATCATAGTGGTCAGGACATGAGTACAGAAGGAGGACAGAGATTGTTTGTCGATAAATTTGTGCATAATTTGTTACCTGAATTATGCAATAAATTAAAAGACTCAGAAAGTGCGTGGGCTGTATCTACGACAGCGCAAATACTTGCAACTGCGCAGTACTACGAAAATAGAGATAAAGAAGAAAAGGAAAAATCAGAGAAGAAAACGAAAGATTTAAAAACTAAAGTTCTTTTGCAGCAGGCGTATCCGCCTCGCACGAATCAAACTAATACGCAGCAAAACTCATACCAAAGGACAGATTATGGTTCATCAAGACCTCAATATCAATGGAATCAGTGTGCGTACTGTAAGAAAGAGGGTCACTATAAAAATGAATGTCCGATCTTAGCGCAAAATAATGCAGCAGCAGCACAGAGAGGTCGTGGTGGTTTTGTGCAGAATTCTAGAGGTCGAGGGCGAGGCACTATGCCTCCACAAACGAATGATCGTCCCTCCAATCACTTTGATCAACGAAATGGACAATCTACTCAGCAAAATAGATCTCAACAATATCTTGTTGAGGACTATAATGAAGTAGATGAGGGTTATCAACAAAATGGGTACTAGGACAGCCATGGACAGGGAGAGGGAGTAGTATCAGTTCCAGTGGATCAGAGTGGGCCTTATGTCGCAGTAGCAACATCAGGTGTAGTCGAACCGTTTCTGTTGGATACTGGTGCCGCAAAAAGTTCTATCATTCATGCAAAACTCCCTGGCGCACCTTTGTCTGGCTCAACAAATGTTTCCGTAGGTTTTTCAGGCGCCCCTGTTTACAACCCGATATCTGGTCCTTTGTAGCCCTGGGCGAAGAACTACGCTCCGTTCTCGGAGTTTGCGGAGTTTAGGCAACTCCGCGCTCCGCGGAGAACGCGAAGTTGTCAAATACTCCGCAAACTGCTGCGTAGCGTAGTTCTCGCGTGCTCAATAGCATTTTCGCGTGCGCGAGGATGCTTGTCGGTAAGATTGAGTTGCCGAACACGCAGAAACTGCAATCTGGCACAGAATTACTCGCGAACACGTTAGTAGTGACCGGAAATAAGGGGACGCGAGCGGGCGGGACAAACCTCATGGGTAACTTCGCGCGCTACACATCCTGAGCATGCAGGCAATCAATCAATCAATCAATCAATCAGGATATTTGTATAGCGCGCTACTCACCCAGAGGGTCTCAAGGCGCTTGGGGGAGGGGGGTCCGCTACTGCTCGAACAGCCATGTCTTGAGTTGCTTCCTGAAGCAGAGGTGGTCTTGGGTCAGGTGGAGGTGGATGGGAAGGGAGTTCCAAGTCTTGGCTGCCAGGTAGGAGAAGGATCTTCCTCCCATGGTGGATCTTCGGATGCGTGGCACGGCGGCGAGGGCATGGCTGGTCGATCGTAGCTGGCGGGTGGGAGTGTAGAAGGTCAGGCGGTTGTTGAGGTACCTGGGGCCCAGGTCGTGGAGGGCCTTGTGTGCGTGGGTGAGGAGTTGGAACGTGATTCTCTTGCTGACGGGGAGCCAGTGAAGGTCTCTCAGGTGTCCGGAGATGTGGCTGTGTCGGGGGATGTCCAAGATGAGTCGTGCGGAGGCGTTCTGGATGTGTTAGAGTCTTTTCTGGAGTTTGGCTGTGGTTCCGGTATAGAGGGTGTTTCTGTAGTCCAGTCGGCTGGTGACGAGTGCCTGTGTGACCGTCTTCCTGGTTTCGGTGGCGAGCCATCGGAAGATCTTTCAGAGCATGCGTAGGATGTTGAAGCATGATGATGAGACGGCGTTGACTTGTCTGGTTATCGAGAGGGAGGAGTCCAGGATGAAGCCCAGGTTGCGTGCGTGGTCCGTTGGTTTGGGTGCGCTGCCCATGGCAGGGGGCCACCAGGAGTCGTCCCAGGCGGAGGGTGATGATCCAAGGATGAGGACTTCCGTCTTGTCTGAGTTCAGTTTCAGGCGGCTGTTCCTCATCCATTCGACTAAGTCTTTCATCCCTTCGTGTAGGTTGGTTCTGGCGGTTCCTGGGTCGTTGGTGAGGGAGAGGATCAGCTGGGTGTCGTCGGCGTAGGAGATGATGTTGAGGTTGTGTTGGCGTACGATGGCTGCGAGGGGGCTCATGTAGACGTTGAAGAGGGTGGGGCTGAGTGATGATCCTTGTGGTACGCCGCATATGACTTCGGTGGCCTTGGATCTGTACGGGGGGAGGCAGACTCTCTGGGTTCTTCCGGTGAGGAACGTGATGATCCACTCCAGTGCCTTCTCTTGGATTCCGATGTTGCTGAGGCGCTGCACTAGGGTGCGTTGGCAGACCGTATCGAATGCTGCGGAGAGGTCCAGGAGGATGAGGGCTGCTGTTTCCCAGTTGTCGAGCAGGGCGCGGATGTCGTCAGTGGCTGCAATGAGGTCGTTTTCGGTGCTGTGGTTGGCGCGGAAGCCGGACTGCGAGTGGTCGAGGCTGGTTGGGCGAGCGCAATTGCTGATCCACTGTGTGAGGTTGTTGGCTGCTTGGTTGGGGTCCGTTGAGCTGGCGGAAGGGTTCTGGCTCAGTGAAGTGGTGAGCTGGTCGGTGGTGATCTTGTTCCAGTTCCTGCGGGGAACCTGTTGCGGGTGGTGGTGAGTCGTGGTCTTTCTGAAGCTGAAGTGGACGCAGCTGTGGTCTGTCCAGTGGAGTCCGGTGGAGTGGCTGAAGGAGATGTACTTGCTGGAGGAGAAGACTGGGTCAAGCGTGTGTCCGGCGTAGTGGGTGGGGGTGTTCACCAGTTGCATGAGTCCGAGGTTGGCGAGGTTGTCCAGCAGGGTGGTGGTGGTGTTGTCGTTGTTGTTCTCCAGGTGGAAGTTGAGGTCCCCTAGGAGGATGTAGTCAGTGGAGGCAAGGGCGTGCAGGCTGATGAAGTCTGCGATGTCTTCGCTGAATTGTGTGCGAGGTCCTGGGGGTCTGTAGATGAGGGTGCCTCTGAGTGTGGTCTTGGGGTCCGTGTGTATCTGGAAGTGAAGATGTTCGGCGGCTGTGAGGGTGTCATCTGAGTTGGTCGTGATGCGGATGGTGTTCTTGTGGACGATGGCGATGCCTTCTCCTGTCTGGTTGACGCGGTCTCTCCGGGTGATCTTGTATCCGTCCGGGATGGCGACGGCGATGTCGGGTGCTGAGGAGGCGTTCATCCATGTTTCCGTGAGGAAGGCGACGTCTGGAGATGTGGTGTCGAGCAGGTTCCAGAGTTCCACAGCGCTCCGGAAGACAAAAACGGCCCGCGAACGGGTCAAGCAAGCTACTACGCATGTTCGCGGAGTTATGCGTAGTTCGCGGAGTGCAAGTGCATCTTCGCGTAGCTCGCGGAGTGCGGCTACGCGAACTACGCCCAGGCTTAGTCCTTTGTCTATTTCTGTTGGACCGTGCCAATTGAAAGCACCCCTGATTTTGACGACAGGTTGTAATGAAAACCTGCTTGGTTTAGATTTGTTAAAAAGACTATATGCGACATTGTACTGTTCTCCGGAAGGAGTACAGCTTACGTTGGGTAAAAATATCACCTCTCCGATGTATTTGTCAATGGACGCACTCCCGCCGGAGCTACGTTCACTCCCTGAATCTCTTTGGGCGACTGGTCCTAATGATGTAGGTCTCCTAGAAATTCCACCGTATGTAGTAACTTTGAAAGCGAATGTGAAATTTCCAAGAATTCCCCAATATAAAATATCGAGTGAAGGTGAGCGTGCACTTTTATTGATTGTGCAAGATTTGATTAAGAAGGGTGTAGTTGAAGAAACTAGAGGAAATGTCTGTAACAGTCCTGTATTACCGATTCTGAAACGAACTGACCCTACAAAACCTCCAGTATATAGGTTTGTCATAGACCTTAGAGAAGTTAATAAGATTGTAATCCCGCAGTTTCCTGTAGTGCCAGACATTACTGCCTTGTTAACATTGATTCCTGCCACAGCCACATGGTTCTCAGTTATTGACCTAAAGAATGCCTTTTTCAGCATTCCGATAGCCGAAGAAAGTAGGGATATTTTCGGCTTCTGCCTAGGAGGTCGCAGTTTCAGATTTAAACGCGCTCCACAAGGCTATTGTGAAAGTCCATCAATTTACAGTCAAGCTTTAAAAAGTCAGTTAGATTCTTTTGTCCTTCCTCCAGATTCTGCCCTAGTACAGTACGTAGACGATCTTTTAGTGGCTGCCGATGACAAGGAAACTTGCAAAGCAGCTACAATTTCACTATTGCATCATTTGTCTAACTTGAATCACAAAGTGTCTCCTTCGAAAATGCAATACTGCTGCCAAGAAGTGACCTACCTAGGTCACCTCTTGTCAAAGGAGGGAAGGAAGTTGACCCCAGAAAGAATAAAAGCAATTACGCAGATGAGTGTTCCACGCACACAGAGAGAAGTACGTGCCTTCCTAGGTATTACCTCTTACTGTAGGCAGTGGATTCCAAATTTTTCTCTGTTAGCGAAACCGTTGGTAGCTTTGACTGGGAAAAATGTTCCGAGTCCGGTGCCATGGTCTGATGAATGTCAAGAGAGTTTTACTGAATTACGAAAAGCCTTGTGTTCAGCTCCTGTATTGGGTACACCTGATTACAGTAAGCCATTCACGCTCTACGTTCACGAAAGAGAAGGTTGCGCGTTGAGTGTTCTGACACAGAAGTTTGGTGATAAACAACGCCCTTGTGCGTATTTTTCATCAACATTAGATCCGGTAGCCAGAGCGTTACCTAGTTGTTTGAGAGCTACAGCGGCAGCTGCAGCTTCCATTCGACAATCTGCTGGTTTGGTGATGAACAATATGCTAGTGGTCATGGTTCCTCATGCAGTGGATACACTCATGAACCGAACAAAGACACAACACCTTACTAGTGCGAGATTATCTGGTTACGAGTTGACATTACTAGCGAGTCATATTCAGATCAAAAGATGCAATGTATTGAATCCAGCAACATTGTTGCCGACTGATCAAGAGTCGAGTGATTCCGAGCCACATGACTGCTATTTCAAAACGGAGGAAGAGACAAAAGGACGCATCGATTTGAGAGATACTCCCCTATCCGACCCAGATGGTACGCTGTATGTGGACGGGTCATGTTTTAAATTGGAGAATGGTGATGTGACTGCTGCTTACGCGGTAACGACTTTGAAGACGATTGTGGAGACTGCAAGAGTGAGTCAGAATTCTGCCCAAGCTGCAGAATTAATAGCTCTAACAAGAGCGCTGAGGGAAAGAGAGTGAATGTGTTTACAGACAGTCAGTACGCTTTTGGCGTGGCCCATAGTTTTGGCCGGTTGTGGAGAGAAAGTGGTTTCATTACGTCCCATGGGACTAAGATCCAGCATGGTCAGCTAGTTAACGACCTGTTGGAATCTCTAACCTTACCGACTGAAGTTGCGATTGTGAAGTGCAGTGCTCATAAAGCAATCACGGATGATGTTGGTCGGGGGAATGCCTTTGCTGATGAAACTGCTAAACAGACAGCTAGAGACATGATGAGTAGAATGTATGTTGCTACGTCTGCAAGATGGATTGCTGAGTCTGGAATGTGTGAAGACACTATGGAAAGTGTGAAAGAGATTCAGAAAGAAGCGACTGAGGAAGAGAAACGTGTATGGAGAGAAAGTACGGGCAAGTTGGACTCGAATGGATGTTGGATTGATTTGACAGAACAGCAGCGTTGGATGTTGCCCGATGCGTATGTGCTTGCAGTAGTGACGATGGCGCATGGAGTAGCGCATATAAGTTCTAAAGGGATATGTAAGATGTTGGCTCCGGTCTGGAAGAATGAGGGAATCAGTAAGTGTGCAGAAAGAGTGGTGAAAAATTGTATGGTGTGCTTGATGCATAATCCTGGCAAGGGAACTCCAACTCCAGCTGGTCATTTCGCTCCTCCTTCCTGTCCCTTTGAAGTAATTCAGTTAGACTTCATTCACATGGAACGCTGCAACAATTTAAAGTACGTCCTGGTGGTAGTTTGTGCTTTTTCCAGGTGGATAGAAGCATACCCACTAAAGGACAACACTGCCCTATCGACTGCCAAAATTCTTCTCAAGGAATTTTTCCCTAGGTATGGAATGCCACGGATTGTATGGTCAGATAACGGAAGTGAGTTTATAGGGAAAGTTATGCAGAGTGTGTGTGCCGGTTTAGGATTGAAACAGAAATTTCACAGTGCAAACCACCCCCAGTCTGCTGGTTTAGTCGAGGGTTACAATGGCACCCTCAAGCTAAAAATAGCCAAAATACAAGCATCCACAGGTTTGGCCTGGCCAGACGCACTTCCTTTGGCCCTGTTATCAACGAGAGCAACAGTACATTCTAGAATAGGGCTTAGTCCATACGAGATTGTGTTTGGCCGCCCGGCAAATATCTGGGGTGTGCCAAGGCCTAAGCAATTTTGCTCCATTGCATATCCTATGTTGATAGACTACCTTTACGACTTGACTGCTAAATTGAGTCTTATTCATCAACAGGTTTTCGATGCCTTGCCAAAACCTCCGGAGAGTCCAGGGCACCAGCTGAAACCGGGTGACTTCATCGTAATAAAGAACTTCGCGAGGACGAAGAACCTTCAACCAAGATTTGTGGGGCCTTATCAGATCTTACTGGCAACGAGGACAGCCGTACGTGTCGCTGGCCGTAAACACTGGATTCACGCTTCTCACGTAAAGCGTGTTCCATTGCCGCTCCCTTACGACGACTGGGTGAAGAAGGGAATTGGTGCCTCCGAATCTGAAATCACACCGAAGTTCATCTCTTTCAGCGATGCCGAATTGATTACTGACACTTTGAAACCTGACTCTCCTCCTGAAAAAACTCCTTTGAAAATTGAACATTTGTCTCCAGCATCAGAAGAAACTTTGCTATCTGCGAACTTAAACTCTGCAACAGCTGCTAGTGATACACTATTTTCCGATCAGACAGTACCAGCAAAGAAGAGATACAACCTAAGAAGCCATAATATGGACAAATAAAGCAGGCAACTGCATATTGTGATTTTGATATATATATATTGAACTTTTGCCTTTAGCCAGGAAGTTTGCTATTGTTTATTGTTTTTAAAATTGCCTTGCCGTCTGGGTAGCCGTAGGGTCGTGGCTGTGTGCCTAGTTTGAATTTGCAGGGGTCTGACACAAGGTCGATCTTTCTGTTGGTTCTGGGAACTCCCAGGGCTGATAGAGGCATTTTCATCTACGTACACATCATCAGTGGTCGCGAGCGGATTGTAGAAGATGGAGCTTCCTGCGCTGCAACGAGAAAATGTGATTTATGTTCGCAGAAACAGACTTAATAGAATTCTTCATAGCAAATGTTTTCTGATGCAATGTGCCGTTACATTTTTGATTGTTTTAGCAACATTGGTGGGTGGAATCGTCTTTAGCATAAATTTGATTTTTGTGCCAGTTTCTACAGTACCTCCCCTTGATCCTGCTATTTCTACTGTTTCTTCTATACACTCTTTTCACTCGTTTCCGGAACATGAGCAAGCCCGACGCTCAGAATTTACCAACAACACTTTTGTACAGCTCTTACACCAACACCAACTGGTAGTTAACACGACAGACTGTTGGGTGTGTGGCTTGATACCTCACACCATGGATAAAGGTATTCCATATCTGGTTTTGCCTTACAGCTATAATGGATCATTTCAGGCCTTCCAAACCATCTTTGCTTATGCCCTTGAGACCTATCCTCCACGTCCACCGCGTTCCACTAAATATAACTCTGCCAACAAAGCTTTAGTCCAGGGAATTATTGACATGGTCAAGGACGTCAATAATACTCCATCTTACCCTAGAGACGAATTGCGAGTATATTTAAGTTGGAATACTTCAGAGTATCGCCTTAGTTTAGGAGAAAGCAAGCGTAAAAGCTCAACTCCAATCTGGGTCGTACCTCACCGAGGTCAGGTCTGTTTGCAAGGTAATGGGAGAAATCCGAGAGCTCAGCTAGGGAGGAGTGAGTGCGTAGAGACTTATGTGTTTCCGGCTAACTCTTCCCCTGCCTTTCTCACTGCTAGGGGTACCTATTTCATTTGTCGAGACAGAGCTTATACATGGTTGCCTGCCGACTTCTCAGGATCATGTTATATTGCTCGACTATTGCCTCCGACATACACTGCTTCACCTGATTACCACAGAACAAGAGTAGCGAGAGGTGTCTTCAGCAAGGAAGATACCGCTGGTCAGGAAGCTGGAGACTTCTTCAAAGGCTTCCTTCCGTTCTGGGGGCCTATGGCCAATAGTAGAAACATACGTCAGCTAACACGGGTAGTTGAATCTACTATTACCGAAACTGCTGGTGCCCTTAGCAATCTAACAGCTGAGCTTCAGGCGGATAGGCTCATGACGTTGCAGAACCGTATGGTTCTAGACGTTATACTTGCAGATCGAGGTGGGGTATGCAGAATGATCCAATCGAGCTGCTGTGTCTTTATTCCTAATAATGCTCCAACAGTCTATGAGGCGATATCTAAGTTGCACAAGATTTCAGACTCCATACATGTAGACAAGGGAAACTGGTCCTTCATGGAGTGGTTTTGGACTCTGATCTCAGCGTGGGGATGGAAGGTTCTAATGGTCATTGGTGTCATCCTAGTATTCCTATTCTCATGTTGTCTGATTATCCAGTGTGGTCCTGCTCTATGTAGTCTTTGTGCTGCAACTTGTCTCAGAAAACCACCTGCGTTTGGAGAAAAGACACGAGAAAGGATGATGATACAACAGCATGTCACTGACCTGATGAGCATAGAACTAGATTCTGACATAGACTGAGTAATTGCCTATGTAAGGGCAAAAGGAGGGTCTGAGGTTCCGTGACGGTTCCGTGACTATTTGAACCCGTGTTTTCAATATTGTCGGAAATATCAGCGAACCGCAAATGATCCATTTAGCATATCCTGGTGTTTTCGCTATGCTACGAGCAAGAGCACTCCTGTTATGAACACATTTCTGATCTACCCACGGCATCCATCTTAGATCATGGCCGCCATTTTGTGTTTCCTTGCCCTCACATATGCAATAGCCTCTGATCACTCCACTTTGATTAAGGACACGTAGCCTTAGCCGGAGATTCACCTCTTACATGACACGTGCACCTTAAACCAGATCACGTTGTGGCTGCATGACTCGACAAAGGCTGCCTCCTCTGCCCGAGGCCAGTCCTGCCAAACTGGTCTTCGTGTCCATTGTACCTGATCATGATTAGGCGGCCGAAGCCGGTAGCCTTGCCCATTTACAACCCACAAGCATCCCTTATCCCGCTTTCCTATCTTCCACACCTGGCTCTGTTTCTTTCTTTCTGAATCTTTATTAGGGGGAGGTAACGAACTTTACGATGAGGCGGTCCAGGTCCTGAATGCAATATTGACAGGGAATTGTGACAAACTAGTGGGAACCCCTCTTTTCGCAATGTTTTGCCTCAGATATTATCGACGGTTCCTGTGTAACGCCAAATATTTATTGTTTTAGACACAAAGGTTTTGGGAATGTATTACATGTAAAGAATTTGCCCCTAGCATAAAAAACAGTATATAAGGAGCAGCCCTCTTTGTACAAATCGAACAGGCTCCTGGTTACTGCCCGTGTGTAGTATCTATGACTTCTGTGTCCCTGCAGTAATAAATCTTTGGTCTTTGACGCCACCATCGAGAAGCCCGTGTTTCTGTTCATTTGTGCACCAAGGCAGGTGGAACTCCGGGGTCTTTGGGTGTTGTACCCTGACACCTCTGGACGGAACCAAAAAGTCCAGAACTCCACTCCAAACCACCCCACTATAAACGAGTAAACAGGTCAACCCTGTTGATGCCACCCACTACCACACTGCTCTTATACCCCTGGGCTCCGACCACCATAAGAAGCCGTAAAGAAATATGGTGAGGAAATACCAAAATAGCAGATTTCAGCTCACCCTTTTTAACTACTAAGGCCTCAGATCATTTTATACTTTACCCGGCAAAGAGAACAAATTCAGCAGATCACACAATCAAAAAACTTGAAAATTGGCCTGCAGTATACACAGTCTTTCTCTTGTAATCAGCCCTGCCTGGAGCCCCTGGTGATCTCCTTCAGGTACTCTTGTGCCTTGATCTTAGAAGTAAAGTTCCGTACCCTTCATTTAAAAATAACCTTGAGATGTGCCCGATTCAGCAAAAATACCTCCCACCCGACTCCTTAAAAAGGTGAAAACAACTGGTGTGAACGCAGCCTCCTTTCTACTATGGTGCTTCAGAAATCTAGACAGATGAAGAAAGTGTGGCCTTCATATGTGCACTTAGCTTCTGGACTTGCCTTATCAGGTATGGCATGTTGAGGGATGAAGTTGCCAAAGAAAACCAGGATTGACCCTCATCTCTCATGTTACTCTATTACCCGATTTTTCCTGACCATCAGCGGGAACCGATGGATATGTTGCACCTCAGATTTCCAGTCCTACTGTGAGAGATCGGGAAAAGCTCCCTTAAGCAAACCCACCATAAATGATTTGATGTATTTTCCCTCAATATTTTTGGTAAGGTCTAAAAACCTTAAGTTGTTCCGGCACTGACGGGTTTTCAACCTGTTAGAGTTTCCACATTACATCAGTTATTTAAGACTCCCGTGCCTCCTTATGCTTCTGGAACTTTCCAACTTCCACCATTAGAGCCCTAGTTTGTTCTTCCACCAGGGTGACTCTCTCTACCATTTCTGAGCAGACCTTACTAACTTTCCGAATTGACCGCTGCACATTCTTGAAGACCAGGAGAGCCCAATGATTCTCTATCATATCCTTGTGTCCCTTTGCATTTGTTTTAGGGTAGAATATAAAAGCTCAATAGAGGGAATGTCCGCAGGCCCTGGGCTACAACCAGCCCCGACTTGAGATGTGCTGCCTGCTCCCCGCTATACTTATTGTATACCTGCCGGGTCAAGGAGTAAACCTATTTAACTTGCAAACAATACTTATGTCTGAGTCATGTCCAGATGCTGTCCCTGGTTTTCTCTCATCGTTTCTTTCCCCCCTGAATTCAGCACTCATTTCTGCATGGATGATTTACCATAGATTCCTCCGGGACTGCCCCTTGAGGCTCCAGAGCCAGAATCCTCATCAGTTAACCCAGCACTTAACACAGAAAGTTCAAAATCATCTATGAGAAAGAAAAATGTCCCTAAACTTGAGGGACCCCCAAATCTATACTGATCTTAGGCCCCGGCAATCTTATCCCAGAGGGTGAGGATGAAGGTGGAAGTACTAAATTTACATCTGCCATTTTGGAAAACCCTGAGGTCCCACTTTTTCAGTGTACCCAAGCTCAAATCTCGTCCTTCATTTGGCGCTGCCACCAAGTTGCCCTGTATATTTTGACTTGCCCTAAAAACAAGCTATCATACTCCTTTCAAGCGGCAACATTGTATCAATGTTCAAGGCTGCCAGGAAAACACTGGTTTGTGCGCCAGCTTGTCCGAGGACTGCAGGAGAAAAGACTGACTCTGGGCCATTGGAGATTTGCCTTGAGCCTGAGGCAGCCGACGAGATCTCTGCGATTGTGGGTTTCTTGGGACTGCCCAGGTCCCCACTGTCCTTCTGTGCCAACTGTTTAGGACTCTCCCCCTCCAATCCTTTGGCCGCCGCAGGAGCAGCCCGGTCTCTGTTTTCCTGGCATCCAGATGGCAGCGGGGGTGATCCAATGAGCGACCTGATATCGGAGCCTGGATTTCCTTCACAGACTTGTTTGCTTTCTGCAGCATTTTTGGTGAGAGAGGATGCTCAAACCTCTGGTGTAGGGTGCCAAAAACACTGCTGGCCAGCTGCAGAACGACTAAGACCACAACTCGTGATTTACGGGACGATGTGTTGCTCCTAACTTAAGCCTAATTTGTATTAAGTTTGAGAGGTAAGCCACATCCGATGTTTCTCCCAGTTTTTTTTCTGCTAGATACCGATTTCTTCGCCATCATGCTGCCGTTAGGGCTTGGACTGGAGCCACGAGGGTCCCTTAGCGCTGCATTCAAGAAGATGCCATCTTGCTCCCTTCCACCTTCATGCTGTTAAGCAGCATGAGTGAAGCATCTCGATTGACTGGAAATGGCTGCCTAAGCGTTCAGAAGAGACCCGGAGGCCTGTGCCTGATCTCCAATATAGCTGTCTAAAACAGCTGAGTTGGAGAGTTTGAATTGCTCATGTCAGTTTGCCCGTAGCAAGGTAGCAAGCTAAACCTACATGTGCAATTCATACTGAAGTGGCCACTTGTCACTGCTGCCAATCAGCTACAATGACGCACTGGCCCTCCCTAACCTCTCTGTTGAGCAGAAAGCTGAAAAATTAAAATAATAATAAAATCCTTTTATTACCATTTATTGTTCCAGTTTTTTTCACAGCAGTGTGGGGTGCGGCGCTCCTCAGCTCACATGGAGGAATTTCTGTTGCATGAACATGGAACCCGGATTCACTTTAGGGTGATGATTCCAGAAGCTGGGCAAGAATTCGTTGATCATTTCACATTTTGATGCTAGAGCTCTAAGTGTGCTAATTTCAAAGATATGTGCCATCACTTGGGTATGGCACATATTGGGCTTGGGTATGTTTTATCAGGTGGGCCAACAACCTTCTCCATAACCGATCATTTATTCAAAAGTCCTCTCACCTTTATGGTCCAAACTAGACTTATATCTGCAAACGATTAACCCACCTTGAATCACATCAGGAGAATCTTTTGTACAATCTAAGAATTCAGCAGGTATCTCCCTACTCCCTACTCTGTCCCTCTTCTTCTTAACCCCCTCTTCTCTATCCCCTTCCCCTCATAAATAGCCTTTTTCTATGATATCCTAAATACACACTAGCATTGCTCTCCGATACCTGCTCTAGATAAGCTTCTATTCACTATTTTGCATGCAAATGTTGCTACAACCCAGAATGTATTTTCAATTGCATTGTAACCTTAGTATATTAGCTAATACATGTTGCATTTCGTTCTATGGAAAAACAAAACTCAATACAATAGCATTGAAATACAAAATGATGAAGATGGCCACTGCTTAGCTTTCGAAATTTAGAGATGGACATGAAATGTTACAGGAGCATGGCCTGGTAACATGAAGATGATAATGGAGGTGTAGGATGAAGGACAGCAGCCGAGCAGAGAAGGACAAAAAGAACATGAGATTGACTCTAGAGGGCATCCAAAAGTCAGGAAGAGGTTAGAACTTGCTGCAGAAGATGCTTGTGGCATATAGGGGACAATATGCCCATGCGCAGGTACCCTTAGATTGTTCAATCCTCTACTGATTATGCCACCAGACACCACTTGGACAGACTTGTGTCATCCTCTATGCTGTTGTCATCCACTGGACCAACAGATACCCCGGAAATTCAAGTCTCAATGGCCTGAGGTGTCTCATACTGATGTACACGTTACAATAAACCCTGTCCACAATACTCAAGGATTGGACTAGCATTCACCCACAGAGGGCATGTCTCGTCTCACAATGTATACAAATGTGCAGTCCAAAGCACAAACCCAATGGCATGAAAGAAATGTTCTCCTTACTCTAGAGCCAAACATTACATACCAATATGTCAAGTGATGGTGAAGAAGAATATGTCATTAGATTAAGTTCGAGAAAAAGTTTATTGAAATATTTCTAGGGTTATACATACAATACTAGTGACAAGCAATGACTAGATTGTCTCAAGAAGCGTAGCTGGGTATAATGTGGTCAAAATGAAAAAGAAAGATAGAGTAGTGAAGAAGTCCTGGGGCAGATGAAGGCCTAACAAGAAAATTGTGGAATACAGTTATGATAGCCGAATTTCCACATTCTTAGGACAGATAGTGGAAAGGGGGAAGTTCTCAAGTTTCTGCCATCGAATATGGAGAACGTTATTTTGGTATGTTAAGGTATATATAGTGCGCCCATTTACCCCCAAAGGGGTATCATGGCCCAACAGGCCATTCCAAAGTATTCTTTAATGAAGAGCGAAATGCAGTTGCAAATGAAATTGTGCTTTCAAAGAAGAGGCACAGGAGCAGCCTGAGGAAGGCTATGCATGCCAAGGAGCAAAGTCACAAATGAGTGACTCAGGTCAAAGGTTTGGTGATTCACAGCATCTGGAAAAAACATCTACATTGATCCCAGCCTACTGAGGCTTGGCAATTTATGACGCCTAGACCCAACACTGTCACTATCTCTTTGCACCCCCAGCACAAGCACGTCACAATCTAAGGAGGATATTTACAAGCCCCTTGTGCCACCATTGCATCATTTTTTTTGACGCAATAGTGCTGCAAACAAAGCGGCCAATTTACAATATGACACATCCAGGGAGATGCGTCACGTTGTAAAGCCCTGCGTCACATTATACCTGCATCAGGTGTAATGTATGCAGGGTGGGTGTTCCCACCCAAAAAGCCATGTAGAACTGACACAGTGAAATGTACATTTCACTCCGTCACTCTAAGCCTTCACTGCGTCTAAATCCCTACGCCTGCTCAGACCAGGTGTAAGGAATGACGCAGGGGTTTTTGAATGGGATTCAGCTATCTCTGTGGTGCATTGCTGAACTTGCATCACTTTCAGGAGCAACTCCAGCAATGCGTTGTTTTGGAACAACAGGGGTCGTATTACAGATAACTGCATCAGCCCTAATTAACGCTATGCGCCAGAGAATGCCCCCGACGGCATTACGGAGGATCAGTTTGTAATGCCGTTGTGATGTTGGCGCAGACTTTGAACTCTGTGTTTATGTGCGTTTGCATCTGTGCACATATTGTATTAGTGCACAGACGCAAACGCACATAAACACAGACATACTCAGGCACACAGCGACAATTAGCACTGGCGCAGTTATCTGTAATACGGCCGCTAATGCGTCAGAATTTCGGACACATCTATTAATCTTTGCGCCATGGAGCACTGTATTGTAAATACAGCGCATCCATGGTGGCGCAAGGACATTTGCTGCTGGCGCAAGGAAACTGACGCATCTATGCCGATGCGTCAGTTCCTTGTAAATCTGCCCCTAAGTCCTTTATGTTTAGCAGATGGCTAGATATTGATGCGCCACACTACTATGCTGTTTTTACAATTTGGTTACAGCTAACGTTTAGGTAAAGTCACAATAGAAGACTTCATTATCAATTTCTAATCTACTTTAAATCCCGAATAGATCTGATAGATCCCATTGAGTAAGAAGTCTTGGTAGATCGATGCTCCCTGTTTAGATGTGAGTCCTGTGTTTTTCAGGTTTCGCTTTGGGTACTCTCTCCTTTTCAGAGTGGCAGGCAGCACAGATGTCTTTGTGCCTTTTGCACAATCGAGAAATAAATATATTTCATTTCCTCCTTCCAATTGTCTGACTATATAAGCAAATGCTCCTGAAACCCAATCATGTTAAGAGTTCTTGTTATAAATAAAAAGGATGGTTTGTAAAAGCACGAATAATGTGAGTATAAAAGAAGTACCACCAATTAAATTTAGCCAGCAGGAGATTTTGGAAAAAAGTGCCCGTCTCGATTGTTTCTGTTGTATTTTGCATGTTTCTTAAGAGTGTGGTAGTCTATTTATGTGTATGTAAGTTTTCTTTCCACGGAATTCAAAAATTGTGCTGGTGATTCTGTTTTTGCAAGTGACGTTTTTCTTCTATGACGTACACGATGCACTTTTGTACTATATGTTGTTGTAGGATGAGTTAAAATGGTTGTATAATAGTTTTCTTATATTTTTTTATGGGTATGTGTAAAGATGCACTTTCTTCCCCCAATAACTCGCGGAGTCAGGTCTCTGTAATACTCTGTTTATTCAAGTCGTAAGATACAAGGAGCGCTAAGCATGTCCTCTCTCCAGCCAGCTCGCGCGCTAATCCACGCTGCGCACGCCGCCTCCCTACGTCACCGCACGTCACGTGGCTGCGTGACGTGCAACGTTAGAGCGTTCACTACATATCTCCCCTTTTTCCCAACGAACTATATGTACAAGTCCTGACTCATGTCATAGTCTCTGAACCTCGCAGGCTGAACCACCGCCCTGCCCCTTCTCGTCAGTCTTACCGGGGACGTGGCAGTTGTCGCTTCATTTTCATTACCACTTCCTAGCGCAGCCGCACTAGGCTCACTCCGGCTTCTATCCTCTTCACTCAGCTGCTCCCCACTCGCTTCTTGGTCCTCTTGCCTTGTCTCACCAATGTCCAGATCCTCTCCCCCATACTCACAGGGGTTATCGCTGCTGTTCTCACCATCTCCACCATTTCTGTTGCCTCTCCAGCAGAGTATTTTGTTGCACCTGGCCATGCGGTCCTGCGACCACACGTTACCGTCGCTCAGCAAGGCCGCCCTGCCTTTGACTTCCACTACCTGCAGGGGCTTGCTGTACTTGCTTTCTCCCTTTTTCTGCAATGTGGCCAGTCTTACTCTCACCCATTCTCCTTTTTCTAAAACTGTGTCCTTTACATTCTTCCGCACATCATAGTGTTTGGTGTACACCGCTTGGGCTCTCTCCAGATTGGCCTGCACCACCGCCGGTGACCACTCACTCTTGATGACTCTTTCTTTCCATATTCTGTTGTCCTGAGTGAAAGGCTCACGGCCTCTGAGAATCTGGAAGGGACTATAGCCGGTGCTCGTGGGTGTTATCCTATATGCCCATACCATGTGCCAGATCTCTGCTTCCCAGTCTTTGTTGTCTGAGATCGCTGCCTGTATCGAACCCATCACTACTCTATTGAAGCGTTCCACCAGGCCATTACCCGCAGGATGGTATATGGATGTGTGTTTTGCCATGATGCCATTTCTCTGCATGAACTGGGACCATTTTTCAGAACGGAATTGGGGCCCATTGTCACTGAGAACACACTTTGGGATGCCCTCTCTCACAAAAGTTTCAGCCATGAAGCTCACTATCATCTCCGTGTCCATGGTTTCTTCAATCCTCAACTCCGGCCATTTGGAATATCGATCCACCATTACACAGATGTACTTCTGTATTCCTTGGGCATTTAACACTGGACCCAAAATGTCTATGGACAGTTCCTCCCACGGATTCTTCGGAGGATCGAATTTCCCTAGGGCTGGGCGCAACGGTTTGAGTGTTTTGTCCGCGCCCTGGCACCTCGGGCATTCCCTAACGTGTCTTTCCGCTCTTATGTCCATTCCCGGCCACCAATAATTCTGCTTGGCCCTTAGTTTCAACTTCCCCGCTCCCAGGTGGCCCTCGTGCAACATGTCCATCAACAGGGGAATCATCTTTGCCGGAGGTATGACTCTCTCTCCTCTGTATACGAAGATGCCTTGGTCATCCATTGATAGTTCCTCTCTAACTTCGAAATATGGAATGAGGCCTCGCCCTGTCTTGTTTTTGTCCGGCCAACCCCTTACTATATGGGCTTTCACTTCTTCCAGGACGGGGTCTTCCTCATACGCTAGTTTCCATTCCTGCCTGCTTATGGTCGTTTCTTGGTCTTCAGTGAGTGCGACCCACTCTTCCGCCGCCTCACTGCGTTCTGTGCTGGGCTCCATTGCTGCCGCCCTGCTCAGGTAATCAGCCACTTGGTTCTTATTCCCTGGGATATGTTCCACATCGTATCGGAACTCCATTAGTTTGAGTGACATTTTTGAGATCCTCGGCGTTGCGTCCGCATGTCCACTGGATGTGAGTATCTTGAGCAGTGGCTTGTGGTCCGTTCTCAATCGGAACCTGGTGCCCCACAGAAATTGCCGGAACCGAGACATGGCCCACACTACTGCCAACATTTCTTTTTCGACCACACTGTACTTTTTCTCGGTGTCGTTCAGGGTGCGGGACGCAAAGCATATGGTTTCCACTCTCCCTTGGCCACGGTCCTGCATGAGGACTGCTCCCAGTCCTTTGTCGCTGGCATCCGTTGTGAGTATTGTACTTCCTTGGGGGTCGAATCCTTGTAGTGGAACAGCCCCTGCCACCTCTCTTTTTACCTTCTCAAATTCTTGCTGGGCTTCTTCCGACCACCGGAATTCGCTGTTTTCTCTTGTTAGCAGTCTCATATGATGGGTCTTCGAGGCGAAGTGTTCTATGAACTTCCCGTACTACTCTGCCATCCCCAGGAAGGATCGGACCTCCTCCTTGCTGGCCGGTGGGGGTGCGTCGCAGATCGCTTTAACATTTTCGCTTTTGGGGGTTACTCCTCGTGCGCTTATCTCATGGCCCAAGTACGTCACCTTTTCCATTCCTATGCGGCACTTAGCCCATTCTGCCGTGAGGCCCTTCCTTTCCAGGATTCCCAATACCACATCCAGTTTCTTGTCATGGTCGGCTCTGTCACGACCCATCACCAAGATATCGTCCTGGAAGTATTGGGCCCCTTGAATGTCCTTGAACAACAGGCCCTTTTCTGGCGGTTTCCGTGCTTGGTGTTCTTTGTGGTGCTCTTCATTGTCCACTTTGTTCACTACACCGCTGGGCACACCCTCTTTCTTCGTGGCCGCTGCACACCTTCGCGCCAGTTCGGCTCTCTTGACTATCACAAGTACGTCCTTGAGCGAGGTGTCTCCTGCAGCCCATAGTTTGTGCTGTACGTTCGTGCACGTGGTGTGCATCACCACTTGGTCTTTTATAAATTCACTTTCCCAGTTGGCGTACTTGCATGAGGACGCCAGTTTCCTCAACGCCGCCACATACTCTTCCACGGTTTCCCCTGGTCGTTGTTTCCTTTGTTGGAAGTTAAACCTGTCCACTGAGACACATACCGATGGTTTGAAGTGTTCCTCCAGG
This sequence comes from Lissotriton vulgaris, assembly GCF_964263255.1. Lineage (NCBI taxonomy): Eukaryota > Metazoa > Chordata > Amphibia > Caudata > Salamandridae > Lissotriton > Lissotriton vulgaris. Next base: position 404,303,898 of record NC_141697.1, on the reverse strand, counting down.
TCTTCCATTGCGTGTGCGTACACATCGTCGTCATCCGCCTCTCTCTTCTTAGGAATCAAGCTTTTGTAGATCCTCAGGCCTTCCGGGCCCAGGTTTAGCAGCAGGATGCGTTTCTTTCTCGGTGGCTTGAATTTCTCCTCACTTTCGTCTTCCAGTACTTCTATGAAATTATCTATGTACTCCTTCCAGTCCTCCCATTTCATAAGCGGTTCCCCTGGTCTGGGAAGGAACTGGACTGGTGCTATCGCAAATCCCGCTTGCGCGCTCATCTTCTCGCCCTTGGATGTGGGCGGCGCACTTTCCAGGCTTCTCGGGCTCCCCGGCGCGCTGTTTTGTTCCTCCTCACTTAGTAAGAGTGGAGGGCTGCTCCTTTCAGCCCCTTCCCGCTCAGGTGGGGTAGCCAGTGCGGTTACCTGTGGGCCTAGATCGTGACTGGCTTCCTGCTTAGTTGTGTCGCAGTTCCCAACAGGTTGCTCGCTGTGCGCCTGCGGTGCTCTGTTCCACGTGCTGTTGGCCGCGTTGCGCTCCTTGTGGTGCCCGGTCAGGGTGTGGTCGCTGTCCGTTCCCTCGGGCCCTCCTTGCTCTCCGCTCCGCGACTCCGCTCCGTTCCGCCATTCTTCACGTAGTCCACGTCGTGGGGGTCGTGGGTCGCAAATCCCACCCTCGTCGCCACTGTAAAGATGCACTTTCTTCCCCCAATAACTCTCGGAGTCAGGTCTCTGTAATACTCTGTTTATTCAAGTCGTATGATACAAGGAGCGCTAAGCATGTCCTCTCTCCAGCCAGCTCGCGCGCTAATCCACGCTGCGCACGCCGCCTCCCTACGTCACCGCACGTCACGTGGCTGCGTGACGTGCAACGTTAGAGCGTTCACTACAGTATGATTTTATTAGAAATTACTTGTCCTACTACTTCTTTGATTATCATCATTATCTGATTTCAGTCCTGACGTGCACACAACCTTTCTGGGTACAATCCACATTCTATGCCCTCAATTATATGTGCCTGAACTTCCTGCAAAAACAGTTTAAGACAGCACTATATTGAAACGCTGTCAAACTGCATTGAAGTGTTTCTTCTATCCAATGATCCCATAATTATGCCATGCAAACTTCCACTTACAACAGATAAAGGGCCTATAAAACAGCAGCATTTTCCAATCTGGAACCTCCATTCATTTGTATTTCTGTGCCCATTCTGCTGCCGTGCTCAGAACATTTGTGTTCACACTAAGGTTGAGGAAATAAAGGCAATCTTATCTTATTTCACCACTGCGGATGAGAAGGTCCTTGAGAATATTATTGATCTATAAAGAGAAGGGGAAGCTGCTGGGAAGCAACACCAGAGGATTCTATTCCAAGCAAATACAATGAGTACAATGAAGTGCTGCGGTGTGGGATTGGAAGATGAACAGCTTTTGGGGTTTGACATTTCTAGGACACCTCTAAGCGACTGTCCTAACTCAAACTGTCCGCCCTGCCCCACTGTGCCACATCTGTGTGTCCTGGTGGCCATCTAACCCCACATTTGATGCTTAGTAGAATCTCAACTTCCACAATATGGTAAAGGTAAGCATGTATAAATAAATAGAGATTTACAGTTCTTACATCCATACCTACCTACCTTCAAATGATATAAATTGCAATAATACATATAAGTTGAGTTAAGAAGAACACTACCTGCATATACGTGCCTTCACAATGTCGTGGTAGTCATTATTGGTATAGTACTAAAGCAGCACGGTTTTTAATACGTGATATTATGGTGGAATACTGCCTCCCTCAGGCAGGTGAACTATATTCAACTCTCCAGCCAGTTACCCTGTTCAGAATACTTTTGGGTGTCCTTACTCACACATTTACTTTATTAATATCACACTTCCTGTTAATATTTATTGCACCGCACTACTAAAAATAAACCAGCTCCATTTACTAAATTAGGCCCAGCAACGTGTGTGTGCCTCATGACACTGCCAGTTGCAAAAAAACAGCGTTTGCGACCACAAAATAGATGCGTCATCTGTATAACATAGTTTTGCATCGCAGAATAGGAATTTGCAAAATTGGGAATACCTATTTTGCATGGCCTGAAATCTGCGAATTTTCACTGTGAAATCGCAATCTGTGATACGCATTTTGCGAAAATCTCACATAGAGTAATTGCAATTTGAGAATTCGCAAATCAATGTATGATAGAATCGCGAATTGTGAATCTGTGAGTTTCTCAATTTTACACATGGATTTTATCACCAACTCAAAGCAGGTGGTAGCCAGGTACAATCTATTTAAACAAGCCCACAATGCAACATGGACTTCCACAATGGCAGCGCTGTATGTGCTGCCAGGAGGATGCGAATTTGGGCTGCATCACAGAAAAGGAGGCAACAGGAATGGATCTTCAGAGAGCGCATCGCTCTGTTCCAGCAGACTTATGAGGAGATCCATGAGTATAGGCTAGACTCAGCCACCATCATGGACCTGATAGGGGAGCTTAAACCCCTGATGGAACACCCAACACGCAGGACCCAAACCATTCCAGCCCATGTGCAGGTCCTGTTGTCACTGCACTTACAGTCTTCAGGGAGTTTCAAGGGATGAGAGCAACAGCAGGTGGGGTCTCCCAGAGTTGCCTGTTGCACTCCTTCCATGCATTCCTGGATGCAATGGTACAGAGGCTACATCATCACATCCAATTCCCCAGCACACAGCAGGCATTACAGCAAACAAAATAGGACGACTACCAGATTGCACAATTCCCCCACGTAATAGGCTGCATAGATTGGAACCCAAATAGCCCTCTCACCCCCTTTGAACAATGATTATGTATTCAGGAACCGCAAATCTTACAATTCACTAAACATACAGGTCATCTGCAATGCCAAATATATCATCAACAATATTTTAGCTAAATACCCGTGTGGTACACACGACTTATTTATCTTTAGATATAGTGGGATATACAGATATCTCATTGCTGGAGAGATTGGTGAGGGCTACCTGCCAGGCAATTCATGTCTAACATTCGAACATACAGTTAATGTCTGGAGTGGGAGGACAGTGATTTACCTCATGTCTTTCATCTTGTAGGTGACAGTGCATATGCAGTGCAGGACTTCATCCGAACGCTATACCTCAATCCAGCCAATGCAGGGGAGAGGACATTTAATCGTGCACACAAATCTATGTGCTCTGTAATTGAGCAGACATTTGGGATAATGAAGAGTCGGTTCCGTTGCCTACATAAAAGCGGAGGAGCACTACAATACAGCCCAGAGACCAGCTGCAAGATTTTGGCTACCTGTGCCATGCTCCACAACAAAGGTTACGGAAAAAGACATTCCAGTAGAACTTACTGATACAGATGCATCTGAGGAAGAGGGCCCAGGTCCCCCTTGCAGACCAGCAAGTGGTGTTGGGGCAGCTGCTGGACGACAGAGATGTGATGAGATCACACAAAACTATTTCTAGGTGAGAAATGATGAGATAATGCAAAGGATATTTTTGTGGACAACTGTGCTTATTCAATCCTTTACCAGCAGGATAATTTTTGTAACACAGCCTGACAGACACATCAGGACTGTCACAAGATTTTGCACATGTTATGGCTACAGTGGAGGTACGTAGGCGAAACACAAGTCCATATGCAATGGGTTGCTACACCGATTGGCTTTCCTCAGTGGTGGCAGTTAATTTTTTACGGGAACAGTGTGCTGGCGCACGCTCAGGGTGCAGACTGCTCTCCCTTGACTCACCAGGTGTCGTGCCCTGTCTCCCACTGCACCATCTGGTTTCGGGAACTGGTGGGGTGATGCTGTTCCTGCTTGACAGCTCCTTGCTATCCCCTGAGCCCAAGTGTCCTGTGCCATCTGTGGTAGCTGTCTGCAGCTGATCCACAGTGGTCGTCACCTGCACGAAGCCTTTGGCCACATCCTGGCTGCAGTGGGCCATCTCAACTTGCATGCTCACTGAGTGGCGTGACAGCAGGGACGTGGCAGTACACAGGCGGTTGACCGCCTTGCTGTAGGTGTCGAAACAGCTGTAGAGACGTTGTCTCCCCCTGTGTCTGGCTGCCTGCTCTTTCTTCATTGTGGCACACAGTTCTTTGATTGTGCCAGTCATTTCCCTGATGCCCTCCCTCATGTCACTAAAGTTGTGGTTGCCTGAGACCAGCTGCCGGTGTATTGACCGCATTGATCTTGTTTGCAGGCGCTGTATCTTTACCATGCTGCCTTCCAGTCCAGCAAACAATGGTGTTCCTCATTATCAGTAGCGCTGGTGCTCGCCTTTGGCCTGTATCTCACAAATGTTTCCTCCCTATGGTGCAGAGTGGGCTGGTCCTGTACCTGTGCTGCATGTTTGCCTTGGTCAGGCTGGGCATCATTCTCCACTATGGACTGTGTTTCTGCCTCTAACAGTGGAAGCACAATGTTACGCTGTCTTGGTGGGACAGGTATTGTTAGTGTTGTTTCATCGGTGTCCTCCTGCCATGCCTTTCAGGTGGTACTGTGAATAACAAGGCACATTTTAATATTGTTTTCTGCTCAGCATTGTTCACTGAATCAAGTTTTCTGATTTTGTATTAGCTAAGTGCTGTCTAGCATTTTTTGGCTTTACTGATTTACTCATACTGCTTCTACATTGCTGTGTCTCATTGCTCCACTCTATGATACATGCGACTACATCTCCCATGACGCATTGCTGGGTGTGCTGGAAATAGTGTACTGGAGTAGCATATGGAGAAAAAAGAAAAACCAAAGGTGGTGATGGACGGAGCGTTGACAATACAAACACTCACCCCCATTCAACTGATCTGGGTTTAATCCATCACTGTTCTTTAGCTCACTCCGCCACCCCAGTTCAGACATGGCCATATTCAAATCAGTCTGACCCTGTGCCTCATGGGAACAGTCCAGCCCGAACTGCCAAGCATTTTCTTCCCTGGACCGGAATCAAGCTTCCCAGGACCGGTTTAAGGCATTACAGCCGTCTTCAGCCGGGCTTGCTTGACTCCAGTGGCAAAGTGAGCAAGAGACTCACGTCTGAGCATACCCTGCCAACTTATGAACTGTGTAGTTGGAGCATTCCTGAGTGTGTGATTGGGATGGTGATGTTTGAGGCATGATTTGGCATGCGTCTTACCTTGTCTGGTGTTGGGAGGGTCGGAGCTGTCAATATCCGCCACACCACTGATGCTCTCGGGCTGAAGGGTAAACTCCACCAGTTCCTCGAGGGTTGTAGACTCTGTTGCAGTTATAATTTCCCCACCAATCTTCTTAGCCTCTACTAGCCTGGTTGCCACCTTGTCCTTGGACCCGGAGCACATATCGTACCATTGCTTGCGCCAGCCCTCCATAGAGCGCTGGGTCACACCAATGGCATTTACGTTTGCCTGGATGTCCAGCCATATTTAACTCTTTCTTGACTATGGCACACTGAGTGATTTCTTTTCAAATAGCAACTCATGGCTGTGTACTATTTCCTCTATCCGCAACTCCTGCTCCCTCTTGTTGAACCTCTGCATTCTTTTTCTCCCAGCCTACTCCTTGTCCTTCTCTTTTTCCAGGGGATCCATTAGGAATACTTGCAAATGCAGTACTCAGTTGTCTGACTCTTCTCTCAGCCTCTGACTCAGGCAATCAGGTGCAGCATGGGCAGTCACACTTCCTGGGTGTGATGTCATCAAGCTGCAGCTGAATTGCAGATTCTCTGTTTTTGCGATTCTTTAATTGCGATTTCGCAATTAAGGAATTGCTATTTGTGGGGTTGCAGTATATTTCTGTGAAATTTTGGGAATCACAATTTATCGGAGATCTTTTATTTACATTGCGTTTTGCGATTCTCAAAATGCAATTCGCTAAAAATTGCATTTTGCGAATCGCAAACAAAAATCAGAGATTGCATTACCCTCATACTGGAGGAATGCTACCCCCTTCACCAGGATTTAAGCAGCATATGTGCAGTGGTGGCAGCATACAGGGTAGTGATCAGTAGGAGTGAACATGTCCTTTTTCACCTGTGTCACTAGAGTGAAGTCTACAGGCTCAGTCACCTTTTTGAAGGTCTTCTGCTGTGTGCTTAATTTACCCCTTGGCCTACATCAGTTAGCTGTAGATTGCTGTGCCGTGAAAGTGGTGACTTTGCACTGGTTGAATCTGTGCCAGTGTACCTGGACATAGCAGGTATGTGCAGTGCATGCATGATGATTGCATGTACTGGGTTAATGTATATCTGCGAGGTATACATTACAGTAGAGAATTAGTGCTGTGCAGTGCATACATTGTGATTGCATGTACTGGATGTATGAATACCTGCAAGAAGAAAAATAAATAAAGGGTTTACTGTTATGCAACGCACGCATGGTGAATGTGTGTGCTTGATTGTGTGTGTCCCGTTAAGTGGCACCATAAAGAAAGCATGCAGTAAGGAGCAGGAAAACGAGCTGCTTTACAGAAAAAAAGATTGCTTTGTTTAAAAGCAATCATAAACATGGGGATCTGCTGACCTCAACAGGCTACCATCCTTGTGATTTTTGTGATTTCAATGGGTGTGCAAATTGCGACCTACCTCATTATTATTCATGAGATAGGTCATTTGCAAACCACTGGGAATACAGAAAGTGTTCAACACACTTTCATACATGTCACAAAACGGTTTCTTCATACGTCTGACCCTAAGTCATGCTTCTCACTGGCTATCTTAATAGAAAAATAAGAAAATATATGGAAGAGTGACAAAGAACAAAAGCCAAAAGGGGCATTGTTGGAATAGGTAATTATGTATAAATTAAAATATAAAAAAAAAACTCTGATGCCAACGTTGATACGTTTTAGTAGGTAAAAAATTTGCATACATATGAAGTAGAATATAACAAAGTTGGGGTATTAAATTCCAACAGAAATGCTATTTGCCGAGCAACCAGCATGACCTTGGATGAAATGTGTCTTACCCCATTATGAGAGTCTACAGTGAACCAGGGCCAATGCTTTGCAGAGAGGTTTACATTTAAAAAGTGCACAATTAACATAGAACGATTCCTTCAAAATTATAGACCAACATCTGGAATAATCTGCTAAGCAATGTCAGTTTCTAAAAAAACCAAATATCAACCAGTTTCAATAAGCCAATAAAAACCCCTAAAAGGAAGACCAAATTAAAAAAAGTGGAATACCAGTGTACGAGGAGTCTTTGCATGATGTAAACACAATTCGAACACTCAATCAATCAATCAATAACACTTTATTCGGTTACGTACATAACCATAAAAGTGCATAAAAACAATAAAATTATTAAGAAGGATATAAAAATATTTACGTTAAAATAGTGGACCGGGTACCTAACACATTAACATTATTTCATTTCTCATTTTGTCACATCATGATTGTTTTCCTACACTTAAAATCAGTTTTTTAAAAAGGAAATTATAGAGGCTAACACAAATTCTGTCTATAGCTGTTGTAGGGCCGTGAATGCGGGCGACATTGCCTTAAGCCATGAGTTTTTAAAACAGATATGATCCATAATTTCCTCTGTACAGAGTAAACATTTTTTTAAACTACCACATGTATAGTTGATTGACTCGAGGTATCATCGCAAGGGCATTTACTCAGTTCTTTCGACCAGTCGTTTACATCAGGAAAGCTTAATGATCTATGAAGTATGCCCAGGCGGAAACGCACCAATAAAAATCTATTATTATTACATGTTATCAACCCTAGATACGGCTGCAGTTTGAAAGTTGTTATCATGAGGATATGTGCCTGCACTGTTATTTTTTTCATTTCTACACATAACCTCTGCTCACTCAGGTAGCTTAAACATTCATTTTTAAGGTCTTTCCTTGTTATCATATTCAAAGACTTGGGATCATCATAAAAATCTTGGTGACCTATATTATATAAAAATGATGTAACATATACCAGCCAACTCACATGTTTCACCCCATCCAGGCCCGTACAATCTGTTAAAATCCAGCAATTAAACTTAATTTCCTCTATTGTCGATACCCTATGCCATAACAGGACCAGTTGACTTTTTATAATATCCTCCAGATACAGCAAACCTAGTTCTGTATGGCATATGAAAGAGAAGGTACTGTTTGGGACCATCAATAAAAACCTCAGGAACATATTTTCAGCCACCTGGATTGCACTGACTTCCACTTGCCCCCAGTTACCTGCTCCGTACGAAGAGATGGTGAAACATTTTGGTCTATAAATATTTAGTAATTCCACCTTCGGGCGCCTGCCTAATTTTCTGGAAAAATTCGATAGGGCTGATAATGTCCTTATGTACAGTAATCTCCTTGTTTTAACTGCCTCTACCCATGATCCTGTGCGTTCAAATAAAATTCCAAGGTAGGAAAAAGTCTTAGTGCTTATAATCCGTTTTTATCAATAAAAATAGATCTGCATTTTAAAGACCCCGGCCCATATTTCATTATAAAAGTTTTCAATGAATTAATTATTAAGCCCCTCTCCGACATGAAATTCAGGAAACTGTTAACAACCCTTTGAAGTTCTATTGATGTACGAGCCATGAGGACCGCATCATATGCATATAATAATGCAGGGATGGGTTGTTTGCCAGCTTCCTGTAAGTCCTTACATTCCTGTACTAAGACCTTCTCTAGGCTATTTATATACAGTGTGAAAAGAAAGGGTGCAAGGACACAGCCATGTCTCACACCACGTCTCACATTAAAGTGTATAGAGCATTCCCCCAGTCCCAAAACGAACCGCGCCTTTGCCCCTAGATATAACTGCCTTAGGAAATAAATTAAAACCGCTTCCCCGCCCATCTCTTCTAAAATCATCCACATTTTATTATGCTTTACACAGTCAAACGCCAATGGTAAATCGACGAATGCCACGTATAGGGTGCCTTTTTTTACTTTGCTATATTTATTCATTAAAAATACCTGACTCTTTCTGTGGCCCACTGTGCTGCGGGTCTGACTTGGCAAAATCTAAATTGAAGATGGGCTAAATCTCTCAGCCTGATATGGGTTGTATATTCTAATAACTGAGTCTTGAATTGCCATTGTTTCTCTCTATTTTTCTCGACAGGCAACCTGCAAATATTCATTATTCCTCAGAAATGTATTGTGATGCTACTTGTACTGATTATGTGTCATTAAATCTGGCTTGAAATGCAATTTCATATTCTGGCCATTCAAAGGAGGCTTCAGATAAATGTTCTTCATGAGTTATCTTTATCGTTTTTGTCTCATTCTTTGTCATAATTCTTGTCTCAAGGCTTGTGCTTCAGCGTCTGAGAGAGACCATAAAACAGGCATGTGTCTGGCCATTCTTTATTCAAAGTCCACATAAAGTAAATGCATTACGTCTCTAAGTATTCTAGTCCCTGTTAGCTCAACAAAAAGATCCATTGGAGAACCGTGATTGTGTTAACTAAGATTATGATCTACGAGTAATGTGTTTTGTTATTGGGTTTTATGAAAATGGGCCATGAGTAGAAAGAAAAACCTGATTGTGATAAAGTGAAATTATTTTTTACGAGCTTGGCGCTGAATCACATGCTGCTTATACAGAACATGCAAAATCACATTATATGCCTGAGGCTTTTTCTCACTTTCTTTTATCAGAATCAGAGAGTGTAACCCCGACATTGGAGTTAGATTCTGAGACGGAATTGGACTGATCTAGCCTGTAATCTCTCACTGCTGGTAAATCAGTGACAAGAAAAAAACAAAGTGCTACTCAGAAAACTTGGGCAGAGGAAAATGGCTGTTAGGTTTCGATAGGTGTATTTGAAGAAAGTAGTGAATGTGGGGATGGGGGCCAAAAGAATGATGATTTGCTGTGGGATCCTAATGGGCCAAATCCTACTCATGCTAGTCAGATGCGTATGTACATTTAGAATATGTCTCTAAATATGGTGCAGGTTAACCAATTTTCCACTTTTGTCCATTTCAGGTACCCATTCCCAATAATTCAAGTGGGGCAACTTCTGAGCCCACTCTGTCATCTAGTTATGACTTAATTCAGCTTCACAAGGAAGAGTACAGGAAAGACTGCTCAGTGATTCGCATACCAAAGAATAAGGGCCAGATGTATCAAGCAAATTCGCATTCGCAAAGGCCGGAATTTGCAGAATTTCAGCCTTTGCGAATGCAAATTTGCTAAATGGAATGTATGAAGCAAAATCTGGTACAAAATAAGGAATCGCAAATTTTTTTGCAATTGAATTTAAGCAATCGCAAATTTTGCGAATCCTTGATTGCAATGTATGTAGCAAAACAAAATTCCAAAATGCCCTTAAGGAATCGCAAATTTCCACCAACTTCTAGTTGGTGGCAAGTTGTGAATTCCTTACAAAATGCACATTTTTGCATTTTTCAAAGTGCCATGTGACGCACATACATGCCCTTAGGGCATGTATGTGCACCACATGTGCACCCATGCATATTTCAGGGGTGCAACAGGGTGTACTTTGGTCACCCCTGCAACCTTGAAATTATTCTCAATTTGCGATTAGCAAATTGCGAATCGCAAATTGAGAATAACTTTCCATTCATTCCTATTGGCCTCCTGGCCCATATAATTGAATGGGAAATTATTCCTTAATTGTGATTAGCCATTTGCTAATCGCAATTAAGGAATTTTAAGAAATCGCTAAAAAATAGCGAATTTCTACATACTTCCCAATTTGCAATTCCCAAATAGCGATTTCTAAAAAATTGCTATTTGAGAATCGCAAATGATGGTAATGATACATCTGCCCCCAAGTGTTGTTAAGCAAAAATGTGAACGAATATGGATATAATAAAGAGCTGTTTCAACCACAAAAGACTTTCTCAGTAGGTCTTCCAGAAGCTGTATATATGACATAAATCAAGTTGGACAGCGTGAGACAAAAATAAAAAAAACCTAACTGCAAGATGAAAGATCTGGATAATCATATGGCTCGCAGAAAATGTTGTTTTATATGTATTCAGAGGTAAATGAGGCAATGATCCAAGAGTCTGTACTATATACAATTTAAAACAATAATTTTCCCAGCTTAGTGTTTGGGATATTGACTGCCAAATGCAAAGAGCACATAGATGTCCCTTCTGTAAGTATAAAAAGGACAGAGCGAGTCAACATCTTCATTCCTAATATAGATTGCACTTTTCAACAAATCATATTGCAGGCTGCACATCCACAAAAAACGATTAAATCCTTCAGGGTTGAGATTTTGATGAGACCAGATTTTTGTCACATGCCTGTGGACTACACACACTTCCGGTCACCAATCTCCCTTAAATAGAATATATACCCTGGAAGTAGAGGAGGGTGACTGGAAGTGGAAATCCATCATTTAGGCCTGGGTTATCCTTGGAGCTGCAATGGAGTGCACCATCTTTAGTTAGACGAATAAAGCAGACCAAGATGGAGCCCACACTCGTCAGAAATCTGACGCTGGAATACCTTATTGCTTCTCTCATGGCGGCACGGGAAAGAGACTACTCGAGTTGGCCGCCACAACCCCAATTTACCAGGAGCCCTCAACAGATAAGTAAAAAGGTTTGCACACATGCCCTGTGCAGTTCTCTAATACATGACCAGGTCTGAGCCAAATCCTCTGTGGATGGTGAACATCGTCAGCCCATGACATTTGGCTGTACACAAATGTGATCATCCTTAGGTTCTGGCCTCAGGCTGGGCTCTGCACCCAATGCACTAACGGCAGACAAGCCTCTCTGAACATGGCCTCTAGAAAGCCACAATGTCCAACTCTTCAATGGTGGCTAACACCACATCTTTGGCCTTACACTGTGAGGGGACCTGGACTGCAGCCAGGCTCTTATCTCATCTTGACACTGTTGGCCAACCCCCAAACGTGGCCAGTACAGCAGTAGTTCACTAATTACCTTTTTTTCATTTGTTTTGGGCAGGTATATTAAATAAAAAAAATCTGAGGCCTAGTACAGTCCTTCATTCATAAAACTGTTATGGTAACCTTGAATCCCACAATAATTGTTTTTTTTTAATTATTCTTTTTTTCTGGTGGCCCATAAGGGGCAAGGGAACAGGTTGCACACACTTGGTCCACTTATGCCCTTTTTTATTTCCTTTGTCTGACCACGCTGATCGGTGTATCATGTTGAATTAAGTCAGTCCAATTAGAGATGTTTTTGTGTTGGCCAGTCAATGAGAACAACGTGATTTTGCAAAGCTGATACCAGATTTATAAATCTGCAATGCAGGATGGGTGAAAAGCCTCTATTGACCAATGTTGTACCGTCACTTTTTGTAAATCCTACCTGGATATGCGACTCCACTGAGGAATAATTAATTACCGGTCCAGTTATCTCTAAAATTTCACCTTTTCAAATCCAACCTGAGCAACTTTTGTTTTTAGATGGTCATTTCTTTAAAACTACTGAACATATTAACACTAGGTTTGGGAGTAAATCAGGTAATTTTGTGTACCATAATCAGGTAGAAGTACCTAAAAATCCTTCAAGGTTATGAAGAATTATGCAAGAAGAGTACATTTGGCACTATTTTCTTAGTGCAAAAAAAGCCCCCTCACACCCGAAATAGGACACTTATTGCCATAGAACATGAATAGCAAATCACTAAATGTGAACTTGGGGTTGAATTTCCCCTCAACGTACTCAGGGCATTTAGTGTTATTTTCTTAGTGTAAAATGCACCCTCACGTCCAAAATAGATGCAAGGATGCTTTTTGTGCTCAGAATATAATGCTTAATGCGATGGAGCTTACTAAATGTGCTCTTGCTGTAGGATTCCCCTCAAATTTCTATTAGTTATGCAAGTAGGCGTAATCACATTATTACCTGCAATTCCACATCAAAGAAAATACAGATTTACTGAAATTCTCTGATTACACCAGCATGATTAAAATTACTCCTAGGTGAAGTTTGCACCATACCAATCAAAGGTACTTTCTTGAGAAGCATTGAGAAAGCAGCAGCCAAAACATGTTTACCTGATACCATTTACTACAATAATTTGGGTCCCCCGAGTGCCCGTATTTTCCTTTTAGAATGCAAGCATTTATCGTGAGTCCCTATTCATGGATGGAGGCAGCCGTCAGGAGAGTGTCCAGCAGTTCTTGGTGGAATCATGCAAATTACCATTGGATACTTCCTGAACGGCCGCAGTTGGATAGAGTCGAAAAAGGAATGCCGCCGGCTGACATGTCAGAGATGATTGAATCTTAGCATGTGCAGTCATTGGACAGACCCTATGGATATCTGTATGTGTCAAATAATGTCTACGAAACTGACGAGGGACACAGTTCCATTAGGGGTGAGATGACTTGTGAAATGACTGATTATGGGAATGCAGGATTCAACAACATGATCATTGTACAGTAAATGACTTTGTGATAACGTCTTGATTCTGCGGGGGACCAAGCACAGTGGGAGAATTTAAAAGCCTTGTACATTATTGTCAAATATAAATGTACAAGGATGTTTTCACATGATATGCCTATTAAGGCTATATTGAACAGGCGCCCCCCTCGCCTAGGGGAGGGGCGCCCTTAGTTGCGCCATGTGACGAAGCCCCCTATGGGTCGGCTAAGAAGGGGTGGGGTATTGAGTAAGGAGGGACGACTATGCCATCAGGGCGTGCAGGAATGAAAAGGTGAGTTATTTAAGGCTGCGCCCTGGAGTATTCGGCCTCTTTGTCCCCTCAGACCTCCAGCAAGCTGCAGAGGCGCCGCGTTGACCCCCCACCCACCCGGCAGAAGAAGGAACTTCGTGGCAGAGCACTGACAGTTAACAACAAAGGGGGATGCACAGCAAGAGAATTACAGAGACTGGATGGACCCCAGGAGGGGGTAGGATCCACGTGGGCTGAGGGTAGGCGCAAAAGGAGGACTGACCTGCTGGTAGTCCAGGACTCTAATGCCCTAACCCACAATGTATGGACTGAGTAGAACTTTGGGGGAGGCTGCCTGTGTTCAGGCACTCCGGTGCGCTGGTGCGTTATGCGGTGCCCTGGATAGCAAGTAATGCAACTGTTTGCTGTGCACGTTGAGGCCTGCCGGCACAATGTGCGCATCTGAGTGGAGAGCTTGGCGGGATAGATGAGTCGGTCAAGTTCCATTGTAAGGCCAAGCTCAAGTGCAGGTGTAATGGTGTGCCTAATTTTCTTACTGCCTTTGACATGTTGTTGCCGCTAAAGTGTACGGCCAAAACTGAAGTTCAAGTAATGTCATGCCTGATTTACTTAATGCCTTTGACAGGTTGATGCGGCTAAAACATGAAGCTATGAATAATTGTATATATCAAACAGTATGGTTTTCTCCTATTGGTCTGTAAAGAATTACATGGTTTGATGTGCATAAAAGGCTACGCCCTAGACAACACGCTTTGACTCTGCGAGTTCTTGGGCTTAGCGGGGAAGAAAATGTCAAAATGGAGAAGGGTGAATGGAAAGGGGAGACCACTCAGTCACTCCGAACGTATGGATGGGTGCCCCGATCCCCCCGGAAGCCGTTGCGGGCGGGGGGCTTGTCCCGGCCGGTATGCCCATAGCGGCGTGGCCGGAGCACGCCCCTACCGCCCAAAAAGGGTTGTCCTAAACACCCGCCCGGAAGTCCGTGTACCGATGGGCGTGATGGGGGCGCGGCCCCGCCTTCCCGCTGCTGGATAAAAGGCGCGGGAATCCAAGGAAGCGTCCTCTTGTTCCTGCGCTCTGAAGGCTGCACCACTCGTCGCTCGTGATCCCTCTAGGGAACAAGCTGCAGTTTTTTTAATGTGTAATCGTTGTTTTTCTGTTTCAGTCATCAAGGCGTAGCTGGAGATCAAGTCACTTCGGGAAGGCAGGCTGAGCTAACGTTGAACGCAGACATGCCTGGCAAGAAGTCTGGAAAGAGCTCCGAGATGGAACGTATGCTGCGTACATTGGTGAACAAGGTATCGGCGATGGACCGAAAGTTCGGTAAAGTTGACCAGCTGGGTCGCGGCTTAGCGGCCCTTAGGAAACAAGTTGAGGCTCAAGCTGGCCCCTCAGGGCGACCTAAGAGGGTCATAGGGCCTGCTTTGCCAAACGTTACCCCAGGGGGGATAAGGGAAAAAAGAAGAGGGTGAAAGCGGGTCCTAGCGAGGCCCCAGTCCCGATGGAGGTCCCACCGATCCCAGTAGCGCCAGCATCCAGCCCGGTACCAACAACGGATGGGGGATTGCAAATCCCTGTGGTTATCACACCGCTGGATGACGATCAAATGCCTCCTGAATTAGCGCTTCAGTTGGCGGCTGTGTTACCCTGGTTGAAAAAGGGAGCGGGGGATCCGCGGCTGTGGAAGACCCGGCCGAGGAAGCTAGACTAATTATTGAACAGTTACGGCAGACAAGGGGTGCTGGGGCAGCGAACGTGCCTTCTATTTCCCCACAGGTGGCTAAGGTGGTCCCGGCAGATAACCAGAATAAGGCGACGGACGCGGATGGAAGTGCGGCGGTAGCCGGTAAGAGATCGCTACCGATGATGGGGGAGGGCGCGGTACCCTCAAGGCGGGAAAGCTTGGCGCAACATGTTCCCATGGTTACTAAGGAGATGGTGTCGGCCAACAAATACATTAATATGTTTTCACTGTTGACTGATCATCGAGAGTTAGAATATGCCAAGACCCAGAAAGATTTATGGCACCCCAGTGTATGGTGGAATTCAGGGTCGAGGAGTCGATGATGAACTGGATCAGGGCCTTTTCTATCTTTGTAGCAATTATCGCTGAACGTACACCAGAATTGTTGAGTGACTTGGCTTGTTATCAGAGCAGAATCACGAGCTTCCATGAGAAGTATGGAGGTGAGGAGTGGAAAGGGTATGACATGGCTTTTAGAAAAGCGAAAGAGTTTAACTAAGCATTGACTTGGGATTGTTTGGATACGGTATCATGGCATGCGCAGCTCTTGCCAGGATCTGCAGGTGGTTCGGGGTCAAGCACGAATGGCTCCAGGGCATTTCCACAGAGACAGTCACAGCCCTTTTGTCAGAACCACGGGGGGAGTCTCAGCCTAGATCGGGCGGAAACGGAAATAAGCGAGCGGTGTGTTGGGGTTTCAATAAGGGAACGTGTAGCAGTCCGCAAGGAACGTGTAGGTTCAGGCATGCGTGCTCCGGTTGCGGTAACACCTCACACCCTGAAACTAGCTGCCGATCCAGGGCCAATGGCACCGGAGGCAAAGGGGGTACCAAGCAGGATTAATACGGTGCCCCGGAAGTCCACATCTTCGCCCGTAGATATCCTGGCTTTGACCCCTTGGCTGAACAGATACCCTGATCATGCGTCCGCCGGGATTCTACGAGATGGCTTCTCATATGGCTTCAGGATCCCGGCGGGTGATTTTCGAGGGACCGCTTCTTGTAAGAACCAACTGTCCGTTCGGCACAACCCGGCGGTTGCCGCCAAAAAGATCGCCAAGGAGGTTAGCTTGGGGCGAGTGGCAGGACCTTTTTGTGACCCACCAACAGCTGATTTTGTATGCTCCCCATTAGGGGCGGTGCCAAAACGGGACCCGGGGGAGTACAGGCTCATTCATAATTTGTCGGCACCAAAGGGGGCCGCCGTCAATGAGGCGATTGATCCTGAGATTTGCAGTGTAAAGTATGCATCTTTCGATGACGCAGTGGTGCTGTTGAATCGCTTAGGCCCCGGTGCAATGTTAGCAAAGTCTGACATTAAATCTGCATTTAGGTTGCTTTTGGTGCATCCCCAAGATCAGCGCTTGTTGGGTTTTATGTTTCAGGGCAAATATGTGGAGAGGTGTGGCTCACTGGTTAGAGGCGGGTGGAGAGGTGTGGCTCACTGGTTAGAGGCGGCAGACCCGAGTGCAGAGAACGGCCCGGGACCAGGGTTCGATTCCCGACGCGGCAGGGTCTTGGACCAGGATCAGCGGACTGATAATTCTCGCATCGGTGCCTACTCCGACCAGGGAGCACACTCGGCAACTCTGGGCATTAGCTTGCCTCATCTCCACAACGGCCCCACACAAACGCCGGGGATGCCTGGTTTCACCTTGGAGACCCCCAGGAGGGACTATCTCACAGGGAAAGCCAGGACGTGTTCCCCAGCGGTCTATAGCGCTACGAGGCCTCCGGGTAGCAGTGCGCTTTACAAGACACAACAATTACAATTACTACAGGGATATGTGCATGCCACTGGGTTGTTCAATTTCGTGTGCCTATTTTGAAATGTTTAGCTCATTTCTGGAGTGGGTGTTCGCAAAGGCCACAGGGCACCAACATGTGATGCATTATCTTGATGATTTCATCTTTCTCGGCCGAGCGGGCACTCGGGACTGTGCACGGGCATTGCAGGACTTCTGCGTGCTCATGCGGGGTTTCGGGGTTCCATTGGCGCCAGGTAAGACAGTGGGGCCGACTACCTCCCTGGAGTTTTTGGGCATAGAACTAGACGCCGTGGAGGGGTGCTTCTGCCTGCCGGCGGAGAAGATCGCCAAATTCAGGGCTTCCTTGTTGCAGTGTCTCCGTTCCGAGAAAGTGACATTGCACCAATTACAGCAGACAGTGGGTCAGCTTAACTTTGCATTAAGGGTGATACCGATGGCTCGCCCTTTTTCTCGATCCATTGCCCAGTCCATGGTAGGCCTCAAGGAAGGGCACCACCGCACGAGACTGTCGGCGGAGGTTCGCCAGGACATGCTCATTTGGCTGGCATTCCTGGCGGACTTCAACGGCCGAGTGATCTGGAGCAAACCCCCAGCCTCGTCGGCGGAACTCGGCTTATGGACCAACTCGGCGGGCAGCGTGGGGTTTGGTGCGATCCTCGGAAACTATTGGTCGGCACAAAGATGGCCGGCATGGTGGCAAACAAGCAGTTTGACGAGTAACATTGGCTTTCTAGAACTCTTCCCCATCTGGGTGGCTCTGTCGGCATGGCCGGAGGATTTCAGAGACCGCTCAGTGGTATTTTGGTCCGATAACATGACTGTGGTTGAGTGCATTAATCAGCAGGCAGCACTCTGCAAATGGATATTGCGATTGTTAAAAGAAATTGTGTTACGATGCTTGAGATTAAACGTACAGTTCAGGGCAAAACATGTGCCGGGTGTACTGAATAATGCAGCTGATGCGCTCTCTCGTTTCAAAATGCAGGCTTTCAGGGATTGTTTACCCTCAGCGGAGCTAGTGGCGGCACCATCTCCCGAAGCACTATGGCAAATCGGTGCCCCGGACTACAAAACCATGTGGCAGCCAGTTTAGCGCCCAGGACAAGGAGAGCTTATGAAGGGGCGTTCCGCTCGTACTGCACCTTTTTAGGTCCGGCAGGGGAGCATAGATGGGGTCAGGAGGAGTCCTTTGTCACCCCGAATGTATGGATGGGTGCCCGATCCCCCGGGAAGCCGTTGCGGGAGGGGGGCGTGTCCCGGCCGGTATGCCCATAGCGGCGTGGCCGGAGCACGCCCCTACCGCCCAAAAAGGGTTGTCCTAAACACCCGCCCGGAAGTCCGTGTACCAATGGGCATGATGGGGGCGCGGCCCACCTTCCCGCTGCTGGATAAAAGGTGCGGAAATCCAAGGAAGCGTCCTCTTGTTCCTGCGCTCTGAAGGCTGCACCACTCGTCGCTCGTGAGCCCTCAAGGGAACAAGCTGCAGTTTTTTGACCCACCCACCACCCCTGTTGCAAAATATTTGGAATGAATAAAGTTGTATGTTGCTATTTGATTGTAATAAAACATGTTTATTGGAATCGTTGCTTTCATCGTGAATTGATGATAAGAGTATGCATGTAATTGAATACTCGCTTATAGGCCTTTTCTCCCTTTTTAGAAATGTTAAGTAATGGATGCAATAAAGAGTGTTCTGTGCTTTAGGACCTTTTTTCCTTTGTAGCAATGTTGAAGTCAGTGGATTTATCATGGGGTTTACAAGAGTAAGCATAGGTTTTCTTTCCCATAGTAGGTAACTAATTGTCGTATTTATTTAGTCTTTGGTCGGGCGGTAAGGTCATGATCGGTGAGCAGTGATTTCAAGGTCCCTAGGGGGGGCACCACCCACTATGGATGGGAGCGCCCGGGGGGAGGCGTCCATTGGCCCCTCCCATGGGGGGCGGCACCCATTATGGATGGGTCACCCAGGGGAGACTGCCATAGGCCCCTCCCAGGGGAAGACGGCTAGATGCCCCTCCCCAGAATTTCCCGGGGGCCGGATATCTGCTCCGGCAGGAGAGAGTGCGGGAAAAGGGGGGAAGTCCACGCTGTCCTTCTTACGGATACCTCACACGGGAACTCAGACAACCTTAAGATGGCGTAGAGTGAAAGGGGGCCCCCACGACAAGGGAAGTTACAGTTGGCTGCGAGGGTAAAGTCCTCTGCGCATGCGCCACTCACACGTGAGGGCGGGAATTTGTGATAGGGATCTGACACCGATTAAGACCTTGCCGTTGGCCCTTAATGTTAGGATGTATAAAAACGAATGTAATGGATTTGTCATGATGTTAGACTTGGCTACGAAGTCTTTGTATTAGAGATTTGTTAAGGTTAGCCTGAATACCTGTCTTCATCAAATGTAATTGAAGTTGATTTTGTACATGATGCATGAAACGTTTTAATTTAAAGTTTTACATTTTGTTTCATATTTTAATCAATACGGCCGGGGGGGTCATGAGGCCCCTCTGCCTTCCAAAAGTTCAAAACTGTGTCTGTCTCCTCCCATTGGGATTGGTGGTGGAAGGGGTGGCGGGCATCCTGGCCCATATGTCACATTGTGCGCATACTATGTGATTATTGGATATGGAGATCAGTAAATGTTATGTTATGTTATCTTATAGAGCATTTTATTACGCGCTCTGCTACTACAGAGTATCCTGGCGCGATAAATATGAACATCTCCGGTATTGCAATTTGGCAGGAATGATGAATCACAACATATCAATCGGAATGTTTCTGAATGCCTTTAAAAGCAACTATTAAATCGGATGAAATTCAACTGTATAAGCATTGAGAAAGGCAGCAGCCGAAACACATTTGCTTGATACCATTTGATAAATGAATTTGGGTCCCTGAAAGTGCTGTCTTATATATATATATATATATATATGTATATAACCTACTGGCGGTCGCCAGTAGGTATATATAGTTAGGACCTAGTTACCATAGGAAATTCCAAACATTCTATTGGGAATAACTTTGGGGCCGATTGAGTGATCTGCCTGTAATTTTCCTTAAATTTGCCTCGCTGCGCTCCGCTCCTTCCCTGAAAGTTTCGGGGGGATTCGTCAAGTGGGGGCCAGGAATAAAGGAGGGTCCCAAAACCTGTTTTCCCCATGTTAATTTCCATAGGGACATTCTGACAAGGCTACAGCTCGAACGGCTGAACGGAATTACACCAGATTTGGCAAAATGGTAGGGACTGGTATGCAATGCCTTTTGTATGTTTGGTGTAAATCCCTCCAGTAGTTTTTGAGAAAATTGAATGTGAAATTGAGTCCAATGCAATTTTCCATAGGACCTTTAGACACAGCTACAGCCCGAAAGGCTAAATGGAATTACTGCAAACTTGGCAAAATGGTAGAGCCTGGTATGCAGAAGTGCCTTTTGTATATTTGGTGAAAATCCCTTCAGTAATTGTTGTGAAAATTGACTTTTTTCAAATTATATATCTATAAGCGGGACACGGTGCGCGCACGGCATGCACCGTCCTTGCACTGTACTTGCACGTGCCCGGACCTTAGCGTGCGCGCGCGGAATTCTGATTGGCTGTTGGACTGAAATGAGGAAGTGTTGTCCGCCATCTTGTTTTTGTGGCAGATGCTAGTGGTTGTAAACAGAAGTGTAATAGTTGACAAGAAGGCAGGGAAGAGATTCCTGAGCCCCCCAGGTTTTGTCATGGGGTCTCTAAAGGACCTCGAAGGTTGTAAAAAAAAATGTTATAAAAATTGCGGGGTCTGCGCACCGTGCGCGGACTGCGGCTCAAAAAGACAAAAAAGAAATACATTAAAATAACAAGTTTCAGTGTTTAGATGTTGGTTGAGTGCAACATTGAGTGATGACTCTTTCACCTTTGGGTTTAGGTATGTGTTTTGTGGAGAGTTAGTATGGTAATTGGTAGAGAGCATTGGGGTTAGGTTGAAGAATATGTGAGTTTGAAACTGTTGATAATTTGAACCAATTAAAATGTTACTTTGTTTTTGATTTTGTGTGTGATAAAATTTGATTGGCTGGGTATCTGAATATGTATGAGAAATCAGAGGGAAACACAGCCATTTTGAGATTTTAGTGTTTGAGGTATACTTCTGAGGTGTGAGATTGAGACAGAATTTACTGTTCAACAGTTTTCTAGAAGGTGAGTTCTTAATTTGTAAGGAGAACTCTGTTATTCACTTTAAGTTTATGGGAAAAATGTTTTCTGTTAATTATTTAATGTTTCTCTTTTAGAATTATGGATTGAGTAAGGCAACATCAGATGCAGTGCTTTATATTTTTAATTCTTGCTTGATACTATTCACTGTCCAGGGAAACACGGCCATTTTGTGACTATAGTGTCTGAGGTAGTTTTGTGAGGAAATTTTGGTGTTCAATTTCTGGTGTGAGATTTACACAGTAGTGACTCTTCTAATAGAATTTAATAGTTTTTCTCTGCCCTATCTCACTCTTCCCCTGCACCATCTCACTGTCTTTCTGTTTCTTTTAATAGTACACTAACATCAATAATGGCTGAAAATGAAGAGTCATTTGACATTGTTATAGACATTTTTGTGACTGTTATTGAGGATCATCATGCAGTAAGCGCTGTTTCTCTTTCTTTTAATAGTACACTAACATAAAATGATGAATGAAAATGAGGAGCCTACCAACATCCTCTTTGAAATAACAGCAACATTTATTGAGGCAACTTGTTCTGTGGTGGTTATTGATCCTATAGATGAAACTACTCATGAAGAACATGAAGGAGATGCTGTGGCATATTTTTTTGATGAAACACTAGATATGGAATTAATGGAATGTGTAGACATTGTTGAGTTTGACGAATCATTTTCAGACACTTTGACGGATGAAATTCCTGATGAAGAAATGCTACAAGTTCTTTTAGATTATGAAAATTCTGAAAAATAAATTTTAATTTAGTAAAGAAAAATAGTTTTGAAAATTTTACTTATTTAAATTTAATTTATGAGGTAGTAGCAAAGTGATACAACTTTGTGTTCTTCATGTCTTGCATCCTTTCTCTCACTGACTGTCTCTGATGCATTAGCTTACAACATAAGTAAGTATATAGAACAGCAAGTGTGTTTCACACGAGTAGGAACTCATGACTCCCTATGCCAATTCTGACCACACATTGAGAAAGGAAGGAATCATGTGAACAAATCTTTCCTGAAAGACTACAGTATGGATTCAATATACCACAATAACTTGCATTACGACATACAAGGTATCTACAGAGGAGACGATATCCATTTCCATTTAGTTTTATTTTTTTTAAAAAATCCAATAGGTACGCGCATCGTGAGTGCTCGTTAAATGCATGGTGCGCGAACTTTATTGCCGCCATTTTGTGGTTTCAGAAGAGAGTGAAAAATATAACTTTAAAACATGGGAAGGGGTATGGTAGAGTGTCCCTGACCACTTAGACCTTCTCAGGGGGTCCTTCAAGCACTCCTGAGGTTAAAAATAATGTTTATTTAAAAACAAATAACAGAAAACACGATAGGTTCGCGCACAGGGAGTGCTCGGTGAGTGCTCGGTGCGCAGTCCTCAGAAAAAATTAATAAAAAGAATAAAGTTAAAAATGATATTTGAGTGTTTACATGTTAGTTGGCCCTAAAAAGAGCCGTTGTGTTCATTGTGTTTTCTTTGGTACCTACAAGTAAGTACCAATGCAGAGTCTGATTTTACAGAGAAAGATTCTGTTCCCTTCATCAGTGAAATGTACACCATCTGTCCTATAGATGCCTTGCATGTTGTAACGCAAGTTGTTGTGGTATATACAACCCATTCCATAGTCTCTCATGTATGCAGAAACAGATTTATTTACATGTTTCCTTGCTTTCTCAATCTGCGGACAAAATTGATTGGACCAATTCCATTTTGGCCTTTGGCATATATTGGAATAGACAAAGGCAGTTTGAGGAAAAAGTGACATCAATTGTCCAAAGATGTCCTTCAATAGCACTTCCAGACCAACCCTAGTCAAAGTGCATAAGTCATTTCCACCACAGTGCACAATTATGAGTGTGGGTGTGGGAGATGCATGAAGGATTTCACCAATGGTATCAATTGGCGGCATCTCAATCCTCTCTGGCCAATCCATAAAATATCCACATTTGGTAAATCAAGGTTTAAAATTCCTCTGTTTGTTGCATACCTTTTAGACCAGAATCCAAAGCTGTGTCCTACAAACCATACTGAAAGCATGTTCAAGGCAGATTTGGTTGTACTCAGATGAGGGCTGTAAATGAAATGGCAGTTGGAAAGCTTGCAGTTTAGAAAAAAAAGAAGAGGACATTCACTGCACTTGAAGCATAAGAAATGATTGGTGCTTTCTGAAAATGCAAAAGAGCATATTAGGGTGCATAGTTTTGTTTTTTAAAAGAAGCAATTCTAATGGTTCAGAAAAGGTCATTGAAAGTAACATTGCACATGATTAGCTGTTATATTGAAAGCCCTAACAACCTTGCTGGATTCATTTGCAACATAGTATGATGGACTTCTAAACTCTGTTCTTTCTTAGGTGGGAATTACCATGGTAACAGGTTGAATGAGCAGTAGGGGGATGGGTGAATATTATGTGAGTTTGAAAGTGTGGAAATGTAGAACCAATTTGAAATGTTAGTTTAGTTTTGAAATAGTGTGGGAACACATTGTATTGGTTATGAGCAGAAATAAGTTAGAAGAATGAGTGGGAAACTGTGCCATTTCTGTTTCCAGTCTCTGAGCTGCAGTTCAGGGATTCTGCATAAGAAAATCTGGTGTGTGTTTCACACTGTTCTACATTTTCAAAAGTGATTTTAAAGGTGAGTAATGGTTCTTTTAATATGGAGAGAGTACTGTTTGTAGTATTGGGAAGAATAACAAGCATATTGGGCTTCATTACTGTTGTATTTTGAAAATGAGTCAGGTTTCTCAATTTATGTCATTAGTAAAATCCTTTATGCATCTCTTACAGCATTTCATATTACAAAGCACGTACATGTCCACACACACACAAGCAGTTGCCCACATTTCGCACCATCGGCGACCTAGGAAAAAACAGGCTCTCGCAGTCATAAATGTTTTAACTATCAGCTGACATTTCCTGTCTCCAATTACCGTTTGCTGCCTTTTTGAATATTACACACAGTTGTTTTCAGAAGTTTGTCAGGTGTGCTCATTAGTTTGAGATTTTGCGGCGACTTTGGACTCATGCATGTAAGCCGAGCACCCCCCTGTTTTGCTGCTTAAACTGCCCTGACGAATCTGCTCTTTTTGCGGTCCATTATCTGCGAGCCCATTATTTACTGTTTACTTTTCTCTCTGTGACGGGATGAAGCAGTCATGCGTCGGGGCTCCTACTATATTTTTAACAGCTATCTGCCTGCCTTTCCTTCTTTTGCACAAAAGGTCAGATAGAATGGAGCTTGGGGGATTTCTGCAGCTTTTCTTGCAGCGCACTGTACAAATCCGAGAGCTGCTACTTCTCTGAGATCAACCAAGGACTCAGTCTCGCGAACAAGCTAGCGTGGAAAGGGAACAATAGTTTGTGAGTAGTAAATAAAAGGTTGGGAGGTGCTGCGCTCTGTCCTGCAGAAAGCAAAGCCAAGACGGACACGGTGTGTGCTTCATGCAGTTGTTTGAGGCGTTAAATGCACTTTTTGTGTCTTCGTCTTCTGCCTGTAGAATACGTTAGCTGCAAGCGACTCGTACTGTGATTTTTTGATTTTTTATTTAGATGCACCATATATGTCCTGGTAAGCGTATAAAGGCCGAGCTTCTTTCCCCGGAGCTGTTAGTTCGGGTGTGATTGCCAGGAGGGAGCTTTCCCTCTGCGATATTAAACCTGTAATTTATATTCTGGGCAGATTGAGTTGTTGCATGCGACAAGGACGGGCGCGAGCTGTGATGCGACCGTGCATTTGGAGCTAACGCAGCGCGGGTTTGATTATAACAAGCAGTGATGGACATTCTTAATAATTAATAACACTGACATCTTACTTCGATAATCTATGCGACTAAGGTGGAAAATGTCACATTCACAACACACGTCGCCTGCTCATCCATTCTTAAAATATATTGTGTCATGAAACCTATCAGTATTTTTGGCGACATATGAAAAGGCAAACACATGTATACCGAAGTTTTTAACGTTGGCGCGTGTTTCTTAGGTGCAGGTAAGTTACCAAAATTGCTAAAACTGCTCAGAGCGCGCATCCTCTATTCAGCAGTTAATTTCGCTGTGCTTGAGAATGCGGCCTGAAAGACCCCAGTAGCATGGCTGAAGAAATGGCACTGGCTAAGTTACACCTTGTGAGCTCCACGGTTGCAAATGAAGTGTGCTGTGGTCAGGAAATGAAAGCTACAATGGCCCTTGAACAAGAAGTTTATCAGCCGCCGCATCTGTCAAGCAGGGGCTTGTCTCATTCATCCTCCGCACGTCTGGTGTGACTGAACAGCTTTCATGTTGTCAGGTCCCTGCACAAGCCCAGGATCATGAATATTTCTTAGCTATGTTCAGTCATTTTGGCATGCACGTTAATTCACTTTTACCGTAATCCGATTTTAATCTTGTTTAACGACATACACATCTCCTTAAATGTGTGCCAAAAATATGAGAACACTCGAGGTTCATTCCCTACCAAGAATTAATTGCCAAAATAATAACATGAATCAACATAGTTATTGCAACTGGGGTTTCCATTCTGTAGCAGCATAAAAGCAATCATTATTATTGCACAGCCACAAACGCTCAGTTTATGGCCATTGGGAGAAGTGACTGCCGGTTACTCTGGCTTTCGTGAGTAGCGCAGGACACCAGGGCAGCCCTAGAAAAGAACAGACATGAACAACAGTGATGGTTGGGACACTTTAGTTCATCCCAGACACTGTTAATTACCTGGGGTCTGAGCAGGGGTCATCCAATGATTGAGAAGAAGTATTGTGGGGAAGCCATACTTATAAAAATTTCTACTGCCGCCTCACTCCACATTGTGAAGTATTAATGATATCACTCTCAAAAATATAAAAATGATACATCACATCCTACTGCAACCCCCCCACTCCCATTCTCCATCAGTATTCTTTCACTCATGAAATAAGAAATACTATCTATTGGCCTAACAGCCATGCCAACTCTCCAGGCCTCACTAAGAAAGGTCTTCTGCCATCCCACTTTAACTTTTCTCCTCCTCGCTATGACTTCCATAGACTTCCCAGGGGTATTCCTGCAAATCTTTGGGCCTTTTTACTCCAAATTTGACAGAAAAGCTACAGGAGCAGATTTTGACTTCCAGAGCTTTTCCGAGAGAGTAGGAATATCATCACCTACATTCACAAGCACTTCCAGCAGGCTGGGCAAGGGAAGGGAAGTATTTAGGAGACACTGCTGCATGCCTCTGTTGCCTGCTTGTGATCCGGTTTTGTGTGCCTCTGTTGCCTGCTTGTGATTGGGTTTTGTGTGCCTCTGTTGACTGCTTGTGATCAGGTTTTGTGTGCCTCTGTTGCCTGCTTGTGATCCGGTTTTGTGTTCCTCTGTTGCCTGCTTGTGACCCGGTTTTGTGGGCCTCTGTTACCTCCTTGTGCCTCTGTTGCCTGCTTGTGACCCGGTTTTGTGTGCCTCTGTTGCCTGCTTGTGCCTCTGTTGCCTGCCTGTGACCGGGTTTTGTGTGGCTCTGTGTGTGTGTGTGTGTGTGTGTGTGGTTCTGTGTGTGTGTGTGTGTGGCTCTGTGTGTGTGTGTGTGTGTGTATGGGTGCAAATGCAATAGGTGTTGCATCTGCGAGAGATTAGGCTATTGGCATTGTAAATGACAATGCCATTTATTTTTTCTGTTTTCAAAGCCAACACATAAATAAAAATGTTGTCATTTACAATGCCAATAGCTCTAACTTTTGCAAAGGCGAGACCGTTGCATTGTAAATGCTTGTTGTATATTCAATTTATGCCATTAGTAAAATCCTTTATACATTTCTCAAGGCATTTCATATTCTTGTCTGTGTGCCAATTTTATCACTCTGCATGCATTTACTGCTTGTACCCATGTTAAGTATTGCGCAAGGGGCTTGTAAATATGCCTTTCTTTTTTGTATATTCTATCTCAATTTATGCCATTAGTGAAATCCTTTACACATCTCTCACACCATTTCCTATTCTTGTCTGTGTGCCAATTTTATCATTCTGCATGCATTTATTGCTTGTATCCATGTTAAACATTGCGCAAGGGGCTTGTAAATATGCCTCTCTTTTTTGTATATTCTATCTCAATTTATGCCATTAGTAAAATCCTTTACGCATCTCTCAAGGCATTTCATATTCTTGTCTGTGTGCCAATTTTATCACTCTGCATGCATTTACTGCTTGTACCCATGTTAAACATTGTTGAAGGGGCTTGTAAATATGCCCCTCTTTATCTTATATTCCATCTCAATTGATGCCTTTAGTGAAATTCTTTATGCTTCTCCCACACCAATTCATATTGTTTTCTATCTGCTATTCCTATCCCTCTCCAAATATTCACTGCTTGCACCCATGTTAAAGGTTGCGCAAGGCGCTTGTAAAAAAGGAGCATATTTACAAGCCAGTGTGTTCCTTGTCAAAAAACTTAAAGCCAGACATTTCAACAAAAAACATTTAGTATGGTAAATCGTTTTAGACACAAAGAGTGAGATGAGACACACACACAAACAGACAGATGGTGTAGGCAGAGATTGAGATGACACACACATACAAACAGAGAGATGGTGGAAGGAGAGAGTGAGATGAGGCAAGCAAAGAGGGAGATGGTGCAGGCAGAGAGTGATATGAGACACACAAAGAGAGATGTGAACTATTGTTTATATTGTTTAGTTAATGTAATTGCTATGTGCTATGTTAGTAGCGGTCTATAATATGTTATATTTTTCTTTTTAACAGATTGTAAATATCTACAGAGTCATAATAGGTTATGCCTACCAAGAACCGCAAACAAAGAGTTTATAAGCAAGCTTTATCAATCAAGAGGACTGAATTAGAAGATTCATCCAGAAGACAATCTTCAGAGAAAAGAAAAAATGCTCCTGGTAATGCACCTGTGCTTCCTGTTTTTTTGCAGGATAACTTGAATGGACTCTTGTGCAAAGGTTATTAGTTTCTGGCAACGAATGCATTGCATCATTAAATTCTTAAGTTCAGCTTGGATATTTGCAACCATTGATGCTTGCATTGGTGGTGCTGTTGCTTCAGAAGAAGTGCTGGGAGCTGAGCCCTGCTCCTCTGATGATCTTTTATTACAGCTTTACTCCAATTGTTTGGGTGTATATTCCGGACATGGCATTCCATGCTATAAGTTCCAAAGCTGTACTGTTTCTGTGGATTCCCTCTTGAAAGTACTGTGTGACAGATTTTACATGTGACAAAAGGCGCATTTACCTTTTTCTTTCTTTCTGGGTTTTTAAAAATTTTTGTACTATGGACTCTCTCTGTGTTCTAGGGGTTTCAGGAACAAACTCTTCTGAAGATGAAGTAGAAGAATGAACTGTTTACACAAAAGAATTGTTGCATCTGTGGTTCCTGTTCGTCTGCAAAATTACAATGGACTGTTGTCCGAAGGCTACTTATTTATTGCAATGTATGCATTGCATCATTAAACTTTTCAGTTCTGGCTGAATGTTCGCCACCATTGAAGATGGCATTGGTGGTACTCCGGTTCTTGCTGTAGATGTACTAGGAGAAGAGTCCTGCTCCTGAGATCTTTGCACCACAGCTCTACTCCAATTGTTGAGGTGTATATTTTTTACATGGCGTTCCATGCTGTGGGTTCTGAATGAATATTTTTTATTAGGATTTCCTCTAGATAACACTGTGTCACAGATCTTGCAGATGACTAGTCATTTTTTTACTTTCTTCTGATGTTCTGGAAAGCTGAAAAACTTCCAGACTATGGACTACTTCTTCTTACTTGGGTGAGGATCCTCTTCAACAAAGTCTTCATTAGAAGAATGGTCACGCTCTGGATGTTCAGCTATTTTGAAGTATTTTTCTGTAGCTAGGAGCTGTAGAAAAAAGGTCTTGCTTCTCTGAAAGCCAAAGAAGAATGATGAACATGGGAGCGGTCTTTCAACAATTGGAGTAGGAAGTATTATAAACCAATTAAATCTTTTGTTTTAAGGTCACATGGTTGGACGTAAGCTTACGGAGCGTTTACGGAGCGCTTAAGTAAGCTTAAGTTGCGTTTACGTTTTATTTACGGAGCGCTTACGTCATCTTATGATGTGCTTACGTGGTATACACCCTCGTGAGATTTATAATTGTTTAAATAAAGTTATATATGTTGTTTAAAAAGTTTAAAATAAACATGTTCTTTATTATCCCAGTTAATATGTTCCTTTATATTGTACAATGAATATGTAGATATAATGATTTAGCACCCTCATGAGATTTATAGTTGTTTAAATAAAGTTATATATGTTGTTTAAAAGTTTAAAATGTAAATGTAAATGTAAATTGATACTTGTATAGCGCACTACTCACCCGCAAGGGTCTCAAGGAGCTTGTATGAATACCGCTGTGGAACCCATCCTGGCTTTCCCTGTGGAGCGTCCACTCCTGGGCACCCCCAAGGTGGAGGCCAGGCGTCCTTTTAGCGTTGTGGGGGCCGTTGTGGAGATTAAGCAAGCTATTGCCCAGAGTTGCAGAGTGGGACTCCATGATTGGAAAAGGCACTGAGGCGAGATTTGTCAGGTCCGTGGAATTTTGAGCCCAGACCCGAAGTGGCAGGGAATTGAACCCTGGTCCCGGGCTAGACCTCTACATCAGGGTCTGCCACTCTAATCATTGAGCCACACTTCTCCAAAATAAGCATGTTCTTTATTATCCCAGGTAATGTGTTCCTTTATATTGTTCAATGAATACGTAGATATAACGATTTAAAGTTTATAAATCTTTCGGAGGTAAATAATGAATTCCTGTGTACATTTATATCTGTGCATGTACATTTGTGCCATGTGGCACACATACATGCCCTAAAACCATGTATGTGTGTGACATGGCACACAAATCAGAATCAAGGGTGCTACAGGGTGTCAAAGTGACAACCTGTCTCCCTTGACAATTCAGTAATTTAACCGATTCAGTATTTACTGATTCGGTAATTGCCATTGATTCCTATTGGTCTCAAGATTTATAGGAATCAATGGCAATTACCAAATCGGTAAATACCGATTCGGTAAAATGACTGAATTACACAGAATCGGTAATTTCAAAAGAGAAATTACCCACATCCGAATTACATACTCTTTAATATTGAAGTGGTATGATTTGGTATTTATGAGTAGGTAAATCGAGATTACGTACATCTTGCCTATTGAGTTGTAACATATTTATATACATATGTTACATTTCAGTGCTTTGGAAGTAGTACAGTATACTATAGGTAAACACCTTATAGCTTTATGCTATACCACATCCTTATAGTTTTGCACTTTGACATTCAGTATGACAAACTTTTACATACAAACATAGAAATGTAGTTCTTTTTTTATCCAGTAGAGGTATTTGTAAAAAGAACTGTTAGGTACGCACCCTTGCGAAATTTGTAATTGCTTAAATAAAGTTAAATATGTTGTTTAATAGTTGCTTACATAAAGTTATTTATGTTGTTTAAAAGTTTAAAATAAACATTTTCTTTATTATCCCAGATAATGTGTACTTTTCTATTGTACAATGAATATGTAGATATAACGATAAAACTTTCGGGGGTAAATAATGAATTCCTGTGTACATGTGGCACACATACATGTCGTAAGACTATATATGTGTGTGACATGGCACACAAGTCAGAATCAGGGGCGCAACAGGCTGTCAAAGTGACAACCTGTCCCCCTTGACAATTCGGTTATTTTACCGAATCGGTGTTTACTCATTCGGTAATTGCCATTGATTCCTATTGGTCTCAAGGCCCATAGGAATCAATGGCAATTACCGAATCGGTAAATACTGATTCGGTAAAATAACTGAATTATACAAATTCAATATTTCCAAAAGAGAAATTACCTACATCCCATTTACCTACTCTTAAATATTGAAGTGGTATGATTTGAGGCCCGATGTAGGTAGGCATTTACCGGTCGGTAATGGCCGAATGCCTTTTGCTATGTAGGAGGCATTTATTTACAGATTTGGTATTTTTACCGATTCTGTATTTACCGAATCGGTAAAATTACCGAATTGGTAAATTCAGACTCGGTAAAAATACCAAATCTGTAAATTCTAATGTAGGTAGCCCTGTTGACAGTGCTAGAGGCGTCTAAGAATTTGTTAGTGACACCCTGTTCCCCCTGGCAGAATTCGGTATTTACTGATTTGGTAATTACCGAATCGATATGTGCCATTGATTCCTATGGGCTTCAAGGTCCATAGGAATCAATGGCAAATACAGATTCGGTAATTATCGAATCGGTAATTACCGAATTTTACCGAATCTGTAATTAACTCGGTAAAAATACCTACATCCCCATTGCCAGTTCTTAAATAGAGAATCGGTATGATTCGGTATGATTCGGTATTCCGTATTCTAGAAGTGGTAATCTGGGATTACCTATACCGGGCCCTCGGTATTTAGTAGGTAAATCGAGATTATGTACATCTGGCCCATTGATTTGTAACATATTTATATACATGTTACATTTCAGTGCTTTGGAAGTAGTACAGTATGCTATAGGTAAACACCTTATAGGTTTATGCTGTACCACATCCTTATAGTTTTGCACTTTGACATTCACTATGACAAACTTTTACATACAAACATAGAAATGTAGTTATTTCTTTAACCAGTAGAGGTAGTTCTAAAAATAACTGTTTTTGGTTTTGTTTTGCTTGAAAAACGTACAAAAATGAACTTTTTACACAAAATAATTGTTGAACAGGAACAAACTATGAAATTGAAAGAAAAAAATTATTTGCTGCATCTGTGGTTCCTGTTCTTCTGTAAAATTACTTGAATGGACTGTTGTCCGAAGGCTACTAATTTACTGCAATGTATGCATTGCATCATTACATTTTTCAGTTCTGGTTGAATGTTCGCCACCATTGAAGATGGCATTGGTGGTACTCCGGTTCTTGCTGTAGATGTACTAGGAGAAGAGTTCTCCTCCTGAGATCTTTGCACCACAGCTCTACTCCAATTGTTGGGGTGTATATTTTTTACATGGCGTTCCATGGTGTGGGTTACAAATGAATATTTCTTATTTGGATTTCCTCTTGATAACACTGTGTCACAGATCTTGCAGGTGACCAGTGGTGCATTTACCTTGTTCTGATGTTCTGGAAAGCTGAAAAATTTCCAGACTATGGACTCCTTTTTCTTACTTGTGCGAGGGTCCTCTTCAACAAAGTATTCATTAGAAGAATGGTCAGACTCTGGATGTTCAGCCATTTGGAAGTATTTTTCTGTAGCTAGGAGCTGTAGAAAAAAGGTGTTGCTTCTCTGAAAGCCAAAGAAGAATGATGAACATGGGAGGGGTTTTTCAACAATTGGAGTAGGAAGTATTATAAACCAATTAAATCTTTTGGTTGAAGGTCACATGGTTGGACGTAAGCTTACGCAGCGCTTACGTTGCGTTTACGGAGCGCTTACGCTCACATACACAGAATTTAAAAAGAAATGATATAGAAACAGTAAAAAAACATTAAATGAAACCAGCACAGTTAACATACCTCTTCCTCTCAACAGACTGCAACCGTACACAATCCTACTAAACAAAAAATCTACAAATGAACCAAAGCAAAGATACCATCCATAAAGTAAGTAAAATATTCAGCTACAATGTAAATTGTTAAAATAATTATTTAACAAGTATTGTATTTTAAAATATTTAATATGTTTAAAACTTTAAACCCCACATTTAAAATATTTGAAAACAGCAAAATGAATCAAACCCTAAAAAGGGAAACTGTTATAAAGTTATAGAGGATACACCTATAGTAAGGAGACTGCCACAAGAGAGTAAACATTTGTGATGAGCACCAAATATTTTTGTAATGCATTCTATGGCAGGGCTACCACTGAAAATGAGAGACTTGGTGATTTTTTCATAGACTTGTTTGTGTCCCTAAAATGAATGATTTGGCCCGGGAATTACAAGTAAGCTACTGCGATAATCTCTCTGAACAATCTACGATACAAGTAGTATTATTTTGTTAATTCTACGTGGAACTAAGGAAAATTTGGATCATTCTAATTTTTTTTATTTTATTTGTTTATTGGAAAATTGCATAGCAAAATACATTGCAGTTCACGTAATAGTCAGCTGATACATGTAGAGCGATATTCACAGTGAGCACAACTGCAAGTTTATGTGAAAGGATACAATTTTTTCTATAACTTCGTAACAAAACAGGTAACAGTCAGTGCATTTAGGAATCTGACTTGTGAGCACAATATAATTAGCAATATCCCAGTTCTGGCGTACATAGGTGATGATACAACGGATCAGTGTGGCATCGGACATACATATCACATTCATAACTTCAAAAGGGTGCGTTAGGGGACATTCCGCACAGCGGCAGGGCGCAGTCAGACCGGTGCCAATTCCGGGTGTGGTGCGCACCCCACCATGGAGAGTGGTCGAATCATAGCTCTGCAACTGTCTTCTACAACAATAGGCATGGAATTACATATACCTACCCAACAGCCATGGTTTACTGTACAGAAACACCAGGTTCCGGGGGTTCGGACTAGTCTCTATCCTGCATCCTCTGCAGGAATGGCTCCCAGATGTCACGAGGACGGGAGGAAGTAGGCATTAGTTCCCAGTAAGTTCCAAGTTGGGTGTGGCTATATGCAACATCCGACAGCCAGTCAGTGAATTTAGGCAAGGTCTTTCGCCCCCACCTCATCGCCACCCAGCGCTTGGCATATAGTAACAACAGGGCATGCAGTTTGCGGCTTTTGGGTTCCGTGCCAGCCACCCACCCAAAGACGCCCAGTAACGGGGAGAGAGCATCCGCTCTTCCAAGGATTTGGTTGATTGCAGCAAATATTTCAGACCAGTAGCCAAGAAGGGATGGACAGTCCCAGGCTACATGGAGAAAAGAGGCCCCCTCCGCACCACATCTCCAGCACATATAATCTTCTCGCAGGCCCATTCTGTGAAGGGCAATGGGGGTTCGGTAAAATCTGTGTAAAAACTTGAAGTGAATGAGCCTAAGTTTGTAATTGGGGGATAACTCCAATAGTTGTTTAAAGCAGAAGAGCCACTGGGCGTCTGTCAACGGAGCATCAAATTCAGCGTTCCATAATTGTAATGGTCGACGGCCATTTGGTCTGGAGCGCCTATGTTCGCGATTGACGGTCGACGGCGTTTCGATCCCATTTAAGTCGGGATCATCATCAGGACTTGGGTTAGAAGCAGTGCTATGGAAGAAGCCAGGTCCGGTGGGTCATCCGGATGACCCACCGGACCTGGCTTCCTCCAGGATTGATCGATCCGACTACCTTATGGACCTGGCACCTGACTCATGCTGCCATAGCACTCGATCTAATCCAAGTCCTGATGATGATCCCGACTTAAATGGGATCGAAACGCCATCGACCGTCAAGCGCGAACATAGGCGCTCCAGACCAAATGGCCGTCATCCGGATGACCCACCGGACCTGGCTTCCTCCAGGATTGATCGATCCGACTACCTTATGGACCTGGCACCTGACTCACGCTGCCATAGCACTGCATCTAACCCAAGTCCTGATGATGATCACGACTTAAATGGGATCAAAACGCCATCGACCGTCAAGCGCGAACATAGGCGCTCCAGACCAAATGGTTCCAGCATAAATACCTGCATAATCTCATTCAAGTCAATCTCAAACAAACGTGGAACCATATTGTTTGTATTCACTGTATATATTGATCACTAGTCACCTTGCGCCGCCATCGCTGTTTATTGTCACTTGTTTTGCTACCGTGCCTTCTCTCACTCGCACTAAGCACCAAGTACAATTTGGGTTACCCACAAGTGTTTTACTTTGCTCCTTCCAGAGCTGATATAACTGCAGAATTACCTTGTTTTTCCCTTTTTTCCTCTCCTTGTACCCAATTAATAAATATGATGTTACCGGCACATATGTGAAAAACCAAAAGAGAGTCTCCTTATCTCCTTGTGATAATGTTTTATACATATCTGAACTAACTGTCTCCAAATTATACCAGTTGGGATATTGTTGGACCCGGCCCTTTTGGCAGGTTCACCCCAAGACTTTTTGCTTTTTCCTAGCCTGTTTCTGTGACCTGGTGTTGGTGATTTTAGGCCTCTGCGCACATTTTCACTGTGGTACAGTGTAAAGTGCGTGAGCTCTCTGTATGTGTGGTGAGTGACCTGCCCTCCCATAGGAATGAATGGGGAATATGTATGCCCATGGTAGTTCCTAATGTGTGGGGAGTGCAGGGTCGAGTTTGGTATGTGCGAACTCGTGAGATTGAATGCTGCGCAATGATATATGCGGCATGGTTGTGTCTAGTGTAGAAGGGCCACTTTTAGAAGTTGGCATATTTGTGTAAATTGTGTGCTGGCACAAATGCTTTACACATTGCCTCCGGGATAGGCCTGTCTGCTTGTGCCAAGCTATCAAGGGGGTGAGCAGGGGTTATCTTGGCGTGTGACTCCCTTGCCTTGACTAGAATGGTGGTTTCTGCCTAGCTTTGGCGTCAGCCTTAGCCAACCAGAAATAGCCAGTTCTAACAGATATCATATGTTTCTTATATACTTCCTACCCCAATCCCAACACGGTTGAAGGGTTTACTCCTGTTGTGTGTACAAGCTTGGTTTATTTCGGCACCCCCAGCCCCCTTCCGAATCTGAAAAGTAAATCTATGAACGCTTTGGAGCTCCCTCTCCCATTCCCAATTTTTTAGCTCAGGGAAAGCTTCTACAAAAAGATCCATTACATATTGGCGAATATTTTTCCCTTCGGTGACCCCCAGTATTTGGAGATTATTTCTCCTTGCCTATTTTCCATATCACAAAGCTTCCAGCTGATATCACGTAATGTATGCAATGCAGAGACATCAGCTTTACAGGAGGAAAAGTCATCTACAATAGAGGAGATCTTATTATCAGCCTCCACAACTCTAGTGGAGAGTTCTGAGTTGGTTTTGGCAATACGGCGGACAGAGTTCTGTAATTTCCGAACAGCTCCGTGTATACGCAGGCTCTCTGCCCTCGTATCCTCATGATGTGGCATAATAGCCTGATAGATTGTTGAGAGGGTGATGTTACTGCCAGTGTCCATAATAGAAGGTCGATGACTCCCTGCGTCAGAACTCTCAGCCGCAGTTGCCCCTTACACCATGGGGACTAGTGAAGGCGGACAATTACCTGGGAGCAGTTAGAACAGTATTGTCTCAGCTAAGAGATCTGGAAAAATCTTCCTCTTCTTCCTCCTGGAGAGCCGAGCTGGCCAAACTGCGATCGTCTGCCCAGTCAATCTCCAATTCCGCACTTTCACCCTCCCCCTCATAGGCCCGTGACACATCTGATATAGAATAAAATTTCCCCCCTGAATCACAAGAGTCGAGATCATTCAATATATCCACTGAGGGATCGGTCACTTCAGGTAAAATTCTTGTGTCACCATCCACAATATCAGAACTAAGTAGCTCAGCGGTTATATTGGGCAAAGAGGGGGGATTCTCTATTAAGGTATTCTGTATTAAAGTATTCTGTATGGAGGTGGGATCAACGACCTTGGTGCTAAGCTGGCCAATTGGTACTGGCAGTACATTCTTGTCCTCCCTCAGCTGATTCTTTTTTTTTTACTTATTAAAGATAGCGGGAATTGTTACTTTTTGACCCTGCGAGGGGTTGCCAGAAGCCGTTGTCCCCAATGAACCAACAGAGGAGACTACAGAGCTAGAGGCAGGGGGAGATACAACAGGCCCATCCTCTAGGGGAGCTTTATCAGACACTTCCTTGATCTCTCCATTTATAATTCTATCTATTCTTCTCCCTGGTGCCTGGATAGTGTAATACCTGGATCCTGACCTGATAAACCCTTCCCTGCGGTATTAGCAGCCCTCGCTTCTCTCATGGTAGCTCCCTTTGAGACCATATTTGAGGCGGTATTCTTTGGTCTCATTATATATATTGGAATAGTCCAGCCCGGGTTTTGACGAAATTCCTCCAAGTGCACCTTGGTCTCCATAGTTACCAGGATAGAGGCGGCTTGCAATTGTGTAGTCCAGTCTATCCCCCTAGAGCTCTGCCTCCGCTTCCCGAGTGGATTCCAGCACCCAGCACCACCTCTGCAACAGCTGTCAGTGCCGGTAGTCTAGGAATTGTACTCCGGGAGACTGGCAGAAAGCCGTCGGGATCCAGCGGCCAACAGAAATTGAAGCCGACGTTCACAAAGGATTGCTCCCGAGAAGGAGCCGGGGCTCAGCATAACATCATCTCAAGCCTGGCCACGGGGAGAGAGCAAAAATCCGAAATATCGCTAGTGGCTGCCAGAGCCACAGGCTGTATGACCGCAAAGGCAGGTCCAATGCTTTCTCCTGATGCGGCTCTCCCACTCGCCCCATCACTCGCTCCGATCCACCCAGCACTCCAGCGCAGAGAGAGGCACCACATCAGCCAGAAAGCTGATGAGCCGCACAGAAGGTCCCGGAACACTTGCACCGGTAACAATTGGCTTTTCCTTATTACTTTCTTATAGCATCAATGTCTTCATTCCTTCATCTCAGCAGGGAGTCAGGGTCACGGTGGACGAGAGAACGCCGGCAGCTAACTCACTCGGACACAGCTGTGTCCGTCATCTTGCCTCGTGGGAAATAACAAAGAATTTAAACTGTTATACTTAAGAAAAATGATATGAACAAAGTAACAAACCCTTTATAGTATAAACAATATAATTATTACGCTACAACATAAGCAGTACAAATAATTGCTAACCCTTTATGAAGATCACATTGACTAATCCCTCTACAAAATAACCACATAGAAAAAGTCTTGGAATTTGGGAGGGTCAGATTTCCTATATCCGCTCCAAACTTAACCATTTCAGGTAAGGGAAATTGTTTGACTTGGTGGGTAGATTTACTATTTCCACTCTAAACTTAACGACATTGTGAAGCACGTCTGACTTGGAGGAATCAAATGGACTATTTTCAGTTCAATCATAATTACATTTAAGAAGATGTTGGACTGTGGGGTGATCAAATGTACTATTCCCACTCCGATCTTAACAACACTAGCATAAGTGTTGCATTTTTGGGGAGGGGTTCCCATGCCAAACTTACCTGCATTTTGAAAAGTGTTAGAGTTTAGGGTGTCGTGTAGTTCCTGGGACCCTCAGGACTGGCACATTTTAGATGACCTAAACTGAGGGCTTGGTGTGCAGACAGACTCTGGACAACCCCACAGGATGAGTCAGCTGTTGGACCAGCAAGTCCTACAGTATCACTACCAACCCTCTATATTCTACAGCATTGTAGGTAATTTCTGGCAACCACTGA
The DNA here is from genome assembly GCF_964263255.1 of Lissotriton vulgaris. Classification (NCBI taxonomy): domain Eukaryota; kingdom Metazoa; phylum Chordata; class Amphibia; order Caudata; family Salamandridae; genus Lissotriton; species Lissotriton vulgaris. Next base: position 404,265,282 of record NC_141697.1, on the reverse strand, counting down.
ACATGACAACCCTGATTCCTCAGGTATTGTGGAAAACAATATGGTATCTTTCGCTCAGTCACTCATGCTTACTTTGCTCATAATACACATAGAAAGACAATTAGAATGGTTTGAATAATTATTTATTGATTAAGCCTGAGTCTAGTATGAAACATATTCGCTGCAACAATCAAAAGACAGGAGCAGACAAATGTGATCACTAGCAGCAATTTCATAAATTATAGATACATTTCTAACATGTGCTAATAAGATTAATAAAAGCAGACTATATAAAACAATAGCATTAGCGTACTCCTACTTAAATGTTCCTAGCCTAGATATGTAGGTGAAGCAAGAGTCTGTAAGTGCAAGGATATATCCTAATTGAGTCAATAATCACCTGGGGTTAGTGCCAGCCCCTCACCTGATGGTTCTGATTGAAGGACCCCATCTCTACATCGAGGATGGCGCCCCGCAAGGCATGTCAGGTCTCTACCTGTTGAAGGATCAGCCTGCAGAGTCTTGGTCCAGCCTGGAAGGAATTCTCCTCTGTTTTGTAAAGTGGAATGGGGGTCTTTTATACTAAAGTGGTCACTCCAGGGTTTCTTCAAGAATCAATATGTTTTGAAAACATTCGCTAATCCTTTGCTAATCCTTTTCTGTACAAAAATGATCAGCATAGCTGGCTGTTGGCCTTGGATAAAAAATATGGTAACCCTTATACAGAATAAATCTGCTGTGCCTGAGGACATGTTTATGTACGTCAGGTACAGGGATTTAGATAGGGTACCGAAAGATTGGTGTTGAATAGACAGAAGTAGATATTGCATTATTTTATATATCAAGTATTAGCAGAAGACAGATAGTTCCCAAACTAATTATCTATTTCCCTAAAATCCCTAACTAGACTCTCAGATAAAGTGCATTTCCCTGTAAAATGAAACAGAGTTAGGCAGGTTCTTACATATCAGGAAAAATCAGCATTCCAGCAGCACCTCGGGACGAAATCAAAGAGAGGCGTACTCTTTGGTAAAAACAGCACTTTTTATACCTTTTTCACTAGCTCTATCTATCTAAAAATGTAACTCATCGAAAAGTAAAATGTCCTTCCATTCACAGTTTTCTAATGGGTCCATTGTTCTAATATGAGTCCGGTCTAGTCCTGTTCCCTAGTTGTGACTTCCGGTTTTGTTCTCACGTTCACTGTGCTCATCATTTTGGCAGCCATCTGTACCTCCATGCTAACATGTCCTTGAACTTTAGTCACTCCAGGCACAAGCAACTCGCATTCAGTCTCGCGCATGCGTTTTTCTTTTGTGGCCACAATAATCGAGTGACTCCATTTTCTTTTAGGCCTCATGAGTCAAAATGGGAACTATCATAGAAACGAACTCAAATAAATGTTAATTTAAATCATTTAACCCTTCTGTTTACCTTCCCCCTTACTAAGGATTTCCTTGTTAATAGTTACCTAGCAAATAGCCACACTAAAATGCGATATACTTACTTTAACCGCACGTTTTGTCACAAAAACACATAAACAAAAGCACATTTATGCCGCATTCCATTATCTTAAAGCTGCTCATTAGTTTGGAACATGATAAATTCACATAATTAGTTGATTATAGTTGCAACATAAGCAAGATTAATTTCCCGCGTGTATTCGTGTAGGTGCATTTCTTATTCTATGTTGGTAAGTCATGCTTGGCATTCCATTAGTACGAGTTATTACTATTGAAGTAGGGCATGGTATGGTTACTTCGGATTTCCCTGTTGAGCGGGGAGTACGTCAAGGTTGCTCGATGGCTCCGACGCTGTTTACGTTGTATATCAATGGTGTTGTTGCCAGTATGCTGTCTGCAAATGTGGACACCCCATCATTTGCTGGTACCAAGATACCGATTTTAATGTTTGCAGATGACACTCTGATTTCATCTAAGACCCCGAGTGGTCTGTGAGGAACATGGCTTAGAAATCAATGTGGCCAAAACTAAGCTCATGGTTTTTAATCCTTGCCGTGGCCGTAGATCTCACATTGTCATGAAAGGTCGGCATTTAGAGGTACTCAATGCCTTTACATACTTGGGAATCCATGTATCAAATGACTTAAGATGGTCCCGACATATAGATATTGCAAAAATAAGACACAAACAAATAGCTGGTTCCCCTTGCTCTGAGCATAGAAAATCCCTAACAAAACCAGTAAAACCAGTACTTCAGGTGTATGAGGCCAAAGCCCCTCAGATCAGCACTTTATGGTGCCGAGTTGTGGGGCTATGAGAATCTTCACTCATTGCAAGTCTCGGAAAACACGTTTTTCCGACTCATTACTGGCCTCCCCAAAGGTACTCCCTTGCTGCCGCTCAGGTATGATCTAGGCAGGAAGGCTGTTGCTGAATTGGCAAGGTTGCGTCCAATCATGTACTGGTGCAGACTCTGGACTACACCTGAACTTTTACATTATGCTGAGGGGTTTATGGACATTATCAAAGCAGATTTGTTCCACAAATTTGGATGGCTCAAAGAACTTAGAAAAATGCTGGGTGACCTTGGCCTTCACACGTTATGGGAAAACCCAGAGGAGGCCTCATTTCCATCAAAGATAGCCCTCAAAGAGATCTATTGGGGAAGGGTGGCCCCACGAATCTGGAGTGAAACTAGTACATGCCTGGAAGATTCGTGGAAGTAAAGCCCCTTCCCAGTTTTGAACTATACTGGGATGTTATCACAAACCTGAGGGACAGGAAGTTGTTTTTTCAGATCAGAGCGGGCGCCCTTCCCCTTAGATCTCTGACAGGCAAGTGGGGTGGTCCAGTAATTAGAAATTGCCCCTCTTGTGGAGCACATACTGAAACAATTGGTCATTTTTTATTTGCATGTAAGATCAAAGCGGAGCCTAGACGCATTTGGCTTACCCTTATGTGCAAGAATCTAGGTACGACCAGCAGTATGGTAGCTCTAAGGATTATACGTACTAGCTCTTTGCTACCTATAGCAATAGCCACTGCTAAATATCTTGGTTGGTCATGGTCGATTCAACAGAGGTTCTTAGGCAGATGATCTGTAGACGATGTATTGTCAGAGTGTCTGTATTTTATCTGTAAATATTTACCCTGTAAATGCAATCGAAGTATTTTATCTGTTTTTAGCTTTATTTTTAAATACAAATGCCTTTTAATGTTTTTATTAATGACTATAAATGCTTTTATGAATTAACTTCGAATAAAGCAAATTCGAATTGAATTGAATTGAAATTATTGAAGTATGACTTTACGTGAGGCCGCTGGCTGAGGTCGTCAAGCAGTGGGGTATGACCATGGTGTCATACGCTGACGACACTCAGCTGGCGGTCACGATCAGCGGGGATTCAGGGTTGGAGGCCCCAAGATTCCAGGATGGACTAGGGGCGGTTGCCAGCTGGATGACCTCCAACTGTCTCCAGTTGAACGCAAAAAAGACAGAAATCATGGTCTTTGACAAACAAGCGGAACTCTGGGGCGATGTGTGGTGGCCCTCAGAGCTAGGTCCTACTCCTACTCCGGTTTCGGAGATAAAAAACCTAGGGGTGTGGTTAGATCCTACCCTTAGCTTTGTCTGCCACACTAAACGTACTGCTGCCTGCTGCTTTGGCATCCTGCGCAGCATGAGACCTGTGCTTAAATTTTTTGACGCCTCGACTAGGCAGCTTTTGGTACAGGCGACGGTGATTTTTCGGCTTGATTATGCCAGCTCCCTCTTGGTAGGGATAAATCAGGCCGAACTCACTCGCCTCCAACGCATGCAAAATGCGGCTGCCAGAGCAGTCGTAGGCTTACCCAGGTTCTGTTCTGTCTCCAATACCTTGCGCTCTCTTCATTGGCTACCGATTAAGCAGAGGATCCAATTCAAAGTGCTTTGTATGTCCCACAAGATCCTTAAGGGTTCCCCTGCTCAGATTCTTCAGAATCTTCTGTCTCCCTACGTTCCAAGCCGCTCACTACGCTCATCGGACCTTGAATTGGCAGTAGTTCCACGATTCAAGCGTAGTCGGGCTGGTGGGCGTTCATTTCGTGTACGTGCTGCAGTCCTGTGGAATGCCCTCCCATTGGAAATACGTACCCTTGCTGATTTGCTCTCATTTCGCAGGGCTGTCAAGACTTTTTTGTTTCCTTAGATTTATCTTTCTCATCAGTCCACTCTTTTAAGCTTGTGTTATGTTGTTCCCTTGTCAGGCGCCGGGACGCTCCTTCGCTGGAGCAGCTGTGCGCGTAATAAATGTTCATAACATAACATAACATAACATAACAAGGGGTTCGCAAAATTTAGCTTTTCCACCTCGCTCCACCAACTCCCCCCTTTGGTGATTTATCACCAAATACCATCCAAAATGTAGATTTTTTTTAATCTCAGAACATGTTTCAAATTCTTCAGATTAGTATGTCTATACTTTAGTATCCTTTTCTCTTGTCTCTATAAAAATGTTTTCTTGAAACTCTTCCATTTCAATATCACCTTTTTCTCTTTCTCTTTCTCGTTACTCCTTGATCATCTTCTTTAATGACTTTCTAACGTTCCTTCTTTTTCTATATATACACAACATAACCTTATCAGTAGAATGACTAATACTATTACTGTTACTGGAATTAGTATTTTACCTATAATTGAACTACCTATTTCTTGAAACCAATGTTTAATTGCTGTTAAACTTTGACCAAATCGTTCAAGAATACCATCAACCTCCAGTGGTTCAATTTCTCTATGCAATTCCGTAATATTTGTATTATACTTTTCAATGTTTTGACTTTTATCTGGAATGTATGTACAGCAATGCTGTACCTTCAAAATTCCACAAACTCCTCCTTCTTTTGCTAATATAATATCAAGTGCAAGACGATTTTGCATTACCATAGTTCTCATAGTAACCATTTCAGTGTTTACCATTAGGAATCCACCGGCTGTGTCTGTTGACCAACGATCTACTATTGTTGACAATGTTCTGATTTGATTTGCATTGAAAGATATTCCCACTTGGTATCAATGCTCCAAAAACATCCCCTATTATTTCCATGACACTTTCTCTTTTTCTACGACTTAAAGGTTTATGTATCTAATGAATTCCATTAGTACCTCTATCTACATGAAAATTTTTAGGAAAGACCAAAACCACATAACATGTCCCGTACCAATGGTCAGGCAGTCTATAATAAGCTTTGTTTCCGCATATAAAATATGCACCTGGAAACACAGGGTCATTTCTTCCTTTAAATCCCCATCCCCCTTTGATTTGGTAAGTGTCTTTACATTGACTTGCTCCCACAAAATAATTGTCATACATAGTATTGTCTCTCCTAATACAAAATTTCCCTAACAAGGGAGTGTCTATATTTATTGCTACATTCACATTTCTTTCATCAATATTTTCATCATTAAATGTCCAATATTTTGATTTTTCATGCTTCATTTTCTCTTTACGTTTATAAGCATATCGTCTTTCTTCAACCATGTCTAAGAACGCCTTTTCCTCTACTCTCATTTTACATGTTAAATTGTTTTTAAATGCACAGTCATGACTTAACTCATCTACTTCTAAAAAATATTCTTCCATACATGTAGCAGGCTTTTTCTTATTTAGTGTGCTATCTATTTTTAGTCTTGCAAACACTTCATCTGAATTGAAATAATGATACTCTAACTTGCCTGTTTGATAAAAACAAGCTTGCAATTACAATACATGTAACTCCATATGTAAGTGGGAGATGATGATAGGTCACCCCCTCAGAAACAGATGCAGGCAATGTTACACACACATAGCAATTGCTAGCATCCACTGTCCTAACATACTCAGTTAATAATCTTGAAAATGTGTTCTTTGTGAAATCACTTATTGAACTATCTTGATGCAATTCTGGCCTACATTAATGCTGCTTATTTGATTTTAATTCAACCTCTTTTTCACTTGTACTCACATTATGTTTCAATTTCACTAAGTTATCTCAAAAAGGTATAACTATAGCTAAAATTATCCATATCAATATTAATACTGCACCATTTTCTAAAGTTAGAACATTTCGTTTTATGTTTGTTAGTAACCATATATATATATATATACATTTTTCATTTTACACAGCAAGTTCTGCTAGCAAATTTTCTTCGACCTTATGTCACCTATAAACTTTAGTACTTCTAATAAGTTTTCTTCGACCTAATGTCTTTACAAACTTTTATTTTCTAACAGAATTTCTTTGACCTTGTGTCACTGACAACATTTTCTTTCTACTTACTATGCCCCCTTTCTTTTTCCCCTTCTGTATTTCAGATTCACTTTCCTTTTTGTCCCTCTTCATTAATTACCACTTTTCTTTGTAGCACAGTTTTTTACTCACTTTTCCCATTTGTCTTTGGGCAATTTAAGTTTTCATGACTACTGTTTACATCATCAATTGGAGGCAACACAATGTAAGACCATTCAGGTGGTTTATACTTTTGATTTGGTCTTCTTACTCTCTTTGGCCTTTGCACAACTTCTATTTTCTTTCCGAATTTGACTGGTTATCTCATTAACCTGTTCTACTTGTTGTGTTTCTTTATTAACCAGTTTAAATCTCATTCCATCATTTCTTTTAGGCCAATTATCTCCTTTGCAAAATCTCTTTGTCTTAGGCTCTGTGATGTTATATTCCACTCTTCAAGCCCTTTTCTTTGAAATCTTTCTTAATGGAGTTTCATCTGCACTCTCATCAGTTTCACTTTCAGTGTCTTCAACAGTTTCGTTGATAATGATTTTCACAGCGTCTCTCTCCTTTTCAGGATCAGTTTTCTCTGTTGACAGTTCTTTCACTCTGTTAGGAACATTTCCATAGCTGGTTCTTGGAATTTCATCTCCTTCATGAGTTATTTCCTCCTTCCCAGTCTCAGGATTTTCGCTCCTGCTTCCAGAGTTTCCAGTCTGTCTTACAAGATTTTCTTCTTCACCAGTATTATTTTCACCTTGTTCAATGTCTTTACTGGTGTCAGTCTTTACCAATTCTCGACCTTCAGTTTGATCTTCAGAATTCGGTATCTCAAGACTTTCCTCCTCTCCTTCAGACGCTAAACTAGTATCTGATTCTTCAAGATATCGGCGTTCCTGTTGATCTTCAGTATCTGGATTTTTCTCTGGTTCACCTTCAGAAACCAAATCAGTTGTGCTTTCACCTTCTTTGTCTAGATTTTCAGGTTCAGGCACAAGGGTGGTATGGCTTGCGTGTACCCATCTTTTTACTCCAGCACATTTGACTGCATAGTGCTCACCAAAACAACTTGTCTTGGTCTCTGCCAACGAGGTACCAAACAGTTTCTTCTGCGGTCTACCTTTATTCTTACCCATTCTCCAGGGACTAGATCATGTGCTGGACTATTCTTTTTTGTATTTGACTCTGTTCCCACTTGATGGAACACAGAAGTTACCACGTCAGACAGGATTTTGCAGTAATCCAATATGATGTCATCATTAATTGTCAACAATTTATCAACTGGCACATATGCTTGTCTCATTACCCTTCCCATCAATATTTCATGTGGACTTAATCCAGTTTTCCTATCAGGAGTGCTTCTTAATGTCATCAAAACACGTGGCAGGGCATCAGGCCACTTTAGTCCTGTCTCTAAGCACATTTATGCAATTCTGTTCTTTGTTGTTCCATTGACTTGCTCTACCACTCCTGAAGCCTCAGGTCAGTTAGCACAATGTAGTCTCTGACGAATGTCAAAATGCTTCACCTACCATTTGTATGAGCTCATTCTGGAAATGTGGGCCACAATCAGTTTCAATTGTCACTGGGAAACCGAACCTAGGTATGATTTCCCCTAAAAGTAGCTTTGCAACAGTTAGCCCATCATTCCTCCTTGTGGGGAAAGCTTCTACCTATCGAGAGAACAAACAGATGATCACCAAAACATATCTGAGTCTGTTACATGGCGGAAGCTCAATGAAGTCCAACTGCATTTGTGTAAATGGACCTCCCTCCCGTCCTATGGTTCCTAAACTCACAATAGTTCTTCTATTTGGATTAAATTGCTGGAATAACAAACATCTTTGACACAGACTCTCAGCTATCATCCTAAACTTAGAATTATACCACGTCTGTCTGAATCAGCAAAGTATAGCATCTCGTCTAATATGAGCTTGACCATGGTACATTCGGGCCATATTTGAGATCATGCTATCAGGATTTGCTGGTCTCTCATCTTTGTAAACCCAGATTTCATCTTCCTCTCTTTGTCTACACCCTGCTTTTAACCAGACATTTTTCTCTTCTTCATCAGCGTCTTCCTGCATTTGCCTCACTTCCTGCCATGTTTCAACTACAGTTGTTAGCATTGAAGGACTTGGAACATACTCCTTTTCCCTTTCCTTATTAATGAATGCAAGATTTTTGGCACAGTATTTTGCAATTGAGTCTACATACCTGTTACCTCGGGTGATATAGTCCTCCCCCTTTTAGTGTGCTGCACATTTTACCACAGCCAATTTGTCTGGCAATTGGATGGCATCCAACAACATTCGCACAAATTCAGCATTGCGTATGGGTGTTCCTGCAGAAGTCAAATAACCTCTTTGGGACCACAGCTGTTCATAGTCATGAACAACTCAAAAGCCATACTGACTGTCAGTCACTATAGTCACCTTGATTTCATTTCCCAATTCACATGCTTGAATCAGGGCAATCGACTCTGCTATCTGAGCAGAACGAATTCCTTTCAAACAAGAAGCTTCTAGTACATCTGCCACTGTACAAACGGCGTATGCTGCACTCAAAGCACCCTCATCTGTTCTCAAACAGTAACCATCCAAAAACATCACATAATCCGCTTCAGGCAAAGGTTCATCTCTGATGTCTGCTCTTGGTTTGGTACAGTATTCAAGAACATCTAAGCATTTGTGATCAACTTCATTTCTCACTTCTGTTTTCATTGTATCAGGCAATAATGTGGAAGGATTCACATTTACACATCTAGAAATTGTCACATTTTCTGCTCCTAAAATTACCTTTTTGTACTTTGTCATTCTATTATTGGTCAAGTACTGTGTTTTTGTTCTAGTGAAGAGAATCTCCACAGAGTGAGGCACATGCACTCTTACAGGAAATCCCATCACTATTCCTTCACTTTGTCCCAGACTAACACTTGTGGCTGCTACTGCTTTCAGACAACCTAGTAATGCTTTTGCCTAGGAACATTTTCACTTGTCTTTTGATTTTTGTTGGCTGCATTCCTTGTATCATCCTGATTCTCTCTGTAGTTACTTGTCTAATTCCTTTGGCAATTTTATGACCTAGATACTGCACTTTCTGCTGACAAAATTGCAATTTTGACGGAGACACCTTATGTCCCTCTTCAGCCAAATGATTTAATAGTGCAATAGTATCTGTTACACATGCATCTTTTGTCTTTGATGCCACAGGGAGATCATCAATATATTGAACCAATACTGACTCTCCAGGCATGCTGAAACTCTCCAATGATTTCTTCAGCAATTGATTAAAGATAGATGGACTTTCAGAATACCCCTGAGGAATTCGGCACCATGCGAAAATACAGTCTCTGAATCTGAACGCAAAAATTGGTTGGCTCTCTGGGTGCAATGAAACTGTAAAGAACGCATTACACAGGTCAATCACAGTGTACCATTCTGCATCATGAGGAATTTGATATAAAATCACTGCCGGATTTGGTACAATCAGACAACATGGAACTACTATTTTATTAACCTTTCTCAAATCCTGTACTATTCTAAAGGTTCCGTTTGGCTTTTTCAGTCCCAATATTGGCGAATTACAAGGACTACTCTCAATTTCTCTCAGTATACCTTGTTCAATCATTTTATTTATTACAGGGGTTATTCCTTCAATTATTTCTGTAGTCATTTTGTACTGGGTAATATTCGGGTAACTTGCACCTTCTTTTATAGAAACCTTTACAGGATCTACATCTTTCATTAATCCAATATCTTCACCTGTGAAATCCCACACCTTTTACGTCACTACCTTTTTTAACTCATCCGGTATCTTTTCTCGATCAAATACAGGAAACAATTTGTTTTGCTCTGCCTCAATCATAAGCATGGTTATTTTGTACAGGCTATCTTCATCTGGGGTTTGCAGTTCTATGCCATCTGGTGAACAGTATATGGCACAATTCATCTTGGACAAAATATCTCGTCCTAACAGATTTACAGGGCTACTATCACACACCACAAATGGGTGCATGTCTTTGAAATTTCCAATTTCTACTTCGGTTTTAATCTGTCTATTGGCAACACCTACAACTTGGATGTGGTCTCCCGAGAGAGGAAGATTTTGAACTTCCACTGACCTAACAGTTGAACGGGTAGCACCAGTGTCCACTAGGAAAGTTATTTCTACATCATTCACCTTTCCACTTACAAATGGACCAGAATGATCTACCTCAAGAGTGGCTCCAAGCACACACTCTTCTCCCTCTCTCAGGCACCGTCAGAAACTTTCATCCAACTCACTTCCACCTTCTTCTTGCAACCAATACTGAGGACTCACATTCACTCTAGGTTGATCTTTTTACCTGCTCGACTCCGCTGAATCTTGTATCTGCACTGTATCTCCGTTGATTTACACTGTGTGGAAGTGGCGGTTGTGGCACCTGACTTTGCTGATTAACTATCTGCAGCTGTTGCGGTTGTTGCTGAATTACCTCATTCTGCACCTGCAGATTCAATGATGCATTTTCTGATGTAACTTTTGGTGGACACTTACACTCTTTCTTCCAATGCCCTAGCCTACCGCAATTATGGCACGGAAATTTCTTCTTGAGTTCATCTATATTTCCTACCAATTTCATTTTTGGGAAATTTCCTTTTGGCTTTCCTTGATTTGCATCACTATTCTTTTTATCCATTTGTGCCACCTGGTGTTCCGCTACCTTCACTTGTGCCCACATAGCTTTTTCTTTCAGCTTCTTTTGTTTAGCATCAATCTCTTCACTACAATATTTTGCTTTTCTCAAAACTTCATCCACAGTACCTGACTGCCAACCTATCATGTTGTGATGTATCATGTCTCCAATTTCTGGTCTTAATCCATACACAAATCTATAAATAAAATGACTCCTGTTCTTTTCATTCAACTCTTCATATCCACTATATTGTTTAAATACCAACACCAGTCTTACATAAAATGAATGTACTGATTCCTTCGGTTCTTGTGTAGTTCTATCTATTTTTACCCAATCTGTCTCTTTTGGTGGAATTTTGTTTTTCAAAAACACAATCACTTGTTCATATTTTCTCATCACCTCAGGCAAGGGAGCACCTGTTACTTTGTCTCAGGGATATTCCTCTTTTGGACAATTTACAGTAATTTTACACTCAGTCCACAAATCTGCTGGTACAACTATATCAAATAATCCATCTAAATCAAGCCACAAAACATTTGAAACTTTCACAAACCTATCTACTTGTCGATACCATTCTACTGGTTTTTCTCTCAATTGGGGAAAATCATTTGTGAATGATAATATATCCTGTCTACTCCATGGAACATGTACATATCCTCCTCCTGGTATTTCTCTCATAGGGAACTCATTTGCAACTGCCTCTTTTTCTGGAAATGCTAATGTCGATTTGTCACTGGTCTCCTCTTTCTTCTTTGCCCATCTCACTCTCCATTTATTCACATCTCCCCATTTTCGTAATAAAACAATGAACTCCTTTATTTGGGTAATCTTCCTGCTGTGCTCATATTCTCAATATCTTTTTCTGAAAAGTCCACTCTGTATGATTTCTGCAATGATTTATTCTTTGTGAGTTCCATTTCAAATTAATTTGCCAAATTTTCTAACTGATCATGTATTGATTTTGCTTTCCAAGTTATACTTTTGCACATAAACATAAGTTTATCATCTTGGTACGTTTTAATCTATCTGTTCCAATTGTCCCAATAATTCATTCTTCCACATCTACTTTTAGTTTTGCTACATCCAATACTTTACTTTCATGTTCTTTTAGTATTAAGGTTTTGATACAATCGCTTAATTCCTGATCTGAAGGTCCAACAGCTGTCTGTGTTAAATCTATTTTCTCCATGCTCTTTTCAAGCGTAGCAGAATCAGATTCTGCTCCAGTCGCATATTTATAGGGTAAACTCTGATTAAGAGTCAATTCAGGCCGATTCACATTATTAGTTCGCCTAATTATAGACCAATCAGTATAAATGTTTCCTTTTATTTTCTGTAAACTGCTGTAAAGCAATCATCAAACTCTGTTCTTTTATTCTTTGATTCTCAAACACTGGAATTACAGGTCCTATCATTACTGGAAATGTTACTGCTTCCATATTTTTCGTGAGTTCCTGTATTTGCTCTGTCAATGCATTTGTAGATCTAATATACTCAGAAGTACTGACTTGTTCCTCTATTCGCCTTTCTGCACTATTCACATTTCCTTACTCATTATTTTGCTTGGGGGTACCAGTAAATCTTGGTTCTGTTCTTGAGGTACTTGGATTATATCTCACTTCTACTCTTTCAGGTACATCATTAAAATTAGAAAATTGTTTTGGAGTCTCATTAATCCTCCCCTCTACCATTGGGGCATTAGGTGTAATCCATAAAGAACCTGGTTGATACGGTGGTGGTCTTCTATTTAATATTTCCTCCAATACAGCATCCTCCATTTCACTTTCACCATAGCTCTGAATCCATGTTTCTATATTCTTTTTCTTTTCTGTACATTTCCGTCCTTCATAATAATCCACTAATCTTACTGGATACATACCATTGCACATATTTGCATTTCTCCATCTACGCATTCTAGTCTCATGTGTCTCTCCCTAAAGATTTCTAAATCTTCCTCTGGGTCTGCTATGTCCTAACAATCTTTCACTTTCCAACTCATGCATCTCATCCTCCAATTCAGCTAGAGCTTCACATTGAGTCGGTATAGGTCTCGGGTCAAGATTCATCATCTTATCTCTTAAATTTCTCAAAATTGCCAAATCAAATGATCCTCCTTCTGGGAATGCCAATACACCATCATTTTTAGTACACCTTGCCCAATTCTCTAACCAAACACACGTATGGTAACCATATTTCAACAACATATAGGGAGTGGGCGTTTTTTGGTGGAGAAAGTATTTTTCCCTCTCTCGTCACAATTTCCTTATCCTTTACAAACACACTTTTTAATTTCTTTAACCATGAAGGTTTCCTCTTTTCCTCTCCATAATAGTAAGACATTTTTTCGGTAAATTCCCTGTCTTTCAAAAGATCGCTCACTTCCCTGTTGCTGTTCCGTAACACCAACCTATCACAGCGCAGTTTACACTAATGCACCAAATCAGAATAGGATACGTTCTCTTAGTGCTTAACCAATTACTTTGATGCTTTTTCGTGATGAACCTATCAGCCCCTACTCTGTCTTGTTCTCAAGGACAAATCCCAGCGTGACACTTTTGACGTCACCAGCGCTCCAGTTTCTTCAGCGCCGACTGACCCCTCCTTTACAAGATTTTTTCAAGAAGCTTTATTTACAAGATATTTTACAAAATCAGTTAGTAACTTACACTGAAACAACTCCATTCTTCTGTTTCGCTAAACAAAGTGATAGTTTTCTCAATTATACAAGAATTCTGTATTTCCGGTAGACAGCGCTTACCTCTTCTCTACCACAGAATTTTACACTCGCCGATAAAGTAGCGCTTGCCTCTGTCTTTACCCTTCTGACAAGCTCGGGTTAAGCCCTATTACTCTCTCAGCGATACATTTTAAACCAGGATACGCAATGATCCCTATACTTGAAGGCCAAGATTTTTTAGACTGTCCTCGCTACACATTTATCCTTTCACACGTAGTGTCCTTAAACAGTGATATACGACGATACCACCGCAGTATATGACAATACTACTTCATTGAAACAGACTATGCTATGTGTGAATTCACTTGTTACACTTCCTCTGCCTGTAGACAGAGGCAACTGCTTCCCGCAATACTCAGAAGCCTTTTCAGGAGTACATATAACGCAATACGGACTCAACAGGAGTTAGTCATAATTCTGTACGTCAAAAATTTTATGGAATATTTTATACATAGTCCTAGCTAATTCTATAGCAACCAATGCTCTGCTATCAGGCTTATTACTGATGCAGCTCTCCTCAGGAAATAATTTCTAAAACCATACCACTTTTCCCTGAAGTATATTTTCTAACATATTCTCAATCAGTGGGCCCATAACACTGTCAATCATCCAATATCTACTTACACTCTACTTCATGAATCAGTCAAATTCAAAGAAGAGTGGCTGTATCATAGTGGAGTATCTAAAACTAAATTACATATTTTATACTATTTACACCTGCAGTTTAGATGCATTTACCATGGTTTTCATAAATACAGCATTTGTTTAGACAATGAAGTCAATGGATCTGCTAGTAATAATTAGGCGTAGGAAAAGCTCAAGACCAGCTTGATTCTCTAATTATCTAATTTTTATTAATAGCAACTTTAACATGTCGAAGATCATTCATTTTATTTTATTTATTTCAGAGAGATCGACATTTAAACATAAGGAATTACATTCAGGACAACTGACATCAGTTATTTAAGAAAAACTGATTATTTTATATATCAAGTATTAGCAGGAGACAGATAGTTCTCGAACTAATCATCTATTTCCCTAACATCCCTAACTAGACTCCCAGATAAAGTGCATTTCCCTGTAAAAAGAAACAGAGTTAGGCAGGTTCTTACATATCAGGAAAAATCGGCATTCCAACACGATCTCGGGACGAAATCGAAGAGAGGCGTACTCTTCAGTAAAAACAGCACTTTTTATACCATTCTCACTAGCTCTATCTATCTAAAAATGAACTCTTAACCTAAATGCGAGTTCTGATTGGACAATTTTGGGGTGGATGAGCATCATTTTGTCATCGAAAATTAAAATGTCCTTCCATTCACAGTTTTCTAATGGGTCCATTGTTCTAATATGAGTCCAGTCTGGGCCTGTTCCCTAGTTGTAACTTCAGGTTTCTTTCTCACGTTCTGTACCACTGTGCTCATCATTTTGGCAGCCATCTGCACTGCCATGCTAAAATGCCCTTGAACTTTAGTCACTCCAGGCACAAGCAGCTCGCATTCAGTCTCGCGCATGCGTTTTTTCTTTTGTGGCCACAATAATTGAGTAACTCCATTTTCTTTTACGCCTCACGAGTCAAAATGGGATCTATCATAGAAACAAACACAAATAAATGTTAATTTAAATCATTTAACCCTTCTGTTTACCTCCCCCCTTACTAAGTTTTTCCTTGTTAATAGTTACCTAGCAAATAGCCACACTTAACCTCTTTAGTGCTAAGGCAATAATATTTTACTCCTCTAATTTCCATTGAAATGAATGGTAAGTGCATGACGAGTTACCCCTGTCATTAGCATCCAAGGGGTTAAACGCGATATACTTACTTTAACCTCGCATTTTGTCACAAAAACATAAACAAAAGCACATTTATGCCGCATTCCATCATCTTAAAGCTGCTCATTAGTTTGGAACATGACAAATTCACATAATTAGTTGATTATAGTTGCAACATAAGCAAGATTAATTTCCCGCGTGTATTCGTGTAGGTGCATTTCTTATTCTATGTTCGTTAGTCCCGCTTGGCATTCCATTAGTATGAGTTATCATTATTGAAGTATGACTTCACACGGGGTACGCAGAATCTCCCCTTTCCAATGGTACCCTTCCTTAGTGGATCCCTGCTTGGGGCTTGCCCAATGAGGGCGATCCTCAATTAGGGATCCACCCACTAGCCACCAGGAAGGGGGAGCAGCCCCTTGCACAAGGGCCTTTGCTCCCCCATATAATTTGGGTACCAACAGTCTTTATGCCCTCCATGAGGGGACAGAAGGCACTCTCAACACCAGGGATTATTTTTTGTAGGCCAGGAGTGGGGGCAGAAAGTATTTTGTTTGCCCTCCCTGGGGTGGACAGAAAGCACCCTCGACACCAGGGATTATTTTTTGTAGGCCAGGGGTGGGGGCTGCCCAGAATGTGCATGAAAATGCCCCCACCTAAGAAACGAAATACTTTCTGCCCCCCCACCAGGAGGCAGATGGGGCAATTGCCCTTGATCTGCCCCCTGTGGGGGGCAGGAAGCCTACTAAGAACCCAGGATTTTTTTATATGGACACAGGGGTGGGGTCTGTCAAGAATGGGCATGTCAATGCCCCACCCTAAAAAAAATGCTACAGTCTTTCTGCCCCCAATCTGCTCTCGGGGGCAACATCAGTATTTTTTTCCTAGGCCAGGGGTGGGGGCTGCCCAGAATGCAAATGACCCCACCCTACCACCCCAAAGAAAACATAATACATTTTGCCCCCAAGGAGGAAATATCCCCTTGGCAGAAAGCCCACTAAGCCCCCTTGGAGGCAGATGGGGACAACAGTCCCTTATCTGCTCCCTCAGGGGCAGAAGCCCACTAGGGGTAAAAATAAATCTAAATTCCGGGGTGGGGGCTGCCCAGAATGGGTATGCCAATGCCCCCACTTCCTCAAAAAAGATGCCACAGTCTTTCTGCAGTAGCCCCATCTGCCTCCCGGGTTGGCAGAGTGCCCATTAGGCACCAGCAAGTAGGCTGGCTATTTTATATGTAGGGGTGGGTGCTGACCAGAATTGGCATCCCAATGCTCCGCCAACAAAAGAGCCATAATCTTTCTGCCCCCCTTGGGGACATATCAGGGCAATAGCCCCCAATTGCCCCCCTCCCCTGGGTGGCAGCAGAAAGCCCACTAGGCACTGATTTTTGTTACCTGTGGATTGTGAGTCCTGGTGCAGCTGGCACCAAGGGAAACATAGCAAACCTGTATATTTTTGTAAACTAGGTAGTTAGAGGAATCCAGGCTGGGGTGACTCTCACAAGATTCAGAATCCCTTGCAAACCTCAAACTTTGTTAAAGAAAAACACATTTTCCTCATATTTCTGTGATGGAAAGTTCTGGAATCGTTGTGGATTCACAAAATTCCACCCAGTCCGCGTTTACCCAAAGTCTTCTGATAAAAATGGTACTTCACTTGCGTGGGTAGACTTAGTGTCCACCACAGGAAATGGCCAAAAATGCAACGTGGAGAGACCACATTTTTACATTGACAACGGACCACATTTTTGCAAAGTGCATAGTTTTAGATTTTGAAGCCTAGCTCTGCATGCACCTAGAAATACCTAGAAAACCTCTAAATTTTTAATAAAATTGACACCCAGGGGAGTCCAGGATGGGGTGACTTGTGTGGCACTCACTAGGTTCTGTTACCCAGAGTACCATGCAAACCTAAAACTTTGTAAAAAAATACATTTTCACCATATTTCTGTGATGGAAAGTTCTGGAATCTGCATGCTTCCACAAACTTCCACCCACCCGCATTCCCCAAAGCCTTCCAATAAAAATGGCAGCTCACTCTTGTGGGTGAGTCAAGTACCCGTGACAGGCAAGGCCCAAAAACGTATTCTGGAGACATCAAAATTACCTATCACAAAACAACCTGGTTTTGCAAGGGGGGGGGAACCTGGATTTTTGGCTCCGGGCTCAGTGGCCATCTAAGGAATTCTATCAAACCTACACATTTCTGTAAACTAGACACCCTGGGGAGTTCAGGTGGTATGTCTTGCAAGAACCTACAAGTCCTATTGTATCTGCGCAACAAGAAGGGTACAGCGGATATAACCGTATATTGCTTTTAAAATTCTGTCCCACTTAGAAGAAGTTACAGTGGAAAATGTTGGCACAAATGGCTTTTTTTAAACTCATCTTCAATTTTTCCTATTTTCAACTGTTAGTTTCTACAAAAAATACTTAAAGAATACACACAAATGACCCATTGCTGGATTAAAAACATTTGTCTACTTTTCAGAAATGTTTAGCTTCTCAGGATCCATTATTGCTTTTATACCCATTTTTGACCATTAACTGGAAGGAGGTTGAAAGCACCAAACAAAATAGCAAAAATAGGCTATGTCCCAGTAAAATGCCAAAACTGTGTTTGTTTTTCTGACGAGAGTCGGTCAGTCCCTGAAAGCTGGGAAGATGATGATTACAGCACCACCAACACTTTGTTGATACCATTTGCAGGGGGAAAACAGATGATTTCATCTGCGGCACTTTCTTCCCATTTTTCCCCAAAACATTTTTTTGCTGTATTTTGGCTAATATCTGGGTCCACTCCAGGGGAATCAACAAACCCTGGGTACCTTGAAAATCCCCATGATGTTGGAAGAAATTAACGCAAATTTTGCATGGGTACCTTATGTGGTGAAAAGTTTACAGGGGCCTAAGGGATAACTACCCCAAATAGCAAAGAAAGGCTTAGCACGGGGGAGGGAAAGGCCTAGCAGCGAAGGGGCTAACAAACAATTCATAAGAATTTAAAGAAAAAAATATTTCTAACTCAAATTTCTTTAAAAAATATTGCAAACAAACCATTAATTGATGTCAGAAATATACATAAACCAGTACAATTATATATTATTACAACATTTTAGAAAAATCTTCATTTTGTATTAGGGAACAATTAAATATTATGTTTAACAAATGAAAAATGTATAAAACAATATTTAATATTTCAAATATATTTATAATGTTTAATAAAAAAACAAATGTTAATGAATGCCAGCAATATAAAAACAATTATCCAGTGAGTAAACATAAATTAAATAAAAAGATCAAACAAAATTAAAAAATGTATATTGTTCTCATTGAAAAAGAACATACATTGTATTTTAACAATAATATTTTTTTAATCTCATAAGGATTTCAATAAAAACTTTTTATAAATGTATTATTCAACTGATTCTATTATAAACCCAACATCTTAATCCTACAATTATACTCCAAAACAAACATATATTTTGAAAAATAACTAAAAAGTATTCAAACAATAAACATATAATGCAATTACACATAAACAGTGATATACAATGCAAATGTATTAAACACAAAGATATTTTTAAGTGACAATAGAACATTGGAATTTTGGTAGCTCCAGGCTTATAATGGCTGGTATAACCCCGAGCTCCAACATTCCAATGTTTCTTTGTTCACAGTTCTGGCAGTGAACAAAGGATTCAGAGAGCCTGAGGGGATTTCAATCCCCTTGAGCTCCCTGAAGGCTTTGTTTTATTTGTTAGAACATTCTGCCCTTTAGTGGCAGAATGTTCTAATAGCCTTATAGCTCTTTGTAGCAGGGCTTTTAGCCTTCGGTTCTGGCCTTTAACGCTGGACGGGCCTTTAATAGCTGGTATAGCCCGCCAGCGGGCTATAAGGCTATAGTAAATAATTTTTTACCACATGTTATATTCTATCTCACATTATTCCTCGCATCACAATATTTACACCACAATATTCATATCTCACTATATTTTGGAGGCAATATTATGTTGGATCAATCAATCAAACTGGTTTTGCGAATCACCAAACATAGCAAATGGTCATCATAAAAATAGAGGTGCAAACATATTCTTACAAGTATTGCCCAATAATTATCAGGATATACATTTGTTTTTTAAGACCGACTAGTACTAGGCCCTTTAGAAAATTTCTGGGCACAAGTAGAATCATATTCAGTGCTTTGCGGAGCTTTCAGATTTTCATAATTTTGTACTACCCCACAACACATTTCTTAGTCTGTTGACTTGGGAGCCAGAATCAGTCATATTTATTTTGCCCAAGTTCAAACAATTTTTATGATCATAATCAATAAAGCAGATTTTAATTCTGGTTTACCTCGGGGTGGCTGTTCTCTACCTCTATGGCCAATGAGTTTAATAAGTTTAGGGACTTAGGGACAGATGGAGGTAATCTCAATTTACCTATTCTTAAATGCTGAATTTTACCGATTCGGTATTTAAGAATAGGTAAATGGGATGTAGATAATTTTTGGGTAAAAATTACCGAATCGGTAAGATTCGGTAATTAAGAATCGGTATTTATCGATTCGGTATTTACTGAATCGGTAAATACCGATTCAGTAATTCCCATTCATTCCGATGGAATGAATGGGAATTACCGATTCAGTAAATACCGATTCGGTACATACCGAATTAGTAATAGAGGGAACCCTTTCAAGGGTGGCAGGGTGTCACATTGACACCCTGTTGCACACCTGAATAGTACATGGGTGCACATGTGGCACACACACAAAGGCACTGAATAAAAAGCAAAAAATGTATTTTTAAAAGGAATTCGTTATTTACCATCAACTAATAGTTGGTGGTAAATAACGAATCCTTAAATGTAAGAAGCACTCACTTGAGTGCTCCCTACATTACGGATTCGGTAATTTACCAAATTGGTATTTTAAGAATTCTGTAATTTACCGATTTTTTAATTTACCGATTCGGTAAATTACAGAATCCTGAAATGTGGCCTCCTACATCTGAAAAGCCTAATATCGGTCAGTAACGGTCGAAATTCAGTAATTTTGTCCGTTACCGACCAGTATTAGGCTTCCTATATCTGGCCCTATGTCTCTACATGACAGTTTTTCGGTCATGATTCAGTGCATTGAGAACACAAGCTATGAGCTTAAATCTATTTATTCCCAGCCAGGGAAGATCACTGGTGACCAGATGTATGCGATGAAGAAGTTATGTTGGAAAAAGTTTGAAATGGAGTTTTGTACTGGAAGATTTTAGTTATTTGAAAAACACATCTGCCCCTACACAAAAGTTGGTTCAAGTAAATAAGGATTTTTCAAGGTTATCTTAACTGCACATCACCATCCTACTTATGCAAGTACACCAAATAAGGACAATCATTGTGGAGATGCAAAAGTACACAGCTGCTAAAACAAAGTTTTATAGTCACAGTCCTCTATAGCAGTCAATGTCCACATGAGGTTTGTGCAGGGTGTGGGGTGAAGGGCCAAACCTTGCATTGGATATTGTATGCATTCATTCTTTAGTTAGATTTCTAAGTCCATTGTGCAAGTGTGTCAATGGACACAACTCAAGGAGATGTATGCTGCATATGTATTTGATACAAAGTAAATCTTCTTGTTAATAGACTTGGAGACATTGTGACTCTACATACATGCTAGTTACTTTAGCCACATCTGTGCACAGAGCAATGTGTAAACTACAAAATGTTACTTAATAGATATGGGCCAACTGCTGTTACTTCAGTGGATCTTGTTAAGTACTTCCGATGACAAATCTGTCACATGTAGATGCCACTTTGTGCCAACAGCCATTGGACCCATTTGAGACTGATTCTCAATGCCCTGTCCACATGGATAGTGTGAGGTCAGTATAAATCAGACAGTGTCCTGGACCTTTTGTCATCAAGGACTACCCTTAAATTAGATATCCATTGTATGCAGGGTGTCTATGAACTGTGGCTCCTGTGTAGTGTAATTCGGATAGTTGTAATGACATTCGCAATAGTTGCCTATTTCATGTGGATGGTATGTGTGTGTCTATGAAAATGCTTAGTAAGTTAGACTGTGTTTCTGTACTTACTAATTCACTACTGATGTATGGGCTAGTTGCATGAGGAGCTGGCTTAAGGTACAGGAATGGGTGTCACAGGAGTTGAAAGTTGATTATAATATGGTTTGAATGTTGAGTTGGGCACTACATTGCGAACTAATGTACATCAGCTGCAAGGCGTAATGCACACTTAATGTATGTAAGTATGTGCATGTACATTATTAGTAAACTGAACATAGGCCACACAATGCTGACGGGTTGTGCCTTTATAGTCTGTCTTGGTGCACATATGGCCCCACATTTGATCTTCCACCCAAAGATATCAAGTACCATACTTGACCATGGTTACCTGCCTGATAGGTGATGTATGTGCATGTTTGATGCTAAGTGTGGGTCAGGGTTGTCAAGGAATATTTGTTGGTCAAGTGATGTTGAGTGTGTGTATATGTCCAGGTATGATGTGTCACACGCAAACAGTGCCACGGCCACAAGCATTAGGACTTCTGGATTGCGGTAGAGTGTATCAGTCTAGTAATGTATGAAATGTGACTGCTTTATCTTGCTTGTCGCAACATGACTTGGAGTAGCTTTGTTTAACAAGGACATTTGGGGTGGTGATTCCTAGGGATGAGTATTGTGCACACGTGGCCAGCTTTTGCAAAAAAAATGAGCCACATGAATGTGCTTTTCACATATTGTTACACATGTGGTATGTCAGGCATATGACAGGATCTAGATAAGTGAATGCACACCTTACATTGTACCTAAGATGCCGGAGTCTTTGAAATTGACAAAGGCTGATATTTGTTATTTTCAATTCACCTTGTTAACACAAAGGTGACTTCAATGGTTTGGGATTTGTAGTTGGGTAAGTGAAGACAGTTGGAGAATGTGCTGGTAGTGTTACAAATATCTCTGCTAATAGTTGTGGGGCACTGGTAGGTAATGCAGCTGAAAAGCCTGCATACTGTTTTTACTAGATGTTGCTGCACTCAATGGAGTTTGGATGGTAGCTTTTTATACATACAATTGTGAGTATGGTAATGCTAGGTACTATCAAGTCCAATGACTATTCATAGACTGATATACATTTGTCAGTGCTTGCTCCTCCAATGCATCTTCGAGAGCTCTCATGTGGTATATCTAAAAGTATATATTTTTGGCGTGACACTGCACTGCGAGACTCTCCTTCAAAGTGCAGTTTAGGAGTTCAGGGCAGACCGTCAGTCTTTGCCCCCCGCCGTGGTGATTGGATGTTGGTTCAGGGAGGATGCAGTGTGCCAGTGTATGGATTTCTGTGGGACATACTTTTAGGCGTGCATTAGTGTTAAGTTGCAATGACATGTGGCACTTCGAGCAGTGGTGAGCTCACCATACATATTTCTGTACATATATCTATGTGCCTGTGCCCATTTGTATTCCTACCTTTATGTCGGATTGGTCCCTGTATTTCTGGTGCACACTGGGTATAACCTATGCTGACATTCCAACATACCCCTGAACAACATGCTACAGGACACTTTCATATTACTGCACCTTTGCTTTGTTTTCCCTTCAATTTGGAGGGCAGAGTTCTTCAAACTGGGGGGGGGGGGTCCTTAAGGTATAACAGTGGGGGCACCTGTCTCTGGCCAAGAGAAGCATCATGTTTTATTGGAAGCATGAGCAGCTGTAAGCCAGCCTTGTAACAGCCCATCAAGTACAACTTTGTTTATTTATTTCCTGAAAGAGACTATGTGTTAAAATTGGTAACGGAGCCTAAATTAGGCAAATCCTCCTGTTTGGAAATGTTTTATATTATATTTGGTGTGCTGTGATACCACTAATGACATATTTAATGCCATTAAGAAATGGTGTAGTAATTTTACAATGCAACGTTGGAGTTTCTTCATAGGTCTGTTCATCATTTCATCTTGAGCATCACCATTTAGTAAAGGTCATTTTGTTTGACCCTTTGAGAGACAATGGAATGACAGACATCTGCAACACCAGATGCCTTGTCTAAACATAATTAGACATTGTCAAATTAGCTGAATAATTGTGCAAAAATTGAGAGGGCCCATGGATTTAGTTTTTTTTTTTCGGGGGGGGGGGGGTGCTGCATTGATTTGAAGCCTACTGGTGTAGGGGTAGATGTGTCACTTACCAGTGACAACTTCGACAACAGTACTGGTTCTGCTGTTCATCGAGTAAGTATAGAAGTGGTATGAAGTGCACATTTGGCTCCATAACTGCACAGGAAATGTGGAAGCGTGTTGTGGTGACTTTTGGCCTAATGAGCTTCCCCTTTTGCTAGCTCTGATGAGGTGATTTGACCGACACAGACAACGCGTCGGAAATATGCATCGTAATATAGTGGGTGCTTCCAGGCCCGGACCGCACTCCGATCTTCTCAATTGGATCTTTCCAAAACCTTTGTGGTTGGAATTTCCAGTTGGATTCAGAAGAACTGCGTTGGTCAGTAGGCCATGGATTGTAGTGCATCATAATACTGAGGTTGTAACAACTGCTTCAGATGCAAGATTGATAGGTCAGACTGATCCCAACAAACCCAGTGTCAGGGCTGTCACACCTCATTAAGGAAAAAGGCTCTCTTTAAGCGCAACTTCCTCAAGTCAAGAGTTAAAGGAAATAACAAATCCTCTGCATGTACCATCTTAAAAATGGCCGCCAGGAGTCGATTGTTAGAGCAGCAGGTTAGGGCTCTTGCACTCGGCAGCAATCACCAGGATCCAGGTGCCGTGCCCGCTCTGTGGCGCACTTCACCTAATCTTGGAGGAGAGAAGGACGTCTTGGAGTAAAGCGTCGTGAAGTTTAGTCAGTGAAAACTTACTCGTGCGTGTTTTCAAATATTTCACAATGGAGTTGAATTATGGAGGAAGTTTTTGGAACAAGTAAGACTGTTCTGTTATTTTTTTGTTTAGAGCATGCACATTTAGTGAGAAGAAGTCTCTGTTTCAGGCATGCGCATTTAGTTGAATATTCGAAGTGTTTGAGCATGTTCCCAGCGTAAAAGCTACAGTGCACAGCCAAAAGACTTACAGACCCAGCACAAGTCAGTGAATACAAAACTAGACTTTTAAGTCCAATGAATATTAGACAAAGTTAAATTATCAATAAGCATGGGCGAATTTTGCGAATCTGGCATTCGCAAATTTGCGTATTTGTGAACTCGCAATCCGCAAAATCCGCGAATTCTCGCGAATTTGCTGATTTTTTTTTGTGTGTTCGCAAGGGTTTCTTCCAGTTCGCGAGGGTTTTGTACCAGTCCGCAATTGCAAACTTACTTGTCGGCTCGCAACGGTTGCGACTTTGTTGTTTCTACGTCTGGTTCATCATCACAGGTTCACAGCACCCTGTTTCACCACTGCCACCCTCTGATTCACCCATGCCACCCTCTGGTACATCACTGCCACCCTCTGATTCCTCACTGTAGATTATGGGGGGGAAAGCAAGCACACCTGCCCTGCTTCAACTGACATGAATTAATTTGGGGTTGATTAATGTGTCACTGAA
This sequence comes from Lissotriton vulgaris, assembly GCF_964263255.1. NCBI lineage: Eukaryota > Metazoa > Chordata > Amphibia > Caudata > Salamandridae > Lissotriton > Lissotriton vulgaris. The sequence goes on along the minus strand of NC_141697.1, from coordinate 404,240,323 downwards.
TTTCAACTTTCTGTCTGGCACCTGCTTCCTTATCTGTAATTTGCTTTCTGTTGCAGTGCAATTTCTTTTCCCAGGACCTTTGTGGCCTACTTGTAGCTATTCTATGAGCCTGCTGTGGGGGTCAGAGCAGGGTCATAGAATAGTTGCAAGTAGGCAACTGAACTCTGGAGGGGCCCCTCAGGAAGCACTACAGGGAATGGTTACTAATGATGACTTTGAACTTTTGCACCTGCTGAGTGCTTTCAGTTTTGCAAAACTCGTTTTTCTGCAGAACAGCAACTGTAATGCCCCAAACAAACGTAGGCAACTGAACTCTGGAGGGGCCCCTCAGGAAGCACTACAGGGAATGGTTACTAATGATGAGTGAACTTTTGCACCTGCGGAGTGCTTTCAGTTTTGCAAAACTCGTTTTTCTGCAGAACAGCAACTGTAATGCCCCAAACAAACTTACTTGTGAAAGTTGATTTCTAATCTAGAAGTGATCCAAAGAAAGTCAAAAAGGCCTCAAATCCAAAAAATTGCAGGCAAATGTCAACCTGAGGAGTTATTCTGATAAAAATCATCATTTTCCGAAGGTTTATGCTGCTTGCTGGTGGATTTCTTGTGCAGAATTGCAAATTTTGTAATTTCGCGAGTGCAAGATTGTTGATGCCCGCCGCATCTACATGTTCGCAATTGCAAACTCTCGCGATGCATCGCCAAACTCCCGCAGGATCCCGCAGCAAGATCCAAAATGGCGCAGCACTTGCAAAATATCGAGAAAAACAACTCGGCAAACGCTGAATGATGGTAAGTGAACGCCGCACGCCACAATATTGTATCACCAAGCAAAAAAATCCACTGCGTGCGAATTTGCAGATTTTCGGTAAATTCGCGAGAGTTCGCGGATTGCGAATTTACCGAAAATCCGCAAAATCCTCAAGTGGAACCGATTTTCCGCCCATGCTTAATTATCAAGTACATGGAGGAAATGTAGTTGAAAGGTTTACTGTATCACATCAGTCTTGGAGTGAAGAAACTTCAAGTCAAATATTAGTTCAAGGGCAGTAAAATATTCACAGAGCATAACGACATAATGACTAATATATAAACAACCTCAAGGTGAAGCAAGACAATTACTATTTTAAAGATATACTTACCATACCAGAATCCAGTTAACACTTCCAGCTGAACATTAATAGGTGAGGAATCTGCAAAATACAGAATGATAGAGTTTGATTAAGAAAATACAATGAGGAATAAATTAATAATATTTATATATTTATTTCACAGCATACAGAAGTCAAATCATACAACCAGTTAGAAGAGAAGCATAGATCACATCAAGGCGGGGTAGGAGAACAAGAGGTGATGCTAAATTTAGAATTTACAAGAGGTATCTATGTATTAATGAGTGAATTTCCTTTACAGTTAAATACATGCCTGTCAAGCCAGAAAAAGACAAGAAAAGGAAACGTCTGAAGCTGAGGAAAGAATTAGATGCGGTGTGACTGTCTCTTCTCTGTCCCGTCCCCTTTCCCCCCTGGAGTTTCATTGGTGTACATGCTGCAATATGCGTGTTGATGAGAAATCTTGGTGAGGCATTGGGCGCTTGCGACATTCTGCTTCTGTGCATTTGAGGAGAGCACCATCTCTGACACCCAGGAAGTCTTACCAACCGACATTGTCGTAATCTCCTTAATATGTGAAGGCACAAACTACCAACGGACAAGGACCATCTAAGATTGACACTTCATACCTATTCAGAGTAGAATTAACTTATGATGGTTTCATTACCCAAAGGTTTTGGCTGTGGCAAAGCATATTAAGGTGAAATGTTCTATGAGATTGAGCACAATCATTTTGCCGCATGCTGAGGGGGGCTGATAACCTCCTCTAAAAACATTAGGCTTTCCCAGATTTCCGTCCTGAGTTAGTTCACATTTTATGAAGTTGTTCTTAATTGAGACTATTGTGAAAAAGGGAAAGATATGTTTTTTTTCATATTGTTAGTTGGAGGAACTTCATTAAATGTGTACTACCTGAAGGAAATTTTTATTTAAGCATCTATGTTTATCAAAACAGAGGGCAAGTGCACAAACTAATTAGGGGCATACATCAGAGAAATGTAGCTCCAACTATGCAAAGGTTCTCAAACTAGTGTTTGCACATGCACTCATTCTTCTTGGCAAGGCCATTGGAGTCATACTATGGTTGCCATTCTGCATAGGTGCCATAATGGAGTTTGGAAAAAGAGAGCAAGTAGATCAAACAAAAACAAAAGAAATGCCTGATATGAGTCTCTTGCCCAGGACCACACAGAAAACTAAAATAATCCTTGGCAAAAAGTTCAAACAAGCCCTAGAGTTCAGGAGCAGAAACTACAAAAGGATCATGGCATCCCATCCTGCTGTGCTCACTTCTCTAAAATCATGTTGAAAATTCCGACGGGGCACAATGGCTTGCACAGGGGTCGCTTTTAAGACTGGTTTGACAGCGCACCTCCAGCCAAATCTTATGTGATAAACTTAAAAAGGAACTTTTAGAAGTACTACAGGGAGGGGCTTTGGGACCACTCATAGGCAGGTGAACAGGAGTACATGTTGTGATTGGGCAGACATATTGTGTTTCTACTGAAATAGTGCTTACCCTACGGGAGCTGTACATGTTGAGTGAGCCAGAGCTCAATATCAAGTCTAGCTACAGTGTTACTAAAGAGCTTGATCTTGATGACGAAAGCATGCTACTGTAATACGTATGTCTCCTAGATAACTACTAATTATGGAGTTTGTTCTTCTCTGGCAAAAGCGCAGATGGCTGGATGGTAGCCAGATGAAAGATGTTACTGTAATGCAATCCCAGTCACCTCCTTTGCCTTTCCATTATCGACTTCAGGTATAACTTGAGAGAATGGTATTTTTATTTTCTTATTCCTAATTTTAAGAGTTTGGGGCTGGAGATACTCTTTTTAAACTTCTGAAATCCCAAAAAGTTAATTAAATTATTAATGTACATTTACTACTCAATTTTTAAAAGATTGAATTAGTAACAATATATTTAGTTTACTTCAAATTGAATATTGTTATATACTAACTTAAATTATTTTGCCTGCTTAATATACTATAATTTTGAATTACCCTTTCCTGAATCCTAAAACCTCTTACTGCCACTCAACGCTAATCCTAACCCTCACAGACTCCTTAATACTTACCTTCCCTGATCCCCAAAAACTCCTTGCTTCCCCTTAATGCTACAATTCAGGTCCCCTTCCTTAAACTGTGTAAAACCCATACTACCTAATAATGCTGCATACACTGAATCGGAAATATTTACTATTCCTTAATGCTACCCTTTCCTGATCCCTAAAAGCCCCTTACTACCCCTCAACGGTACCCTTCCTTAATGTCTAAAACACTTATTAGCCCGTATTGCTAACCTTCCCTGACCTGAAAAACTCCTTACCACCCTTTGAAACTACTCTCCTCTAACGTTAATACCAGCCACTAAACCTTAACACTACCATTCCCTGAGCCCTGAAAACCCCTAACTATCCATTAATGCTCTCCTTCTGTAAACCCTAAAAACCATTACTACAGGTTAATGGTACCCATCCCGGAAACACGTAACTGTCTTTTAATACTACCCTTCCTTAAACCCTAAAAACACATTACAAAAACTTTAATGGTACAAATCCATGAACTCTAAAAACCCTTACTACAGGGTCCCATTTGTGACTGCCACCTCCATGCCTGCATTTATTTATGATACTTGTATCTGGAGATCTAGGGAGTAGTTACTTCATGATAACAAGAACATCCTTATATGGCCCTTAAGTGGCATTGTTAAACACAGAAAAACTTTCCTCTTTAAAGAGTTAATAGAACGTCTTTAAGCATTTGTGGAAGGACTTTAACGACTACCTTTTGCTGTGCATTTCCTTTGAACATGTGCCAATTAGAGAGAAATGCGGACCACTCCACTACCAGAGCCATTTACAGAATGTCAGATGTTTTGCTGTTATATTACAATACTGTAATAGCATTACTGCAACCAGAAATAATGACATTGTCACAAATTTGAAAACAACTATGCAAGCATTGTTTCTGTATCTAGGGGCATATTATCAAGGGGGTCTATCTCCGATTTGTTGGCTTTAAAAGCCAAGAAAGCGGAGATAAAATTATCTCCCTATTACCTAGCTGTTGCTAACACCAGTTAGCGACAGCTAGTAGGAGATAGCGTCCATCTTGGGCCCCACTTTGCATGTCAGAGAAATTTGGGGCATATTACCAAGCAATAGCGATAATTATCGCTATTGCTTGGTTAGAGACAAATATTTATCGCCGACCTGCGGCGATTTTTATCGCAGATAAACCTTGGTATTACCAAGGTTTATCGCATATGCGATAATAATCGGCCGCAATGCATGAATATCGCTGAAAAGTCAGCGATATTCATGCATTACAGAGCTAATGCTCTTAGCCATGTTATCCACCTCCCATTGGATAACATGGCTAAGAACTGCTCAGGGCAGGTGTTAGCTTTTGGGGATATTCGCGCTTAGCGCAAATATCTCCAAAAGTTGGTAATAGGAGATAGCGATGTTAGCGACTGTTTCCAGTTGCTAACATCTTGGCACGCCCACTTTGCATGTCATTAGTGATAAATTTCTCTGACATGCAAAGTGGGGCCCAAGATTGTCGCTATCTCCTACTAGCTGCCGCTAACTGGTGTTAGCGACAGCTAGGTAATAGGGAGATAATTTTATCTCCGCTTTCTTGGCTTTTAAAGCCAACAAAGCGGAGATAGACCCCCTTGAAAATATGCCCTTTTATCACTAATGAAATGCAAAGTGGGCGTGCCAAGATGTTAGCAACTGGAAACAGTCGCTAACAGCGCTATCTCCTATTACCAACTTTTGGAGATATTCGCGCTAAGCGCGAATATCCCCAAAAGCTAACACCTGCCCTGAGCAGTTCTTAGCCATGTTATCCAATGGGAGGTGGATAACATGGCTAAGAGCATTAGCTCTGTAATGCATGAATATCGCTGACTTTTCAGCGATATTCATGCATTGCGGCCGATTTTTATCGCATATGCGATTATCCGCGATAAACATCGCCGCAGGTCGGCGATAAATATTTGTCTCTAACCAAGCAATAGCGATAATTATCGCTATTGCTTGGTAATATGCCCAACAGTACTTTTCTCCTACTACAGATCTAGAGTAAAATGTACCGAAAACCACTTTCCACACATTTCACTGGACCTTTACAGATTCCCACATATTCGAAATAACCACCAAAGTAGAATGTCCTTGAATGACAAAATTCACCAAATATTAGTGCAGGAATATTGTATATTTTTCTGAATAATGGCCTATCTGGGTAAGGCAAACTTCCCTTTGTCGATGTGGCTTGACAGCACAGCTGTCTGGATCACATTTGTTTTTATCAAATCTCGTATATATGCATGCATCAAGTGGAATTTCACGTTTTCATGAACTATATTGGTTTATTTTTTATAAAGCTCTAAAGAATAGCGAAGTCTGGGGTGATTTAGCTTCCTTTGCACTTTTAAGCTATGTACGATGTTTGCAGACTGACAAACACCACTGAAAGCGAACAGTTGCCAAACCCTACCCCCAACTGGCCATTCAGCTATACTACATTTCCAAAAAGCAAAACCCCTAAAAACTCATTCAACTGATAATATTAGCTAATAAATACAGCAGCAATGTACTTATATTATTGAAAAGTACTTTTATTTCGCAATATACCGAGGATATTTTAATGAAAACATTAAACTATATCTTCTGGAAAATAAAGAGATTTGTCTATTAAAAAAAAGAGGTGGTTTCGAAAGAAAGAAGTAAATTTGTGCACTGCAATCCATTTTTATTTGGCACACTTTCTCCCACAGATTGAATTGAATATGAAAGAACCGTTTTCAGTACCTACGCAGCGGAGTAATTTATGACACACGGTTGATGGTGTGCAGTGACTCCGCAAATCTTTGTTACCTTCTAGAATGGAATTTCACAGTTTACTTTTAATGGGTGGAAACTTTGCAGCAATTAATGCATTTAAAAAAATGTATAGGCAGTTGTGATAATCCATGCACTCAAGCCACTAATTCCCTATTCGTTATTGATTAGAATACAAAGGGCATATTTATGAGAGGTTTGCGCTGGCGTTTTGCTACTAACTAACTGAACAGCGGCACAAGCAGTACTCCATATCTACAAGATGACACATTTGTCCAAATGTGTCAGTTATTCAACTCCAGGTTTTCCCCAGCAAAATCTAACATAAATTTAACACAGTGATATTCATGGTTTTGTCAATGTGTGATGCATCATTGGCAAGTGGCGGGCAAAGCCTGAATTACGTGAAACATTCTGAACATCAGCAACCCAGGCATAGAAAATGATGCAAAATCTGTGGTAGAAAAATACATTTTGGCAAGCTCTACTACACCATTGAGGTGATCATTCCACAGCTGGGAGTCATGAGGCGACCACCACTACCACGTAGGCAGGGAAGGAGTAGGGAACATGTTTTCTGGCAGCAACTATCCCTCATTTTCCTGAAGGAGAATGAGGTTATCAAATTTTACAGACTCACAAGGGAGTCTTTCATTCAATTGCTCCTCAAGATTGGGCCAAGTCTCCAGGCACCAACTGCCAAGCCAAATTGACAGCAGTGCTCCACATGACTCATCTGGTTCCTTTCAGATCACAACAGGGTAGAAATATCACAGACTACATTTTCTGCCATCCTACCCACAGTCCTGAGTGCCATCATCAGACTCACACCCCAGTACCTCCTCTTTCCCAAGACCCAACTACAACAGCTGGCCACCAAGTAAGGCTTCTATGCCATTGCTGGATTTCCCTATGTGCTAGGTGTCATTGAATGCACACAAGTTGTAACATCCAACCTGTACAGGAACTGGATGCACATCTACGCCACCAATGTCATTCTGGGAATGTTCACCAATATGCTATCCAAATACCCTGGAAGTGCACATGATACCTAAATCTTCTGGCACAGTATCGCCAATGAGTGTTTCCCAATTGGGCGATATGGGAATGATCTACTTTTTGGTAAGGGACTCTGAAGTATAGAACATACCAACTAAAATTTAGAAATGTATGACATAATAGCTATCTCTGTGTCTGCCAATGGAGCTAGGGACGTATGTATTACAGGTGTGCCTCATACTTGCATAATTAATTTCGGTACATGTGTGATGCAAACCCCTATGTTAGCTGTTTGAAGACATTCAAAGATTCTTTGCCTGGCTATCAATGGCATACAAAGCCTAAAGTAATGCAATGCAGCACGAAATGCTTTGTGGCATTACTTTGTGCGAGGGGGTGTTCAAAGGGCATTGTGTTGGTGTTTCCATGCAACTCCTATGGTTTTTTATGCATGTCATGTATACCAAACCAGGTAAACCTGGGAATGCGTACAAAAATATGCCTCGCAGATGGTGACTAGCAAGGATAAATAACTAGAATGATCCAAGTTACTTCTGATTCCTAAGTGTGCTGTATTCTGTGGTATACATAGATAGAGGAATATACCACTAAGAATTGTTGCCCCTTCCTGCTCTAAAACACTCCTGCATGTGTAGCATTGTGTCATCGCCCTCTGTGTTAATGGACAGAACCAGATCATGTGCACTGGTCGACAAATCAAGAGGACAAAAATCATGCGGTACAGAAGACAAGTCAATATGAGTGCAAAGGGTATGTAATAGATAAGTGTCAGATGAGTCCATTTGCAGCATGAAATGTAGCCCCCATTTATGTGCAAATGTCAATATTGGGTAACAATGTGATACCAACATTAAAAAACACACATGTCTCAGTCATACTGACTGTCTAGGTACACATATACACGTAGGGCTCAAGACACATTGATAGATAAACTCACAAAGTCAAGCACAATGCTGTCAAACATGTCATACATCCTTGGGGACCTCAACTTCCACCTAGAGAACAACAACGACCGCAACACCACCACCCTGCTGAACAACCTCACCAACCTCGGTCTCAAGCAGCTGGTGACCACCCCCACCCACTACGCCGGACACACACTCGACCCCGTGTTCTCATCCAGCAAGGACATCACCTTCAGCCACGCCACCGGACTCCACTGGACGGACCACAGCTGCGTCCACTTCAGCTTCAGAAGGACCACGATCCACCACCACCAGCAACAGGCTGCACGCAGAAGCTGGAACAAGATCACAGCCGAACAGCTCGCGACTTCCCTGAGCATGAACCCTCCCACCAGCGCAGCGAACCCAAGCCAGGCGGCCACCAACCTCGCGAAGTGGATCAGCAACTGCGCAGACGACCTCGCCCCTCTGAAGACCCCGCCTAGCAGACCCAGCAGCAAGAAAGCCCCATGGTTCACAGACGAACTCAAGAGCTCCAGGAAGAACTGCCGAGCACTCGAGAAAGCCTGGCGCAAAGACCCAACACCGAACAACATGACTGCCCTCAAGCTCGCCACCCGAAAACACCACCAACTGATCCACGCCACCAAGAAAACTGCATTCAAGGAACGACTGGGCAACAACGCACACAACAGCAAGGAACTCTTCAACATCGTTAAAGAGCTCTCCAACCCCAACGCCGGAAACAACGACATCACCCCTTCTCAAGACATCTGCAACTCCCTCGCCTCCTAGTTCCACAACAAGATCGCGGACATACACAACAGCTTCAGCACTCAACCGACGCACGCCACGACTGAACCACCGCCCCCCACCACCACCCTCCGCGCCTGGACCCCGATCAGCACCGAAGACCCATCCGCACGATGAACTCCATCCACTCCGGATCTCCGACCGACCCCTGCCCTCACCACGTCTTCAACAAGGCCGACGCTGTCATCGCACCCCACCTGCGGGACATCATCAAGACCTCCTTCGACACCGCTACCTTCCCGGAGAGCTGGATGCACGCCGAACTCAGCACTCTACTAAAGAAGCCATCAGCCGACCCCACCGACCTCAAAAACTACCGCCCCATCTCGCTGCTCCCGTTTCCTGCAAAAGTCATCGAGAAGACCATCAACAAGCAGCTGGCCGCCTTCCTCGAGACAAACGGATCCCTCGACCTCTCGCAGTCTGGCTTCCGGGCCAACCACAGCACCGAGACCTCCCTGATCGCAGCTACCGACGACATCCGAGCCCTGCTCGACAACGGAGAAACAGCGGCCCTCATCCTCCTAGACCTCTCCGCGGCCTTCGACACTGTCTGCCACCGTACCCTAGTGCAGCGCCTCAGCAATGTCGGAATCCAGGAGAAGGCACTGAAATGGATCATCTCGTTCCTCGCCGGCAGTGCACCCAAACCAACTGACCACGCACGCAACCTGGGCTTCATCCTGGACTCCTCCCTCTCCATGACCAGACAAGTCAATGCCGTCTCCTCGTCGTGCTTCAACATCCTGCGCATGCTACGTAAGATCTTCCGGTGGATCCCCACCGAGACCAGGAAGACGGTCACCAGCCGTCTGGACTACGGCAACTCCCTCTACGCCGGAACCACCACCAAACTCCAGAAGAGACTCCAGCGGATGCAGAACGCCTCAGCACGACTCATCCTGGACATCCCCCGGCGCAGCCACATCTCCGGACACCTGAGAAATCTGCACTGGCTCCTGGTCAACAAGAGAATCACCTTCCATCTCCTCACCCACGCACACAAAGCCCTACACAACCAAGGCCCAGGATTCCTCAACAGCCGCCTCAACTTCTACGCTCCCACACGCCAGCTTCGATCGACCGGCCACGCCCTCGCCGCCGTCCCCCGCATCCGAAGAGCCACCACAGGAGGAAGATCCTTCTCCTACCTGGCCGCCAAGACTTGGAACTCCCTGCCGACCCACCTCCGCCTGACCCAGGACCACCTTGCCTTCAGGAAGCAGCTCAAGACCTGGCTGTTCGAGCAGTAGCGGACCCCCACCTCCCCTAGCGCCTTGAGACCCGCCGGGTGAGTAGTGCGCTATATAAATGTTTGATTGATTGATAATTAACATAGAAAACAATTCTACCATTACAAGGTATCTCAGTGTATTCAGGACACCAATCCCAGCATTCACTTGCCACATCAATGATGGAATAATCAAGACACAGAACTATAGTATCCCCTACAAGTTAGAATCATACACATACATATGAAAACCTAAAGTAGTGTGTCCGGGTCTGTATTAGAAAGCTACTTGCAAAGATGGCCCACATTACAAGACCTTTGTGTCAATCTAAGTGCACCATCACAACTTATCTGACAAAAAGAATTAGCTGAAGGCTGACCACATGTTGTAGACAATGTTGGAAATTCCCCACATGTACGCAGCAAATTCCCATGTTAAAGTAAGTGAACAATTTAAAGGTTGTTTCATTGTCATTTAGGCCACAACAGAAGTTTCACAATGACCTATGTATTTGTGAGTGCCAAACATGGTGGTACTGTCACAACCTCTGTAGGGATGAGCATACAGCAGAAAATCAGATCTATGTTTTTTCAATGTGCACATGTACTGAGTTCACAGAAATGAAAGAGCTCAAGAGCATTTAACACCTTCAGCGCGGCGCAGATTCCTGCGCTGTGCTGAACGTTCTGATGAGCCATTGGGCTCATGACGGAACGGTTCCGTCATGAGCACAGGTCAACCGACGCTCATGACGGAACCGTTCCGTCAATAGCAACGAAGGGAGTAAAAATGTCTATCACAGTAATATACTGCAGAAACCTGAAAGTCAACATGTAGAAGTTTTCAAAGTATTGGGGCATGGTCAACATGTGCAATGACACAGAGAACTAGAAGAGACATGTGTAAAGCAATTGTCAACTGAGTATATAACACATAGGGCATGATTTAGATGTCAGGCAGAATTGCTTACGCCCGACACTGACTTGATCCTGGGAGCGATGGACACTAGGTCGGTGGTCCCGACCGCCTCATTAGGATGTGACCAAACACTGTTTGGTTGCATTCCTACATTTCACATTGGGAGCATGCATTACAGCTGTAATGCATGCTTCCATAGTGAAATGGGAGGTGCAGGGATCAACGGAGGTGCATCATGGGTGACCCCACGGCCTCCAACTGGAGGCTGTGTACCAAAGGGGTCCCAGCTTCGGGCCCCAACACAGGGTTTCTGACATGAGTTTCAAGTCGGACAGGCCGGCATGGAAACCATGTTGGAAACTGTGCATTGTAATCCCAAGGGCGGAAAGGCCTGCCTTTGAGATTCCTGGCTGGATTCTGTCTGGCCAAAGGGTTCTTCGAGCCTGTCCGAAGCCAACCAGAATGACTGGCCAGTTTAATTTCCAACCTCCTATATCTTAATTAGGCAGGCAGAAAGTAAACCGAGGAGCCCTTTAGGATGCGGCTCGAGAGACTCTGACTGTTGGTTGCAGTCTGCATAAATCGATAGTACTGCAAACCATCACGCACTTTCCAAGGGAGACTTTGGCTTGTGCATGGGAACATCTTGCACCCGTAATCAGAGACGTCCAGTACATATCGCATTGAGATTTTGCATACAATAACAAGTTGAAACTTGTGCTATTGTAAATTCTGTTTGCTGCACTATCAATTTGTGAAGACTGCATTGATATAGAGCTCTGATGAAGTTGTAATTACAACAAAGCATGTGTTAGTTATTGTGGAGGCTATTGGGAAATGGAATAAAGTACTCGTAAAGAGCAAGATTGAAAACACTGATTGAAGACTGAATTCTGACATAATTACATTTGTCAGAAGGCTGTATATTTGTTGATATATAAACTCTTTTGTGGTTCTACATTTGAATGTTGGGTGGGCCTCCCCCCTTTACTCTGCACCGCATGACTCATCAAAGAGTATTATATAGGGGTAACTCTCAAATGAGTGCTAAGGAGCCCAATTCACCCCTTTTGAAGCAACCACGCATTAAGTAGCTATGCATCATCAAAAATTATTCGAATGTCAGAAACAGGCTGGATACATCCAGGAAATGGCGCAATGGGTGTGACAAGCTGCAATCTTACATTCTGTTAGTTTGTGCAGGGTGTCTTGCAAGTGGCTTTTGTATTGGTGTAAATCCTGGTGTTGTCTTGTGCAAATTGTGTTTATTGTGTATTGTTGTTGTAGATTGTATTGTTATTGTTTTGTCAGGTGTTTTTCCATTTAAGGGTTTACTATTTTAGGGTTGGGGGTTATGTTCAGGGGTCTTTGTAGGGGTTTAGTGGGTGTAGAATGGGTCTTGTCATGTCAGGAAGAGTAGGGTAGGGCATAGAATTTCACAGATAGATTGTTTGGGGACCTGCTATGGCTGCTGACCCATCACATTCTGAACATGATGGCATCAGGGTGGTGCCAGCTAGGGTTACCCCACAAAGTAACGGAAGGAGCACTGGGAGAGGGTGTGTTGACACATGGCCAAGGAGTTGGTGTTGGAGAGCACCATCCACCAGTAGAAGCATAAAGAGACAGACCTGATACACCACCTTGGAGGGGAGATTGGCAGACCCAAAGGTACGAATGTACCAGCTGCATATATATTTGTAACTATCACAATCTCAAAAAATTTAAACTTTTAAGGGCCAAGGCTTTCTTTAGGGCCTCTGTTCTGAACGTTGCTACTGCAAAGTGATTATGTCACACAAAAAAACTAAGGTGACAGAAGAGATAATCAAGTGAAAAATCAAAAAGGATACAGTAATTCAGTAGCATATCCTCCGTGTCAGTAGATGATTAAATGAATCCAGCACGACCGGGGGTTGTACCTCACCTCACCTGGACACATACTCAGGAAAAATGAGGCCACGCTCTGTCCGTCGTTGCCTCTGGCAGGTCCCGAGTGTAGGGGGAGCAACGTTCAGAACAGAGACCCTGCAGAAAGCCTTGGGTATTCCCCATTTAGGCTGAAACATTTTGGCTCTATGCAGTTATTTGTTTAACACTGCTTTCTTGCACTGTTCTTGTTTTTAACTAGGAAGAGGCCAGATCCCTAATAAAATTACTTTCCTTGTCCTCTATCCTTTTTTAAAATTCACCACCTTTATGATTTTTTTGCACTGCACCTTAACCCATCAGTTTGATATCACTTGGTCCAAAAGTGTTTGTGGGCAGTGACTCTATTGTGGTACAAGGTAGGAATATGGTCTCAATGATCAAAAGACTTTATTACCTTGGTTGGATGACCAAATGATAACATTGATCATCACAAGATTTTGATGGGAATCCTACGAATACCTCTTGGGTTCTACACACAAATCACTGCAGACATTGTGTTTGATAATATTGTCCTACTCGTTGAAACTAACTGTTAGTCATTAATGTATTAAATACTATTGATGACAGCTTGAGATAATTTATTTATCCTCTTTTCTAGACCCCTAGGTTTCTTTGTTGTTTATTTACATGATTTTTAGACAGCATGTCTTTTCACTATTTATAATACAATATCACAATTATTTTCTTTTATGGACTAGCAAAATACTCCATGGGAGAAGTTGACATCTTCCGGGATCCCAACGCTACCAGTAAGAGTAATACGTACATGGTTGTAGCTTTTTAAAATTTGTCTGTGATCCCTGATAGTTGCAAAATTGTGATGTGTATGGGGATGTAACAATCGCCTTTAACACAATTACACTCAGGTTTGAAACATAACTGAACTTGTACACAGAATAATGTTAAATAGACCAGGACGTTTGTCAATGTGCATGTAGGGACGATGTAAGCAGGGCCAAAGGAATCATGCATCATTGCCTGCTGTGGTGATATTTTCTCACCTACTGTCTGTGTGCCTATGAAACATGTACCAGTATCTGGCACTAAATCTGCAGATGTCCAAAGAAGCAATCATTTACATCCTATACATGGCACAAACATTCCAAACAATGGTTCAACAGATGAATGAGCTAGGCTTAGCTTGTCTGGACACAGGATGCTTGGCTATGACCCTATTTGAGTATGACACTGGAGCTTATGAGGTGAAACACATTAACCAGACAGTGTTTCCGAGTGTAAACACTACAGTATTATGTAATCTGAATTAGAGTAAGTGTGTGAAAACAATAGGAGCAGGTTGTGAGTTTATAGGGGAATAGGGTGGGAAGTAATTTAATTTTAACAAAGTAATTATTAATTTTTATTTATTGGCATTGATGATTCAATTATTGTTAATTAATTATTAATTGAAAATTACTTTTTATTAATTGATTAATTGATAATTATATTACTTGCGTAATTTTTTTTTTTAGGAGCGGGTTGTGGGTTTATCTTACTATATGGGAAGCAATCTAATTATAATGAAGTAATTACTCATTTTAATTTGTTGTTATTATTTATAAATAATTTATTAATAATTGGTTATGTAATAAAAAAAAAAAATGATAAGTATGTTAATTTTTTATTTTTTTTATTATATTTATTTTTTCCATGTTGCACACACTTTATACATTATACAATTTTCCAGCATTAATACTTATGTTATTTAATGTTAACCCACTTTCACTAAAGTTACACTCTTTTGAGTGGGAATAGAAATCGTTACCCTTACGCTATCCAACACTTTCCCTATGTTGTACTCTCCGGAGTGGGAATAGGAATTTTTACCCCTACGCTATTAAATACTTTCCCTACTTTTGCACTCTCTGGAGTGGGAATAGTAATTTTAACCCCTTCACTATCCAACACTTTCCCTACTGTTGCACTCTACGGAGTAGGAATATTCATTTTTACCCAACGCTACCCAACAGTTTCCCTACTGTTGCACACTGTGGTGTGGGAATAGTATTTTTTACCCGTACGCTATCCAACACTTTCCCTACCGTTGCACTCTCTGGAGTGGGAATAGTATTTTTTACACCTGTGCTATACAAAAATGTCCCTACTGTTGCAGTCCCTGGAGTGCGAATACTAATTTTTACCCCTACGCTATCCAACACTTTCCCTACTGTTGCACTCTCTCGAGTAGGAATATTAATTTTATCCCCTCTGCTATCCAATATTTTCTCTAATGTTTTAGTTAATGTAGTGTATAATGTGTTTTAAAAAGATTTAAAAAAAAAAAATTTTTTTATTTGTTATATATTTTTTTATATTTGTATTTACATTATTGGTGTTAGTGTATATATATATGTATTTAACATTTTTAATATGTTTTCAACAATTTATGTTATTAAAATAATTATTATTAAGAATATATATGTCATATGTTATACATATATATGTTTAATTTATTCTTACATTATATGTATTAGTTATAATTTGAAACATTTTAAAATCATTTTAACTATATTTCTTTTAATTATATGTATTATTTACTTTATTTTACACTATTTTTTAAACATTTAAAAAACAATATTTTTGACAACAATGTTTTTTCTCGATATTTTTGTACTTACCATTATGTAGATAGGAATTCGATATTCTGGATATCGATATTTTTGTGTCGATATTTCTGTACCTTGATATTTGGACTGTCGAAATTCTGTCAGTGATCCACTTACCCTAACTCATTTTACATATGTTAATGAGCAAATGACAAACCCAGTTGCATGATGCAATACTGACACCAAAGTGTCCATATCTGGACCATGTGTCCTATTCCATATGGACACATTATCAGGCTTGCAAATCAGTGTCAGAAATATTATTGTTATAAATAAATGTGTGACTATATTTACAAATCATATACCTACACTGCTGGCACTTGAGTAAGTTTGCCATGTTTGATTAGGAGATGTATTTGTTCAAAATGTATGTTGTTTATATCTCTTTCTCGATAGTTGGTGTTGTGCTGGCCCGCCACATGTAATAGTATGACAATGTAAGCCTTTTTTTATTGCAGACATTATGTACATTTCCAACTTGAGCTGATACACTTTTTTTTTACCGCCCTAAGTAACATGGCAAATGAAGAGGACAAACAGCACCATATCCATTTGGGGAGCTACTGCCACATCCGGCATCTAAGGCCTACAAGAAGATGACTATGATATATAAACAAGGCAAGGCTGCAGGAACGTGGAATGCAGGAAAATAGGCATACCAAGGACAATCCAAAACCATCACATAACAGGCCGGTGCCCAACTGCACCCAGATGTTGCTCAGGACATTCCAGGCCCATCTACCGACCATCAGGTGCCAGCCACAAAGGCCATACTCCCAACCCTTAGCACAGGATCATTATTTGAAAGCAGACCCTAAAAGACCTGCAAGAACTTAAAATACGGATGCATGGCATTGAGGATGAGCAGGCAAGCCTACGTGCCATCATGCTCACATTCCAATAGGCCATGGAGTGCATCAGTGCATGTTGTTTTTTATAGTTTTAGTAATTTAGGCACAGTGTTAGTTTAGATTTAGTTTGAGTATAGTGTAGGTTAGTATGAAAAAGATATCCCTTTCGTCCTGATCACCCTCATTGTTTGACTGACACTGGGGTTACTGACTCTGATTAGACTCTAAGCTCTGCTAATCGGGCCTAGGGCCAGTGCTCTCTTCAAAAAGTAGATGGTAATTAGGTGCAATTACAATTGGCATGACACACTACCTATAAGCCCCATGTATATCGCAGGGCATGTAGGTTTAGATTTAATGCACCTAAGTGTGCACTACTGTGGTGCCTGCTGTCATTTTAAAAGCGTGCCCTGCCTTGCGGGCTGCTTTTAAAAGTAAGTCTAATGTACATTCGACTTTGGAATTCAAGGTATTTCTAAAGTCTAAAACCACCTTAGTTGTTGCATATATGTAACCCATAAGGTCCCCCCTGGGTGTCCCTGGGGTAGGGTGCCTTATATATATATATAAGCAGGAACATTATAATAAATGTTTTATATGCCTTGTTGATGGAAAAACTGCCAATATCAGTTTTCCCATGGTACCTCAATGGCTCCATAGGCTAACATAGGGATACTTCAATAAGTATAACTATTGAAAGAAAGGAGCTCAAACTATATTTCAAAGTATCAAAATGATAGAATAAATCCAAAAACTTGTCACAAACCTTCCTATTTTCTACAGTTTAGTCCCATTTTTTCTAGGTCATCTCTGCTGTGTTGTGTTACACAATCTCCAAAGCGCCGGGACGCCACTTGGCTGCGGCATCTGTGCGCTATATAAAATAAAATAACATAACATAACATAACAGTGGGATTTATTATACCTTCTACCTTCTACAATAAAGAAGTTATAGAAATTGCTTTTCTGAAGAGCCAATATCCAGCCTTCCAGCTGCCCTTCTCTGATTGGCAAGCCTCTGGTAGGCTAAGTCAAGCTTTCCTAATGAGGTGAGAAGTGGCCTGACTAGAGACAAAGGACATCTCATGGGAGCAGAACTGGAGCTGCAGATCAAAAAGCTGGATGGGGTGGAGTAGTCAAACAGATCTTCAAAGAGGGAATGACAGTTTAGGCAGCACCGGCTCACCCCCACAGCCTGCACCCCTGAGTCTGAAAGCAACAGGTTAACAGAGCTCCACCTGCATCATCTCTACCAAGAAGGATTCATCTGGAGTGCATCCAGTGGACGTTTCGTTATTTGGCCAGATGCATTGTGGAAAATGTGGTCCAAATATCCCAAAGACCATCCCAGAGCTTCTAGATCCTTGGATTGGTATTTTGGACCCATTGAATCCACAAAAGGAACTTCAGTAACAAGTTTCAGAAGTTTGGAGCAACTTTTGTAAAAAGCTCCATAAGTTGTCCAACCCGTTGTCGAGTGTCAAGCTGCCCATGTCGAATCACAACCCGGCCTGGATTTCAGGTTCATCTCACTGAAAGCTCCGGAGCTCCAGCTGTCAACAAGACTTCCAGGAGTTGACCAGAGCCTCACACTCCAGAAAAGTTTCTAAGTGTGAAGGTCAAATTTTGACCAATGCCCCCTGCATAATGTATATGACCAGGGCTCCATTGCGGTCATCCTCAAACTTTGACTTTGTTCTGGTGAAGCACAACCAGTTGTCCCAAAGTGGCGATTTGGGCTTTTAAGGACTAGAGAGTGCTTATTCTTTCATTATTTCATTCATTCATTATTTCATTCTGGTTCCCTACATTGTACTTTTATCATTTTGATGCCTATTTGTTTTTAAAACTATAACCTAGTATTATAAATTGGTGTTGGATTATTATTAGGTGTTGTGTCTGACTTATTTATTGTATTTGTGTTTTTCAATGCTTTACACACCTGTCTCCTAAGTTAAGTCTACCTGCTTCTTGCCAGGTACCAAGGGTTGAGCAAGGAAGTAATTTATTGAGACCTTGATAAACCTTTTTATTGTGTTTGCGGCCTCTTTACTAGTGGTAGGTCCCTGCTTATCACTACCAATAAACCACATTCCAACAGTTAGTGTGGTTGTTTTTGTATGATGCTGATCTATGTGTATTAAGAGGGGTGGTGTAGATGTTTAATTTGTCATTTATGTATAGTAGCTGGGATAGTTAGGATGTGTTAAGATAGTGTAGGCTACAGTTAAGGTTAGTTAGGGTTGGCTAGGTAGGTGTGGTTAGTTTAATATAAGTAAAGCTAGTATTAAGGTTTATTAGTTTAGGCTAGATAGGCGTAGGTTATGGATAAAGACTTTTTCTAATTTAACTAGTACTTCATCATTTCATATTTATGAGTTGCTAGCATGGAGTAAGTTTAGATGAGCATATGATGCAGCCATTGACCTCCATGCTATGTAAGTGAATGTTTTTTCTGAGGCCTATGAGGAATTGATAGTCTACCTGACAAATGATTTAAGTGTGAAGGATTTTAAACTTTAGCCACTGTAATTGGGCATCTTTTGTGCATTTTACTCACAGTACAACACATGCAGTACACTACTGTTGCACTAGGTGTGAAAGTGATCAATCAAGTAAAGTTTATATAATCTGTAGCCATTTACCTCCAGGCATTGTAGGTAAATGTTTTTTCTGAGGCCTTTGAGGAATTGATAGTCCACCTGACATATGAGCCAAGTGAGGAGGTTTTCAAACGTTAGCCACTGTAAGTGGGCGTCTTTTGGAAATTGTACTTACAGCACAACACATGCAGCACACTACTGTTGCACTATGTGTGAAAGTGATAGAACAAGTATAGTTGGTATAATCTTTGTACCACAGATTACAGATTCCTGACTGCAGTAGGACATGCTGGTGCCTGCCAGTATCACACACACCCTTCCAGTATTGTGCAAGTGGGCCATTGTTGTTGGCTGGTTACACATCATGACAGTATCCACATCTGCCTGTAGAACCTCCATCATCATGCTCTAAACTTACACAAATCTCCAGGGCCAGATTGCTTCACAGCCCATTTTTATAGAACCTACATCCAGGAACTGGTCCCCCACCTGACAACTCTCTTCAGTCACATAGCAACATCAGGGAAGATCATACCAACCATGAAGGAGGCTGTGATATTGGTACTTCTGAAGCCAGTTAAGGACCCCCGAAATTGCGGTTCCTATCATCCCATCGCTCTCCTAAACCTAGATGCCAAACTCTATTCTAAAATAATAGCAATACGCTTAGAGAGCTCATACACCCTGATCAATCAGCCTTTATCAAGGGATGCCAAACGCATGACAACATATGAAGGGTGATCCACCTCATTGAGAAGGTCAACAATGATGCCAAGAAAGCTTTCGATCACGTGGATTGGCCCTTTTTACTTAATACCCTTAAGAAGTTAGGATTTGGTGACCCTTTTATTAGGATGATCTCAGCAAACTACACAACCCTATATTCCAGGGTAATGATAAATGGTGTGAGCTCGGAGATTTTCAGTCTAGAGAGGGAAACGAGACAGGGATGCCCATTTTCCAAGCTCTTATTTGCACTGAGCATCAAATCCCTGGTGACAAATATGAGAGCAAATCAAGTCATCCAAGGCATTAATTTTGAAATGACAGAACACAAGGCATCTTTATTTGCTGATGATATTTTAGTGACTCTTACTGACCCACAGAACTCCCTTAGAGCACTGCAAGAGGAACTCCAAATATTTGAGTCTATTGCAGTGTACTGCATTAATTTGAATAAATCCTCCATTCTTTATCAGACCCTGCCCCGAGGAGAAGTGGAACAATTAAGGTCCCTCACCCCCTTCAACTGGGTCCAAAAAGAGCTCACCTACTTAGGGATCAATTTGACACCAAAAATAACCAAAGTGTTCTCAGCCAATTCCTCCCCTCCTGCTACGAGAACTGCAAGGAGACCTGAAAAGCTGGGCACCAATGTATTTGTCCTTGATAGGCAGGATACAAGCAATTGAAATGATACTTTTACCTAAGTTTCTTCATCCTTTTCAAAGCCTGCTAATCCCCATGGAAAGGGAATGCTTTATCTCCCTACAGGCCCTCTTAATGAGGTTCATAACAAAAGAGTCTAACTATCCTTTAAACTTCTTGGACCATCGAGGGAGGAGAGGGAACTAGCCATGCCTGATTTACTTACCTTCGAAAGTTGCAAAAGAGTTTGGCTCAACAGAAAATGAACACTACCAGACTTACAACTATGACAATGGTCCCTACAACCAAAGGTGAGGAGAGACAGCAACAAGGGACCTCACAGAAATTGAGCAATTCCTGAAAGGGACAGGGGGAGCAGGGGCACAATATATTTTCTCTACTCGCTGCTACTACATACACTGCCTTCCCCAAGACTACATGACCATCTGGGAACAAATCCTTGGGCACGAGATACCGGATAGTCAGTGGAGGGCATTATGGAAAGATATAGTGCCACACAACCGCTCCATGGATATGAGCTCTACCCATTATAAAGTGCACAATGATTGCTACCTTTATCCTTCCAAACTACATAAACTCTTGCCTAACACATCAGAGATGTGTTGGAGAGGGTGCAGAATATGAGATGACTTTCAACACATTTGGTGGGATTGTCCCACAATCCAGCCTTTGTGGGTGGAGATTCTGGCCATGCTGGGCTACTCACTTCCGATCAACCAGGCATATGTCCTTCTGGGCCTCCGACATGAATCCCTAGGTCACCAGACATGCTCTGATCAAGCAGTACTTTGGCTATGCTTGGTAGTGGCTAAGCTGAGAGTTCCAGCGGCGTGGAACAAAAAATAGGATCCCCCTGTAACACAGTGGCATGCAAAACTCTGGCAAACCATCACAATGGTGAGGGGAGAGGTAAGGGAGGGGGGAGGTGGGGAAGGAGGGAGAAAAGGGAATAGAGGCATATAGTTTTACAAATT
This sequence comes from Lissotriton vulgaris, assembly GCF_964263255.1. NCBI lineage: Eukaryota > Metazoa > Chordata > Amphibia > Caudata > Salamandridae > Lissotriton > Lissotriton vulgaris. The sequence goes on along the minus strand of NC_141697.1, from coordinate 404,219,115 downwards.
TATATTGTTGACACAGGGAGACGATTCAACTCCCAATTTGACACTCCATGAAACAATAAAGAATGCTGTAACTAGTAGAACATTCTCCATTCGATCACATGGGACTCAGATGAGATGATGCTTGCCTCACAGAATTAATATGTTTGTTTTTTGTCACAACATTACAGTAAAAAAGGTTTTTGACAAAGAAACGGATTCTCTGTTTTTCTGAGCTGCCGTACTGTCTGCTGATCTCTGTCCTGCTGAGTACAAGTACAGGACCCATCACACTGGAACCCAGAGTGACTCCAAGGGCTTGCTGGCTTGCCTCCTGTTTTCTGAAGTCTTAGGGACACAAAAAACTTCCTGTAATTCTGCTGGTGCTGGAGGACTCTGCCATCTGTGCGTCCTAGTCTTGCCTGAGATGCCCTCTCCAGTCCTTGGCCTCAAAAGTGGGTTATGCAGCTGTTTTGCAACAGATCCAAAGCATTGTCATCACTACTCTCGTCCGAACTGACACATTGCCCTTCAACGCTGACACACAAGCTGTTCGATGACTGCAGTTCTACAAACTGTGCATCCTGCTGCATCCCGATGATGATTCTCTATGTAGCTTGATGGGGACATATTGCCTGCATCTCAACAAAGCTTGATGACAAAATAGTGATCCGACTGCATGGAAAAGCTTGCCCTCAGCATCAATGCTTTGCTCCATCCAAGGTATATTTTTATTGGGACCTGTGTGAGTCTCGTTACTGGTCTGCTCTTCATCACGGTTGGCCTTAACTTTGAATTTACCCTGGTCCCTCACGACTTCAAGTAACCTTTTAGCACTATTGACTTCAAAGCATTGTTATTGCATTTATTCTTGAAAAATTAATATCTCAACTTCTACTGATTTTATTTTTGTCACTTTGGTCTTGTTTTAATAAGATAAATGTTCTCTATTTTTCTTAAGATGAGTGGAGTCTTTTGTGGAGTTTTCATTGTGTTACTGTGTGTGTGTGCTGCACAAATAATTTACACGTTGACTCTCAAGTTAAGCCTGCCTGCTCTGTGTCAAGCTGCCAGAGGGTGAGCACAGGTTCATTTAAAGTGTGTATCTAGCTTACCCTGACTAGGATTGTGGTCCATACTTAGACAGGGTGCATACCTCTTCCAACTAGAGTACCAATTTCTAACATTGATGATCAGCGGTGAGGATAAGACTTGTGTGTGTGAAATTACATAGTGTAATTCAGTGTTCACTACAATTCTATACATACGACCAATTGAAACCTTTTTCAATTTTCGCTGTTTGATATCTTTGATTTTTCTAAAAGTCTTTTTGCCCCATCCTAATTTTCTCTAGAATATCTTTGGTCCTACCTGGCAATATGGGATTTGAGCTGGCCAACCTGTAGGCATACACAGTAGCCCAGCTCAAGGAGTTCTGCCAGGAGAGAAGGGTGTTCATTAAGCGAAGTGCCAAGAAGGCAGAGCTTCAGAAAGCCATGGGGGAGTGGTGGGTAACAGCACACCCAGAAGAAGAATTTGATGAGGGGAAGGGATCAGAGTCATATGAGTCTGATGAGTTAGAATGGGTTCCAGAATGGCCATAGCACCAAATCGGCACTGGTCCCAGCAGCAGATTCCATTCTCTTCCAGGTGGCTCAGAGAGGCATGCCTATCCATGTTATGCTAGATCTGTCCGCAGCTTTTCATACAATATCTCCTTGATGTTTGTTGCAAAGATTTCAACAGGCCGGGCTGAGGGACACTGCTTTGGATTTCTTGAGATCCTTCCTGGGGAACAGGACCTAAACTGTCAGCTTTGACGCTACAGGGCTAAATCCTTCCAGCTCTCTTGTGGAGATCCACAGGGGTCCTCTCGCCGTCCCTCTTTATTTAATACTAATGATGCCCCATTAGCTAAATTGGTGCAATCCTTCCGGTTCCAAGAGTTGTCCTATGCAGATGACAGCCAAATCACTGTCTCTATATCTGACAACTTAGCTCTGGTGGCAGACAATTTCAGATCTTGTATGATTGAAATCAGCACTTGGATGAAGGAGAACTGGCTAAAACTTAAGGCTGAGAAGACTGAGATTTTGGGGCAAAAAAATTCTGATGGCCTAGGCGGAGTGGCCCTTTACCAATTGTGGATATTGATAAAAATGATGCTAATGCTTTTGACGGTACACATATACGAACAAAATTGCATTGCCACTGTCAAATTCGCCTGTTATGAACTCTCTTCATAAACTGTGACTCAAAAATATGTGATCAAGCAGGCTCTGCAACCCAGACTTGTGGTAACTGGTTTACAGGTCACCGGTAGGGCAGCACATAGCTGCCAGACAAAACTTCAAACAGGAGACTGGTCCATGCCCCAGATAAGCGCAGGAACACCACAATGGTCCAGGAAAATTGGCCCCAATAAAGCACACAAGGCAAAAGGTGTGTGTGCATTCCGAAACACCATAAAGTTAGATACCATATGAAGTTAGGAACACACAAACAATCAGGACGCAGCACATATAGTACATGCAGCGATCACGCACATCTCATTTCAGGCTTCTGGAGTACTTTGAGACAGTCCTCAGACCTATTTCTGAGGGTCGTACTCCTGGCCGAAGTGTTTAAATATACTCATTGTTCCTGTTTTGCCAACTGCCTCTTGTCTTTCTTTTTTCAAGTTAAATTAATATTCAAGTAACATATTGACAAGCCAGCTAGGAGAAGAGATTGGTACCTCGAGCCTGACTGCATCCGAAGGAGAAGGGCCCTGCCCAAGCGGATTCACATCTGCCGAGCAAGGAAGGTGACCAGACACCGCAACTGATTGAAAGTTCTGCTGCATCCTTGAGGTGGAGGTCTGTACTGAAGCTGCTGTCAGGAGGGGAGGAAACCACATCTGTCTCTTAGTCCCCATTATTTGGCATATGGCAAACTAGGAAGAAGCAGAAAAATTTAAATTGAATGCCCTGTCACTGACAGAAATCTGGCATAATATACACACTTTATGGGCCCAAACTGAGCAGTCACATGGCGGCCAAAGAGGTGATCTGGCGGAGGTCACCTTTTTTTGATAGATAACCGGCTAGGGAGTGTGAAGTTGGTGGACCCTTTGACTGCTGGGCGTGACCCTGATGGCATGCTTGTCCCTGGGTGTGATACCAGGTTACCGCTTGGACTGCTAGGAGTGACACCGATGGTACGTTTGTCCCAGGATGTGATACAGGGTTACCACTTGGACCTCTGGGTGTGATATACGGCCTGCATCTCAATCATATTTTTTAGTCTAAAGGGGGTTTTTCAATATTACTGGTATCTTAAACACAGGTGGTGTCTGAAAGAAGTGTGAGGTGTTGTTCACTTGGACTACTGGGCGTGACACAGATGGTACGCTAAACCTCTGGGTGTGAAACAGGGTGCAATTCAGATGTTAGGGAAAGATTTTGGTCTCGGAGGTCAGGTGTAGCTTTGACCAAGAGGGGCGGGTGGTTCAGTGAGTTCTTCCTTTTTTTGTGAAACAATTGTCATTTTTCTTTGTGCCAGTGCCGAAATTGACAAATATCTTGCTCATTTAGTCCTGTGTACTGACAATGCACGGCTCATGTGCCAGGGCTAGTGGGAGTGCTCCAAGAGGGATGGCAATTGGATTCAAGGTCTGCTGGACGATGCTGATAGAACGGGGCATTGGGGATTCAGTCCGGAGCTCAGTGGCTTCAATGGAGGGCCACAAAAATCCTCTCGGCCCTTCAGTTCAGGCCCCCAATCGAGCCACGTCCAGCTCACCCACATTCACAGTTGTTGGGTATTGCCACCCCATTCCGCCTCGCCTGTTCAGTCAGGCACCATATACTTCAGGCTTGTATTAAATTGTTCTGATGATGTTCCTAGTATTGTGTTAAAGGATCGAAACATCCTGGACTTGCTGAAACACCTTGCACATACATCTATTTGAATATTACGTGCAACTGTTGTTGTACCTTGTCTTGCCTGAATGCTTTGTTTAAATGTATATGTTTTGTGAATATGTAGGATGCAGGACTGTGTCCCCCTTTATTGTTGTTTGTTAAGAATCTTACTTGACCATTTATTATATTTTACTGTCCGGCTGGACAGCATTAATATAGTACTGATTGTAGTCTATATTGATTGCAAACGTATTTTAGCTCCTTAACAAGGACCACTGTTTACTCACAAAACTGTAATGAAGGTCATACTAGCCCGCAAGTTTGGACTGGCCCCTGAGAGGTATAGGCTCAGATTCAGTGGCAATGATAAGATTTCTTCACAAACATTGGCAGATTTCTTGAATTATGCCAGCAAGACACTGAAGGGCTAGTGAGAGGCAGCAAGGTTGATGATTATTTAGGGCTGTACAACTTGATTTTGAAGGAGCACATGTTCAGTTATTGTTTTCCAGGGCTACACCAACATCCGGTTGAGCGTATATTATGTGACCCTAGAGAACTTGCAAAGGAGGCAAACCTCTGGGTGAGTACCAGAGTGCCTGAAAAGGCATTTGGGAGTGATACTAAGGGAATTGGCTCAGGTTCCCCCCAGTCAAGGGAGGTAGATGTTCAAAGTAACTCAGACAGGTTCAGGTTTTGTGCAGGTTATTGGGTCCCATATCCCTTTTCAGAGTTGAAGGAGAGGTGGGCTGGGCAGAGACCTAGGCTGCCCTATTCTCAGCCCCAGAGCTTGGATTATTTCCAGTGGGAGGACCAACAGGGGTGCCTAGCCTGTACCAAGAGATAACCCACTGGGGGTAGCCCTTCAGTGTTAGGAGAACTTGGAGGGCCAGCTATCACAAGCACCCAACCAGCTCTGGTTTCTGGCAGTACTGCTCCACAGAGGAGAATGCAGAAGCCCAGATGGAGGGGTAAGAGGTGGAAACAGTCTAAAACAGGAATACCAGAGGATCAGGGAGGGTTTGCCATCTCTGAGATTAGAGCATCCCAAGACTGACCCTGATGAGGCCTCTTCTGGCCGGAGGTGTCATTGGCAGAGTGCTGGAGACCTGCACCAGGCAGACTCTTGTACAACGCATCCAGAGTGTGTTTCCCTTGTGTTGGGGGGTTAGATGTACTCCCCTGGAAGTCCTGACTTACTAGGCACATGTTCAGCCTAAGGATACAAACCCTGGATTGAACACCCAGGTTCAGGATATCACACCTGAACTGGTGGAAGGGGCGGCTGCCACAAGCATACCAACAGTTTTGTTTTCTGGGGTACCACTTTCAGAAGTTGGATATGGAAGCCCAGATGGAGGGGCAGTTGTGGAAGGATTTGCCCCTGACTCCTGTTCAAACTAAGGGTATAGACATTGGGTTGAAAGACCAGTGGCAGGATGCCACCCTTGCACTGGAGGGAGGGAGAATGGAGAAAGGATGCAAGGCACCTGAGCCTACTACCCCGCACTCTGAGAAACCAAAGAGGACAGAGACCCCTGAACGTCCTAGGGCCTGGCTCTTCACACTGACATCTGTCAGTGGCCTCTCTTGGTTGCTTTCCACTTGCACTGATTTTCATTGGGTTGGGAAAGAAGTCAGACCCAATCGGTGGAATGGGACATATCATTTTGTTGGCCATGGTGGTACTATCTGCCTCCGAAGGAGTAAGTTATATTTAGGTGCTGCACAGATGGGGTACGCAGGTAAGGAGAAATATTCCCAGTGGGTTTGCTCAATGGCCCCTGAGATCATAGACAGGGGGATACAAATAGGTTTAGAGAGATGTAGAACTGGCAAAAACCCCTGCAGTATCTATTGCCCTAATCAGGGAAATCCATCAAAGTAATTATTTGGCTAATCCCCTTTAGACTGGGGGAGGTCCTCTCCGTAGTGTCACCCCAAACTTTCTGTCTTCTTCCTCTTCTTTTCTGATGTCATTTTTGTTGTCTTCAAGACACTGAGCACTTCATCACTGCTAACCATTGCTAAAGTGCATGTGTTCCCTCCTCAAAACATGACAACATTGTCTCATACCCATTTGGCATATTTAATTTACTTATAAATCTCTAGTAAAGTGTACTACATGTTCACAGTACCTGTAAATTAAATGCTACTAGTGGGGCTGCAGGACTGCTTGCACCACTCACTTAAGTAGCCCCTAAATCATGGCTCAGGCCTGCCATTGCAAGACATGTGTGTGTACAGTTTACTGACACTGTGACTTGGATTTTAAAACTACTTGCTAAGCCTTAAAATCTGCTTTTTGTATATATAAGTCACTCCTAAGGTAGTCCATGGGAAGCACTAAGGGCAGGGTGCTATGTATGTAAAAGGTAGGGCATGTACTTTTATGTTTTGCATGTCCTTGAAGTGACAAACAGCTATATTTGTTTTTTTCACTAATGTGAGACCTACTCCTCTCCAAGGCAAGATGGCGTCCGCACGAGAAGACGTGTAAGCTCACCGCTCCTGCCGGACCTCACAAGCTGCCAGTGGAGGCGTAAGGTTAAGACTATGGAGTGAGGAAATGGGGTGGAAGCAGAGATATATTTCCCAACTACGGCACTCGAACCACTTACCTGATAAAGATTTCAGTGGTGCATTGCTGAAGGCTGTTCTCTCTGCCTGTATTGGTTAGGGGACGGCTGATGCTGAAAGCGTTCCCTGCACTCGTGGCAGGAATCACCAGGTGCAGACGCACTTGGTGGGCGGGTACTGCTGCTGCTGCCTGGCTGTGAGAGGTTGCAATCCACTCCACCAGGGGTTATTCCACTCAGCGGTACACCAGAGCGGCTTGCCTAACAGTAATGCCGCCGAAGGGAACTCGCGCCAGACCTCGAGGTCAAGAGGGTGATACTCTCATCGGGGAGACAGAGAGCGAGGAAACTGATAAGAGCTCCAACAGCTTCCTTAAAAATATTGACGTTGAAATAAATAAAGGTAAAGCGAGTGTGGGGGATAATAGAACTATTCCGCTCATTTTCTCTGCCTCTAAAGAGTAACGGAGGGGGAAAAATACATTCACTGCTCTTGAAGGGAAACAAGCAATATTGAGTGCCTGCTCTGCGGAGACTATGGAGCTAATTGCAGAGGAAGGGGACAGCACTGAAAATGTCAGATTACTGGGACATAATACAGTTGTAACCACTGACATAACTTTACCAACAGCCACCGCTGGACTAGGGGGTAGTGATGTTATGAATAACCAGAGCGATTCTCAGAGTATTTGTGCCTCCGGTGGTGGAGACACCACATCAGATGTTTTTAAAACAAAGTGCTAATCCCTAGACTCAGATACATACTTCGCAGGGGGTAGAGATAATACAGGCACAGGCACAAGATGGGGCATCTGGGGACGTTTATTATTCCCTTTCAGAACAACCTACCTCATCCTGTGAATATTTGGCGCTACAGTATTCCAGACAGATGAATATGGTTGATGGCAGCGCCCATAGTAGCATCTGTTTTGATGATTCTGCTGATTTCATGGACGGTAGCCCCCATACACTGCAGAAAAAAGTTGGTATGATTATGGATAAGGGGGGCGAGGAAACTAACCCACCAAAATCGATCAAAATAGGGCAAAAAAGAATATACGGATGATGACATTACTTTATCAATGATATATAAGCATGGGCGAATTTTGCGAATTTGGCGTTCACAAATTTGCGTATTTGCGAACTCGCAATCCGCAAAATCCACGAATTCTCGCGAATTTGCTGATTTTTTTTGTGTTCGCAAGGGTTTCTGCCAGTTCACGAGGATTTGTACCAGTTCGCAATTGCAAACTTACTTGTCGGCTCGCAACGGTCGCGACTATGTTGTTTCTACGTCTGGTTCATCATCACAGGTTCCCAGCACCCTCTGTTTCACCACTGCCACCCTCTGTTTCACCCATGCCACCCTCTGGTACATCAATGCCACCCTCTGGTTCATCCCTGTAGATTATGGGGGGGAAAAGCAAGCACACCTGCCCTGCTTCAACTGACATGTATTAATTTGGGGTTGATTTATTAATGTGTCACTGTTTTAAAATTCCAATCTGGCACCTGCTTCCTTATCTGTAATTTGCTTTCTGTTGCAGTGCAATTTTTTTTCCAGGACCTTTGTGGCCAACTTGTAGCTATTCTATGAGCCTGCTGTGAGGGTCAGAGCAGGGTCATAGAATTGTTGCAACTAGCAACTGAACTCTGGAGGGGCCCCAGTCTGGAAGCACTACAGGGAATGGTTACTAATGATGAGTTTGAAATTTTGCACCTGCTGAGTGCTTTCAGTTTTGCAAAACTCGTTTTTCTGCAGAACAGCATCTGTAATGCCCCAAACAAACATAGGCAACTGAACTCTGGAGAGGCCCCTCAGGAAATACTACAGGGAATGGTTACTAATGATGAGTGAACTTTTGCACCTGCTGAGTGCTTTCAGTTTTGCAAAACTCGTTTTTCTGCAGAACAGCAACTGTAATGCCCCAAACAAACTTACTTGTGAAAGTTGATTTCTAATCCAAAAGTGATCCAAAGAAAGTCAAAAGGCCTCAAATCCAAAAAAGTGCAGGCAAATGTCAACCTGAGGAGTTAGTCTGATAAAAATCATCATTTTCAGAAGGTCTATGCTGCTTGCTAGTGGATTTCTTGTGCAGAATTGCAAATTTTGAAATTTGAGTGCTAGATTGTTGCTGCCCGCCGCACCTACATGTTCGCAATTGTGAACTCTTGTGATGCGTCGCCAAATTCCCGCGGTATCCCGCAGCAAGATCCAAAATGGCGCAGCACTCGCAAAATATCAAGAAAAACAACTTGGCAAATGCTGAATGACGGTAAGTGAACGCCGCACGCCGCAATATTGTATCACCAAGATAAAAAATCAGCGGTGTGCACATTTGAGGATTTTCTGTAAATTCCCGAGAGTTCAGGGATTGCGAATTTACCGAAAATCCGCAAAATCCGCGAGCGGAACGGATTTTCCGCCCATGCTTAATGATATACCAGTCAAATATGTCTCACAGAGACGAGACACAAGAGGAGAGCCAAAGGGAGTAAAACTCATGACGTAAGCTGCAGAATTTGGTGCAATGGTTGGCCAAATCACAGGCAGACTTTGCTTCAAGGTTCACTGAGGCAGAGACACGAATTTCAAATCTGGAAGATGATCTGGTACAACAGAAGGCAATGACGGAATCGTTACGCAATATTAAAGAAGACACCCAATGGAAAATGGCTGATTTCAAAAACAGGGCTCGGCGAAATAACTTGAGAGTGATGCAGATTCCAGAAGGGAAAGAGGGACAGGACCCTCGCAAGTTTATAATCGAGCTTTTTAAAAATGCCTTTCCTGAACTTTCCAAATGAGTTTGGGATAGGGAAATTGAGAGAGCGCACAGATTTCCTTTTAATATCCGTCTCCATGCAGGCCAGGTCGAGGCTAAGTCTAGATCCTTTTTGATCTCCTTTAATAGCTTTTTAGCCAGAGAGGAGGTTTTTCAGCTAGCACGTCCTGATAAGAAAAGGGCTGGGGTGGGGTTTGGGATTTTTGTTACACCTGAATTTTGTCAATACACAATGGAGAGTCATTGGCAGCTTCGCCAGCTTATCGCACAATTTCAGGCCAAAGGGGCTCAAGCTTATTTAATGAACCCCGCCAAGTTAAAAGTTATTTTTCAGGAACGTACTCGTTTTTTTTCAAATTAGGGGAATTCTATTTAGGATTATCAGGTTACGGAGGATCAGCTAGATGTAATATGATACTGTTAATCTATTTTGCTTCTCCTAAACAGTAAATAGTAATGTTGTGAATTTGCTTGAATAGTCTTGCGTGTAAAGGCAGGGGATGCACGGGAAGCTTTACATCTGCAGGACCATAAGTCCTAATGCCTCGGTAAAGAGAATTGAGAGAGCAGGGTGGAGAAGGGGTTGGTGGGCTTGGTGGGGTGGGGCACTGAGGTGGGGTAAAAAGGGGGAAAATCCACAGTAAGGAGTTGAGCAATAAAATAGAAAAAAAACTTCCAAACAGTTGTATATTCTATGATAAACTGTTAATATGATTTCAGTTAAGAGTGTTTTTTATTTTGTATAATGGTGCTCAGAGGGATTAAAACTTGCTCTTTAAATGTCTCAGGTCTTAATAATAGCAACAAAAGGAAGCGGGTAGCTGCTGAACTTCGAAACATACAGGCTGAAGTGGTGTGTCTCCAGGAGACTCATTTGCCCTGAAGCAACCGTCATCTAGTAGCAGACTTGGGGTACTCTTTAATTGCTGCCTCACAACAGTCATCAATAAATCGAGGAGTTATGATATTAGCTAAACCTAATGTTTGCTCAGTAGGACATTGCCTGACAGATAAACTGGGCCGTTGGTCCATAGTAGAATTAGGCTTGGGGGGGTTGTCACTTTACACTATGTAACATCTATGGGTCCAACTTAGATGAGGCACTGATTTTGAAGGATTTAAATTTAGAGCTGGCTGCATGGGTGACTCCCTTGATTGTATGTGGAGATATTATTTTTAAATTAACTGCTCAAGAGATTATAAAAGGACCTCAAAATATTAGAGGACGTAAACCACGGGTTTATAAGGCCCTTTATAATTTCTTAGAAAATCATGGTCTGGTAGATGTATGGAGTAATTTATTTCCTACAGAGTTAGGTTATACTTTTTATTCTTTTCCCCATAAAAAAATGGTTTGATTGGAATATTTTTTTATGTCTTGAACTTTTTTAACTGTGGCCGTTATACAAATATTTCCTAGGATCTCTTCGGATCATGCTCCTGTTGTATTACAAGTACCAGCTTTAGGGATAGATCGTAAAGTTAGAAATTTCACCTTTGATCAGAAATTATGTGTAAATGATCAATTTAAGGTGCACATGTCAACATGGATAACAGAATTCTTTGATAATAATGAACAATCTGCGCGTATAGACATTGTATGGGATTCGTTTAAGGCTTGTTTTAGGAGTGAAGTATTGAGCTACGGTATTTCTCATCAAAAGAAGCTCAAATTAGAGATGCAGGAACTTTATTCCGCTGTAAGAGCAGCAGAGGAGAAGCTGACTCAAGGTATAATAAAACGGGGGAACATTTCAGATTTGGAGGATGTAGTTGCTAGGTTCCGAGCTAAAATTACTGGGGTGTGGAGCATCTAGATTGAGAGAAAATATCTGGCATATAAAAAGCAATACTAATCACCAGGTAGGGAGGAGGAATATCTTTCCATTCAGTTTCCCCGATAAACATTCAAAAATAAGAGTGAGAATGGACACTTGTAACTGCGTTACCTAGGTTTCACTTTAAAAAACCCTCATAAAAGCAATGGTAAGATCGTTAGCGGTATATCTTGATTCTCCGCTTTTACACATGCGTTATTGCCTTATTATTGGGTTTATTATTTGTGCTGTATGCAAGCCTCAAGCCCGAGGCAACCTCTGGTTAACGCAATAGTGTCCAGAGATAGGTAATCACCCTCAAAAATATTAAAAAACAAGCCTACTACCTGAAGTAACTTTTAATTAAGATTCGGTGAGGGTTGTTATTAAAACATATACATGGGTATACTGGTAGATCGTGTTACTGGATCCTATTATACCACTTAAAAAATGGTCGACATGTTTCTACCCCACCATGCCCAGCCGGATCTATGGGGCATCCATCAGGACATAAACAATGATACTCACACCATTTGTGCAGTGATTTAAATGGTTTTTGTGTGGCCACTATGTTTCTTTTGGAGGTAATGATGCACCTGTAAATACAGACACATAAAAAAAACAATGCAGAGTACCCATATATAACACAGCACACATTAATATGTAGTTCTTTGCTCAATTTGAGATAAAAATGCAGTTGGCTCATTATAGCCTAAATTCTTACTAGAATAATGTAGGTATGGAGACTATCATGGTTCAGTTATGTGTGGATGGTTGTTATAAAAGGTTCTGCTTCTATAATTACGAGTGGTCCGTTGTCTTTGCCCACTTTGTCGGGGTATTCCGCTATTTAAATACATTTGTTTCTTCACTGTGTAAAGTTGCGTATTTTCAAAATATAGTGGTGAATGGTAGCGTTTTCGCCCGTTACCAATTCCCCGTTTAATGTCATGGTAACCATTATTACCTCTGTTAACTTTCATGCACTTTTCTTCAGGGGTTAAGGATACATTGATCCCAGGCTGTAAGTAAAGAACAGAAACATCATTTAGTTAAAGTTTTACTTACGCGCTGGAAATCTCTCTCAGGTGTTCGTCTTACCCACTTGCAGCGTTTCTGCGTCTAGTGCTGATTCTGCCCACGGACGTGGAATACACTTCCTGGGCGTCCTTTACTTTTACTACAAGCGAACACCAACATAGAAACAGGAATGAATACATTTGTAGTATTCTTTGTCTTCAGTCTTAAACGTTTTTTTATCGGTAAAGGTGAAATTTCAAATACTACTTTTTATGCCTGCCACTACCTTCACTATTGTTTTGCAAATAATCTTAGGTCAGTTATTTTATGTTCATGTCAGTTGTGTGGCAATGAAGTATGAAACCATTGTTTCTTTGCAAGCAATGATAAACAGTGAGGACAGACACATGCGGTAGTCTGGGCCTTATTAGACATTAAGATCATTTCTGACCTGTTTTTCTAGTTTCATAATACTCAGAGTATTCGTATCTTAGAAACTGTATACATATTTCTCCTGATACAAAACCTTTGGACATCAGGCGTCAAAGGTTATATGATCTCTTATACCACCTTTTTCATTTTCTAATTCATTTGGTGGTTGTGCGGATTATGATGAGGGACATTCGGTTGTTTTTCAAAACTGAATTTCATCATTTAGCAAATTGGTGCCAAGGCACATCGTCGTTCAGTCCTTCCATGTTCGTTTTTAGTCGGTCCATCCCTCTCTGTTCTTTTTCGAACAGGATTCTTTCTGCGTTGTGGGTTTTATTTTGTAACATTTCTATTACAGTCCATCTAAGATCTTCTGCTTGATGTCCTTGTTCTACAAAGTGGGCACACAGTTTTGTTGTGTTCTTTTTGTTTTGATATTACTTTTATGCTCTCCAATCCTTAACTTGATTTTTCTGCAGGTCATTCCGATGTATTTCTTTCCGCACGGGCATACAATCATATAGCCGACATGTGACGAATTACAATTCGTATGTTGTCTTTGTGTCCAAAGCAATGATTCAGTCAGTTGTAATGTCTTTGTTACTGTAGTTAAATTACACACCACACAGGCAGGCCATTACCCATGTGGAACCTGCGAGGTGTGTAAATTAACTACAGTAACAAAGACACTGAATCATTGCTTTGGACACAATGACAACATACGAATTGTAATTCGTCACATGTCGTCTATATGATTGTTATACACCAACTAATGCTTTAAAATTGCTCCCCTCTAAATTCTTGGATCGGACGGCAAAGGATTGGCAGAGTAAGGGCATTGCACAAATTGGAGATTTTTATGAGGCTGGGGGATTGATTCCGTTGTATGAACACCTTGCTAGGAAATATGATTTATCTAATACTCAATTTTTTTAATAATTCCAAACTTGTGATTTTCTCAGTCTGAAGCATACGGCCCTTACACCTAATGGTTTGGTAGAGGCTTTGCGACGGCAAGAGAAAATTGCGAGGCTATATAAAATATTATTATCAACTAGACCGGATGATATGGAGAAACATAATGCATACTGGCAGTCAGTGTTGGGGGAACAAGATCTATCAATCGAAAATGATATTATCATCTCTGCGGAAGCTCTCCTTTCAGCTAATTTAAAGGCACATTTATTTAAAACAGTATTTAGTTTGTATTATACCCCGGATCGAATGTTTGAATGGGAGGCCGGCATGATGGTAAATGTTTTCGATGTGGGAGTGATAAGGCAGATGGTCTACACATTTTTTATAATTGTGGTAAATTGTCTCTTTTTCTGTATGATATCGAAAAATTCTTGTCAGAAATGCTTCGGACTACGATAAAGGGGGTAAGAAAGCATAAAATGGGCATGTGTATTTGGGGGTATGATGTATCTATATTATTTCTGATGGTTTCATGCTTATTGATTTTGTGTTCTTTCCTACATTGCAACTGTGGAATAAAAAAGAAAAAAAAAGAGATCTACTCCTCTCACAGGCTAGCTTTGGGAATTCCTTTATACACTTTTAAGCTGTAATTCCTGATAAGACAGGAGTAGCTTTTTCATGTTTCATATGTTTGGAATGGTCACGACAAATTCACCTTACTGGTAAAGTTGGATTTGGCCTTACTAGTTTAGAAATGCCACTTTCAGAAAGCAGACATTTATCTATGCTTATAACTCGGTGATCTTTGCAGCCTATTTCCATTACACGTCTGGGCCGGGTGACAGCTATACTTTGTGAATTCTTCTAGATTGCCAAATCACATAAAGGATAGGTGTGTCTAAGTACCCATCTACATACATTCTGTACGGTAATGGCTTTGCCTGGGTGGGATGGAAGGGCGTGGCTAACATTTCACTTGAATAGGCAGTGTCCCGTCCTCATACAAATAACTGATTACCCCTCTGAGATAGCCTGGCAGGCAGGGCTGGGTTGAAAGAGATACTTGTGCAGGTCAGAGAGCTGCTTTGAAGAAACTCCCACATCAAAAGCACTTTTGGGTATAATACTGGGCATCTGTCCACCTAAAAAACAAACACTAGTGGACCTGAGAAAAACTTCTGTGATAAAGGCTGCTGTGCTGTAAGGCTTGCCACTTTGCGGTGACTGACTGCTCCAAGGAACTGCTTCACTGGTTTGCTGAACTGCCCTCCGGCCTGCTTATCTCTGCCCTGCTGAGGACAAGGACTGGACCCATCTCATTTGAACCCCAAAGTAACTCCAGGGTCTTGCTGGCTTGCCGCCTTCTTTTTGAAGTCTCAGGGATACAAACGACATCCTGCAATTCTGCTGGTGGTGCTGGACTTTGTCATCTGTGAGTCCCACCCTTGCCTGAGGTGCCCCCTCCAGTCCTGGGCCTCAGAAGTGGGTTCTGTAGCTGTTTTGCTACAAACCATCATATTGCCATCACTACGCTGGTAGGAACCGAATCATCACCATCGGCGCTGATGCAAAGACGGTTCGACGACAGCAGTTCTACAGCCTGTGCAGCCCGATGCCAATGCTCTACAAGGCTCGACAACAATGCATTTCCTGCATCTCAACGGAGCTTGACAACGAGGCAGTGACCCAACTGTGTGGAAAAGCTTTATGCATTGAGCCCTCAGCTTTTCCGTGTTGCTCAATCCAAGGTACTTTTTCAGCAACACCTGTGTGAGTTTCGTAGCCAGTCTGCCCTCCAGTGCGATCGGTATGAACTTTAGATTTACACCTCAAGTAACTTTTAGCACTAATGACTTCAAAGCACTTTTTTTGCATTTATTCTTTAGAAATTCACATCTCAGCTTCTACTAATTGGATTTTTGTTATATTGGTCTTGCTTTACTCAAATACATTTTGTCTATTTTCCAAAACCCGTGTTCAGTATTTATGTGGTGTTTTCATTGTCTTACTGTGTTTGTGTGTACTTAACACTAATTCTAGCCTGTCTACTCTCTGCCAAGCCACCAGTGAGTGAGCACATTTTGATTTAAAGTGTGTGTCTAGCTTACTGCGACTAGGATTTTGGTCCCTATTTGGACAGGGTGCAAACCGCTGCCAACTAGAGATCTAATTTCTACCATTCACACAACTCTACACAGCAAGCAACTGTGCTACACTGCAAAAATTATTAAGGGCATGTACTGACCCCAGTGTGGAATCCTGTAGTTTCCTAGTAGTCACAGTCACCTCCAGAGTGCGGAACAATAGGCACTGTGCATCATCTCTGAAGGGGATAGGTACTGTCACACACAAATATGCATGCACTGAAGCTCACTCAGTTTCCTCGTTACCCAGGTTGCTCAACTGCAGAGTAGCACAATTCTCTTCACTCAGCTCCACTTACTGAGATGTAAATGAGATCTGCTCCTGTTCTTGCTTCGCAGCCGTTTTTGCCTTCACGGACTTCAGCGGGGGTGATGCGGCTGGCGTCCGCAGTTGATGTGTAAGGTTGAGGGGTGTTTGTGGCCCCTGTAAGCTGCTGGGAGGCCACAATTTGCCTGTTTGCTTACGAAGCTCGGCATTCGGCACCCTGGGTCCCGCGGACATTGCCACTTCCCGGCTTCATGCTTCACGCCCTGAGCCCGAACTTAGGGGGCACAGACTCTCGCTAATGGAGCTGCTGATTAAGGGGGTTCAGCTCCTCGTATTGCAGAGGATTTTTTGGGATTGTGGTGCTTTTTCTTTTGGATTTTACACTGCCCCCTGAGTTTTGAGTTGGGACGCGCAATCAACCAGGAGAGGCTGCTTACCGACCGTGAGGGGAACGGTCCAACTCATTGTCCCTGCACCAGTGCTCCCCGTGGCAGGGGGAACAATACATTAGCGCGGAACCTTGCACACTGACCGGGCTCCCCTCCGTCGGGGAGCGTTTGGGCTGGGCTTCACTCCGCCGTTTCTGCTGCTGTGCAGGGCCCCGCTCCACCACCGCTGCTGCCTGCAGGGTGAGGCTGCTGCCTGCAGGGTGCCGCTGCTGCCTGCTGGACTACAACTCCCAAGTCTCCTGGGAGCGCACACGTCAAGCCCCAGCGCTAAGCATGGGCGAATTTTGCAAATCTCGCGTTCGCGAATTTTGCGGATTTGCGAACTCGCAATCCGCAAAATCCGCGAATTTGCAGATTTTTTTTTTTGTGTTTGCGCGGGTTTCTGCCAGTTCGTGAGGGGTTTGTACAATGTCGCAAATTGCGAACTTACCTGTCGGGTCGCAAGTTTCGCGAACTTGTTGTTTCTACGTGTCCAGCCTGTTTGGGACACTCTTCTTCATCACTGCCACTCTCTGTCCCCACTGCCACTCTCTGACTACTCATGCCACCCTCTGGCCCACCCATGCCACCCTCTGTTTCATCACAGCACCCTCTGGTTGTCCAGTCAGTGTACATTATTGTGGCAACGCAAGCACACCTTCCCTGCCTCAAGTGACCTGAATTAATTTGGGGCTGATTAATGTGTCACAGAATATTTTTTTAGCTGGGACCTGCTTCCTTAGTGCTTCCTGATTAGTGATCTTTTGCACTTGCTAAGTGCTTTCATTGTTGCAAAATTAGTTACAACACCTGCCCTGCCCCAACTGACAATAATGAATTAGGGGCTGATTAATGGATTTGAACTGCCAGCCTGGCTCCTGCTTGTCTCCCTTAGCTGTAATTCAGGACCTTTGTGGCATATGTGTAACTATTCTGAGGTTCAGAGCAGGGTCACATAATACTTGCAACTGGCAACTGAACTCTGGAGGGGCCCCTCAGGAAGCACTACAGGAAAGGGCTACTAATGATGAGCCTGAACTTTTGAACCTGGTAAGTAGTTTCAGTTTTGCTAAGATCGTATTTCTGCAATTTTGCACTTATTCGCGGGGCGCAAAGTTGTACTGGGAAGCCGCGAACTCACGCGAACAGTGCGAGCAGTGCGAGCAAAATCCGCTGCTCGCGGATTTGCGGATTTTGCGGGAGATTCACGAATCTCGCGGATTGCGAATTTACCGAAAATCCGCAAAATCCGCGAGCGAAACGGATTTTCCGCCCATGCTTACCCAGCGCCAGGAGGCGCATAAAGCTCCTGTGGGACCCTCGCACCGCGAGACGGGCCACCCTCCTTGGCTCCTACTGAACAAGGTATAGTGAATCTCCGACCTACATCTCTGCACATTCTGTCCCCTCAAGACACTGGGACTTTTATTGACTTTTTGTGGGACTCAGTTTGCTGCACCTTCGCCATGCCTCTTAAGGGGGCTCCCAAACCCAGTATTCCCCCAAGTGACTCTAGTAGGGGGAGGTTAGACTGCTATGTAGACAGGGTATTATTACCCGTTATTCATGATTTGGAAGATCTAGAAACTCGTTTGCCCTCACATAGCATAGCCTGCAAACATACCGAGGCGCAGCTAGCCGACTCAGCATCAAGTTTGTCCTGGTTGGAGGATTTGAACGCCCTATGTCACATTCGATATGCACCAGTTGAAACCATAGCAGACCCACCCCAAGCCCTTTCCAGCCCAATACTTCCCGTACAATTGTAGTCTAGCTCATTATTGTACGCAAACGATAACATTCTGGCTGCCCCACCCTTATCCCTGTCAGTAAGAGCAAACACTAAACAACTTGGGAACCCTAAAACTCCTACGGTCACAAGAAAGCGTTCCGGGGATAACTGCATGGGGAGGGAAGCAAAACTGCTAAAGCCTTGCACAAGTTCCTCACCGTCCGTCAGCACCCTACTTACAGCTTCCCAGGCCTGCGATAACATTGAATCTTTTGCACCCCCCTACCAGGCAGCTCTTCTGGACCTGATTGAACGCCTGGTCACCTCTCTAGTATCCCCTTTGACTGCAAGAATCAACTACCTAGGGGATAGGTTAAGGGATATAGAGACCTCAATTAGGGCACCGACTCAACCTAATAAGAACCTGGCAGGACTTAGCCAACCACAGCCCTTACCCGCTACCGTGGTATCTAAGTTAGCTCCTCAAAGAAGTAGCATCCCTCTCAACAGACCTACGGTCCCAAAGAACCACTCATGTATCTCCTCGCCATCCGACATCGAGCCCACTACCACCAAGAGTATCTTCGCTGATGTAGTGGTGCCAAACGTTCCCACACCTTATGAGGAGAAAAAGATACTAACCCAGATTATACTCAACATATACATTTTACCGACAATGGCCGCCCCCTTTGTCTGTGTTCTTACTGGTGTTTTACCAATTACAAAGGGAAAAACCGAGAGATCAGAGGATCTAAAACACAAGGTCATCTATTGGCTGTCTAGGAACCGACCCTTGCCAGTGAACATTGATGGTGCCTTTTGAAGTGTTAGAAGGGTGGGATGGCTCGGCCCCCTTCCAAAAGATCTCCCAGGCGACCTGGTGTTAGTTAGATTCTGGAGTGATCGGGTTGTGCCTTATTTACAAACTTGGTCTCCACAATTAGGGGATGGCCCGATCTCTGTCTGATTCCATGATTTCTACCCTAGGTCCCGCTACCCTCGGCCCTTAAATACAAGACTAGAAAGAAAACACAATTTTCCAGAAAGAACAAGTTTAGAGACTAATTATCGGCCGGATCGGAGTGTGTATGTACAGAATGGCTTTAACAACCCCATCCCAAATTATTTTCCATGAAGTGTTTTTAGCAGTGGTATCCAGTGATTAGCAATTCGTTTGAACTGATTTAATAATGTCTTAACTTATTATTAATTATTGTAATGAAATGGTTCTTAATGATGTGTATATAATGAATGTTGCTTTTATGATTTTTTGTATCAAAATCGAATAAAGCTAATCTGAACTGAACTGAGTTCTCTATCATCATTCAGACCCAAGGACTAAACTTACACCCACACACTGATGACACCCAGATCAGACATTGATTTTCAGGAAACACCAACACCACCTACATTTGTGACATTATGCAATTGAAAAAACATGCTTACCTGTATGTGAGAGCTATGGCTCTTGCTGAACCTCAAAAATAGTAGTGCCGATATTCTTTAACATGTACGTACCCTGGTTGTCCACAAGACTAGGCCCAAACACCTTAACCTCCAACCCTCTCCAAAACCTGGCCATTATCCTGAACACATCCTCCCGCTTTGACATATATAGCATGGATAGATTTTTCTTCATGTCTCCCTCCTGACACCTGCTACACCAGCACCCAAGCTCACATCACATGTAGAATGTAGTACATCAATGCCCTCAAATACGGCATCCTTTTACAGCTGCTAAACAAGTGGAAAACCATCACACACAGCAGTGCATGACTATCACTCAGTCTACCTTGCGGCACATGTATCACAGCTCCCCTACTTGATATTAAATGGCTCCCCATTCAGACACACTGACAGTTTAATGTGCTCAGCCACACTTACATGATAGTACACTATCAGGGGCCCATCAAGTTCACACACCATCAATGCTGTCAACAAACACTCTGGTATGCATCACTTCCATTCACCATTCTCAGCATCTGGATCACCTCTCAGTTGAGAAGTTAATCCTCTGCAACCCCATTCCACGCCATTACTTTACACTTCACTTTTGGCTGCGTAGCCCCAAGATAATAACACTTGCCTCATGGTGTAAGAGGGCCTGCATTGTCACAGTCAGGCTGTGCAGGTTTCCAAGGTCCATGCTTAATGTTTTGCTCCAGTCCAGTTATTTTGCATTGTATTGTCGGACTTGTAGTCCTGATCACTCATGTTTTACTTCACACTACAAGTTACAGTATTCAAAGGACAACCTAGACTTGGGCTGCACATCATACATGCACCTGACAATATTGGCAGGGTTCGACTGGGATGAACAATTTATTACTGGGCAATACACTTACATTCATTTGATGCACAAGATAACATTTGAGACATTCCTGGCCTTTAACTTGCACACAACACAGTGCAGCCTAGCAAAGTGTCTTGTTGCGCTGCAATGCATGACAATTGTAACTACATTGTCCCTTATTGACACTTACCCTATAGATCGTACAGGTACTCAGAACTGTCTTTTCCTCCAACTCCTTCCACCAACTCTTTAGCGATGAGTGATGCCACCTGATCCTCCAACTGATCTAATTCCTCCTGGTTCTCAGGTTTTTTTGCAAGTTTCTTTTTGGTCCTGCACTTATGATCATGCCAGCGCTTCTTGCACTCTAACACTGTCCTTTTTTATTGGTCTACACTGTTGATGTTATTCACTAAGGACTATCAAATGACTTTCTTTTACCTAATCGCAATTTGGAAGTGACAAAGAGGAGTTGTTTATTTTTCGTCATCTCAGATATTTATATTTGCTTTTCCTCTGCACTGAAATTGTTCCTACTCTTCATCTCCCCCTCGAATTCTGTCTGGACATCTTGCGTCATCCTTACAACCGATGCATTAACAATTTTGATGTACCATGGGACCTTACAACAGGGTGCACCACACCGTAAATAAGAAGCATCTATGTTGCCTCAAAGTGTCATATCACAGGGCAACCTTTTCTGAAGCAAAGCTGCAGAAATGCAGCGATGCAACAGTTCTCAAAAATATATTCCCAAGTGTTTAATTATCTGAGGTTACAAGGCCACTGTTAATTGAACGTTATCTCAAAACACCAACTACAGATGAGACATCATCATTCTTCACACATTTTCTATTAAACCTCCCTATTATTCTTTTTTTTGTCCTCATTCTCTACCCAACTAACTCCACTCTACCCAAGAGACATCCACACACTGCCTCAGCATGCTGGATATGTAGGCGTTTGGAAGTGTGGGCCCTTGCCTACCAGTGTATAAGGATACTCGAGGGCCTATATGGAGCATTATGGGAGGCCTCTTTACCAGGCTTGCCAAGCCTAGTCGTACTCAACAATGCACTACCACAAAGACGGATCCTAAAGGCGCCGGGAGTGTCTACAGAGTACCATGGCAGCGTAATCATGGGACAGGTACAAAAATAAAAACATAAAAAACCCTGTCGCCGCTAGCTCTGGATCACCCCCATTTCAGAAGGTTCCAGAAGGCACGCTTTTTTTGATTGCATGTTCTCCTAAGATCTAGGGGTCGATTAGGATCGCGGACGGAAACCTGTTCCGTCCGCCGAGGAAGGTGGCAAGATACTCCGGACCTGTCCGCGGAAAAACCGCAATAGCGATTAGGATAAAATATGATAGAAACGCCGATCGCGGCGGACGGAGCACACCAATCCCCGTCCGCGGCGGTCGAAGTACACCTGAGCCCGCGGCAGGCGGACAGAACCGAAAGAACACAGACCGCCGCGTACGCACATGACCGCGAAAACATCCACTTCCCCCGCGATACCTGCGTAGTGTCCGTGTCCGCAATTAGGATAACTCCGCAAGTACCCCGGTAGCCACCGCGATCCACCTCCGCTGCGGTACCAATGCTACGAGAAACCGTGCTCCACAGCGGAAGGCCAACACAACAACATCCCTACAGTCAAACCAATGCCATACATTGCGACGGAAGTTATCACCAAACACAGGAAAAAGAACGACCACCCACCTGAAACATCTAAACCAATCACAAGACACAATGACCCACCCCCAAGAACCACATAATGCACACCTGGCAACACACCCACCTAGCACCTGACTGCCAATAACCATTCAGACAGGGTCAAGACACAGACTATAAAATAACTCCCACCCACTCCAGAAATCCTCTGCATCACAGCATAGCTGCTAGCAGGAGACACCACTTAACTTACACCAAACACAGATATCATACACATAACCCACACCCACTACACAAAGACCCACCACACCATTCCTACACACCACACACCTGCACCTCCCTATTCACTCAAACCCACACCCCGAGCACCACAAACCATGGCACAAAAAAAAAACCAAATTCACTGACACCGAGTTAAAGGTTATGGTAGATGAGATAATACGTGTAGAACCCCACTTATTCGGGGCCCTAGTGCAGCAGACCAGCATAGCCAGGAAAAACAGCATGTGGGACCGGATAGTCACCAGGTTGAATGCTTCATAGGGATGGCGGTGGTGGTGGGTGGGGTGTGTGAGAGGTCACTAGTGCAACTCCCAACAGGCCCCCATGTCCATAGGGATGGCGGTGGTGGTGGGTGGGGTGTGTGAGGGGACGGCACTGCAACTCCCAACAGGCCCCCATGTCCATAGGGATGGCGGTGGTGGTGGGTGGGGTGTGTGAGAGGTCACTAGACCAACTCCCCACAGGCCCCCATGTCCATAGGGATGGCGGTGGTGGTGGGTGGGGTGTGTGAGAGGTCACTAGTGCAACTCCCAACAGGCCCCCATGTCCATAGGGATGGCGGTGGTGGTGGGTGGGGTGTGTGAGAGGTCACTAGACAAACTCCCCACAGGCCCCCATGTCCATAGGGAGGGCGGTGGTGGTGGGTGGGGTGTGTGAGGGGACGGCACTACAACTCCCAACAGGCCCCCATGTCCATAGGGATGGCGGTGGTGGTGGGTGGGGTGTGTGAGAGGTCACTAGTGCAACTCCCAAAAGGCCCCCATGTCCATAGGGATGGCGGTGGTGGTGGGTGGGGTGTGTGAGGGGACGGCACCACAACTCCCAACAGGCCCCCATGTCCATAGGGATGGCAGTGGTGGTGGGTGGGGTGTGTGAGAGGTCACTAGACCAACTCCCCACAGACCCCATGTCCATAGGGATGGCGGTGGTGGTGGGTGGGGTGTGTGAGAGGTCACTAGTGCAACTCCCAACAGGCCCCCATGTCCATAGGGATGGCGGTGGTGGTGGGTGGGGTGTGTGAGAGGTCACTAGACCAACTCCCCACAGGCCCACATGTCCATAGGGAGGGCGGTGGTGGTGGGTGGGGTGTGTGAGGGGACGGCACTACAACTCCCAACAGGCCCCCATGTCCATAGGGATGGCGGTGGTGGTGGGTGGGGTGTGTGAGGGGACGGCAATACAACTCCCAACAGGCCCCCATTTCCATAGGGATGCCAGTGGTGGTGGGTGGGGTGTGTGAGAGGTCACTTGACCAACTCCCCACAGGCCCCCATGTCCATAGG
Organism: Lissotriton vulgaris; assembly: GCF_964263255.1. NCBI lineage: Eukaryota > Metazoa > Chordata > Amphibia > Caudata > Salamandridae > Lissotriton > Lissotriton vulgaris. The sequence goes on along the minus strand of NC_141697.1, from coordinate 404,195,571 downwards.
GATGGCGGTGGTGGTGGGTGGGGTGTGTGAGATGTCACTAGTGCAACTCCCAACAGGCCCCCATGTCTATAGGGATGGCGGTGGTGGTGGGTGGGGTGTGTGAGAGGTCACTAGACCAACTCCCCACATGCCCCCATGTCCATAGGGAGGGCAGTGGTGGTGGGTGGGGTGTGTGAGGGGACGGCACTACAACTCCCAACAGGCCCCCATGTCCATAGGGATGGCGGTGGTGGTGGGTGGGGTGTGTGAGAGGTCACCAGTGCAACTCTCAACAGGCCCCCATGTCCATAGGGTGGGTGGGGTGTGTGAGGGGACGGCACTACAACTCCCAACAGGCCCCCATGTCCATAGGGATGGCGGTGGTGGTGGATGGGGTGTGTGAGAGGTCACTAGTGCAACTCCCAACAGGCCCCCATGTCCATAGGGATGGCGGTGGTGGTGGGTGGGGTGTGTGAGAGGTCACTAGACCAACTCCCCACAGGCCCCCATGTCCATAGGGTATTCGGTGGTGGTGGGTGGGGTGTGTGAGAGGTCACTAGAGCAACTCCCCACAGGCCCCCATGTCCATAGGGATGGCGGTGGTGGTGGGTGGGGTGTGTGAGAGGTCACTAGTGCAACTCCCAACAGACCCCCATGTCCATAGGGATGGCGGTGGTGGTGGGTGGGGTGTATGAGAGGTCACTAGACCAACTCCCCACAGGCCCCCATGTCCATAGGGAGGGCGGTGGTGGTGTGTGGGGTGTGTGAGGGGACGGCACTACAACTCCCAACAGGCCCCCATGTCCATAGGGATGGCGGTGGTGGTGGGTGGGGTGTGTGAGAGGTCACTAGTGCAACTCCCAACAGGCCCTCATGTCCATAGGGATGGCAGTGGTGGTGGGTGGGGTGTGTGAGGGGACGGCACTACAACTCCCAACAGGCCCCCATGTCCATAGGGATGGCGGTGGTGGTGGGTGGGGTGTGTGAGAGGTCACTAGTGCAACTCCCAACAGGCCCCCATGTCCATAGGGAGGGCGGTGGTGTTGGGTGGGGTGAGTGCCAGTGCCGTCTGAATTGTCAACAAAATGAAAATAACACGTAATAGCCACATGACTCATCCTCACATTTTTGTTTTGCAGGTGATCGTAATCTGACAGCTGGAATCAACACCCGGCCTCCAGACTCGCCACACTCAGAAGTCTCAGGGGACGATTGGCCAGCCACCTCCAGGGCTGAGGATGGTGCCGGCACAAGCAGGCAGCCAGGGACATCTGGCTCCCAGGTCACACCCGCACCAACTACTACGGCCTCTGCCATTCCCACAACACCGGCCACTGTGACCTGCACAGCCACCACCAGCACCACCTCCACCACCACCACTACTACCACCACTTCTGCCCCTGCCACCCTGCCCAACCCACCGCCCAAAGCCGGGCCAGCACCATCCCAGCCACGCAGGGAGAGTGTGAGGCAAAGCAGAGATGCAAGGCCAGATCCGGCAGGCAGGAGCACAGCACAAAGACGTCATGAGGAAACAAACACACCCAATGCCGTGCAACAGTCACTGGAAGCACTAGCCAGGGTCGAGGAAACCTATCAACGTGGCCAGGCACAGGCAGACCGGGCCCACCAGGACTTTGTTGAGAACACTGCAATGTTGGGGGCCATTGAGAGGCGGCTTGGCGAACTAGTGGACATATTTACCATGACTAATACCATGTGGATGCCATGGATATCCGCCAACACCACCCTCCCCACAACCCCTCAAACAACGCCACCGCCACCACCACCGCCACCGCTACCTGCCCCCCTGGCGGCGGATGTGGTACCTGATCAGCGAGCGCCCCCAGCTGACTCCGTCCCGACACAAAGACGGAGGGGCCGTCCGAGGCTGGAAGTGGGCGAGAGCAGTGTGGAAGCTCCTTCCACACGCTCTAAGAGGAGCCTACAATGACTGTTACAGTACCTGAGCCTGCCATTCACCCTGCCAACTATCCGGTCCCACCTGGCACAGGCCTGCTGCACTAGGCAGACACCACCCTATGTGGTGTCAGCACGGACATTTCATCTGCCATAACCTTTAACTCTCACTCCCCCACCCCTTCACTCATTTGTGAATATGCACCTACACCTATGCACAATCTGTAAATAAATACCACTTACTCACTCAATGATGTGTTGCCTCCATGTTTATTCACATGATTGCATCAGAAACAGACGTTACCAGGTTCAGGGATCCAACTGGTACAGAATCATGCCGCAAGGGAGTGACCTAGGGAAACATAGAAACCGCAAAGACACGTCAGGAAACATGATCACACTCATCACAACACACTGCAGTGCAACATTCAACAAACCACACGCATCACAACAGGAATGGATGAGACTACACACATCATGGAGACGTGCATGTACTAATAAATGAACACACACACACATGCATACATCACATTGCAGAACACATAGATGATGCACACCACAATGACACAAGACCAGCAAACATACACAGGGCATACACAAGCAGCACAAGAGGAGCACACTCACAATCAAGGGAAGTAGCGATCAATGAGCTGGCGCCTCTGGTCCACACCTTCCTCCTCACCACTATCCTCATCAGTCGACATGGGTGGGTCGGGAGGGCGAGGAACTTGCTGTTCATCTGGGTCCAAGAGCAGTTCAATGTTATTGCGCACAGCCAGGTTGTGGAGCATGCAGCAGGAAATCACGATCTTGCATACTTTGCCTGGTGAGTAAGGCAGGGCCCCTCCAGTCTTATCCAGGCACCGAAACCTAGACTTAAGCAGGCCAAATGTTCGTTCTACCACTCGACGTGTCCTTCCATGGGCATCATTGTATCGCATTTCTCCCACTGTAGTTGGATTGCGTATGGGACTCAGCAGCCAAGGCCTGTTTGGGTAAGCCGAGTCGCCTGTGTTGGTGGAAGAGAGAGAGAGAGAGAGAGAAACATCACAACCTGAATTGGTGGGCACACCATGCCACACAGATATCACTCCTGTCACCACAGCATACTCACCAACAAGCCACGCTTGTGCCGGACGCAGATTTGCCATCAGTTGGGGGACAATGCTGCTCCGCATGATGTGGGCGTCATGTGCAGAGCCTGGAAATCTTGCACACACATGTGAGATTATGTTGTCGGCCTGGCACACCACCTGCACGTTGATGGAATGGAAGTTGCATCATCCAGCCTACACCGGCCGGCCCAGCCCTGACCAGGACCGCTGTGCCGGCCTTGTCAACCAGCACGGCGGTCCTGTGCAGGGCCTGGCATAGCGGTAGTGGACGGGGCCTGAAACGGCGGTAGTTGACATGGCCGGCACGGCGGTCCTGGGCAGGGCCTGGCACGGCGGTAGTGGACGGGGCATGAAACGGCGGTGGTTGACATGGCCGGCACGGCGGTCCTGGGCAGGGCCTGGCACGGCGGTAGTGGACGGGGCCTGAAACGGCGGTAGTTGACATGGCCGGCACGGCGGTCCTGGGCAGGGCCTGGCACGGCGGTAGTGGACGGGGCCTGAAACGGCGGTGGTTGACATGGCCGGCACGGCGGTCCTGGGCAGGGCTGTGCCGGCCGGTGTAGGCTGGATGATGCAATGTCACTGTAAGGGGGGTCATGACCTGCCATGTGCATTGACATCAGCTTATGGATGTGTTGGCCTGACCTCCCCCGCTGAATACGTGCCCCGCCATGTTGGCGCCAGTGATAGAATATTGTTGCAATTGAACTTCCACATGCTTTTGCCGGTGTGTGAGCGTGACGGTCTGTGCACGTGCAGCCAATGGGAGGTGTGAACAAGGGCCGCGTGTGCCCAATAGAATGTACTGTATGCTGTGCACCACAACACCAGGGCCAGTCATTGGCCCATTTCCAAACACGCTTCCAGGGCTGTCCAATGGATGGCGCCGTATGCCACTGACATGGCCACAGGGCCCTATATATGTGTTATGTGCAAAAGCACACATTCTACGATGACCACCGACTGCTGCCTGTGACCATCACCTCCACCTGCTGCTGCGGAGCTGACCACAGACTGCTGCCTGTGACCATCACCTACACCTGCTGCTGCGGAGCTGACCACCGACTGCTGCCTGTGACCATCACCTCCACCTGCTGCTGCGGAGCTGACCACCGACTGCCGCTCTAGTGCCATACTCCGTGACCTTGCCATGTCGAGAGTCAAAGAGATCCGGTCTCGTCCCTTCACCGCCGCGGAGCTGGATGTCCTCGTGGACGGTGTGCTCCGCAACTACGGACGCCTGTACGGCACACCCGGACAGGTGGTAAGTGCAGTGGGGGACAAGTTGGTGTGCATGAGGTGTTCCATGACACCTGGGCTCTGGAATCTTGGCGGTGTGATGTGGGACCAACACATGAGTCGAAATGTGCATGGCTGCTGAGAGAAACGTGTTGACCCTATCTGTGTGACTGGCCAACTGTCCACTGACTTGCACCCTTTTGTCTCCCATCATGGTAGGTCAAGCTGCACCTTCGCAAGGACGTGTGGAGGAGCATTGCACGTGATGTACGAGCAGTGGGGGTGTCCAATAGACGACATACACACTGCCACAAACGCTGGGACGACATTTCCACGCTGAGCAAGAATGTAGCGGAAGTGACACTAGGGATGATTCCAAGAACGGCACGTCTGGCCCGACGCTCAATGACCCCTCTCATGCACCGTATCATAGCTGTGACGCATCCTGACCTGTCCGAGCGGTTGCGTGTGGATGAACAGCAACGTGGCGGTAAGCATACTGTCAGTGTATGTTGCTTGTGAGTGCAATGCATGTATTGTTGCCCAGACACATTAGTGACTTCCGTGTATCGTGTGTCTTGTTGCAATGACATGTTGGTGACATTGGCGCAGTTAAATGTCACTTCCCGGTGCGGCATGTTGAGACGCCACTCGCTAAGCAGTTGAGTGTTGATGCACATGCTGTAGTGCTCCGTCACCCCATGGCAAGACTGGTGTGCAGATGTAGTTGCTCATGCCCTGTCCGCATGCTGTACATGTAGCACGGCCAACGCCACTTATTTCCTGTGAGGATGACTGGTAGGGGTGGCCCGTGTGCAGGTTGGGGTATCGATGTACATTGTCATCAATGGCAATAGGGATTCCGTAGCAGTACTGTACGTGAGTGTGCCCATGACTTACACCCATTTCCTGTGCATTTCAGCTTTGGCAGAGGGCACTCAGCCACAGACGGAGGAGATGATTGAAGGCAATGCATCCGGATCAGATGTCGCGCACACGCAGACTGACACAGAAGGGGCCAGCGCCGGAGAGGGGGAGAGGACCGTCCCGGAGGACTCGCATGTGGAGACAACATCGTCATCATTTTCCGACAGTGTTGGTGAGTCAGCACTGTTGTCACAGACTGGGAGTGGGCAATCAACACCTTTGGTCGGGACACAGCACACAGGGCCCACCCTGCCGCCAACTGCACCATGTACTGTTCGTGCACGCAGGAGTAGGGGGAGCAGAGTGGCGTTCGGTGTCGGCACCGCTGCCCCAGCCTCCGTGAGCCAAAATGCTCTTTGTGCAGAGGCTGTTGATCTGCTGCGACAGCTGTGTGTGGGGCAGACCAATATGATAATTGCTTTCCAAGACCACGATAGGAAGTTGGGGCAGGTGGTGACTTTCATGGAAGGTATGCATGGCGATCTGGCTGGTCTACACAGGACAGTGCAGTCATTGGCTAACAGTGTGTCGTCTGCCATTGTACAGTCGCATGGACTGGGTGCTACTTCTGTTCCACCATCTACAACACTGGATGTCTCAGGGGGGAGTGAATATTCTGACCAGGACTCTAATACAGGTTATTGCACTAGAAGCAGCGTCAGCCAGCACGTCAAGGCACGGAGGGCTCAGACACATCCTGTAGGTCAGCTAAATCTGTTCACAAAGACAACGTCAGATACAGTGGAGTACACACACGTGATCCAAAAGAGGGGTTGGGTATAATGGCTACACATGCTGCACAGGCATCCCACACACAAGGTACTCCCAAGGCAAGCCTTACTCCCAGTTCCATTGGCACTACCTTGGACAAGGACAGTCAGAAGACGAAGGCACCTCATGATAGCTGGGACACTCCCAGGGCCAGGGAGACTAGGAAGGAAGGAGACACTCCCAAGGGCAGGGAGACTAGGAAGTAAGGAGACACTCCCAAGGGCAGGGAGACTAGGAAGGAAGGAGGCACTCCCAAGGGCAGGGAGACTAGGAAGGAAGGACCCACTCCCAAGGGCAGGGAGACTAGGAAGGAAGGACCCACTCCCAAGGGCAGGGAGACTAGGAAGGAAGGAGACACTCCCAAGGGCAGGGAGACTTTGAAGGAAGGAACCACTCCCAAGGGCAGGGAGACTAGGAAGGAAGGAGACACTCCCAAGGGCAGGGAGACTTTGAAGGAAGGACCCACTCCCAAGGGCAGGGAGACTAGGAAGGAAGGACCCACTCCCAAGGGCAGGGAGACTAGGAAGGTAGGACCCACTCCCAAGGGCAGGGAGACTTTGAAGGAAGGACCCACTCCCAAGGGCAGGGAGACTAGGAAGGAAGGAGCCACTCCCAAGGGCAGGGAGACTAGGAAGGAAGGACCCACTCCCAAGGGCAGGGAGACTAGGAAGGAAGGAGCTTCTACCAAGGGCAGGGACAAGGACAGTCACAAGACAAACGCACCTAAGAAGAGCACGGACACTCCCAGGGGCAGGGACACACACAGGGAGAAGGTGTGTCCTGGGGATATGTACACCACAGACGACAAGTCTGCTGCCTGGAACAGGGCACCATCCAGGGGACAGGGAAAGTCCACAGACAACATTCCTCCTACGGAAATGAAACATCCAAGGGCCAAGGCATCTCCCATGGACAGTGGCGCTGTCAAGGACAGGCATACATCACCCCTTGATGCACTGAGGCTGCTGTTTTCTGGGTAACGGAATACAGATGTCTCCGCAGTGGAGTCACCCCTTACCTCCACTCCCATCAGGGCCCGTCAGGAGCGGATGCAGGTGGACCCTGTAGTAGCATCCCCCATGACACATGTTGCAGAGGCCAGAAGGCAGCCACACAGCAAACGACAAGCAGGCTCCAGCACGTCCCCAGAGAGCATTCCCCTGCCAGCAGATGCACCTCCCATGGTGGGTGATATTTCTTCTCAGTCCGGCCCACTTGCCAGTCCTGTCCTGTCCAGGGTGCAGTCACATGTCCCCAAGAAACGTAGACACACAGCATTGACACATGCCCAACCCGATGTCGGCCAATTGCAACTATCCCCCGCTCCCAGAGCCACCCTGCCTCCTGGACCATACAGCCCTGTGGCTCATCATTTCAGTGGTCCCAGTGGCGCCGCTGCAGTTGACTCGCATGTGTCAGGTAGTGGCACTGTGTCTGTTGTTTGCTGTCATGCATCATGTAGTGGCACTGTATCAGTTGAGCCCTATCCTGTATCAGGTGCTGGCAGTGTATCTGGGTCTATGGCCCATGTGTCAGTCACTCGGGCTGTGGCTGTGTCTCACACTCCTGTATCAGGTGCTGGCAGTGTATCTGGGTCTGTGGCGCATGTGTCAGTCACTCGGGCTGTGGCTGTGTCTCACACTCCTGTATCAGGTGCTGGCAGTGTATCTGGGTCTGTGTCGCATGTGTCAGTCACTCGGGCTGGGGCTGTGTCTCACACTCATGTATCAGGTACTGGCAGTGTATCTGGGTCTGTGGCGCATGTGTCAGTCACTCGGGCTGTGGCTGTTTCTCAGACTCCTGTATCAGGTGCTGGCAGTGTGTCTGGGTCTGTGGCTCACTTGTCAGTCACTACATCTGTGGCTGTGTGTCACACTCCGGTTTCTGGTGCTGCCAGTCTGTCCGATGCGGGTACTTCACGCAATCCACCTGATAGTGTGATGTAAGGTGCTGTTGTCTTCACTCACATGTCATTGGACATGGTGTGTACATTGTCCATTGTAAACAGTCTTCCACTGCTGTGGACAATGGTACGGGTTAATAGTGATTCGTACTTGTGGTGCCTCAGATACTGCATTGTGCCCTCTGAAGTATGCCCTCTGATTTACCTGCTCTGGTGTCCACACTGCCCTGTTGCTGTTCTGATACTGCTGTATGCCCTCTGATGTACCTGCTCTGGTGTCCACGCTGCCCTGTTGCTGTTCTGATACTGATGTATGCCCTCTGATGTACCTGCTCTGGTGTCCACACTGCCCTGTTGCTGTTCTGATACTGCTGTATGCCCTCTGATGTACCTGCTCTGGTGTCCACACTGCCCTGTTGCTGTTCTGATACTGCTGTATGCCCTCTGATGTACCTGCTCTGGTGTCCACACTGCCCTGTTGCTGTTCTGATACTGCTGTATGCCCTCTGATGTACCTGCTCTGGTGTCCACACTGCCCTGTTGCTGTTCTGATACTGCTGTATGCCCTCTGATGTACCTGCTCTGGTGTCCACACTGCCCTGTTGCTGTTCTGATACTGATGTTTGCCCTCTGATGTACTGCCTCTGATGGACCTGTGCCTTGCCATGGACTGTTGGTGCACTTAGCCCCTCTCATGTACTGCCTCTGATGGACCTGTGCCTTGCCATGGACTGTTGGTGCACTTAGCCCCTCTCATGTACTGCCCCTGATGGACCTGCTCTGGTGTCCACAATGCCCTGTTGCTGTTCTGATACTGCTGTATGCCCTCTGATGTACCTGCTCTGGTGTCCACACTGCCCTGTTGCTGTTCTGATACTGCTGTATGCCCTCTGATGTACCTGCTCTGGTGTCCACACTGCCCTGTTGCTGTTCTGATACTGATGTATGCCCTCTGATGTACTGCCTCTGATGGACCTGTGCCTTGCCATGGACTGTTGGTGCACTTAGCCCCTCTCATGTACTGCCTCTCATGGACCTGTGCCTTGCCATGGATTTTTGGTGCACTTAGCCCCTCTCATGTACTGCCCCTGATGGACCTGCTCTGGTGTCCACAATGCCCTGTTGCTGTTCTGATACTGCTGTATGCCCTCTGATGTACCTGCTCTGGTGTCCACACTGCCCTGTTGCTGTTCTGATATTGATGTATGCCCTCTGATGTACTGCCTCTGATGGACCTGTGCCTTGCCATGGACTGTTGGTGCACTTAGCCCCTCTCATGTACTGCCTCTCATGGACCTGTGCCTTGCCATGGACTGTTGGTGCACTTAGCCCCTCTCATGTACTGCCTCTCATGGACCTGTGCCTTGCCATGGATTTTTGGTGCACTTAGCCCCACTCATGTACTGCCCCTGATGGACCTGCTCTGGTGTCCACAATGCCCTGTTGCTGTTCTGATACTGCTGTATGCCCTCTGATGTACCTGCTCTGGTGTCCACACTGCCCTGTTGCTGTTCTGATACTGCTGTATGCCCTCTGATGTACCTGCTCTGGTGTCCTCACTGCCCTGTTGCTGTTCTGATACTGATGTATGCCCTCTGATGTACTGCCTCTGATGGACCTGTGCCTTGCCATGGACTGTTGGTGCACTTAGCCCCTCTCATGTACTGCCTCTCATGGACCTGTGCCTTGCCATGGATTTTTGGTGCACTTAGCCCCTCTCATGTACTGCCCCTGATGGACCTGCTCTGGTGTCCACAATGCCCTGTTGCTGTTCTGATACTGCTGTATGCCCTCTGATGTACCTGCTCTGGTGTCCACACTGCCCTGTTGCTGTTCTGATACTGATGTATGCCCTCTGATGTACTGCCTCTGATGGACCTGTGCCTTGCCATGGACTGTTGGTGCACTTAGCCCCTCTCATGTACTGCCTCTCATGGACCTGTGCCTTGCCATGGATTTTGGTGCACTTAGCCCCTCTCATGTACTGCCCCTGATGGACCTGCTCTGGTGTCCACAATGCCCTGTTGCTGTTCTGATACTGCTGTATGCCCTCTGATGTACCTGCTCTGGTGTCCACACTGCCCTGTTGCTGTTCCGATACTGATGTATGCCCTCTGATGTACTGCCTCTGATGGACCTGTGCCTTGCCATGGACTGTTGGTGCACTTAGCCCCTCTCATGTACTGCCTCTGATGGACCTGTGCCTTGCCATGGACTGTTGGTGCACTTAGCCCCTCTCATGTACTGCCTCTGATGGACCTGTGCCTTGCCATGGACTGTTGGTGCACTTAGCCCCTCTCATGTACTGCCCCTGATGGACCTGCTTTGGTGTCCACAATGCCCTGTTGCTGTTCTGATACTGCTGTATGCCCTCTGATGTACCTGCTCTGGTGTCCACACTGCCCTGTTGCTGTTCTGATACTGCTGTATGCCCTCTGATGTACCTGCTCTGGTGTCCTCACTGCCCTGTTGCTGTTCTGATACTGCTGTATGCCCTCTGATGTACCTGCTCTGGTGTCCACACTGCCCATGCTCGAGCCTAGACTGTGATGTTACCCCGATTATGTGTAAATAAACTTTTCAATCATGTGTCGTGGGTTGTCGGAGTCATTCTTGCGTGTGTGATGCTGGTGTTTATTTGTATTTACTTCAAGGCAGTGGGTTCAGATACATGTCACTCCCCCCTACCTAGGTCACGACCCTTGCAGGTGCTGCCCTCCACACGAATCAGTGGTTTCCGGTACATGTCACTTCCACCTCCCTACGTCACGGCCCTTGCAGGTACTCCTCTCCAGACAGCGAATGGTTTGTTGCCTACCTGTGTCGTCCTCGATGGTGGGCCAAGACTAGGACGTGGTGGATCGCGAAGAGTATCGGGTAAGCGTGTAGTGCAGCGTCCATGTCGGCGAGCGGCTCGTGGTGGGTATGGTCGCTGTGGGGCATCCGCAGTGTTCAGGCAGGTTGTTTTTCCGCAGCGCTTTTATGTGTATATTCCGCCATCTTGATTTGGAGGACGGTCCTAGACGTCAGTCCGTACGGCGGAGTCTCTGGATAGGTTACGTCCGCCGCGTGGTTGGGTGTGGTTGTGCGGCGGACCGTGATCTACCGCCGCAGATGGATTTTGGCCCCTATTTCCTATCCTGATCTGGCGGACGGAGTGTCCGCGACGGGCGGATGGAGAATAGGCATGTTCCGCATGCTCCGATGCTGCGGAGGCACTTCCGTCCGCCATCCTAATGAGCCCCTTAGTTTGGAGTCTTTTAGCACCGATGACTGCCAATCCAAAAAGGAGGGTGGCAGAGGTTCTGTCAATTTTATACAGATTTCTCTTCTGGCCAGCAGGATGGTATAAAAAAGAAGTTGTTCAGTGGGGCCTGTCATGCCCTCCAGGCCAAAAATAACCAATCGTGGATTGATAGTGACAGGACACCCAAGGGATATCGTCAATATTTTACCAATGGAGTTCCTATAGGAAGAGAGGGCAGGGCATTAAAAAAAATGTGAATATCAGAGGCAGCTATAGTCCCACACCTCTTACAGAACACACGAGGGGTCCTTTGAGATTCTTGATAGTCTCTGAGGTGAATTGGAGGACCTGTGTATAGTAAACAGGTAGTTCCTCTGAAGACATGCTGGTTCGACTAACTCCCACAGTTTCTTACAGGAATGAATCCACAGGTGTTCATTGTCATGATCCAGAAGGGAGCTGTCCCAGAGAGTACTGGCTAGTTGAAATTTGCCATCTACCTCTTCCAATATAGCTTGATACCAGAAAGAGACTACCTTCCTACCTGGAACCTTATCAACAAGCTGATGTTCTAAATAGTTACCCCCACCAATTTGGTATTTACTCTGGGTAGACCTCTGTGACTCGGCCCAACTGACCGTCTGTAGGTATTTAAACCAGGAAAGGCCTATGCCTACTCTACCTCTTAGAGACTCCCATGAATGTAAGATCCCTTCCACAAACAGGTCACCCCAAACCTCAATCCCGCCTTCTCTCAGGGGTAAGACCAGTCTATCTTTAAGCCATCCCGGAATACCTGGCATATCCCACAGAGGGGTCATGCTAGAAAAATATTCTAGCGCTACTAGGCTTCGCAACTTAGCCCACGTTTTAGCTAAGCCCTGTAGAACCTTTAACTTAATTTTTTTTTTGATTTGGGATAACCGAATTTAAACAAAAACCCTCCTCTGCTAACCTGGCTTCTCTAAGCATATCTAAGAAGATGCTACCCGCCCCGATGTTAGTTGGCATTTTCAAAAGCATACGAGAATGAGAGAATTGGAAAGCCCAGGCGTACAACTGGAGATCCGGAGCCTCTAGGCCTCCCTTTTCCCTCCTCACCCGTAGTTTTTTTCCAGGCGATCCTAGGCGAATGATAAGCCCAAATAAATGAATTAATGTTGCTCTGCAGCTTAGCTAACAAAGCGTTCTCAAAGTAAAGGGGAATGGTATTGAAAAGAAACGCAATTTTAGGAAGAATTGACATTTTCACTAAATTTACTCTTCCCAAAATTGACAGACTTAATTAAGCCCATGCTCGCAGGAGTTTCCGGCATTCCCTCACCACATCTGAGAAGTTGGTTTCAACAATCTTAGAAACATCCTGAAGGATGTTAATCCCAAGATATCTCATTTTAAAACTAAGCTGCAGCCCTTGCTGAATCTCACCCATATTCCAAGCCATGATATCTGTTTTGGAGGCATTAAGTTCATATCCAGAGACCGCTCCAAATTCCTGGGCTAATTTGGCAACAAAGGGAAGAGCTGTATGCAGATCGGAAGAAAAAATCAAAATGGCATCTGCCTACAGGGCTACCTTCCTCTCGCACTCCCCATTTCTAAAGGGCCTGATGTTACAATCATTCCTCAACCGTTGGGCAAAGGGCTCGATATACAAATCGAATAGGAGAGGGGAGAGAGGTCAGCCCTGATGAGTGCCCCTTGTAATCTTGAAGGGGTCAGACAGAGTGCCATTCACCAGAAGGCTCGCAGAAGGATTCTGATAAATCAACCCAACAGCACGGCAACATTTTTCCCCAATTTTAAACTTACCCAAGACCCCCGACAGGTATAATCAATTTACCCTGTCGAAGGCCTTGGTGACATCAAGACTCAATACTGCCAAAGGGAGAGATTGAGTGGATGCAATGTCTATTGCCCCTATCAAGTCATACGTCAGGTCTGAGAGCTGTTGATCTCTAACAAAGCCCCTCTGATCCTGATGCAAGATGTCTCCAGCTACTCGCCCCAGTCTTGCCGCCATGACTGAGGCAAAGAGTTTATAATCAGAATTCAGGATAGATATTGGCCTGTAAGACCCACAACTAGGTTTTAAAATCAGAGTTATGGATGCATTATCCCACGAGGCTGGGGGGGGCTACCCCTTCCTGAAATATCTGATTGAAAAGAATGGTCAAGATAGGAACAATTTCCTTACCCAGGACGCTATACATTTCCGAGGGGAGGCCGTCAGGACCTGCAGCCTTCCCTTTTTTACACCTCACAATAGCTTCATTAACATCTTCCTGTGTAATAGGTTGATCAAGATAACCTTCTTGGTCTGTGGTTAATAAAGGCAATGTGGCCTCTTTCAGCCAGGTCTCAATTCTAGAGTAGTCAATACATTTATCCTTATTGTATATGTCTTAAAAAAAAGACTGAAAAGCCCGACAAATATCTTCATCTGATGTAAGCATTAGGTTGCCTTGCGTGATTGACCCAATGTTGTTTCTGACTTGATCAAACTTTCCTTTCTAGGTGAGGAGCTTGACTGCTCCTTCGCCATACTCAAAGTGAGCAATTTTGCTTGCCTCCCACCTACGAAATAGCTGTGTATTTAACACTGTTTCTAGCTGTCCTTTCAAACTCATCAATTTGTTTTGTAGCTCTTGAGATGTTTATGGGGAGGTACTGTTGGATCGATTTAATTCCAATTGCAACCTTTTAATTCCAGCCTCAATAGTAGAGACCTCCTCTCTATATCCTTTTTTCCTATAGCTAGCCCTGCTGGTAATTTGGCCACATAGAAAAGCGTTATAGGCGTCCCAAACACACACTATTGAGGCAGAGGCTATGTTCATTTTCATGAACCATTCTGTCTCCAAAATCAAAGATGAAATCACTTCATCCTCCAACAAGAGTGAGCAATCAAAGGACCATGATACAATAGAATCAACAACTACCCTGCCAGGGTATATTTCAAGGTCCCTAAGAGGATCCTTAAATATCAGTAGATGGTGACATAGAATATGTATCAGAGCCAAATACACATCAAACAGAGTTAATTTTCCTTTTTTAGATTTGTTTATTAAATTCATATAAAAGGTTCATATAGGTTATTAGGATTGACACGGGTTAGTTTTAACTCAACATATCACATAAGATGAAGAAAAAAGATTTTTTTGTGGTTTTAACTTGATCCATTGGTTGAACCAAGCACAATATATATATGTACATACACGTCCCACACACTCCCAGACTCATCCACTAAATTCACACTTCCTTTCAGACTCAACAGTTACAGATATACACAGTCACATACATAACATTCATAGCGGTACATCAGGGCCTGCAGAAGGGATATCATATGGCTGCATAGGCTAGGGTCAAATTATGGAGGCAAGTAGATTGAGGAGAGATAGTTTTACAAAAACTAAACTTTAAGCCATCCGCAATGATCACGCCGCCGCGCGTTTCGGTGTTGGGCCTATTTAGGCTGCACCTTCATCAGGGCGGCGATGACCAGGGGGCGGGGACTCCCACACTGTAGATAAGAAGGTTCCATTATTAAAATGACATATATATGTAAGAAAGTACAATCGATAAACATTTTCACAATCTTCATGGCATGTGTTTCCCAACAGTGTACAGAAATACAATAATGAACAGTTTCATAACATTTATAGTGTATACTTCATCACGATGTGTGCAAAGGCTCTGATATCATATAATCACTCAACAGTATCTAGGTTCTTCCTCAATAGGAGAGAACAAATGTTCAATTTTAATGGACCAAGGAGCAGACAGGTAGAAAACCAGTGAAAACAATTACATCCATTCAATCGTAGACGTTGCATCAAGAACTCACTCAGGACAACTTCATCTGAACAACTCTGTGGGGAGGTGATTCTATCATGTTAGGATCCCGTAACTGGGTGCGTAAGAAAAACTAGGAACTGTGCCCTCTACTTCCAGCCAGACTGCAGAATGATCGGATAAATGAGAGGGGAGATATGAAATGTCCTTAACTATGTCTTTCAATGAGTGACTAACCAATATAAAATCGATCATAGACTGATGCCGATATTTATAATTACGAAACGAAAATCATAGTTGTTGGGCTGATCTTAAACTCCAAATATCAGAATAGGCATATTGCCTCATGTCTTCTAGTAGAAAAGACCTGGTTTCAGAGGGGACCAAAGCACGGCTGTTAGGTGATTTATCTAAAAGTGGATCCAAGACAATATTGAAATCCCCTGCCAGAATGGTTGGTTCTGGAAACTCTAGTAGGTAAGAAAAAATATTTTTAAGAAAAGAAGGGTCATCTTGGTTAGGACCATAATATACAACAATGGTAGTCTGTGCCACCAAGACGTTAACATTCACAATGATCCATCTGCCACCTGGGTCCACCACCTGTGATAAGAGCCGAGCCTTTGCTGTTCTCTTAAAAAGGATCACGACCCCCCTAACATTTACAGTCTGAGTTGTACTGACTATGAAATCGATCCATTTGTTCTTCCCAGCAAGAGAGATCATCTGTGATTCCAGTAAATGAGTCTCCTGGAGGACAATGACCTGCGCACTAGAATCCCACAAATATTGTAAAATCTTGTCCCTTCTAGGTCTAGTTTGCAGGCCATTTACGTTCCAGGAGAGAATCTGCAGACTAGTCATAACCAGGGAAGCGTCCAATCCATCGTATCAAATTTTGGCTATGAATCCACATCAGCCTATCCGGTCCAGACATGTTAACACCATAATTTATTCTGAAAAAGAGAGGATAACTGAGAAGAGAATGAGGAATTTTTAAAAATCTTTTTCCTTGCAACACCCACCCCTGTACCCCATGCCCTAATCTGCCCAACCCATGCCCCCGGGGAACCCTTGCCCCAATTATCTAGACGAAGTCCAGAGAATTGCACCCGAGGACTCCCACCCGCCCTCGCTCCCTAGTGTAAAAAAAAAAGAAAAAAGAAAAAAATATACAAAATGTGAAAGAGAATGCCAACATATCATTCCATTAAAAAGTCATCATAAACTGGATGCAAATTTCATGCACAGCTCTCAGAGACCGTGGGTGAAGGAGGGACAGGATCTGTTAAAGGTAAAGACCCCTTACGATCTACGGATCACAACCCTTGCCTTACCAAAAGAGCTGCATTCACTCGGGGTATCAACCAAATTCGCTCAGGGCATCGACAAAAGGAATTTTAAAGAGCCGCTAAGAAACTAGGGCCTTATTTATGAAGGCCTTGCGCCACCGGTGCGTCACTTTTTCCCATATTAAAAAGGACGCACCGGCGGCGCAAGGCCTTCATAAATAAGGCCCCTAGAATTTACCCCTCTGGGCCTCCATCTTTGCCCAAGTCTAACAGCAGCTCTTCGGCCGCCTGTATTGTTCTGACATTATACATTTTATTTTTTAACATGATTTTTAGGGCAGCCGAGAACTTAAGTTGTGCAACAGCTCCCAGTTTCCTAAAGTCCTCCAGCCTCTTGCCCAGCTCCCACTACCTGTCCAAAGTTGCCCTGGACAAGTCTGATCTTATCTGAAATGAGACACCTTTAGCGCTCAGGGTCTTTTTTTTCAGGGTTCAATTGAGAATCTGATCTTTCAGAGAGTAAGTATGGAAATTAACCAGGATCTTCCTGGGCTTGGATCTCTGTGGATTCCTCCTGAAGGGGTCCCTGTGTATTCTTTGGATGTCCATTCCAAAATCGTCCGCTGATTGCTCCAAGTCCAGAGACTCCTTTAACCCCTTCAGTGCTGATGACAAACCCAGCTCGTCATGGGCTTTACCTGCCCTGTGCTTATGACGAGCTGGCTTTGTCATGTAAAGTGGGATTTAGTGAATGGCAGCACCCAGCGGGAAAACCCCTAGCAGCCAAGGTGTTAAGAGACCAATTACAAACGGCTTGATGTCAGCTCCTTCACTCCCCTCAGGAACATTAAGAATGCGAAGATTGTTCAGTTGTGCATTATTTTCCAATAGTTCTAGCCTTTCTGAAAGGGCTAACTCATCTTTTTCGAGAGAAGTGATGCCTGATTCAGCTTTCCCAAGATGGACTGAAAAGCCGGCCACCGTATCTTCCAAGGCCACAGTTCTAGTTTTCAGTACATCAATTTTACTCTCCAACGACTGGCAGAAGCTTCTAATCTCAGTTTGATTGGCAGTTGAAACTTCAAACCCTTTTTTAATGTCCAAAGAAAGAGCTGTAAACATGGCCTCCAAAAAGGCTACTGAGGGGCTACTGAGTTCACATTTCTTAAAGTTGTACCTAGACCCGTTGCATTGCCCTGTGACAAAGCTGACGACCCAATTTGCAGCTCCAACCCCGGAACTCCCTCGCCCCCTTCAACCGTATGGCTCCCTTCCCCTGAGATGATGGCTAGAACCTCACTGTTGGGGAGCAAGGTATCAACAACTATTTGGGACCCTGTTGACTCCTCCATATCTAGGACTTCAGGGAGGAGGGGGGTCTTTTATACACCCAGACACTGCCTTATAGGCATCCCCCTCTTTCACCAAGTTTAAAACCTGCGGCAGCATTTGAAGTATGACCTTAATGAATGTGTTACTTGGATCACTGACAGAACATAGACAGACAAAATATCGAGAGGACAAAATATCGAGGTCAAAATATCGACTGCAAAAATATCGACTTCCTATCTTCAAACAGGTAAGTACAAAAATATCGACTCCAAAATATTGAGTGTAAATAATATAGACTGTCAAAATATCTAATTTTTTAAATGTCTTAAAAGTAAATTAAAAGTAATATATTAATAAATTTAATTATTTTAAACTTATTTAAAATACTTAAATTGAGAAATAATTAATGTAACTTTAAAAAAAGATATATTTTAATATATATATATATATATATATATATATATTCCGAGCAGGTTTCTCCTTCCACTTCCACCAGAAAACCTCGGCGGCGAAGAAAGAGACACGAACCACTTCCGATCTCAGGCAAGATGTTTAATGTAACCAAACAGCAGTCGACAGATGACGCGTTTCGGGCTCAGGCGACCTTGTTCACATAAAGGCTGTGTGTGATTAAAGCCATTTTTAAATAAAATGCCCTTCCCACCGGGGTCACATGTTCAGAGAACAAAACGATGGACATAGCGAAAAGACTACATGATTTATGCTTAATCAATGTAATTTAGCTGTCCCATCAAGGCATAAATCATTTTTGCATAACCTTGACACTGTTATTCCAAATACATCGGTATATACATCGGAAATTTCATTAGCAGTATTGAAGCGTCATAGCAGTTTAAAACGAAATTATAATTTAAATAATTACAAGAACGCAAATTGCATTTTTAGCATTTCGCCAAGCATTCCTGGTTAAATCCACATACACTTAAAAAAGTGCAATAATTCGATTTCAACTGCATGAATGCACATTGCTATACTCTGAATTGTGACTTCAGTGAAAAAAAGGGGGGATATACAAAAGAATAAGTGCATAAAGAAGCCACTTTCCAGATTTCTCCACAAAACAAAAATACCCTGTGCAAATGATGTGTTACGTGTTAAATGTATTAAAAATAGTGGAAAGATGCAATTACATCTTTCAACCTGACCTCGACTAGAATGAGACATAATACAGTATCTCTACCATAGTGACAAAAAGTGAGGTGAATAATAAATAATTGTCATAATTCGTATATCCAAGGACATTCAACGTCTCTATATTGGTCACGAATATGACTATCTAAACACAATCAAGAGATCGGATAACATTATCACGATTTAGACAGAAAACAAATACAAATTCAAATGATGTACAGTATGTATCTTTTCATATAGGGCTGCATACAGAATACTTAATTACAGGCACGTGTACATGTCTTCGGTGTTATTCAGACCGTTAGGGCATTTGCTATAGAAGTTTAGGATGAATTTGGTCTCTAATCTCCTAAGCAAGGCTTCTCTGTTGCCCCCTCTCCGTGGTTTAGGGACTGCTGATACCACATAATATTTCAAACAAGTTAAGTTGTTATTATGAACTTGCTTGAAGTGGCGTGCCACCGGATAATTGGGATCACTATGTAGGATAGCACGGAGATGTTGGAGTATTCTCTCATGTACCTGTAGCTTTGTGCTCCCGATGTAATTAAGCCCACAGGTACAGGTGAGAACGTATACTGCGAACTCAGTTTTGCAGTTATAGTTACCCATTATTTTATGTGGTATAGGACTGAATGGGGTGTTGTATTCTGTAGTGCTTATCCCAAACTTGCACGCCCGGCATGAGGAGCATTTGAAGAAACCGTCTTTGGGTTTTAACCAATTGGGGCTAGTTCTAATCTCAGGACTGGTAAGATCTAATTCAGCTCCCATGTTTCTTCCTCTACTGAATGTTATAATAGGGCTGGATGGCAAACTCATTTTCAGAACTGGATCAGTGAGAACTATTTTCCAGTTCTTATTAATGATAGATCTGATTTTGCGCTCGTTCTCACTGAAGGCTGTGATCAGTCTTGGACAATGGACCTTTTCAACTGCCCCAGAGGCTCTCGATGGCACAGCTTGGTCTTGCGGTTCTTCCCCAATGGGATCAGGTAACAGACTGGCTCTAGATCTAGCCGATGTCTTAGCTAAGGCAGATGTCACAATTTTATCTGAATAGCCCCTAGCCTTCATGCGACGCATGGATTCTGCTGCACAGATATTGAATTCAGCTTCCGTGCTGCATATCCGTTTTAAGCGTAGCAATTCCCCGTAGGGGATGCTGGCTATCAAGTGCCTGGGATGGGCACTTGTGGCATGGAGTGTGACATTACCAGCCGTGGGCTTTCTGAATAATGTACTCTCTATTCTGCCATTGGCTATATACAGCTTAACATCAAGAAATTCCAGGTTGGAACTATCTATGTGGTGGGTAAAGTGGAGATTCAAACTATTCATGTTGATGTTATTGATGAATTACACCGCCTTGTCTTTACTACCCCTCCACACGATGAAAATGTCATCGATGAACCTGTAATAGTGTACGATGTTTTCCTCATATATAGCAGAATAGTCTTTTTTGAGCACCTGCTCCTCCCACCAGCCAACGTGCAAGCACGCATAGCTGGGGGAGAAGCAAGCTCCCATGGCCACACCCCTTAGTTGTTTGAACAACTCCTTTCCAAAAAGAAAGAAGTTATTATGGAGACACCACTGCATCATGCTTACTATAGCCTTATTGTGCTGATAAAATTCGCACGGTCTTTGGTCCAAAAAGAATTTAACAGCTGATAATCCTGCCTGGTGGTCTATACTAGTGTACAAAGATTCAATGTCTAAAGAAATTAAATACATCCCATCCGACCATTGAATATTCCTGATTTTACCTAGGAAGTCACCAGTATCTTTGATATAACTAGGCAGTGTTGTTACATGGTTCTGCAAAAAGAAGTCTATGTATTGGCCCACCTGTTCCGCTGCGCTGCCAATAGCGGAAATGATAGGCCTGCCAGGAGTGGGGAGAACGCACTTATGCACTTTTGGTATTAAATAAAATACAGGTGTAATTGGAGTTTCATTGTGCATAAACTTGAACTCATCATTGGAGATAAGGCCATCGCTGCGCAATTGTGTTAACAGTTTCTTCAGTGAATCTGTAGCCTGTTTGTATTTTTTGATGTTAGATGGCTCATAACAATCAGTATTGTCAAGCTGACGTTTTGCCTCCTTGATATAATCTTCCCGGGGCCAGATAACTAAATTGCCCCCCTTGTCCGATTTTTTTATGATGATTTCATTATTCTTCCCTAATTTCTTCATCAGATTGGCATAGTCCCTTTTCTTTTGCTCAACATGTTTTCTTTGTTTGAATTTCTCAGACTGTATTTGCTTATTCAATTTTTTAATGTCTTCGACCACACAGTCGTGGAACGTGTCTAATGCATCCCTCGGCATCATGGGGATATATTTGGATTTTTTCTTGAAAGGGCTGATCCCAGCACCTTTCTGTAGCAGATTGATGTTGTTCATTCTGGTTTGGGTAGATGGGTCACATTCATTTTCACTGTCTGCTGCCTCGCCAATATTCAAATCATGGAGGTCCAGGTAAGTGGGGATGTCTGCTGCCCTTATCCCTAGGCTTTCCACATGAGTTGTCATTCCTTGTTGTGACTCCCCGTCTTTATCTTTGGCATTTTTCAGAAAGAAATGCTTTTTCAATTTGAGTATTCTAACGAACCTAAAGACGTCAATTCTTGTGGAGCTGTAATTGAAGGTTTGGCCGGGACAGAAATTAAGACCCAGGGACAACAATGTTTTTTCAGCATCAGACAAAGGTACTTTATTTACATATACATATTATTTACAAAACATGTACAATATTTTTACCGTAGGATAGCGAAAGGGTTACATTTACTGTAACGACTCCATTGAGTGCAACAGTAGGGAAAGCCTTGGATAGCGTAGGGGTAAAAATTACTATTCCCACTCCAGAGAGTGCAACAGTAGAGAAAGCGTTGGATAGCGTAGGAGTAAAAAATACTAATCCCACTCCAGAGAGTGCAACACTAGGGAAAGCGTTGGATAGCGTAGGGGTAAAAATTACTATTCCCACTCCAGAGAGTGCAACAGTAGGTAAAGTGTTGGATAGCGTAGGGGTAAAAATTACTATTCCCACTCCAGAGAGCGCAAAAGTAGGGAAAGCGTTGGATAGCGTAGGGGTAAAACTTACTATTCCCACTCCAGCGAGTGCAACAGTAGGGAAAACATTGGATAGCGTAGGGGTAAAAATTACTATTACCACTCCAGAGAGGGCAACAGTAGGGACAGCGTTGGATAGCGTAGAGGTAAAAATCTCCCAACTGCTGCACACCTCTGAGAGCACTCTCCGACCTGGCCACGTGGAAGCCAGTGCTGCCGCTGCCTCGAGTGCCCCGGAGGAGGAGGCTCCGAACCCTGCAACCTCTAAGGAGCTCCACTGCTGCTGCACTCCACCGAGACATGCCAGGCAGAAGGAAAACCGCGGTTTCCTGCCGGCACATCTAGGCACAGAAACCTCATGTCAGTGAAAGCGAAAAAGCCTTCGAACACAGACTTTACCGAAAGAACACCCTCGGGTTGGTTCTAAATTGCAGCCAGAGGATCAAACAATGGCATCCGCGTTCACATAAAAAAAAAAGATTTTTTTTTACAATCCTCATTGCCGGGCAGGGAACATAGGGCTAAAGCGGGAGCCCGAATACAGGGGGCGCTCAACTAGCTGCCGCCATGTTTCCCTTCACTGGTAAAGGCCCTATTATTCTTAAATTACCAATCTTCAGTTCTGAGGAGCGTTGACTGCCTTAATTGATTAGACTTAACTTGTTACCTTGTAAACTATCCTTCAACTGGCTTCTGCAATGTTTTGCTGCAAGTGCTTTTCCCGTAGCATTCTCAGCCAACTCTCAACTTTTTGGTTATCCTCGGTGGCTCTACCGTTGGCATCCAATGGCCTGCAGTAACTATAGCTTGCACCCTCACCATGTACTCTGATTGTGCCCTGAGTTCTGCTAACCAGGCCCAGGGTCATTGCTCTGTTTAAAAGGTATACAGTAATTAGGTGTCATTACAATTCGTACTGACAACCTACCTGTAAGTCCCTAGTATATGGTATGGCATGTAGGTTTAGATATCTCAGCGGATGTAATGCTCTTAAATTCGCACTACTGTGGCGTCTGCTGTCATTTTATAGTCAGCTCTCCTTTGCAGTCTGCTTTTAAAATAAAACTGTGCCTGAATTCGACTTTAAAATTAAAAGTAATTCCAAAGTCTTAAACTACATTAATATTAATATAAGGCACCTGTAAGGTCTGCCCTAGGTGCCCCAAGGGTAGGGTGCGTGTAATTAAAATCAGTGTTCTTATAAAATATGTTTTATGTAGGTCTGTGCAGAAAACTACTCCACGTAGTGTAGCAGAGTTTTTTCCCCGCTTGCGCACGATAAGTGTGTAAAAGTGAGTTGCCATTAGGGTAGAATTTCCACCCGAGCAGCAGGAAGAGTAGTGCGAATTGCAGCTCACACCGCAGTCCACCACTTGCAGAACTCCATGGAGGTTTTTGTCACTTTGCAGAGTTCCACGTAGTGAAACTCCCTGAACTATGTCCAGGCCTGCTTTTATATGCCCTGGTGAGGGAAAAACTGCCAATTTCATTTTTCCCCATTGTACTGTGCTAGCGCCATAGGCTAACATGGGAAGACTTAATTAAATATTAATAAAGTTTAACTTTTGACAGGAGTGACTTAGAACAATAATTCAACGTATCAAATTAATAGTTACAATAAATCCAACAATACAGGACATACCTTATAGAACTGTTTTCCTAAAGTACCCTCATTCATCCCTGTAGCAGGCTCTTCTGATTGGCCATACTTTCGCAGGCTGAGCCAAGCTGCTCTGATGAGGTGTGAAGTGGCCTGGGCTGAAACAAAGAGATTATCTGGTGGGAGGAGATTTGCTGCTGCAGATGCCAGGACAGGAAGGGGCATGGGAAGCCAAACTAGTCTACACAGGGAGAAAGACAGCTCAGACAAGAACTAGGCCTACCACCACTTCCTTCAACCCCAGCCAGATTGGATCCCGTGCAATTGAATTAGGAGAGGGGCTGCAAGCAGAGTGTAGGGAAAAGTTAGCTGAACCTGTGTGTTGGGTTAGCAGATGCAAAAACAACAATTGATATACAGAATGTTGAGCAATGCCTAACATTCACCCTAGTGCAGAGATCTGGGCCTAATTCCATAGTTTTATTTGCTTGCCATGCCATTCCAGTTTAAACCCATCCATATGAAAATCAGTCTTGGCCCTGCTCCCCATGAAAACAGTCCAGCCCGAACTGCCAGGTCAGGTCCTCCTTAGATCGGAAACAAGCATCCTGGGACTGGTTTCAGGGTTTCACCCCTCATTATTACTTAACTCTTCACTTTGGATTTATCTCACAGTGGTTGATTCTCTAATATACTACTTCTGTTGACTTTTATTGGATCTCTATGCATTATACATCTTGCCTTGTGTTGTGCTCCCATTCACTGAAATAGTAATTTATGGTTGTGGTACCCGTCTATAATTAAAGTTTTATTTTGTTTCAGATTATTTTTATTGGATGCTCCCTTAAATATGTATTTGTCCTGATGATGACCATAAAAAAATATAGTATGAAAAGTATGATCCTAAACCTAGATCATAAATGATTGAAACACAATCCTACAATCGTTATTTGTAAAAATCTTTTGAGCCTCAACACTTTTGGCTCACTGTATTAATACAGTCACTCTGCTTATGGTGCAACAACCAAGGAAAAAATGTATTCAAAAGAGGTTTTTTAATTCCATCATATATCAAGATAACATTAACCTGTTTACTGGACAATTAAAGGTACAAAGAGAAGTTTACTCCTAGGAACGTGCAAAAAGAGAGAGTGCTCTGTCTAAATAAATATATAAATAAATAAGAAGACCCGCAGGCTGAGGCCCCCACCCATCCCTGAGCCCTAAGTAGGGTCGAAACATCGACGCCCATCTATACCCTACCTGGACCACGAGTTCCCTTTCAAAAATGTGCCACACAAGAATTCAATTGTTACTGTATCAATAAATAAATGATATCTAATTGATATTGAAAGTAAATGTGGCCAGGTTGAAATAGGACTGAGATTGCATGATCAGTCAAGCTAAAACTGTCAATTGTCCCTCTATCACTACTCTTGAAACTTCTACTCACCCTTTCATCACCAGAGCACTCTCTTTTTGTACGTTCCTAGGAGTAAGCTCCTCTTTTTACTTTTAATTGGTATGTAGTGTAAA
Organism: Lissotriton vulgaris; assembly: GCF_964263255.1. NCBI lineage: Eukaryota > Metazoa > Chordata > Amphibia > Caudata > Salamandridae > Lissotriton > Lissotriton vulgaris. The sequence continues at coordinate 404,170,682 of NC_141697.1, read as the reverse complement.
TATAAAGGTTTTTTTTATCGAGTGGTAGTAATATCGAGTTGTTAATATCGAGTGTGTAAAATATCGATTATGTTTGTAAGTAATTAATATCAAGTGTCAGAATATCGAATGTAAAAATTAGTTAGAATATCGAAATTATTAATATAGAGTATAAAAATGTTTATAATAGTATTTTAGATTGTAAAATATGTTATTTAAGTTATAAAAAATGTATATACTTTTATTTGATTTTTAATAAATATTTTTTAAAAAAATGTATTTAAAAAAATGTATAATAAAATTTAGGAGAAGGATGTGGGTTTTTAGGGGAATATGGTAGGGAGTGTTTTAAAAAAGGTAATTTGGAAAATAAAATGTTAAATAATTTTTTTTAAATATTTCAATCAAGTATAAGAAAATTTATGAGTGGGATATGGGTGTTTAGGGGAATAGGGTGGGGATTGGTTTTAAAAAGTGAAAATTCAAATGATTTTTTTTTTTTATTAAATAAATGTATAAAGAAATTTAGGAGCGGTATGTGTCTTTTTAGGGAAATGTGTGGGAATTGTTTTACAAATGTGTTTAAAAAAATTGAACTGTTTTATACATTTGTAATAAAATTTAGGAGTGGGTTGTGGGTTTTTAAGGGGAATAGGGTGGGGATTGTTATAAAATTTGAAATTTGTAATATTTATTTTAAATTGTTATAAAAAATATATATATATATATATATATGTATATATATATCTATACTAAAATTTAGGAATGGGATGTGGGTTTTTAGGGGAATCGGTTTGGGATTGTTTTTAAGTTTTACATTAAAAAAAAATTCTAAATTTTAAATTTCTAAAAAATAATTTAAAATGTCAATAATTTATACTTACATTTAGGAATGGGATGTGGCTTGTTAGGAGAATAGGGTGGGAAGTGTTTTAAAATAACTTGCATTTGTAAATTTTATTTAAACAAATTTTAAATTTAAACAAAAAATATATATAAAATAAATAGAATATTATATTGGTTTTAGGTTTAGTACATTCCCTGACTTTGTAGTTGGTGGAGTGGGATTAGTTAATTATATTGTTTAATTGTCCAGAACCGTCCCTGAGTTAGAACTTGGTGGAGTGGGAATAGTAAATTATATGGTTTTTGTGTCCAGCACCTTCCCTGAATTTGTACTTGGTGGAGTGGGAATAGTAAATTATATGGGTTTTGTGTCCAGCATCTACCCTGAGTTTGTACTTGATGGAGGTGGAATACTAAATTATATGGGTTTTGTGTCCAGCACCTTCCCTAAATTTGTACTTGGTGGAGTGGGAATAGTAAATTATATAGGTTTTGTGTCCAGCACCTTCCCTGAGTTAGTACTTGGTGGGTTGGGAATAGTAAATTATATGTGTTTTGTGTCCAGCACCTTCCCTGACTTTCTACTTGGTGGAGTGGGAATAGTAATTTATATGGGTTTAGTGTCCGGCACCTTCCATGAGTTTGTACTTTGTGGAGTTGGAATAGTAAATTACATGGGTGTAGTGTCCAGCACCTTCACTGAGTTTGTACTTGGTGGAGTAGGAATAGTAAATTATATGGGTTTTGTGTCCAGCACCTTCCCTGAATTTGTACTTAGTGGAGTAGGAATAGTAAATTATAGGGGTTTGGTGTCCAGCACCTTCCCTGAGTTAGTACTTGGTAGAGGGGGAATAGTAAATTATATTGTTTGAGTGTCCAACACCTTCCCTGAGTTTATAGTTGGTGGAGTTGGAATAGTAAATTATATCGGTTGTGTGTCCACCACCTTCCCTGAATTTGTACTTGGTGGAGTGGGAATAGTAAATTATCTGGGTTTTGTGTCCAGCACCTTCTCTGAGTTTGGACTTGGTGTAGTTGGAACAGTAAATTATATGGGTTTTGTGTCCAGCACCTTCCTTGAGTTAGTACTTGGTGGAGTGGGAATAGTAAATTATATTGTTTGACTGTCCAGCACCTTCCCTGAGTTTATAGTTGGTGTAGTTGGAATACTAAATATATGGGTTTTGTGTCCAGCACCTTCCTTGTGTTTATACTTGGTGTAGTGGGAATAGTAATTTATTTGGGTTAAGGGTTTAGCACCTTCTCTGACTTTATACTTTGTGGAGTGGGAATGATAAATTATCTGAGTTGACTGTTCAGCATTTTGGTAGAATATATAGTTGATGGAGTGGGAATAGTAAATTTTAATATATGAATGTTTAGTATTTTGTGAGAGTATATGTAATGATATTGAGTGTGTTTAACTCATGTTTTATGGTGAAATTAATATAATAATATTAATTAATTATTGTAATTGTTAGTAATCAAACATTAATTAATCAGAGTCACAGCTATTTTATTATTTTCAAAAATAGGTAATAAAATAAGAAATCAGAAAATAATTCTATTGACATTTATAAATGTTATCTGTACATTTTTATTTTCATGAAATATATTAAAAATATTGACATTTTTATCACAGTTGTACATTTGTTTCCAAAAATTATTATTGCAAACATAATTTAGTATAATTATTTTTAAGTAAAATAATATGTATAAAGTGTACATTTTTTTGTTTATTTCACAGTTTTTGATGTAAAAATAAAGATTAATTAAACAAGTCATATACAACAATTATTTTTATAATTTTTTCACTCTGTGGTAGTATTTTTAAACATTTTTTGTAGTACACATATTTATAAACATTAACACAAAAAGGTAGGTTTTGTTAACATTAATATAATATTAAAATTTTTGACTTTTGAAATAAGTTGTTAATATTAATATATAAAATATTATTAATAATAATTTTACAGATACATGGTAATGTTTTAGGTAAAATATAGGTTTATACAAACAGTAAATAACAGTATTGTATATTCATACAGTTAGGTAAGTATTTTTTAATAAGGTAAATGTTTGTTTATTTAATGTACAGTCATTGAAAATAACATAAAGTACATTGGAATAATTTTTATAACAATGTAACATTTTTGATTCATTAAAAAAAATACAATAGTTGCATAATGTATATTGTAACATGTGTAAAAGAATTTTAGAATGTTATTTAATGATAATATAAATGGAACTATTTGTTTGTTTGGAACTATTTTGAACCGCGCCATGTTATTTTGGGTCATCTCGACTTGGAAGAGCTCGCGGTTGGATGCTGCTTCGCGTGTGGAAGGGTAAGTTTAATTTTAAGTACTGTATTTAAGTTTTATGTTTAGTTTGAGAGTTTGAGTGTTTGTGGAGTGTGTGTAGTTTTTTATTGTAGGATGTGTGTGTTTTAGCCGGTATTTACTGTTATCGTTTTGGATCCGGTTTACTATTTTTGGGTTAGTTTGTTGATGAAGTAGGAATAGGATTAGAAATGTAACTTAATGTTTTGTAATATGTTTAAAAATGTTTTATATTGTATGTTGGGGTGCATTGTGTGCGGGTGGGTATGTTTTTCTTTCTATTTTATAGGTACTTCATGTAGATATCGTTTTTGGGAGAAGTTAGCGTTTTACTCCTAAGAAGGGTCTCTATTATTTTGTAATATATCAGAGACACACTTTCTAACATATTTTGGTTTTTCCTGGAGCGTTTTTTATATTTTACACTATTTTCAGGTTTTTAATGGGTTATCCTTGGACCTATTATGGAGAAGAATCGTTATGGATGTGTTTTTTTAATTTTATTTACATCACATTTCCATGGAGCGTTTTTTCTGTTTTTGTGAACTATTTTCGGATTTTTAAGGGTTTTCGAGTGGATTGTGTTGGAGAAGAAGTTTTTTGGATTTTGTGGTATTTTTGGATGATCTCGTTTGGATTGTTTGGGTGGATTACTTCTAAGGAATGATTTATTTTGTTACAAAGGTTTCTCTTCAGCAACAAAGTGAGTAAGTATTTTTCAATTATTTTTTGGGTGGGATTGTCTTTTTATTTTTTATGTAATTTTATGGTATGTGATAGAAATTGTAAGAAAATTATTTAGATATATTTAAATAAATATATTAAATATATTCGAATAATTTTTTTACAGTTTCTAACATGTGTTTAATATGTATATTTTATGTTTACTATTTGAATAGTGTATGTATGTGAGTTATGTTTAAAGAATTGTTTTAGCTATGGTAGATAGGTATGGTAGGTCTCTGGTAGTTGTGTATAGGGTTACTTGGCTTTGTAAGGTGTTGTACATTTTTTTCGTTTCTTTAGTTAGTTTAGGGCCTATTTGTGTTATAGATTGCTCCATTCGAAGTTCTTGGTAGCTTTGCTCCTTTTTTAATGCTTGAAGGAGTTTATGTAGGGTTAGGAAACCTCTGCCTGTACCTGCTTGGAAAGCATTGTGCCATCCTTCGACAGTGTTGTTGCTTTTAGCTTGTTTATTTATTGTACTTAGGTAGACGTTTCACCAGGGGATTTGGAATTTAGGTTGCCTTCTGTGTCCTGATCTGTGTAGTCTCCCTACCCATGTATCGTCGAAATAATCTAAAAGAGTGCTTAGTTTTGTTTCATTTTTTTTATGATAGGGGCTGTCAATTAGTAGGTTGTAATGTTCTGCTACGTCAGTAACTGGAACATAGGCCAGTGCAATTTGTTTTTTTTACCTGGTAGGCAAAAGTACTGTCAGTGCAGTATTGGGTGCTTAGGGAAGATTTTTGTATATGTTTCCATATACATTTGTTAAAGTTGTAGTAGCAACCTTGGATTACTGTGTGAGGGTAGGTCTTTAGAATTGTATTTATCATTGCTTTCTCAAAGTCAATGATCATTTTTTGGGGGAAGTAATTATTTGTTAGGTCTTTTATTTTATTTAGTACCTCAGTATAGGTTGTTTGCTGTTTGTTGGGTAGTAGGGCATATATGAAGGGGATATTGCAGTTTTGATAGTGTCCATGGATGGGGTATTGTTGGTAGAAAGGTTTTGGGCACATTGAGAATGTGCCGTCCATCCTCCATGTTTCACATTGGTGTAATTTCACCATATTGTCTGCTGTAGCAAACATTATAATTCTTTTTTCTTTAGATGCATTGTCATATATGATGAAAGGTTCGTTATTATGGGTTATTGTTAGTTCAGGGGGAATTCATACCTGCTCAAATGTTTTTGGGGCAGGTGGTGTAGCTGTAGTTGTTCTTTTTTGCATAGCTATTGTCCTTTTTGGAGAATCTATAGAAGGGAGTTGGCTAGCTGCATGTTGGGGGAGAGTTCTTAGATGGTCTTTAAGAATAGTTGTAGATAGGCGGTCTGTGTTAGTGCTTGCTTCTTTTAGTGAGTCAAGCATTTGTCTAAATTCTATTTCTGGCACTTTGGGAGGGTGGTTATGTTCAGTTGTGTTAGTTGCATTTGTTTCATGAGTTAAAGCACAACCATAACATTTAATACTGTAATATTTGCTGCATTTCCAAAACACTTTGAATTGATGTTGTTTTTCTTGGGTATATGTATAGCCCATATAACAAAGAAGCATTTTGCCTTTCTGTGAAGTTACACATTTAGCCTCTTTTGTCATTGTTCTGGTTTCTTTCTACCGTAAATAAATGTTACATAGAGAAATTTAGATTTGCTTTACGTTTATCATTACATTTATCACAGTTTCACAGTATATTTACAAGTTTTTAAGTTGTTTGGAGGGCTGTGCTTTGTTTTTTGATGGTTTTCTTCTCTGTTTCTTTTGTTGATGGCTCTGTTGGTAAAAGTAAAATCATTTATTGTATATGTTTTGTTTACAATTATTGGATTCCTTTTCATTTGGAAGTTTTCTTTCTAATTGCGTTTTATAAGTTGTCTCAGTTATTTTAGTTTGTATACTTACTTTGTTTTTAGAGTTGATAGGTTTGTAAATGTTGGCCTTTTTTTCTTTAACCCCTTCACTGCGGCGGCTATTCCACCGCAGTGCTAAGAGGGTGGGGGGGGGACGCGCAGCGGTCCCGTGCTCATGACGGAACCGCTCCATCACGGCACGCGGATGAGCTGTGCTTGTGACGGAACAGTTCCGTCACGGCCCCGCCCGCGCTACAAAACGTTAGCTCAGGCGCGGAATTCGCGCCGCGCAGGTGCGGCGAGAGGGCCGTGACGGAACCTTTCCGTCACCAGCACAGCCCACCCAAAGCTCGTGACAGAACGGTTCCGTCAGGAGCATGGGAGGGGTTAAATGTGGTATATCTGCAAAAAAGGGTAAAATTGAAAGAAAATGATTAGTTTATTTTTAAATGTATTATTTGTAGCTTGTAGTGCTAAGCCTAGTAGTTAATGTTAGGTACTTACTTTTGTTTTCTTTATTCTTTGTTTGATGGTAGCAGCATTCTGTTCTGGTGAAAATTTGGCAGAGTTTCCCCTTCTTCACGTTTTGTGGCACCAAGTGGTATCTAATTGTGTGTTTTCTTTCTTTACATAGTGTTTGAATTATGTGTTGGTTGACTTGATTGGTCAATGTAATTGTTTGGTGTTTTTTATTGGTTGTTAGAGATATTTTGAATTTTTTTGATAGTTATGTGAATCGTTTTGTAGATGCTCGGTAATGGTTTTATATTGTGATGTATTTATTTTTCATTCTTTTTATTTAATATTCTTTTGTAATGTGAGCGGTATAATGTTTTTTATGATTATGTTATGTGAACCTATTGTATTGTAAAAATGTTTTACATGTTATAAATATTGTTGTTTATTTATTGTTTGTTTGTAGTATGTCATATTTTATATAAGTATGCTGATTTATGTTACGATTTACTGTGTTTTTATCAGATATATTCGTTTATTTATTATGTATAGTGAAGTCGATAATTTGATTTAGCGATATTTTAGAGGTCTATATTTTTGTTTTTGATATATTTGATTTTATCTTTATGTGTGTTGAAAGTCAATATACTTTGTTTGCGATATTTTTTAGGGTCGATATTGTTGTTTTTGATCTTTTATTTGCGATATTATTTAGTCGATATTTGTGTATTTTTATGTTTAAGTATTGGGAGTCGATGTTTTTGTATTCGATATAATTCCGTCGATAATTTTTGTACTCGATATTCGGTCCGTCGATATTGTTTCAGTGATCCCTTTTAATTGTCCAGTAAACAGGTTAATGTTATCTTGAAATATGATGGAATTAAAAAACATCTTTTGAAAAAATATTTTCCTTGGTTGTTGCACCATTAGCAGAGTGAATGTATTAGTATGGTGAGAAAAAAGTGTTGAGGCTCAAAAGGTTTTTATAAATAACGATTGTGGGATTGTGTTTCACCGAATCAACCCTAGTTGAGGAAAGAGCTGATGAGAGAACCAATAGTCAGGCTGATAAACACTGTGATGGCAACGATAGAAAGGATGACACTGAGAATGAGATACTCCCAGAGGTTAACATTGATGACGAAGAATATGAGGAGCTAGTGGAGGGAGGGGAAACCGACGATGCAGGCAAGGATACAGATTACAACTCAGCTCAATTAAAACCTAACAAAACCTCTGCTTTAAAAAAAAGAGGGAAAGCCAAAACCAAAGCAAAAAGAGGAGGGAGGAGCATGAATCCTACCGCATTATTAACTTCTTTGATACCCACTATCTTTGGAGGGAAACTGATTGCTGAGTCAAGCCCGCTGAGTAAATGGGTTCAAATAAAAAAAAGAGGGCCTAAAAATCTGCCATTAGATGATCCCGAGGACAATAATACTGCAGGGAAAAACTCCAAAACTAATCTAAAAAAATCGCAAGTTGCTCTATCTGAGAGTTCTGATCTAATAGGACCAGACTTGGACAATTCGGATAATTCACCTACCACAGCGACCCCTCCTGCGTCTCTGCCCTCACTTGCACCTGCTTCTGCGAATATATTGCCAATTGTAAACTCAAGTGAAGATAATATCGGACACACTATATCGAGCCAAAACGATAAATCTCTCGCCTCTACATCTCCCCACAGCGAGGGAACGGTACTATCCAATATCTCTATTTCACCTCCACCGATCTCTAGTGATACATCGACTTCTGCTAATGCCTCATCTCTGGATTTAATTCTGAAAACATTAATGGATCATCACCAAGAGGTACAAGAACAGTTTTCTAAACTAAGGGAAGATAATAGCAAAATACATAGTTGTCTTCAGGAAGTCACTAGCAAATTGAGTGGAGTAACTAAAGAAATTGAAGAACTACACCAAAGAGTAGTAGATGTGGAGGAAACTTTAGTCACTACTATGGTCACTTCAGATCCACATAACGATGAGATAGAGAGCTTGCAGAACAAAGTGGAAGATTTGGAAAATAGGCAAAGACGCCAAAATCTGATACTTTTTGGAATACCCGAAGGATCGGAGGGAGCTGATGCAAGGGCATATACTGTAAAAATGCTACAGAGGGCATTCCCGGATCTGGCTGATTGGGACTGGGATTCTCAAATTCAACGGGCACACAGACTTCCTACTATTCCTAGATCTCAAGAAAGTAAATATCCACGGCCTATCTTAATCTATTTTGGTAACTTTTTGCTGCGACAAGCTGTCTCTATTAAAGCTAGACCAAACACCCCAGTGACAATTGACAATCTAACTTTCTTTGTTAAATCAGACCTCAGCAAGGCCACTATGGATAAAAGGTGGGGGTTACGCAAAATGATTGATTCCTTCAAGTCTCATGGAGCAACGGTTTATCTTCAAGAACCCGCCCGTCTCAAAGTTATAAAGTCCGGACATACTCATTTCTTTCATGATGTTAAAAAGGCGGAAGAATATCTTTCCAAAATGAATTCTTAAATACGATAAAGGGCGGAGAAAAGAAAACAAGACTTTCATGATTAAGCTATCATGGATGATTATAGACATCAAGAATTTACAAAAATGTTTTTTTTCTTTTCTTTTTTTCTTTTTTTTTTAGCTGATTGGTGAAGCTGATACTCTTAAAAGGGCTATAGGTGCTTTATTTTTCCTTTGTGTATGACAATAATACTGAGGGATGGGGTTCCATGAGAATCCTCTCTGACTGGCTGCCCCTCAACTGGCAGCAGAAGATAGAGGGAGGCTTCTGGGTAGGTACAGGGTTCTGGGTAGGTACAGGGGGGAGGGAACCAGCTGTCCCTAGTGGGTGGTCGCGGGGGGGGAAAGGGGGGAAAAAAACTATTGCAAGAGAGAGGGAAGAAAAATTCTTGCAAGAGGTAATAAAGGACAGCTTAAACAAAATAAAATACAAATGAATATGCAGTATGTTATGTTGAGTAGATACTACTATTGTTTGAATCAACTTAAAATATACAATGTCAATGCTTAGATGTCTCGCTTGGAACGTAGCAGGTCTTAATAGTCAGCAAAAACGTAGACTAGTTCAAGAAGAGCTATACATGTATAAACCTAATCTGGCTATGATTTCTGAAACACACATTGGATTTAAAGACAGGAAATTATTGAGTCAACTAGGTTATGACCTTATTGCTTGTTCTACACTAGGTGCCTCCATAAGGGGAGTGGCCATATTAAAGAAAAAGCAGTTCATGCTAGATATTATAAAGACTGCTGCTGACCCAAAAGGCAGATGGGTGTTAGCACAAGTTAGCACAAGTTCAATATGAGAACAGTAAATATGTATTTGGCGTTGTTTATGGGCCTAATATAGACGACCCAAACATGTTCGACTCATTAGATGTAGAACTTCTTGAATGGGAGGGTGAACTGTTAATAATGGGGGATTTTAACTGCATGATGAACTATGCTGAGGACTCTACTAGGCAAACTTCTTCTTCGCGGATGCGTAAAGTAAGGGCAGCCATAATGGAACTAAGCCGCATACATAATTTGAAGGATGTATGGAGAACTATTCACCCCAATGTAGCAGGGTTTACATATTATTCACATCCTCATAAGCTTTGCTCTCGAATTGATTAAGCCTGGGTTACTGACAGAATCATTGAAGAATCTAATATTGAACTATGCCCTAGAATAACCTTAGACCACAATCCTATACTCTTTACAATAAAGATTGGTAGCATTAGGAAAGACACACGCAGTTTTACATTCAAAAGATATTTAATATCAGATCCTCCATTTACGTCACAATTGAAAGCACATATAAAAGAGTTTATAGAAATAAACTTGAACTCGGCTGCAATCATATCAGTATGGGAAGCGTGTAAGGCTAGTGTAAGGGGCTTTGCTCAGCAATATGGATTTTGGAAAAATGCAGAAATATGCAACAATCTCAAACAAGCTAACTTACATATATTGTCATTGGAAAAAAGATTAGCACTAGCCCTCCAGCAGGGGGCATCGAACAATGACATCGCTCAGATCGGATTAGAACTAGTGGATTTACAATCAGAGACAAAAAAATACCTGCGTGAAAAGAGAAGCGCCAGAATGCATAAATTCCACTTGTCTCAATATGAAAGTGGAGATAGAATTGGTAAAGTCCTAGCATATAAGGTTGCAGACCAGAAAGCTAAAACTAAAATCAAATCAATTAAGGGCATGGACTCGATTATGTACCATCAACCAGATGAGATTCTAGAACAATTTGGCAAATATTATCACAATTTATAGTCAAAGATTTCAAAGTCAAGGATTTTTATTTATATACCTCAGAAGATCGCCCAATTAAAGAAGATATCAGGTCTTATTTGAGAGTCTATTTGAATGGAGACTATGAAAAAGAAGCCGTCAATCTGCTTAGCTCTGAGATTACACTAGACGAGATCAAAACGGCTTTCTTTTCACTTCCTCTGGGCAAAGCGGCTGGGGAAGATCTGCTTCCCATTGAACTCTATAAGATTTGCTCTGAAGAACTTTTTCCTTTATTTAAGTTATTAGTTGATTCAATGGGGGAAACTGGGATTGCCCCTCCTTCATGGCGAACAGCGAAGATCATTTTTTTGTTGAAAAAAACAAAAACCTGTAGAGGAATGCGGGTCATACAGGCCGATATCTTTGATTAATGCAGATGCGAAAGCGTTTGCTAAAATTCTAGCAAACCGTTTGGCTCCCCTTACAGAACTTGTTAACATACAACAGCACGGGTTTGTTATGGGCAGAGACACCACGGCCCACGTCAATATGGCCATTACGGCCTTTGATATAGCCAACACTAACTACACCCCACTCGGTATGATTCTTCTTGATGCTGAAAAAGCGTTTGACCGAGTGGGGTGGGAGTACCTATGGGCTGTGCTTGATGCATATGGTATTAAGGTTAGATACCTTGGCTGGATCCAGTCATTATACGATCACCCAATGGCCACGAATAATTATGCGGGCAAAAGCTCTGCATCTTTTTCAATAGAAAGAGGAACGAGGCAGGGGTGCCCTTTGTCGCCCCTGCTATTTGCTTTGTCATTGGAACCCTTTCTTAATGCTTTGTTAATATCTAGCGAACAGCTTAAAAATCACAGCGTATGCGGATGATATCACTGTATTTACTACTGATGCGTCTAAAGCTGTTCCGGCTTTAACTAAAGAGGCAGAAAGATTCGGTAAGGTATCCGGCTATAAACTAAACACTAAAAAAACTCAGGTGGTCGCAAACTATAAGCCAGTAGGAATAGTATCGGGTATATGTAAGAACGCTACCTATCTTGGTGTTAAGATATCGGCCAAGTTAGAAGACGTAATAACCCTCAATTATGACTTGCTTCTTAAAGAAACAGCGGCATCTTTAAAAAAATGGCACAAGATTCCATTAAGTCTTGTAGGTCGCTTAACTTAATAAAAATGAAAATACTACCTAAAGTTCTTTACCTATATAGATCAATCCCTTAGCGTCTTAATATTGTTTTTTTTTTAAACTCGATGGAATATGTAGTAGCTTTATTTGGGGCTATAAAAAAGTGCGAAGAGCTCTTAATCAGCTGAAACTCCCAATTGATAAAGGGGGTCTAAATTTTCCAGACTTCAGACTTTACTTTTTTTCCTCTTTTATTGGCCGTTTGCGGAGTTAACTATGTACTGAAAACCCTTTTTTCTATCATAAGTTTATGTTAGGTCAAGATAGCAATCAATTTCTTTCTAGAGTAAACGACCCTAACTATTTTAAAAGAGTTAAGTTTAAGACTGCTAGACACACCGCCCAAATTTGGAAACAATTAATGGCACATGGGAAAATCTCCTTTTTTAATGCAGAATTAAGATTATGGGAAAACCCTGGATTACCTGGAATCTTTTCGGATGGGGCAAGAATAGCTTGGACAAGGCACGGCATAATCACACTGGGGGATATGTATGGCACTAACGTTTTTTTAGGATTTGAAGCACTAAAAAACATATATAAACTGAATGATGGAATGTATTTCAAGTATGTGCAAATTCATGATTTTATTGTTCACAAGATGAAAGTGAGGGAAGTTCAACAATCAGACATTCTTAAATGTGTGTACTCAAAACGGACTAAGTCACTTATTAGTGAAGGTTATTATAACTTGAACAAAGATAAAAAAGATGATTGTGGTAAATTGGCTCTTAAATGGTCCGATCGACTGGGTGTTAACATTTCCACCAAACAGATCTCTACTACTTTCACTCAAATCAATAGAGTGGTGCATTCTTCTAACATTAGGCTTCAAGCATATCGTACGGTTTGTCAACTTTATTACACCCCAGAAAGGATTGCTAGCTGGGCTCTAGAAAATCAGGCTAATGAGCGCACCAGGTGCTCTAAATGTCTATTAGAAGCTGCAAACATAGAGCATATGCTTTTTTCATGTCCCGCTTTAACTATCCTTTGAAAAGCACTAGAAATGATACTTAATAAGAATTTGCTTGTTTTTCCACCTTTATCTGCTCATCTGATTTTATTAGATATCTAGGATGTGAACAGTCCAAACAGGGACCTTATTTCAATTATTTTTGCTTGTGCCAGACTAACTATTGCCAGATCTTGGATATCGCCAGATCCTCCTCATACAATGGAGTGGTGGAGTCTAGTAAAGGAAATTTACACAATGGAGATTGCTCTGGCGAGACTAAGGGGTCCTAACTCTTTGAAGAAAAAAGAGAAAATCTGAATTAATTTATTTGGATAAGAATTGGGGAAGATGTTGGTTGGCTATTAGAGACATTTTTGCAAAT